>NC_138958.1:48670827-50149577 GCF_965226115.1 Aulonocara stuartgranti | reverse complement strand
CGATGGGTATTTTTTGGGCATAAAGACATGAATGTGGTCAGCAACAACCTTCAGGCAGGCTGTGGTGTTTAAATGATGCTCAGTGGTTACTACAGGGTCCAAAGTTTGCAAAGAAAATCCCCCACAGAGCATTACACCACCAGCAGTCTGAACTGTTAGAAATCAACTCATCGGGCAAGGCATCGTTTTTTTAGTCTTCTGTTGTCCAGACTTGCAAACTGTAGCCTCAGCTTGCTGTTGTTAGAGGACAGCAGTGATATCCAGTGTGGTCCGCTCTGCCTCAAGGTTTGATGTGTAAACAGCATTTTTACCCAGAGAATCACAGCTCACTGGATATTTTCTATTTTTCAGACCATTGTCTGTGAACAGAGATGATTGTGTGTGAAAATCCCAGCAGATCAGCAGTTTGTGAAGCACTGGGACCAGTAACATGTGCCATGTTGCTCTGTTTGAGCATTGATTTGCTGACATTTTATTATTTTATTAACCTTTATTTAACCAGGAAGATGAAGCTGACATGTGATTGACAAATGAAATGAACACTGAAATATTTGTGTTACACCCTGAACAAGTATACCTCATAAAGTGGCCAGTGAATGTATATAAGCAGTTGGACCAATTTCAGTTCATAGTAATATTCAGAAAAGATGCAAAAGAAGAAGAAGAAGACAAAAGAAAAGAGCACAGTGACAATATTTAAAGCTCTGTGGTTATAAAACTGGGGTTTCATTACTTCACTCAGAGTTTCAGTAGACGTAAACTGTGTTTGATTTGTGTTTTGATTTCCAGGAAATGAAAGTAAATGATTTTACTGACAAATGCATCTTTTCAATGATTTAGACACAAACGAGGCCCACACTTCAGCAGACAAATCTTTTTCCGTTTATCTGCCCGGTGTTGTGATCATCTTTATAACTGGAGTTATCGTGGGATTTATCTACTGGAGGAAAAGTAATGGGTGAGACTATTTTTGCTGCAGTAATTCAAAGATGATATAGATGTAGAGAAAGTAAAAGGAAACATCGCATTTCAATAAATGAGAATTCGGTGTGTGTTAAACATCATGTCTAGAATGAACACTTTTTATCCTTCCAAAAATAATTATCATTATTAAGAGAGAAGATAATATAAATGTAGATGTTCTTACTTGATTTTTCTCTGTTTGAATGTGAATAGTGTTACACTAATGCTGACATCCTTTCTTACCAACGTGGCTGCTTAAGGTCAGGAACATCTGGAGTGTCTGTACCTGAAAATCCCAACGGTTTGGTGAGCAATTTATTGCTACGATCTACAGCAGCTAGTTAAAAGTTTGCCAGTAAACATAAAACATGTACATTTATGTTTTAGGATGTTACTTACATAGATAATTACAGATTAGTGTTATAATACTATTAGTGCCAACTTCAGTGTCCTTTATTTTGTGAAGAAGCTCTTACAGAAATGAGAAGAAACATTAAATAATCCAGGCAACAGATGGAGAGATTTAAAGATCAATAGAGTGTGTGGGTAGACCGGGTTGAACTTGATTAATACCTAAAATATTTCACTTTTCTAAAGGATGACGATGAGCCAGATCAGCCCTATACAAACCTTCAGCAGCCATCGAGTGATTCCTACCAGACTATCATCTCAGTGAACCATCAACACGACAACAAGACACGCTCAGCAAGAAGCACAGGAACTGTGGGAGTGGATAATAAAGCTCTATGAAACATTTTAAAGTATATAAAACTTTAGGTGACATACTAATATAATAATATTCATATATTATAATAAACGTCCATCTTTTCACACTGGATATTTGTTTCCCAGTAATGGAGACCACTCAGTCATAATACTCCAACTCAGGCTCTCAGATTTAATACAATACAAACACAATAAACTGTGGCAAACATGACTCTTTGTATCAGACTAGTTTTGTTTTTGAACAAACATCTCATCATAATTTGAACACAATGTCCATCCAGATAAACAGAGAGATCAGTCTGGCTTAAACAATGTTGGTGGTTCACCTTCTACTGTCCTTCCACTTTTATGCACTTCTATTTTAGACATAGTGAAAGTTTCAGTGTAGACACAAGAGGTGAAATAAGGAGGGTGCAAGTCTTCCTGCTTTCACTATAGTCTACCTCACACTGTCAGCCACAGTTACTTCCTCACCAGCATGACTGCACGGAAACTCTGCTTTCTCCTGCTTCTGCTTGTGGTTTTTAGCAGTGAAGGTAAATATATATAATTAAAAAAGAAAAGCTGTAAAGCCAGGTGTTTAAGAAGAAAGCTTTAGTTAGGTTAGTGAAATAATATATGTGATTGATTTTCCCACAACAACAAATATATAGAAACTATAATCCCGATTTTGTTTCATTTTAACTGGAACAATTTATAGAGACTCTTGTGAAGACAATTGGAAAGAAACCCGATTCCACTCAAATATGCAGCAAAACAACTCTGAATATTACTGTGATGATACTGTGTGAGATCAGCACAGAGAGGAGCCGAGGAGAACAGCGTCGTCTGCTCTATCGTTACGACCGAGGCTTTATTCATGGCTGTGACTCCAGGTTCACACTGATCAAAGAAAATGAGACTGTGTTTCTCCACCTGCTCAACTTAACATCTGAAGACAGTGGGAACTACACCTGTGAGTGTGGATTTCGTGGTGGATTGTATGTTCTCCATCTCAGTGTGACTGTGAGAGGTAAAAACATTTTCTATTTATACCCACACCGCAGATTCAAGGTGGATGTTTGGAACTGCGTTAACACTTTCTTTTCTGTCATACATGGTTTGAGGTCGTCATTCCCGCCTGCAGCGGATTAATGAAAGGTTTCAGTCAGGAGATGAACATCTGGAATGTTTTTAAGCTCTTCTTCTGGCTAATTTGTTTAAAATTTCATTATAAAACTGCTCCAATCACAACTTTGGTGTTATTTCATCAGTGAAATGTTTGAATGATGCAATTGAAACTCTAATGTAATGAAAAGATAAACAAGTTTTCCACTTTAATATAACAGGTTAATGCAAATTTCGTGACTTTTCACGTTTTCAAAATGAAGTTTTTTTGTGTGTGTGGCAACATTCAACAGACGATGGAGATTCTTCTGGCATGAAGTTCATGGCTACAGTTCCCATCATTTCTGCTGCTGCTTCACTCATCAGTGTGGCTGTGATAACCTGTGGTTACAGCCTGAGGAGAAATCCTCGCAGGTGAAAACTTTTACTGACGCACTTAAACTCATGAAATGACCCTTTGAAATCACTTGAGCACATTACTGCATACAGCAGCCACTGTGGTGTTCAAAGTATCTCATAGGTTCTTTTAAAACACCACACATTAGTTGTAGACATAGCTAGTCTTGTTTTTGAGGTATTTTTCACCCCATGACCTCTGATGTTTTTATCCTAACAGAGAAAACAGATCAGGTCTAACTAACTTAACAGGATCTGAAACTCGCCAGATGTTTGTGAGTTTTCCATAGTTCTGTTTTACACTTAATTGTGCCGAGGCTGCAGTGCATTATGTCTGTTTTTTAAGCTGCACTTTAATTAAATGTAAATGACAGTGTAAATTGTTGTTTAGGACAAAGAGGACCGCTACATGAGCCTTCATCGGCAAAACATCGATGTCTACCAAACTATCTCCTCCGGTCGCCTTCATCATGATGCTGAGGCCACTGCATGTCACAGTCATGTACAATAATAATCAGAGATGGAGTTTTTACCCTGACTACGTGATCTATAAAACTATGATGCTAGACATGCTATCTATAAAAGACACTGACATTTTAACTTGCCAGCATCATGTGTACTGTTAGTTTGTTTTGCACTGAAAAAAGAGAAAAATATTAACGTCCAGTAAAACTTGTAATGATGTTGTGAATGAATTGCCTTAATTCATGGCTTTTAACACCATTTAATTTCTGTTTTTTATCTGGTTTGAACGTTGAAAATCCTGCCACTTGGCTCTGTGGCCTCTGCCACCATTATGGTTTTTGCTATACTGGTCCACTTGATAGTCATATTTGATGATGATTTTACTTTATTTTGAGTCATTAGAATCAGAAAGGGGGTCAGGAAAGAAGAAAAAAGATAAGCTGGGGAGAAAGTTAACAGAAGAAGAGGGAAAAATAGAGAAGAAGAGAAATAGATGGAGAGGAAGAGAGAAAAAATACTGAAAATCTATTTCATCATCTGCTGAAAAACACAAGGAAAAACCAACACAGTGGGGAACCCACAGCAACAACCAATAATATGCAGTAAGTAGGCTAGTAAGTAGTAGTAAATAATAGATATTAAATGTTACTGAGCAGTAAATGGGCCCAGAGGGCCGAGACCTGAGGGCACCCCACCCGCAGCACAGGCCCAACAGAGCCAGGGGGCCGGGCCCCACCGAGCAGCCGCCCAGAGTGAGCCACTAAACACAGAGAACCACTAATGCACTGTGGGTGGGGGCACCAGCTACTGGCAGGAAGTGTGGTGGGGGGAAATAATACGTGACTATTTTTATGTGGAGTGGAATTAAACTGCCATAGAATATGCTTGTGGTGGATTTGACTCAACACAAGCGTATTGTCAAAGTGTTCTTTGGCATGCATCGAGACAGTTTCTCAGATACTGAAGTGACTTGAGCAGAGCCAGTTAAAGCCTACTGTGCTTGAGTGGGCAGCTCAAGTTTCCACGTGGAAGGTTTAGTGAGACAAAGACAGGAAGTTAAAGCTGCTGACTAATAATCTGCAGGTTCCTGATTTGAGTCTGTTAAGAGGATGGTGTCTCTGAGATAATTGCTTTTGTGCATCGATAAATAAACAGGGAAATAAATGAATAGAAAAAAGCATCCGAGCGGATGTGCACCGATGGTGTGCCCACTGGTCTTAAAGTGCCTTTGCGCCCCTTACCATTTATGGAGGTCCCATTTGGGCACATTGGCATGGACCTATAGTGTACATGGATATTGCTTTGTATTAGTTCTGGTATATTATACAACACAATAACATGATGCAGTGCTGCTGTGCACCATTTCTGCAAAGAGTGTGGTGCAAGCAAGGAAGATAAGATAACTCTTGCACAGTCATACCTAGTGCAATAATACAACAAAACTGGAAACTGTCCCACCATAACACAATCATTTAGATACAATATTGGACTTTGTTTACATGTAACTGCACAAATAGAATTTAGAAATGTAATTATTGACAAGAGTGAACAACCACTTATAATGTAATCTACAGCTGTGACCAAACAGCTAGATAGAGAATCAGAAGTGTTGTTTTCTACAAAGTTTGCTGTTTCAGTGAGAGTCATATGTCATATCATTTCAAACAGTGGCGATCCAGAAATGTTGTACAAACGAGTAAGACTAACTATAGACTTTAGCCAAAGTTGTTAAGTTAGCTAAAGAGTTGGGATTGTGTGTAAGGCATAAATAAACCTAAAATGCAATGTTTTGGACGTTCTTTGGCACATTTCCCTACTGTAGGGGTCTCTGCAAGCATACGGGGCTCTGAGAGGGAACAAGATGACAACGAGGAATTCTACTGGAAACAGTCGATCATGTCTGTCAAAGCTGAATTCAGGGCAAACTAAGCTAAATTAGTGTTTTTAGCTAACAGCTACAGTAAGCATAAAAGTGACTGTTGGGCTATTATTTGTTAACAGGGGCGATTTTAGCCCATTTTTGGGGTGCTTTGGTTCATTTTTGGGGTGCTTTGGTTCATTTTTGGGGTGCTTTGGTTCATTTTTGGGGTGCTTTGGTTCATTTTTGGGGTGCTTTGGTTCATTTTTGGGGTGCTTCAGCACTTACTTACTTTTTTTTGACAATATTTCCTGTTTGTGTGACACACTACTAAAAATATAAAAGGCAGAACTTGGTTGAGAGGTAACATTTTAACAACAAAAGTATCCATAATATTTTTTAATATTTTGTAATAATTTATTTGTAATAATTTATTCTGTTTCAGGAGTGTTTTTATGCATCTGTATTATATTATACAAACACATTAAAAGTGAATCTCTGTCCAAAATATGCACTCAGTTTACTTCTTACTCACTATGAGCATCATTCATTATTCTCCTCCAGTAATTAAGGTTAGGATATGTATTTTTTTTATTCCAATCCATTCTTCTTTGGCAGCATTTAAATAACCTTGATCAGATTTGATGGTTTTGTTACAGACTTTTCAAAAAAGTGTTTTGCTTTTCTTTCACAAATGTGGGATTAAATTGTTAAAAAGTACAAAACAGTGATGTCATGTTTTGTGACGAGGACCCAGGCACAGAGAGACTTGATGGATTTAATAATCTTTTGATTTAATAAAGAAATTTGCAGACTTGCACAGAGACGGTAAAATTATGATGACTGATAAAGGAGGCGAAGACAACAGACGATGAGGACAGGGAGGATGCAGGGACAGAGACGGGGAAGAAGTCTCATTGTGACGAGTAAAGTGTATCTTGGCTGGCTGGGCAGCTCTCTGGGTGCTCAGCCCCCCGAAGCTCTGATCCTAGAATCCTCCCTGAATTGTGTTAATACAGTATGTCAACATGAAAGCATAACTGTACAGGGTGGGCCAGTTATATGGATACACCGTAATAACATAGGAATGGTTGGTGATGTTAAAGTCCTGTTTGTGGCACATTAGTATATGTGAGGGGGCAAACTCCTCAAGATGGGTGGTGACCATGGTGACCATTTAGAAGTCGGCCATCTGATACCAAATGATACCAAACAAGGTAAAGTAAATAATTTTTAAAGGTAAATGTAGAGGAAACATCAAAAGTTGTCACGGCTGGGGCAGCAGTCGTGTGGTGGAGTGAATGAGGACCAAGATGCAGACGGCGGTGGAGATGCGAGTGGAGATTTATTTACAGTGAAAATAACAAAGGTGAGGGAAGAAGTGAACATCAACCTAAACTGGGAAGAACTAACAGACAAAGCAGAAAACATGAGGGCAGCAGGGAAACACAGAGATGACACGAAGAAGGAAGAGAGACGTGGAGAAACACCGATGGACACGGAGACTTTTCACCTGTTCCTTTTGTTTGAAGTGGCCGAACTTGGCCACAGTAGGACGTGGTCTCCCGGTCGCAGCCCGCATGGGGCCGATGCGATGCACTCTATCAAAGGCGATGTTCTTCACCGTGTCCTCCAGCAGCTTCAGGTGGGTTTTGATGAAGGTTTTGCACTCTGAGCCTTCTTCATCACAAGATCCTGGAAGCACTGATCAATGTAATCTTGGAGAGCCTCTAAACTCTCCCCGTTGTTCTCCAGGGTGTTGGAGATGATTTAGACAAATATTGTTAGTTAGAAGACTATTGATAAGTGTATTTGGTAATACTGAAGCTTAAAGGAATTTGTTCAATTCTAAACTACCATTCGCTTTAATTTTCCGCCAAAATCTCCGGCGTCTGACGTCAGTTACAACATGAGTCGCTTACCTCTGTCACTCTGAAGTCACATTGAGTTTTCCTCACTGACTGTTTCAGACAGGATTGTGGGAGCAACACAAAAAGCAGCTTCAGCTGGAAACACACAGTTTAGTGTCTTTGCTGCTCGCTTTAAGTCACAATAAACAGGAAACTCATTGTGTCTCATGTCAGAATCACTCATATACAGGACAGGAAGAGGCGGAGCTTATTTCCTGCAGGGAGAGGTTAGCAGTCTGTGTCTTTCTCATTTCTGACTCCTAAAGAGCTGAAAAACACAGGCTGTTATTGGCTGGCTGACACTGGGATTAATGTCCTTGAAGCCAGCAGTCTTTAATGTCCAGGTTCAGAACGGGCAGGTGAAAAACAGTCCTTTATGTCCTCTGATGTTCAATAAACTGTCCTGATTACTGAGGGAGCAGAGAAAGTGTCTCCATCACTCACCACAGCTGGATGCTCTGAAATCCTGGAATCCAGCTGTGGAGAGGAGCGCCGGCGGCGTGGACGCAGTTTAGTAATCAGGGAACGGGAGACAGGAGGGAAACACAGCTGGGACCAATTACACACACGAGACAGGAAACAGTAACACAGGACTGTCAAAGTAAAACAGGAAATATAACACAGAGTCCAAAGTAAGGAGACGTGGGACACAGTGAAGACACAGAAACAGAAACCAGAACTATAATCACAAAACAAACTCAGAAACATAAAGAGTGAATCAGCTGATTCAGTGTTTGTGACAAAAACATGGATCCTGGTTAATAACTTTTGTTTGTTTGTTTCTGTATTATTTTGTGTATCGTTCTTATGAGCTGTTGTTTTGTCAGTGAAATATTATTTCATTGTTTTAAGCTTTTTGTTGACTTTGAAGTGCTTAAGTTGATATTTTTGAACATTTAATTTGTTCGATTATTGTCGAGTCGATAAAACTGTCAAACGCACAGCTGCTTCCAGCACGGCCGGAGGAGAGGTGGCCGAGCAGACGCACAACACACACAGCTCACAGGTTTGCATTTCTATATATTGCAGATGTTGCAGAAATTGAGAGTAAAGAACTCAGAGATCCAGCGCTGTCTCCTGCCCCTTATTTATACACCACAACACAACGACAGGCGTAACTCACACAAACGGGTAACATGAGGCTCAGATGCTTTGGACGTGTTCACATATACTGGACACAGAATGATGAAGATGGAGCTGCAGGAAGGAGGAAAAGAGGAAAAACACAGAAAAGATTCACAGATGTGGTGAAAAAGGACACGACAGCTTCTGTTTGTTAGTTTGGTTTTTCTTTATTTGGTAAAGATTCAGAAATAAAGAGAAGATCACATGTTTGAATATTATATTAACGTTCTGTAATTACAACAAGTTGTAAAATCTTTCCAGAGTGAGACAGAGACTGTGCAGAGACTGTAGAAGGACAGAGCAGCAGCAGAGCAGTCCAGATACACTGATGATCCTCTGTCAGATCCAGAGGGACACACAGGGCTGATGCTGGACTCTACATTGTGTCTGACAGTGGAGCTGTTCTCAGAGCAGTTCACTCTGCAGCACTGACAGTCATCTGCACTTCATTCCTCTGTCAGTCACTGCTGGATGAAGCTCTCCTCTCCACCTCCCAGTAACATGGCCCAGTCAGAGCGTCTCTACACACAAGCTGCTGCTGCTTCAACCTCTCTGGATCATCAGGACACAGCTGCTCCTCTCTCAGCACACACACCGTCCTGTTTACCATCATCACCACCTGCAGAGAGAAGGAGGAAGAGCAGAGGAGATAAACGAGTGTTTCCAGAGACTCTTCATCAGCTGTCAGTCAGTGATGCAGCACATCCAGTATAAAGAGCAGCAGGGACGTCAGTGCTGGGACTGTACTAGGACTCATTGTTGCTTCACTTTTTCTAATCTTTGGATTTTTATTGAAGTTGCTGAAAATGTTTTTCCCTCCTAGTTTGAGTTTGGACTTTCATTCATTAGAAGAACCTTGGTGTGTCCACTCTGAGCTCTGTAGGAACCCCAACAACAAGCCCAACAATCCAGATGGACGGTTCCAGCTGTTAACTGGAGGAATTCCATCCAAACATCTGCTCTCACTAAATTCTTCCTCACCTACAGACTGTGTTCTTCACTGCTTTAAACTTGGAAATCAATGCAGTCATTGGTCTGCGTGCTGCTTTGTTCAGAGAGCTGATTGGCTGTTGACAGTGTTTGATCAGAGCGTGTCAGCCGTTACTATGGTGACCATAAAGGTGAGAAACAGGAAGTGTTTGTGTCCAATCCTGAAGCCTGTCACCGTTCTCCTCTCACAGCTTCACTGAGAAGCTGCAGCTTTACAGGAAACACTGGATCTTTGTTTCATACTGACTGTGTTTAGTACAATACTGCTGACAGCACCACCCACTCACTCCATCACTCTACTTACTCCAGAGTCTTCAGTCTGTAGTCTGGACTCTTCTTAAGATCAGACAGCTGCTTCACATCTGGATCCTTCAGGTTGTTAAGTTGTAGGTTCAGCACTCTCAGATGGGAGGGGTTGGACTTCAGTGCTGCTGCCAGATAATCACAGCTGATCTCTGACAAACCACAGCCCCTCAATCTGTATAAAGAATGAAAGATGTAAGTTTATTAGACAAAGTGCTTGAAATCATTCAGTGTTTCATCATCTGTTCAGAGCTGAAGAAGGTTCAGAATGTAGAAGTTTAGAAAATGGAAACTCCAAACAGCTGAAGCCAACAGGAAGCAGCTTCAAACAGGAAACTGTGCAGAGTTTCAGACTATATGTCCTGATGCAGCCAGTTGGATTTTGGAGATTTGAATCTCTGTTCTGTGACTAAGTCCTTGAATCATTTCTTCCAGTTGGTCCAACAAGACAGACTAAGTATTGGACATGTGTTGTGGCTCCATCAGGGGAGCTTCTAAATGTGATGTGATGGCCCCTCTGGGTCTGTCAGGTCACAGCACTGAAGAGAGCTCAAACTGGGCACACAGCTGTTCCAGTCTGGACCAAAGACTCTATACTGGGACTGAGGGACTGCTTTGACTGCACCCACTGGGACTTTTTAAAGGCTCATGTTCTCACTTAGATCATCGATTTCTACTGACATTTCTTTCTGGGAAAAATGGGGATTATTTTGGAAACAGGAAGTATTTTCCCCAATAAGCAGCCCTGGATTAGTAAATCACTCCAACATGTTCTCAGGCAGAAGAAGCTGTCTTGTTATGAGGGAGAGAAGAAAAAGATTGAGGCACAGAAACCTGTTGAAAGAGAGATAAAGCAGCTAAAATCAGGTGTAAAAGTAAAGCAGAGGATGAGCTGAATAAAGGACACTCAAGGCTGGCTTGGAAAGGAATGAAGTCCATGGTGGGGATGCAGAACAAGGAGCAAAGATGAATGTGATGCTGAATCAGCAGAAGACTTGGACTCATTTGATTCCAGCTTTGATATCATTGATTTCAATGAAGAGCTTTGTGATTGTAGCAAAGGGCTGGTAGCTCTGAGAGTCCCACTGATGAGGTGTTTGTGTGGAAATCTCTTAGTGGGACCAAAGAGAGAAAAAGCCCTGGTCCTGATGCTGTGGGAGGGAAATGATTGAAGTGTGCTGTGAGGAAGTGACTGGGAGATTTTCACACATTTTCCAGTCCTCCTTGGAACAACAGGAAGTTCCCAGCATATGGAAACAAAGGTTAAGTGTCCTATGGCACTCAGTGATGATGGTGCTGTGGCCCCACCACCTCCACCTCTTTGTAAAGGAACTAACTGTAATCTGAAGCTTCAAATGGAACTAAGACTTCCTCCACTAGGTGGCAGTGTCTGATGAGAAAGTGTTAGTGGAGCTGGCCTGGAGTCAGAAACAGGAAGATGCAGGATTTGGGCTGAAATGGGCAAAAGTGGTTAGCACTAGTGCCTTAGAGCAAGAAGGTTGTAGGTTGAAGCTTGTTGGTCAGCTGGGCCTTTCTGTGGAGGTTGGATGTTCTCCCACAGTCCAATGAAATGCTGCTTAGGTTCATTGGTGCTTCTACATTGGCTGTAGGTGTGGATGTGAGGGAGTGCTTCTCTGTCGCTCTCTGTTGGCCCTGTGATGGACTGCTCACCTGTGCAGGTGGACCACGCCTCTTGCCCTATGACAGCTAGGGCACAGGCTGCAGCCCTGTGAGCCTAAGCTGAATAAACAGTTAGCAAAAATGATCCATAGATGGCCTGAAATCCCCCAGTTAGCAGTTTGGTAGATAGCTATGACATGCTAATCCCATCCAGCAGCTGTATTCTACCTGTAAGCTGATCCCTGCTGAGCCAAAGCACTTTTTCATATACAAATTACAACCTTTAATAGAAACCTATTGGTCAGCATCTTATTAGCCTGCTGTTAGCTTCATTCCACAGAAAACTGAGAGAAACTAACAGAGTTGATAAAGAATAAAGAGAAATGTGCTGATTTAAAGCCTTTGAAGTGCTTCAGATGATCTCTGTCCACTTCTGTCCACTCATTCATTCATGTAAGCTTTCTAATGCAGCTTTGATCTTCACAGTCTGCTTGATGAAACTCATTCTAACCCTGAATGTCAGAGTGTTCCTGCTTCTCTTTCCCATCATTCATGCTGGCAGTGGAGGAGATTTGGATGTTGGACTGTGTTTTGGATGATGTGTGTATGTTTGTGTTGGACTGCTGTCTGTAAAGCAAACGCACATTTTGCTTTGGATTTCAGTGTCAGACAGACTTTAAGGTGCAATGAAGAGTTTGAGAGTTTCACAGTGAATTTTCCAGTGGAGGATTTTTCTTCTTCTTTGAAGGTTTGAAATGTGAACATTGTTCTGCTGCAGTCAATGGACTAAACCAGAGAAGAAGAAAACAGACTTTACCATGAAGATCCTCAGTGTGGATCAGTATAATATCAGCCTGATGTCTGCAGTTTAGTGTCAGCACAACTTTCACATCATATTCATCTCAGCACAACTAAAACATGCTGACTGACCTCAGAGTTTCAAGTTTACATCCTGGACTCTCCAGGAAACCACACAGATGCTTCACTCCTGGATCCTTCAGGTTGTTTCCCCACAGGTCCAGCTCTCTCAGATGGGAGGGGTTGGACTTCAGTGCTGCTGCCAGATAATCACAGCTGATCTCTGACAAACCACAGTTCCACAATCTGTATAAAGAATGAAAGATGTAAGTTTATTAGACAAAGTGCTTGAAATCATTCAGTGTTTCATCATCTGTTCAGAGCTGAAGAAGGTTCAGAATGTAGAAGTTTAGAAAATGGAAACTCCAAACAGCTGAAGCCAACAGGAAGCAGCTTCAAACAAACACAACAAGAGAAAAAACTCTGAATGTTTCACATTAAAGTCGTACATTTCTCATAAAAACAGGACAAAGACTTGAAAAAGTCGTGTTTTTCCTTCCAGGAACCACATGGCTTCACTTTTAAAGGTGAAGTGTGACAGAAATGGACATATTTGAAGTCCAACACCTTTTTCCAGTCACATTATTAAAGCAGACAAACTACAAGCTCATTTTCATTCCAACAAGTCATCTTCTGACCTGGACTAACAACACTGGTCTCTATGTGCAGCTGGCTGTGAGACCAGTGCTCAGGGAGCGTCTACAAAGTGCAACACTGAAAGAACATCACACACTCATTTGCTTCCAGCACTTTCACACAAACATCTACTGTCATTATTGTCACCAAACTCTGTGGATCCTTTATTGCAAATTCAAATGGGATCAAATGGTCAGACAAAAGAGGGTTATGAGGAAATATGATGAAATGTTGTGTATTAGCAGCAAGTTATTGAATCTTTTTCCTCAGAAACCAAACAAAATGATTGACAAACATGTTTTTACAAACTCAGTGTTGGACTTGGATCAGCAGGATAAGCTGATGTTTAAAGGCATTTGAGTCTCGCTGTATGAGAGTCCAGTTCTTACTCAATATTTATGGATGATGTTCTTTCAGTGTTGCACTTTGTAGACGCCCCCTGAGCCTCACAGCCAGCTGCACATGGACCAGCTGACATTACCCAACATTAGAGGCGGCTGTAAAAAATTCATGTTCCCATTTAAATGGTTTTAATTTGAATAAAACGATGTTGATTCATTCAACCCTGAATCGATGTTTAATATAAATGTATTTTGCCAGAATCTCAGGTTAAAGCTCACAAACTATTTCAACAAGCAGCAAACAGCTAAAACAGTAAATGAGAGCAGCTAAACACACAAAGATGGAAACACAGAGCGTGGATCGTTCACTCGACGGCACGTACACGGACACGCCGTCGGGGCTGAAAGTGGACAGCTCACAGATCCTGAAGCTGCAGGTTTCATCTGTCTCCAACCAAAACTGAGTGAAGCAGCAGCAAAAGAAGATCCAAACTCTGCTTCACGTTTGATAAATATGCTCATGAATTCTCTCTGACTTTGGCTGTTCCTGCCTGCACAGCTCTCTCTCTCTCAGTGTACTCCAAGAACAGCTTCAAACATCTGTTTCTGCATCATTCACTGTTTATTAGCCACCAGTCTGCTGTTGTGTTCAGTGCTGTCGGCCTCTGACAGTAAAGCCTCATTTCTGCTGTTCCATGGAAACTTTTTAAAATGATGACAGATTACAAACTCTCAGCTGTGTCTGTAATCAAACCTCTGTAACTTTGCTTCACTTCAGCAGCATCAGCTCATGTTCACATGTTGCTTCATGGTTTGCTTCAGTTTTTGATCGACTGCAGAATATTTTGAAGGTTATCTGCTATAAAAAGCCAGAAGAGGAAAATCTGCTTCATGTGTTTCTGTTTGATCCTCAGTGACTTTGACACAAAGGCCTCTGCTGTGATGATCACACCTCTGATCAAGTCTCACAGTGTCACAACTGATAAATGATCAGAGTTAGAATATTTCTGACTGTCTGCTGTGTGCCGTGACCTTTGACCTGCTAAAGACAGTCAGCTGTGGATTATTCATTGTTGTGTCTGATACTTAGAACTGTGAGGAAGAAGCTACACAGTTAATCAGGGTCCCCTCTCTCTGAATCAGCAAAGGTGGGCAGGCCGCGTGTGGGCCGCGGGCCATACGTTGAGTATCACTGTTTGAAATGTGAACATTGTTCTGCTGCAGTCAATGGACTAAACCAGAGAAGAAGAAAACAGACTTTACCATGAAGATCCTCAGTGTGGATCAGTATAATATCAGCCTGATGTCTGCAGTTTAGTGTCAGCACAACTTTCACATCATATTCATCTCAGCACAACTAAAACATGCTGACTGACCTCAGAGTTTCAAGTTTACATCCTGGACTCTCCAGGAAACCACACAGATGCTTCACTCCTGGATCCTGCAGCTTGTAGTTCCTGCTCAGGTTCAGCTCTCTCAGATGGGAGGGGTTGGACTTCAGTGCTGCTGCCAGATAATCACAGCTGATCTCTGACAAACCACAGTCCATCAATCTGTATAAAGAATGAAAGATGTAAGTTTATTAGACAAAGTGCTTGAAATCATTCAGTGTTTCATCATCTGTTCAGAGCTGAAGAAGGTTCAGAATGTAGAAGTTTAGAAAATGGAAACTCCAAACAGCTGAAGCCAACAGGAAGCAGCTTCAAACAAACACAACAAGAGAAAAAACTCTGAATGTTTCACATTAAAGTCGTACATTTCTCATAAAAACAGGACAAAGACTTGAAAAAGTCGTGTTTTTCCTTCCAGGAACCACATGGCTTCACTTTTAAAGGTGAAGTGTGACAGAAATGGACATATTTGAAGTCCAACACCTTTTTCCAGTCACATTATTAAAGCAGACAAACTACAAGCTCATTTTCATTCCAACAAGTCATCTTCTGACCTGGACTAACAACACTGGTCTCTATGTGCAGCTGGCTGTGAGACCAGTGCTCAGGGAGCGTCTACAAAGTGCAACACTGAAAGAACATCACACACTCATTTGCTTCCAGCACTTTCACACAAACATCTACTGTCATTATTGTCACCAAACTCTGTGGATCCTTTATTGCAAATTCAAATGGGATCAAATGGTCAGACAAAAGAGGGTTATGAGGAAATATGATGAAATGTTGTGTATTAGCAGCAAGTTATTGAATCTTTTTCCTCAGAAACCAAACAAAATGATTGACAAACATGTTTTTACAAACTCAGTGTTGGACTTGGATCAGCAGGATAAGCTGATGTTTAAAGGCATTTGAGTCTCGCTGTATGAGAGTCCAGTTCTTACTCAATATTTATGGATGATGTTCTTTCAGTGTTGCACTTTGTAGACGCTCCCTGAGCCTCAGCCAGCTGCACATGGACCAGCTGACATTACCCAGCATTAGAGGCGGCTGTAAAAAATTCATGTTCCCATTTAAATGGTTTTAATTTGAATTAGAGCTGGGCGATAGAACGATAACGATATGTATCGCGATATAACTTTTACTCGATAGAGAAATTAAGCTATCGCGATAGACCTCGCCGCTCTTGTCCTTTTTTTTTTTTTTTTTTTAAAGGTCAGCCAATCCAAATTAAGTAGCGCAGAGCCGAACCAATCACAGCCGCAGCGTCACGTCGCGTGACTTGTTACGTACAGCACAAGTGCCAAGCCGCACGTGTGTTTGTTTGGGAAGCAGCCAGCGGGTAATGGAGGAAATGAGTGTGCCGACTAGAAAAATCAACCGAGCGTGACCGAAGAGAAAACAGATGATGGTTCCAATGCCGGAGAGATTGTCGAACGGAAGAGCCATAGAAGTTCCGTAGTGTGAAGGTATTTCGGCTATTTCAAGTCTGACAAAAAACAGAGTAGCGTGCACTGTAAATTGTGCCGAAAGCAAGTCTGGACATACAATAAACTGGTGCATGCGTCACACTGTGCGCCACGTTATTGTTTCGGTGAAATGAATTTCTACAATACTGTTACTGTTAATTCTACTCTGCGGTGTTTAAATGCTTACATATACACACAGTTACTGTCCCTCCACACTTACGACTCGGTTCTGCTTCTATGCCCCAGCTTTGTTTACTTTTTCCCACCGAGGCTTCTAGACTTCTGATTGGCCAGCATTTCGGCACGGTTAGGAATCTAGCGCCACCTGCTGCTTTGGCATGTTCCTAGCAGCGTTTTTCTTCATTTCTGCCTTTATGTGTGGACGGGATTATTTTTTTAAAACGAAAACGGAAAATCTCCGTTTTCAAGAATACCCGTGTACGTGTGGACGTAGCCTCAGTCTCTGACTGGAAGCGCTAATTCGTCATTCGGCTTTTGTCAGACTAAAGTAACTGTTAAAACTGTTTGAAAAGCTCAGCTATACAACAAGGAGAGATTGAGAATTTCCTTTTAGTTCTCAGTTTATTTGATATTGACAAAAGTTAGTCAGTTTTGTCTGTTCTTCTGTAAAACAAACTAAGATTTATTTTTAGAATTAATATTTTGTTTCTAAGTGGAATTGACAATTTAGTCTGTTTCGTTTGTTCTATTTTGAAACTTAAACGCTTTAGCGGCTGCCTTTTGTGTAGTTTGCAATATTTGCCTTTATTTATCTGAAAAAGTCTCATGTTCCTTAAGTACATCTACCCTGTTGAACTTATTATGGGAAATAAATATTTAAATCAAAACAAGCTGCTGATTATTTCACATTTTACTTGTGAGCAACGGCACATTTAAATCTTACAAATATAGTTATTTGGCTTATATCGTGATAGATATCGTTATCGCCTGAAATGAAAAAAACATATCGTGATATGAAAAAATCTCATATCGCCCAGCTCTAATTTGAATAAAACGATGTTGATTCATTCAATCCTGAATCGATGTTTAATATAAATGTATTTTGCCAGAATCTCAGGTTAAAGCTCACAAACTATTTCAACAAGCAGCAAACAGATAAAACAGTAAATGAGAGCAGCTAAACACACAAAGATGGAAACACAGAGCGTGGATCGTTCACTCGACGGCACGTACACGGACACGCCGTCGGGGCTGAAAGTGGACAGCTCACAGATCCTGAAGCTGCAGGTTTCATCTGTCTCCAACCAAAACTGAGTGAAGCAGCAGCAAAAGAAGATCCAAACTCTGCTTCACGTTTGATCAATATGCTCATGAATTCTCTCTGACTTTGGCTGTTCCTGCCTGCACAGCTCTCTCTCTCTCAGTGTACTCCAAGAACAGCTTCAAACATCTGTTTCTGCATCATTCACTGTTTATTAGCCACCAGTCTGCTGTTGTGTTCAGTGCTGTCGGCCTCTGACAGTAAAGCCTCATTTCTGCTGTTCCATGGAAACTTTTTAAAATGATGACAGATTAAAAACTCTCAGCTGTGTCTGTAATCAAACCTCTGTAACTTTGCTTCACTTCAGCAGCATCAGCTCATGTTCACATGTTGCTTCATGGTTTTCATGGTTGATTTACCTCATTTTTTCAAAAATGACCTCTGATAGGAAAGTCTCATTTCTGCTGCTCAACACTGAAGAAATGTAAACTTTTCAAAATGATGACAAATTGGAAAACACCTAAACCCAGGAGATGTAACCCTTCTCTCTGGGGCGGAGGCAAGCGGACCACCTCTTTGATTAGAGCTGTGTCTCTAATCAAAGCAGAGATGGAACGATGCCACTTTTTTTTTTTAATATCTTGCTGCATTTTGTATAAGTTCATACTCAAGTTTAAAAAATCTAAACACTAAAGCTGTTCTGTTATACCTGTCTGCAAAAACACACTGCAGCCAAAACATTAGACAATACTGATCTTTGTATTTAAACTTTTTTCAGAACTTTAAATCTAAGTATTTAAAGTAATATTCAAAAGTCATTTAAATCATTTTTATGCAGACTTCAAAAACTCTGGTTGTGAATAAAAGAAGTGCAACATCAGCACCAAATAATGTTTCTATTGAACAACTAACACAAACAGGTTGTAGAATGGAGCCTTTTCTACTCACAGCTGAACAGAAACAACATCCAGAGTGGAAAACAGTGCAAATAACTGCAAACAGGCTTCATGACACTCATGTTTGATCAGATTCACTCCCTGCTCTCACACACCAACTCCAGACCTGCATTCATCTTTTCCCTCTGAACCCCCCAAACATACAAACCCTGAGACACTACCATTGCCCTTTCACTGACTGCCCCACTCCACCATTTGACCCTTAGAACTGAAGACGCTTCTCTCATAAGAGGTGAAACATCTTCAAGGAAACTTAAAGAAGTCCAGACGCTTTTCTTTCCAAGCTCCTTAGACTACGATGACCTGGATGTCTGAGAACCTTCACAGACTGATTTTACAAGAACAACTTGTGTCAAAAATCCCTGGCAGTGCCTGTCTGTCACACACACAAATCACTACAGTTACAAATTTAATAACTTAAAAAGTAAAAAGACCACTTTTGAGCCGTGTCTTTTTGGCCATAACGAATACCAAAAGAACCGAAATTTAATAACATTAAAACCAAACAATAAATGAGCAAAGTAGTGCATGATAAATATAGACAAATACAAAGTGCAATATAGAAACACTGGGTAAAAAGAAATGAACAATTAAAAAGGAGGATAACAGATGTGAGCAGTAGTTAAACAGTAGAAATAAATATATAATAAACAAACAAAAATAGATAATAAATGAAAGCCAGGTCTGAAAGGTGAGTTTGGCTTTAAAAGCATGAAAACACACTGCTGTCTTCAGGAAGGCTGCTCCAGTAACAGAAAGTCATCTACATGTGGGTTTAGTTCTGACTTTAGGGACAAGTAAAAAAATAAAATAAAATAAAAACATCTGTCCAGACAACCTGACAGTCAAAAATATAAACTCAGGAACTTAAAAGGAAAATTGTGCTGACTTTGAACGTCCGCATCAAGATAAACTTACAGATTTAAGAGTCAAAAAGTGTCAAAAAGTCTGTATCCTTACCTGAGAGTTTCAAGTTTACTGTCAGGACTCTTTAGTCCAACACACAGCAAATCCAATTCTGAATCCTGCAGTTTGTCCGAGCTCAGGTCCAGCTCTCTCAGATGATTGGATGGGGAGCTGAGAATTTCAGACAAAGCTTCAAAGCTTCTTTTTGAGAGTTTACAATCTCTCAGCCTGAGGAAGAATAACAATGGAGACATATTCTTTTATTCATCTAGCATTATTAAACATATTTGTTCATAGATTCACTTACAGCACTTTCTTGGATGCTTTGACCACTGGCAGCAGCTTCAAAAATGCCTTCTCTGAACGGGAGTATTTCTCCAGGTCGAACTCATCCAGATCTGATGACAGTAAGATGAAGACCAGAGCCGACCACTGAGCAGGAGACAGTTGATCTGTGGAGAGACGTCCTGATCTCAGGGACTGTTGGATCTCCTCCACTAGAGAACGATCATCCAGTTCATTCAGACAGTGGAACAGGTTGATGCTTTTCTCTGCAGACAGTTTCCCACTGAGCTTCTTCTTGATGTACTGGACTGTTTCCTGATTGGTCTGTGAGCTACTTCCTGTCTGTGTCAGCATGCATAGGAGATCCTGATTGGTCTGCAGTGAAAGACCCAGGAGGAAGCGGAGGAACAAGTCCAGGTGGCCATTTGGACTCTCTAAGGCTTTGTCCACAGCACTCTGGTAGAAGTCTTTTACAGTAAGTGTTTTCTGGAAGATTTTAAAGAGAGGAGATTGTTTCTTAAGCAGGTTGACTCCAGAGTTGATGAAGGTCAGATAGACATGAAGAGCAGCAAAGAACTCCTGAATGCTCAGATGGATGAAACAGTAAACAACGTTGTTGAACATGTGGCACTCATCAGCTTTAAAGATCTGTGTGAACACTCCTGAGTACACTGAGGCTGCTCTGATATCGATGCCACACTCTGTCAGGTCTGATTCATAGAAGATCAGGTTTCCTTTCTGCAGCTGATCAAAGGCCAGTTTTCCCAGAGACTCAATGATCTTCCTGCATGACTCTGTCTCAGCTCCTCCATCATACTTGATGTCCTTCGTTTTTAGGTGAAATAGCACAAGGCGTAGGTAGAGCTCTGTGAGAGTCTTAGGCAGATCTTTGCTCTCTTTGTTCTTCATGACAAACTCCAGAACTGTAGCAGTGATCCAGCAGAAGACTGGGATGTGGCACATGATGTGGAGGCTTCGTGATGTCTTGATGTGGGAGATGATGCTGCTGGCCTGCTCCTCATCTCTGAATCTCTTCCTGAAGTACTCCTCCTTCTGTGGGTCAGTGAACCCTCTGACCTCTGTCACCACGCCAACACAGTCTGGGATCTGATTGGCTGCTGCAGGTCGTGTGGTTATCCAGAGGCGAGCAGAGGGAAGCAGTTTCCCCCTAATGAGGTTTATCAGCAGCACATCCACTGAGGTGGACTTTCTAGGGTCAGTCAGGATTGTAGTTTTGTGGAAGTTCAGAGGAGGTCGACACTCATCCAGACCATCAAAGATGAACACAACCTGGAAGTCTTCAAAGATGTAGATTCCTGCTTCTTTGGTTTCAGTGAAGAAGTGATGAACAAGTTCCACCAAGCTGAACTTTTCCTCTTTCAGCAGATTCAGCTCTCTGAAAGTGAATGGAAACATGAACTGGATGTCCTGGTTGGCTTTGTCTTCAGCCCAGTCCAGAGTGAACTTCTGTGTTAGGACTGTTTTCCCAATGCCAGCCACTCCCATTGTCAGCACTGTTCTGATTGGTTTATCTCTTCCAGGTGGGAGTTTAAAGATGTCTTCTTGTCTGATGGTTGTTTCTGGTCTGTCTGGTTTCCTGGATGCTGTTTCAATCTGTCTGACCTCATGTTCATCATTGACCTCTGCAGTCCCTCCCCCTGTGATGTAGAGCTCTGTGTAGAACTGACTCAGGAGGGTCGGGTTTTCTGTTGTAGAAATCCCCTCGAGCACACACTGGAACTTCTGCTTCAGGTCTGACTTGAGTTTGAGCTGACACTCAGTGAGAATCTCTGCATGAATAAACAGCAAATGACACAAATGAGAAAACTGCATTCTGGTTACTGTGGTTATGTGTTCAGTTCACTGGACTCTTGGTGTCATGATCCGGGTGAGTCTGAGTAACTTTCCACAGCATCAGCTCTCCTCCCCTGGGTGGAGCCCTCCTCACTCCTCCCTGCTCCTCACCTGTTGCCAATTACTCCGGCAGTATCTATGAGCAGCACTCACAATGAACCTTCTCCAGATTGTCTGCTTACCACAGTCAGTTCTCTGCCTCACATTTTGTCTTGTGCTCCTCAGCTTGTTTCGCGTAACCCTCTTTTCCTGTTCCCTAGTCGGCACCTGGATACATCTTCCAACTCTCGCCATAAGTCACGCCTCAGGATTCTGGCCTGCCACTGCTGGGAAAACTCACTCTTGCAAACTGCCATCCTCAGCTGCCTGCCTCCCTGTGCACCCACATCTCACTCTGTACCCAGATTTAATTCATCTCCTCCTCCAGCTGATCTCCACCTGCAGCCACGTAACACCTCTTAGTTTTTAAATCTTGGACTCATTCACTACACTGTGGACCACTCTGATTATTATCTCCTTTGTTCCAGTGATCCTGGATAGTTTCTATTCGCCCGATTCTGCCCCTGTTGTTCCTTTGACCTGCCTCAGCTTATGTTCTGGCCTCAGCTCTGCACTTCTCATAATACCTCGCTTGCTGTTGAATTTAGCCGTGATTCAGCTTTCTCCGTCAAGAAATCTAGTAAAATACATTTCTGTTAAAAGTCACTCAGCCTCCGTTTTTTGGTTCTGTGCTTGACTCCATTCCTTTTCATGAGCCATTGAGCCCTGACACTTGGGTTATAACTAGACTTGTAGTCAAGACCGCCTAATCCGAGACCAAGACAAGACCAAGACCAGAGGGTATCGAGACCAAGACAAGACCAAGACCAAGTTGAGACGAGACCAAGACCGAGACTGAGACGAGACGAGACCAAGACCAAGACCGAGACAAAAAAAGTCTTTAAACTGCAGCCAGATGCTATTCTATATACATATGCAGGACACCTTAAACTAGTTTTTTAATTAAGCAACAAGGCAGAACAAAGTCGGGCCTGTATCAAGACACAGGGACTAAACCCCAATTCAACCAGACCCAGAACTGATCTGGAATTAAAACAGGACTACAACAGTAACCAAGACAGAACCAGAATCAGAACTAGATGATAGTAGCACTAAAAAATCATCATAGACCTGCACTACACTTATTTTTTAATTCTACCAAAGTACAATATTTAGATTGAGAAAAGTTTATATAATTATGTAGCCTTGTTGTGCAAACGTAATAAATATAGAATTTGAAAAGTAACAAATGGTATCTAAAAAGAAACACTAGGTACTAGATACATGTTCTGATGAGTTTTGGCAAACAACCATTTGACTAACATGTGTGTCTCACCTGCTCTTGTTCATCTCTGTTCTGTCCTCATTCTCTCTCTCCCTCTCTGCTCCTCTCTCTCTCCCTCTTTGTGCTGACAATCAAGCCAAACACCAACATCATCAACTATACAGTTGAAACCACATATTTATGTACTCTTCAGATAAAAACACAAACACTTTTTAATTGTAACATCAAATCAGACTAAATGTTTATTTTTTTAGATTGATAAATATAAAAAACATATTTGTTAACTTTGAGAGTAAAGAGAGAAACTATCTGTATTTCTTAATTGCAAATGGCACCAAATTGTATTCAGATTGAGCCACACTTATGGAGCTCCACAGTTCTTTTCCTGGTGTTTTGGTTGATATCTCTTGATTTTCCCATGTCAAAGAAACAGGCTCTGTGTTTTGCCTTATATGCATCCACAGCTGTGCCACAAACTTACTCACATGGACTCTACGAACCTATCAGAAGCTTCTTCAGCTCAGAATCGAATCGTCTGGAGTTTCTTATTAATTAACAATAAACTTAGTGTACATGTACTCCTAAATTTGATGAAAGTGATTAAAATAGACAGCTCCCTCTTTTTATTCTGACATTTAACTAATTCAAAAGATATTTCAACATTTATTTATCTAAAACAAAAGTTTACTCTAAATTGATGTTTAACAGTAAAAAAAAGTTTTTATGTTTTCTCCATAAAGTGTATGTAAATATCTGGTTTCAAATAACCTCCTGTGTACACATGAATATCTGCTCTTTGGGTTGGTTTGATTAAAATGGGACCAGCAGCAGGTTTAAGGTTGTACATTAAGATTGTGTACATCAGTACACAATTGAAACCGATTTAGAGAGTTTGTTTAGCCGTGGAGGGTAACAACTGAAAATATGAAATGTAAATCTCTAAAGAAACAGCATTGTTGCTGTTCGGCTTTTCATTTCGCCATTTGTTGATTCACTCGAAGAGCAAGTAACGCAACCAAGTGATCAGTTTGATATCAATCTTTTGTGATACACCGTCATATTTACATTATTAGTTCAGTACGAATGATTTGCTTTGGTACCTGGTCAAACTTAAGCTGTCCTCTGTCTGCAGCAAACTCGCAGCCAGCAGCTTCTCCCCCCTCGCTCACATGGGTGCTGTGCTCAGTCGCCTAGTGCCTGAGCTCGGATCATACCAAAATTAGGGGGAATTTACGACGGTGCGCTCTGTGCTTCGTGTGTTGTTTTTGTTTTATACAGTTGTCAGTCAGGCATCTAACTAAAAAATTACACTCCAAAAGACCCCATGCTTCTGAAAAAATGACCCGGGCTTAAGCCCAGTAAGCCACCCCCCCCGCTCCGCTGATGGTTGACTCCAAATCTCCCGAACACTATGTCGATTTGAGAACGCAAGACCGAAACAGCGAGACCAAGACCGAGACCAAGAAAAAAGTCCGTCGAGACCAAGACGAGACCAAGACCACGTAAAAGTGGTCTCGAGACCGGTCTCGAGACATCCAACTCTAGTTATAACTGAGGGCAGGTTTTATAGAGACACATTCGATTTAATTATGTTTATTTATACAGCACCAAATCAATACTAGCAACATTTCACATATTACATAAACAACACTATGGAGCCAGTAATGAATAAATATGTAGAATAAATGAAAGAATTTCAAGTATAAACGTTTTTTTAATTCCTCCAAATAACAACAACAGTCACCCCAATGTGCTTTATATTGTAAGATAAAGAACCTACAATAATACAACAGAAAAAAACCCAACTATCTTTTTGGGTCCTGAAAACTGAAGGCTCTGCCTCCCATTCTACTTTTAAATACTCTGTGAACAACAAGTAGGCCTGCAGTGTGAGAGCGAAGTGCTCTAATAGGGGGATATGGTACTACAAGGTCATTAAGATAAGATGGGGCCTGATTATTTAAGACCTTGTATGTGAGGAGCAGGATTTTGAATTCTGGATTTAACAGGAAGCCAATGAAGGGAAGCCGATACAGGAGAAATCTGCTCTCTCTTTCTAGTCCCTGTCAGGACTCTTGCTGCAGCATTTTGGATTAACTGAAGGCTTTTCAGGGAATTTTTTGGACTTCCTGATAATAATGAATTGGAAGTAATAAATGCATGAACTAGTTTTTCAGAGTCTCTCTGAGACAGGATATTTCTAACTTTAGTTGCACAAATGGAAGAAAGCAGTCTTACATGTTTGTTTAATATGTGCGTTGAAGGACATGTCCTGGTCAAAAATGACTCCAAGGTTCCTCACAGCGTTACTGGAGGCCAAGGTAATGCCATCCAGAGTAAGAATCTGGTTAGATACCATATTTCTAAGATTTTCAGGGCCGAGTACAATAACCTCAGTTTGATCTGTATTAAGAAGCAGAAAGTTAGCGGCCATCCAGGTCTTTATGTCTTTAAGACGTTCCTGCAGTTTAATTGGTGTGTGTTATCTGACTTCATGGACAGATGGAGCTGGGTGTCATCAGCATAGCAGTGTAAATGTATGCTATGTCTTCTAATGATGCTGCCTAAGGGAAGCTTGGTAACTGGAGCGTTGCCAGCAGAAGGCTGAAGTGGAATCTCCAAGAAAGCTGCAGAAGAAAAAGCATGAGCTGAAATGGTGGATTTCAGTCATATAAGGAGAACTGTGGCTTTCCTCCAACTTTTGACCAATCACCTTAGTGTACTGTTTATCAACCATAATAAAAAGCATTTACTGTCTGGGCATTTTTTTGTTTGGGTCTCCAAACAGCAGAAAGAAATGGCAGCCATTTTTTTTAACTTTACCTTCAACTGGTAAATAGATTTAAGAGAAAGCACTTTGATCATATTTGTGACGTGTCCCAAACTGTTGTTGTCGCCTCATTTATGTTGATAAAACAGCTCTAAAACCAATCTCACAATATAAATCTGTAAAATGGGCAGAAAACCTGCTGCTGGTCCCATTTTAATCAAACCAACCCAAAGAGCAGATATTCATGTGTACACAGGAGGTTATTTGTGCAGATGCATAAAACACAAACTGTTGGCTTTCTGCAGTCTCTCACTCCTGAAAGTGTTGGCAAGTGTTTTGGATTTATTATTTATATAGATTTTAATGGCACCTGTGTAATGTTAACTAATGTTTTTATTGTTTATGTATTTTTTGTTTAGTCATTCCCTGACTTACCTGTGGGTTCTGGGATGGTTTTATTTAAATTCTCCAACAGATCATTCTTGTTTATCCTCCCCAAAAGATTTTTAGTGACTTCAAAAGTGTTGATAGAGTAGGTATCAAACATCAGATCCACTATGTCCGTCCTCTCTGCATTCTCCAGTTCACTCTCTGGGATTGCTGGTAAACCTTCTACAGACCCGTTCTTCAGATGCCACTTAAATTCTTTAAAGTCATCACGTCCCAAATCCTTCAAAGTCCCCAGAAGGATTTCTTTAGGTGTCGTCATCTTTTACCCTGTAAGGATCCGATAAACAAAGACTGTAACAACAGCTGGAGAGGTAATTGTCTGATTTATCAGAATTTAACTTGATTCTAACAGCAGTTCATCACAATAAATTTCTAAGGCTCAGAATGCAACAAAATTGCACATGAAGAAGCACATAGAGAAGTATCCAAGTAACACTTTGCTACAATATAAAACAAACAATTATAAATAAAGAAAATATATAAACTAAATATATACACTACCCGTCAAACGTTTTAGAACAGCCCAATTTTTCCAGTGTTTTCGTCACGGTTTGCGAGCCGTGTGTAAATTATCAAAGGACCCTTTATGCAGGCAGCTCAGATGCAAGTGAGTTTATTCATCACATGGTGATACAAACAGAAATGGCGAAGGTGAGCATGGAAACTAAGCAAAAACCTAAAAACTAATAGTACACGAATATGAAGAAGTACACGAAGGGAAGACGAAAACACGGAACACAAGGGGTGGGAGCAAAGCACCACAACACATCACTATATAGACAGTTACACAGAGGGAGACACAGAAGGCAACAACACAGGGCGGAACAAATGGACAGAGAAGACTAAACACAGAACAGAGTGCACAGAGAAACAAGGGGGACAGGGAATCAAAACCTAGGAAGCATAGAATAACTCACAAACTAAACTGACATAACACAAAAATCACAAAGAACTGAAACCACTAGCTCAGGAGACCCAGGACCCTGACAGATACACAGACAAACCAGCAACTAACAGAGGCAAACACAAGGCTTAAATACACAGAGGGATAACGAGGGAATGAGACACAGAAGGAGGACACAGCTGGGAGTGATTGACAAGACGAGACAGAGGAAACGCAAACCAAACACACTGACATGAGACACGGACCTTCACAACAAAGCAGGAAATAGAAAGACTGAACTTAGAGGTACAACAAAACACAGAACCAAAACGTAAGAATAAACAAAGATACATCATGAAATCAAAGATTAACAATACAAAACAGAAAACACTGAGTCACAGACCCAGGATCGTGACAGTTTTATTGAAAATATCCTTTTTATTTCTCATTGCGCTCTGAAATGAAAGCATAGTACAAATAAGCAGTTGGAGTTAAAAATAAATCATGAAACACATTTATAGACCAAAGTTTATTCTAAACGTTTGACTGAACACACCCGTGGCTTCTGTCTACAATAGAAATCAAATATTCTCCCATATCTGTAGCAGATGTTCCCGTAAACGTGGACCTTGTAATAATAATAATAATAATAACTTTATTTATAAAGCGCTTTCAAACAAAGTGCTGTACAACTAAAGAGATAAATAAAATAAAAGCGATACATAGCAATACAGGTAAAAGACACAATACAAGTTAAAAACAATAAAAATGTAAAAACTAAAAGCCATAGAATTAAGACATGTAGGATCGGGTGAACAAATGTGTCTTCAACTTGGTTTTAAAAACCTCCACAGAGCAGCCTGCCGAATATCTTGTGGGAGGTTGTTCCACAGAAACGGGGCATGAAAAGAAAAAGCTCTCCAATTGTCTTTTTTCTGGCTCTAAGAACTTTTAGAAGACCAGAGTCCTGAGATCGGAGAGCACGAGATGGAACATAAAGGTGTAAAAGGTCGGAGAGGTATGAAGGTGCCAATCCGTTTAAAGCCTTGTAGGTGAGCAGCAGGACCTTAAAATCTGCTCGAACCTGACAAGGTAGCCAGTGAAGACATCTCAGAACAGGGGTAATGTGCTCAAATTTCCCAGTTCTTGTTAAAATGCGAGCAGCTGCATTTTGCACCAACGCCAGAATCTCAGGTTAAACCTCACAAAACTTTAACAACCACCAAACAGCTGAAACAGTAAATGAGAGCAGGAACATGGATTCTGCACAAAGACGTAAACACAAAGCTCAGAGCCGCCGACACATCAGAATCAGTGCGATGTCGCCTTTCTCACCCGATGGCACGGACACGGTCGGGGCTGAAAGCAGACAGCTCGCTGATTCTGATGTTTCGGCGGCTCCGAGCTTTGTGTTTACGTCCTTTTTACGCTGATTCTAAAGCTGTTAGTTTTATCTCTCTCCAAACAATATTGACTGAACCAGCAGCAAAAGAAGATCCAAACTACGCTTCACATAAACATCGTCATGAACTCACTCTGACTTTTGCTGTTTTGCTTCCACCAGGATAAAAATCACACGTCATGCACAGCTCTCTCTCTCTCTCTCTCTCTCACACACAGTTTCCTGTCTAAAAATCTGTTTTCTGCATTATTCGCTTGCTTGTTACGCACAAGTCTACCGTTGTTTACAGCGCTGTCGGCCGCTGTTTTTTTCCTTTTACTTACTTCCGAAAAGAAAACCTAATTTCTGCCGTTCAACAGGCTTCTGAACAAATTTAAACTTTTTAAAATTATGCAAAATGCAAAACACTGTGTCTGTCATAAAACCGCTGTAACTTCAGAGGTAATGTTCATATGTTGATTAATGGTTTTCTTTCGTTTTTGATCTACTGTAGAATATTTTTATAAAACCACCTTCATGTTTTTCTGTTTGATCTTCAGCTACTTTGACACAAAGGCCTCTGCTGTGATGCTCACACCTTTGATAAAGTCTTGCGAGTGTCAGCTTCCTTTTTATAGATACAAAAATATGTAAATGTACTGATCTGAATTATAATATTTCTGACTGTCTGAGGCAAAATTTCCCAGATTCAAATCGAATTGAATCGAATCGTGGATCGAATTGATTCAGGACCTTGTGAATCGGAATCAAATTGATTCTAGAATTCAGTGTCGATACCCTGCCCTATTTGCGACCAACATCCAGCCCAGGCTTTTTCAAGATTGGTACTACCACAGCTGATTTAAAACATTCAGGAAAGACTCAATGAAGTATTTAAAAGAAACAGGTTGTAGGGTCCTAATGCTGACCACAGTTCCTTTATAGCCCAGGCTGGTAGAGGATCCAAAGAACAGGTTGTACATCGAGCTGCTTTTACAACCTTACTTAATCCAGAAAGGGAAATAGAGATGGACCAATGCGATTGTTACAGGCCTTCGATGGGGTCTGTTTTTAAACTGTTTTTTTAACAGAAAAGCAGAGACAGGAGACATCAGTTGCGTTCGGTCTGCAGGCTCTTCCTCGTCTGATTTATTAACAGAGTTTAACAACGTCCTTTTCTTTTCATTTAGACACACACATTTCTCTTTTAACAACACAAACATTCAATTAGGTCCATAGCTCAAACCCTTTTGGTTACCTTGCACTCTCGCAAGAATAAACTTACAAAATAATCATTGTATATGAACGTCCTTATTTACAATAAATCTGTAACCAATTTTACTGCATTTCAGCATCAAAACATTTCTGTGCAGCACCACTAACACTGCAATTAACCCGCTTATGTCACCTTTATACTTTTCTTATACTTTAACAGATTCAAACAATATATTACATTTGTAACCAATAAACAAAAATATTCTTCCCTTGCTCACAAACAGTTCACAATCATCCACAAACAGTATACATCAGACTATTTACATTTGACACATAAGAACTGGGTAGGTCCTAATCAACTGTAACTTCCAATAATGCCAGGATAAAAGAAGTGTCTAAGAGCTCCATTTGTCACAAAATAAAACAGGTAATAAGACCAGCTGCCTATTTAGACTACGAGTGAAATGGCGGCTGCCATTACAAATGGCGGTATAGTTAGCTTTCTCTCAGTCAGTGAAAACACACTCTCTCACAACATTCGTGGTCTTTAAACAAAGACAGAAAAAGGTTTCTTGCCTTTATATGTACATTGCAGTGAGCAAACTTGAACCACTAACCTGTTTTTTTAACAGAAAAGCAGAGACAGGAGACATCAGTTGCGTTCGGTCTGCAGGCTCTTCCTCGTCTGAGGCAGAGACGCGTTGCAACGGCCTATCGCACTCACCACTATCTCCCCCTTGTGGCAATGCCACGCAATTACATTGTCCATAACGCTAAATGAAAAGTGCAATACCACCATAAAATCAGGTCTTTTACATCAAAAACAATTCACAACAAAATTACAATTGTGACCATACACTTGTGGGCGTCACACACTCCCGAACAAAAAGAAAATGGCTCCTGACATTTAACCTCTTACCCTCTAAAACTCATTATACTCATTATTCAAACAGCTCAAATCACATCCCCTTCCCACATACCCACATTCCTTGTGTACTAACATGTATAGATTGGGCAGTTATAATATACAGGGAAGGTGCCTGGGTGTGCACAGTGAGATGTTGGAATGCGATATGGCACTAGGGGGAAGTAAGGTAACAGGGGATATGGTGGCATGGTGTAGTGTGTTGTGTTTGGTGACTCGTGCACTTCAGCACAACTGACTGATGGATGCACCCGGAGAGAGGGCTGGCCAAGGGTGTCATATGTGAAATGTGTAACAGGCCGTCGTTCTCTAGTAGACCTTCTTAGAACTGATTCATTAGTCGGCGGGGCCACGTTAGGTGTATACTGTGCCCTTTCTGAAAGCGGCAGTCCAACTTCTCCTTCGTCGACTGTGAAAGGCACTTCAGTGACTCCTGATTCCTGTACCCTCTCATGTTCCTCCTCTCCCATGTCGTTGTCAAGTTCAGTGCTTTGGTGTCCACCATCTTGTTCCATTCCTTGTTCCCTCAATTCATCTGTTGCTTCTGTTGGCTGAGGTGCTCCACAGTTGACCACTCTGCTGAACTCAGCTGTTCCTCTTGGGGGTCCAACAGTATGGTTACAGGTATGTAGTGCATCCTCTTTGTTCCCACTTCTCAAATCATACCTCAACTCATAATACATGGAACTCTCATCCTCATCGGAGCTTGCGTCAGAGTGGGGTTGAAACTCTGTCTCTCCTTGAGCTGGTTTTGGTTTCTTTTTCTTGACGGCGGATGGCCCGTCCCCCTTATCTACAGCAGGCAAGTCCACAGGAAGCTCATTGACAAGATGCAATAGATTGCGATGCAGAACACGCACTTTCTTCCCCTTTGCCTCTGAGGTCACTCTGTACACTGGGCTGTCATTGATCTGTTCCTTCACCACATAAATGGTGTTCTCCCAGTAGGACCTTAACTTGCCAGGACCACCCCTCTCAGTCAGGTTCCGCACTAGTACTCTGTCTCCAGGTTGGAGTACCACTCCTTTCAAATGCCGGTCATAGTGTTTCTTTCCACGATCACTTGACTTTTGGCTGTTTCCAGATGCAATCCTGTTAGCCTCAGTCATTCGTTCTTTCCATTTCTCAGCATAACCTCTTGCAGTTTGTGGCTCTCCATCAGTAACCAACTTGAACAGGAGGTCTACTGGCATTCGTGGATGTCGACCAAAAAGCAGAAAGAATGGCGAGTAACCCGTTGCTTCATGGCGAGTGCAATTGTACGCATGAACCATCTGTGGGAGATATTCTCTCCATCTTTCTTTTTTTCTTCACTCAGGGTCCTCAGCATCTGCAAGATGGTACGATTAAAGCGTTCAGCTGGGTTGCCCTGAGGGTGGTACGGAGTTGTTCGAGAGTGCCCCACATTGCTCAACTGTTGTAGAGTCCGGAAAAGCTCGTTCTCGAACTCCTGCCCCTGATCATGGTGCAGCCTTAAAGGGTAGCCAAACCTGGGGATATAATCACTGAAAATCCTTTCAGCTGCAGTTTTGCCACTCTTGTTGCGGGTTGGATAGGCCTGGGCATACCTAGTAAAGTGGTCTACCACAACTAGGATATACTGATATCCGCCCCTGCTTGGCTCTAAGTGGAGGTAATCAACTGAAACCAATTCCATTGGTGAGCTTGTGGTAATGCTGGACATGGGAGCTCGGACATGTGTCACCGGTTTCTTCTGTTTGATGCACGGACACTGCCGGGTGACATAGGCTTCGATGTCTCGCCTCATGTATGGCCAGTAGAACCGTTGCCTCGCCAGGCTGAGAACTCTTTCTACCCCGACATGCCCCATGTCATCATGCAGATGTTTCAGGACCAGGGATTTGAAGCTAGCTGGTAAGACTAGTTGGCGCTTTTCTGCAGTCTTACGATACAGAACTCCGTCTTCTAAGCTCAGCTTTGTCCACTCATGCATCATTTTCCTTGCCGGACCTCTCACATTCCGTCTCATGTCATCTGTCAGCTTTTGATCTGAGTCTTTCATTTTCATGATCTCACCTATCGCAGGATCTGCTCTTTGAGCCCTTTGTAGTTCATCCAAATTGATGGGCGTGACCATTTCTTGGATTACTGGTTCAAGCTGGTCACCTTGCGCTAAAACCAGAGCAGCGATCCATGCGACATCTCCATGCTTGCCTGCTCCACATCCCTCCCAAGTAGCGGCAACAGCTTCTTTGGAGAGCTCTTTTGTACATTCAGTGACGTATCTGTCAATGTCAAGGGGACTCCTCGACAGGGTGTCTGCGTCAACATTTACTTTGCCAGGTCTGTACCTTATATCAAACCTGAAATCTGATAGCTCTCCCACCCATCTGAACCCAACCGCATTCAACTTGGCGGTACTCATGACATAAGTTAAGGGATTGTTGTCTGTGTAGATGGTAAAATACGGGGCATAGAACAAGTAATCCCTGAACTTCTCGCAGACAGCCCACTTGAGGGCGAGAAACTCAAGCTTGCCCGAGTGGAGTCTGTAATTCTTTTCAGCCGGTGTCAGTGTTCGGGAGCCGTATCCAATCACTCTTAGCTTCCCACTCTGATGTTGGTAGAGAACGGCCCCAAGTCCTTTATCAGATGCGTCTGTATGAAGGACGAAGGGAAGCTCAAAATCCGGGTAGGCAAGTACAGGGGGGTTTACCAACATATCAATCAACTTACACAGGGCACCCTGGTGCTTCTCTGCCCACTCAACTGGTGTTTTGGATGGTAACTGTGCGCCTTTCCCCTTCTGTCCTGTAACCTTCCCCAGAAGATGCTCCTCTTTGGTTTTCTTGGGTTGCAAAAGCTCATAGATGGGTTTTGCTATTCTCGAGAAATCCTGGATATATGAGCGATAGTAACTCAGGAACCCAGCAATCCTCCTCACATCTCCCACTGTGGCAGGTGTCTCCTTTTTCAGGGCGTACACTGCCTCGAGATCTTTTGGGTCAATGCGTACTCCTTCAGCTGACACTAAGCGCCCAACATACCTCACTTCTCTTTTAAATAGGTCACATTTTGTCGGCCGGAGTTTGACTCCGTAGTTCTGCAGGGCTCTCAAGACTTTCCTCAGCCCTTCCACATGTTCCTCAAAAGTCTTGGCATAGCACAAGATGTCATCCAAGTATGGAATGCAGCACTCATCCCGAAGGGGAGCCAGCATTTCTTCCATACTGCGTTGGAATGCAGCAGGTGCGTTGGTAAGACCGAAGGGAATTCGCACCCATTCATAAAGGCCCCAGGGGGTGATGAATGCAGTCAGATGGCGGGATCCTTCTGCTATAAAGCCCTGGTGATAGGCTTTTCCCTGGTCCAAAATGGAGAACCAGTTGTACCCTCCCAAGGTGTCAATGAGGTCCTGGATTCTTGGTAATGGGTGGCGATCAGGTACTGTGCGCTGGTTCAGGAGACGGTAGTCGATACAGAGCCTTAGGGAGCCATCCTTTTTCCGCACGCAAACTATTGGCGCAGAGTAAGGGGATCTAGACTTTACAATCCATCCTCTTGCCAAGAGGTCCTCAATATACTCTTTAACCTCCTTATAGAGGGGTTTTGGAATTGAGGTGTACGATTTCTGAATTGGGGTTGTGTCTTTGAGTGTTATTGCCATTTCCAAGCTGGGAATGCACCCCATGTCATTCTCATCACGTGCAAAAGCCCCTGACTCTTCCCTTAACATTTTCTTGGCAACAGTCTGTTGGTCTTCAGTCAGGTGACTAACATCAACAGGTGGATCCCATTCCTGTGTTGCTTGATCTTCACCGCACTGCTGGGGTATTTGAGATACATCAGGGTCGACATCTTGAGTCACTTTGGGCTCACCGAGGTTTGGTAAGTCAGTTTGTACGACTCCTGCTATTGGTTCAATAGTTCCAAGGGCTGCTCTGCCGGTGAGGGTCACATCATGCTTAGTGTGATTGCCAATAGGTACTTTGACATATGGGACTCTGGCATCACAAACTGTGAGGAGGCTGTTGCCAATATCAAGCTGTTGCAGTTGTGGGTTGCTCTCAGTTGGTTCAAAGAGCACGAGGGGGTTGGACATGTCAACTGTAGAGGAGACTTTACACTTAACATACTTAACTTGACCAGCCGGGATTACTACATCATACAGGCCCACTTTTAGGACACTCTGGCTGACCACGTTATCACTGGTAAGCTTGGTCTGGATGAAGTTGACCAGTGCCGTCGCTGTGTCATCCTGGAGGTTCATCGCGCTGCGCAGGAGGCTCACAATGGTGGGTATGAGGTTTGTACTAGCATTTGGCCCCAGTATCAGCTGTTCAATTACATTGAAACCAATCAGGGGGCAGTCCATGGGCACACTGCTTACTAAAAAGGGGACTTGTACAGTCAAGTTTGGGTCACTATTCTCTGGGAGACTCACCATCACGCCCACCCAGCCGTCGTAGGGTAATGGCTGGCCATTAACACCAAGCACACTAAGAGCCTTATCTCCAATAAGTTCTGTCAGTGGCCGGAGTTTGTGGTCAGAGAGGTAGGCTTTTGCCCACTGGCGATCAATGAGACTCACTTGTGCACCTGTGTCCAATAAACAGTCCACTGCAAAGCTATGAATGTACCACTTGATTTTACATTTTTTCCCAACAAGCTGTGCCACTCTCTCACTTGCCCCTGTGTCTGCATTTTTCGTTGGAAGGGTCGCCCAACTACTTCTGACATGAGCAAACTCTTCTGAGCACATACCTCGTGATTTTGGGTCTGGCTGTCCACTGGTTCTGGGCGTGTGTGTATCAGCAGGAGGCCAACTAGAGCTTCTGGGTTGGCTTCGTTTGAGACATCCCATTGCCCTGTGACCTGTCTCCCCACAGATAAAACAATGAGTGCATGAAGTAGCCCCACTTTCAATACACTTGGGACAGCCATACTGTTTTGCAGTTTGTCTGGGCTTCTGCTTTGGGTGTGCACACTGACAAGTGGGTTCACGAGCCTGACTGGCTGTGAGAGACTCAACCACTTTGGTCAGGGTTTCCACCTTCGCAGCCAGCTCTTCTATGACTTTATTCTTACTCTTAGATTTACAGTCAGTCATTTCAGTGTCTTTGGCAGGTTCAAGTTGAGCAGTATGAGCATGTGTTACCTTTTGTCGAGTGGAATATCCCAGTCTTCGCTGTCGCTCACTCTCTTCGCTTGACACTTTGTTCACTTGCCTTATCAAGGCTTCATCTGACACACTGTAGTCTGATAGTAGTGGCTTGAGTTCATTACGAATGTCACTATATTTTGGTAGAAGACCTTGATGAATGGTGCGTAGAAATACATTTTGGATCGTACGTGTCTCATACGCAACGTCCATGTTATCCTGCCTGGATGCAAACATGACTTTCTGCTTCAGTCCAATCATCCTGTAGAGGAACTGTTGTGGAGTTTCATGGTCATGTTGCTTAGTGCTCAACAATTCCTGAAATAACTCACTCCCACTCTTCTCACTCAGGTGTGAACGTAGTAAGCTTTTGAGTTCAATGAGGGTCAAGTCATCTTTACTGATCAACATGTCCTTAAACTGTCCAGGCTTGATAATACGGAGCACACCTTGAATGATCTCTCCCTCTGTGTGCTTCACCTTGAGCCCCTCCTCAATCTGCTTACACAGTCCATGGTAGCTAATGTCAGATGCAATGTCCCCAACCTGACCACCATGTACTTTAAACTCTCTGTGTTGCAAAAATGGCAGGTCTCTTAGGGAAACCATGTGATCAGGCTTAGATTGTCGCATGTCTGTGGTGGAGCGGCTGTTTGTCACGCTCTCAGCTCGAGGCTGGAGTGACTGTGTAATAGTGGGGGTGGGTGTGTCTTGTGTTGCAGATGTCACTTGTAAATCTGCTAACTTTTTACCAAGTGCCTCGTAGTTAGCCTTTAGCATTTCATACTCTGTTATTTGTGGATTAACAGACTCAAGAGGCAATATAGCTGAGGTAAGTACATCACTCTTTTCCGGGTGCTTAAGTGTTGTGAGAGTAACAACATTTTCCTCTGAGACTACAGGGTGAGATACTTCAGCGGCATGACTATCAATGAGATGAATAATAGCATCTTTCAACAGCAGTAGGTGTGAAAACCCCTGATCCTCTAAGTCAAGCAATGTCTTACAGCGTAGATAAGCACAAACATAATCAAAACAACTTTCCTCATCACCACGTCTTACACTTGCGGGGTCCACATCAGGTACTGGTGTGATGTTTGTAGCAATCTGGAAGAGTTCCTCTGCTGTCAGTGCATAAAGACTCTTTCTGATCTGCCAAGCCAGTTCTTTTCTTTCACTGTCCTCCATTCTGTGTCTTTTGGCTAGCACTCCTCACAGTGCAGTCAGCTCAAACACGCAGCCCGTCACCTCTCCAGCAGGGGTTCCCCTCCTCGACACAGGTCCCGCTGCTGCCTCAGTTGCACGTCTGCTGTTCCAACACGCCTGCCCTGTGATGGCTGTCTCTGGTTCGTTGATTAAAGGATCAGCAGTCACCCACGTAGCATGCTGATCCCCGTACGGGCCACCAAAATTATGTTACAGGCCTTCGATGGGGTCTGTTTTTAAACTGTTTTTTTAACAGAAAAGCAGAGACAGGAGACATCAGTTGCGTTCGGTCTGCAGGCTCTTCCTCGTCTGATTTATTAACAGAGTTTAACAACGTCCTTTTCTTTTCATTTAGACACACACATTTCTCTTTTAACAACACAAACATTCAATTAGGTCCATAGCTCAAACCCTTTTGGTTACCTTGCACTCTCGCAAGAATAAACTTACAAAATAATCATTGTATATGAACGTCCTTATTTACAATAAATCTGTAACCAATTTTACTGCATTTCAGCATCAAAACATTTCTGTGCAGCACCACTAACACTGCAATTAACCCGCTTATGTCACCTTTATACTTTTCTTATACTTTAACAGATTCAAACAATATATTACATTTGTAACCAATAAACAAAAATATTCTTCCCTTGCTCACAAACAGTTCACAATCATCCACAAACAGTATACATCAGACTATTTACATTTGACACATAAGAACTGGGTAGGTCCTAATCAACTGTAACTTCCAATAATGCCAGGATAAAAGAAGTGTCTAAGAGCTCCATTTGTCACAAAATAAAACAGGTAATAAGACCAGCTGCCTATTTAGACTACGAGTGAAATGGCGGCTGCCATTACAAATGGCGGTATAGTTAGCTTTCTCTCAGTCAGTGAAAACACACTCTCTCACAACATTCGTGGTCTTTAAACAAAGACAGAAAAAGGTTTCTTGCCTTTATATGTACATTGCAGTGAGCAAACTTGAACCACTAACCTGTTTTTTTAACAGAAAAGCAGAGACAGGAGACATCAGTTGCGTTCGGTCTGCAGGCTCTTCCTCGTCTGAGGCAGAGACGCGTTGCAACGGCCTATCGCACTCACCACTATCTCCCCCTTGTGGCAATGCCACGCAATTACATTGTCCATAACGCTAAATGAAAAGTGCAATACCACCATAAAATCAGGTCTTTTACATCAAAAACAATTCACAACAAAATTACAATTGTGACCATACACTTGTGGGCGTCACACGATATTACGTATCGGTCCATCTCTATTTCTATTAATTTACGTCAGTATCAATACTGATTTTGTATGTATTTTGAAGGATTTGAACCAAAGGCAAAAAATACCATGAGCAAAAAATGGCAGTCATGATTATAAAATAGGGAGGTTTCTTTTTTTTTAACATAGATTAAACTCATTAAATAAAACAACAAGTTTATGAGCTTTCTTGTTATTCACAAGTTTCAGCGATTTAGCCCAGAGTCTAAAGTCATTCAGCCATCTGTTTATACATGGTTTAGCTTTAAAGTATCTGCATTTGTGAAGAAAAAATTTTCCCATTAACAAAATCGTCCTAATCAACAGGTCAAAATCTGCATTCTCAGCAAGTATTCCAAACTTTATTACTGTCACCGTCAAATGTGGTAACTGAATTCTCCTGGACTGTAGCCAGCTCCACATGTCAGTCCAGAAGGAGTGCACTGATTCACAGTAGAAAAACAAGTGATCCAGACTTTCAATATCATTTTCACAAAATGTGCAGGCGTTCACATCTAAGTTAAATTTCCGTCTTAAGAATTCATTGGTTGGATAAACCTCATTAATGATTTTAAAGTGAACCTCTTTTACTTTAGGGGAAAGAGGAAGTGAAATATACTTTTTTCTTATCGCCTTAACCTCCATGGTCTCAAATTCTTTAAGGATATAATTTCTTTTAACCGGATTAGGGCAAATGTCGTTGATCAAAATATTCCTGATCACTTTGTTTGTAAACCTGCTGTCACCAAATTCAGCTCCAGCTATGCAGAGCTGCCTCAGTCCAGGAGAAATTTTAGAGTGCACAATATCTTCTTTTATCCTTGATCTCAAAGGGACTGGGATGGCTTTCACTAGGGATTTATATCTGTTAGCAGTACATCTTACATCAAATTTCTCACAAAACGTATCATGTTTTAATAAGACCCCATTATCATCCGTAAAATGAGCTACAGCCCAAATCCCTTAAGATCTTCCAGTAGAGAAGGACCTGCTGATGGAAAGCTGAGAGTTTAACAGGTAACGAACTGCAATCAAAGTCACAACGTAACAAAAAGTCTATTCCACCCATTTTGCCAAAAAATCACACTGGGAATAATGTTCCAAAAGGAATTTTTGTTCCTAATGAAAGATCTTAACCATTTCAGTTTTAGTACACCATTCATAACATCAAAGTCAATGGCATTAGCCCCACCCTCTTCATAATTCTTAATCATATCATTTTTCTTTATATAATGACATTTGTTCCTCCATATGAACCTAAAATTAAGATTATTTATAGATTGAATTCGTTTTGGAGATATGGTCAGAGAAAAGGCTGGATAGATTAGTCTGGACAGACTGTCCATTTTGGTTAGCAAGATTCTCCCAAACAGAGTTATGTCCCTTTGCAGCCACCTGTTTAAAATTGACTTACACTTTTCTATATTGGTACAGATATTCTTATTTTCAGTTGATGTCTTATCCTTGCAAATTACAATGCCCAGATACTTCACCTCTTTTTTGATCTGTATATTATCTATTGCTTGCAGGGGACACTCATGCAGAGCTAGAATTTCTTATTCATTAATATTCAGCTGTAGGCCAGAAGCTTTGGAGAAGTGGTTGATCACCTGCAAGGCTAAAGGAATCTGGTCCTCATTTTTTAAAAACAGGGTGGTATCATCTGCGAGCTGACTGATTATTATCTGTTCACCCATCACAGTTAACCCCTCAATGTGACTGTTTATAATCAAAATAGACAACAGCTCAGCAACCATGATGAACAGAAGTGGTGAGCTGCTACATCCCTGCCTTATCCCTCTATTAACCTCAAACCTTGAGCATGTACCATGTTCTAGCAAAACAGAGCTGTTAATGTCATTATATAGCATCTCTATAACATTGATAAATTCCTGTCCAAAACCAAAAGACTGCAGAGTTTTTAATATGAACGTATGTTCAACTGAGTGAAATGCTTTGTAAAAATCTAAGAACAGGATGTATCCTCTCTCTTGTGTCACGATGAGTTGTGTGGCTGTCAGTGGCTGGCCCCACGTGCAGGACTCAGAGACAAAACATTAACTTAAACGACAGCTTTATTTGCTGGTGAGTCACCCTTGGCGATACATAAACAACAACTTAAACTAACTAGACTGGAGATGATGAAGGTAGACGACAACGAATACACACACAACAAACGTGGAGGACGCAACAACTGGCAGAGAAAAACACAGGGCTTAAATGCATACTGAGGTGATTAGGGAATGTGAAACAGGAGGAGAACACAGCTGGGACTCATCAGACATGACAAGACAAGGGGCGGCAAAACTCAACACATTGACATAGTACACAGACTTTCAAAGTAAAACAGGAAACTGAACAGACGTGGACTAAACTAGGGGATACAGTGACAGAACAAGAGACACACTGACAGAGATGACTGTATACTAACAGAAGTAACACAGAACCACGACCTAAGAAGGAGAACACAAGAAATGCCAAGGACCTAGGGAGTTAGGAATACTAGCGACAAAAATCAAACCCAAGAGAATCAAAACACATCATGAAATCAAAGATAACTAATACAAACAGAAAAACACTGAGTCCACAGACTCAGGACCGTGACATCTTGGATTATTTCACTGTACTCAAGGAGGTCCAAAACCAGCCCAATATTGTTATGAATTAGTCTTCCTTTCAGAAAACCTGATTGCGTTTCACTGATAATGTTTGAGATGCCTTTCTTTAGCCTCTCAGCTACAGGATCTTATAGTCAGTGTTTAAGGTGATGGGTCTTAAATTGTCTAAAATTCTTTTATCCTTACCCGATTTAGGGATCAGGGTTATCAGCGCTTGTTTCATGCTCGGCATCAGTTCTTTTTTTCTCTATCGATTCTTTTAATGCATCAAACAATAAAGTTCTTAGGTCCTTCCAGAAGAATTGATAAAAATTAGTAGTGAGTCCATCTGTCCCTGGGGACTTGTTTAATGCCATTTTCATGACCACCAAATCCAGTTCCTCAATTTGGCGGCCGCTACTAAGTTTTAAAATTACTCATACTAATCTTTCTGGGTCACAAAATAAACTTTTAACATATTTTCAGGCGAGAAAGTAGCTGTGTAAACATCAAATATCTGCTCGGTTTATCAAGATACCGCATATTTGCAAAAGTGCTTCGACGTTTTCGGAGACGTCTGCTACCCACCAGCACTATAGCCAGCCAGGAGCTCGAGGGTCACTGAAGCCACCGAGAACGGCACAACTCCCGGCACATCATTTTCAGATCACCGCGGACTTTCGCTACTCAGGTTAAACATGATATATAAGTCCAGGGCCGTGCAGAGAGGTTTAAAGGGGCGGGTGCTCAAAGTTAAAAAGGGGCACATTGAACCAGGCTGAATAACAACAACACACATTCATCAACAATCTAACATGGAAAGGGCAGGGCTGTGTTGATCTGAGACTCTAGACATTAAAAAGTCCACAGGAGAGATGGTAGCTGATTAAACAAGTGTCATGAGATAATAACAAAATGCAAAGATTGGTGACAGCGCTTGGAACCATAAGGCAACAAAAAACTGTGACATAAACTCGGCTCTGCCTGTGAATCACTCTTTGCTTCTCTTCTTCCTTCCATCCCATCATTTCATATATCACTCTCCACTTGCTGTCTATCTGAGAACAAGGCACAACTTGCTATTGCAATAAACTATAATCTAATTATCCACACCTAACAACTCTTGCACTTAATCTATAATAAAATGATGACAGAAAAATGTTATAGCCCTGCCTTTAGTAGCCTCACACAGCTCCTGCTGTTTCCTCCTCATGTCCTTACCAGCCATGTCTGCACAATGTTATATCATGAGTAATAATTTTTTTAAATCCAGCTAAATAAAACACACACATGCACACACAGTGACATTTTAGACCTTCTTCAGAATACTGTATATACTATGGGCATCATGGTGCTGATCCAGAATCCTTACATTATTATTCATTACTAGAGCTACAATAATAAAGCAATGAGGAGGGGGAAGTAATAAATATGAAATAATGTATTTATGATGATTGCATTTGTTTCACTATCCACTCTGTGCAGGGCAAAGCTTATTACATTTTTAAACTGTAGAGATACAATCATTTTACTGCTGTAAAATCCAAATTTTGTCTTATTAAATATATAAATCTAATATAATCTGCTTCTTAATGTATGTTCTTTAAAATACAGCGTGTGTTTTTTAATATATTATAATTATAATTATTATTATGTGGACATGCATATTAGATCGTTTTTTAGTGAAATATAATCCCCTCAGAAGGGCAGGAAATGCTCTGTAACTTACTTTAAAACTAAATATGTTCACTAAAACGGTGACAGAGCTACAGACCCATGACAGCCTTACACAGGTAGCCAGCAGCTGTGACCAGCACTACTTGTGCAGTTAATAAAAGGACAGGTAATGTTTGTCGCGCTGTTGCACACGGAGCACGCTCGTTTGTTTCAGTTCGTCAGTTGCAACAAGACAACTTACCAACGTGTACGTAATAAGCTAATACTCCTGTGTGCTACACACTACAGTGTACGCTGTACACCTACTTACTGGGTTTGTCGCATCAGTCTGTGTCTCTGAGTTAACTTGTGTTTCTCCTACAGCTCCGGACCGCAAAAGATGCGCGTGCTCTTTGTGAGCTCGTTCCCGGCTCGTAACCAGCGCGTTCTGCCGTCGAGGGCGATCATTGGTTAAATGTGATCATGTGACTGATGCAAGCCAGATCCTTTTATTTAGCAAAACTATGATTAATAGTTAAATATTATTGTTGAAGGGCACAGACAGGACTCCGCACACACGCACACACACATAAAATAAATAAATAAATAAATAAATAAATAAATAAATGAATAAAGAAAATTTAAAAGTTGCCTCAACAAAAGGGCACTTTGGGCACTCATCAGGAAAGGGGCGGGTGCTCAAGCCCCTCTAGCCCCCCCCCCTGCACGTCCCTGCTCTTGAGTGAGCAGTGATGATTGAGCAGTCCGTTTTATTTTGCAGATTCAAGCTGCTCTTCAAAATTTTCACCACCAGATGTCACCGGAGAGGACTGTGTTGAAAAGCTTCGAGTAATGAACAGTTTTTCAATACAAGCTTCAGTGCTTCGGAAAGCTTCATTTGGCCCTCACTACTTCCAGCATATCCAACCTTCTGAGGACCCAGCCCACGTACACCGCGAAGGCCGGGTCCTCGGGAGGATGCAGCCGATGAATTTGGACGTTTAGTTTTAAAGACGTCGTGATAAGGGCGGGTCTTACTGTGAACCTGTGCGCTCATTGGCTAATAACTTGAGATTGACAAGTCCTTATCCAATGAGCGCGCGGCTTCTCCCAACATAAAGTAGTTTCCTTTGAAAAACCAAAGTCTGATTATTTTTGCCTCCACTGACGGAGCCTGTTGTTCCCGCCACAGAGACACAGTAATGTCAGAGCGGTGTTAACACTCACCTGCCTCAGCACAGCTCTCACTCTCCTCCTGCTCTCTCAGCTAAACTCACTTCCTCTCTACTTACAGGAAACCAGCGCTCAGAGGAGCCGACCGGCCTCACGTTTCACCCACAGACACGAACAGCGTGGAATTATTTTATGTCATAAGAAGAAACATATTCATGTTAGCACTCGCCTGCCTCAGCTCCACCTTCCTCCTCCTGCTGCTCTGAACGGAGAATCAACACTTTCACTTTCACTGCTCCTCCCTAAACACAGAGGATGCTGGGACTTGTAGTTTTTACCTTGTGTGATATTTATGGCTGTGACACTAAATCACAGCATGAAAACTTCCTGCAAACATGTCACAGGCGATAAAAGTTTCACATTAAAGGTGAAGTTATTTTTCTGTCTCATGTTCAATAAACAGTGAGCTGGGAAAACTGAAGAACAGACTTCAGACGTTCCCTGCAGAGTTTCTGCTGCTCGGTCGTCTGCATGTTGCTGAGACTGAGCTGATGATGAAGCTGTGATGGGTTTATGGCACGTTTGGTTCTGGAGAAGAGTTTTACTGTCGGTGCAGGTGAAATGATCAGAGGTTACAGCCTCTGGTTAAAGTGGAGGCAGCGATCAGGACGGCTGAGCAGCAGAGGTCTCGAGGGTCCTAAAGTGTAAAAGCATCAGTGTTAGTAACACAAAGATCACAGAATGGGATCATCCACACAACACTAACATCTAAATCCACGGCAGGAACTCTTCCAGTGTCCTGAAAAATCTGTGTGCACGATGCTGAGATTAAAATCTGTCTGCTCATCTTAATGCAATATTGTGAAGTTACAATTCTTTTCTGTAAAAAGAATTTTCATTTTTGTATGTAAATAAATGTTGATGTTGTGCTTTGGGATCGTGTGCTTCAATTTGACTTGTAATGTGCCAAATGACTGCAACAGGCGGCTTAAGGCGATGCCATCCAGAGTAAGGATCGTGTTAGCCAGTGTTTCTAAGATTTTTACGCCCCGTTACAATAACCTCAGTTTTATCTGAACTTAGAAGCAGAAAATTAAAGCTCATTATGTGTCTAAGACATCCCGGCAGTTTAACCAATAAAAGCGGGTATCATATGCATAGCAGTGAAAATGTATGCTATGTCTTCTAAAGCACGTATAATGTAAGCAGAACTGGTCTTTGCACAGAAGCCTGTGGAGCTTCATAATTAACCTCAGTGTGTGAAGAGGACTCTCCATTTAATAATAGCTGTAATAAAATGTTCTGGCCAACGGTGTTAAACGCTGCACTTGGGTCTAGCAGGGAAGATTTCAACTTTTCAATATGAATGAAGGCTGAAAACTGATTAGATTAATGTCTGATGATCTTTTCTGTGCTTCTTCAAGTTTGTAACACCGAACATATTAAAGGATGATATAAGGTTCACAGGAAGAGTTTAATTAGACACACATTTACTATTTTTCTTTATACTCTTTCTTTCTTGACATGTTTAATATGCTTACTATCAGAGGAGAAAATGAACCTTGTGTAGTTTAAAAACTTTTTATTTAATCAAACTGTAATGTTGTTGAACTCTGACGGACGTGTCTTTTAATCTTGTCAACAAATCCTTAATCACCTAAATGTGCCATTTATCATCTAGTAAAATGTTCCCTCTGCTTCTGTTGCACATCTCCCCCCGACACTCTCTGCTTCACCAGCCCTGTGCAGCTGGTCCAATCGCTGCGTCCTTAAACTGGTGTGTTTAAATCTCTTTACCTCTGTTGTGAACTTCACACAAAGTTTGTGGTAACAAAATCAAACTGAGGAGGATCTGGTTTGAAAAACACACACTCGCGAGACAAAATAAAAACAGACTGCTCAAAGCAAAAGCAGAGCCCTCACAGCTGGTAGCACAAAACACAGTGACAACGTGCGTATCAGATACCCTCAGTGCCAAAAGCATAAATATGAAAACATGGGATCACCAAGAATGTCCTAAAAATGGCATTGAGGGGGTGTTACAGTGAAATAAAATGAAACATTTTCATCTGAAAATGTTTCATTTTAGTAAAAACAATTCTCTGTAGTTTGATACTGTCGTTACAGACAAAGCGGATGTTTAAAGCCTTTGGACGCACATTTGAAATGCACTCATTCTCCTTATCAGCTGGAAACATTAAAGCCGTAAAATGACACACCCGCGTGTAACAAACCATTTGTTGGGGGTTGTGGATTTGACACCTCAGCATTGTGAAAGTGGGGAAACATGTTTCTGGCTGAGCTTAAGATTTCTGCTTACAACTTAGAATCTCAGCTCTAAATGTAATTCAGATGTTTTTTTAAGTAGGGCCAATGTATTATTTGACTTCTAAGGCACACACACACACACACACACACACACACACACACACGTACACACACACGCACACGCACACACACACGCACACACACGCACACACACACACACACACGCACACACACGTACACACACACGCACACGCACACACACACACACACGCACACACGCACACACACACACACACACGCACACACACGTACACACACACGCACACGCACACACACACACACACACGAACAACAACAACACAGAGAAGAAGAAGAGGGGGTCGTTTTACTACACATCATAAAAACGCAATCATTCATCTTCCAACTGTATCTTTCTGTTCTGGATTTAGAATCATTGGTTGTTTACTGATCTGTACTTTGGGAGTCACACTGTTGTGATACTGGGGAGAAAAGGGTAAGGTTTGATAGACTAAACCATTACACACAAAAGTTGAAAAACCTAAAGAGTGTGTGAGACTGCTAGCTGTGTCGTTCAGCAATAAACTCATCTATAAATGTGTTAGTAAAGAGTGACTTGTACTTCTGTCCCATTAAGCAACGGTTTAACAAATTTCACTGCAAACTATAAAAGTCATCTGGATTTAAATAGAACATAGTAGTGCAGGAAACACTAGTATAAGGTGTCTATGGAACAAATCTCCTTCAGCGTTCAAATGACCAAAGTGAGGCCTACAGGCGTTTCTCTCAGTTGGTTGTGTTCAGGGAAAAAGCAGCTAAATACACTGAGACTGCTCCACATTGTTAGTGAGTTAACTCTGGATATCTGTAGGTTTGTCAAACTTGGAGTGAACAAAAGCAGAAAACAGTAAAAGATGCAGACAGTGAAAGTCTGGTTTATTTCATGAACACAATGAAACATTTTCGGCAAAGTAGCATACATGATAAATAGATACACATGACACGGACAGTGAGAAGTAAAACTCGTCGTCTTACCACATGTTATATTCTGTAAACTTAAAATAAACCACAGAAATTAGTGTTTTAAAGTCATTATTAAAAACACGAGTCAACATTACTGAAGTGACACTTTAATGATGCTTCACATCACCGTGTTTATGATGATAAAACATGTTCTCTCGTTAGTAGATGTCTGCTACACATACATACACAAAGCTGTGTAAAGCAACTATTGGCGACTGTCAAGCCTTTGAGTCGCCGAGCAGCTGAATAGGCGAATAATGTTGACGCGCCCGCTGTTTAAAACGTAAGTCAAAGTTCCAGGTTAAAACTCCTTTATTTGTTATCAAATCCTTAAAATCGGTAGAAAAACAGTGATCAAAACATTCCAAGCTTGAGCGGTCAGCAAAAGTCGACTTCCTCCATCACCCACTCATTCACAAAAATTCCCTCAGGACGTGAACAGATGATATAGCAATCACTATTACCGACACCACGTGACCCAAAGCTACGCCTTATCCACAATAGCAACTATAAATAACGAATCTAAACGTATATACATAAAATACAGAAATGAATGAGGTGGAATGAATACTACAAATGTACATAAGGTGCAGCTGCAGTCTGGCAGTGGGAGCAGTGTGACAGGTCAACTGTTAAGAAGGGAGATGGCGAGGGGAAAGAAACTGTTCCTGTGTCGGGTGGTCCTGGTCTGCAGGCTTCTGTACCGTCTGCCAGAGGGCAGCAGATCAAAAAGTCTGTGTGCAGGGTGTGAGGGGTCTGTGATGATTTTCCCTGCCCGTTTCCTGGTTCTTGAGCGGCACCCCCCTGCCCTCCATCCAGGATGGAGGGCAGGGGGGTGCCGATGATCCTATCTGCTGCCCGTACAGTCCGCTGCAGTCTGCTCTTGAACTTGAAGCTTTTGTTACCATACCTCAAACACATGTACCCATACCTTAAACAAAAGCACTGCTTTGCACCCTAGTTGCAATTATGCAACACACATGGTCCTGCATACTACACTCTATTTCACACATAAGACACTTCGTTCACAAAATGAAATTTCAGGGTGCCACCCTGGAAAACATCCAAAATACAAAGCACATCGGGTAATTGCAACCACTCAATACACACCTGAAGGCACATACTTGAAAAACTGAACACCAATTAGCCAACTACAAAAAGCCCTCAGTTTAGCCAATTAAAGAACTTTGCAAGCATGGATGGAGGGAGAGCAAGAGGAGGAGGTCGTCGAAGAGGCCACGCACAGACCCATATTTCTGATGATATAAGAGCAACTTTGGTGGACCATGTCATCAACCATGGCCTGACTATGAGAATTCTCTAGAATGACTCGAAGACCTTCTGGGGCAGGACGCCAACGCCTGTTCACACAACAGCAGGAACTTGCCGTTGTGGACCTAGTGAGGGCAGACAATGCCATCCGTCTCCACCAGCTACGAAAGCAAATACAGGGAGTGCAGAATTATTAGGCAAGTTGTATTTTTGAGGAATAATGTTATTATTGAACAACAGCCATGTTCTCAATGAACCCAAAAAACTCATTAATATCAAAGCTGAATGTTTTTGGAAGTAGTTTCTAGTTTGTTTTTAGTTTTAGCTATTTTAGGGGGATATCTGTGTGTGCAGGTGACTATTACTGTGCAGAATTATTAGGCAACTTAACAAAAAACAAATATATACCCATTTCAATTATTTATTTTTACCAGTGAAACCAATATAACATCTCCACATTCACAAATATACATTTCTGACATTCAAAAACAAATCAGCGACCAATATAGCCACCTTTCTTTGCAAGGACACTCAAAAGCCTGCCATCCATGGATTCTGTCAGTGTTTTGATCTGTTCACCATCAACATTGCGTGCAGCAGCAACCACAGCCTCCCAGACACTGTTCAGAGAGGTGTACTGTTTTCCCTCCTTGTAAATCTCACATTTGATGATGGACCACAGGTTCTCAATGGGGTTCAGATCAGGTGAACAAGGAGGCCATGTCATTAGTTTTTCTTCTTTTATACCCTTTCTTGCCAGCCACGCTGTGGAGTACTTGGACGCGTGTGATGGAGCATTGTCCTGCATGAAAATCATGTTTTTCTTGAAGGATGCAGACTTCTTCCTGTACCACTGCTTGAAGAAGGTGTCTTCCAGAAACTGGCAGTAGGACTGGGAGTTGAGCTTGACTCCATCCTCAACCCGAAAAGGTCCCACAAGCTCATCTTTGATGATACCAGCCCAAACCAGTACTCCACCTCCACCTTGCTGGCGTCTGAGTCGGACTGGCGCTCTCTGCCCTTTACCAATCCAGCCACGGGCCCATCCATCTGGCCCATCAAGACTCACTCTCATGTCATCAGTCCATAAAACCTTAGAAAAACCAGTCTTGAGATATTTCTTGGCCCAGTCTTGACGTTTCAGCTTGTGTGTCTTGTTCAGTGGTGGTCGTCTTTCAGCCTTTCTTACCTTGGCCATGTCTCTGAGTATTGCACACCTTGTGCTTTTGGGCACTCCAGTGATGTTGCAGCTCTGAAATATGGCCAAACTGGTGGCAAGTGGCATCTTGGCAGCTGCACGCTTGACTTTTCTCAGTTCATGGGCAGTTATTTTGCGCCTTGGTTTTTCCACACGCTTCTTGCGACCCTGTTGACTATTTTGAATGAAACGCTTGATTGTTCGATGATCACGCTTCAGAAGCTTTGTAATTTTGAGACTGCTGCATCCCTCTGCAAGATATCTCACTATTTTTGACTTTTCTGAGCCTGTCAAGTCCTTCTTTTGACCCATTTTGCCAAAGGAAAGGATGTTGCCTAATAATTATGCACACCTGATATAGGGTGTTGATGTCATTAGACCACACCCCTTCTCATTTGCCTAATAATTCTGCACTCCCTGTATGTGTGTGCGTGTCCAGGGTTCAGCTGAGACAGTGTCCTTCGCCCTGCCAGGCTAAGTAAACAGTCTTCCAGCCAACCCAGGTGGCCTTGCATGGAATGGGAAGGAACAGACTCAACACAGTCGTTATCAGGGTGTTGTTCAGCTCCGACCTTGAGCCCACGTCTGGGGCTGAAGGGGTATCCGCATAAGTGATGGTGCTTTTTACTTTAGTGCGAACAGCTCATATGAATTTCAAAGCAGTTCTACAGTCCAACACTGGTCTCTCAATCTCCCGTTGGAGAGCCGCGAGCTTCGCCATACTTGCGTTCTGTGATGTTGTCATTCTTGTGCTCAAGGAGCCGATTCTGAGAACTCACGGCAGTGTGCCTCCCCGAGATGTCATCCAATTTGTGCCCAGAGATGTTATTCCGAGCGAGCCTTTCCGAGATGTATCCAGTCTGCAGTCAGAGATCTTATTCTGAGTATCCACAGCAGCCGTAGTCTCTCCAAGATCTTATCCGTGCTGACTCAATGAGCCCATTTTGAGAAACTCACGCCTCTCCCATCGTTCCAATCCCAGCGGGCAGCCTCGTGGGGGTTTGAACAGCCGGTTCCGCTTTCTCAAGCCAGCTCCGATCAGCCAGAACCCTGTTACCATGGTTCCGAATAGGTAGATATCTTCAGCACGCAGACTCACCCGAGCCCAAACTTCTCGTTGAGAAATTGCATTTAGGGACCAGTTTTCAACAGGACAATGACCCCAAACACACCTCCAGGCTGTGTACTAGAAGAAGTATACTAGATGGCGGCGCGCACAGACGCAGCGGCTCTATGCTCTCCACTTGGGTGCCTTTCTTTTTTGTTTCTCCACTTTTTCTTCTTCTTTTGTTTTCCTTATTGTGAAGCCAAATTTTCCTACAACCATCTGGAATTATGCAAGATCGGATATAACAGCCAGATCCCCATTACCAGTGATTATCAGAGGGTGCACAACATCCCCCCAGAGATAGCGAGAACATCGGGTGCTCCGTGGATTGTTATCGGCTCTGCCAAGAAACGCAGGCGGCGGAAGGAACGCAAACAAAAGCGGGGATGCCTGTCGGGCCTGCTGGCCAGGCTAAAGAAGCAGCCTTTCAAACCACCGCTCCCGAGCATCTTTCTGACCAGCGCACGGTCGGTCGTCAACAAAATAGATGAACTGAACCTACTTCTCGCCGCACAGCCAATCGTCCGTGACTGCTGTGTCCTGGTCGTCACGGAGACATGGCTCACTCCGCGAGGCTCCTGCCTACGACAGCCGTAACGCTCCGACAATCCATCAAGCGGTGGTAGCTTAGCAAAGTCGTACTGAAACATCTGACAGATTTTCGAGCGCCGTGCACATAAAATCGTTTCGAGGTCAGTAAACACAACCAGAGTTCATACATAAGGCACACGGGGTTATAAGGGGCTCTGTCGACTTTCAGAAAAATCAAAGGATTGATTTTAAGTGCGCCGTATTTTCCAAACAACACGGTAATAACGACGGCCCGCTAGCATGCTCTACCAAAAATAGTGCTTTGTTGTGTATCTGACGGACGAAAGCTAAACCAGTTCCACACCACTGAAGCTGCAGCATTTTTACAAACCAGTTCTGGTTCATCCGTTTCATTTAGCGATCCACTTTCGCTCTTCTCATTCTGCGTCATCATCCAATTCCACCTGTGATCTTGTGTCACCATTGCTCTCTGAGCTTTGTGTTGCTTCTTCTGTCACCTGACAAATAGGACATACATGACAATAAGAATAAAATGTGGAGCTGCTTCAGTGTGTCTGTCACTTTGTGCAGATCTTGACTGATCAGTAATGTTTGTAGGCTGAGTGCATTTTTAAAACAAGTTGTGCAAACTGCACTACAAGGTGGAATATTTGCAAAATCATGAATATGACCTATGAATACGTCAGTGCCATTAAGATGAAATTCTTGTGTCACCAACATTTTAACGTTAGGCATATAATTCTAACAGCCTCTGTAAACTAATATCCTGGCTGCTCGGGGCTGCTGTTTTCTCTGACAGCTTCACTTAGATTAGAATTAGAAACGCTGCTCTGAGACTGAGAGAACTAACAGTGCTGCATGTTGTGCTGTTAGTTTCCAAAACACGTTATTCATGGTTACATACAGTTTTAGACTGATGTGGGCCAAAGCCTAGCATAGCCTGCAACGTTATTGTGACGGACACATTTTATGTGTCAGACCCAGGACCCTGAGCAGTTATGGACTAATATTATAATGTATGTATTTTGTATTGCTGTCCCTCGTTCTCCCTGCTTGTAGACGTGTGTGTGTGTGTGTGTGTGTGTGTGTGTGTGTGTGTGTGTGTGTGTGTGTGTGTGTGGCCCTGGCAGGTGATTGGCCACACCTGCAGCTGATCAGGCCTGTCGGAGGAGCTATTTGAGAGTGTGGTGGAGCTCTCTCCGACGCTGGATCATTGCGTGGCTTCACGTCAGTCTCTCGACCAGTTCCTAGTTTGAGTCTGCTGCATTATTGTGTGTCTGACGGCTTCCTCTCTCTTATGTCCCCAGGAGTTACGGGGAGACGAGAGGACAGCGAGCACGGGGTGCTCATCACGGAGAAGCGGAGACAGGAGCACTAGCACTGGGAAGAGGACACGTCACGGGAGTCGGGAGAGCACGGGATTTATTGTCATGTCTGTCCATCGCTGTAAATAAACGCACTGCTTGTACATAGAGCACCGCGCCTGTGTCCTCCTTCCCTACACCCCCACGGTCTGCCAGCCAGACCGTGACATTATGAGTGAACTTGGCTTTAAGTGACTTACAGGTTTCTCTGAAAAATACTTTCTTATATCCAGGTTCTTCCTCTTTGCTGCCGTCCTCCTCTCCTCCTGGGAGCGCAGGCTTGCCGCTGCTAAAACTCAACAGAGCTCCCTGAAAGGTTCAGCCAATCACATTGGCCATATTTGTCACATGAGGTAGGACTCCAGTACAGGACGTAATTTAACTCTTTCGGCACCGCTGGGTGAATGAGACGTTGACAGATCTTTTTTTTTCTTCTTTCTATCAGGTTTGCTTTTCTTTACTCGAAGAGATCAAATTATTGGTGAGGACAATTCAATAATCGCTGGATATTGGTGGGGACATGTCCCCTCCGTCCATGCCAAATCGACGCCCTTGCCCGAATCGATTCAATCCATGATTCGATTCGATTCGATTTGGGGAAATTTTGCCTCAGACAGTCAGCAATATTATAATTTAGATCATACCCCCCCCCACACACACACACACACACACACACAGCCTTATGGGTACAGTAGTCTCCCGCTACACCTCCTTTTAGCTAAAGACATACTTCACAATGACTCACTCAGCTCACAAGAACAGGAATGCAGAGCATTATCAAACGTTAAAATGATACACATCTCTCACTTGTTCACTCACATTTAAACGAAACACATAATTGTAAACATCTCTAACAGCCTAAGCCAGCTTTGAATAGGGCCTGAATGGATAACTTCAGAGAATTACACATCCAATCTTACACGAGGGCTCACCGCTCGACCAGATCTGGTAACAGTCCCTGTTGGTGTGAGGTGGCTCCTATTTCTCCTTAGAAAACCTGTCTGTCTCTACCACATAAGATCTGGGAGCACTGGCAGGTCCAACTACTGCTCCAGTGGTTCCTTCAGTAGTAATCTACACCTTCTGTCCTGACTCTATGTCTGCGGTTGTAGTGTTTTGCCTGCTCACGCCTCCCCTCCTCATCCTTCTCGCGAAAAGCCTGTAGGTCGGGCCACTTTGGCACCAGCTTCGCAGCAGCTTGTGGCAGAGAGGTACGCAGGTGTCTCCCCATGAGCAACTGTGCCGGTGAGAGCCCATGTTCCAGTGGGGTGGCCCTGCACGCTAGCAGTGCTCTGCTGTAGTCACAGTCCTCTCAAGTCTTTAATGGTACGATCAGCGCGTTCTGCCTCCCCGTTGGCTTGGGGGTACCTGGGGCTGCTCGTTTCATGTGTGAACTGGTACTCTTTAGCAAAGTGCTTGAACTGTTCTGATGAAACTTGCGGCCTGTTGTCCGATACCACAGTCTCGGCAACTGCACGTCTTGCAAAGGCCTCTTTTATAGCATTAATAGTGACCTCTGCTGTTGTGTCTCTCAGTTCAGCAAGTACCACGACCAGATTTGGTGTGTGGTAGTAACAGGCAAATGAACTTTTGTTTTTAATGATTTGAATATATATGAATGCTTGTGCATAAATACACAAACAATACACATATGCTTTCATGCTTTCAATTGTGTAATTTACGTGATCTAGGTCAGCGGTCTCCAACCTTTTTTGCACCACCGACCGGTGTATGCCCGACAATATTTTCACGGACCGGCCTTTAAGGTGTCGCGGATAAATACAACAAAATAAAACTAGTACCGGTACCGAAAAAGAAGATTTATTCATAACACACGTGAAAAGACCCAGGAAAACCGAGTTAATGATAAAAACGATAACAAAATAACGCTGAAAAGCGATAAAAACCCTGAAAACCAGACATTTCACACCTGAGCCTCAACTCTCGCGGCCCGGTACCAAACGACTCACGGACCGGTACCAGTCCGAGGCCCGGGGGTTGGGGACCGCTGTTCTAGGTAGCTCTGTTTTGGAAGTTCAGTTCAAGCTAGAAATGTGCTTTGGAGTTTGTACGTGTTTTGTCTCTAGGGGCCACCACATATATTTCTATTTACATTCAGGTGACAGCAATCCATGGATGGTTTCGACATGCAAGAGGATATTTTCCCCGGTGCCCAGCGGGAGAAGACACTGCTTGCGATGTCGATGAGGTCCTGTGGCCAGACCCCAACAGACGGCGGGATCCATGAGCCCACGTATGCACAATTGTCATGATTTTTTGTGTGTACAGTATAGTGTTTTTTCTATTACTGTATTATGTTTGTGTTTTGCTTTATCTGAATTGATGGTGCTGCAGTGGACAATATTGAGTAGGCCTATTTGCTTTTTTTGGTTGTTTGTGTCTCCTGAAAATGTGCCTTCAGAATAAACAATGACAATGAAAGACTGCAGTGTTTTATATGAAGTAGACTAGTGTGTCCCCCTGATCTGATCTGCATGTGATGCAAGTATGTGTCATTTTGTCAACAGAGTTACATCTTGACAGAGGAATGTTAGGTTTTGACAGCAGAGTTTCAGTTTGGCACAGATGTGAATGGTATATTTTGATGTGTCATGTTTACTTGTGTTTAGAGTTTTGGCACAATGAGCGACGTTTTGCAAAATGTGTTCAAGCAACGGGCAAAAACTGTAACATGTTTTTCACCAAAGATTTCAGCAATTATAAAAATTCAACTCAAGCTATTCAGCTATTAGCATTCACACTGCATTTTCTACAGGAAGTACATTTTATATACCAGTTTCAGTTCAAAGTGCATTAAAAATAATAAATAATTATTAAAAATAATACCATCAATATGTTACTGCACTACACTTACTGGACTTGTGGAAGTATTTTGAGAACCATAAGAGATTCTTACAAATGTTTGAAAGAAAAAAAATCTTTAACATAGCTGGAGACTCGTGTAGAAATATGAACGAGTTTATAAAGTTTCTGTCATGGTGTGCTGTGACAGGCAGGTAGTAGGACCCAAACACAGGACTCTTACGTGGAATGAAACTTGAATCGGCAGCTTTTATTGCTGGAAACTCAGGTGGACTCAAGAAACTACAAACTAAGAAACAAGAACTAGGAAAACAAATCAGGAACTATGAACAAGAATCAAGTAAAGAACACGGAGGAGAAAAAACACCCAGCCCACTGAAAACTAAAGAAACCCCCAAAAACATGAAGAACAATCATTAAGGAACATATTTACATATTTAGAGTTACTGCAACACCAACACTGGGTCACAGCTTCAGTGTCAGTCGGTGACTTTTGGTCTGCAACAGCAGCAGAACAGACTTCTCAGTCTTTTGAAGAAGCCCTTTTTCTTCTTCTTGATCTGACGGTCTTCGGACTTCATGCTGGCTTCAGGTTCTGGAAAAGGTTCCTCAAAGGGAACATCAGGAACCGGCCCAATTTCAGAACAAGATCCGTTGATCATATGATCTTCACCTTCAACACAGGATTTGGACTCGCCATAGGGTTCCTCACAGGGAGCGTCGGGCTCTGCAACACTTTCTGACAGAGCTCCTTCGATCGTAAGGTCTCGAGTACTCAGACTGGATGCCCTTTCAGAAAGAAGTTCCTCACAGGGAGCGTCGGGCTCTGCAACACTTTCTGACAGAGCTCCTTCGATCGTAAGGTCTCGAGTACTCAGACTGGATGCCCTTTCAGAAAGAAGTTCCTCACAGGGAACGTCGGGCTCTGCAACACTTTCTGACAGAGCTTCTTCGGCTGGTGGAACATTTGCCACTGAAAGGCCGTCAGAGGAGCGCTCACCATTTGTGCTCTTCACATCAGGACTTGAAGGGGGCTCAAAGATTTCACATATCCGGATCCTTGCTACATCAGCAATGGTCTTCAGCAACAGGGGTGCAAAGTTTGCAACTTGGATAGACAGAATTTCTTCAGGAAATTTCTGTCTAATCTCCGTCAGGATGCTGTCGACCAGATCGTCTCGGATAGAGCGGGTGAAGACGGCCTGTGTTTCCATCGCCGTGAGGCTCTTGGAGACACGATCTAAAGTGGCCTTGGTGACACTGGTGGAGAGGATACTTAGACTCTGGGAGGCCATGTTTAGGAGGGGACGAGGAGGAAGCTCCCAGAAGCCCTGGAGAACGCGGGGAACTACCTCGACCACTACCTCCTGCGCGGTGAGCAGTTTGCTGTTAGGCTGTTCCTGCTGCTTCTTTTTCAGGATTTCAACGTAATCCTTCACCGCGCTGAGGAGTTTAGGTGCTCTGTAGAAAAACATGATAAGAGTTATCTGTTAAACATATTCAAAGCATCATTTAAATATTGAAACACTGTAGCTGGACTGTTAACCCTGTAACCACCTTTGTATCATACATGAGTTTCTGAGACCTCGATCTCATCAACATGATCAATACTTGCTATAATTTCTAAATGTTGTGGACAAAACTCTTTTTTAGTCTAAAGTTAACATTGTCGTTAACACAAAGTTGCCAAAAACACCCAGTGTATCAAATGTGATACAAAAAATAAATACACAATAAAAGTAAATCATACACAACATGACATAGCAAAGAACTCATGTGTGGCTTTTGTTTAAAGGGTTGATAAACATCTCAGTTCCAAAGAATCTGAATTTTCTGGCTGTTTTTTGATGGGTTGGGTCTTACAGGGTTAATAACTGTATGTTACATGTGACTCACTGAAATTTAGGAGGTACGGCCTCTGGGAACTGAAGAAGCAACCTGGCTTCAAATTCAACGTCCCTCATTTTATTGCTGACGTTCACCGCCCACACCTGAAACAGAAAACACATTTACAGTGCGCTTATGTGTAAAGGTTATGTGCACGTAATGAAAAAAAAGTCTTGTGGGTTTTCTCGTCTTACCAGCCTTAGAAGAGGTTTGGCTTCCTCTTCGTCAAAATCCTCTAACTCAAACTCCCACAGCCTTCAAAAGAAAGCAAAGCAGAGGTTTTCTCTCAGCACTTACACGTCATCACAAACAGACTTTCAGGTGTGACAGTAACTCACTGCTCTCTGAGCGTCTCCCTGCTCTTCTCCACCAAAAGATCTCTCAGATCTTCAGCAGTGAGGTTCGGTGGAATTAGATCTTCCTGCTGAAGTCTGAGAAACTCCGTCATTATCGCAACCTAAAAGTAAAGGAGACATTTAATCACCACCACTCTCAGGTCCTCAGAAATGACCTGATATTTTCTGTCAGCTTTGGTTTGCATGAATCTGGGTCTAACCTGAGCCTTGTAGCCCGGAAGATACCAGCAGATCTTTACAGCTGTTTCATAAATCCGTGTGTTGAACAACACCTGTCAAAGAAATAGCAATTTAGTCATTGTTACTTAAAATGATTCTCAGTTTGTCAACTTTTAAAACGACATCAAATTCTTCAAATTACTGAAATGCAGTAAAAGCAAAAGCGTCACATACCCTGATAGGCTTATAGATTCCTTGACTCTTTTCCATTTAAACGTGTTCAAATCAAAGTCAGGAAGAAAAACGTCAACTGCTCTCCAACGATGGCGTACGGGGGATCTGGACCTGAAAATGCTCTCAGCTCGGTGGTCTCGCACAGATGAGCTCTTTTGACAGTCTGATGTTTATTTATGAATGCAGAATTTCTTGAGCAGTCACCATGGAAACTTGATGCAGCTTCATGTTGTTAAATTAAAAGTAAACACTGTGTATTTTGCACTACACTCCACTAAACTTATCATATAAGTAAATAAAGTGTGGGTTAGGTCCCTCCTGTGGAAAGAGCCACACAAACCGATGGATCAGAAAAGACAAAGTCAGCTACAGCATGCCTTTTCATATTATGTGCCTGCTTATCTCCATTTCTTTACAGTAGATGGGAACTTTTGCAGTAAAGCAATGGCTTACAAACAGTGGACTGTGGACTAATGCAGACATCTGAAGCCTGACAGCAGCTGGTATATACACAGCTTTGGACAAACTGGCCCTTTAAACAGCCCAGAGGAAGAAGAGACCTCTGCGTTATCAGTGCAGCCTAAAGCACAATAATAATAATACTATTAATATGATTTTTAGAGCAATAATGCCCCAAATAATGAAGTCATTAATTACACATCCGTCATGCTTCACAGGAGGTCAGGAGTGACCGATGAACGTGATGCTACATTAGAGTCTGTCCTATGAGTTCAGCAGGAGGAGGTGAACCCACAGCTGGGACCAGTTCTCTAGTGGGTCCAGTATCATACTTGTGTTCATCCTGGTCTGAACCTGGTCAGAAGAACTGACTTCACTTTTGAAAATTCAATACTTATAAAAGGTAACCCCAAACAGTCTACAACGGCTGTTTTCTGTCCACCGAAGCAAATTTGATTGACGAGGTTTTTGTACCTTCACTTCTCCAAAAAGCAAATAAAGAGATTAAACAAAGATTTACTGAACGACCGTCAGAATTCCCAGAGCTAACGTAGATCGCTTTATGCTCTTGAGTCAGGAGGGATAAGAAAAGTGACTGCAAACATTGTGGAACGATTCATAGCGTTTGATTGCTTGTGTGAATGTATTAAACAGGAAACCAGGAGCTGCAGAAACCCAGTAATGCTGAAGACGCATGCGTGTGCGTTTATTACAGGTTTTTCTGAATGCTTAAACCCTAACTGTGATTCTTACAGCACAATTCCTAAAACTATTGATACTTATAGCAAAACCACTCACTGAGTGTGCAAAGCTAAAAGCACAAACACTGCTTTGCACTCAGTTTGCCATTTTGTAACACACACTTTGCAAACCTGTAGCTACAATCCACTGCACAGCACTCTTTTTGCAGAACTGTAAACACAACTCACTGCTTTGCACTCAATTTCCAAATGATCAACGCACTCCTAGCAAAACTATACACATTTATGGCCATTATTTACACTATTTTGTCAACTGTCTGGCACACTGCCACATGTGAAAGCTTTTTTAGATAATTAGTTCACTTTGCAATCAGCCTAAGCACTATGATACAGGTAAGCTCTGTGTGTGGAGTACAATGGAGGGAGCAGGAAGAGTGAGAGGAGGCCGAGGAAGAGGACGTGGAGGTGAAGAAGTAGGATGAAGAGGACGACAAGGACAAGGAGGAGCAAGAGGAGGACGAGGAGGGGGGAGAGGACGGGTAAGAAGAGTAAGAAATAGAATTGCTGATGACATCAGAGCTACAATAGTGGACCATGTCATCAACCGTGGAGTGACCCTGAGGGAAGCTGGCCAACGGTTTTTTTGGTTTTTTCTCAAACTTAAGTAACTGAAACCTTTCATTGAACTACAGCAGAAACAGATTGGAAATGCCAAGTTATTCTAACACTAGTGGACTTGTTAAACAAAACATTTGTTTCACTTCTTTCTCAACATGCAGCACCATTAAGAACAGTGGACCAGCATAGTTGGTCTGCATGAGCACACTTACTGCAACAGTTGTACATGCTGAAACTGGTTGCTGGCAGCTGATGTGAAGAAATGTCTGGACACATCAAAAGTTTTCTTTTTCATTTTCTTCCTCCCTTGGATAACATACACATGGCAAATAAAAACATGTAACTAGGGTGACGTGAAGTGTGTATCATCAGGTTTAACTAAAATATAATGAGGCTGTCCATCTGTGAAGTAATTGTTCCTTCAAAAACCACTGTGACAACAGATTTTATTTCATTCATTTGATGGTTTTCTATTCTGTATACTGGAACTTTTTAATAGCCCCCCTGTCCACACATCCTTGACATGAGACTTTCTGCAGAGTTGCACATGATGAATGCACACAAAACTTAAAGTGTTGCTGTCATATTTTTTTGGATGTGGTTTGTTGTCATAATCAAGAACGTGTCTTATTTTTTATTTGTGTTGTTGCTGATCGGCCATTGGACTGCTGAGCCTGCAGTGAACAGCCAGTCACTGACTCTTGATGCTAGAGCAAGGACAACTGAGCTCTCTCTCTCTCTCTCTCTCTCTCTCTCTCTCTCTCTCTCTCTTTTAAATAAATAATACGTTCGAGCTGTTTATGTTTTTGACTTGTTATGGACTATGACTGGCAATGGGAGGGCTGGCGGACTCATATTATGGAGGTGGAGGGTAGACACATTTTGTGTGCAAGAGACCACATACTACAGTGGTGATTGACACAGACTTCAATGGACATTTAGGTGAAGGGAACAGAGGTTATGAGGTGTTGGGTAGGTGTGGTGTTTAGGAGAGAAATCTAGAAAGACAGATGTGGGGCAGATTTTCCAAGTGGAAATGGCCGTGGTGCACACATACTTCAAGAACAGGGAGGAACTTGTAGAAATATATGAAAGTGGAGGAAGCTGCACACAGGGCAACTAAATATTATGCAGAAGGTGAAATCAAAAAGACAGGAGACAAGGTGTCAGGGAGAATGCAGCTATGCAGCATCAAATGGTAGTTTGAAGGATGAGTTTGGACATCAAGAAGAGGAAGTGAGTGAAGGCAGAGACATGCAGGAGTATAAACAGGCTCTGGGTAGTAGGGAAGACTTACCAGATGGCTGGGATAGTACAGCTTTATTGAGATAAACTGCCAAGAAGGGGTTTGACGTCTTCTCTGCACAGAAGAAAGGGAAAAAAGAAAAGTGATTTTGAAAGTATTTGAAGGAAGAGATTTACAAAGAAAAAGAAGTGTAGTTAGCGAAATGAAGAAAATAGACCAAGAAACTGGGAGGCTAGGCATGTAGCAGAAAGAGGTGACAAAGGAAAAGGTTCAGTGCCACGTATGTGAAGCTGGACCCCAAGGAAATGAGGGAATGAGACTTGCTAGGCAGAGAGTGAGTTTGAATGGATGTTCAAACCCAAAAAAAAAAGATATATTCACATAACATAGATTGAAAGAAGCTGCAGGTGGCACAGCAGCTTTAATGTCTTCCAGACAGGAAGTTTTGGAAAGAAATATCATCATTTCCCAGATTTTACTATCTTAGTGTTCTGTAACAAAATCACTGTTGTGCGCATGGTGTTAGAGATGATGATGATTACAAACAAACTTAATGTGCTAGTCGTGCTTTTCTTGAGGGATTTGTCCTTCAACCAGTTTTCATGTCATTGGAATCATTTGTATTCACTGATTCTGGCACTTATTTCATCAAACCAAACTCCAAGTAAATACTTTCGGCTTTTTGGTTTTGTCAAACGAACTAATGTAAAGAATGCCTGGCTGTGCACTACACCACGCAGTGGGAATTTGTCTTCTCCAGTTAAATTCAGGATTAACTTGCTTTATAACACAGACCTCAAAAGTAACCGTTATAACCCCAAACACAAGAAAATGTGATCTACAGCACAGTGAGAACTGGCAACGCTTATCTGGAGGGGTCAGAGTGAATGAACTGGACACCTGTAGAAGCAGGATTTGATTTCCACTGATTTCCTTTCCGATCCGATACCAAGTAAAATTCAGGGTGGTATCGACGATACTGATCTGATACGATACTCTGTACAAAAACTTATTTTTTACTCTATCTTTTATTTTATCTCAAATTATAGCGTCGTAATGATCACAGGACATCAGATTACTTGTTCTTATCACTTAATGATGCAGAATTATCATATAGAAATGAAAAACCTGAAGTTGTGGCTATTTGTTGCCTGCCTGCAGCATTAAAGGACTCTGTGAGAGACGTCTGTCTCGCCCTGGCAGCACCTCTCCCTCTCCTCCTCTTCAGTTCGCCTCAACATACGCTCGTCATATTCTGTGATATGATTCACTCTGAGGTGTTTGACCAGGTCAGCGGTGTTACCACAACACCTCACATTCTTGCCACATGTATGGCAAACCACGTCTCAGCTGTTCGTGGAGGTAAAATACGTCTGCACATGACTCTGTTTACGCTCAGCCATTGTTGTGAGTGTGCATGCCAAGGGGCCGGACACAATGACGGGTATCGGAGGAATCGATATTTCAGTATCGATCCGCACATCACTAGTTGAGATACGTTTTAAACTGGTCCAAAAAACAAATGCATATTTTCCCGAACCACTGTTCCTTGACTAAGGTGGATAACGTGATGAGGTCAAGGAAGGGTGTGACGGAGATTTGATTGAAAAACTTTGTCGTCCGTTAAAGTTTCACGTTGGCTTTTTCATCTTGAAAGCCCTCTCTGCTCGTGTCCAACCCGTGTGAACAATCACAGATGTGAGAAATGTAAACAAACCGTCCACAGAACGCTGATCAGGTTATTTAAGTCAGTCTGAGTCGCATTTCTTTGGCTAACTTAACTCAAGTGGTTGCCGACTATTCTGGTTCTATTCCCATATAACAGCAGGGTTGCTGAGCACCTCTGTCACTCTGCACTTATGTTCCCAGTTCTCTTTTGTGGAGGAATTTTCCAGGAATTCCTGGGACCAGCTTTCCATGAGAGACCCGATCAGGAGCGACTGTCCTGGACACTCCCAGCATCACAGGGACTCACAAACCCGTCTACCACAGTGAGAAGACTGATGGTCACAGGCCCACATGTAGCTTTAGATCACACGTGTGCACTTCCTGTGGTCACTGCTGTAACTCTAGACTCACCGAGGGGCCAGTGGTTGGTGAGGCAGCAGCAGCTGAAGTCATGTGACTAATGGCTCTCAGCTTCTGTCCTCCTATTCGCCGGTGTCCTTCACCTGTCACACCTGGTCAAGAAAGAGTGAGAATGTTCAGAGCTTTAATGGAAAAGAATATCATTACATATAAAAGGCCTCTAACAAGTATTGTAGTGTTAATCAGGATGAAGTCCATCATGAACACTTCAGAGTGGTTCAGACAGTCGGTGGTTTCATCCACAGAGCCTCCAGTCTGCATATCAAAGTATCCTGAGGAATGACAGTGAAGCCCGAGTTCCCCTCATTACATTCATGTGTGTGACTGTGAGGAAAAGGTGATTGTATGAACGTGTGTGAGCGAGTGAATGAGGCTTGTATCAGAGTGGAGATAATGTCAGCGGCACAAGCTGGACGCTGCAGGTGTCACATGTGAATCTGTGCATCAGTGTCTGCACCTTTGTGGAGGTGAAGCTCAGGAGGTTTGGATTTGTTCAAAGCTCTGTCTGCTCCATCTTTCTTTCCCTCAGGCCTCTCCAGATCAGGAAGGAGGTCCTGTTCTCCTTCTCCCTCCTGGATTTCTGGATCCAGGGAAGGATCAAAGTCTCTCAGCCCAGCATCAGAGCTTCTGGCTGGGGGAGGACTGGAAGTTTCAGCTGGAGGCTGAGAGCCTGGATCTGCCATCTGAGTCACAATTCAAATATTCTCAGTAATCTCAAAAAGCAACAGAAAGGTGCCATTTTCATGAGCAGTGGGTTATCCAGCAGTTTGATTCATGTCAGCAGCATTTAGTTTGTAACTGCTGACTCACCTCTGGCTGTGTCCTGCTCTCAGGGTCACAGTGGACACTGTACCTTTGACCGAAGCTGCAAAGACAGTCAGCAGGGGTCTGGATGCATTCAGCACCACGTCCTTGTTGGGCAGACACCTTCAGTGACAGGACAGTTTATTATGCTGGTAACGTTAATAAGTCTGTTCACCAGTAGAGCTCATTTAAACACATCAGCTGTAGAACATCATGTGTCATGGCATGTCCAAACTCACAGGCTGCATCCTCCTGAGGACCCGGCCTTCAAGGTCTACGTGGGCCGGGTCCTCCAAAGGTCGGGTAGGCGGGAAGTGAGCGGCTGTGACGGTCTGGCCTTCAGATCCGCGTCACCGCTGTCTCGGTGGAGTTTAATAAACTCAGCCGTCTGCTCCTTGCTGTCTAAAATCTAACAGGACACTGGAGTAAACTCTCGACCGTCTCACACTTCTGTTTAATCACTTTTCTGTTTGACGTTTATTCAGCTGTGTGAAAACTGTAACTTCAGCCAAACCAAACAAACAACCCTGAAAAAAGCCAAACGATAACATTTTTACGTTATCTAAGTGACTTATATATCATGTTTAAACCTGAACAGCCAAAGGCCGTGGGGGTCCAAAAACGATGTGCCGGGAGTCCGCTGTTCTCGCCGGCTCTAATGACCCTCGACCTCCCGGTTAGCTATCCAGATGGTGGGTAACAGACGTCTCCAAAAACGTCAGAGCACTTTTGCAAATATGTGATATCTTGACAAACCGAGCAGATATTTGAAGTTTACACTCCTACATTCTCAAACAGGAGCCCCAGCAGAGATGGATGGCTGGCGCGGCTCTCCGGAGCCCCCAGTCAGAGCAGATGCAGGGCCAGCAGGTGTGGAGACCCCTGGCTGAGGCAGCTGAAGCTGTGGGTGGCTGTCAGCCAGCTCAGGATGCCTTTTGGGCTGCAGCAGCATAAAATCCTCAGCAGGCTGGGTAAGCTTGCGTGAGCTCTCTGTGGAGGCTGTTGCAGCTGAGATGGCTCACCCGAGCGGTGCAAACTTAGTTACCTTCAAGGCTCCAGAGTCAGCTGAGGTCAGCAGCTCAGCCTCTGGGGAGGTTACAATCCCTGGAACAGCCAGGTCTCTACAACCAGAAACAGTCTTTGCATGTGCAGCTTCAGAACCAGACTTGAAGTTCCAGTTAGTGTCCGATGTCCCAGAAACACTCAGGTGCTCACTGAGCAATCTCTTGAGGCCAACACTCAGAAAATCAAACAGTCTTTGAGCCTTTGTGGGAACATTTATCGTCTCTGCTGGAAAGGTGGAAACATCTGGGAGATGCAGCCTTAACACACTGGGCTTCACAAGTCCTTGGAGGCAGCTCACTAAACTCAGGGATGCAGACAAAATCAGCACTTGCAGGAACACAATGTGCCCTCTCACAATGAGCTTGGAAGCATAAACTGAGTTTTCCTCACTGACTGTTTCAGACAGGATTGTGGGAGCAACACAAAAAGCAGCTTCAGCTGGAAACACACAGTTTAGTGTCTTTGCTGCTCGCTTTAAGTCACAATAAACAGGAAACTCATTGTGTCTCATGTCAGAATCACTCATATACAGGACAGGAAGAGGCGGAGCTTATTTCCTGCAGGGAGAGGTTAGCAGTCTGTGTCTTTCTCATTTCTGACTCCTAAAGAGCTGAAAAACACAGGCTGTTATTGGCTGGCTGACACTGGGATTAATGTCCTTGAAGCCAGCAGTCTTTAATGTCCAGGTTCAGAACGGGCAGGTGAAAAACAGTCCTTTATGTCCTCTGATGTTCAATAAACTGTCCTGATTACTGAGGGAGCAGAGAAAGTGTCTCCATCACTCACCACAGCTGGATGCTCTGAAATCCTGGAATCCAGCTGTGGAGAGGAGCGGCGGCGGCGTGGACGCAGTTTAGTAATCAGGGAACGGGAGACAGGAGGGAAACACAGCTGGGACCAATTACACACACGAGACAGGAAACAGTAACACAGGACTGTCAAAGTAAAACAGGAAATATAACACAGAGTCCAAAGTAAGGAGACGTGGGACACAGTGAAGACACAGAAACAGAAACCAGAACTATAATCACAAAACAAACTCAGAAACATAAAGAGTGAATCAGCTGATTCAGTGTTTGTGACAAAAACATGGATCCTGGTTAATAACTTTTATTTGTTTGTTTCTGTATTATTTTGTGTATCGTTCTTATGAGCTGTTGTTTTGTCAGTGAAATATTATTTCATTGTTTTAAGCTTTTTGTTGACTTTGAAGTGCTTAAGTTGATATTTTTGAACATTTAATTTGTTCGATTATTGTCGAGTCGATAAAACTGTCAAACGCACAGCTGCTTCCAGCACGGCCGGAGGAGAGGTGGCCGAGCAGACGCACAACACACACAGCTCACAGGTTTGCATTTCTATATATTGCAGATGTTGCAGAAATTGAGAGTAAAGAACTCAGAGATCCAGCGCTGTCTCCTGCCCCTTATTTATACACCACAACACAACGACAGGCGTAACTCACACAAACGGGTAACATGAGGCTCAGATGCTTTGGACGTGTTCACATATACTGGACACAGAATGATGAAGATGGAGCTGCAGGAAGGAGGAAAAGAGGAAAAACACAGAAAAGATTCACAGATGTGGTGAAAAAGGACACGACAGCTTCTGTTTGTTCGTTTGGTTTTTCTTTATTTGGTAAAGAGTCAGAAATAAAGAGAAGATCACATGTTTGAATATTATATTAACGTTCTGTAATTACAACAAGTTGTAAAATCTTTCCAGAGTGAGACAGAGACTGTGCAGAGACTGTAGAAGGACAGAGCAGCAGCAGAGCAGTCCAGATACACTGATGATCCTCTGTCAGATCCAGAGGGACACACAGGGCTGATGCTGGACTCTACATTGTGTCTGACAGTGGAGCTGTTCTCAGAGCAGTTCACTCTGCAGCACTGACAGTCATCTGCACTTCATTCCTCTGTCAGTCACTGCTGGATGAAGCTCTCCTCTCCACCTCCCAGTAACATGGCCCAGTCAGAGCGTCTCTACACACAAGCTGCTGCTGCTTCAACCTCTCTGGATCATCAGGACACAGCTGCTCCTCTCTCAGCACACACACCGTCCTGTTTACCATCATCAGCTCCACCTGCAGAGAGAAGGAGGAAGAGCAGAGGAGATAAACGAGTGTTTCCAGAGACTCTTCATCAGCTGTCAGTCAGTGATGCAGCACATCCAGTATAAAGAGCAGCAGGGACGTCAGTGCTGGGACTGTACTAGGACTCATTGTTGCTTCACTTTTTCTAATCTTTGGATTTTTATTGAAGTTGCTGAAAATGTTTTTCCCTCCTAGTTTGAGTTTGGACTTTCATTCATTAGAAGAACCTTGGTGTGTCCACTCTGAGCTCTGTAGGAACCCCAACAACAAGCCCAACAATCCAGATGGACGGTTCCAGCTGTTAACTGGAGGAATTCCATCCAAACATCTGCTCTCACTAAATTCTTCCTCACCTACAGACTGTGTTCTTCACTGCTTTAAACTTGGAAATCAATGCAGTCATTGGTCTGCGTGCTGCTTTGTTCAGAGAGCTGATTGGCTGTTGACAGTGTTTGATCAGAGCGTGTCAGCCGTTACTATGGTGACCATAAAGGTGAGAAACAGGAAGTGTTTGTGTCCAATCCTGAAGCCTGTCACCGTTCTCCTCTCACAGCTTCACTGAGAAGCTGCAGCTTTACAGGAAACACTGGATCTTTGTTTCATACTGACTGTGTTTAGTACAATACTGCTGACAGCACCACCCACTCACTCCATCACTCTACTTACAGCAGAGTCTCCAGTCTGTAGTCTGGACTCTGCTGAAGATCAGACAGCTGCTTCACATCTGGATCCTGCAGCTTGTTGTTGTACAGGTCCAGCTGTCTCAGATGGGAGGGGTTGGACTTCAGTGCTGCTGCCAGATAATCACAGCTGATCTCTGACAAACCACAGTCCATCAATCTGTATAAAGAATGAAAGATGTAAGTTTATTAGACAAAGTGCTTGAAATCATTCAGTGTTTCATCATCTGTTCAGAGCTGAAGAAGGTTCAGAATGTAGAAGTTTAGAAAATGGAAACTCCAAACAGCTGAAGCCAACAGGAAGTAGCTTCAAACAGGAAACTGTGCAGAGTTTCAGACTATATGTCCTGATGCAGCCAGTTGGATTTTGGAGATTTGAATCTCTGTTCTGTGACTAAGTCCTTGAATCATTTCTTCCAGTTGGTCCAACAAGACAGACTAAGTATTGGACATGTGTTGTGGCTCCATCAGGGGAGCTTCTAAATGTGATGTGATGGACCCTCTGGGTCTGTCAGGTCACAGCACTGAAGAGAGCTCAAACTGGGCACACAGCTGTTCCAGTCTGGACCAAAGACTCTATACTGGGACTGAGGGACTGCTTTGACTGCACCCACTGGGACTTTTTAAAGGCTCATGTTCTCACTTAGATCATCGATTTCTACTGACATTTCTTTCTGGGAAAAATGGGGATTACTTTGGAAACAGGAAGTATTTTCCCCAATAAGCAGCCCTGGATTAGTAAATCACTCCAACATGTTCTCAGGCAGAAGAAGCTGTCTTGTTATGAGGGAGAGAAGAAAAAGATTGAGGCACAGAAACCTGTTGAAAGAGAGATAAAGCAGCTAAAATCAGGTGTAAAAGTAAAGCAGAGGATGAGCTGAATAAAGGACACTCAAGGCTGGCTTGGAAAGGAATGAAGTCCATGGTGGGGATGCAGAACAAGGAGCAAAGATGAATGTGATGCTGAATCAGCAGAAGACTTGGACTCATTTGATTCCAGCTTTGATATCATTGATTTCAATGAAGAGCTTTGTGATTGTAGCAAAGGGCTGGTAGCTCTGAGAGTCCCACTGATGAGGTGTTTGTGTGGAAATCTCTTAGTGGGACCAAAGAGAGAAAAAGCCCTGGTCCTGATGCTGTGGGAGGGAAATGATTGAAGTGTGCTGTGAGGAACTGACTGGGAGATTTTCACACATTTTCCAGTCCTCCTTGGAACAACAGGAAGTTCCCAGCATATGGAAACAAAGGTTAAGTGTCCTATGGCACTCAGTGATGATGGTGCTGTGGCCCCACCACCTCCACCTCTTTGTAAAGGAACTAACTGTAATCTGAAGCTTCAAATGGAACTAAGACTTCCTCCACTAGGTGGCAGTGTCTGATGAGAAAGTGTTAGTGGAGCTGGCCTGGAGTCAGAAACAGGAAGATGCAGGATTTGGGCTGAAATGGGCAAAAGTGGTTAGCACTAGTGCCTTAGAGCAAGAAGGTTGTAGGTTGAAGCTTGTTGGTCAGCTGGGCCTTTCTGTGGAGGTTGGATGTTCTCCCACAGTCCAATGAAATGCTGCTTAGGTTCATTGGTGCTTCTACATTGGCTGTAGGTGTGGATGTGAGGGAGTGCTTCTCTGTCGCTCTCTGTTGGCCCTGTGATGGACTGCTCACCTGTGCAGGTGGACCACGCCTCTTGCCCTATGACAGCTAGGGCACAGGCTGCAGCCCTGTGAGCCTAAGCTGAATAAACAGTTAGCAAAAATGATCCATAGATGGCCTGAAATCCCCCAGTTAGCAGTTTGGTAGATAGCTATGACATGCTAATCCCATCCAGCAGCTGTATTCTACCTGTAAGCTGATCCCTGCTGAGCCAAAGCACTTTTTCATATACAAATTACAACCTTTAATAGAAACCTATTGGTCAGCATCTTATTAGCCTGCTGTTAGCTTCATTCCACAGAAAACTGAGAGAAACTAACAGAGTTGATAAAGAATAAAGAGAAATGTGCTGATTTAAAGCCTTTGAAGTGCTTCAGATGATCTCTGTCCACTTCTGTCCACTCATTCATTCATGTAAGCTTTCTAATGCAGCTTTGATCTTCACAGTCTGCTTGATGAAACTCATTCTAACCCTGAATGTCAGAGTGTTCCTCCTTCTCTTTCCCATCATTCATGCTGGCAGTGGAGGAGATTTGGATGTTGGACTGTGTTTTGGATGATGTGTGTATGTTTGTGTTGGACTGCTGTCTGTAAAGCAAACGCACATTTTGCTTTGGATTTCAGTGTCACACAGACTTTAAGGTGCAATGAAGAGTTTGAGAGTTTCATAGTGAATTTTCCAGTGGAGGATTTTTCTTCTTCTTTGAAGGTTTGAAATGTGAACATTGTTCTGCTGCAGTCAATGGACTAAACCAGAGAAGAAGAAAACAGACTTTACCATGAAGATCCTCAGTGTGGATCAGTATAATATCAGCCTGATGTCTGCAGTTTAGTGTCAGCACAACTTTCACATCATATTCATCTCAGCACAACTAAAACATGCTGACTGACCTCAGAGTTTCAAGTTTACATCCTGGACTCTCCAGGAAACCACACAGATGCTTCACTCCTGGATCCTGCAGCTTGTAGTTGTTTCTCAGGTCCAGCTCTCTCAGATGGGAGGGGTTGGACTTCAGTGCTGCTGCCAGATAATCACAGCTGATCTCTGACAAACCACAGTCCTTCAATCTGTATAAAGAATGAAAGATGTAAGTTTATTAGACAAAGTGCTTGAAATCATTCAGTGTTTCATCATCTGTTCAGAGCTGAAGAAGGTTCAGAATGTAGAAGTTTAGAAAATGGAAACTCCAAACAGCTGAAGCCAACAGGAAGCAGCTTCAAACAAACACAACAAGAGAAAAAACTCTGAATGTTTCACATTAAAGTCGTACATTTCTCATAAAAACAGGACAAAGACTTGAAAAAGTCGTGTTTTTCCTTCCAGGAACCACATGGCTTCACTTTTAAAGGTGAAGTGTGAAAGAAATGGACATATTTGAAGTCCAACACCTTTTTCCAGTCACATTATTAAAGCAGACAAACTACAAGCTCATTTTCATTCCAACAAGTCATCTTCTGACCTGGACTAACAACACTGGTCTCTATGTGCAGCTGGCTGTGAGACCAGTGCTCAGGGAGCGTCTACAAAGTGCAACACTGAAAGAACATCACACACTCATTTGCTTCCAGCACTTTCACACAAACATCTACTGTCATTATTGTCACCAAACTCTGTGGATCCTTTATTGCAAATTCAAATGGGATCAAATGGTCAGACAAAAGAGGGTTATGAGGAAATATGATGAAATGTTGTGTATTAGCAGCAAGTTATTGAATCATTTTCCTCAGAAACCAAACAAAATGATTGACAAACATGTTTTTACAAACTCAGTGTTGGACTTGGATCAGCAGGATAAGCTGATGTTTAAAGGCATTTGAGTCTCGCTGTATGAGAGTCCAGTTCTTACTCAATATTTATGGATGATGTTCTTTCAGTGTTGCACTTTGTAGACGCTCCCTGAGCCTCACAGCCAGCTGCACATGGACCAGCTGACATTACCCAGCATTAGAGGCGGCTGTAAAAAATTCATGTTCCCATTTAAATGGTTTTAATTTGAATAAAACGATGTTGATTCATTCAATCCTGAATCGATGTTTAATATAAATGTATTTTGCCAGAATCTCAGGTTAAAGCTCACAAACTATTTCAACAAGCAGCAAACAGATAAAACAGTAAATGAGAGCAGCTAAACACACAAAGATGGAAACACAGAGCGTGGATCGTTCACTCGACGGCACGTACACGGACACGCCGTCGGGGCTGAAAGTGGACAGCTCACAGATCCTGAAGCTGCAGGTTTCATCTGTCTCCAACCAAAACTGAGTGAAGCAGCAGCAAAAGAAGATCCAAACTCTGCTTCACGTTTGATCAATATGCTCATGAATTCTCTCTGACTTTGGCTGTTCCTGCCTGCACAGCTCTCTCTCTCTCAGTGGACTCCAAGAACAGCTTCAAACATCTGTTTCTGCATCATTCACTGTTTATTAGCCACCAGTCTGCTGTTGTGTTCAGTGCTGTCGGCCTCTGACTGTAAAGCCTCATTTCTGCTGTTCCATGGAAACTTTTTAAAATGATGACAGATTACAAACTCTCAGCTGTGTCTGTAATCAAACCTCTGTAACTTTGCTTCACTTCAGCAGCATCAGCTCATGTTCACATGTTGCTTCATGGTTTGCTTCAGTTTTTGATCGACTGCAGAATATTTTGAAGGTTATCTGCTATAAAAAGCCAGAAGAGGAAAATCTGCTTCATGTGTTTCTGTTTGATCCTCAGTGACTTTGACACAAAGGCCTCTGCTGTGATGATCACACCTCTGATCAAGTCTCACAGTGTCACAACTGATAAATGATCAGAGTTAGAATATTTCTGACTGTCTGCTGTGTGCCGTGACCTTTGACCTGCTAAAGACAGTCAGCTGTGGATTATTCATTGTTGTGTCTGATACTTAGAACTGTGAGGAAGAAGCTACACAGTTAATCAGGGTCCCCTCTCTCTGAATCAGGAAAGGTGGGCAGGCCGCGTGTGGGCCGCGGGCCATACGTTGAGTATCACTGTTTGAAATGTGAACATTGTTCTGCTGCAGTCAATGGACTAAACCAGAGAAGAAGAAAACAGACTTTACCATGAAGATCCTCAGTGTGGATCAGTATAATATCAGCCTGATGTCTGCAGTTTAGTGTCAGCACAACTTTCACATCATATTCATCTCAGCACAACTAAAACATGCTGACTGACCTCAGAGTTTCAAGTTTACATCCTGGACTCTCCAGGAAACCACACAGATGCTTCACTCCTGGATCCTGCAGGTTGTTCTTAGTCGAAAACCAGTCATTACTCAGGTCCAGCTCTCTCAGATGGGAGGGGTTGGACTTCAGTGCTGCTGCCAGATAATCACAGCTGATCTCTGACAAACCACAGTCCTTCAATCTGTATAAAGAATGAAAGATGTAAGTTTATTAGACAAAGAGCTTGAAATCATTCAGTGTTTCATCATCTGTTCAGAGCTGAAGAAGGTTCAGAATGTAGAAGTTTAGAAAATGGAAACTCCAAACAGCTGAAGCCAACAGGAAGCAGCTTCAAACAAACACAACAAGAGAAAAAACTCTGAATGTTTCACATTAAAGTCGTACATTTCTCATAAAAACAGGACAAAGACTTGAAAAAGTCGTGTTTTTCCTTCCAGGAACCACATGGCTTCACTTTTATAGGTGAAGTGTGACAGAAATGGACATATTGAAATCAATGATATCAAAGCTGGAATCAAATGAGTCCAAGTCTTCTGCTGATTCAGCATCACATTCATCTTTGCTCCTTGTTCTGCATCCCCACCATAAATATAAAGAGGCAAAACTCACGTTTTCCAAAATCCTCTTTAAGCTTCGACAATAAAGGAAGATAGTTTTATACAAGTCTTTGTGGTTTTCTTGTCACCCAGATGCCCGAGTACTTAAACTTGTTATAGCTGGGTTTAAAAGGGGCTAAAATACACAAAACTCCCCAGTTGTCGTACAGATAGACTTTGCCTCGCTCTTCCCAAAATTCACTTTATATCCAGAAATTGTCCCAAATTCCTTAAGTATGCATTAAGGTGACCTTGAGGCTCTTAAAGGCGCCTATAAATAAAACGTATTATTATTATTATTATTGTAAGTCTATCCAAAAGTTTGCGGAGGCTGTTCGATGGGTTGGAAATAAATAAAATCATGTCGTCGGCATAAAGAGAGACTTCATGTTCGATACCCCTCGATGTTTTCCCTCAACACCAACACATTGTCTCAGAGCAACAGCTAGCGGTTCAATGGCAAAAAGGAGACAGAGGGCATCCCTGTCCTGGGGGGCAGATTATTGTTAGTCTGGACGGCTGTTAGAGGGGAGCAATACAATACTTTTATCCAAGATACAAAATTAAAGACACATTTTTTAAGCGTATAAAAAAAAAAATCCCATCTCACCCGATCCAACGCCTTTTCTGCGTCAAGCCAAATTACAGTTTCCAATGTATCACCTTTAACATGGGTATAAATGATATTTAATAGAGCTCTAATGTTCAAAAAAGAGTGCCTAATAAAGCCCGTCTGGTGAAATAATGGAGGACAAATACTTGTGTAAGCGACGGGCCAACACTTGAGCCAGGATCTTGGTGTCTGTGTTGAACAAAGATATTAAACGACATGAACGACAATCTAAATGGTCTTTTTCCTGTTTTACAATTAAACACATCACTGCTTGATGCATTGTTGGAGGCAACGACTGTGAGAGGAAGGATTCTTCAAAAGTTGATTTTAACAGTGAATTCAGTCGGTCAGAAAACTTTATGAAAAAATCAGATGGATACCCGTCGGGGCAGCAGATTTTCCAGACTGCATGCTCCGTACGGCCGTTTCAATTCCAACATTAGAGACAGGTTCCTCCAGACTAGCGATCGCATCTTCTCCCAAGGAGGGAATATCAAACACCTTATTGAAATCATTGTGGATCTCAAGGATAGTTTGGTTGTCTGTAGACCTTATTCCCTGGTCATTGTAGATCTCAAGGATAGTTGGTTAGCTGTTCTTAGTCGTAGCTGGTGAGCTGATAACTCGCCTGTTTTTTCTCCATGTCCATAAGCGTAGCTGCAACTTTGACTAAGCTTGTTTTGTAGATATGAGATTGTATTCAGTTTGTCATTGTAACCGCTGTGTATATAATACAGGCTCAGGAGAGTGGCTGCACACAGCATGTAGTTTAGTGTCACGGTCACAGTGGCTGACCGTATGGAGAGTGTGTGGAGGACTCAGGCGCAGACACTGGTGCAGCCATGAAACTGAGTTTTGAACGAAAAGCGTGCCTTTATTTCGGCTGAAGACATCAAACAAGGCAGAATCACAGTGAAGAGAACTAAACTGGGGAACTAATACTATAATAAATCATGAAGATACAGAAAGCTATGGCTAAGAATACAAAAGACTGGGCATGAAAATATGGAGGGTGGGAACACAGATGACGCGACACAGAGACATGAAACACAGAGACTAAATACACATGAGGGATGATCAAGTTCCAAACATTAAAACTGTCAAACCTGCAGGGGGGATTGGCTGTTCCAAACCTGAAATATTATTTCTGAGCAGCTCAGATGAGACCCCTGACTGTATGGGTGCGGGATTTGTCTGAAACTCAGTGGCTAAACATTGAGAAGACAATGTGCGAAAGATCATTGGAATCCCTGCTTTGTTCTAACATTTCAATTAAAAATGTGCATATGGGGGAACGGACGAGGGTCACACTAAAGATTTGGCGTAGAATCAAACAATCATTTGGTCTTCCAAAAGAAATTTCAATGTTATCAAGGCTCTCCTCCCTGCAGGGTTTTTCTCCTATTGTGGAAGACTCTGGCTTCAGAGCATGGTCACATAGCGGGCTTCATAAACTTTGTCATGTTGTGAGGAATGGGCACCTGAGCTCATTTGAACAGTTGAGGTCAGTTTCGGCTTCCTTCTTCTGACTTTTTTAGATTTCTGCAGCTAAGAAGCTTTTTGACAAAACATAAAGAATGGAGGCAAGTTTTGGAGCCCTCACCCATTGAGGAAATATTTCTAAAAACATTTCAAAGTAATTCCTCCCCAAAATTAATCACTCATTTTTATAACGCATTTATGAGTTTCAATACAAATGCAACTTTGGATATTAAGGCAAGGTGGGAAGCTGAGACTGGCACTCAAATCTCAGAGGACACCTGGGAAGAGGTGTTCGGTGAAGCCCATCTGGTGACTAATTCTGGGCTGTGGAGAGAATTTAAATGGAAGGTGGTCATGAGATATTTTAGAACCCCAGAGATAATGGCCAAAATGAAGCCTACAAATCCTGACACCTGCTGGCGAAATTGTGGTACTTCTTTAGGAACCCACTCACATATATTCTGGTCATGCCCAAAAATCTGCTCACTTTGGAATGACATATTTAAAGTTCTCAGTACAGTTTTCCAACAACCATTAACAAAAGACCAACAGTTAGTCATTTTAGGAGTCTTACCAAAGGGTTTTGAGGGAAAAAATAAAAAGTATCTCTTAAGAATCTTGCTTACAGCAGCACTAAAGTGTATCACTATTAAATGGCTGAATCTTGACCCACCTTCATATAATATGTGGATTGATAAAGCAAGAGAAATTTACCAGATGGAGGAAATAACATCTGCTCTGCGGATTCAGAGAGAATTGTTTACTGAGCGTTGGCGACCCATACATGCTTTACTGTTTCAATAATTTAGCATAGGTCTGTTTCGTTTTGTCCATTTACGGCTAAGTTTGTCACATGTTATTTAATATTACATAAAGATTTTGTTTTCTTTTTGTTTTTGTTGTTGTCTGTTTGTTTGTTTGTTTGGGTTTTGTTTTGCTTCCCAGTTTTGTTTTGTGCTTCCTAATTGCAGTTCTTATTTTAATCTACATTTCTGCATTGCAGTTCCTGTAACTGTCCTACTTGTGAACATTGACAAGTACAAGTTGCAATGTTGTAAATTATAATAAAAATTGAGTATAAAAAAAGAACATTAAAGTCGTACATTTCTCATAAAAACAGGACAAAGACTTGAAAAAGTCGTGTTTTTCCTTCCAGGAACCACATGGCTTCACTTTTAAAGGTGAAGTGTGACAGAAATGGACATATTTGAAGTCCAACACCTTTTTCCAGTCACATTATTAAAGCAGACAAACTACAAGCTCATTTTCATTCCAACAAGTCATCTTCTGACCTGGACTAACAACACTGGTCTCTTTGTGCAGCTGGCTGTGAGACCAGTGCTCAGGGAGCGTCTACAAAGTGCAACACTGAAAGAACATCACACACTCATTTGCTTCCAGCACTTTCACACAAACATCTACTGTCATTATTGTCACCAAACTCTGTGGATCCTTTATTGCAAATTCAAATGGGATCAAATGGTCAGACAAAAGAGGCTTATGAGGAAATATGATGAAATGTTGTGTATTAGCAGCAACTTATTGAATCTTTTTCCTCAGAAACCAAACAAAATGATTGACAAACATGTTTTTACAAACTCAGTGTTGGACTTGGATCAGCAGGATAAGCTGATGTTTAAAGGCATTTGAGTCTCGCTGTATGAGAGTCCAGTTATTACTCAATATTTATGGATGATGTTCTTTCAGTGTTGCACTTTGTAGACGCTCCCTGAGCCTCACAGCCAGCTGCACATGGACCAGCTGACATTACCCAGCATTAGAGGCGGCTGTAAAAAATTCATGTTCCCATTTAAATGGTTTTAATTTGAATAAAACGATGTTGATTCATTCAATCCTGAATCGATGTTTAATATAAATGTATTTTGCCAGAATCTCAGGTTAAAGCTCACAAACTATTTCAACAAGCAGCAAACAGCTAAAACAGTAAATGAGAGCAGCTAAACACACAAAGATGGAAACACAGAGCGTGGATCGTTCACTCCACGGCACGTACACGGACACGCCGTCGGGGCTGAAAGTGGACAGCTCACAGATCCTGAAGCTGCAGGTTTCATCTGTCTCCAACCAAAACTGAGTGAAGCAGCAGCAAAAGAAGATCCAAACTCTGCTTCACGTTTGATCAATATGCTCATGAATTCTCTCTGACTTTGGCTGTTCCTGCCTGCACAGCTCTCTCTCTCTCAGTGTACTCCAAGAACAGCTTCAAACATCTGTTTCTGCATCATTCACTGTTTATTAGCCACCAGTCTGCTGTTGTGTTCAGTGCTGTCGGCCTCTGACAGTAAAGCCTCATTTCTGCTGTTCCATGGAAACTTTTTAAAATGATGACAGATTACAAACTCTCAGCTGTGTCTGTAATCAAACCTCTGTAACTTTGCTTCACTTCAGCAGCATCAGCTCATGTTCACATGTTGCTTCATGGTTTGCTTCAGTTTTTGATCGACTGCAGAATATTTTGAAGGTTATCTGCTATAAAAAGCCAGAAGAGGAAAATCTGCTTCATGTGTTTCTGTTTGATCCTCAGTGACTTTGACACAAAGGCCTCTGCTGTGATGATCACACCTCTGATCAAGTCTCACAGTGTCACAACTGATAAATGATCAGAGTTAGAATATTTCTGACTGTCTGCTGTGTGCCGTGACCTTTGACCTGCTAAAGACAGTCAGCTGTGGATTATTCATTGTTGTGTCTGATACTTAGAACTGTGAGGAAGAAGCTACACAGTTAATCAGGGTCCCCTCTCTCTGAATCAGGAAAGGTGGGCAGGCCGCGTGTGGGCCGCGGGCCATACGTTGAGTATCACTGTTTGAAATGTGAACATTGTTCTGCTGCAGTCAATGGACTAAACCAGAGAAGAAGAAAACAGACTTTACCATGAAGATCCTCAGTGTGGATCAGTATAATATCAGCCTGATGTCTGCAGTTTAGTGTCAGCACAACTTTCACATCATATTCATCTCAGCACAACTAAAACATGCTGACTGACCTCAGAGTTTCAAGTTTACATCCTGGACTCTCCAGGAAACCACACAGATGCTTCACTCCTGGATCCTGCAGCTTGTTGTTGATGCTCAGGTCCAGCTCTCTCAGATGGGAGGGGTTGGACTTCAGTGCTGCTGCCAGATAATCACAGCTGATCTCTGACAAACCACAGCTCTTCAATCTGTATAAAGAATGAAAGATGTAAGTTTATTAGACAAAGTGCTTGAAATCATTCAGTGTTTCATCATCTGTTCAGAGCTGAAGAAGGTTCAGAATGTAGAAGTTTAGAAAATGGAAACTCCAAACAGCTGAAGCCAACAGGAAGCAGCTTCAAACAAACACAACAAGAGAAAAAACTCTGAATGTTTCACATTAAAGTCGTACATTTCTCATAAAAACAGGACAAAGACTTGAAAAAGTCGTGTTTTTCCTTCCAGGAACCACATGGCTTCACTTTTAAAGGTGAAGTGTGACAGAAATGGACATATTTGAAGTCCAACACCTTTTTCCAGTCACATTATTAAAGCAGACAAACTACAAGCTCATTTTCATTCCAACAAGTCATCTTCTGACCTGGACTAACAACACTGGTCTCTATGTGCAGCTGGCTGTGAGACCAGTGCTCAGGGAGCGTCTACAAAGTGCAACACTGAAAGAACATCACACACTCATTTGCTTCCAGCACTTTCACACAAACATCTACTGTCATTATTGTCACCAAACTCTGTGGATCCTTTATTGCAAATTCAAATGGGATCAAATGGTCAGACAAAAGAGGCTTATGAGGAAATATGATGAAATGTTGTGTATTAGCAGCAAGTTATTGAATCATTTTCCTCAGAAACCAAACAAAATGATTGACAAACATGTTTTTACAAACTCAGTGTTGGACTTGGATCAGCAGGATAAGCTGATGTTTAAAGGCATTTGAGTCTCGCTGTATGAGAGTCCAGTTATTACTCAATATTTATGGATGATGTTCTTTCAGTGTTGCACTTTGTAGACGCTCCCTGAGCCTCACAGCCAGCTGCACATGGACCAGCTGACATTACCCAGCATTAGAGGCGGCTGTAAAAAATTCATGTTCCCATTTAAATGGTTTTAATTTGAATAAAACGATGTTGATTCATTCAATCCTGAATCGATGTTTAATATAAATGTATTTTGCCAGAATCTCAGGTTAAAGCTCACAAACTATTTCAACAAGCAGCAAACAGATAAAACAGTAAATGAGAGCAGCTAAACACACAAAGATGGAAACACAGAGCGTGGATCGTTCACTCCACGGCACGTACACGGACACGCCGTCGGGGCTGAAAGTGGACAGCTCACAGATCCTGAAGCTGCAGGTTTCATCTGTCTCCAACCAAAACTGAGTGAAGCAGCAGCAAAAGAAGATCCAAACTCTGCTTCACGTTTGATCAATATGCTCATGAATTCTCTCTGACTTTGGCTGTTCCTGCCTGCACAGCTCTCTCTCTCTCAGTGTACTCCAAGAACAGCTTCAAACATCTGTTTCTGCATCATTCACTGTTTATTAGCCACCAGTCTGCTGTTGTGTTCAGTGCTGTCGGCCTCTGACAGTAAAGCCTCATTTCTGCTGTTCCATGGAAACTTTTTAAAATGATGACAGATTACAAACTCTCAGCTGTGTCTGTAATCAAACCTCTGTAACTTTGCTTCACTTCAGCAGCATCAGCTCATGTTCACATGTTGCTTCATGGTTTGCTTCAGTTTTTGATCGACTGCAGAATATTTTGAAGGTTATCTGCTATAAAAAGCCAGAAGAGGAAAATCTGCTTCATGTGTTTCTGTTTGATCCTCAGTGACTTTGACACAAAGGCCTCTGCTGTGATGATCACACCTCTGATCAAGTCTCACAGTGTCACAACTGATAAATGATCAGAGTTAGAATATTTCTGACTGTCTGCTGTGTGCCGTGACCTTTGACCTGCTAAAGACAGTCAGCTGTGGATTATTCATTGTTGTGTCTGATACTTAGAACTGTGAGGAAGAAGCTACACAGTTAATCAGGGTCCCCTCTCTCTGAATCAGGAAAGGTGGGCAGGCCGCGTGTGGGCCGCGGGCCATACGTTGAGTATCACTGTTTGAAATGTGAACATTGTTCTGCTGCAGTCAATGGACTAAACCAGAGAAGAAGAAAACAGACTTTACCATGAAGATCCTCAGTGTGGATCAGTATAATATCAGCCTGATGTCTGCAGTTTAGTGTCAGCACAACTTTCACATCATATTCATCTCAGCACAACTAAAACATGCTGACTGACCTCAGAGTTTCAAGTTTACATCCTGGGCTCTCCAGGAAACCACACAGATGCTTCACTCCTGGATCCTGCAGGTTGTTGTTGTAGTACAGGTCCAGCTCTCTCAGATGGGAGGGGTTGGACTTCAGTGCTGCTGCCAGATAATCACAGCTGATCTCTGACAAACCACAGCTCTTCAATCTGTATAAAGAATGAAAGATGTAAGTTTATTAGACAAAGTGCTTGAAATCATTCAGTGTTTCATCATCTGTTCAGAGCTGAAGAAGGTTCAGAATGTAGAAGTTTAGAAAATGGAAACTCCAAACAGCTGAAGCCAACAGGAAGCAGCTTCAAACAAACACAACAAGAGAAAAAACTCTGAATGTTTCACATTAAAGTCGTACATTTCTCATAAAAACAGGACAAAGACTTGAAAAAGTCGTGTTTTTCCTTCCAGGAACCACATGGCTTCACTTTTAAAGGTGAAGTGTGAAAGAAATGGACATATTTGAAGTCCAACACCTTTTTCCAGTCACATTATTAAAGCAGACAAACTGATGATGACATCTCTGGGGTCTGATTAATAGAAAAAAAATGTCTTTGAGACCTTTTGTAACTGACAAACTCTTCATCTGCTAACAACACTGAGTTGAATCTCCATGGCTGATAGTTGGAGCAGGCATCAGGAATACACATTGAAAAAACAAGAGGAGAAATCACCAGAGTCTTATAATCACATTCTGTAACTAAAGGGAGACGTTTTTCTATACAAATATATGTTTTATGGACATTAGAAAAAAAAGAGTATTGACGTGAAGCAGGATTATGAAATCTCCATACATCAGCCAGCCCATAATTATCAAGAAAGCTCTGAATGACGCATGCTGAGTTTGGACTAAGTGTACTTTTGTGTGAACTGTGGTCCATAGCAGATAATGAGCAGTTTAGGTCTCCCTCAAAGATGATATTGTGTGATGACATATTGGGGAGCCGCGCAAAGACATTAGTGAAAAATCTGTGATCGTCCCAATTAGAGGCGTAGATATTTGCTAAGATCAAATGAAAACCATAAACTATGTTTTCTGCACTTAAAATCCTGTAATTTTCTCATAAATCGACAGTGCGCCTTATGGATGAATTCTGGTTGTGCTTACTGACCTCGAACCGATTTTATGTGCTACACGGCGCTCAGAAACCTTTCAAAAGATGTTTCGGTACGACTTTGCTCAGCTACGAGGCCGCACCGCTTGATGGATTGTTGGAGCATTACAGCTACGAGGAGCCTTGCGGAGTGATACGTACTCTGCTTCAATGTAATATTACTGTATTGAGTGTGTATAAGGACCATAAATGGCACCTGTAAGAGACACGGTTACAAAGAGGGTTTCAAACTCCAGGCTGTCAGTCACGCAGTAGAACCTGGGAACAGAGCAGCTGCTTGTTATTATGCTCAGCGTCTGTTTACATTTTGACTGCACGATTGTGAGCTTTTTGTTATGCACAAACACAACATTGTTTTCTTTTATTTATGGAGCATTATTATTTAATAAATGCTGATCATTTATTCCTGAGTAATTGTTTCATGTACATCTACGCTGTATGTTAATAAATGTGCCTGTGTGAGATTTGGGACACAGCTTTGACTAAGAACTCTCTTTTTGTTCGTACTTTCTGGCTTTAAAAATATCGAGATATATATCGTATATCGCCATCCAGCTAAAGAATATCGAGATATGAACTTTGGGTCATATCGCCCAGTCGTAATATTGCAATAGGTTGTCCGTTAAACTCAAGCGGGGCTTGGGCCCTGGCACGGCGTAGCCACACAATCCTGGTAGTAGTGACGCTCGGCTATGACGGCGTGCGGGTTACCAGCTGGCTTTCTCAGGATAGGGCTCCTGTGTGAGCGGTCGACAATAACGTCTTTATCCATACCCAGCACTTCACGTAGTAGCACGGATACGGCCGTGGAGGAGCTCGAGTCCAGGCCCTCTGGGATCCCTATGATGTGGATGTTAGCTCTCCGCTTCCTGCCTTCATCACATTTATCCTTCAGGTCAGACAGCTCCTCCTTCATACTCTCTACTGTAGACTGCAGGGTGGTCACCTCATCGCTCCACATTGACAGCCCATCCTCAGCTTCTTTCACTGTAACCTTTACTCCATCAACTTCGCCGCACGTCGCCGCCATGCTGTTAGCGATCTCATTTCTCAGTCCTTGCACGTCAGCCCTTATATTGTCAAAATCTTCTTTCAATGCATTTCTGAGTTCTTCTTTTAACAGCGTACTAATGTCCTCTTTAATGGATTGAAGAAGCTCCAGTTTTAGAGCAGTAGGATCCACATCACGCGCGTCTGTTGAGTCTGCTCTTCAGCGGCCGTAGAGCTGGACGCTGCCCTTTGGCCATCATCGATACTCTCGCCCGAGATCGCACCGGGGCTAAAATATTCACCTGCTCAGCTGTTTTTGATCAGTTTGAGCCTGTGTGGTTTGATCAGGTGGAGGAACGATGTGATGCTATAGAGACATCATCTTGTCCAAATGATGTTGTTCCAACACGTGTTTAAAAAGATGTTAAAGGTTGTTGGTTCCGACATCTTAGCGATTTTTAACAGCAGTCTTAGTTCAGGTGTTGTACAGCCTGTACTAAAAACCTGATCTGGATCCTCTGTCCGCTCAAACTTCAGGCCTATTTCAAAGCTTCCCTTCCTGTCGAAGATTTTGTAAAAGATTATATTTGTTCAGCTGCAATCTGTTGTAAAGGTTTCAGTCTGGTTTTAAAGCTCTTCACAGCACTGAAACTGCCCTTTGGAAAGTTCTTAATGATCTTTTATCAGCCACTGATCAGGAGACTCAGCTGTGCTTTTGGATCTGACTGCTGCCTTGACCACAGCATCTTGACCTCACCATTGGAGCATGGCGGCATCAAGGGCGCTCTATTAGACTGGTTCAGCTCTTTTATTAAATCGCATCCAGATTCAACGACCTCCACCACACCTCTCACCCCCCTTTCCTCCTCCCTGAAACTCAGAATACACACTCAGGATGTGAGCCAACAGAAGCCCAGGAAAGCCCCCGGACCAGATGGCGTCTCACCCTCCTGCCTCAAAACCTGTGCTGAACAGCTTGCTCCCATCTTTACTCGCATCTTCAACAGATCCCTGGAGCTGTGTGAAGTTCCCTCCTGCTTCAAACGCTCCACCATCATCCCTGTTCCCAAGAAACCCACCATCACAGGACTGAATGACTACAGACCTGTCGCCTTGACGTCTGTGGTCATGAAATCCTTCGAACGACTGGTGTTAGCCCATCTGAAAGACATTACAGGCCACCAGCTGGACCCTCTGCAGTTTGCCTACCGGGCAAACAGGTCGGTGGATGATGCAGTGAACATGGGGCTGCATTACATCCTGTAACACCTTGACCGCCCGGGAACTTATGCCAGGGTCCTGTTTGTGGACTTTAGTTCGGCTTTTAACACCATTGTGCCTGAACTTCTTTCCTCCAAACTCTCCCAGCTCAGCGTGTCACCAGCTACCTGTCAGTGGATCACCAGCTTCCTGACAGACAGAAAGCAACAAGTGAGGCTGGGGGAGATCACCTCTGAAACCCGGTCCCTCAGTATTGGTGACCCTCAAGGATGTGTCCTCTCACCACTACGGTTCTCCCTCTACACTAACGACTGCACCTCCAAGAACTCGGCTGTCAAACTCCTAAAGTTTGCAGATGACACCACTGTCATTGGCCTCATTCAAGATGGTGATGAGTCTGCATACCGGCAGGAAGTTGAGTGGCTGGTACTCTGGTGCAGTCAGCACAATCTGGAGCTGAACACTCTTAAGACTGTAGAGATGACAGTGGACTTCAGGAGACATCCCTCAACTCTGCTCCCTCTCACCATATCAGACAGCCCTGTGTCAACTGTGAAGACCTTCAAGTTCCTGGGTACAACCATCTCCCAGGACCTGAAGTGGGAGACCAACATCAACGCCATCCTCAAAAAGACCCAGCAGACGATGTACTTCCTGAGACAACTGGGGAAGTACAGTCTTCCACAGGAGCTGCTGATCCAGTTCTACACTGCGGTCATTGAGTCTGTCCTGTGCTCCTCCATCACAGTCTGGTATGGAGCAGCCACTAAACAGGACAGGAGCAGACTGCAGCGGACTGTACGGGCAGCAGAAAGGATCATCGGCACGTCCCTGCCCTCCATCCAGGATCTGTACCTCTCAAGAACCAGGAAACGGGCAGGGAAAATCATCACAGACCCCTCACACCCTGCACACAGACTTTTTGATCTGCTGCCCTCTGGCAGACGGTACAGAAGCCTGCAGACCAGGACCACCCGACACAGGAACAGTTTCTTTCCCCTCGCCATCTCCCTTCTTAACCGTTGACCTGTCACACTGCTCCCACTGCCAGACTGCAGCTGCACCTTATGTACATTTTGTAGTATTCATTCCACCTCATTCATTTCTGTATTTTATGTATATACGTTTAGATTCGTTATTTACAGTTGGTTTACACAGCTTTGTGTATGTATGTGTAATGTGTATATATAGACATGTGTGTGTGTGTGTGTGTGTGTGTGTGTGTGTGTGTGTGTGTGTGTGATTTACATTGCTGTGCTTGAGAGCCACCATCTACCGGAACCAAATTCCCTGTATGTGTCTGCACATATACTTGGCCAATAAACACGATTCTGATTCTGATTATTACATTTGGGGCTTATATTTGACGGCAATGTGACCTTTGAAAAACAGCTGAGCTCAGTTGTACAGCGGTCTTTCTTCAAACTGAGCTTTTATCTAAGGTGAGATCATTTATATCTTTTAAAAACCTTGAACGGGCGATCCACGTTTTCATGACGTCCCAGCTGGATTATTGTAACTCCTTATATGTTGGAGTTAGTGGGACCTGCCTGGCAAGACTGCAGCTGGTCCAGAAAGCTGCAGCTCGTCTTCTGACACAAGCTCAAAGACATTTATCGTCCCAACAACCACATATACGCTGGTCCCTCGCTGTAACACAGTTCACCTTTGGCGGCCTCGCTGTTTCGCTGATCTTTTTTGTGCAATTTTGCATGCTTTTGTTTTTTACAGCGCATTGTGTTCTGCGTCCTGATTGGCTGTAGACCATTGTCAGCCAATCTCGTGCCGTGTCTCCTGTACAGTACAGAATGTGTTCAAATTTACAGCAGTGTGACTCTGCAGTGCTGCACTGTATGTTTGTACGTTTTGTCCCAACAAACAACAATGATGACGAGACGTTTTGCACCTGTGGTAGCAGCCAAAGGCAGAGGAAGATGCTGACCATCATAGTTTCAACAAGGAGGCAAAAAGGTTGTAACTGTCCACAACAAGAACATCGTAAGGATGGAGTCAGCTTTGGCTTTGTGGCTCAGTGACCGCAGGAAAAAGAACATCGTGCTGGACACCAACATTATCTGCAGAAAAACTCAAAAGCTTTATGAAACTTTACCTGACAGCGAGGAGCCCAGGCCATGGACGAGTGCTCCTCACACAGAAGCTCATTTAATGCCAGCAAAGGCTGATTTGACACGTTTCAGAAACACTTTGCTTTCACTCTTTAATAATGAACTTATTTTTCTATGAAGGTTTGAACTTTGTTTAAACAAGAGAGAAAAGTGTGAAAATGTTCATGCCTGTCTGAGAAAAGTGTAGAAAGTGTGCAGTGAGGGTTTAACTGCCTTAAAACTTCTATAATACTTGTAAAACATAAAGCTGCTACTTCATTCTGAGACTTATTTTTAGAACGTAACTCGATAAACGAGCGACCGCAGTAATGTATTGTGTTTATTTTGAAAACTCTCAACAGGATCTTCAGATTTATTTTGAAAGCTTTATCTGGAAAACACAAACACATAAGCAGGAAACAAAGAGCGTGATATGAAACGATAGACGTTTTCATATGGTCATCATATATACATCGTTCTATCGAACAGCCCCAGCTCCTGCTGTCAGTCTCTGTAAATCTGCTCTGAAAACACATTTGTATTCACTGGCTTTTAATACAGCATGAGAGTTATTTGATATTTGATGTGTGATATTAATATTAGGAGTTATTTTAATCGTTATTTTGGATTCTTGTACAGCACTGTGGTCAACGCTGCTGCTGTAATTAATGTGCTATAAACACATAAACAATCTGCAGTTAAACATCCAAAACTAAAGATGTGATCGCTGCCTTTAGAAAATGTGCTGATGCACAAGATATCAGCTCCATTAAGGTGGAATGTGGCCGTGTTAGAAACATGTTGGAAGAAGTTTGAAGCTGAAACTGTGAAGCTGAGAGTGAAAGAGCTCCAGCGTCTGTCACAGGAAACTTTCTTATTTCCACACTGATGAAAGCATCAAGCTTTGATTTCCTGCTGCTTTTATTGAGTCACAATGTGAAACTGAGCCACAGCTGAACCAGCATCCCTGTACAGCAGACACTTACAGCGCTTGGCTGCTTCCATTGGACCCTCTGCACAGAGCTTCAGTTTCCTCTTCTGGTCCCAAAGTGCAGAACAACAAGGTTTCAAACAGCTTCGTTCCAGCAGCATCAGCCACAGACATGCAGAGAGAATCCTTTGGTTGTGTTGTGTGTTTGCATATCTGCTGTGTTGCTTTGTGAGGATGGATCATCTCCTGCAGCTCCAGATAAACAAGCTGGACCTGAACCTGGTAGCTTCACTTAGAAGACACTTGTGACGGGAACGTGTGAGAAGTTTTGTGCAGACAAGTGTGGATTTAGAGTGTGGGACGAGCTCTCCACAGTCTTTGTGGAGATCCACATTCTGCATACTGCCTGTGAGAAGCTGCAGACATTTGTCCTCCAAATCCACTGAGCAGCTGCTCGTGGTGGTATTAGCTTCATGTGTGCGTGTTAGCATGAAGCCTCGGTCACACTCTGCTGTGGACACGTCACGGACAGCTGGACGCCTGATGGACGAGTCGTCCTTCCTGTTAAACTTCTTTGAGCATGAGAATAGCATAAGAAGCTCAGTGGACACTGTTCAGTGTTTTAACTCTCGCTTTCACTTCAGCTTCACCAACAACAGCACAAGCAGAGCAGCCCACTGCCTGCATGGCTGGGACAGCGCCCCCTGGCGACTGTAAACCACTACAACATGTAGACGGCCGTCTGCAGGCTGGATGTAGCACCACCGCAGAGACGTGCTGCAGCTCTGTTTAGTTACCCAGCTGACAGCAGAGGCTGTAGTTTACTGTTACCAACATGGAAAACTGAAGCTTCACCAGCTGGAGCTACAGAGCTGGAGAACAAAGGAGACTGAGAGGCCAGAATGATGTGGGAGGAAACATCAAGAGCCTGTTTGAAAGGAGACACATGTGGATGCTGTGCCAGTCTGTGGTCTGTCAGAAGTCAGCTGAGTCACACTGCAAGAAGCTGCAGAATCTCAGAGGAGGAGATTTGGAAGTGTTTGTGGGACAAACTGGACTCAAAGAAAGAAGATGTTTGTGAAGTCTTTGGTGGAGGTGAGCAGTGTGAAGCAGAACACATGCAGATGAATCAGGAGGTCAGCATCAGTGTCTCCTTGTGGTGGACGGTAAAAGAATCAGAGCCAACGCTCCCGTCCACCCTCGGCATGAAGCAGTGCTGTTTCTGAAACAGGAGGACAAGTCCAGAGAAGACAGAGGAAGCAAAGATGAGGGTGGGACAGGACAGCAGGACTTCCTTCACACCTGCAGCTCCATCACACTGCTGTAGGTCCACTTCATCACACATGTACCTGCAGCCTGTCTTCAAGTCCAGGAGTCACCTCCACACAGTGTAGAAGCCTCCTGTGCAGACCATGGAGTCCAGCCTCTGTCAGGGAAGTCGGCACTAAAGCCTGAAAGACTTCAATCTGTCTCTGCTCCACCCGAGAAAGACCAGCACCGTACTTGTTGTGCATTCAAGGAGGGAACATCAGCGCTGCATCGTGGGAACAACACCGCAGGAACAAAGACACAGCACGGCCGATGAAGGACGAGGACAAAGGAAAGGTGAGTGAGAAGACCCTGGTGGTGTGGACGGACCTGCAGGGGCTCCAAGACTGAGGAGCAGAGACGTCCATGTACCAGCTGAGGATGCTGCAGTGATCCATGGAGCTCGGTCCAATCTGAGGCCGTGTGAACTACGTGGACCACAGTTTCTTCACAGACTTCAGCCACGTGAACATCTGGAGATCCAACAGTGTACGAGCTGTGAGCCATCAGCTGTTTCTCTCATCAGCTGCTGTAATGAGAGCTGCTGGAATCATCTCGAGCAGCAGGAAATCACTGATGTTGTTTCTAACCAAAGATATGGGACTGAGCTCCGCTGAGCTCCTTCTACTTTCATCCAGATAGAAACTGCTACAGTCTGCTGATTATTGCTTTGCCTCCATCACACGAGCTCTTTATCCTGTTCTTCACTCTCATTGGTTCTTTGTCTGCTTGTTTTTACAACAGTAGTCTTCTGATTGGTCAAAGGAGACAATCAGCTGTGACTAAATGTAGCTCCTACAGCAGTGATGGGAATAACTACTGAAGCTAATCCAGTATCAAAGCTCAGGAATCAGCAGCTCCCACCTCGTTTTCTTTCAACAACTATTTTTAGCTGCTGTGTTTTTGTGTTTCTGCAGACCTCAGACATCCTGCTGCTCTGGACAACTTTTTCATTCTTTTGTATCATTATTTTGCTTTTCTTTTATTATTATGTTATATGTATTAATATGTGAAACACTTATTCTTTGTGTTTTTGCTTTGCTCCTGTCAAACTGCTTTAATAAAATCTGCTGCAGTCTAAACTGTGGACGTTCCCTTTTTAACCCTTTGTGAAACAATAAAGGTTTAAATCTGAGTATTCATCTATGTTAGTGTTTAATGGGTCTAATAGGTTGCTTTGGCCTTTCCCAGTAATATCTTCCCTTGCAGTCTGTGGTCCAGGCTTCTAAAACCATCCCAGGTTAACAAGAACTACAATCTAGAGGAGAGCTGCCATAACAGGTGTGACTGATGAGATCTGACCTGCAAGGTTACTCAGGTTTGTTTGTATCAGGACAAGCAGGGAAGCCGCCTGGACGTCAAAGTAGTTAGAGCTGGGCGAGTGTCCTCACCCACATCGGCTTCACAACTCTGCATCATCTACTGAGTAAGACTCAGAGCATCAGAGATTAGAAGGTCTACAAAGAGCTGAACCAGACTTCCTGTATAAAGGTTTTAGTTCCACAGATCGACAGTGTCAGCACAACTAAAACGTGGAGACTGACCTCAGAGTTTCAATTTGATGTTGTGGATTCTCCAGAAGAACACACAGCTGCTTCACTCCTGAATCCTGAAGATTGTTGGAGCTCAGGTCCACCTCTCTGGGATACGAAGGGTTGAGCTTCAGCACTGCTTCCAGATAATCACAGCTGATCTCTGACAAATCACAGCGCTCCAATCTGTATAGAGAATGAAAGATGTAAGTTTATTAGACAAAGTGCTTGAAATCATTCAGTGTTTCATCATCTGTTCAGAGCTGAAGAAGGTTCAGAATGTAGAAGTTTAGAAAATGGAAACTCCAAACAGCTGAAGCCAACAGGAAGCAGCTTCAAACAAACACAACAAGAGAAAAAACTCTGAATGTTTCACATTAAAGTCGTACATTTCTAACAAGAGTGTTTTAAAGACAGAGTCACTGATGATCATCTTCTGCCCAGTAAAACTTTGGTTTTCCACATGTGAGTGTTAATGATGCACAAAGACTGTGAGTGCAAAGAGGGAGCGAGGAGGATGACAGAGAGATGGTACAGGAGCATCAAGAACCCGGCGAGGAAATGAGCAGAAGGACTTTGGAGCCTGTTGGATTGAAGCTTTCACAGAGACGTGTTTGACTGGACACCACCAGGACAGACTTTTAATCCCAGGATTTGGATGAGCTTTCTGTCTTTATGGTCACAAATGATGCTGTAACTCTGTGAATGTCCTGGAACTGTCAGCAGTGTGGTTACGTCCTTTTGACCTGAGTTTCCACAGCTCTTATAACAGCAGTGTACATTCAGACTGAGACACGCTTCAGTCTGTATGGACCTGTTTCTGTAGCTGCCACCATCATTCTACATGTTTGTACATCAGCTTATCAAATCCTGTCTGCTGTCTTCATTTATTACTCTTCACCTGCTTCACTGTCACTGTGGGGGCGGAGCTGCCTGAGCCCCGCCCACACAGTGACAGCTCCTCTCTAGAGCTTAACTTCTGCTTCATCTCCGCCTCTTTTCTTCATCCTCCACTTCTCTTTTCTCTTCTTCAGTGTTCTGCAGCCACAGAGTCTCACAGCCGTTACCACACCCATACCTGAGCAGCTAGCATTACCCAGCATGCCGTGCAGCAGTGTCAGTTTGTAAATGTGCAAGAATTCCTGCTCCAAACTGTTTCACAGAGTGCTGAGTGCCGTGACCTTTGACCTGCTAAAGACAGTCAGCTGTGGATTATTCATTGTTGTGTCTGATACTTAGAACTGTGAGGAAGAAGCTACACAGTTAATCAGGGTCCCCTCTCTCTGAATCAGGAAAGGTGGGCAGGCCGCGTGTGGGCCGCGGGCCATACGTTGAGTATCACTGTTTGAAATGTGAACATTGTTCTGCTGCAGTCAATGGACTAAACCAGAGAAGAAGAAAACAGACTTTACCATGAAGATCCTCAGTGTGGATCAGTATAATATCAGCCTGATGTCTGCAGTTTAGTGTCAGCACAACTTTCACATCATATTCATCTCAGCACAACTAAAACATGCTGACTGACCTCAGAGTTTCAAATCGACATCGTGGATTATCCAGGAAATCACACAGATGCTTCACTCCTGTATCCTTCAGGTTGCTGTAGGTTCCACTCAGGTCCACCTCTGTGGGATACGAGGGGTTGGACTTCAGTGCTGCTGCCAGATAATCAAGGCCAATATCTGACAAACCACAGCTCTTCAATCTGTATAAAGAATGAAAGATGTAAGTTTATTAGACAAAGTGCTTGAAATCATTCAGTGTTTCATCATCTGTTCAGAGCTGAAGAAGGTTCAGAATGTAGAAGTTTAGAAAATGGAAACTCCAAACAGCTGAAGCCAACAGGAAGCAGCTTCAAACAAACACAACAAGAGAAAAAACTCTGAATGTTTCACATTAAAGTCGTACATTTCTCATAAAAACAGGACAAAGACTTGAAAAAGTCGTGTTTTTCCTTCCAGGAACCACATGGCTTCACTTTTAAAGGTGAAGTGTGACAGAAATGGACATATTTGAAGTCCAACACCTTTTTCCAGTCACATTATTAAAGCAGACAAACTACAAGCTCATTTTCATTCCAACAAGTCATCTTCTGACCTGGACTAACAACACTGGTCTCTATGTGCAGCTGGCTGTGAGACCAGTGCTCAGGGAGCGTCTACAAAGTGCAACACTGAAAGAACATCACACACTCATTTGCTTCCAGCACTTTCACACAAACATCTACTGTCATTATTCATGTTTGCAGTTCATGCTGTAACTCTGTGACTGTCCTGGAACTGTCAGCAGTATGGTTACGTCCTTTTGACCTGAGTTTCCACAGCTCTTATAACAGCAGTGTACATTCACCTGCAGGCACACGCTGCCTCTGCTTCAGCTCTGTTTATGAAGCACAAACTGCAGGAACCAAACTCAGACTGGCTCATTTCAATCATGTCTGCTTACAAAGACACTTTGAAACTCTTATCAGTATGTTTCCTGTCCTACTAGGACGGATCAAACTCTGGACCTTTGTTGTGGATCAGTGAAGGATGCTTAGAAATCCCTCCTGCTGCCTGAGCTTGAACATCATCAGCACTTTAACACTGAGCAGATGGACGTGGAAAAGGCCTTCTGTCTTTATCTGACTCAACTGTTTCCTTATGTGGGCTGAAGAAAACACCGTTGTAGACTGTATTTATATGAAACATGTATATTTAATGCATTTAATGTATTTGAACCATATTTAATGCATATTACAGGATGTAACAGCTGCATATGTGTCAACAACAATGGCTTTGATTTTGCCCCCTATGAACATTTCTGTAGCTCCGCCCCTGCAGCAAACGTGTGTGAGAGCAGCCACGGCCCGCTCCTCCATGGTTTCATTCACACTCATCTCATACTGAACACACACACTTTGTAGGAATCATCAGTACTTTGACTGTTTCTCAGGTTAGCTTCAGGTTAGCCATTTAGCATTTCTCCAGTCTGAGTCACAGAGCGTCACATGACGTGACAGAAGCTGATTGGTCAGCTGCAGTGATGGTGGTGGAGCAGCATTAATGATGATGCTGTAGAACAACAGGAACACGGGGATATCAGACTGTTAGTGGGTTTAGTCATTCCTGCTGCACTTTGTCCTTCTTATTGAAGTGACCTGCTGAGAGCTCACACTGTTCTCTGTAGAAATGATGTCAGTCTGACTCGTCACATGTTTGGAGGCGTGTTTGATGTTTGCTCTTCTGGAAACTCTCAGTATCAAATATGGAAGATGCAAAGGAGACACGCTTCAGGACCCGTTTCTACATGTTTGTACATCAGCTTATCAAATCCTGTCTGCTGTCTTCATTTATTGCTCTTCACCTGCTTCACTGTCACTGTGTGGGCGGAGCTGCCTGAGCCCCGCTGTTAGGTTTTGTATTGTTGATTGTCATTTATGCTTAGAAATATTTAACCATATATTCTTAGAGGTGTATAATCAATTGTGTACTGATAGGATGTGTGATCTTTAGCAGGCTGCAAAGGCTTGGTGTGTATTCCACACTGGAATGCACGCCTACATCCTGGGAGCATGGGAAGAGGTCGTACCTTGTTTTATTGTTTTATGGCAGGATAAACGTGGCTGTATCTGTTTTAGGCTAAGTGCCTTTTGTTTAGATGAACTGTTGGACTTCCAGACCAGCAGGTTTAGGGAAGTCATTTATGGGGTCACACTCTGACCCCCCCCCCCCACACACACACACACACACACACACACACACACACAGTATTCTTTGTTCACATGTATACCTATGTAGACGTCATATGTTAATGACCCTATGCATATTCATGTAACCACAATAAAAGGAGTGCTATGGGGAACGACACTTGGCTCCAGGCAGGTCTCCCTCATGCATAACTTTCTGCTTCTTCATTCAGATAAAACTGAGGTTATTGTACTCGGCCCTGAAAAGCTTAGAAATATGGTCTCTAAGCAGATTCTTACTCTGGATGGCATTACCTTGGCCTCCAGTAACGCTGTGAGGAACCTTGGAGTCATTTTTGACCAGGACATGTCCTTCAACGCACATATTAAACAAATATGTAAGACTGCTTTCTTCCATTTGTGCAACATTTCTAAAATTAGAAATATCCTGTCTCAGAGTGACGCTGAAAAACTAGTTCATGCATTTATTACTTCCAGGCTGGACGACTGTAATTCATTATTATCAGGATGTCCAAAAAACTCCCTGAAAAGCCTTCAACTGATCCAAAATGCTGCAGCAAGAGTCCTGACAGGGACTAGAAAGAGAGAGCATATTTCTCCTGTTTTGGCTTCCCTTCATTGGCTTCCTGTTAAATCCAGAATTGAATTCAAAATCCTGCTCCTCACATACAAGGTCTTAAATAATCAGGCCCCATCTTATCTTAATGACCTTGTAGTACCATATCACCCTATTAGAGCACTTCGCTCTCGCTCTGCAGGCCTACTTGTTGTTCCTAGAGTATTTAAAAGTAGAATGGGAGGCAGAGCCTTCAGTTTTCAGGCCCCTCTTCTGTGGAACCAGCTTCCAGTTCGGATTCGGGAGACAGACACTATCTCTACTTTTAAGATTAGGCTTCAAACTTTCCTTTTTGCTAAAGCATATAGTTAGGGCTGGACCAGGTGACCCTGAATCCTCCCTTAGTTATGCTGCAATAGACGTAGGCTGCCGGGGGACTCCCATGATGCATTGAGTTTTTCCTTTCCAGTCACCTTTCTCACTCACTATGTATTAATAGACCTCTCTGCATTAAATCATATCTGTTATTAACCTCTGTCTCTCTTCCACAGCATGTCTTCATCCTGTCTTCCTTCTCTCACCCCAACCAGCAGATGGCCCCGCCCCTCCCTGAGCCTGGTTCTGCCGGAGGTTTCTTCCTGTAAAAAGGGAGTTTTTCCTTCCCACTGTCGCCAAAGTGCTTGCTCATAGAGGGTCATATGATTGTTGGGTTTTTCTCTGTATCTATGAAGCGCCTTGAGACGACTTTTGTTGTGATTTGGCGCTATATAAATAAAATTGAATTGAATGAGTAACAAGAAGAACTTTGCCTACTTCGTGTCTTGCTTGCTGTGTAATTATATTGTCTTCAACGTTCCAGCGAATAGGTTCAAGCTACAAACCTATCACCCACCCACACAGACACATCTCCTCTCTGGAGCTAAACTTCTGCTTCATCTCCGCCTCTTTTCTTCATCCTCCAACTCTCTTTTCTCTTCTTCAGTGTTCTGCAGCCACAGAGCCTCACAGCCGTTAGCACGCCCATACCTGAGCAGCTAGCATTACCCAGCATGCCGTGCAGCAGTGTCAGTTTGTAAATGTGCAAGAATTCCTGCTCCAAACTGTTTCACAGAGTGCTGTGTGCTGTGACCTTTGACCTGCTAAAGACAGTCAGCTGTGGATTATTCATTGTTGTGTCTGATACTTAGAACTGTGAGGAAGAAGCTACACAGTTAATCAGGGTCCCCTCTCTCTGAATCAGGAAAGGTGGGCAGGCCGCGTGTGGGCCGCGGGCCATACGTTGAGTATCACTGTTTGAAATGTGAACATTGTTCTGCTGCAGTCAATGGACTAAACCAGAGAAGAAGAAAACAGACTTTACCATGAAGATCCTCAGTGTGGATCAGTATAATATCAGCCTGATGTCTGCAGTTTAGTGTCAGCACAACTTTCACATCATATTCATCTCAGCACAACTAAAACATGCTGACTGACCTCAGAGTTTCAAATCGACATCGTGGATTCTCCAGGAAACCACACAGATGCTTCACTCCTGAATCCTTCAGGTTGCTGTAGGTTCCACTCAGCTCCACCTCTGTGGGATACGAGGGGTTGGACTTCAGCGCTGCTGCCAGATAATCAAGGCCAATATCTGACAAACCACAGCCCTTCAATCTGTATAAAGAATGAAAGATGTAAGTTTATTAGACAAAGAGCTTGAAATCATTCAGTGTTTCATCATCTGTTCAGAGCTGAAGAAGGTTCAGAATGTAGAAGTTTAGAAAATGGAAACTCCAAACAGCTGAAGCCAACAGGAAGCAGCTTCAAACAAACACAACAAGAGAAAAAACTCTGAATGTTTCACATTAAAGTCGAACATTTCTAACAAGAGGGTTTTAAAGACAGCGTCACTGATGATCATCTTCTGCCCAGTAAAACTTTGGTTTTCCACATGTGAGTGTTAATGATGCACAAAGACTGTGAGTGCAAAGAGGGAGCGAGGAGGATGACAGAGAGATGGTACAGGAGCATCAAGAACCCGGCGAGGAAATGAGCAGAAGGACTTTGGAGCCTGTTGGATTGAAGCTTTCACAGAGACGTATTTGACTGGACACCACCAGGACAGACTTTTAATCCCAGCATTTGGATGAGCTTTCTGTCTTTATGTTCACAAATGATGCTGTAACTCTGTGACTGTCCTGGAACTGTCAGCAGTATGGTCACGTCCTTTTGACCTGAGTTTCCACAGCTCTTATAACAGCAGTGTACATTCACCTGCAGGCACACGCTGCCTCTGCTTCAGCTCTGTTTATGAAGCACAAACTGCAGGAACCAAACTCAGACTGGCTCATTTCAATCATGTCTGCTTACAAAGACACTTTGAAACTCTTATCAGTATGTTTCCTGTCCTACTAGGACGGATCAAACTCTGGACCTTTGTTGTGGATCAGTGAAGGATGCTTAGAAATCCCTCCTGCTGCCTGAGCTTGAACATCATCAGCACTTTAACACTGAGCAGATGGACGTGGAAAAGGCCTTCTGTCTTTATCTGACTCAACTGTTTCCTTATGTGGGCTGAAGAAAACACAGTTGTAGACTGTATTTATATGAAACATGTATATTTAATGCATTTAATGTATTTGAACCATATTTAATGCATATTACAGGATGTAACAGCTGCATATGTGTCAACAATAATGGCTTTGATTTTGCCCCCTATGAGCATTTCTGTAGCTCCGCCCCTGCAGCAAACGTTTGTGAGAGCAGCCACGGCCCGCTCCTCCATGGTTTCGTTCACACTCATCTCATACTGAACACACACACTTTGTAGGAATCATCAGTACTTTGACTGTTTCTCAGGTTAGCTTCAGGTTAGCCATTTAGCATTTCTCCAGTCTGAGTCACAGAGCGTCACATGACGTGACAGAAGCTGATTGGTCAGCTGCAGTGATGGTGGTGGAGCAGCATTAATGATGATGCTGTAGAACAACAGGAACACGGGGATATCAGACTGTTAGTGGGTTTAGTCATTCCTGCTGCACTTTGTCCTTCTTATTGAAGTGAGCTGCTGAGAGCTCACACTGTTCTCTGTAGAAATGATGTCAGTCTGACTCGTCACATGTTTGGAGGCGTGTTTGATGTTTGCTCTTCTGGAAACTCTCAGTATCAAATATGGAAGATGCAAAGGAGACACGCTTCAGTCTGTATGGACCCGTTTCTACATGTTTGTACATCAGCTTATCAAATCCTGTCTGCTGTCTTCATTTATTACTCTTCACCTGCTTCACTGTCACTGTGTGGGCGGAGCTGCCTGAGCCCCGCTGTTAGGTTTTGTATTGTTGATTGTCATTTATGCTTAGAAATATTTAACCATATATTCTTAGAGGTGTATAATCAATTGTGTACTGATAGGATGTGTGATCTTTAGCAGGCTGCAAAGGCTTGGTGTGTATTCCACACTGGAATGCACGCCTACATCCTGGGAGCATGGGAAGAGGTCGTACCTTGTTTTATTGTTTTATGGCAGGATAAACGTGGCTGTATCTGTTTTATGCTAAGTGCCTTTTGTTTAGATGAACTGTTGGACTTCCAGACCAGCAGGTTTAGGGAAGTCATTTATGGGGTCACACTCTGACCCCCCCCCCCCCCCCACACACAGTATTCTTTGTTCACATGTATACCTATGTAGACGTCATATGTTAATGACCCTATGCATATTCATGTAACCACAATAAAAGGAGTGCTATGGGGAACGACACTTGGCTCCAGGCAGGTCTCCCTCATGCATAACTTTCTGCTTCTTAATTCAGATCAAACTGAGGTTATTGTACTCGGCCCTGAAAAGCTTAGAAATATGGTCTCTAAGCAGATTCTTACTCTGGATGGCATTACCTTGGCCTCCAGTAACGCTGTGAGGAACCTTGGAGTCATTTTTGACCAGGACATGTCCTTCAACGCACATATTAAACAAATATGTAAGACTGCTTTCTTCCATTTGTGCAACATTTCTAAAATTAGAAATATCCTGTCTCAGAGTGACGCTGAAAAACTAGTTCATGCATTTATTACTTCCAGGCTGGATGACTGTAATTCATTATTATCAGGATGTCCAAAAAACTCCCTGAAAAGCCTTCAGCTAATCCAAAATGCTGCAGCAAGAGTCCTGACAGGGACTAGAAAGAGAGAGCAGATTTCTCCTGTTTTGGCTTCCCTTCATTGGCTTCCTGTTAAATCCAGAATTGAATTCAAAATCCTGCTCCTCACATACAAGGTCTTAAATAATCAGGCCCCATCTTATCTTAATGACCTTGTAGTACCATATCACCCTATTAGAGCACTTCGCTCTCGCTCTGCAGGCCTACTTGTTGTTCCTAGAGTATTTAAAAGTAGAATGGGAGGCAGAGCCTTCAGTTTTCAGGCCCCTCTTCTGTGGAACCAGCTTCCAGTTCGGATTCGGGAGACAGACACTATCTCTACTTTTAAGATTAGGCTTCAAACTTTCCTTTTTGCTAAAGCATATAGTTAGGGCTGGACCAGGTGACCCTGGATCCTCCCTTAGTTATGCTGCAATAGACGTAGGCTGCCGGGGGACTCCCATGATGCATTGAGTTTTTCCTTTCCAGTCACCTTTCTCACTCACTATGTATTAATAGACCTCTCTGCATTAAATCATATCTGTTATTAACCTCTGTCTCTCTTCCACAGCATGTCTTCATCCTGTCTTCCTTCTCTCACCCCAACCAGCAGATGGCCCCGCCCCTCCCTGAGCCTGGTTCTGCCGGAGGTTTCTTCCTGTAAAAAGGGAGTTTTTCCTTCCCACTGTCGCCAAAGTGCTTGCTCATAGAGGGTCATATGATTGTTGGGTTTTTCTCTGTATCTATGAAGCGCCTTGAGACGACTTTTGTTGTGATTTGGCGCTATATAAATAAAATTGAATTGAATTGAATGAGTAACAAGAAGAACTTTGCCTACTTCGTGTCTTGCTTGCTGTGTAATTATATTGTCTTCAACGTTCCAGCGAATAGGTTCAAGCTACAAACCTATCACCCACCCACACAGAAACATCTCCTCTCTGGAGCTAAACTTCTGCTTCATCTCCGCCTCTTTTCTTCATCCTCCAACTCTCTTTTCTCTTCTTCAGTGTTCTGCAGCCACAGAGCCTCACAGCCGTTAGCACGCCCATACCTGAGCAGCTAGCATTACCCAGCATGCCGTGCAGCAGTGTCAGTTTGTAAATGTGCAAGAATTCCTGCTCCAAACTGTTTCACAGAGTGCTGTGTGCTGTGACCTTTGACCTGCTAAAGACAGTCAGCTGTGGATTATTCATTGTTGTGTCTGATACTTAGAACTGTGAGGAAGAAGCTACACAGTTAATCAGGGTCCCCTCTCTCTGAATCAGGAAAGGTGGGCAGGCCGCGTGTGGGCCGCGGGCCATACGTTGAGTATCACTGTTTGAAATGTGAACATTGTTCTGCTGCAGTCAATGGACTAAACCAGAGAAGAAGAAAACAGACTTTACCATGAAGATCCTCAGTGTGGATCAGTATAATATCAGCCTGATGTCTGCAGTTTAGTGTCAGCACAACTTTCACATCATATTCATCTCAGCACAACTAAAACATGCTGACTGACCTCAGAGTTTCAAATCGACATCGTGGATTCTCCAGGAAACCACACAGATGCTTCACTCCTGAATCCTTCAGGTTGCTGTAGGTTCCACTCAGGTCCACCTCTGTGGGATACGAGGGGTTGGACTTCAGCGCTGCTGCCAGATAATCAAGGCCAATATCTGACAAACCACAGCCCTTCAATCTGTATAAAGAATGAAAGATGTAAGTTTATTAGACAAAGAGCTTGAAATCATTCAGTGTTTCATCATCTGTTCAGAGCTGAAGAAGGTTCAGAATGTAGAAGTTTAGAAAATGGAAACTCCAAACAGCTGAAGCCAACAGGAAGCAGCTTCAAACAAACACAACAAGAGAAAAAACTCTGAATGTTTCACATTAAAGTCGAACATTTCTAACAAGAGGGTTTTAAAGACAGCGTCACTGATGATCATCTTCTGCCCAGTAAAACTTTGGTTTTCCACATGTGAGTGTTAATGATGCACAAAGACTGTGAGTGCAAAGAGGGAGCGAGGAGGATGACAGAGAGATGGTACAGGAGCATCAAGAACCCGGCGAGGAAATGAGCAGAAGGACTTTGGAGCCTGTTGGATTGAAGCTTTCACAGAGACGTATTTGACTGGACACCACCAGGACAGACTTTTAATCCCAGCATTTGGATGAGCTTTCTGTCTTTATGTTCACAAATGATGCTGTAACTCTGTGACTGTCCTGGAACTGTCAGCAGTATGGTTACGTCCTTTTGACCTGAGTTTCCACAGCTCTTATAACAGCAGTGTACATTCACCTGCAGGCACACGCTGCCTCTGCTTCAGCTCTGTTTATGAAGCACAAACTGCAGGAACCAAACTCAGACTGGCTCATTTCAATCATGTCTGCTTACAAAGACACTTTGAAACTCTTATCAGTATGTTTCCTGTCCTACTAGGACGGATCAAACTCTGGACCTTTGTTGTGGATCAGTGAAGGATGCTTAGAAATCCCTCCTGCTGCCTGAGCTTGAACATCATCAGCACTTTAACACTGAGCAGATGGACGTGGAAAAGGCCTTCTGTCTTTATCTGACTCAACTGTTTCCTTATGTGGGCTGAAGAAAACACCGTTGTAGACTGTATTTATATGAAACATGTATATTTAATGCATTTAATGTATTTGAACCATATTTAATGCATATTACAGGATGTAACAGCTGCATATGTGTCAACAACAATGGCTTTGATTTTGCCCCCTATGAACATTTCTGTAGCTCCGCCCCTGCAGCAAACGTGTGTGAGAGCAGCCACGGCCCGCTCCTCCATGGTTTCATTCACACTCATCTCATACTGAACACACACACTTTGTAGGAATCATCAGTACTTTGACTGTTTCTCAGGTTAGCTTCAGGTTAGCCATTTAGCATTTCTCCAGTCTGAGTCACAGAGCGTCACATGACGTGACAGAAGCTGATTGGTCAGCTGCAGTGATGGTGGTGGAGCAGCATTAATGATGATGCTGTAGAACAACAGGAACACGGGGATATCAGACTGTTAGTGGGTTTAGTCATTCCTGCTGCACTTTGTCCTTCTTATTGAAGTGACCTGCTGAGAGCTCACACTGTTCTCTGTAGAAATGATGTCAGTCTGACTCGTCACATGTTTGGAGGCGTGTTTGATGTTTGCTCTTCTGGAAACTCTCAGTATCAAATATGGAAGATGCAAAGGAGACACGCTTCAGTCTGTATGGACCCGTTTCTACATGTTTGTACATCAGCTTATCAAATCCTGTCTGCTGTCTTCATTTATTGCTCTTCACCTGCTTCACTGTCACTGTGTGGGCGGAGCTGCCTGAGCCCCGCTGTTAGGTTTTGTATTGTTGATTGTCATTTATGCTTAGAAATATTTAACCATATATTCTTAGAGGTGTATAATCAATTGTGTACTGATAGGATGTGTGATCTTTAGCAGGCTGCAAAGGCTTGGTGTGTATTCCACACTGGAATGCACGCCTACATCCTGGGAGCATGGGAAGAGGTCGTACCTTGTTTTATTGTTTTATGGCAGGATAAACGTGGCTGTATCTGTTTTATGCTAAGTGCCTTTTGTTTAGATGAACTGTTGGACTTCCAGACCAGCAGGTTTAGGGAAGTCATTTATGGGGTCACACTCTGACCCCCCCCCCCCACACAGTATTCTTTGTTCACATGTATACCTATGTAGACGTCATATGTTAATGACCCTATGCATATTCATGTAACCACAATAAAAGGAGTGCTATGGGGAACGACACTTGGCTCCAGGCAGGTCTCCCTCATGCATAACTTTCTGCTTCTTAATTCAGATCAAACTGAGGTTATTGTACTCGGCCCTGAAAAGCTTAGAAATATGGTCTCTAAGCAGATTCTTACTCTGGATGGCATTACCTTGGCCTCCAGTAACGCTGTGAGGAACCTTGGAGTCATTTTTGACCAGGACATGTCCTTCAACGCACATATTAAACAAATATGTAAGACTGCTTTCTTCCATTTGTGCAACATTTCTAAAATTAGAAATATCCTGTCTCAGAGTGACGCTGAAAAACTAGTTCATGCATTTATTACTTCCAGGCTGGACGACTGTAATTCATTATTATCAGGATGTCCAAAAAACTCCCTGAAAAGCCTTCAGCTAATCCAAAATGCTGCAGCAAGAGTCCTGACAGGGACTAGAAAGAGAGAGCATATTTCTCCTGTTTTGGCTTCCCTTCATTGGCTTCCTGTTAAATCCAGAATTGAATTCAAAATCCTGCTCCTCACATACAAGGTCTTAAATAATCAGGCCCCATCTTATCTTAATGACCTTGTAGTACCATATCACCCTATTAGAGCACTTCGCTCTCGCTCTGCAGGCCTACTTGTTGTTCCTAGAGTATTTAAAAGTAGAATGGGAGGCAGAGCCTTCAGTTTTCAGGCCCCTCTTCTGTGGAACCAGCTTCCAGTTCGGATTCGGGAGACAGACACTATCTCTACTTTTAAGATTAGGCTTCAAACTTTCCTTTTTGCTAAAGCATATAGTTAGGGCTGGACCAGGTGACCCTGGATCCTCCCTTAGTTATGCTGCAATAGACGTAGGCTGCCGGGGGACTCCCATGATGCATTGAGTTTTTCCTTTCCAGTCACCTTTCTCACTCACTATGTATTAATAGACCTCTCTGCATTAAATCATATCTGTTATTAACCTCTGTCTCTCTTCCACAGCATGTCTTCATCCTGTCTTCCTTCTCTCACCCCAACCAGCAGATGGCCCCGCCCCTCCCTGAGCCTGGTTCTGCCGGAGGTTTCTTCCTGTAAAAAGGGAGTTTTTCCTTCCCACTGTCGCCAAAGTGCTTGCTCATAGAGGGTCATATGATTGTTGGGTTTTTCTCTGTATCTATGAAGCGCCTTGAGACGACTTTTGTTGTGATTTGGCGCTATATAAATAAAATTGAATTGAATTGAATGAGTAACAAGAAGAACTTTGCCTACTTCGTGTCTTGCTTGCTGTGTAATTATATTGTCTTCAACGTTCCAGCGAATAGGTTCAAGCTACAAACCTATCACCCACCCACACAGACACAGCTTCTCTCTGGAGCTAAACTTCTGCTTCATCTCCGCCTCTTTTCTTCATCCTCCAACTCTCTTTTCTCTTCTTCAGTGTTCTGCAGCCACAGAGCTTCACAGCCGTTAGCACGCCCATACCTGAGCAGCTAGCATTACCCAGCATGCCGTGCAGCAGTGTCAGTTTGTAAATGTGCAAGAATTCCTGCTCCAAACTGTTTCACAGAGTGCTGTGTGCCGTGACCTTTGACCTGCTAAAGACAGTCAGCTGTGGATTATTCATTGTTGTGTCTGATACTTAGAACTGTGAGGAAGAAGCTACACAGTTAATCAGGGTCCCCTCTCTCTGAATCAGGAAAGGTGGGCAGGCCGCGTGTGGGCCGCGGGCCATACGTTGAGTATCACTGTTTGAAATGTGAACATTGTTCTGCTGCAGTCAATGGACTAAACCAGAGAAGAAGAAAACAGACTTTACCATGAAGATCCTCAGTGTGGATCAGTATAATATCAGCCTGATGTCTGCAGTTTAGTGTCAGCACAACTTTCACATCATATTCATCTCAGCACAACTAAAACATGCTGACTGACCTCAGAGTTTCAAATCGACATCGTGGATTCTCCAGGAAACCACACAGATGCTTCACTCCTGAATCCTTCAGGTTGCTGTAGGTTCCACTCAGGTCCACCTCTGTGGGATACGAGGGGTTGGACTTCAGCGCTGCTGCCAGATAATCAAGGCCAATATCTGACAAATCACAGCTCTTCAATCTGTATAAAGAATGAAAGATGTAAGTTTATTAGACAAAGTGCTTGAAATCATTCAGTGTTTCATCATCTGTTCAGAGCTGAAGAAGGTTCAGAATGTAGAAGTTTAGAAAATGGAAACTCCAAACAGCTGAAGCCAACAGGAAGCAGCTTCAAACAAACACAACAAGAGAAAAAACTCTGAATGTTTCACATTAAAGTCGAACATTTCTAACAAGAGTGTTTTAAAGACAGCGTCACTGATGATCATCTTCTGCCCAGTAAAACTTTGGTTTTCCACATGTGAGTGTTAATGATGCACAAAGACTGTGAGTGCAAAGAGGGAGCGAGGAGGATGACAGAGAGATGGTACAGGAGCATCAAGAACCCGGCGAGGAAATGAGCAGAAGGACTTTGGAGCCTGTTGGATTGAAGCTTTCACAGAGACGTGTTTGACTGGACACCACCAGGACAGACTTTTAATCCCAGCATTTGGATGAGCTTTCTGTCTTTATGGTCACAAATGATGCTGTAACTCTGTGAATGTCCTGGAACTGTCAGCAGTATGGTTACGTCCTTTTGACCTGAGTTTCCACAGCTCTTATAACAGCAGTGTACATTGACCTGCAGGCACACGCTGCCTCTGCTTCAGCTCTGTTTATGAAGCACAAACTGCAGGAACCAAACTCAGACTGGCTCATTTCAATCATGTCTGCTTACAAAGACACTTTGAAACTCTTATCAGTATGTTTCCTGTCCTACTAGGACGGATCAAACTCTGGACCTTTGTTGTGGATCAGTGAAGGATGCTTAGAAATCCCTCCTGCTGCCTGAGCTTGAACATCATCAGCACTTTAACACTGAGCAGATGGACGTGGAAAAGGCCTTCTGTCTTTATCTGACTCAACTGTTTCCTTATGTGGGCTGAAGAAAACACCGTTGTAGACTGTATTTATATGAAACATGTATATTTAATGCATTTAATGTATTTGAACCATATTTAATGCATATTACAGGATGTAACAGCTGCATATGTGTCAACAATAATGGCTTTGATTTTGCCCCCTATGAACATTTCTGTAGCTCCGCCCCTGCAGCAAACGTGTGTGAGAGCAGCCACGGCCCGCTCCTCCATGGTTTCATTCACACTCATCTCATACTGAACACACACACTTTGTAGGAATCAAATCAAATCAAATCACTTTTATTGTCACATCACATGTGCAGGTACACTGGTACAGCACATGTGAGTGAAATTCTTGTGTGCGAGCTTCACAAGCAACAGAGGTGTGCAAAAATACAATAATGTAAACAAGCAGAATACAAGAATGGCTACATCTGAAACTAATAAATATATGTACAATATATAATAGTGTATGCATTTCTGGATGTGTATACTAAATATTTTCCTACGTGTGTGTGTGTGTGTGTGTGTGTGTACACATATTTTACAAATTAAATAGAGTAAACAATAAATATATAAAAATATACTGAGTTGAATATGTGCAAAACAGTGGCATTACTGTACAGTATGTAGTGCATAATGTTGAAGTTCCAGTAGTGAAGGTGAGGTGTCTATGAAGTGTCCAGCAGTCTGATGGCCTGATGGAAGAAGCTGTCTCTCAGTCTGCTGGTTGGGGACCGGATGCTGCAGAACCTCCTTCCTGATGGAAGTAGTCTGAACAGTTGATGGCTGGGGGGACTGGAGTCCTTGATGATCCTCTCCGCTTTCCTCAGGCACCGCTTCCTGTAGATGTCTTGGAGGGAGGGAAGCTCACCTCCAATTATCCGTTCAGAGCACCGCACTACTCGCTGGAGAGCTTTGCGGTTGTAAGCGGTGCTGTTGCCGTACCAGGTGGTGATGCATCCAGTGAGGATGCTCTCAATGGCACAGTGATAGAAGGTCCTGAGGATGCGGGGGCTCATGCCGAATCTTTTCAGTCTCCTGAGAAAGAAGAGGCGCTGCTGCGCCTTCTTCACTGTTTTGTTTATGTGTCCTGACCACGTAAGATCCTCAGCCAGATGTACACCAAGGAACCGGAAGCTGCTCACTGATGGGGGTGTGTACTTCTCTGCACCTCCGGAAGTCCACTATCAACTCCTTTGTCTTTGCGACGTTGAGGGTGAGATGGTTGTCTTGACACCAGTGGGTCAGGGCGCTGACCTCCTCCCTGTAAGCCGTCTCATCACTGTTGGTGATAAGACCCACCACTGTAGTGTCGTCCGCAAACTTCACAATGATGTTGGAGTTGTTAGTGGCTGTGCAGTCGTAGGTGTAGAGTGAGTACAGGAGAGGGCTCAGTACACACCCCTGTGGAGCACCAGTGTTCAGTGTGATGGGGGATGAGGTGATGCTGCCCAGTCTGACCACTTGGCGTCTGTCAGACAGGAAGCTAAGGATCCAGCTGCAGAGGGAGCTGCTCAGTCCTAGATCCTGCAGTTTCCTGTCCAGCTTCGAGGGAACGATGGTATTGAATGCTGAGCTGTAATCTACAAACAGCATTCTCACATACGTGTCTCTCTTCTCCAGGTGTGACAGGGCAGTGTGTAGTGTCATCAGTGGACCTGTTGTGGCGGTATGCAAACTGTAGAGGGTCCAGTGAGTCGGGTAGTGCAGAGCAGATGAAGTCCCTGACCAGCTTCTCGAAGCATTTGCTCACGATGGGGGTCAGGGCTACAGGTCGCCAGTCGTTCAATGAGGAGATGGTGGAGGATTTGGGTACAGGGACGACGGTGGCCATTTTGAAGCAGGCTGGGACTACAGACAGAGAGAGGGAAAGGTTGAAGATGTGTGTGAACACTCCAGCCAGCTGAGCCGCGCATGACTTGAGGACGCGGCCGGGAATCCCGTCCGGACCAGTAGCTTTGCGTGCGTTCACCTTCCTGAAGCACTTCCGCACATCCTCCTCAGACACAGCGTGCGCACTGACGTCATCCGCGGTGCGCACACTGTCCGGTCTCATGGTGTTCGCTGTGTCGAATCTAGCGTAGAATACGTTTAGATCCTCACACAGAGAGGCCGTGGTCTGCGGTGTGCTGGTTTTCCCTCTAAAGTCTGTGATCGTGTTTAGTCCCTGCCACATACTCCGAGGGTTGTCAAACTGTTGCTCCACCCTGTCCCTGTACTCACGTTTGGCTGCTTTGATCGTCTTCCGGAGTTGGTAATGTGCGTGTTTGTAGTCCGATGTGTTCGCGGAGGCAAAGGCGGTGCTCCGTGCCGCCAGTGCCGCGCGAACATCTCCGTTAATCCAGGGTTTTTGATTTGGGAAGGATTTAACTGTTATGGATGGGACGACATCTTCTACGCATTTCCTGATAAATCCACAGACTGAGTCTGTGTATTCATCAATGTCCCTAGCAGCCACGTGAAACATTTCCCAGTCCGCGTGATCAAAACAGTCCCGCAGCCCAGACTCCGATTGGTCCGTCCAACAGTGCACCGCCCTCCGGGTTGGAGCTTCCTGTTTCAGCTTCTGCCTGTAGGCGGGCAGGAGCAGGATGGAGCGGTGATCTGATTGGCCGAATGGAGCGCGGGGGAGGGCTTTGTACGCATCCCGGAAAGAGGTGTAGCAGTGGTCAAGTAGCCGGTTTCCACGTGTGTTAAAAAGGATGTGTTGGTGGAGTTTTGGTGAGACTTTCTTCAGGTTTCCCTTATTAAAGTCTCCGGCTGTGATAAACGCTGCCTCTGGGTGTGCGGTTTCCTCACTGCTGATCGCGCTGTACAGTTCCCTGAGTGCACGGTCAGTGTCGGCTTGTGGGGGAATGTAAACAGCCGTAATAATCACTGCTGTAAATTCCCTCGGTAGCCAGAATGGCCGGCACTTAATCATCAGGTACTCCAGATCCGGTGAGCAGAAGGATTTGACCGGGTGCACGTTCGCATAATCACACCAGCTGTTGTTGATCATGAAACATACACCACCGCCTCTGCTTTTCCCAGTAAGATCCTGTGACCTGTCCGCGCGATGCATGGAGAACCCCGGTAGTTGTATTGCGGAGTCTGGTACCTTGTCCGATAGCCAGGTTTCTGTGAGGCAGATCACGCAGCAGTCTCGCTTCTCTCGCTGGAATGAGATCCGTGCCCGAAGCTCGCACAGCTTGTTCTCCAGAGACTGCACATTAGCCAGTAATAAACTGGGTAACGGTGGTCTGTTAGTGCGCCGTCTCAGTCGAACAAGAATGCCAGATCTTCTCCCTCTGCGTCGGCATTTGCGGCCTCCAGGGCCAGAGAACAAAGGCGTCTCAGGTGAGATGAATGGGGGGTCTGCAAACGGAGCGTCCGTGTTGCAAAACTTGAACTCCGGAAAGTTATAAGAAAGACCGTCTTTTATGTCCAGTAAGGTTTGTCGGTCGTACACGTACTACTTCGTGTCTTGCTTGCTGTGTAATTATATTGTCTTCAACGTTCCAGCGAATAGGTTCAAGCTACAAACCTATCACCCACCCACACAGAAACATCTCCTCTCTAGAGCTAAACTTCTGCTTCATCTCCGCCTCTTTTCTTCATCCTCCACTTCTCTTTTTTCTTCTTCAGTGTTCTGCAGCCACAGAGCCTCACAGCCGTTACCACACCCATACCTGAGCAGCTAGCATTACCCAGCATGCCATGCAGCAGTGTCAGTTTGTAAATGTGCAAGAATTCCTGCTTCAAACTGTTTCACAGAGTGCTGTGTGCCGTGACCTTTGACCTGCTAAAGACAGTCAGCTGTGGATTATTCATTGTTGTGTCTGATACTTAGAACTGCGAGGAAGAAGCTACACAGTTAATCAGGGTCCCCTCTCTCTGAATCAGGAAAGGTGGGCAGGCCGCGTGTGGGCCGCGGGCCATACGTTGAGTATCACTGTTTGAAATGTGAACATTGTTCTGCTGCAGTCAATGGACTAAACCAGAGAAGAAGAAAACAGACTTTACCATGAAGATCCTCAGTGTGGATCAGTATAATATCAGCCTGATGTCTGCAGTTTAGTGTCAGCACAACTTTCACATCATATTCATCTCAGCACAACTAAAACATGCTGACTGACCTCAGAGTTTCAAATCGACATCGTGGATTCTCCAGGAAACCACACAGATGCTTCACTCCTGTATCCTTCAGGTTGCTGTAGGTTCCACTCAGGTCCACCTCTGTGGGATACGAGGGGTTGGACTTCAGTGCTGCTGCCAGATAATCAAGGCCAATATCTGACAAACCACAGCTCTTCAATCTGTATAGAGAATGAAAGATGTAAGTTTATTAGACAAAGAGCTTGAAATCATTCAGTGTTTCATCATCTGTTCAGAGCTGAAGAAGGTTCAGAATGTAGAAGTTTAGAAAATGGAAACTCCAAACAGCTGAAGCCAACAGGAAGCAGCTTCAAACAAACACAACAAGAGAAAAAACTCTGAATGTTTCACATTAAAGTCGTACATTTCTAACAAGAGTGTTTTAAAGACAGAGTCACTGATGATCATCTTCTGCCCAGTAAAACTTTGGTTTTCCACATGTGAGTGTTAATGATGCACAAAGACTGTGAGTGCAAAGAGGGAGCGAGGAGGATGACAGAGAGATGGTACAGGAGCATCAAGAACCCGGCGAGGAAATGAGCAGAAGGACTTTGGAGCCTGTTGGATTGAAGCTTTCACAGAGACGTATTTGACTGGACACCACCAGGACAGACTTTTAATCCCAGCATTTGGATGAGCTTTCTGTCTTTATGTTCACAAATGATGCTGTAACTCTGTGACTGTCCTGGAACTGTCAGCAGTATGGTTACGTCCTTTTGACCTGAGTTTCCACAGCTCTTATAACAGCAGTGTACATTCACCTGCAGGCACACGCTGCCTCTGCTTCAGCTCTGTTTATGAAGCACAAACTGCAGGAACCAAACTCAGACTGGCTCATTTCAATCATGTCTGCTTACAAAGACACTTTGAAACTCTTATCAGTATGTTTCCTGTCCTACTAGGACGGATCAAACTCTGGACCTTTGTTGTGGATCAGTGAAGGATGCTTAGAAATCCCTCCTGCTGCCTGAGCTTGAACATCATCAGCACTTTAACACTGAGCAGAGGGACGTGGAAAAGGCCTTCTGTCTTTATCTGACTCAACTGTTTCCTTATGTGGGCTGAAGAAAACACCGTTGTAGACTGTATTTATATGAAACATGTATATTTAATGCATTTAATGTATTTGAACCATATTTAATGCATATTACAGGATGTAACAGCTGCATATGTGTCAACAATAATGGCTTTGATTTTGCCCCCTATGAACATTTCTGTAGCTCCGCCCCTGCAGCAAACGTGTGTGAGAGCAGCCACGGCCCGCTCCTCCATGGTTTCGTTCACACTCATCTCATACTGAACACACACACTTTGTAGGAATCATCAGTACTTTGACTGTTTCTCAGGTTAGCTTCAGGTTAGCCATTTAGCATTTCTCCAGTCTGAGTCACAGAGCGTCACATGACGTGACAGAAGCTGATTGGTCAGCTGCAGTGATGGTGGTGGAGCAGCATTAATGATGATGCTGTAGAAAAACAGGAACACGGGGATATCAGACTGTTAGTGGGTTTAGTCATTCCTGCTGCACTTTGTCCTTCTTATTGAAGTGACCTGCTGAGAGCTCACACTGTTCTCTGTAGAAATGATGTCAGTCTGACTCGTCACATGTTTGGAGGCGTGTTTGATGTTTGCTCTTCTGGAAACTCTCAGTATCAAATATGGAAGATGCAAAGGAGACACGCTTCAGTCTGTATGGACCCGTTTCTACATGTTTGTACATCAGCTTATCAAATCCTGTCTGCTGTCTTCATTTATTACTCTTCACCTGCTTCACTGTCACTGTGTGGGCGGAGCTGCCTGAGCCCCGCTGTTAGGTTTTGTATTGTTGATTGTCATTTATGCTTAGAAATATTTAACCATATATGAGTCTGCCTACAGGAGGGAGGTTGAACGTCTGGTGTCCTGGTGCAGCCACAACAACCTGGTGCTGAATGCCCAGAAGACAGTGGAGATTATTGTGGACTTCAGGAAGCACACAGCCCCACTCCCCCCCATCATCCTGTCTGACACCCCCATCACCTCTGTGGACTCATTCCGCTTCCTGGGTACCACCATCACCCAGGACCTGAAGTGGGAGCCCACCATCACCTCCGTCATTAAGAAAGCCCAGCAGAGGATGTACTTCCTGAGGCAGCTGAAGAAATTCAACCTGCCAACACGGACGATGATGCAGTTCTACACTGCAATCATCGAGTCCATCCTCACCTCCTCCATCACCGTGTGGTACGCTGGAGCCACTGTCAGGGACAAACAGAGACTGCAGCGTGTTGTGCGCTCTGCTGACAAGGTGATTGGCTGCAGACTCCCATCTCTGCAGGACCTGTACACCTCCAGGACACTGGGGCGTGCAGCTCGGATCACAGCTGACCCTTCTCACCCTGGTCACAGTCTGTTTGACCTGCTCCCCTCAGGCAGGAGGCTCCGGTCCATTCGCACCAGAACCTCTCGCCATAAGAACAGTTTCTTCCCCTCTGCTGTCGGACACATGAACAATAACCGTATGACTGTTCCCACCACTAACACCCTACGCTGTGTTCACTGCATCATTCCATGTTTGGCACTGATCACCACCTGCACTCATGTATATATCATGTATATATCTATCTACTTAGCACTTTTAATTCTTATTCTTATTTTTATATTTTTATGACAGTATGTTTGCACTGAAGCACCGCAGCAATTTCCTAATGTTGTAAACCTGCTCAACATTTGGCAATAAAACCCTTTCTGATTCTGATTCTGATTCTGATGCTTAGAGGTGTATAATCAATTGTGTACTGATAGGATGTGTCATCTTTAGCAGGCTGCAAAGGCTTGGTGTGTATTCCACACTGGAATGCACACCTACATCCTGGGAGCATGGGAAGAGGTCGTACCTTGTTTTATTGTTTTATGGCAGGATAAACGTGGCTGTATCTGTTTTATGCTAAGTGCCTTTTGTTTAGATGAACTGTTGGACTTCCAGACCAGCAGGTTTAGGGAAGTCATTTATGGGGTCACACTCTGACCCCCCCCCCCCCCCACACACACAGTATTCTTTGTTCACATGTATACCTATGTAGACGTCATATGTTAATGACCCTATGCATATTCATGTAACCACAATAAAAGGAGTGCTATGGGGAACGACACTTGGCTCCAGGCAGGTCTCCCTCATGCATAACTTTCTGCTTCTTAATTCAGATCAAACTGAGGTTATTGTACTCGGCCCTGAAAAGCTTAGAAATATGGTCTCTAAGCAGATTCTTACTCTGGATGGCATTACCTTGGCCTCCAGTAACGCTGTGAGGAACCTTGGAGTCATTTTTGACCAGGACATGTCCTTCAACGCACATATTAAACAAATATGTAAGACTGCTTTCTTCCATTTGTGCAACATTTCTAAAATTAGAAATATCCTGTCTCAGAGTGACGCTGAAAAACTAGTTCATGCATTTATTACTTCCAGGCTGGACGACTGTAATTCATTATTATCAGGATGTCCAAAAAACTCCCTGAAAAGCCTTCAACTGATCCAAAATGCTGCAGCAAGAGTCCTGACAGGGACTAGAAAGAGAGAGCATATTTCTCCTGTTTTGGCTTCCCTTCATTGGCTTCCTGTTAAATCCAGAATTGAATTCAAAATCCTGCTCCTCACATACAAGGTCTTAAATAATCAGGCCCCATCTTATCTTAATGACCTTGTAGTACCATATCACCCTATTAGAGCACTTCGCTCTCGCTCTGCAGGCCTACTTGTTGTTCCTAGAGTATTTAAAAGTAGAATGGGAGGCAGAGCCTTCAGTTTTCAGGCCCCTCTTCTGTGGAACCAGCTTCCAGTTCGGATTCGGGAGACAGACACTATCTCTACTTTTAAGATTAGGCTTCAAACTTTCCTTTTTGCTAAAGCATATAGTTAGGGCTGGACCAGGTGACCCTGAATCCTCCCTTAGTTATGCTGCAATAGACGTAGGCTGCCGGGGGATTCCCATGATGCATTGAGTTTTTCCTTTCCAGTCACCTTTCTCACTCACTATGTATTAATAGACCTCTCTGCATTAAATCATATCTGTTATTAACCTCTGTCTCTCTTCCACAGCATGTCTTCATCCTGTCTTCCTTCTCTCACCCCAACCAGCAGATGGCCCCGCCCCTCCCTGAGCCTGGTTCTGCCGGAGGTTTCTTCCTGTAAAAAGGGAGTTTTTCCTTCCCACTGTCGCCAAAGTGCTTGCTCATAGAGGGTCATATGATTGTTGGGCTTTTCTCTGTATCTATGAAGCGCCTTGAGGCGACTTTTGTTGTGATTTGGCGCTATATAAATAAAATTGAATTGAATTGAATGAGTAACAAGAAGAACTTTGCCTACTTCGTGTCTTGCTTGCTGTGTAATTATATTGTCTTCAACGTTCCAGCGAATAGGTTCAAGCTACAAACCTATCACCCACCCACACAGACACATCTCCTCTCTGGAGCTAAACTTCTGCTTCATCTCCGCCTCTTTTCTTCATCCTCCGCCTCTCTTTTCTCTTCTTCGGTGTTCTGCAGCCACAGAGCCTCACAGCCGTTAGCACACCCATACCTGAGCAGCTAGTATTACCCAGCATGCCGTGCAGCAGTGTCAGTTTGTAAATGTGCAAGAATTCCTGCTCCAAACTGTTTCACAGAGTGCTGTGTGCTGTGACCTTTGACCTGCTAAAGACAGTCAGCTGTGGATTATTCATTGTTGTGTCTGATACTTAGAACTGTGAGGAAGAAGCTACACAGGTAATCAGGGTCCCCTCTCTCTGAATCAGGAAAGGTGGGCAGGCCGCGTGTGGGCCGCGGGCCATACGTTGAGTATCACTGTTTGAAATGTGAACATTGTTCTGCTGCAGTCAATGGACTAAACCAGAGAAGAAGAAAACAGACTTTACCATGAAGATCCTCAGTGTGGATCAGTATAATATCAGCCTGATGTCTGCAGTTTAGTGTCAGCACAACTTTCACATCATATTCATCTCAGCACAACTAAAACATGCTGACTGACCCCAGAGTTTCAAGTTTACATCCTGGACTCTCCAGGAAACCACACAGATGCTTCACTCCTGGATCCTGAAGGTTGTAGTTGTCGCTCAGATCCAGCTGTCTCAGATGGGAGGGGTTGGACTTCAGTGCTGCTGCCAGATAATCACAGCTGATCTCTGACAAACCACAGTCCTTTAATCTGTATAAAGAATGAAAGATGTAAGTTTATTAGACAAAGAGCTTGAAATCATTCAGTGTTTCATCATCTGTTCAGAGCTGAAGAAGGTTCAGAATGTAGAAGTTTAGAAAATGGAAACTCCAAACAGCTGAAGCCAACAGGAAGCAGCTTCAAACAAACACAACAAGAGAAAAAACTCTGAATGTTTCACATTAAAGTCGTACATTTCTCATAAAAACAGGACAAAGACTTGAAAAAGTCGTGTTTTTCCTTCCAGGAACCACATGGCTTCACTTTTAAAGGTGAAGTGTGACAGAAATGGACATATTTGAAGTCCAACACCTTTTTCCAGTCACATTATTAAAGCAGACAAACTACAAGCTCATTTTCATTCCAACAAGTCATCTTCTGACCTGGACTAACAACACTGGTCTCTATGTGCAGCTGGCTGTGAGACCAGTGCTCAGGGAGCGTCTACAAAGTGCAACACTGAAAGAACATCACACACTCATTTGCTTCCAGCACTTTCACACAAACATCTACTGTCATTATTGTCACCAAACTCTGTGGATCCTTTATTGCAAATTCAAATGGGATCAAATGGTCAGACAAAAGAGGGTTATGAGGAAATATGATGAAATGTTGTGTATTAGCAGCAAGTTATTGAATCATTTTCCTCAGAAACCAAACAAAATGATTGACAAACATGTTTTTACAAACTCAGTGTTGGACTTGGATCAGGAGGATAAGCTGATGTTTAAAGGCATTTGAGTCTCGCTGTATGAGAGTCCAGTTCTTACTCAATATTTATGGATGATGTTCTTTCAGTGTTGCACTTTGTAGACGCTCCCTGAGCCTCACAGCCAGCTGCACATGGACCAGCTGACATTACCCAGCATTAGAGGCGGCTGTAAAAAATTCATGTTCCCATTTAAATGGTTTTAATTTGAATAAAACGATGTTGATTCATTCAATCCTGAATCGATGTTTAATATAAATGTATTTTGCCAGAATCTCAGGTTAAAGCTCACAAACTATTTCAACAAGCAGCAAACAGCTAAAACAGTAAATGAGAGCAGCTAAACACACAAAGATGGAAACACAGAGCGTGGATCGTTCACTCGACGGCACGTACACGGACACGCCGTCGGGGCTGAAAGTGGACAGCTCACAGATCCTGAAGCTGCAGGTTTCATCTGTCTCCAACCAAAACTGAGTGAAGCAGCAGCAAAAGAAGATCCAAACTCTGCTTCACGTTTGATCAATATGCTCATGAATTCTCTCTGACTTTGGCTGTTCCTGCCTGCACAGCTCTCTCTCTCTCTCAGTGGACTCCAAGAACAGCTTCAAACATCTGTTTCTGCATCATTCACTGTTTATTAGCCACCAGTCTGCTGTTGTGTTCAGTGCTGTCGGCCTCTGACAGTAAAGCCTCATTTCTGCTGTTCCATGGAAACTTTTTAAAATGATGACAGATTACAAACTCTCAGCTGTGTCTGTAATCAAACCTCTGTAACTTTGCTTCACTTCAGCAGCATCAGCTCATGTTCACATGTTGCTTCATGGTTTGCTTCAGTTTTTGATCGACTGCAGAATATTTTGAAGGTTATCTGCTATAAAAAGCCAGAAGAGGAAAATCTGCTTCATGTGTTTCTGTTTGATCCTCAGTGACTTTGACACAAAGGCCTCTGCTGTGATGATCACACCTCTGATCAAGTCTCACAGTGTCACAACTGATAAATGATCAGAGTTAGAATATTTCTGACTGTCTGCTGTGTGCCGTGACCTTTGACCTGCTAAAGACAGTCAGCTGTGGATTATTCATTGTTGTGTCTGATACTTAGAACTGTGAGGAAGAAGCTACACAGTTAATCAGGGTCCCCTCTCTCTGAATCAGGAAAGGTGGGCAGGCCGCGTGTGGGCCGCGGGCCATACGTTGAGTATCACTGTTTGAAATGTGAACATTGTTCTGCTGCAGTCAATGGACTAAACCAGAGAAGAAGAAAACAGACTTTACCATGAAGATCCTCAGTGTGGATCAGTATAATATCAGCCTGATGTCTGCAGTTTAGTGTCAGCACAACTTTCACATCATATTCATCTCAGCACAACTAAAACATGCTGACTGACCTCAGAGTTTCAAGTTTACATCCTGGACTCTCCAGGAAACCACACAGATGCTTCACTCCTGGATCCTGCAGCTTGTTGTTGTAGCTCAGGTCCAGCTCTCTCAGATGGGAGGGGTTGGACTTCAGTGCTGCTGCCAGATAATCACAGCTGATCTCTGACAAACCACAGCTCTCCAATCTGTATAAAGAATGAAAGATGTAAGTTTATTAGACAAAGTGCTTGAAATCATTCAGTGTTTCATCATCTGTTCAGAGCTGAAGAAGGTTCAGAATGTAGAAGTTTAGAAAATGGAAACTCCAAACAGCTGAAGCCAACAGGAAGCAGCTTCAAACAAACACAACAAGAGAAAAAACTCTGAATGTTTCACATTAAAGTCGTACATTTCTCATAAAAACAGGACAAAGACTTGAAAAAGTCGTGTTTTTCCTTCCAGGAACCACATGGCTTCACTTTTAAAGGTGAAGTGTGACAGAAATGGACATATTTGAAGTCCAACACCTTTTTCCAGTCACATTATTAAAGCAGACAAACTACAAGCTCATTTTCATTCCAACAAGTCATCTTCTGACCTGGACTAACAACACTGGTCTCTATGTGCAGCTGGCTGTGAGACCAGTGCTCAGGGAGCGTCTAAAAAGTGCAACACTGAAAGAACATCACACACTCATTTGCTTCCAGCACTTTCACACAATCATCTACTGTCATCATTCATGTTTCTGCTCCTCTGGATTCACACGGAGCCTCTGCTCATGCCGTTGCCATGGTGAATCATAGTATGTGGCTCCATAACTCAGACTGAGCATGCTCAGAGCTGATTGGCCTGACTCTGATCAGCTGATCTAGAAGAGGAAACTCTGCTATATGTACATTATTACATCTACACCTGAATCACAACACTCACACAAATATATCAACTGTGTTTAATATTTTGGCACGTAGATCATTTATGTGCTTCAGCTCTTCTAACATTTTACCACCAACATGTTTCAAAAGGAGCAGCTTTTACTTTGAAGGCCAGCTGTCTGTGTTTCCTGTTTTCATTGTTGGATAATGAAATAAGTCGATGCTTCAGTGCTTTGAATTGTGTTACACAAAGCAAAGTTTTCACATTGTTCAGGCAGAATCGAGCGTTGAAGAATGAATTCACACGTCAATAAACATTTTCATCAGCACAAGCAGGACAATGAAAGCAGGAAATACCCCAAACTGCTATTTCTCATTCTACAACTTCAACAACTGCACATGAATTATACTTCATACACAGACCCACAGTCTCTGATTGCTCTGAAATCTCACTGACAGCCAATAGCAATAAAGAAAAGTCCAGACTGACAGTCTCTGTGGGGTTAGGCAGTGAACTGCTCACGCTGCGTTCAAGTGCATCACAAACTATTGGAATTGGATCCAACTTTGTGAAGCAGATTTCTTCTCAGCTGCTGTTTTGAACATTTCCTCATGAACTGTATTAAACTCTGTAAATGAACTGAGAACTATTTCTACATTTGAAACTATGGATTCATTTTCCCGTTCACTTCTGTACGTTAGTGTATAAATGAATGTTAGACTGGGCTCCATGGAAACACTTGGACTGGTCTCAGCTGCCTTCTTTCTGTAGTCCTTTCTCTTCTCCAGCTTCTGTTTGAAATCCTCTCACAGAGCCTGAAACCTGCTTTGCTGTCATGTGTGGGCCTGTGTTCCTCTGCTTTAACACAAACCTCACCACAGCAGCTGTGTGGGTCGTCTCTGTAGCAGCCCGATCAGCTTCTGATACATGAACATCATCACAGCTCCTAACTTCACCTTTATTAGCTTTGACATTCATGTCTTTCTTTTCTCTGTCTGTTTCCACACAAGCTCAAAGTCTCTGCAGCCTGTTTTTATCTGCTATCATCAGATCTCCAACAGCCTCATTCACATCCCTCACACACTCTACAGCCTCAACCGTACTGACTTCATCTTCACTGACTGATGGAGCACAACATGAACCTGTGGAGGCTGAAAAGCTGTCCTGTCAAACATCTCCCCGTCACCACTCCACTTCTGTCAGCCTTTAAATGAACCCTGCTCAAGTCTGTCACTTCTATTTGCAGCCAAGAGGAAAAACTGTTGTTCAGTCGTTTGGAAAGACACAACATTTCTGAAAGCACTCAAACTTCTTCACATTTGTCTTCAGACACATCCTGAACATTTAGGAACTAAAGAACGTTTCAAACATCAATCAAAGATCTGAAATATAGAAAAACAACAACAGCTGCAGTCAGTGAACTCACCTCAGAGTCTCCAGTCGACAGTTTGGACTCTCCAGTCCAGCACACAGAAGCTTCACTGCTGAATCCTGCAGCTTGTTGTTACTCATCTCCAGCTCTGTCAGATGGGAGGGGTTGGACTTCAGGGCTGAGGCCACAACTTCACAGTGAGTCCCTGAGAGTCCACACCGAGTCAGTCTGTGATCACAGAAAATATAAAATGTGTTATTATAAAAGCAGAAAATCTGCATTATAAACACAGACTGAATGTATATGAAGACAAAACAGAGTGAGGTCATAATCTGATGAACATCTGCTCTTCACATCTGTGCTTCAGCTCCTCTTACTGTGTTTGACATGACACAACGATTCAGTCTCTCTCAGACCTGCAGACTTTTAATGAGAATCTTTGTTTGGATTTAATCTGCAGTGAAGGAGGAAGATGGTGTCACATTTAGGCTTCCATAATGTCCACAGTCTGTCACTGAGATCTGATCCAGAGTCAGAGTGAAGACGCACATTTGAACTGTTTCCTGTCCTGAATCTGACTCCAGGACATTTTGAATGAGCTCAGCTCAGTGAAGAGTTCCAGCTGGAAAGACGATCTCTGTTTGCTACCTGCTGCTGTCAGGTACGACTGTTCACGTCCACACTCAGGAAAAATCTGCTGACTGTCACCAAACGGAGCAGAAATGTCATCACTGGACAATAATGATGAATGAACTCAGAGCTGCTGATATCACATCTGATTTCAGGGGAACTAAACACAGAAATGATTGGCTCGTTTTAGCTTTCTGAGCCATTAGTCTGCAGGTTTATCACTAGTTGGCAGAAACAGATTTGTATTAATGTTCAGCGCTTCAGTGTTTATGACTCCAGATCCAGGTGACAGCAAGTCAAAATGATGTTACCTGTCTGTGTCCAGCAGCAGCCTTTGAATATTGTTATAAACTCACATGGATCAGTTTGTCTTTGATTGGTTTGTAAAGTTCAAATTCATTTATATTCATCAACTCTAAATGAAAAATGTTTTTCTTCTTCTATGTTTATTATTAGAGTAACAAATTCTTATAGTTTCCTGTTGTTGAGAATTTCAGTGTAAAACCACTCGGACCTGTGCATCACTGCACACTGTGAAAGTATTACTGCAGTTTAATCTATAATCCTAATCAGTGTGTTTACTGGACTGTAGTCAGACCTCCGTTATACCAAAGGAAACACTGAACCGCTTCAAAGTCACAATAAATTTATAATAAATGCTAATAAATACTGGAGTGTTAGAAAAGATGCTTCCAGCGTGTTTGTCTTTGATAGGGTTTATTCTGTTCGTCTACAGTCTGACCACTTGGGGGCGCTTTTGTCTCTTTTGCTCTGAGCCTTGGGTTTATTCAAACTGATTTTAATAAACTATTTTCTGCAAGTTGAAGCTTCATCTCCATCTCCAGTGGTTGTTGCATATTTTATGACTATATTAGTAACAGTCAGAGAGTTTAGAGTAAATTAGATCTTCACGTTTGATTTTTGACACAACATAAATGGTGAGCCAGTGTCAGAGGAAGTGACAGCATCCACCGAGGACCGGGGGGAGTGGGAGGACTGGGGGACCAGGCCAACAAAAAGGTATAAAAAGGTATGAGGTCCTCACAAAAATGAATATTCGCTGTCACAGTCTGTAAATTTATCCAAGTCACAGCAAGCATTTTGAAATAAGTCCTAATCAGTCCAAGAAAAACAGTCTTGAAGGGTCTGGATGGACTCGCTGACCACACCAGAACCAGCACTGAGGTTTAGTTCTCTTTAAGACAGATTTCATGACGGGAACCAAATAAAACACATTTCAGTCAAACATGCCACAGAGAGCTCCACAGAAAGATTTATTAGGTTCCTTGATGGAGCCATAACAAACGTCAGCGAGCGACCTCCCAACTGTACATTGATTAAAATGACAAAATAAACTGGGAGCGTCTGGTGTGACGTTACTGTGGTCTGAGTGGCAACTTCCACATTCGCCCTCAGTTGAACATGGGAGGCGGATCGAAGTTCAATCTCAGCCGTGATTCCCTCACCACCACTTTATCACCAGCTCTCATTATTTTAAAGACAGAGACCCTCACACTGGGCTTCACTAGTTACTGCTGGGTCTCTGTTATACAGAAGGCCCATGCTACATTAAGGAAAAAATAATGTCCTTAATTTCAACATTAAAGGTGAAAATGAAGAACTGTGGAGATTTGCTGTTTCAGGACAAAGTGCCACAGTTGCTGTACTCTCTGAGTCAGTGAAACTTCAGCAGTGGTGTTAGCTAAAAAAGGGAAATGATTCCTGTTACACATCCATGTGTTATATAAACACAGTGTGGTGAAAAGTATAAAGATGCTGAAAGGATGGTGCAGAAAGCTGAAAAACACAAATCTGGAAGATTTGTACAAAATCAAATGTCTTGTAATGGACGGATGCGAGGTTATCGATGGTTCCACCTTCGTACAATAAAGAGGATGGATGCTGCAAAACTGGATGATGAAATATTGGTTCAGCACTTTGTTTGAAAGCGCTTTAGAAATAAAGTTATTATCATAAGACGGTGGATCACTTTGTTTCACTAACTCATCTAAACAAAGCGTTTTGTAGAGGGGACAGCAAACCTGGCAGTTTGTCTTGAAACATCAAATCTCCACATTTCAACTTTTTTCTCCAAATACAATTTTGACTTTAACCTCGACTTTATCTTAAAATGATCGGGAATATTTTTCTTACCGTGGTCCTAAAACTCGGCCTTACTCCGTTTCCATCGAAGCAATAAGGTCAGCTTTCTTGTGCTCCACGGTAAACCTGTTCACCGTGGAGAAATCACGCTGAAGAACTCGGCAAGTAAGGCCCCTGTGAGCTCCACATCTCCAGCGTCGGGTCCCAAAAGAATAAAAGTGACTCTCGACTATACTGGCGAACCTGAAGATCTCCACAGAGCTCTCACTAAGTGGCAAGTCAGCATCCAGGTGAGGAGGATGGCTGTGAAACCAAAACGAGCCAGAATGACTCAACAATCCACTTTAAGAAAAACAAACACACAAATCACTCTGGCCCACTCACTGCTGCTACACGTCACCAACCACCAGGGATGATGATGATGATGCTGGCATCAAGTAATCAAAGCTCAGCTTCTCGTCTGGTGATGATTTCTGATCATTTCTATGATGATCGTACCAAATAATGCAGATACGACGTGATCACGCCCAACACTCTGCCAACGGGCACAGACTGACCTCTTCCTGCTGTGAGTCGTCCCTGTCAGAGCCTCGTCCTTGTGACTTGGTGATGCTGTGGTGTGTTCGTGACCTCACACGCTGTTTGTGTGACTTTTGTTATAAAGGGGCGGAGTCACGAGTGGTGACGGTTTAAAAATAATGACCTGCAGTGACCTCTGACTCTAATTTTGGATGTATGCTGGCACACTGCTGTCCATCTCAGCTCTTTAGTACAGAGGAAAGAAAAACTAAAGAACTGGAGCACATATGCTGATGGTGATGATGTCACAGATAATGTGATTGTTCACACGTTCAATAATTAGTTGGAAAAATTAAGAAAGTGCAATCAGAGCCCAGATAAAGACAATAACATCAGACAGAAAGAGCAGTGATCAGAAGCACAAACAGAGGCTGCTTTGGACCATCTTCACTGTTTCACACAGTTTCACTTTACTACAAACACGTTCTTTGTAAAGTCTCACTTCAGTCTTCTCTCCTAAGGAGCAATGCTAACAGACCAACAGCAGCACAGACATGAGCAACAGTCTCATTACTGTCTGCTGCACCGTGTTAACACGACCAAGCGGAAACAGCACACAGATAAAACATGTCAGACTGCAAACTCAGCGTAAGACTAAAAACCGACGACGTGGTGAAAAGCTCACAGTTACACACCCACATACATGTGAAGGTGCACTCTCCTACCAAGGTCTCTGCCAGAATAATACAAATGTAGTGTTCTGATAAAAAACAAAACATTTTTAAAAGCATGAAAACAACAAGAAGAATTTATTACTGTGTGACTGAGTAACTAAACTATCACTAATTGATAATATTAATGATCACATCTGGACTCACCGAGCCTTTCTGAAGTTCCTCACAGCTGCAATCAGTCGACGTTGTCCCTCTGCTGTTGTGTTGTACTTCTGCAGGTCCAACTCATCCAGAACCTCCTCTGACATCTGCAGCATGAAGGCCAGAGCTAAGCAGTGGATCTCAGAGAGTTCCTTCTCTGATTTGTTCTCTGACTTCAGGAACTCTTGGATCTCCTGATGTACTGAGAGGTCGTTCATCTCCATCAGACAGTGGAAGATGTTGATGATTCTGTCAGGAGAGGATTTTGTCTTCCTTTCTTTAAGATTCTTGATGACTCTCTGGATGGTTTCTGGACTGTTCTCTGTCTGACCCAGCAGACCTCCTAAGAGTCTCTGGTTGGACTCCAGACAGAGGCCATGAAGGAAGCGAACAAACAGGTCCAGGTGGCCATTTTTACTCTGGAGGGATTTTATTAGTGTTTCCATCAAAAAATTGTCCAGAGATGACTCTTTGTATTTTTTTCCCAAGAAGTTCTTCAGCACCTCTGACTTCCTGTTGGTGAAACAGTGGAACATGTAGACTGCAGCCAGAAACTCCTGGATGCTCAGATGAACAAAGCAGTAGACTGGTTTCTGGAAGATCACACACTCTCTTTTGAAGATCTCTGTACAAACTCCTGAGTACACCGAGGCCTCTGTCACATCCAGACAACACTGCTCCAGGTCTTCTTGGTAGAACATGATGTTTCCTTTCTCCAGATGTTCAAACGCCAGCCTCCCCAGCTTCAGAAGAACTTCCCTGTCAGCCTCCGTCAGCTCCTGTGGACTCGTCTCATGTCCCTCGTGGTACTTGTTCTTCTTCCTCTTTGTCTGAACCAGCAGGAAGTGTGAGTACATGTCAGTCAGGGTCTTGGGCAGCTCTCCTCTCTGCTCTGTAGTCAACATGTGCTCCAGAACTGTAGCAGTGATCCAGCAGAAGACTGGGATTCTACACATGATGTGGAGGCTCCTGGATGTCTTCATGTGGGAGATGATTCTGCTGGACAGCTCTTCATCACTGAATCTCCTCCTGAAGTACTCCTCCTTCTGGGCGTCAGTGAAGCCTCGTACTTCTGTTAGCCTGTCAACACATGTAGGAGGGATCTGATTGGCTGCTGCAGGTCGGGAAGTTATCCAGACGAGAGCCGAGGGAAGCAGATTCCCCTGGATGAGGTTTGTCAGCAGCTGGCTGACTGATGACTTCTGTGTGACATCAGACAGCAGCTTCCTGTTGGTGAAATCCAATGAAAGTCTGCTTTCATCCAGGCCGTCAAAGATGAACAAAAGCTGAGAGACAGCCAGCTTCTCTGCTGTGACCTTCTGTAATGTTGGATGGAAAACATGGAGCAGCTCCAGAAGACTGTACTGCTCCTCTCTGATCAGGTTCAGCTCCCTGAATGAAAGCAGAACCACCACACTGACATGTTGGTTCTCCAAGCCCTCTGCCCAGTCCAGAGTGAACTTCTGCACTGAGAAGGTTTTTCCAACACCAGCCACGCCGTTGGTCAGAACCACTCTGATGGGTCTCTGTTGGTCAGGTAAGGCTTTAAAGATGTCCTGGCACCTGATTGGAGTGTCATGGAGGGCGTCCATCTTGGAAGCTGTCTCCAGCTGCCTCACCTCATGTTGGCTATGAACCTCTTCACTCTGTCCCTCTGTGATGTAGAGCTCAGTGTAGATCCTGTTGAGGAGGGTTCTACTTCCTGTTTCATCACTTCCTTCAGTCACACGTTCACATCTCCTCCTCAGACTGATCTTATGTTCATCTAAAACCTCCTGCAGACCAACATCTGCTGAAAGAAAGAAAAACAGAAAGAAAACTCTTCAATGTCTGAACAACAACAAGAAGTCCAGTTTTCAGAAATGAGTCCATCAGCAGACAGATGTTCAGTCTTACTTTGTACACAGCTGCTCTGACTGGCTGTCTGCAGTCCAGCTCTGCTTCTGGATCTTTCTCCACACTGGGGACAGGACCAGTCTCCTGATGAAGCAGACTGGTCCCAGTATGAGGAGATGCACTGTCTGCAGAACCAGTGTCCACAGCTGGTAGAGACTGGATCCTTCAGGACGTCCTGACACAAAGCACAGCAGGACAGCTGCTCCTCCTCACAGACACCACTCCTCTTCCTCTTCCTCCCTCTGTGAACACATTTCTTTATCACTAAAATCATTGACTGTCAGTGACAAACATCCAGATTTGATGACACTGTGCAGAAGCTCTGATGGTCACAGAGAAAAGTCAAAGTGGAGAAACTTGTGTTTGAGTTCAGAATCCAAGTTTCCTTTGCTGTTCCTGCCTGTCTTATTAAACACAGAGTGATCAGCCTACAAACTCCACAGTAAAAGCCTTCATCACAGAGCTGATTATGTCCTTCACTGGATGTACTGGAAGTTTGGGATCCATCACTTTCAACTGACCTTTGACCTCCTCTAAAAACTGTTGTGGAGCAGCGGTGTCACATTCAGAGCTTTCAGCTTTATTTTGAAAGAGTTCAGTCATCAGGAAGTGAACTTCTTGGTTCTGATTTTCTTTCTATTCTTTTACAGAAGTGAAGAAGAAGAACTAAAAGCTTTGAAATGATCTGAGTGATATTTTTGAACATTGCCACCAAATTGAGTTCAGCCTCCAGCAGTAACTTTGTTTCATGATGCCTCCCTGATGATGTGATGTTTGATTACAAACCTGTTTATGTGTTAGACATTAATCACATGAACACAGGCAGAAAAAAGAAGCCAATGAAACAAATGACAGAAACGTGTTCATTCACTGCCATGATCCATATTTGATATGTACAGATGTTTGTAAAGAACACGTGTGCAGCGCTTTGTTCTGAGTATCTGCTGTCAGCACACAGTGCAGCAATAACTACAACCACACGTTTCTGTAGATCCTGAACATCAGCCTGGAGGAATCTGACCTCAGGTCTGCACACAGAGGAGCTTCACCTCTGGGATGATGCTGGCTTCAGCTCCTTCTACAATCAGGCAGAAGCTTCTGCACCATCAGGACACAAACAGAGAGGAGCTTCTATCCTCAGACCATCCAAGTCCTAAATCAGAACATGCTCCCCTCATAGCATCACCATCAGGGTTTAAACAGGACCTTACATCATGTTCTTGTCTCACTGTCATATTTCAGATCATACCTGATTCATTATGACGTCACACGCTGCTACACTGATCCTGCTGCTTCATTACTGCTGATATTACTCTGCTCACTCTGTTCAGTTACTCTGTTTACATCACTTTGCTCATTTGCTTTGTTCTGCTTGCACTGCTCTGTCAGTACATGCTGTGCTAATGTGGCACAAAGCACTTTAACATTACATCTGCACAATGTTTCATTATTTCATTTAATGATTGTTTATAATGTTTTGTCCAGTCACAGGAGCAGCTCAGCACATTTCACTGTGTTGTACGTGTATGACGATGCCTGTGACAAATAAACAGCCTCGGACTCTTCAATCTTCTGCATTTCTTTGGAGATCAGCTCAGTGGCCTGTTGAGACCATCTTTCTGTTTCTGATGACTCAGTTCAGATTATTATCCTGATACTTTCTTTTAAAATGTGATGAAATCATTTATCTGATGTTCTGACACAAATACACCAAAACAATCCCAAACAGCACAAACCACCACATTACACACAGTGTAATAAAAATACAGGCAACTACAAATAAAAACACTTTAAAATATAAACTAAAATTACAAAGTGGTCACAGAATTTCAAACACCCGTAAATGAGTCAGCAGCTCTCTTACATGGTCAGCTGGGCTCCATGATTGAAGAACATTGTTGCTGCAGGTTCATGACTGAAATATGGAGGTCTCTCTCTGGACCGGTCACTCCTCACAGACACACAGCTGGATACTGGAGACTGTGACCTCTGACCTCTGCAAACACAACCACATTGCATTCATTTCACATCAATTAGTACACCACAAAAGGCATGCAAGAAACACAGTATGAAGGCAAACTTCTGGCTTCAATAACATTCAACAGGTCAGGTGGAAACTTTTCTCAGATTTGATTCATGTTTTTATAGAACGATCCAGCTAAAAAAAATATACCATTAGGTCAGGGGTCAGCAACCTTCAGGACCCAAAGAGCCATTTGGAGCCAGTTTCCACGCAAAAGAAAACACTGGGAGCCACAAATACTTTTTGACATCTAGAATGAAGATAACACTGTATATACTGTTTTTACCTTTATGCTTTGTGTGAACAACTAAGGTGTGTTGCTTATGAAATCCATGAAGTGCTACAGAGAAAATTACATGTTATTTATGTAATGAACACATTTGAACTCTTAAAGAAATATAACCAAAGGAAAGACACCCAGCTGAACTAAAATGATGTAGCAAACAAAAACTGCTGTGAGCCGCCACCCTTATATCTCCTTTGGGCTTTTGGAGCCTTGAGCTGACTTTTAAAAAACAATTGGAAAAAAAGCTCTATGCTGCTGAAAGATGAAAAATAGATATTTGCAAAATTCTGCCTAAATATGTATTTTACCTGGTTAATGTGTGTGGCGGGGCGTGGTCTGCAGCGGCGAGGTGGACGCACCTGAGCGGCACCCGCAATCACGCCTCGCCGCCTTAACGTCTGTGCTGTTGTGTGTCGGGCTGTGAGCTGCAAAGCTACAGCCGGCTGTGTGCGTACAGCAACCGTGTGTGAAAAGTGGTCAATAAAGAGAAGCTGAAAAGCGTGTTCATGCAAACATCGTCGGGTCTGCCGTGATATGTTTACAACGGGACTTCTGCTCCTGAACCTCTGCGCACAGCGTCTGCAGGTCGGGGCTGTACGAAGTCACTTTCATCTTTACAGGACTGTAAGCTGTCGTCTGTGAGGCGTGAGCGGTGTTTGTTTTTAACATAGTTCACGGTGGAGAACAGCTGCTGACATAATGTGGATCCGAAGATCCATAATTGGCCTACCTGGGGCTGAAAGTCTCGATAAATGCACGGCGTTTCGGCGGGTACACCGGCTTCCACGAGTGTGACGCTTATTTGAGCGATGAAAAAATAATAAAATATAATTTTCTTTTTATATTTCAATATCACAAAAATCTTCCAATTTAGAACTACAAGTTAAAAAAGAACATAAATAAAATACACTTCAGCTAAATACTTCTAATTTATTTTCCCAAACCACGAGGAGCCGCACTGTAAGGACTAAAGAGCCGCAGGTTGCCGACCCCTGCATTAGTGTTAGTCAATGTTGCAACTGAACTGAAAAACAAAAGATTTTGGTCCAAAGAAACAAAGTCACTATTAATACAACACAACCCCCCCAAAAAGACCCATGTAGACCCCGGGCTCTATGGGTCTTGTGCTCGGAGCTTGTTCCTGTGCTGCCATGATTAGTGCCTCTGTGCTGTCTTTCAGTCCAGCTTTGTTCAGCCACTGGTAGGATTTCTGGATGTCAGCCACTTCCTCTGCCTGCTGGTGGTGCAAACTGTGTTGTTCTGAGTTTCATTGGACGTCTTTGTCCAAAGCACCAGACAAAGGGCAAAGTAGATGCATTTGCATCAGCAGGAAAATACACCCCAAACTAGCATCATCATTATACAACTTTAACAACAGACCAGTGTTAGGTTAAGTTATGATGTCACTGGCAGAACATTTATAGAAACAACCTTTGAACTCTGAGTCAGCAGCTCTCTTACATGGTCAGCTGAGCTCCATGATTGAAGAACATTGTTGCTGCAGGTTCATGACTGAAGTCTGGAGGTTTTTCTCTGGACCAGTCACTCCTCACAGACACACAGCTGGATGCTGGAGACTGTGACCTCTGACCTCTGCAAACACAAACATCAATAACTGATCAGTTCTCTCTGACAGCCATATGATCAGCTGATCCCTCTGTGATATTGTGTCTGCCTCATAACGCTGACAGGTCAGCCAATCATCAGCCAGTTTTTTCTGTCTCTGAATGAACTCAGTTTGTTCTCAGCTCTTCTCTCTGATTCTGCTGCACTGACTTCACTTAAACTTACAGAGTTCAGATCTTAGCAAGAAAACAAGTCAATAAAAATCAAACTCAGATCAAACAGTTTGAACCAATCACAGATCAATGATTCTGTCATGGTTATGTTGAAATGACTAATAAAGTTAGTAGTGTTCTTACATTATTGCTGCAGGTCCATGACTGTAAGGTGGAGGTGTTTGTGTAACCCCGTCACTCCTCACAGACACACAGCTGGATGCTGCTCCGTCCTCTTCCTCCATCTTCTTGATGTCAGGGTGGAGTTAGTCTGAGAGGTAAACACACACACTCAGAGGTGCTGCTGTACTGGAAGCATCACACTGACGGCTTTCTAATGTTGGAGCTTTGGCCCTAAAGTCCAAACCAGTTATTTTAGAGGCTCAAAGTCTTTAAAAAACACCAAAACCATCACATTATTTAATAAGTACATGATCAGGTGGATGAAGGAACTCAGTGTGTTTGGGATCATCATCATGGTGAGGAGCCCACATGTTACGGCTCCTTTGGAGAGAAGCTGAGGATCACTGCAGGAAGTGAGCTCATGAAACCAAACTGCTGTTTGTGAGCAGGATGACTCTGTTATTGGACCTGGGGCCCGTTCTTCGTACCTCGCTAAGTAAGTTAGCTGGATTAGATTGTTGACGATTTCGCGTGATCTTGGATCGTTCGGTTCCCCGAAGCTCATCCGGGACTTGCTGTCATAGCAACAGAGCCGTAAGCGTAAACCTGCTCGGGAGCAGGTTTACTTTATGTAAACAGGATTAGATCGCGGCCACGCAGGTATGCCCGCGTCATTCATACGAAAGCAACAGCGATATTCCACCACTGTTTCACCATAAATAAATAACATCAATGTAACTAAAGACAATGCAGCACCTGATCCATTTATTGATTTCACACAGGTCATTTCCTAAAAAAGGGAAATGTACTATTAACATTCTATTACATGTATGTGATTATTACAGATGTAATTCATATTTCAGAGTAGTAATTGCAAATTACTTCGTGTAATCAAGATGAGAGACCACGGCTATAAAAGCGAAGGTGGATTTGGGAAGTCTGTCGCAGCCATGTCCTGTCCGTATACGCGAGCCACCCATTGCGGAAGGTGCAAGATTGATAAGGAGAGTCCTCAGAATTCAGCGTATATTGCGGGATAGACAGGATCCTTTAGCTCAGCGCGACAGTGTGCTCATAGAGAGATATCGATTTTCCCGTGAGGGTATTATTTACTTAACCAACTTGTTGACGAGGGGGTGCAGGACCACCACCTGTATTTTTTTGCTCTGCCCTTTTCTTGGTTGCTGTTATAAACAAACAAACAGATTATTTCAGGGTCTCTTTCCAAGAGACGAAAAGCAATATAAGTGATAAATATTACCATTCTGTAGAATATTCTTATATTTCACTTTTACCTGTTCCCATGTTCTAGTGGGTCCTGTTGTGGCTCTAATGTGTAAGGGGATATAATATAACAATATAATATAATGTAATATAATATTGGATAATATAGTGTAATATAATAAATCTATAAATAAATAATAAAGTGACTGAATAGTGGTATTGTCATGCGCTTTGGGTGCCTTGAAAAGCGCTATATCAATCCACTCCATTATTATTGTTATTATTAAATTACTTACGAGTTTGATTAGTCAGCAACTTCCTGCCAGCCCTCTCTCCTTGCTTTTGCAGCCTTTGCAGTGTTCCCTTGCGTTTTAATTAAACTCTGAAACTCCTGAAATCCCTCAATCATGAGTTCTTGCTCTGCTGCCGGAAAATACCGAGCGCGCCCCTTCGACATTTTCGCCGACCAATCAGCGGGTTGCCGATCAATGTTTCTACTATCGATGCGTAGCCCCTTTTACGACACCCAGTGATGTCACATTACTGCGTCCAGCTGTACTAATCGTCAACAGCAGGTGTGTTCGGGGAACCGGATTAGCGAGCTCACGGTTAGCGCGATGGTTTGGTCTTGGATGTGTCATTTGATCTTGGATGTAGTAAGCGACGTACGAAGAACGGGCCCCTGCTCTGTGTTCTACATATGATCAATACTTCAAATATCTGTAAACATCTCATCTTATATTTGTTGCACTTGGTCACATCTGTGTTTAAAAGTAGATTTTTAATGTCACTGAGAGTTCTTTTCTACCTTTATTGATTTATTTTGGAATAAATTAAATATAAAGGTGCCAAAAACTGCCTGCAGCTTCAGCTCTGTGACAGGAAACTACTGTCAGGCTCAAAATGACTTCAGATTATTCATCACAGAGTGTTTATAGATCACAGGACACGTTACAGTTTTACTGTTAATGTTTTAGTTTAAAAGAATGACGTGATAAGATCTTACTGTGAATCTGCGCGCTCATTGGCTAATACCCTGAGACTGACAGGTGGTTATCCAATCAGCGTGCGGCCTCACACGGACATAAAACTCTTAAAGTTTGTTTCTGAAGGGATTTTCAGATCAGACCTGATGTTTCTGCCTACAGCCTGTTTACCGATATAATCAATATCAGACATCAGAGCAACAGAAACCTCGGTGATCAGGACGCCGGGACTGAGAACAGGAAGTGGCTCAAACGTCGCACTTTCATAAAGTGAACTACACTCACAGAGTTTCTGTCGCCATTTTAGTTTTAAAAACACGTCGTGATAAGGGCGGGTCTTACTGTGAACCGGCACGCTCATTGGCTAATAACTTGAGATTGACAAGTCGTTATCCAATGAGCGCGCGGCTTCTCCCAACATAAAGTAGTTTCCTTTGAAAAACCAAAGTCTGATTATTTTTGCCTCCACTGACGGAGCCTGTTGTTCCCGCCACAGAGACACAGTAATGTCAGAGCGGTGTTAACACTCACCTGCCTCAGCACAGCTCTCACTCTCCTCCTGCTCTCTCAGCTAAACTCACTTCCTCTCTACTTACAGGAAACCAGCGCTCAGAGGAGCCGAGCGGCCTCACGTTTCACCCACAGACACGAACAGCGTGGAATTATTTTATGTCATAAGAAGAAACATATTCATGTTAACACTCACCTGCCTCAGCTCCACCTTCCTCCTCCTGCTGCTCTGAACGGAGGATCAACACTTTCACTTTCAAGGTTCAAGGTTCAAGGTTCTTTATTTGCCACATGCATAGTTATATAAGTATAACACACAGTGAAATGTAGCCTGACACGCTCCTCAACATGTGCAAAAATTGGGGGGGTAGAGGAAGAACATTATATATATATATATATATTGGGTGAATGTACAGTAGTAGCAGCAAGCAGGTGAATTCTGTACATTAATATGAATAGACATCTGACTATTTTACAGGATAGACAATATAAACATATTTAAAATTAAAGGAATTTGAAATGTACATTGTTTCACTGCTCCTCCCTAAACACAGAGGATGCTGGGACTTGTAGTTTTTACCTTGTGTGATATTTATGGCTGTGACACTAAATCACAGCATGTAAACTTCCTGCAAACATGTCACAGGCGATAAAAGTTTCACATTAAAGGTGAAGTTATTTTTCTGTCTCATGTTCAATAAACAGTGAGCTGGGAAAACTGAAGAACAGACTTCAGACGTTCCCTGCAGAGTTTCTGCTGCTCGGTCGTCTGCATGTTGCTGAGACTGAGCTGATGATGAAGCTGTGATGGGTTTATGGCACGTTTGGTTCTGGAGAAGAGTTTTACTGCCGGTGCAGGTGAAATGATCAGAGGTTACAGCCTCTGGTTAAAGTGGAGGCAGCGATCAGGACGGCTGAGCAGCAGAGGTCTCGAGGGTCCTAAAGTGTAAAAGCATCAGTGTTAGTAACACAAAGATCACAGAATGGGATCATCCACACAACACTAACATCTAAATCCACGGCAGGAACTCTTCCAGTGTCCTGAAAAATCTGTGTGCACGATGCTGAGATTAAAATCTGTCTGCTCATCTTAATGCAATATTTTCTAAAGTCTGGTAGAAGTTTTACTGATTTCCAGTCCACTTAGCAGACGTGTGGATAGGTGGTGGGTTGTAGAGCAGACTGAAAGCTTTAAGTTCATCCTCTGATTAAAAACTCAGACCCACAGATACAGGAAGTATAACCCTGGTGTAAGAAAGGAAACAGCAACATGGCAGCCATCTTTTTCCTCCCATGATGACCAGTGTCCCAGCAGAAGCTGGGGTTTGTTAGATCCTGTTCGATCCAGAGGAAACAGGCTAAAAGAGTCGATCAGGGGGGATCATGGTTTTATTATGTGCTCGTTATGATTGAAGCTCTGGTTGTGTGTTAGAGACAGAACCTGCAGATTCCTCCACTCTGCCTCCTCCTCTGCAGGAATCAGCCTCTTGGCTGGTTTTATTCACCGACGTGAATAAAATCATCAAACTAATCCAAGTTCATTGTGAAATGCCTGAAAATGGAGGAATAAATCTGTCAGTTACCGTATAAAGTTTGAGTTTGTCAGTGTTTTACACGGAGACGGTCGTCAGATGTTGAATGTTTAGCATGAATGTTCCACATCTGGAGAAACCTTCAAGATTAAAGCCAGTGAAAAGTGAAGAGTTTCTGCAGCAGCCGCACTTCCTGCAAATCTGTTCTTTCAAAATAAAGTGAAGAGTCTAAAATTATATTCACGACAGGTTTAAAGGTGAAGGTGGTCACATGGTTTTAGTGGAATGCCTACGTGGGCGCGTCTGAGTGATTTTGATTCAGATTCGTGCAGCGTGGAGCAGTAAACACTTGTTTTTGTTCATCTGGACTCATGAATGATTCCAGTTAGCACATTTCCAGCCAATGAAACGTAACTACAGATGAAGACAAACACATTTAAGCTGCCTGACTCTCGAGTGTGCACAGCAAAATCTCCAGTGTTAAATTAACACTGGAGAGTGTCTATATGGGTCCACACCTCTGAGTGTTAAATACAACACTGTTGAGTGTTAAATTAACACTTTTGACAGTGTTATATGTTTAAAAGTAACCTAGTCAGTTTTGAAGATTAACAAGATAAGAGATAAGATAAGATAAGATAGAACTTTATTAATCCCTCGGGTGGGTTCCTCTGGGAAATTCGATTTCCAAAAAAAGCACAGCAACGACCGAAGTTACAGTTACAGAATTGTTATATATATATAAATATATATACACACACACACACACACACACACACACACACACACACACACACACACATATATAAATACAGAAACAAATATAAATTAAAGCTGCAAGCAGCGTTATGAGGGCCCTCGCACCCCCGGCGTGTCGAGCCATGCCCAACACCTGAAACCAGCACCTCCGATCTGATGTCACATTGATGGAATTCATGCATTTAACCACCAGTTAACATTTCATTTGGTTCAACCATGAGTATAGTCGTCCCACTAGGTGGCGCTCTAACCATTATAGACAGAGGGCATAACAAACATTTCCGAGCTCGAGTCTCATCACGCCTGCGACCTTTGGGAGAGATTGGACTTTGTGTCTTTGAGTGACAGCATATTACTGCTTTTTGGCGAGTGATTGAAACTCCACGTGCCGCCATGACCACCCCGTTTCCTTGAACGTAAAAAGCTTCGCAATTTAACATCACAAAGGTCTTTAGATTCCACACACTGGAGAATGGTTCAATATGATGAAATCCCTTGGAGGAGTTCGTCAAAGTATGAAGCCTGAAAAGAGGGGAAAATGCCGCCAAAATTACACATTAATTTTAAAATGGCTGACTTCCTGTTGGATTTGGGATATTGCTCCAAGAGACTTTTTTGTACATCTTGATACTTTCCATAAGCTTACCAGGTTTCAGACTCATAGATGAAACACAGAGCAGGGGCTGATGTTTTGAAATTTTGTAGGGGGCGCTGTGGAGCAATTTCGCGCTATTCAATGAAAATGATCACATGACAACAAAGCCTACATCCATTTGGAGGTGTGTGCCAAATTTCAAGCCTCTATAAACTTTCCAAGCCCCTCAAAAGCCACTTCATCTTTCATGGTGAACCGCGTTGCCACCAGGGTGCGCCGTTCAGTTTAAAGTCACAATTTTTGCACTGAAGCATCACGAGGGACTGATGGTGATATTCACCGCTTTTGAGGTGGCCACGATGAACCTGTGAACATCAGTACAACAAAATTAAAGCCATGACATTTCCTGTTGCCACTAGGTGGCGCTGTCCGTATTTCCGACAATGGGCACATCAATCTGTTCAGGGCGGGTCTGACATCATGCCTGTAAAGTCTGGTACTGATCAGACTGGATTTCATTGAGTTATACTAATTTGTTTCTTCATGGCGTGACATCAAAGTTCGCCATGCTGCTGGGGTCACACCCTTTCGCGAAAACTCACAGTTTTCACTGTAACCCAAGACCAACTCCTTAAGGCTTTCCTGGAGAAATTTGAGGCTTCAGATGTCACCCTTCACTATACTGTACCCCAAAGTGTAAAACATGACATTTCCTGTTCCCACTAGGTGGCGCTGTCCTTGATGTCAAATATGGCAGTTGAAATATGTTCAGGGGTGGAGCCTTATCATATGTGTGCTCTTTGGTCCAGATCGGAACATGTATGACAAAATGAGAGGCAATAAGATTTTCATGGCGAGTCATCGAAATTCGCCATGGCGCCACGGCCTCATAGTATTGTGAAAACTCAAAAGCTCCGCAATTTAACATGGCACAAGGGTGTAGTTGGCACTGACCAAATATGAAGGTTATGAAATCAAACCCCAAGGAGGAGTTCGCAAAAGTTCGAGGCATGGAAATGGCAAAATTAGAGCCAAAATGTCACCTTCTCTTCCAAATGGCGGACTTCCTGTTGGGTTTGCGTCAATGGGCCCACAGACTTTTTTGTTCGTCTTGGCATGATACATATGTGTGCCAAATTTCATACATGTAGCTCAAACGATGTGGTCGTAGGGCTGCATTTAACAAGGCATAGGTGGCGCTCTAGAGCCATTTCCCAGTGCTCATATGTAAAACCATTAAAATACAAAATTTTTCACCAGACCTGGCATGTGTGCAAAATTTCATGAGTTTTTGAGCATGTTTAGGCCCTCAAAAAGGCCCTTGTTTCGCCTGAATAATAATAATAATAATTAAAGCTGCAAGCAGCGTTATGAGGGCCCTCGCACCCCCGGCGCGTCGAGCCACGCCCAACACCTAAAACCAGCACGTCCGATCTGATGTCACATTGATGGAATTCATGCATTTAACCACCAGCTAACATTTCAACTCATTCATTCATGATTAGTTAGTCGTTCCACTAGGTGGCGCTCTAACCATTATGTACAAATGGCATAACAAACACTTCCAAGCTCGAGTCTCATCACACCTGAGACGTTTGGGAGAGATTGGACATTGTGTTTTTGAGTGACAGCAGATTACTGCTTTTTGGCGAGTGATTCAAACTCTAAGTGCCGCCATAACCACCCCGTTTCCCTGGACGTAAAAAGCTTCGCAATTTAACAACACAAAGGTCTTTGGATTCCACACACTGAAGAATGCTTCAATATGATGAAATCCCTTGGAGGAGTTCGTCAAAGTATGAGGCCTGAAAAGAGGGGAAAATGTCATCAAAATTGCACATTAATTTTAAAATGGCTGACTTCCTGTTGGATTTGGGATATTGCTCCAAGAGACTTTTTTGTACATCTTGATATCTTACACAAGCTTACCAAGTGTCAGACTCATAGATGAAACACAGAGCAGGGGCTGATGTTTTGAAATATTGTAGGGGGCGCTGTGGAGCCATTTTGCGCTATTCAAGGAAAATGGTTACATAACAACAATGCCTTCATCCATTTGGAGGTGTGTGCCAAATTTCAAGCCTCTATAAACTTTCCAAGCCCCTCAAAAGCCACTTCATCTTTCATGATGAACCGCGTTGCCACCAGGGTGCGCCGTTCAGTTTAAAGTCACAATTTTTGCACTGAAGCATCACGAGGGACTGATGGTGATATTCACCGCTTTTGAGGTGGCCACGATCAACCTGTGAAAATCAGTACAACAAAGTTAAAGCCATGACATTTCCTGTTGCCACTAGGTGGCGCTGTCCGTATTTCCGACAATGGGCACATCAATCTGTTCAGGGCGGGTCTGACATCATGCCTGTAAAGTCTGGTACTGATCAGACTGGATTTCATTGAGTTATACTAATTTGTTTCTTCATGGCGTGACATCAAAGTTCGCCATGCTGCTGGGGTCACACCCTTTCGCGAAAAGTCACAGTTTTCACTGTAACCCAAGACCAACTCCTTAAGGCTTTCCTGGAGAAATTTGAGGCTGCAGATGTCACCCATCACTATACTGTACCCCAAAGTGTAAAACATGACATTTCCTGTTCCCACTAGGTGGCGCTGTCCTTGATGTCAAATATGGCAGTTGAAATATGTTCAGGGGTGGAGCCTTATCTTATGTGTTCACTTTGGTCAAGGTCAGAAAATGTATGACAAAATGAGAGGCAATAAGATTTTCATGGCGAGTCATCGAAATTCGCCATGGCGCCACGGCCTCATAGTATTGTGAAAACTCAAAAGCTCCGCAATTTAACATGGCACAAGGGTGTAGTTGACACTGTCCAAATTTGAAGGTTATGAAATGAAACCCCAAGGAGGAGTTCGCAAAAGTTCGAGGCATGGAAATGGCAAAATTAGAGCCAAAATGTCACCTTCTCTTCCAAATGGCGGACTTCCTGTTGGGTTTGCGTCAATGGGCCCACAGACTTTTTTGTTCGTCTTGGCATGATACACATGTGTGCCAAATTTCATACATGTAGCTCAAACGATGTGGTCGTAGGGCTGCATTTAACAAGGCATAGGTGGCGCTGTAGAGCCATTTCCCAGTGCTCATATGTAAAACCATTAAAATACAAAATTTTTCACCAGACCTGTCATGTGTGCAAAATTTCATGAGTTTTTGAGCATGTTTAGGCCCTCAAAAAGGCCCTTGTTTGGGGTGAATAATAATAATAATAATAATAATAATAATAATAAGAAACGGATGGATTTCATGCTTTTAATCACCAGCTAACATTTCATCTTATTCAACCAGGATTATAGTCATGCCACTAGGTGGCGCTCTAACCATTATTGACAAATAGCATAACAAACATTTCCAAGCTCGAGTCTCATCACACCTGCGACCTTTGGGAGAGATTGGACATTGTGTTTTTTAGTGACAGCAGATTACTGCTTTTTGCGAGTGATTGAAACTCTACGTGCCGCCATGACCACCCCGTTTCCCTGAAAGGAAAAAGCTTCGCAATTTAACATCACAAAGGTCTTTAGATTCTACACACTGAAGAATGCTTCAATATGATGAAATCCCTTGGAGGAGTTCGTCAAAGTATGAGGCCTGAAAAGGGGGGAAAATGTCATCAAAATTACACATTAATTTTAAAATGGCTGACTTCCTGTTGGATTTGGGATATTGCTCCAAGAGACTTTTTTGTACATCTTGATATCTCCTATAAGCCTACCAGGTTTCAGATTCATACATAAAACACAGAGCTGGGGCTGTGGTTTTGAAATTTTGTAGGGGGCGCTGTGGAGCCATTTTGCGCTATTCAAGGAAAATGGTTACAAAACAACAATGCCTTCATCCATTTGGAGGTGTGTGCCAAATTTCAAGCCTCTATAAACTTTCCAAGCCCCTCAAAAGCCACTTCATCTTTCATGATGAACCGCGTTGCCACCAGGGTGCGCCGTTCAGTTTAAACTCACAATTTTTGCACTGAAGCATCACGAGGGACTGATGGTGATATTCACCGCTTTTGAGGTGGCCACGATCAACCTGTGAAAATCAGTACAACAAAGTTAAAGCCATGACATTTCCTGTTGCCACTAGGTGGCGCTGTCCGTATTTCCGACAATGGGCATATCAATCTGTTCAGGGCGGGTCTGACATCATGCCTGTAAAGTCTGGTACTGATCAGACTGGATTTCATTGAGTTATACTAATTTGTTTCTTCATGGCGTGACATCAAAGTTCGCCATGCTGCTGGGGTCACACCCTTTCGTGAAAAGTCACAGTTTTCACTGTAACCCAAGACCAACTCCTTAAGGCTTTCCTGGAGAAATTTGAGGCTGCAGATGTCACCCATCACAATACTGTACCCCAAAGTGTAAAACATGACATTTCCTGTTCCCACTAGGTGGCGCTGTCCTTGATGTCAAATATGGCAGTTGAAATATGTTCAGGGGTGGAGCCTTATCATATGTGTGCTCTTTGGTCCAGATCGGAACATGTATGACAGAATGAGAGGCAATAAGATTTTCATGGCGAGTCATCAAAATTCGCCATGGCGCCACGGCCTCATACTATTGTGAAAACTCAAAAGCTCCGCAATTTAACATGGCACAAGGGTGTAGTTGACACTGTCCAAATTTGAAGCTTATAGGACCAAATCCCAAGGAGGAGTTCGTTAAAGTTCGAGGCATGGAAATGGCAAAATTAGAGCCAAAATGTCACCTTCTCTTCCAAATGGCGGACTTCCTGTTGGGTTTGCGTCAATGGGCCCACAGACTTTTTTGTTCGTCTTGGCATGATACACATGGGTGCCAAATTTCATACATGTAGCTCAAACGATGTGGTCGTAGGGCTGCATTTAACAAGGCATAGGTGGCGCTCTAGAGCCATTTCCCAGTGCTCATATGTAAAACCATTAAAATACAAAATTTTTCACCAGACCTGGCATGTGTGCAAAATTTCATGAGTTTTTGAGCATGTTTAGGCCCTCAAAAAGGCCCTTGTTTGGGGTGAATAATAATAATAATAATAATAAGAAACGGAGCAGATACAATAGGGCCTTCGCACTCTCAGTGCTCGGGCCCTAATAATAATAATTAAAGCTGCAAGCAGCGTTATGAGGGCCCTCGCACCCCCGGCACGTCGAGCCACTGCCAACACCTCAAACCGGCACGTCCGATGTGATGTCACATTGATGGATTTCATGCTTTTAATCACCAGCTAACATTTCATCTTATTCAACCAGGATTATAGTCATGCCACTAGGTGGTGCTCTAACCATTATTGACAAATAGCATAACAAACATTTCCAAGCTCGAGTCTCATCACACCTGCGACCTTTGGGAGAAATTGGACATTGTGTTTTTTAGTGACAGCAGATTACTGCTTTTTGCGAGTGATTGAAACTCTACGTGCCGCCATGACCACCCCGTTTCCCTGAACGGAAAAAGCTTCGCAATTTAACATCACAAAGGTCTTTAGATTCTACACACTGAAGAATGCTTCAATATGATGAAATCCCTTGGAGGAGTTCGTCAAAGTATGAAGCCTGAAAAGAGGGGAAAATGTCATCAAAATTACACATTAATTTTAAAATGGCTGACTTCCTGTTGGATTTGGGATATTGCTCCAAGAGACTTTTTTGTACATCTTGATATCTTACACAAGCTTACCAAGTGTCAGACTCATAGATGAAACACAGAGCAGGGGCTGATGTTTTGAAATATTGTAGGGGGCGCTGTGGAGCCATTTTGCGCTATTCAAGGAAAATGGTTACATAACAACAAAGCCTACATCCATTTGGAGGTGTGTGCCAAATTTCAAGCCTCTATAAACTTTCCAAGCCCCTCAAAAGCCACTTCATCTTTCATGATGAACTGCGTTGCCACCAGGGTGCGCCGTTCAGTTTAAAGTCACAATTTTTGCACTGAAGCATCACGAGGGACTGATGGTGATATTCACCGCTTTTGAGGTGGCCACGATCAACCTGTGAAAATCAGTACAACAAAGTTAAAGCCATGACATTTCCTGTTGCCACTAGGTGGCGCTGTCCGTATTTCCGACAATGGGCATATCAATTTGTTCAGGGCGGGTCTGACATCATGCCTGTAAAGTCTGGTACTGATCAGACTGGATTTCATTGAGTTATACTAATTTGTTTCTTCATGGCGTGACATCAAAGTTCGCCATGCTGCTGGGGTCACACCCTTTCGTGAAAAGTCACAGTTTTCACTGTAACCCAAGACCAACTCCTTAAGGCTTTCCTGGAGAAATTTGAGGCTGCAGATGTCACCCATCACAATACTGTACCCCAAAGTGTAAAACATGACATTTCCTGTTCCCACTAGGTGGCGCTGTCCCTGGTGTCAAATATGGCAGTTGAAATATGTTCAGGGGTGGAGCCTTATCATATGTGTTCACTTTGGTCAAGGTCAGAAAATGTATGACAAAATGAGAGGCAATAAGATTTTCATGGCGAGTCATCGAAATTCGCCATGGCGCCACGGCCTCACCGTATTGTGAAAACTCAAAAGCTCCGCAATTTAACATGGCACAAGGGTGTAGTTGACACTGACCAAATATGAAGGTTATGAAATCAAAACCCAAGGAGGAGTTCGCAAAAGTTCGAGGCATGGAAATGGCAAAATTAGAGCCAAAATGTCACCTTCTCTTCCAAATGGCGGACTTCCTGTTGGGTTTGCGTCAATGGGCCCACAGACTTTTTTGTTCGTCTTGGCATGATACACATGTGTGCCAAATTTCATACATGTAGCTCAAACCATGTGGTCGTAGGGCTGCATTTAACAAGGCATAGGTGGCGCTCTAGAGCCATTTCCCAGTGCTCATATGTAAAACCATTAAAATACAAAATTTTTCACCAGACCTGGCATGTCTGCAAAATTTCATGAGTTTTTGAGCATGTTTAGGCCCTCAAAAAGGCCCTTGTTTCGCCTGAATAATAATAATAATAATAATAATAATAATAATAATAATAATAATAATAATAATAATAATAATAAGAAACGGAGCAGATACAATAGGGCCTTCGCACTCTCGGTGCTCGGGCCCTAATAATAATAATAATAATAAGAAACGGAGCAGATACAATAGGGCCTTCGCACTCTCGGTGCTCGGGCCCTAATAAAATATACAAAGGGGATAAATAGAATAAATAGGAATAAAAAATAAAAATACAAGTGAATTGCACATTTCAAGTCTTGAGTCTATTGCACTGTTGACTATTTACAAAAAGTATTGCACAAGGTATTGTACAGTGAGGTGAAGAGGCACTACAGCTTAGTTGTTCCCCCCTCCTTTGTCCTCCTGTTTCCCCTCCCTCTCCCCTCCAGAGAGGAGTTAAACAGTCTGATGGCGTGTGGGACAAAGGAGTTTTTAAGTCTGTTAGTTCTTGTCTTTGGGAGAAGCAACCTGTCACTGAACAGACTCTTCTGGTTGTTAATGGCCGTGTGCAGAGGATGCCCAGCATTGTTCATAATGTCCATCAGTTTCTTTAATGTCCTTTTCTCTGCCACTGTCACCAGAGTGTCCAGCTTCATGCCGACCACAGAGCTAGCCCTCCTGATCAATTTCTCCAGCCTGGAGAAATGGCTAACACTGAGCAGTGCTGATTTTCTAACACTGGAAAATAACTCAAAATGTTAGAAATATTCTACACCCCCCCCTCCCACTGTGAACATGAATTGAATATTCAGAAGACATTTGTTTAAATAGTTCTACAAATCGGAGCTGTTGGTGTGTCCTTGGATTGTGTGGTAATAATATTAGAGCCTGCAATCTTTCTTACTGAATCTCTACTATGAGTCATGTTACCTGAGATTAATTCTATGTTTACCTGTCAGCCTGGACGAATGTGCTGTGTGAAGGAAATTAAATTAAATCAGATCTGAACTGCATACAGTTAAGGAACCTGTTCATATTTGATTGAAATATGAACCAGTGATTTTTTTTGATTGCTGATTCCAAGAGAGTCTTTGTGGAAATCCTGTTTGGCTTTTTGTTATTTTAATTGTCTTTTTCTGTTTTCCAGAACAGTTCTCCACAGTCGCTGTCCACATGGGTCAGTGGGACCAAGAAGCACTCTGCTAATGTGGGACTCTGACCAGCAACATCCAGCAAGACCCAGACAGCGTTTTCTATCTCCCAGCTGGAGTTTTTGTTTGTCTGTGACTAGGGATGGGTATCGAAAACCGGTTCTTGTGGAGAACCGGTTCCCACTGTTTCAATTCCTTGGAACTGTTTGCCATTTTTGCAAACGATTCCCTTATCAATTCCAGTCGCCCCGAATGACGTCACCACATTGCGGAGCATCATTTACCTGGCAGGAAACACGGCGCCTAAGCGGCTCAAACGCTCAAAAGTTTGATTATACTTTACGAGAACGGATGACAACAGGGGAACTTGCAATACTTGCAAAGTGGATATTTCATTTAAGGGAGGAAACACTACGAATATGCAAAAGCATTTGCTCACAAAAGACGCGATGACCTTAAATGAATCTCGTGAATCTCAACCCAGCAGCAGCAGTAACGTTTGCACGTCCTCTCCCGTTAATGCGGCAGGTAAATAATCAACTAACAGTGCATATTATGTTAGCGCGATCTGCCTTATTACAAAACCTGCTATTACTGTGCATTTAGGTGACCATGATGAGAGAGACAGACAGAGTCTGGCTGGCTCAGGTGCTGGCAGTTGTTGCTGCAGTCTACCGGTGTCCTTTCAGGCCAGGATAGACGAAGCAGTGACTAAGTTTGTGGTAAAAGGTTTGCACCCATTTGCCACAGCAGATGCCCCTGATTTTCGGTAAGTGAATGTGTTTAATTGTAGGCAGGGTGTAATGGAGGAGGTCACTTTAAGAGGGATGGACTTGACCTCCTGACTATGAATGATGTAGATGATAAGGTGCTGACTCTATGAATCCACAATCTCAACAGGGTTGTCCGATAAGAACAGATGGCGTATCCACAAAATCCACTGCCACTCAGGTATCTGCCGTTCACTCATTTATTAACAAGAATCCGAAGCACACATCCATAATGTGAGTGAGGGGATTTAACAGGCTGTAAAATGCTATATGCCGTGTGGTGAGTGATGGTGTGGTTTCTGTTGGAAAGAACATAAAAGTCTTCCATAATTATGTGAACAGAGTGAATTAAATGTGTAATACAACAATACAAACAATACTGGATAGTGGAACATTCAACCAAAATAAGGGAGTGTCAACAAATGCTAATTTTACTATTTACATAAATCCTAACTAGGCACTTTACATCAGAGCTAACATGAGAAATTAGTGACGGTCCCTTAATGACCGCACGGCAGAGGCTGCTTCGCAGTAAACGGCAGTAACAATCGGTAAACAAAGTATGCGCCAAGGATTAAACAAGGGAGGATAATGGCCGCAGCAAAGAACAAACACGATAAAACACAGAAACTTACAGTCTCATGGACGCACACCGCTAACAGCATTAGAAGGAACGAAAATCCACACGGTGAGTAAACTCTGCTGACTCTTCCCACCTGCAGCTCCGACCGAACTCTCTGCGTCGACGTGTGCGTAGTGATGAGGTAGAATTGTGTCTTCTGATTGGCGAAGAGAATGGGTTGCCTCACCGCTCATTGGCTAAACGGCAGCAGTATGCTGATATCTTACTCCGCAGATGTGGCTCCGTTCATGAGTTCTGCGAACTGGCTGGCCTTTTGTACACAGGGACATTACTGGATATTCTTGTGTAATTGCTACAGATTAATTTATGTTATACTTTGTTATTGCTACAGAAGAATATTTATTTTATTATTTTACATTTACAATTTCTTTTCCTGGGGACCCTGTGACACCCCATTGAAGAGCCGTAGGCTGGATCTCTTAAGATCTCACTGCTGTGTTTGTAAGGCCATGTTACTCCTAAATTTATATCTTGTTCAAAGAGAAGCTATAAAACAAAGTTCTAAGCTAATCGACCTTAGTGTTCTCCTTTTTTAAAAAGAATAGATAAAGAATCGAATCGTTAAACAGAATCGAAAATGGAATCAAATCGTGAAAATCTTATCAATACCCACCCCTATCTGTGACTGGAGAGTCAGATTTTTGTTGAGCTTCACACTTGCAGAGGTAAGTCAGTTTGCAGAGATCCCTCCCACCCTGGCTTTTATGTCCTAGATTTCTTATCTGAAACAGTAATATTTCAGTGACTGCTGCTTATACCACACGTTAATACACGCTACTGATCCCTGATAGGAGAATCATCAATTTTGGCAACAAAGAAGCCTGGTGGATGTTTGTTTACAGTCTGATGATGGGACATCATGCTCTGCATCTTCAAAGTTTGCCTCCTCATTATTATTCATACCCAGTAATGTGAAGTATGCTCATATCTACTATAACTGAACCAACCTGGTGCTCTTCATTTATGGAGGCTGTTGAGTCTGAATGTTGTGTATCTCGTGTTCTCTGTGGTTTGTCCTCAGTCTTTTCGCAGGATCAGAAAACAAAACCAGGAGGCGCGTAAATGTTTCTTCTCCATGATGTTTCTTCAAATGTTTCTTCTGGATGATGATAAGACTGTGACACGGGATGCCACCTTTGGTCTTGTGATGAAGCAAAGGTCAGGAAGAAGTGGGATTAACTGGTACCCACATCTGAGAAGGATGTACAGGGGCACCTGCAGCCAAATCCAAGCTTCAGGTTAGTTGTAGTTGCAGAACGCTATAGACTGAGACAGCTGAGGCATCAAATGTTTGATTAAACGGATGAACAAGAGAAGTTTCTTCCCCATAATTATCACTTCTTTGTCACGGCAGGGTGCGCCGGTGTGTAATGGAAACAGGACCCAAAAGCAGATGAGGACGAGGAGTTGAAGGTTGAACAGAAAAAGTGATCCTTTATTAGATGACGGCAGAAGTAAACCAGGAAACCAAAGTAAACTGACAAGACACTAAGAAACAAAATACTAAACGGTACTGAGACCAAAAACTATAACTATGACTGAGGTGGAAATAAACAGGCTAAGACTATGACTAACGTGGAAATAACAGACGAAAACTAGACCTATGACTGAGGTGAGGTAAACAGACGACCCAACAATGACATGCAGAAAACAGAGGGCTTAAATACATACATGAGGTGATCAGGGGAAGTGGAGACACATGGGGGAAACAGCTGACTGACATAAACCTAAATGACAGGACCAGGAGGAGGAAAGCTAAATACAATGAACAAAGAACACATGACACTGTCAGAATAAAACGGGAAATACTAAAACTAGACATGACAACACAACTTAACAGACCTAATACGTGAAGAATAATACAAGAACCCAAAACATAGAAAACCAAGGGAACAATAATAAATAACAGCTTAAACTAAAGCTAGATAGGAAATGACACAAAACTAATCACATATCAAAATGAGACAAATACAAAAATGAACTCAGAGCGCTGGGTCAGAGACCCAGCCTGTGACATTCTTAAAATCTGTAGCAACTTCAAGTCTGTCAGCGTGCTGAGCATGCTCAGAATGTGACAATATATTTTTGTTCAATATTTAATTTCTTTCAGTTGCAATTGTTAAATGAAAAAAAAATAAAAAATATATTCTTATAATTTAGCAAACTAATTTATCAAAAAAAATATACATATATCTGTATTAGTTTTAATAAATTAATTTGACACCTGTATTGAAAATACCATATTGTATTCATACAGAATCAGTTTGGTATCATTGTTTGTCTGATTGTTGAAACTAAGAGCTGCTTTGATCTGTTAAGATCTAAAGTATCCAAAGTTGAGCTCTGATGTTTCTTCACCCTTGTGTGTGTGATATGTGATTCCTACATGCTGGCAGAGCAGAGCGGCAGTTTGTGCTCACAGATGGTGACGGTGTGGAGAGACGGTGGTGTTTCCTCAGAAGAACCAGCAGAGTCACTTGCTGACTGATGTTCGTCTGCACTGCACAGAGGAAATCAACTGACCGAGGTTTGTCCAGTGACGTGTTATGAAATGTATATTTTGGTTTTATGCTTACAGTTATGATTTTCTTGACAGAGGCTCTGCAGAGGTTAGACAAAGCAGAGAAAGAATGTGCTTTACATTTTACTGTGATTTATTGAGATATTTGTTGCCTGATGTTCAGCAGGAATGGAGAAATAGAATCAAAGGGAGATGTTTTTGCTGTTTTTGTAATGATGTAAATCTTCAATATTATTTATTTGCTTGGTTATATTAGGAGTGTTTCTGAGTGAGGGCGGAGGAGTCATCATCCAGGTAAAGTGACGTGGATCAGTGGATACACTTGTCTCCCCTTTAAAGGAGACGATCCAAGTCATCCTTAAATGTTAGTGCTTTCAAATACACAAACATTTTTAAAGGACAAAAATGAACATCCAACTTTGACTGTAATACAAAATAAATCTTTGCATGTGTGTTTTCAAACTCTCAGATGGGCAGCATATCAGTCTTGGACTGTGTAACCTGCCGGAGCAGCACTGAATGACCACCACACACGAGCATGTTCCTGCAACATTCAGCATCTGATCCTTCATCTGTGTGCTTCTGCTTTTGGTAAGTAGAGTTACCCAACTCCAGTATTTCTAAACACATGCCATCCATTTCTAACGGCCTGGTTACTTCCTGTCAGTTACTTTAGAAACCATGTGGTCACCTGACCTAACACTGTTTCTTCTTCTTCCCCTTAATGTTCAAGTGTCACATGTCAAACAGCTGGAGAGGAAACTACACCAGTGTACTGGGATGTTTCACCAACACGTGCCAGATGCTGTTCCTTCATGGTGACATCACCAGAGACAGCCCCACCCACCTCAGGACCTCGCCATTGATCATGATGATTATAATGATGACAGCGAGCGGAACTAAGACTGTAAAAATCCACGACCAGAATGTTTCTTTCTAATTATGAATGAATACTGAGAGCCTCTTTCTGTGTTTTGTCTGTTTTGGGTTTTTACCTCATTTGTTACTAACAAAGTTCACAAACTCACACAGTTTACATTCTGTATGTTTCCATCTTTACCAGCCACACTCTAACTGCATTTAAGAAAATAATCCTTAGAAATCGTCGTTTTTCTCTTTTGTAATTGATGATAATTCAGTGAATATACTGCGCTGCTTCCTTCTATTGCGTCACACATTGCTTTAAATTTTTCAGTGTCCAGTTATTTTTTACTGCTGTTTGAATTCTCTGTATGTTTGACCCTGTAGACTGTTTGATGGACTGCTTGTCTTCCTGTTTGTTACCGCCGCCTGTTTTTTAATAAAGATTTGGATTTCTGACTTCAACACAGCCTCTGCGTGTCCTCCCTTTGTGTCCTCTTCCTCTGTGAATGTGTTGCATGTGTCACAGATTCCTTTTATTAACAGCTTTCCCACAGTGAGTTGCATCAGCATTCATTCACAGCACATTTCAGAAGGATTCAGATTAATACAGTGATCTTACAGTCAGAATGATCCTGACAGAGTGCCACTGTAAATGATCTTTCATCAGGTACATTTTAAAGTTCAGTATTTCAAAGCAGGAGTTATGAAGAATCATGCTGGCATTAGGACTAATAATATGTACTTAAAGTCAAAGTTTTTTAATTATGCTAGAATATTGGAAGACAATCAACTTTTAGTGTTTTCCACATATTAATTATTCTGAAATAGAGACGGTGACCCTAACTGTACAGAAGCACTAAACAACTGACAATCTAACAGACATCATTGGCCTGAGCTGTCATGCACAGTGAGTCTGATCCTTTGCTGTGAGAGTCTGACAAGCATGTTTCTGGTCAGTTTGGAAGAAATAATATCACAATGTTGATCTTTTTTTCAATATTCCTTCTCTTTTACAATATAAACTGTGATCAAAGCTACTTATGTTCACAGCATGTAATAATACTGACAGTCCAGGGCATTGTGGTCTGTTGAGCTAGGGTTAGGGTTAGCAATTCAGACATATGTAATCAATATTAAACGTCTCTGACGTGGGCCACTGTGTTGGGAAATCCATACCAGGCTGGAAGGAGTCAAGGTAGGTGAGCATCCACGAGAAGACAGCAGATGCATCCTACTAATACTGACAGGACCAGGAGACTCCAGAAACCGAGCATTTTCTCTTCAGTGCCATCCTCTCCTGTCACCCTCTCTGCCCGCAGCTCTTTGAGTATGGGGTAGATAAGGGCGCAGAGAAACCCTTATTACTAATTTGTATTATAATTCAATTTTCATGAAATATTCATATTCAGTATCGGTCCTTTTATATTAATAACCACGTATCCACCCAGGCTCATGGTGGGGCAGGGCTCTGTCCTGGGATGCTTGAGTACAAGGTAATGTACACCTGACCAGGTATCCAGTCTGTCAGAATTGTTTTCAATATTTGGTTCAAAAACATGAGTGACAACAAAAATCCAACTAGGATTCTTGCATATGATGAATGAAGTCTGTCTTTGACTGTATTGTCCAGCTGATCCATCAAACCCCCAGCAGGTGAACCTTATTCATGACATAACACGGCAACAATGTAAAAAATGAAACAGCAACAGTCTAAATGTAAAGTGCATTCTAATCTCCTCTTCAATAAATCATATGCAAAGAGTCATTCAGGACTGTAAAACGTGAACTACAGAACCCAGAGTCGTCATCATTAAATCTCTGGTTGCTTCATTTTTCTATCCTATATCAGATACTTTAAGGTTAGGTTAGGTGAAGTTGCATTCTCATGGTGAGGCAAAGTGCTTTATGTGTGTGTGCGTGTCATGAACGGCTATAAAAGGCCTATAATTAAAGAACAAAGTGGGGTTTGAGTTCGAGTTGCGTCAGACTGTCACTACTTGTAAATGGAACGCAGCCTTCCTGTGGCGGACAGCTAATAACAGGAATCGGACGCGGTCCACCCAAGTCCACAGCAACCACCATAGCAACCGCCTAGCATGACCTTAGAAACATATTCTGTCTTCATAACTATCAAAAACATGAAATGATTTGCAAAGTGTGAAAGTGTTACAGCTGCAGAGAGCTATGGCGGTATCTTTGGAAGCTGTTTACATAGCTAATAATATACAATGTAACCATGGAGACAGTCAGTCACGTGAGCTAGCGGTGCATGTTTACTACAGTGAATAAGGTGATTGCGTGCACAGCGTCCACACGCTGCAGAGGGTAAAGACATTACTTCAATATTGTTTTATATTGATGTATATTTGCCTTCTGTTGACCATCACCTCAGGTTCATCATCACAGTTTCAGCAGACAGATGCACACTGTCTAAATATCAACACATTCAAAAACTCATGTCTCAGAAATAAGCACAGCTGTTCATGTTTGTCATTAGAGTTTTATTTGTAAGAAAATTATGAACTTCATATTGTGCATCAAATAAAAGAACATTTCACAACTCTGAGTCAACAGAAACAGGTAACAGAAATGTCTCTAATGTAGACATGTACAGTGTAGTGTAAGCATTAAAAGATCATAAAGGAAACACTAACATTCATGTGAAACTAATTGTAATAAAAAATGAACAGGTGCTTTATAGATGTAAAAGAAAGAATCTGAAAACAACACTTTTTTGGTCTAAGTGATCAAAGTAGAAAACAGAACTGATGTTCAAGAACAAACCGTAGCTGCACTAATATTACACATCTCCATTGTTATGGTGAACAGACATGTTGCTTTTAAAACCACATGCAGTGTGTGACCGTGACTGTTCACTGAGACCATGAACGCCACTTCGCTGAAGCCTTCGCCTTCTTCTTCTTCTTCTAAATTGGAAGAAGAAGGAGCATGAGCTGCTTTGATCTACTGAAAGGAAAAAGCAGAACATCTGAGCTGAAACCATTAAGACAGGAACAATCATTCAATGCAGTGTCTCAGGTGGCTTAGCCTGTTACAACTGTTGATACAAGCTACACACACACACACAGCCTTATGGGTACAGTAGTCTCCTGCTACACCTCCTTTTAGCTAAAGACATACTTCACAATGACTCACTCAGCTCACAAGAACAGGAATGCAGAGCATTATCAAACGTTAAAATGATACACATCTCTCACTTGTTCACTTACATTTAAACGAAACACATAATTGTAAACATCTCTAACAGCCTAAGCCAGCTTTGAATAGGGCCTGAATGGATAACTTCAGAGAATTACACATCCAATCTTACACGAGGTCTCACCGCTCGACCAGATCTGGTAACAGTCCCTGTTGGTGTGAGGTGGCTCCTATTTCTCCTTAGAAAACCTGTCTGTCTCTACCACATAAGATCTGGGAGCACTGGCAGGTCCAACTACTGCTCCAGTGGTTCCTTCAGTAGTAATCCACACCTTCTGTCCTGACTCTATGTCTGCGGTTGTAGTGTTTTGCCTGCTCACGCCTCCCCTCCTCATCCTTCTCGCGAAAAGCCTGTAGGTCGGGCCACTTTGGCACCAGCTTCGCAGCAGCTTGTGGCAGAGAGGTACGCAGGTGTCTCCCCATGAGCAACTGTGCCGGTGAGAGCCCATGTTCCAGTGGGGTGGCCCTGCACGCTAGCAGTGCTCTGCTGTAGTCACAGTCCTCTCAAGTCTTTAATGGTACGATCAGCGCGTTCTGCCTCCCCGTTGGCTTGGGGGTACCTGGGGCTGCTCGTTTCATGTGTGAACTGGTACTCTTTAGCAAAGTGCTTGAACTGTTCTGATGAAACTTGCGGCCTGTTGTCCGATACCACAGTCTCGGCAACTGCATGTCTTGCAAAGGCCTCTTTTATAGCATTAATAGTGACCTCTGCTGTTGTGTCTCTCAGTTCAGCAAGTACCAACGACCAGATTTGGTGTGTGGTAGTAACAGGCAAATGAACTTTTGTTTTTTAATGATTTGAATATATATGAATGCTTGTGCATAAATACACAAACAATACACATATGCTTTCATGCTTTCAATTGTGTCATTTACGTGATCTAGGTCAGCGGTCTCCAACCTTTTTTGCACCACCGACCGGTTTATGCCCGACAATATTTTCACGGACCGGCCTTTAAGGTGTCGCGGATAAATACAACAAAATAAAACTAGTACCGAAAAAAGAAGATTTATTCATAACACACGTGAAAAGACCCAGGAAAACCGAGTTAATGATAAAAACGATAACAAAATAACGCTGAAAAGCGATAAAAACCCTGAAAACCAGACATTTCACACCTGAGCCTCAACTCTCGCGGCCCGGTACCAAACGACTCACGGACCGGTACCAGTCCGAGGCCCGGGGGTTGGGGACCGCTGTTTTCTGGGTAGCTCTGTTTTGGAAGTTCAGTTCAAGCTAGAAATGTGCTTTGGAGTTTGTACGTGTTTTGTCTCTAGGGGCCACCACATATATTTCTATTTACATTCAGGTGACAGCAATCCATGGATGGTTTCGACATGCAAGAGGATATTTTCCCCGGTGCCCAGCGGGAGAAGACACTGCTTGCGATGTCGATGAGGTCCTGTGGCCAGACCCCAACAGACGGCGGGATCCATGAGCCCACGTATGCACAATTGTCATGATTTTTTGTGTGTACAGTATAGTGTTTTTTCTATTACTGTATTATGTTTGTGTTTTGCTTTATCTGAATTGATGGTGCTGCAGTGGACAATATTGAGTAGGCCTATTTGCTTTTTTTGGTTGTTTGTGTCTCCTGAAAATGTGCCTTCAGAATAAACAATGACAATGAAAGACTGCAGTGTTTTATATGAAGTAGACTAGTGTGTCCCCCTGATCTGATCTGCATGTGATGCAAGTATGTGTCATTTTGTCAACAGAGTTACATCTTGACAGAGGAATGTTAGGTTTTGACAGCAGAGTTTCAGTTTGGCACAGATGTGAATGGTATATTTTGATGTGTCATGTTTACTTGTGTTTAGAGTTTTGGCACAATGAGCGACGTTTTGCAAAATGTGTTCAAGCAACGGGCAAAAACTGTAACATGTTTTTCACCAAAGATTTCAGCAATTATAAAAATTCAACTCAAGCTATTCAGCTATTAGCATTCACACTGCATTTTCTACAGGAAGTACATTTTATATACCAGTTTCAGTTCAAAGTGCATTAAAAATAATAAATAATTATTAAAAATAATACCATCAATATGTTACTGCACTACACTTACTGGACTTGTGGAAGTATTTTGAGAACCATAAGAGATTCTTACAAATGTTTGAAAGAAAAAAAATCTTTAACATAGCTGGAGACTCGTGTAGAAATATGAACGAGTTTATAAAGTTTCTGTCATGGTGTGCTGTGACAGGCAGGTAGTAGGACCCAAACACAGGACTCTTACGTGGAATGAAACTTGAATCGGCAGCTTTTATTGCTGGAAACTCAGGTGGACTCAAGAAACTACAAACTAAGAAACAAGAACTAGGAAAACAAATCAGGAACTATGAACAAGAATCAAGTAAAGAACACGGAGGAGAAAAAACACCCAGCCCACTGAAAACTAAAGAAACCCCCAAAAACATGAAGAACAATCATTAAGGAACATATTTACATATTTAGAGTTACTGCAACACCAACACTGGGTCACAGCTTCAGTGTCAGTCGGTGACTTTTGGTCTGCAACAGCAGCAGAACAGACTTCTCAGTCTTTTGAAGAAGCCCTTTTTCTTCTTCTTGATCTGACGGTCTTCGGACTTCATGCTGGCTTCAGGTTCTGGAAAAGGTTCCTCAAAGGGAACATCAGGAACCGGCCCAATTTCAGAACAAGATCCGTTGATCATATGATCTTCACCTTCAACACAGGATTTGGACTCGCCATAGGGTTCCTCACAGGGAGCGTCGGGCTCTGCAACACTTTCTGACAGAGCTCCTTCGATCGTAAGGTCTCGAGTACTCAGACTGGATGCCCTTTCAGAAAGAAGTTCCTCACAGGGAGCGTCGGGCTCTGCAACACTTTCTGACAGAGCTCCTTCGATCGTAAGGTCTCGAGTACTCAGACTGGATGCCCTTTCAGAAAGAAGTTCCTCACAGGGAACGTCGGGCTCTGCAACACTTTCTGACAGAGCTTCTTCGGCTGGTGGAACATTTGCCACTGAAAGGCCGTCAGAGGAGCGCTCACCATTTGTGCTCTTCACATCAGGACTTGAAGGGGGCTCAAAGATTTCACATATCCGGATCCTTGCTACATCAGCAATGGTCTTCAGCAACAGGGGTGCAAAGTTTGCAACTTGGATAGACAGAATTTCTTCAGGAAATTTCTGTCTAATCTCCGTCAGGATGCTGTCGACCAGATCGTCTCGGATAGAGCGGGTGAAGACGGCCTGTGTTTCCATCACCGTGAGGCTCTTGGAGACACGATCTAAAGTGGCCTTGGTGACACTGGTGGAGAGGATACTTAGACTCTGGGAGGCCATGTTTAGGAGGGGACGAGGAGGAAGCTCCCAGAAGCCCTGGAGAACGCGGGGAACTACCTCGACCACTACCTCCTGCGCGGTGAGCAGTTTGCTGTTAGGCTGTTCCTGCTGCTTCTTTTTCAGGATTTCAACGTAATCCTTCACCGCGCTGAGGAGTTTAGGTGCTCTGTAGAAAAACATGATAAGAGTTATCTGTTAAACATATTCAAAGCATCATTTAAATATTGAAACACTGTAGCTGGACTGTTAACCCTGTAACCACCTTTGTAGCATACATGAGTTTCTGAGACCTCGATCTCATCAACATGATCAATACTTGCTATAATTTCTAAATGTTGTGGACAAAACTCTTTTTTAGTCTAAAGTTAACATTGTCGTTAACACAAAGTTGCCAAAAACACCCAGTGTATCAAATGTGATACAAAAAATAAATACACAATAAAAGTAAATCATACACAACATGACATAGCAAAGAACTCATGTGTGGCTTTTGTTTAAAGGGTTGATAAACATCTCAGTTCCAAAGAATCTGAATTTTCTGGCTGTTTTTTGATGGGTTGGGTCTTACAGGGTTAATAACTGTATGTTACATGTGACTCACTGAAATTTAGGAGGTACGGCCTCTGGGAACTGAAGAAGCAACCTGGCTTCAAATTCAACGTCCCTCATTTTATTGCTGACGTTCACCGCCCACACCTGAAACAGAAAACACATTTACAGTGCGCTTATGTGTAAAGGTTATGTGCACGTAATGAAAAAAAAGTCTTGTGGGTTTTCTCGTCTTACCAGCCTTAGAAGAGGTTTGGCTTCCTCTTCGTCAAAATCCTCTAACTCAAACTCCCACAGCCTTCAAAAGAAAGCAAAGCAGAGGTTTTCTCTCAGCACTTACACGTCATCACAAACAGACTTTCAGGTGTGACAGTAACTCACTGCTCTCTGAGCGTCTCCCTGCTCTTCTTCACCAAAAGATCTCTCAGATCTTCAGCAGTGAGGTTCGGTGGAATTAGATCTTCCTGCTGAAGTCTGAGAAACTCCGTCATTATCGCAACCTAAAAGTAAAGGAGACATTTAATCACCACCACTCTCAGGTCCTCAGAAATGACCTGATATTTTCTGTCAGCTTTGGTTTGCATGAATCTGGGTCTAACCTGAGCCTTGTAGCCCGGAAGATACCAGCAGATCTTTACAGCTGTTTCATAAATCTGTGTGTTGAACAACACCTGTCAAAGAAATAGCAATTTAGTCATTGTTACTTAAAATGATTCTCAGTTTGTCAACTTTTAAAACGACATCAAATTCTTCAAATTACTGAAATGCAGTAAAAGCAAAAGCGTCACATACCCTGATAGGCTTATAGATTCCTTGACTCTTTTCCATTTAAACGTGTTCAAATCAAAGTCAGGAAGAAAAACGTCAACTGCTCTCCAACGATGGCGTACGGGGGATCTGGACCTGAAAATGCTCTCAGCTCGGTGGTCTCGCACAGATGAGCTCTTTTGACAGTCTGATGTTTATTTATGAATGCAGAATTTCTTGAGCAGTCACCATGGAAACTTGATGCAGCTTCATGTTGTTAAATTAAAAGTAAACACTGTGTATTTTGCACTACACTCCACTAAACTTATCATATAAGTAAATAAAGTGTGGGTTAGGTCCCTCCTGTGGAAAGAGCCACACAAACCGATGGATCAGAAAAGACAAAGTCAGCTACAGCATGCCTTTTCATATTATGTGCCTGCTTATCTCCATTTCTTTACAGTAGATGGGAACTTTTGCAGTAAAGCAATGGCTTACAAACAGTGGACTGTGGACTAATGCAGACATCTGAAGCCTGACAGCAGCTGGTATATACACAGCTTTGGACAAACTGGCCCTTTAAACAGCCCAGGGGAAGAAGAGACCTCTGCGTTATCAGTGCAGCCTAAAGCACAATAATAATAATACTATTAATATGATTTTTAGAGCAATAATGCCCCCAAATAATGAAGTCATTAATTACACATCCGTCATGCTTCACAGGAGGTCAGGAGTGACCGATGAACGTGATGCTACATTAGAGTCTGTCCTATGAGTTCAGCAGGAGGAGGTGAACCCACATCTGGGACCAGTTCTCTAGTGGGTCCAGTATCATACTTGTGTTCATCCTGGTCTGAACCTGGTCAGAAGAACTGACTTCACTTTTGAAAATTCAATACTTATAAAAGGTAACCCCAAACAGTCTACAACGGCTGTTTTCTGTCCACCGAAGCAAATTTGATTGACGAGGTTTTTGTACCTTCACTTCTCCAAAAAGCAAATAAAGAGATTAAACAAAGATTTACTGAACGACCGTCAGAATTCCCAGAGCTAACGTAGATCGCTTTATGCTCTTGAGTCAGGAGGGATAAGAAAAGTGACTGCAAACATTGTGGAACGATTCATAGCGTTTGATTGCTTGTGTGAATGTATTAAACAGGAAACCAGGAGCTGCAGAAACCCAGTAATGCTGAAGACGCATGCGTGTGCGTTTATTACAGGTTTTTCTGAATGCTTAAACCCTAACTGTGATTCTTACAGCACAATTCCTAAAACTATTGATACTTATAGCAAAACCACTCACTGAGTGTGCAAAACTAAAAGCACAAACACTGCTTTGCACTCAGTTTGCCATTTTGTAACACACACTTTGCAAACCTGTAGCTACAATCCACTGCACAGCACTCTTTTTGCAGAACTGTAAACACAACTCACTGCTTTGCACTCAATTTCCAAATGATCAACGCACTCCTAGCAAAACTATACACATTTATGGCCATTATTTACACTATTTTGTCAACTGTCTGGCACACTGCCACATGTGAAAGCTTTATTAGATAATTAGTTCACTTTGCAATCAGCCTAAGCACTATGATACAGGTAAGCTCTGTGTGTGGAGTACAATGGAGGGAGCAGGAAGAGTGAGAGGAGGCCGAGGAAGAGGACGTGGAGGTGAAGAAGTAGGATGAAGAGGACGACAAGGACAAGGAGGAGCAAGAGGAGGACGAGGAGGGGGGAGAGGACGGGTAAGAAGAGTAAGAAATAGAATTGCTGATGACATCAGAGCTACAATAGTGGACCATGTCATCAACCGTGGAGTGACCCTGAGGGAAGCTGACCAACGTTTTTTTGGTTTTTCTCAAACTTAAGTAACTGAAACCTTTCATTGAACTACAGCAGAAACAGATTGGAAATGCCAAGTTATTCTAACACTAGTGGACTTGTTAAACAAAACATTTGTTTCACTTCTTTCTCAACATGCAGCACCATTAAGAACAGTGGACCAGCATAGTTGGTCTGCATGAGCACACTTACTGCAACAGTTGTACATGCTGAAACTGGTTGCTGGCAGCTGATGTGAAGAAATGTCTGGACACATCAAAAGTTTTCTTTTTCATTTTTTCCCTCCCTTGGATAACATACACATGGCAAATAAAAACATGTAACTAGGGTGACGTGAAGTGTGTATCATCAGGTTTAACTAAAATATAATGAGGCTGTCCATCTGTGAAGTAATTGTTCCTTCAAAAACCACTGTGACAACAGATTTTATTTCATTCATTTGATGGTTTTCTATTCTGTATACTGGAACTTTTTAATAGCCCCCCTGTCCACACATCCTTGACATGAGACTTTCTGCAGAGTTGCACATGATGAATGCACACAAAACTTAAAGTGTTGCTGTCATATTTTTTTGGATGTGGTTTGTTGTCATAATCAAGAACGTGTCTTATTTTTTTATTTGTTTTGTTGCTGATCGGCCATTGGACTGCTGAGCCTGCAGTGAACAGCCAGTCACTGACTCTTGATGCTAGAGCAAGGACAACTGAGCTCTCTCTCTCTCTCTCTCTCTCTCTCTCTCTCTCTCTCTCTCTCTCTTTTAAATAAATAATACGTTCGAGCTGTTTATGTTTTTGACTTGTTATGGACTCTGACTGGCAATGGGAGGGCTGGCGGACTCATATTATGGAGGTGGAGGGTAGACACATTTTGTGTGCAAGAGACCACATACTACAGTGGTGATTGACACAGACTTCAATGGACATTTAGGTGAAGGGAACAGAGGTTATGAGGTGTTGGGTAGGTGTGGTGTTTAGGAGAGAAATCTAGAAAGACAGATGTGGGGCAGATTTTCCAAGTGGAAATGGCCGTGGTGCACACATACTTCAAGAACAGGGAGGAACTTGTAGAAATATATGAAAGTGGAGGAAGCTGCACACAGGGCAACTAAATATTATGCAGAAGGTGAAATCAAAAAGACAGGAGACAAGGAGGTGTCAGGGAGAATGCAGCTATGCAGCATCAAATGGTAGTTTGAAGGATGAGTTTGGACATCAAGAAGAGGAAGTGAGTGAAGGCAGAGACATGCAGGAGTATAAACAGGCTCTGGGTAGTAGGGAAGACTTACCAGATGGCTGGGATAGTACAGCTTTATTGAGATAAACTGCCAAGAAGGGGTTTGACGTCTTCTCTGCACAGAAGAAAGGGAAAAAAGAAAAGTGATTTTGAAAGTATTTGAAGGAAGAGATTTACAAAGAAAAAGAAGTGTAGTTAGCGAAATGAAGAAAATAGACCAAGAAACTGAGAGGCTAGGCATGTAGCAGAAAGAGGTGACAAAGGAAAAGGCTCAGTGCCACGTATGTGAAGCTGGACCCCAAGGAAATGAGGGAATGAGACTTGCTAGGCAGAGAGTGAGTTTGAATGGATGTTCAAACCCAAAAAAAAAAGATATATTCACATAACATAGATTGAAAGAAGCTGCAGGTGGCACAGCAGCTTTAATGTCTTCCAGACAGGAAGTTTTGGAAAGAAATATCATCATTTCCCAGATTTTACTATCTTAGTGTTCTGTAACAAAATCACTGTTGTGCGCATGGTGTTAGAGATGATGATGATTACAAACAAACTTAATGTGCTAGTCGTGCTTTTCTTGAGGGATTTGTCCTTCGACCAGTTTTCATGTCATTGGAATCATTTGCATTCACTGATTCTGGCACTTATTTCATCAAACCAAACTCCAAGTAAATACTTTCGGCTTTTTGGTTTTGTCAAACGAACTAATGTAAAGAATGCCTGGCTGTGCACTACACCACGCAGTGGGAATTTGTCTTCTCCAGTTAAATTCAGGATTAACTTGCTTTATAACACAGACCTCAAAAGTAACCGTTATAACCCCAAACACAAGAAAATGTGATCTACAGCACAGTGAGAACTGGCAACGCTTATCTGGAGGGGTCAGAGTGAATGAACTGGACACCTGTAGAAACAGGATTTGATTTCCACTGATTTCCTTTCTGATCCGATACCAAGTAAAATTCAGGGTGGTATCGACGATACTGATCTGATACGATACTCTGAACAAAAACTTATTTTTTTTACTCTATCTTTTATTTTATCTCAAATTATAGCGTCGTAATGATCACAGGACATCAGATTACTTGTTCTTATCACTTAATGATGCAGAATTATCATATAGAAATGAAAAACCTGAAGTTGTGGCTATTTGTTGCCTGCCTGCAGCATTAAAGGACTCTGTGAGAGACGTCTGTCTCGCCCTGGCAGCACCTCTCCCTCTCCTCCTCTTCAGTTCGCCTCAACATACGCTCGTCATATTCTGTGATATGATTCACTCTGAGGTGTTTGACCAGGTCAGCGGTGTTACCACAACACCTCACATTCTTGCCACATGTATGGCAAACCACGTCTCAGCTGTTCGTGGAGGTAAAATACGTCTGCACATGACTCTGTTTACGCTCAGCCATTGTTGTGAGTGTGCACGCCAAGGGGCCGGACACAATGACGGGTATCAGAGGAATCGATATTTCAGTATCGATCCGCACATCACTAGTTGAGCTACGTTTTAAACTGGTCCAAAAAACAAATGCATATTTTCCCGAACCACTGTTCCTTGACTAAGGTGGATAACGTGATGAGGTCAAGGAAGGGTGTGACGGAGATTTGATTGAAAAACTTTGTCGTCCGTTAAAGTTTCACGTTGGCTTTTTCATCTTGAAAGCCCTCTCTGCTCGTGTCCAACCCGTGTGAACAATCATAGATGTGAGAAATGTAAACAAACCGTCCGCAGAACGCTGATCAGGTTATTTTAAGCGCAAGAAAACAAAAACGTTGCGCTCACCGTCGGCGTCACGGACGAGGCCTGGGGGTCCGGGCCCGTCCACAAAGGTCATTGTAACACAAATCATACGATTGCTAATGAAAATGCTATAAAGCTACATCGCAGATAAGTCTCTGGAATAACAATCAAGGCCATGTTAGTTATTTGATGAATAGTATCTGTGCCACTCATGGCGCATGACTGAGGAGGACGTTGACCTCTGCAAGTCAGGAAAGTCTGCTACTCATTGTATAAATATGAGATGTTTTTCAAAAACCAGCCATCATCTCGGGAGGCTGACTCCAAAGTACCATCTCACTTCAAACTTGCAAAACAAGTCGAGTCGATGCGAGCGCACTGCTTGTTTCTAGTTAGTCTTTAAGGATGACAGCATTAGTCTGCTCCTTTGTATGAAAGAAAGTGAGTCGAGTCCATGTGGTCTGGCACCCACCCACATTTCTCTGCTAGTGATCCATGAGGACTCCACCTTGTTGCCAGTTCTCTTGTGTGGAAGCTTCAGGAAATGACAGCTTCACTCTGACGTGTGTGAGCTGTGTGAGGTCTGTGGTTAGAAGTTTACAGTGTTTGCTCTTTGTGTCGTCTGTAATATGCTCTATGGCTTTAAAAAAATGGCCACATGTTTCTGTAGCTGAATTTGTCCATCTCTGACCTTCTGAGACTGTATTTTCAAACAGGGACGTTCTGACTTTTCTTCACCTTGTACTTCATTCTGCAAATGTTTTATACTCTATTAGAGTTATTACATTATTCTGTTATGCTATAAAATCAACCCCCATATAAGATCGTACTTAAGAAATACATTTAAAAACCTTCCTGTGCAAATAACCCAAGTTATCTAGAAGAAATAAAAACTGCACCGCAAACCAAACTCAGGTGTTCGACCTGTTGAGCTCGGGAAACTAACTGGTGTTTCATTTTAGTGAGTGCTTTGTTAGATTCCTTCATTTGAACCAAATGAAGTTGATTAAAGTTGATGCATTGATGTGTTTGAAGTGTTTTGTTAGTTGCGATGGATCTCCTGCTGTCTTTTTTCCTCATTATTAAAAGAGGATTTCTTTGAATTTCAAACATCCATTTCCTGTTTATCTGGTCCCGGGTCACAGGTGCAGCAGTCTAAGCAGAGAATCCCAGACCTCCCTAAACAACCACTTCCTCCAGCATATCCAGGACAATACTGAGGCATTCCCAGGCCTGCTGAGAGATATAACCTCTCTAGTGTGTCCTGGGTCTGCCCTGGAGACTCCTCCTCATGGGACAGGCCCCAAACACCTCACCCAGGATATTTTTAATGAAAACATCACAAATAAGTCGTCAGGTCTGATGGTCACATTTGTGAGATTCAACCACCATAAAGCAGAGATCACACAGGACACACTGTGTAACCCTCAGCTCAGGTGTGTTCAGGACATTTGCTTGGAAGAAGCCGTCTGTGGATAAAACCTGCTCTCCACCTCAGCTGTCAGGTTTATCCAGAGAACGGCCGTCCTGACTTCCAGCAGCCCCACAGTCCTCGTTTCTAATAAACTGGCATCACTGAAATGAACCGTCTGCCTCGCTGTTCAATAATCTGCTCTTTGCCAATTTCCCAGCAGAAGCTTCCACTCATATCAGCATTTTTCTGTGATTCTCACATGAACTAAACAGAAAAAGCTGAAGCCAACCTCAGAGTTCCCCGTAGTGAGGAAGAGTTTCCTCTGAGCCACAGCTGAGTTTGATGCGTCCACAAAGGAAGACTGACGGGAGGACAGACTCTGGGAGAAAGGCAGATATTAAAAGATATGAATACAAAGTACGCTGCAACAAACAGGACAGCAGATTATGAAGAGCGGTTAGACCTTCATGTGTCAGTCATTGAAATGTGATCAAAGTTACCTGTTTGACATCCTGATAGAAGAAAATCAGCTTCTTGGATCCGTTTGCAGCAAAGAATTCATGGATCAGACTGAACTGGAAGAATCAGACATTAATGACTCAAAGGTTCAACTCTGAGGAAGGATCACGTCTCTGAACTTACTCTGTCATCAGAGACGATGGCGTCTTCCACCGCCGCCTCCTCCAGGCTGCCGGCGTCGGCCAGCCTGCTCATCAGGTATTTATGTCGGGCATCCAGAGCTGCCCGCCGTTCCTCCTTCACGGCTCTCGCCTGTTTGGCTACTTCTCTCCTCGCCTCATTGGACAGCAGCATCGTCCTTTTACCAGACACCTGGAGAAACATCAGCTCAGTCTACAGACGCAGAGACCAGTGAGAGCTTGGCCCAAACATCTGCAGGTTTCTGAGGACCACGTTTGACCCTGACTGGAGGCATCGATTCTGAGAGTGACTGCCTAAACTGAGCTACTGTCCCCCCTCCACTGAGACGTTCTCCTGTGATGTGTCATGGGGGGAAGTGTTCCTCACGGTTGGACTCGTGAGAAGTTCAGTCAGTTTATTCAAACTTTAAAAAGACGCATTTTCAGTCTCTGGATTTCAGCAGAAACAAATGTGAACACAGCACTTTTTGATTGAGTATAAAAGGATGAAAGAGTCAGTGATTAGTAACATTGTTGCTGACTGATGCTGTTGTAGAGCTGTCTTTGGATCCTCACCTTCCTGGAAGCCTTCCCTGGATTGCTCATATATCATTAACTTGTTTGTGTTCAGTAGAATCAGGTGTTGTGGATGCAGGTCGTAGCTGTGTGAGGCCTGTACAGTCAGCGCTGTGTGAGCGCTGTGTAACGTTAGCTTAGACTTCTTTCTGTTGTTATCATCCTTCAGGTTAATGTTGTTTTCATTATGCATCACAGGAAGTGTGGGTGGCTGTTAGCCTCACAGCTCATGGAGAGTTGCTGCTGCTCTGCCTCCTTTTTGATGTTTCTGCTCTTTGTGGCTTTGTGTTACTTTGTGTCGTGTCTGAAACAAAGTGAGTCCATGTTACTAACTGTAGTCGGCTCTCTGTCTCGTGCACAGCTGACTGTTGTCTGAATGAAAGTATTTTTGTACTTTGTGTAATCTGTTGGGTCTTTGAGCCCTTTTTAAACAGCATATGAGCCATATGTATGTGTGTATATGAAAGGTTGTTTGTAATACATCAAATTGTTGCTTATTCTAGAGCTGCTGCTGTGCCTGATTGGTCTACTCGCTCGAAACTGAAGGTTGACTTGATTCTTTTGGTTTTTTACATTTTGTCAATAAACCAACTTCTTTATGATTTGAACGGCGTCTCTGACGTGTCACAGGCCTGTCAGCTTTCTTGGTGATTGGTATAGATTTGAGCTTCATGCTCTGGCTGTTGTTGGGTTTTCCTCTTTCATATTAAAGCTTTTGTCCTACATTTGGCTCTAAAGTCTAATTCTAATCCCAGCACTGTGTCTGGGTGTGTGATGCTTGTTTTCCTGCTCTTTCTCATGAAACAGTCACAACATTCTCAGTCCAACTTTCACTCTTTGCTGCGTTTGCTGCAGCTGCAGTGAACATGGTGCCGTTTGCCTTTAAGAAAGTTGTGCACAAAGGCTTTTTCTCTAGCAGACAGCTGTGTGGCTAAAAGTCAGATCATTTTTTACCACCTCAGTCACACTGGACTGAAACAAGAGTGAAACTAGGAAGAATCAGAGTTTGTCCAGTGACTGCACTGATTTTCTTCATATTCACAAACTGATTCTAAGTAGTTGCATCAGCTAATCACCCGGACACTGAGCGTCCAACACGCTCCCTGAAGGGAAACGATTACATCCTCCAAACAATCACAATCTGTCTCTGAACGACTGGAATTATTCTCTGATTTGTCAATAACTGGAATTCATCAATGCAGACACGTTGCCAACATGATGAAGTCAGTCTGAGTCGCATCTCTTTGGCTAACTTAACTCAAGTGGTTGCCGACTATTCTGGTTCTATTCCCATATAACAGCAGGGCTGCTGAGCACCTCTGTCACTCTGCACTTATGTTCCCAGTTCTCTTTTGTGGAGGAATTTTCCAGGAATTCCTGGGACCAGCTTTCCATGAGAGACCCGATCAGGAGCGACTGTCCTGGACACTCCCAGCATCACAGGGACTCACAAACCCGTCTACCACAGTGAGAAGACTGATGGTCACAGGCCCACATGTAGCTTTAGATCACACGTGTGCACTTCCTGTGGTCACTGCTGTAACTCTAGACTCACCGAGGGGCCAGTGGTTGGTGAGGCAGCAGCAGCTGAAGTCATGTGACTAATGGCTCTCAGCTTCTGTCCTCCTATTCGCCGGTGTCCTTCACCTGTCACACCTGGTCAAGAAAGAGTGAGAATGTTCAGAGCTTTAATGGAAAAGAATATTATTACATATAAAAGGCCTCTAACAAGTATTGTAGTGTTAATCAGGATGAAGTCCATCATGAACACTTCAGAGTGCTTCAGACAGTCGGTGTTTCATCCACAGAGCCTCCAGTCTGCATATCAAAGGATCCTGAGGAATGACAGTGAACCCCGAGTTCCCCTCATTACATTCATGTGTGTGACTGTGAGGAAAAGGTGATTGTATGAACGTGTGTGAGCGAGTGAATGAGGCTTGTATCAGAGTGGAGATAATGTCAGCGGCACAAGCTGGACGCTGCAGGTGTCACATGTGAATCTGTGCATCAGTGTCTGCACCTTTGTGGAGGTGAAGCTCAGGAGGTTTGGATTTGTTCAAAGCTCTGTCTGCTCCATCTTTCTTTCCCTCAGGCCTCTCCAGATCAGGAAGGAGGTCCTGTTCTCCTTCTCCCTCCTGGATTTCTGGATCCAGGGAAGGATCAAAGTCTCTCAGCCCAGCATCAGAGCTTCTGGCTGGGGGAGGACTGGAAGTTTCAGCTGGAGGCTGAGAGCCTGGATCTGCCATCTGAGTCACAATTCAAATATTCTCAGTAATCTCAAAAAGCAACAGAAAGGTGCCATTTTCATGAGCAGTGGGTTATCCAGCAGTTTGATTCATGTCAGCAGCATTTAGTTTGTAACTGCTGACTCACCTCTGGCTGTGTCCTGCTCTCAGGGTCACAGTGGACACTGTACCTTTGACCGAAGCTGCAAAGACAGTCAGCAGGGGTCTGGATGCATTCAGCACCACGTCCTTGTTGGGCAGACACCTTCAGTGACAGGACAGACAGTCCAAAGTAAGGAGACGTGGGACACAGTGAAGACACAGAAACAGAATCCAGAACTATAATCACAAAACAAACTCAGAAACATAAAGAGTGAATCAGCTGATTCAGTGTTTGTGACAAAAACATGGATCCTGGTTAATAACTTTTATTTGTTTGTTTCTGTATTATTTTGTGTATCGTTCTTATGAGCTGTTGTTTTTTCAGTGAAATATTATTTCATTGTTTTAAGCTTTTTGTTGACTTTGAAGTGCTTAAGTTGATATTTTTGAACATTTAATTTGTTCGATTATTGTCGAGTCGATAAAACTGTCAAACGCACAGCTGCTTCCAGCACGGCCGGAGGAGAGGTGGCCGAGCAGACGCACAACACACACAGCTCACAGGTTTGCATTTCTATATATTGCAGATGTTGCAGAAATTGAGAGTAAAGAACTCAGAGATCCAGCGCTGTCTCCTGCCCCTTATTTATACACCACAACACAACGACAGGCGTAACTCACACAAACGGGTAACATGAGGCTCAGATGCTTTGGACGTGTTCACATATACTGGACACAGAATGATGAAGATGGAGCTGCAGGAAGGAGGAAAAGAGGAAAAACACAGAAAAGATTCACAGATGTGGTGAAAAAGGACACGACAGCTTCTGTTTGTTAGTTTGGTTTTTCTTTATTTGGTAAAGATTCAGAAATAAAGAGAAGATCACATGTTTGAATATTATATTAACGTTCTGTAATTACAACAAGTTGTAAAATCTTTCCAGAGTGAGACAGAGACTGTGCAGAGACTGTAGAAGGACAGAGCAGCAGCAGAGCAGTCCAGATACACTGATGATCCTCTGTCAGATCCAGAGGGACACACAGGGCTGATGCTGGACTCTACATTGTGTCTGACAGTGGAGCTGTTCTCAGAGCAGTTCACTCTGCAGCACTGACAGTCATCTGCACTTCATTCCTCTGTCAGTCACTGCTGGATGAAGCTCTCCTCTCCACCTCCCAGTAACATGGCCCAGTCAGAGCGTCTCTACACACAAGCTGCTGCTGCTTCAACCTCTCTGGATCATCAGGACACAGCTGCTCCTCTCTCAGCACACACACCGTCCTGTTTACCATCATCAGCTCCACCTGCAGAGAGAAGGAGGAAGAGCAGAGGAGATAAACGAGTGTTTCCAGAGACTCTTCATCAGCTGTCAGTCAGTGATGCAGCACATCCAGTATAAAGAGCAGCAGGGACGTCAGTGCTGGGACTGTACTAGGACTCATTGTTGCTTCACTTTTTCTAATCTTTGGATTTTTATTGAAGTTGCTGAAAATGTTTTTCCCTCCTAGTTTGAGTTTGGACTTTCATTCATTAGAAGAACCTTGGTGTGTCCACTCTGAGCTCTGTAGGAACCCCAACAACAAGCCCAACAATCCAGATGGACGGTTCCAGCTGTTAACTGGAGGAATTCCATCCAAACATCTGCTCTCACTAAATTCTTCCTCACCTACAGACTGTGTTCTTCACTGCTTTGAAGTTGGAAATTAATGCAGTCATTGGTCTGTGTGCTGCTTTGTTCAGAGAGCTGATTGGCTGTTGACAGTGTTTGATCAGAGTGTGTCAGCCATTACTATGGTGACCATAAAGGTGAGAAACAGGAAGTGTTTGTGTCCAATCATGAAGCCTGTCACCGTTCTCCTCTCACAGCTTCACTGAGAAGCTGCAGCTTTACAGGAAACACTGGATCTTTGTTTCATACTGACTGTGTTTAGTACAATACTGCTGACAGCACCACCCACTCACTCCATCACTTTACTGACCTCAGAGTCTTCAGTCTGTAGTCTGGACTCTGCTGAAGATCAGACAGCTGCTTCACATCTGGATCCTTCAGGTTGTTTCCCCACAGGTTCAGCACTCTCAGATGGGAGGGGTTGGACTTCAGTGCTGCTGCCAGATAATCACAGCTGATCTTTGACAAACCACAGCTCTTCAATCTGTATAAAGAATGAAAGATGTAAGTTTATTAGACAAAGTGCTTGAAATCATTCAGTGTTTCATCATCTGTTCAGAGCTGAAGAAGGTTCAGAATGTAGAAGTTTAGAAAATGGAAACTCCAAACAGCTGAAGCCAACAGGAAGCAGCTTCAAACAGGAAACTGTGCAGAGTTTCAGACTATATGTCCTGATGCAGCCAGTTGGATTTTGGAGATTTGAATCTCTGTTCTGTGACTAAGTCCTTGAATCATTTCTTCCAGTTGGTCCAACAAGACAGACTAAGTATTGGACATGTGTTGTGGCTCCATCAGGGGAGCTTCTAAATGTGATGTGATGGCCCCTCTGGGTCTGTCAGGTCACAGCACTGAAGAGAGCTCAAACTGGGCACACAGTTGTTCCAGTCTGGACCAAAGACTCTATACTGGGACTGAGGGACTGCTTTGACTGCACCCACTGGGACTTTTGAAAGGCTCATGTTCTCACTTAGATCATCGATTTCTACTGACATTTCTTTCTGGGAAAAATGGGGATTACTTTGGAAACAGGAAGTATTTTCCCCAATAAGCAGCCCTGGATTAGTAAATCACTCCAACATGTTCTCAGGCAGAAGAAGCTGTCTTGTTATGAGGGAGAGAAGAAAAAGATTGAGGCACAGAAACCTGTTGAAAGAGAGATAAAGCAGCTAAAATCAGGTGTAAAAGTAAAGCAGAGGATGAGCTGAATAAAGGACACTCAAGGCTGGCTTGGAAAGGAATGAAGTCCATGGTGGGGATGCAGAACAAGGAGCAAAGATGAATGTGATGCTGAATCAGCAGAAGACTTGGACTCATTTGATTCCAGCTTTGATATCATTGATTTCAATGAAGAGCTTTGTGATTGTAGCAAAGGGCTGGTAGCTCTGAGAGTCCCACTGATGAGGTGTTTGTGTGGAAATCTCTTAGTGGGACCAAAGAGAGAAAAAGCCCTGGTCCTGATGCTGTGGGAGGGAAATGATTGAAGTGTGCTGTGAGGAACTGACTGGGAGATTTTCACACATTTTCCAGTCCTCCTGGGAACAACAGGAAGTTCCCAGCATATGGAAACAAAGGTTAAGTGTCCTATGGCACTCAGTGATGATGGTGCTGTGGCCCCACCACCTCCACCTCTTTGTAAAGGAACTAACTGTAATCTGAAGCTTCAAATGGAACTAAGACTTCCTCCACTAGGTGGCAGTGTCTGATGAGAAAGTGTTAGTGGAGCTGGCCTGGAGTCAGAAACAGGAAGATGCAGGATTTGGGCTGAAATGGGCAAAAGTGGTTAGCACTAGTGCCTTAGAGCAAGAAGGTTGTAGGTTGAAGCTTGTTGGTCAGCTGGGCCTTTCTGTGGAGGTTGGATGTTCTCCCACAGTCCAATGAAATGCTGCTTAGGTTCATTGGTGCTTCTAAATTGGCTGTAGGTGTGGATGTGAGGGAGTGCTTCTCTGTCGCTCTCTGTTGGCCCTGTGATGGACTGCTCACCTGTGCAGGTGGACCACGCCTCTTGCCCTATGACAGCTAGGGCACAGGCTGCAGCCCTGTGAGCCTAAGCTGAATAAACAGTTAGCAAAAATGATCCATAGATGGCCTGAAATCCCCCAGTTAGCAGTTTGGTAGATAGCTATGACATGCTAATCCCATCCAGCAGCTGTATTCTACCTGTAAGCTGATCCCTGCTGAGCCAAAGCACTTTTTCATATACAAATTACAACCTTTAATAGAAACCTATTGGTCAGCATCTTATTAGCCTGCTGTTAGCTTCATTCCACAGAAAACTGAGAGAAACTAACAGAGTTGATAAAGAATAAAGAGAAATGTGCTGATTTAAAGCCTTTGAAGTGCTTCAGATGATCTCTGTCCACTTCTGTCCACTCATTCATTCATGTAAGCTTTCTAATGCAGCTTTGATCTTCACAGTCTGCTTGATGAAACTCATTCTAACCCTGAATGTCAGAGTGTTCCTCCTTCTCTTTCCCATCATTCATGCTGGCAGTGGAGGAGATTTGGATGTTGGACTGTGTTTTGGATGATGTGTGTATGTTTGTGTTGGACTGCTGTCTGTAAAGCAAACGCACATTTTGCTTTGGATTTCAGTGTCACACAGACTTTAAGGTGCAATGAAGAGTTTGAGAGTTTCACAGTGAATTTTCCAGTGGAGGATTTTTCTTCTTCTTTGAAGGTTTGAAATGTGAACATTGTTCTGCTGCAGTCAATGGACTAAACCAGAGAAGAAGAAAACAGACTTTACCATGAAGATCCTCAGTGTGGATCAGTATAATATCAGCCTGATGTCTGCAGTTTAGTGTCAGCACAACTTTCACATCATATTCATCTCAGCACAACTAAAACATGCTGACTGACCTCAGAGTTTCAAGTTTACATCCTGGACTCTCCAGGAAACCACACAGATGCTTCACTCCTGGATCCTGCAGGTTGTAGTTGTCGCTCAGGTCCAGCTGTCTCAGATGGGAGGGGTTGGACTTCAGTGCTGCTGCCAGATAATCACAGCTGATCTCTGACAAACCACAGCGCTCCAATCTGTATAAAGAATGAAAGATGTAAGTTTATTAGACAAAGTGCTTGAAATCATTCAGTGTTTCATCATCTGTTCAGAGCTGAAGAAGGTTCAGAATGTAGAAGTTTAGAAAATGGAAACTCCAAACAGCTGAAGCCAACAGGAAGCAGCTTCAAACAAACACAACAAGAGAAAAAACTCTGAATGTTTCACATTAAAGTCGTACATTTCTCATAAAAACAGGACAAAGACTTGAAAAAGTCGTGTTTTTCCTTCCAGGAACCACATGGCTTCACTTTTAAAGGTGAAGTGTGACAGAAATGGACATATTTGAAGTCCAACACCTTTTTCCAGTCACATTATTAAAGCAGACAAACTACAAGCTCATTTTCATTCCAACAAGTCATCTTCTGACCTGGACTAACAACACTGGTCTCTATGTGCAGCTGGCTGTGAGACCAGTGCTCAGGGAGCGTCTACAAAGTGCAACACTGAAAGAACATCACACACTCATTTGCTTCCAGCACTTTCACACAAACATCTACTGTCATTATTGTCACCAAACTCTGTGGATCCTTTATTGCAAATTCAAATGGGATCAAATGGTCAGACAAAAGAGGCTTATGAGGAAATATGATGAAATGTTGTGTATTAGCAGCAACTTATTGAATCATTTTCCTCAGAAACCAAACAAAATGATTGACAAACATGTTTTTACAAACTCAGTGTTGGACTTGGATCAGCAGGATAAGCTGATGTTTAAAGGCATTTGAGTCTCGCTGTATGAGAGTCCAGTTCTTACTCAATATTTATGGATGATGTTCTTTCAGTGTTGCACTTTGTAGACGCTCCCTGAGCCTCACAGCCAGCTGCACATGGACCAGCTGACATTACCCAGCATTAGAGGCGGCTGTAAAAAATTCATGTTCCCATTTAAATGGTTTTAATTTGAATAAAACGATGTTGATTCATTCAATCCTGAATCGATGTTTAATATAAATGTATTTTGCCAGAATCTCAGGTTAAAGCTCACAAACTATTTCAACAAGCAGCAAACAGATAAAACAGTAAATGAGAGCAGCTAAACACACAAAGATGGAAACACAGAGCGTGGATCGTTCACTCGACGGCACGTACACGGACACGCCGTCGGGGCTGAAAGTGGACAGCTCACAGATCCTGAAGCTGCAGGTTTCATCTGTCTCCAACCAAAACTGAGTGAAGCAGCAGCAAAAGAAGATCCAAACTCTGCTTCACGTTTGATCAATATGCTCATGAATTCTCTCTGACTTTGGCTGTTCCTGCCTGCACAGCTCTCTCTCTCTCAGTGTACTCCAAGAACAGCTTCAAACATCTGTTTCTGCATCATTCACTGTTTATTAGCCACCAGTCTGCTGTTGTGTTCAGTGCTGTCGGCCTCTGACAGTAAAGCCTCATTTCTGCTGTTCCATGGAAACTTTTTAAAATGATGACAGATTACAAACTCTCAGCTGTGTCTGTAATCAAACCTCTGTAACTTTGCTTCACTTCAGCAGCATCAGCTCATGTTCACATGTTGCTTCATGGTTTGCTTCAGTTTTTGATCGACTGCAGAATATTTTGAAGGTTATCTGCTATAAAAAGCCAGAAGAGGAAAATCTGCTTCATGTGTTTCTGTTTGATCCTCAGTGACTTTGACACAAAGGCCTCTGCTGTGATGATCACACCTCTGATCAAGTCTCACAGTGTCACAACTGATAAATGATCAGAGTTAGAATATTTCTGACTGTCTGCTGTGTGCCGTGACCTTTGACCTGCTAAAGACAGTCAGCTGTGGATTATTCATTGTTGTGTCTGATACTTAGAACTGTGAGGAAGAAGCTACACAGTTAATCAGGGTCCCCTCTCTCTGAATCAGGAAAGGTGGGCAGGCCGCGTGTGGGCCGCGGGCCATACGTTGAGTATCACTGTTTGAAATGTGAACATTGTTCTGCTGCAGTCAATGGACTAAACCAGAGAAGAAGAAAACAGACTTTACCATGAAGATCCTCAGTGTGGATCAGTATAATATCAGCCTGATGTCTGCAGTTTAGTGTCAGCACAACTTTCACATCATATTCATCTCAGCACAACTAAAACATGCTGACTGACCTCAGAGTTTCAAGTTTACATCCTGGACTCTCCAGGAAACCACACAGATGCTTCACTCCTGGATCCTGCAGCTTGTTGTTGTTGTTGGTCGAAAACCAGGAGGAGTCATTACTCAGGTCCAGCTCTCTCAGATGGGAGGGGTTGGACTTCAGTGCTGCTGCCAGATAATCACAGCTGATCTCTGACAAACCACAGCTCCACAATCTGTATAAAGAATGAAAGATGTAAGTTTATTAGACAAAGTGCTTGAAATCATTCAGTGTTTCATCATCTGTTCAGAGCTGAAGAAGGTTCAGAATGTAGAAGTTTAGAAAATGGAAACTCCAAACAGCTGAAGCCAACAGGAAGCAGCTTCAAACAAACACAACAAGAGAAAAAACTCTGAATGTTTCACATTAAAGTCGTACATTTCTCATAAAAACAGGACAAAGACTTGAAAAAGTCGTGTTTTTCCTTCCAGGAACCACATGGCTTCACTTTTAAAGGTGAAGTGTGACAGAAATGGACATATTTGAAGTCCAACACCTTTTTCCAGTCACATTATTAAAGCAGACAAACTACAAGCTCATTTTCATTCCAACAAGTCATCTTCTGACCTGGACTAACAACACTGGTCTCTATGTGCAGCTGGCTGTGAGACCAGTGCTCAGGGAGCGTCTACAAAGTGCAACACTGAAAGAACATCACACACTCATTTGCTTCCAGCACTTTCACACAAACATCTACTGTCATTATTGTCACCAAACTCTGTGGATCCTTTATTGCAAATTCAAATGGGATCAAATGGTCAGACAAAAGAGGGTTATGAGGAAATATGATGAAATGTTGTGTATTAGCAGCAAGTTATTGAATCTTTTTCCTCAGAAACCAAACAAAATGATTGACAAACATGTTTTTACAAACTCAGTGTTGGACTTGGATCAGCAGGATAAGCTGATGTTTAAAGGCATTTGAGTCTCGCTGTATGAGAGTCCAGTTCTTACTCAATATTTATGGATGGTGTTCTTTCAGTGTTGCACTTTGTTTGGCACAAAATGAAATTATTTGGCCTCTCAGATGCTTTTAGAGATTCCCAAATGACTGATGATGACATCTCTGGGGTCTGATTGATAGAAAAAAATCTCTTTGAGACCTTTTGTAACTGACAAACTCTTCATCTGCTAACAACACTGAGTTGAATCTCCATGGCTGATAGTTGGAGCAGGCATCAGGAATACACATTGAAAAAACAAGAGGAGAAATCACCAGAGTCTTATAATCACATTCTGTAACTAAAGGGAGACGTTTTTCTATACAAATATATGTTTTATGGACATTAGAAAAAAAGAGTATTGACGTGAAGCAGGATTATGAAATCTCCATACATCAGCCAGCCCATAATTATCAAGAAAGCTCTGAATGACGCATGCTGACTTTGGACTAAGTGTACTTTTGTGTGAACTGTGGTCCATAGCAGATAATGAGCAGTTTAGGTCTCCCTCAAAGATGATATTGTGTGATGACATATTGGGGAGCCGCGCAAAGACATTAGTGAAAAATCTGTGATTGTCCCAATTAGAGGCGTAGATATTTGCTAAGATCAAAGGAAAACCATAAACTATATTTTCTGCACTTAAAATCCTGTAATTTTCTCATAAATCGACAGTGCGGCTTATGGATGAATTCTGGTTGTGCTTACTGACCTCGAACCGATTTTATGTGCTACACGGCGCTCAGAAACCTTTCAAAAGATGTTTTGGTACGACTTTACTAAGCTACGAGGCCGCACCGCTTGATGGATTGTTGGAGCATTACAGCTACGAGGAGCCTCGCGGAGTGATACGTACTCTGCTTCAACGTAATATTACTGTATTGAGTGTGTATAAGGACCATAAATGGCACCTGTAAGAGACACGGTTACAAAGAGGGTTTCAAACTCCAGGCTGTCAGTCACGCAGTAGAACCTGGGAACAGAGCAGCTGCTTGTTATTATGCTCAGCGTCTGTTTACATTTTGACTGCACGATTGTGAGCTTTTTGTTATGCACAAAAACAACATTGTTTTCTTTTATTTATGGAGCATTATTATTTAATAAATGCTGATCATTTATTTCTGAGTAATTGTTTCATGTACATCTACGCTGTATGTTAATAAATGTGCCTGTGTGAGATTTGGGACACAGCTTTGACTAAGAACTCTCTTTTTGTTCGTACTTTCTGGCTTTAAAAATATCGAGATATATATCGTATATCGCCATCCAGCTAAAGAATATCGAGATATGAACTTTGGGTCATATCGCCCAGTCGTAATATTGCAATAGGTTGTCCGTTAAACTCAAGCGGGGCTTGGGCCCTGGCACGGCGTAGCCACACAATCCTGGTAGTAGTGACGCTCGGCTATGACGGCGTGCGGGTTACCAGCTGGCTTTCTCAGGATAGGGCTCCTGTGTGAGCGGTCGACAATAACGTCTTTATCCATACCCAGCACTTCACGTAGTAGCACGGATACGGCCGTGGAGGAGCTCGAGTCCAGGCCCTCTGGGATCCCTATGATGTGGATGTTAGCTCTCCGCTTCCTGCCTTCATCACATTTATCCTTCAGGTCAGACAGCTCCTCCTTCATACTCTCTACTGTAGACTGCAGGGGGGTCACCTCATCGCTCCACATTGACAGCCCATCCTCAGCTTCTTTCACTGTAACCTTTACTTCATCAACTTTGCCGCACGTCGCCGCCATGCTGTTAGCGATCTCATTTCTCAGTCCTTGCACGTCAGCCCTTATATTGTCAAAATCTTCTTTCAATGCATTTCTGACTTCTTCTTTTAACAGCGTACTAATGTCCTCTTTAATGGATTGAAGAAGCTCCAGTTTTAGAGCAGTAGGATCCACATCACGCGCGTCTGTTGAGTCTGCTCTTCAGCGGGCGTAGAGCTGGACGCTGCCCTTTGGCCATCATCGATACTCTCGCCCGAGATCGCACCGGGGCTAAAATATTCACCTGCTCAGCTGTTTTTGATCAGTTTGAGCCTGTGTGGTTTGATCAGGTGGAGGAACGATGTGATGCTATAAAGACATCATCTTGTCCAAATGAAGTTGTTCCAACACGTGTTTAAAAAGATTTTAAAGGTTGTCGGTTCCGACATCTTAGCGATTTTTAACAGCAGTCTTAGTTCAGGTGTTGTACAGCCTGTTTTAAACATGCTGTTGTACAGCCTGTACTAAAAACCTGATCTGGATCCTCTGTCCGCTCAAATTTCTGGCCTATTTCAAAGCTTCCCTTCCTGTCGAAGATTTTGTAAAAGATTATATTTGTTCAGCTGCAATCTGTTGTAAAGGTTTCAGTCTGGTTTTAAAGCTCTTCACAGCACTGAAACTGCACTTTGAAAAGTTCTTAATGATCTTTTATCAGCCACTGATCAGGAGACTCCGCTGTGCTTTTGGATCTGACCGCTGCCTTGACCACAGCATCTTGACCTCACCATTGGAGCATGGCGGCATCAAGGGCGCTCTATTAGACTGGTTCAGCTCTTTTATTAAATCGCATTATTACATTTGGGGCTTATATTTGACGGCAATTTGAAAAACAGCTGAGCTCAGTTGTACAGCGGTCTTTCTTCAAACTGAGGCTTTTATCTAAGGTGAGATCATTTATATCTTTTAAAAACCTTGATCCACGTTTTCATGACGTCCCAGCTGGATTATTGTAACTCCTTATATGTTGGAGTTAGTGGGACCTGCCTGGCAAGACTGCAGCTGGTCCAGAAAGCTGCAGCTCGTCTTCTGACACAAGCTCAAAGACATTTATCGTCCCAACAACCACATATACGCTGGTCCCTCGCTGTAACACAGTTCACCTTTGGCGGCCTCGCTGTTTCGCTGATCTTTTTTGTGCAATTTTGCATGTTTTTGTTTTTTACAGCGCATTGTGTTCTGCGTCCTGATTGGCTGTAGACCATTGTCAGCCAATCTCGTGCCGTGTCTCCTGTACAGTACAGAATGTGTTCAAATTTACAGCAGTGTGACTCTGCAGTGCTGCACTGTATGTTTGTACGTTTTGTCCCAACAAACAACAATGATGACGAGACGTTTTGCACCTGTGGTAGCAGCCAAAGGCAGAGGAAGATGCTGACCATCATAGTTTCAACAAGGAGGCAAAAAGGTTGTAACTGTCCACAACAAGAACATCGTAAGGATGGAGTCAGCTTTGGCTTTGTGGCTCAGTGACCGCAGGAAAAAGAACATCGTGCTGGACACCAACATTATCTGCAGAAAAACTCAAAAGCTTTATGAAACTTTACCTGACAGCGAGGAGCCCAGGCCATGGACGAGTGCTCCTCACACAGAAGCTCATTTAATGCCAGCAAAGGCTGATTTGACACATTTCAGAAACACTTTGCTTTCACTCTTTAATAATGAACTTATTTTTCTATGAAGGTTTGAACTTTGTTTAAACAAGAGAGAAAAGTGTGAAAATGTTCATGCCTGTCTGAGAAAAGTGTAGAAAGTGTGCAGTGAGGGTTTAACTGCCTTAAAACTTCTATAATACTTGTAAAACATAAAGCTGCTACTTCATTCTGAGACTTATTTTTAGAACGTAACTCGATAAACGAGCGACCGCAGTAATGTATTGTGTTTATTTTGAAAACGCTCAACAGGATCTTCAGATTTATTTTGAAAGCTTTATCTGGAAAACACAAACACATAAGCAGGAAACAAAGAGCGTGATATGAAACGATAGACGTTTTCATATGGTCATCATATATACATCGTTCTATCGAACAGCCCCAGCTCCTGCTGTCAGTCTCTGTAAATCTGCTCTTAAAACACATTTGTATTCACTGGCTTTTAATACAGCATGAGAGTTATTTGATATTTGATGTGTGATATTAATATTAGGAGTTATTTTAATCGTTATTTTGGATTCTTGTACAGCACTGTGGTCAACGCTGCTGCTGTAATTAATGTGCTATAAACACATAAACAATCTGCAGTTAAACATCCAAAACTAAAGATGTGATCGCTGCCTTTAGAAAATGTGCTGATGCACAAGATATCAGCTCCATTAAGGTGGAATGTGGCCGTGTTAGAAACATGTTGGAAGAAGTTTGAAGCTGAAACTGTGAAGCTGAGAGTGAAAGAGCTCCAGCGTCTGTCACAGGAAACTTTCTTATTTCCACACTGATGAAAGCATCAAGCTTTGATTTCCTGCTGCTTTTATTGAGTCACACTGTGAAACTGAGCCACAGCTGAACCAGCATCCCTGTACAGCAGACACTTACAGCGCTTGGCTGCTTCCATTGGACCCTCTGCACAGAGCTTCAGTTTCCTCTTCTGGTCCCAAAGTGCAGAACAACAAGGTTTCAAACAGCTTCGTTCCAGCAGCATCAGCCACAGACATGCATAGAGAATCCTTTGGTTGTGTTGTGTGTTTGCATATCTGCTGTCTGTGTTGCTTTGTGAGGATGGATCATCTCCTGCAGCTCCAGATAAACAAGCTGCACCTGAACCTGGTAGCTTCACTTAGAAGACACTTGTGACGGGAACGTGTGAGAAGTTTTGTGCAGACAAGTTTGGATTTAGAGTGTGGGACGAGCTCTCCACAGTCTTTGTGGAGATCCACATTCTGCATACTGCCTGTGAGAAGCTGCAGACATTTGTCCTCCAAATCCACTGAGCAGCTGCTCGTGGTGGTATTAGCTTCATGTGTGCGTGTTAGCATGAAGCCTCGGTCACACTCTGCTGTGGACACGGTCACGGACAGCTGGACGCCTGATGGACGAGTCGTCCTTCCTGTTAAACTTCTTTGAGCATGAGAAGAGCATGAGAAGCTCAGTGGACACTGTTCAGTGTTTTAACTCTCGCTTTCTGATGGGTTTAGATTTTATTATTGTCATTTGTATTAGGAAATATTTAACCATATATTCTTAGAGGTGTATAATCAATTGTGTAGTGATAGGATGTGTGATCTTTAGCAGGCTGCAGGGGCTTGGTGTGTATTCCACACTAGAATGCACACCCACATCCTGGGAGCACGAGAGAGGTCGTACCTTCTCTTATTGTTTTATGGTAGGATTAACGTAGCTACGTCTGTTCTAGTCTAAGTGCTTTTTGTTTAGATGAACTGCTGGACTTCCTCACCATGTTATCTAGGGTGAACCATCTAGGGTGAAGGGGGGTCTACCCTCTTCCTGACCAAGGATGTTATATGACCCTTTGATCAGCAGTACACACACACACACACACACACACACACACACACACACACACACACACACACACACACACACAGTATTCTTTGTTCACATGTATACCTATGTGAGATGCTATATGTTAATGACCCTATGCATATTCATGTAACCACAATAAAAGGAGTGCTATGGGGAGCCTGGCTGAGAGTCTGATGGTGGTCAAGTGGTGGAACGACGCTTGGCTCCAGCCAGGTCTCCCTCATGCATGAGTAAACCAGAGAACTTTGGTGCCTTGTGTCTTGCTTTTTGCTGCGTAGCAGATTGTCCTTAACATTCCAGTGGATAGGTTCAAACTACAAACCTATCATTAATTGGTCCTTCGAGAGCCGGATCCCTGGAGTCGACATTCACCGAGGGGAAAAGAGACACGCCGACAGACTGACGTCAGCCAGGACTTATAGAGGTCCTGCAGCAAAGTCCCGAGGCGTGAGAATTCGTCATCGAGCCGGTGGATTAGCCGTCTGTTTTTTCTCCTCGATGGATGACGATTGACGGGATTCGGGACTGATGCTACTCGCAATAAGCAACACCAAGTAGGTATGTGAAAAATCTAAGCCACTGTGTGAGGCTGAGTTGTAAAGTCTTTGCCACTGTGTGCGACAAAGCACGCAGTCACTGTGTGAGACTGCGTTGAGACAATAGGCCTAATTTTTGTTGTTTGTGTGTGAGGATATTTTTTGTTGTTGTTGTTGTTGTTGTGTGAGTGTGTGCGGAGCAGAACACGTGGTCTGTGACGTCGGCAGCTGTTGTTGTTATTATGGGTTCCCAAGCAACCAAGAGTGTGTCAGAGGGTGACGAGAAGTTTATGGTGAAATTCGCTCCCGGTAGCGCAAAGTATTTAGGACATTGGCGCAAGAAATATGATTTTGAAGGTAAATTGGTTGTAGGACAATGTCAAATGTTAGTAGACCAGTTGACAGTGAAAGCAGCTTGTGCGACAGGGAAATTGAAACAGGAGAGAGAGTTACAAGTGGCGTCCGCTAAATTGTGGTTAGAACAGGCGCAGAAGAGACAGGAGGCAGTGACTATATATACTGACAGTCAGTATGCATATGCTACACTTCATTTCTTTGCCGCTCAGTGGTCAAGACGAGGCATGACAACATCAACAGGTAAACCTGTGGAGCATGCGACATTGTTGCAGGCCCTGTTGAAAGCAGTCTTACTGCCTAGTAAAGTTGCGGTTTGTAAATGTGCAGCACACACACGTGGCACTGACCCCATTGTACTAGGCAACGCCTTTGCAGATAAAATTGCAAAGGAAGCGGCCCTTGGAACACATGGGGTTCATGTTCTGGCGTCACAGGAGCAAACTACGCCCATCACACATGATGTGTTAGCAGACATGCAGTCACACTCACCTCCAGCTGAGAAGCAGCTGTGGCTCACTAAAGGAGCAAGCCTGCGAGGTGATGTCTACTATCTTTGTGATAAACCTATATTGCCTAAGAACCTATATAGGACTGCTGCAAGTTTGAGCCACGGGCTCTGCCATGTCTCGACAGCTGGGATGGTGGCAGCAGTCGAACGGCAGTTTTTCACACTGGGATTCAATGCTTATTCAAAACATTTTTGTAAAGCATGTTTAATATGTTGTAAACATAATGCTCAGGGAAACCTCAGACCTAGGAGAGGAAAGTTTCCCAGACCCAGCTACCCATTTGAAGTAATCCATATGGATTTCATTGAGTTGTCTAACTGTAACACCTACAGGTACTGCCTGGTGATTGTGTGCCCGTTCTCAAAGTGGGTAGAAGTTGTCCCCACTAAGAAAGCAGATGCTATTTCAGTGGCTAAAGTGATATGCAAAAATGTGATCCCAGAGCATGGGATCCCCCAGACTATTTACAGTGACAATGGTCCTCATTTTGTGAATGAAGTAATTGAGAAAATGTCACAACATCTGGGGATAACGCTGAAAAACCATTGCTCATATCACCCACAAAGTGCAGGGCTGGTTGAAAGGACTAATGGCACAGTAAAGCTGAGACTCAGGAAAACAATGGAGGAAACAGGCAGAACATGGGTAGACTGCATTGAGCTAGTGAAAATGTATATGAGAATCACGCCAACTGATAATGGCCTAACGCCTTTTGAAATAATATATGGCAGGCCATTTAGAGTTCCAGTGTTTTGTAATGATAATGATAAAGCAGAAGAAGAAAACACACTAGCAGACTGGATGATTAAAATGCTGAAAAGCAAAGAAGTCATGAGTGCAAATAATCTGCCAGATGATTCTGTTTCTGTACAGGAAGAACGTCTGAAGCCAGGGGACTGGGTACTGATAAAGGTCATAAAGAGGAAGTGCTGGTCGAAGCCACGGTGGGACGGACCATACCAGGCTCTGCTGACAACACCAACTGCTGTGAAGATTGCAGAACGACCCACCTGGATACACCAAAGCCACTGCAAAAAGGTGACACACATCCAGGCCAGCTCGGAGTAAGTGGCAGGAAGACCGGGTACAAAGGGGGGGAAAGCCTCTAGGGCCCTTCGTCTCAATCCGGTGAAGAAACCAACTGAGCCACAGGTACTCATCAGAATGGCTGGTAAAGTGTTGTCTACCCTGCTGGGTGTAATGGCTTTGATGTCATCATGGTCAGCTGTGGAGACCCTGTATGTCCAAGGAAACCACACCCAATACCCTCATGGCTATTCTACAAACTTTTGGTGGCAGTTTATGAATACAACTGCTCACTTGAACAATAGGACGGACTGCTATGTGTGTGCTCATATGCCGTTATCCGCATATACATCTGGACTGTGGCCGTACAGCATACCAGAGGACAGGAGTTGGTGTCTGTTGGGCTTAGCAACTCATCCTGGCAACAGAGTCCTCTGGTCCCAGGCCAACTATAGTACACCTCTGAACATCACCTGGAGTAAGTCGCCACTTATAGATGTGAATTGTTCTGAGCAAACTGACTTATTGGCCTGGCCTCAAGTGTCAGACCCACTGCCAGACATAATATTGCTGAACAAGCTGAATACAGCTCAACTGCCGTTGTGTGTGATGAACAATGGATCACTGTCAGTGGGGGAGCTGCCGCTTCGTTTATGTGGATACATATACACCTACTGCCCTCCAGAGAATGAGAGCAGGTGTATGAAATGCTTGACCAGTGCAAAGTGAGCTGAGAACTTGACATTAAGGAGGACTGAATGCAAGTCCAACCGGGCTTACAGGATACCAGTAAAAGCAAAGAGTCAGAAGTGGACAGGATGTGCAAGGATGGTGCCGAGCAGTAAAGGAACAAGAGTTTTGGCTGATTGGTATTTCTTGTGTGGACATAAAGCCTATCTATCACTCCCTGAGGGATGGGGAGGATTGTGTGCCGTGGTGAAGTTATCGGATCATGTCTTCTTCATGGACAGAGTTGAACATCACCCTAGCAACCGACGGAAGCGTGAGGTGAATATAGCCTCACCTAACTCTTTTGGAGTGACAGTAGACACTGGAGTGCCACGAGAATTCCGCATTTGGAGTGGAGGAGCTAAATTCTTCCAAAGTTTGATCCCAAACATCGGAGTTGCAGAGGTGCGGGATCATGTGGAGATCAACCGATATGCCTTACTGCGACACATTAATCTCACTAAGACTCTGGGAACAGCCTTAGCGGAGGAGCAAAAGGCCATCAGAACGATGGTACTGCAGAACAGGCTGACCCTAGACTTGATAACAGCATCACAAGGAGGAGTGTGTAAGCTGATTGGAGAGACATGTTGTACGTTTATTCCGGATGGATATACGACTGGAGGAGACATCTATGAGGCACTGCAGAACTTAACTGCTCTGCAGAAATATGTGGCGGACCACACATCAGGAGGAGACACGTCACAAGGCTGGATAGCCTGGTTGACATCTGGACCATGGTGGAATATGTTTCTAAAGTTTTTGACTCCCATTCTTACATTATTGGCTTTGCTTTGCTTGTTTACAGGTTGCATTTTGCCATGTGTAAGATCGATGGTGAATAAAATGATTGCTAACACCTTTACCAATTTCATACTGTTGCAGCAGAGTGACATGGATGCTAAGGCTAATATGTGTGTATGAAATGAAGCCTGCACTGAAAATGTTGACAAGTGGTGTAGAGCTGAAGATATATATATGCCGTATAGCCTTAAAAAATGACAATACAGGGTGGTGATGATGGGTTTAGATTTTATTATTGTCATTTGTATTAGGAAATATTTAACCATATATTCTTAGAGGTGTATAATCAATTGTGTAGTGATAGGATGTGTGATCTTTAGCAGGCTGCAGGGGCTTGGTGTGTATTCCACACTGGAATGCACACCCACATCCTGGGAGCACGAGAGAGGTCGTACCTTCTCTTATTGTTTTATGGTAGGATTAACGTAGCTACGTCTGTTCTAGTCTAAGTGCTTTTTGTTTAGATGAACTGCTGGACTTCCTCACCATGTTATCTAGGGTGAACCATCTAGGGTGAAGGGGGGTCTACCCTCTTCCTGACCAAGGATGTTATATGACCCTTTGATCAGCAGTACCACACACACACACACACACACACACACACACACACACACACACACACACACACACACACACAGTATTCTTTGTTCACATGTATACCTATGTGAGATGCTATATGTTAATGACCCTATGCATATTCATGTAACCACAATAAAAGGAGTGCTATGGGGAGCCTGGCTGAGAGTCTGATGGTGGTCAAGTGGTGGAACGACGCTTGGCTCCAGCCAGGTCTCCCTCATGCATGAGTAAACCAGAGAACTTTGGTGCCTTGTGTCTTGCTTTTTGCTGCGTAGCAGATTGTCCTTAACGTTCCAGTGGATAGGTTCAAACTACAAACCTATCACTTTCACTTCAGCTTCACCAACAACAGCACAAGCAGAGCAGCCCACTGCCTGCATGGCTGGGACAGCGCCCCCTGGTGACTGTAAACCACTACAACATGTAGACGGCCGTCTGCAGGCTGGATGTAGCACCACCGCAGAGACGTGCTGCAGCTCTGTTTAGTTACCCAGCTGACAGCAGAGGCTGTAGTTTACTGTTACCAACATGGAAAACTGAAGCTTCACCAGCTGGAGCTACAGAGCTGGAGAACAAAGGAGACTGAGAGGCCAGAATGATGTGGGAGGAAACATCAAGAGCCTGTTTGAAAGGAGACACATGTGGATGCTGTGCCAGTCTGTGGTCTGTCAGAAGTCAGCTGAGTCACACTGCAAGAAGCTGCAGAATCTCAGAGGAGGAGATTTGGAAGTGTTTGTGGGACAAACTGGACTCAAAGAAAGAAGATGTTTGTGAAGTCTTTGGTGGAGGTGAGCAGTGTGAAGCAGAACACATGCAGATGAATCAGGAGGTCAGCATCAGTGTCTCCTTGTGGTGGACGGTAAAAGAATCAGAGCCAACGCTCCCGTCCACCCTCGGCATGAAGCAGTGCTGTTTCTGAAACAGGAGGACAAGTCCAGAGAAGACAGAGGAAGCAAAGATGAGGGTGGGACAGGACAGCAGGACTTCCTTCACACCTGCAGCTCCATCACACTGCTGTAGGTCCTCTTCATCACACATGTACCTGCAGCCTGTCTTCAAGTCCAGGAGTCACCTCCACACAGTGTAGAAGCCTCCTGTGCAGACCATGGAGTCCAGCCTCTGTCAGGGAAGTCGGCACTAAAGCCTGAAAGACTTCAATCTGTCTCTGCTCCACCCGAGAAAGACCAGCACCGTACTTGTTGTGCATTCAAGGAGGGAACATCAGCGCTGCATCGTGGGAACAACACCGCAGGAACAAAGACACAGCACGGCCGGTGAAGGACGAGGACAAAGGAAAGGTGAGTGAGAAGACCCTGGTGGTGTGGACGGACCTGCAGGGGCTCCAAGACTGAGGAGCAGAGACGTCCATGTACCAGCTGAGGATGCTGCAGTGATCCAGGGAGCTCGGTCCAATCTGAGGCCGTGTGAACTACGTGGACCACAGTTTCTTCACAGACTTCAGCCACGTGAACATCTGGAGATCCAACAGTGTACGAGCTGTGAGCCATCAGCTGTTTCTCTCATCAGCTGCTGTAATGAGAGCTGCTGGAATCATCTCGAGCAGCAGGAAATCACTGATGTTGTTTCTAACCAAAGATATGGGACTGAGCTCCGCTGAGCTCCTTCTACTTTCATCCAGATAGAAACTGCTACAGTCTGCTGATTATTGCTTTGCCTCCATCACACGAGCTCTTTATCCTGTTCTTCACTCTCATTGGTTCTTTGTCTGCTTGTTTTTACAACAGTAGTCTTCTGATTGGTCAAAGGAGACAATCAGCTGTGACTAAATGTAGCTCCTACAGCAGTGATGGGAATAACTACTGAAGCTAATCCAGTATCAAAGCTCAGGAATCAGCAGCTCCCACCTCGTTTTCTTTCGACAACTATTTTTAGCTGCTGTGTTTTTGTGTTTCTGCAGACCTCAGACATCCTGCTGCTCTGGACAACTTTTTCATTCTTTTGTATCATTATTTTGCTTTTCTTTTATTATTATGTTATATGTATTAATATGTGAAACACTTATTCTTTGTGTTTTTGCTTTGCTCCTGTCAAACTGCTTTAATAAAATCTGCTGCAGTCTAAACTGTGGACGTTCCCTTTTTAACCCTTTGTGAAACAATAAAGGTTTAAATCTGAGTATTCATCTATGTTAGTGTTTAATGGGTCTAATAGGTTGCTTTGGCCTTTCCCAGTAATATCTTCCCTTGCAGTCTGTGGTCCAGGCTTCTAAAACCATCCCAGGTTAACAAGAACTACAATCTAGAGGAGAGCTGCCATAACAGGTGTGACTGATGAGATCTGACCTGCAAGGTTACTCAGGTTTGTTTGTATCAGGACAAGCAGGGAAGCCGCCTGGACGTCAAAGTAGTTAGAGCTGGGCGAGTGTCCTCACCCACATCGGCTTCACAACTCTGCATCATCTACTGAGTAAGACTCAGAGCATCAGAGATTAGAAGGTCTACAAAGAGCTGAACCAGACTTCCTGTATAAAGGTTTTAGTTCCACAGATCGACAGTGTCAGCACAACTAAAACGTGGAGACTGACCTCAGAGTTTCAATTTGATGTTGTGGATTCTCCAGAAGAACACACAGCTGCTTCACTCCTGAATCCTGCAGCTTGTGGTCTCTCAGGTCCACCTCTCTGGGATACGAAGGGTTGAGCTTCAGCACTGCTTCCAGATAATCACAGCTGATCTCTGACAAATCACAGCGCTCCAATCTGTATAGAGAATGAAAGATGTAAGTTTATTAGACAAAGAGCTTGAAATCATTCAGTGTTTCATCATCTGTTCAGAGCTGAAGAAGGTTCAGAATGTAGAAGTTTAGAAAATGGAAACTCCAAACAGCTGAAGCCAACAGGAAGCAGCTTCAAACAAACACAACAAGAGAAAAAACTCTGAATGTTTCACATTAAAGTCGTACATTTCTAACAAGAGTGTTTTAAAGACAGAGTCACTGATGATCATCTTCTGCCCAGTAAAACTTTGGTTTTCCACATGTGAGTGTTAATGATGCACAAAGACTGTGAGTGCAAAGAGGGAGCGAGGAGGATGACAGAGAGATGGTACAGGAGCATCAAGAACCCGGCGAGGAAATGAGCAGAAGGACTTTGGAGCCTGTTGGATTGAAGCTTTGACAGAGACGTGTTTGACTGGACACCACCAGGACAGACTTTTAATCCCAGGATTTGGATGAGCTTTCTGTCTTTATGGTCACAAATGATGCTGTAACTCTGTGAATGTCCTGAAACTGTCAGCAGTGTGGTTACGTCCTTTTGACCTGAGTTTCCACAGCTCTTATAACAGCAGTGTACATTCAGACTGAGACACGCTTCAGTCTGTATGGACCTGTTTCTGTAGCTGCCACCATCATTCTACGGTCGTGTCCAAATTCATGGGCTGCATCCTCCCGAGGACCCGGCCTTTGCGGTCTACGTGGGCTGGGTCCTCAGAAGGTCGGGTAGGCTGGAAATAAACGGCTGGGGAAATTGGACGGTCTAGCCTTCTGATTAGCGTCACCGCTGTCTCGGTGGAGTTTAATAAACTCAGCCGTCTGCTCCTTGCTATCTAAAATATAACAGGACACTGGCGTAAATTCTCGACCGTCTCATACTTCTGTTTAATCAGTTTTCTGTTTGACGTTTAGTCAGCTCTGTAAAGACCAAGGAGGAACCCACCTGGGGGATTAATAAAGTTTTATTTTATCTAATCTAATAACTTTAATCTCAGCCAAACCGATTTACTCACGAACAAACAAAACACTGAAAAAAGCCAAACAATAACATTTTGAGGTTGTCTAAGTGACTTATATATCACGTTTAACCTGAGTAGCGAAAGTCCGCGGTGATCTGAAAATGATGTGCCGGGAGTTGTGCCGTTCTCGGCGGCTTCAGTGACCCTCGAGCTCCCGGCGAGCTATCGAGCTGGTGGGTAGCAGACGTCTCCGAAAACGTCGAAGCACTTTTGCATATATGCGGTATCTTGATAAACCGAGCAGATATTTGATGTTTACACAGCTACTTTCTCGCCTGAAAATATGTTAAAAGTTTATTTTGTGACCGAAAAAGATTAGTATGAGTAATTTTAAAACTTAGTAGCGGCCGCCATTGTTGGAAACTGGAGTTTGGCTGGGCCGCGCTATGAATTCTGGGATATGGTAGGCCACGAAGGACACACCCGACCCATCCTTCAAATTCGGGGAAAAGGAGGACGCATTTGTTGGCTGCATTCGGAGGAGTCTACGAATTTGGACAGCCTTCGACGTGTCGCTGTGACGTAATCGGTCTACAAATGCGGCCTCAGGAGGATGCAGCCCATGAATTTGGACACGACCTACATGTTTGTACATCAGCTTATCAAATACTGTCTGCTGTCTTCATTTATTACTCTTCACCTGCTTCACTGTCACTGTGTGGGCGGAGCTGTCTGAGCCCCGCCCACACAGACACAGCTCCTCTCTGGAGCAAAACTTCTGCTTCATCTCCGCCTCTTTTCTTCATCCTCCACCTCTCTTTTCTCTTCTTCAGTGTTCTGCAGCCACAGAGCCTCACAGCCATTAGCACGCCCATACCTAAGCAGCTAGCATTACCCAGCATGCCGTGCAGCAGTGTCAGTTTGTAAATGTGCAAGAATTCCTGCTCCAGACTGTTTCACAGAGTGCTGTGTGCCGTGACCTTTGACCTGCTAAAGACAGTCAGCTGTGGATTATTCATTGTTGTGTCTGATACTTAGAACTGTGAGGAAGAAGCTACACAGTTAATCAGGGTCCCCTCTCTCTGAATCAGGAAAGGTGGGCAGGCCGCGTGTGGGCCGCGGGCCATACGTTGAGTATCACTGTTTGAAATGTGAACATTGTTCTGCTGCAGTCAATGGACTAAACCAGAGAAGAAGAAAACAGACTTTACCATGAAGATCCTCAGTGTGGATCAGTATAATATCAGCCTGATGTCTGCAGTTTAGTGTCAGCACAACTTTCACATCATATTCATCTCAGCACAACTAAAACATGCTGACTGACCTCAGAGTTTCAAATCGACATCGTGGATTCTCCCGAAAATCACACAGATGCTTCACTCCTGAACCCTTCAGGTTGCTGTAGGTTCCACTCAGGTCCACCTCTGTGGGATACGAGGGGTTGGACTTCAGTGCTGCTGCCAGATAATCAAGGCCAATATCTGACAAACCACAGCTCCACAATCTGTATAAAGAATGAAAGATGTAAGTTTATTAGACAAAGTGCTTGAAATCATTCAGTGTTTCATCATCTGTTCAGAGCTGAAGAAGGTTCAGAATGTAGAAGTTTAGAAAATGGAAACTCCAAACAGCTGAAGCCAACAGGAAGCAGCTTCAAACAAACACAACAAGAGAAAAAACTCTGAATGTTTCACATTAAAGTCGTACATTTCTCATAAAAACAGGACAAAGACTTGAAAAAGTCGTGTTTTTCCTTCCAGGAACCACATGGCTTCACTTTTAAAGGTGAAGTGTGACAGAAATGGACATATTTGAAGTCCAACACCTTTTTCCAGTCACATTATTAAAGCAGACAAACTACAAGCTCATTTTCATTCCAACAAGTCATCTTCTGACCTGGACTAACAACACTGGTCTCTATGTGCAGCTGGCTGTGAGACCAGTGCTCAGGGAGCGTCTACAAAGTGCAACGCTGAAAGAACATCACACACTCATTTGCTTCCAGCACTTTCACACAAACATCTACTGTCATTATTGTCACCAAACTCTGTGGATCCTTTATTGCAAATTCAAATGGGATCAAATGGTCAGACAAAAGAGGGTTATGAGGAAATATGATGAAATGTTGTGTATTAGCAGCAAGTTATTGAATCATTTTCCTCAGAAACCAAACAAAATGATTGACAAACATGTTTTTACAAACTCAGTGTTGGACTTGGATCAGCAGGATAAGCTGATGTTTAAAGGCATTTGAGTCTCGCTGTATGAGAGTCCAGTTCTTACTCAATATTTATGGATGATGTTCTTTCAGTGTTGCACTTTGTAGACACTCCCTGAGCCTCACAGCCAGCTGCACATGGACCAGCTGACATTACCCAGCATTAGAGGCGGCTGTAAAAAATTCATGTTCCCATTTAAATGGTTTTAATTTGAATAAAACGATGTTGATTCATTCAATCCTGAATCGATGTTTAATATAAATGTATTTTGCCAGAATCTCAGGTTAAAGCTCACAAACTATTTCAACAAGCAGCAAACAGATAAAACAGTAAATGAGAGCAGCTAAACACACAAAGATGGAAACAGAGCGTGGATCGTTCACTCGACGGCACGTACACGGACACGCCGTCGGGGCTGAAAGTGGACAGCTCACAGATCCTGAAGCTGCAGGTTTCATCTGTCTCCAACCAAAACTGAGTGAAGCAGCAGCAAAAGAAGATCCAAACTCTGCTTCACGTTTGATCAATATGCTCATGAATTCTCTCTGACTTTGGCTGTTCCTGCCTGCACAGCTCTCTCTCTCTCAGTGTACTCCAAGAACAGCTTCAAACATCTGTTTCTGCATCATTCACTGTTTATTAGCCACCAGTCTGCTGTTGTGTTCAGTGCTGTCGGCCTCTGACAGTAAAGCCTCATTTCTGCTGTTCCATGGAAACTTTTTAAAATGATGACAGATTACAAACTCTCAGCTGTGTCTGTAATCAAACCTCTGTAACTTTGCTTCACTTCAGCAGCATCAGCTCATGTTCACATGTTGCTTCATGGTTTGCTTCAGTTTTTGATCGACTGCAGAATATTTTGAAGGTTATCTGCTATAAAAAGCCAGAAGAGGAAAATCTGCTTCATGTGTTTCTGTTTGATCCTCAGTGACTTTGACACAAAGGCCTCTGCTGTGATGATCACACCTCTGATCAAGTCTCACAGTGTCACAACTGATAAATGATCAGAGTTAGAATATTTCTGACTGTCTGCTGTGTGCCGTGACCTTTGACCTGCTAAAGACAGTCAGCTGTGGATTATTCATTGTTGTGTCTGATACTTAGAACTGTGAGGAAGAAGCTACACAGTTAATCAGGGTCCCCTCTCTCTGAATCAGGAAAGGTGGGCAGGCCGCGTGTGGGCCGTGGGCCATACGTTGAGTATCACTGTTTGAAATGTGAACATTGTTCTGCTGCAGTCAATGGACTAAACCAGAGAAGAAGAAAACAGACTTTACCATGAAGATCCTCAGTGTGGATCAGTATAATATCAGCCTGATGTCTGCAGTTTAGTGTCAGCACAACTTTCACATCATATTCATCTCAGCACAACTAAAACATGCTGACTGACCTCAGAGTTTCAAGTTTACATCCTGGACTCTCCAGGAAACCACACAGATGTTTCACTCCTGGATCCTGCAGCTTGTTGTTGATGCTCAGGTCCAGCTGTCTCAGATGGGAGGGGTTGGACTTCAGTGCTGCTGCCAGATAATCACAGCTGATCTCTGACAAACCACAGCTCCACAATCTGTATAAAGAATGAAAGATGTAAGTTTATTAGACAAAGTGCTTGAAATCATTCAGTGTTTCATCATCTGTTCAGAGCTGAAGAAGGTTCAGAATGTAGAAGTTTAGAAAATGGAAACTCCAAACAGCTGAAGCCAACAGGAAGCAGCTTCAAACAAACACAACAAGAGAAAAAACTCTGAATGTTTCACATTAAAGTCGTACATTTCTCATAAAAACAGGACAAAGACTTGAAAAAGTCGTGTTTTTCCTTCCAGGAACCACATGGCTTCACTTTTAAAGGTGAAGTGTGACAGAAATGGACATATTTGAAGTCCAACACCTTTTTCCAGTCACATTATTAAAGCAGACAAACTACAAGCTCATTTTCATTCCAACAAGTCATCTTCTGACCTGGACTAACAACACTGGTCTCTATGTGCAGCTGGCTGTGAGACCAGTGCTCAGGGAGCGTCTACAAAGTGCAACACTGAAAGAACATCACACACTCATTTGCTTCCAGCACTTTCACACAAACATCTACTGTCATTATTGTCACCAAACTCTGTGGATCCTTTATTGCAAATTCAAATGGGATCAAATGGTCAGACAAAAGAGGGTTATGAGGAAATATGATGAAATGTTGTGTATTAGCAGCAAGTTATTGAATCATTTTCCTCAGAAACCAAACAAAATGATTGACAAACATGTTTTTACAAACTCAGTGTTGGACTTGGATCAGCAGGATAAGCTGATGTTTAAAGGCATTTGAGTCTCGCTGTATGAGAGTCCAGTTCTTACTCAATATTTATGGATGATGTTCTTTCAGTGTTGCACTTTGTAGACGCTCCCTGAGCCTCACAGCCAGCTGCACATGGACCAGCTGACATTACCCAGCATTAGAGGCGGCTGTAAAAAATTCATGTTCCCATTTAAATGGTTTTAATTTGAATAAAACGATGTTGATTCATTCAATCCTGAATCGATGTTTAATATAAATGTATTTTGCCAGAATCTCAGGTTAAAGCTCACAAACTATTTCAACAAGCAGCAAACAGCTAAAACAGTAAATGAGAGCAGCTAAACACACAAAGATGGAAACACAGAGCGTGGATCGTTCACTCGACGGCACGTACACGGACACGCCGTCGGGGCTGAAAGTGGACAGCTCACAGATCCTGAAGCTGCAGGTTTCATCTGTCTCCAACCAAAACTGAGTGAAGCAGCAGCAAAAGAAGATCCAAACTCTGCTTCACGTTTGATCAATATGCTCATGAATTCTCTCTGACTTTGGCTGTTCCTGCCTGCACAGCTCTCTCTCTCTCAGTGTACTCCAAGAACAGCTTCAAACATCTGTTTCTGCATCATTCACTGTTTATTAGCCACCAGTCTGCTGTTGTGTTCAGTGCTGTCGGCCTCTGACAGTAAAGCCTCATTTCTGCTGTTCCATGGAAACTTTTTAAAATGATGACAGATTACAAACTCTCAGCTGTGTCTGTAATCAAACCTCTGTAACTTTGCTTCACTTCAGCAGCATCAGCTCATGTTCACATGTTGCTTCATGGTTTGCTTCAGTTTTTGATCGACTGCAGAATATTTTGAAGGTTATCTGCTATAAAAAGCCAGAAGAGGAAAATCTGCTTCATGTGTTTCTGTTTGATCCTCAGTGACTTTGACACAAAGGCCTCTGCTGTGATGATCACACCTCTGATCAAGTCTCACAGTGTCACAACTGATAAATGATCAGAGTTAGAATATTTCTGACTGTCTGCTGTGTGCCGTGACCTTTGACCTGCTAAAGACAGTCAGCTGTGGATTATTCATTGTTGTGTCTGATACTTAGAACTGTGAGGAAGAAGCTACACAGTTAATCAGGGTCCCCTCTCTCTGAATCAAGAAAGGTGGGCAGGCCGCGTGTGGGCCGTGGGCCATACGTTGAGTATCACTGTTTGAAATGTGAACATTGTTCTGCTGCAGTCAATGGACTAAACCAGAGAAGAAGAAAACAGACTTTACCATGAAGATCCTCAGTGTGGATCAGTATAATATCAGCCTGATGTCTGAAGTTTAGTGTCAGCACAACTTTCACATCATATTCATCTCAGCACAACTAAAACATGCTGACTGACCTCAGAGTTTCAAATCGACATCGTGGATTCTCCAGCAAATCACACAGATGCTTCACTCCTGGATCCTGCAGGTTGTTGTTGTCGCTCAGGTTCAGCTGTCTCAGATGGGAGGGGTTGGACTTCAGTGCTGCTGCCAGATAATCACAGCTGATCTCTGACAAACCACAGTCCATCAATCTGTATAAAGAATGAAAGATGTAAGTTTATTAGACAAAGAGCTTGAAATCATTCAGTGTTTCATCATCTGTTCAGAGCTGAAGAAGGTTCAGAATGTAGAAGTTTAGAAAATGGAAACTCCAAACAGCTGAAGCCAACAGGAAGCAGCTTCAAACAAACACAACAAGAGAAAAAACTCTGAATGTTTCACATTAAAGTCGTACATTTCTCATAAAAACAGGACAAAGACTTGAAAAAGTCGTGTTTTTCCTTCCAGGAACCACATGGCTTCACTTTTAAAGGTGAAGTGTGACAGAAATGGACATATTGAAATCAATGATATCAAAGCTGGAATCAAATGAGTCCAAGTCTTCTGCTGATTCAGCATCACATTCATCTTTGCTCCTTGTTCTGCATTCCCACCATAAATATAAAGAGGCAAAACTCACATTTTCCAAAATCCTCTTTAAGCTTCGACAATAAAGGAAGATAGTTTTATACAAGTCTTTGTGGTTTTCTTGTCACCCAGATGCCCGAGTACTTAAACTTGTTATAGCTGGGTTTAAAAGGGGCTAAAATACACAAAACTCCCCAGTTGTCGTACAGATAGACTTTGCCTCGCTCTTCCCAAAATTCACATTATATCCAGAAATTGTCCCAAATTCCTTAAGTATGCATTAAGGTGACCTTGAGGCTCTTAAAGGTGCCTATAAAAAAATGTATTATTATTATTATTGTAAGTCTATCCAAAAGTTTGTGGAGGCTGCTCGATGGGTTGGAAATAAATAAAATCATGTCGTCGGCATAAAGAGAGACTTCATGTTCGATACCCCCTCGATGTTTTCCCTCAACACCAACACATTGTCTCAGAGCAACAGCTAGCGGTTCAATGGCAAAAAGGAGACAGAGGGCATCCCTGTCCTGGAGGGCAGATTATTGTTAGTCCGGACGGCTGTTAGAGGGGAGCAATACAATACTTTTATCCAAGATACAAAATTAAAGACACATTTTTTAAGCGTATAAAAAAAAATCCCATCTCACCCGATCCAACGCCTTTTCTGCGTCAAGCCAAATTACAGTTTCCAATGTATCACCTTTAACATGGGTATAAATGATATTTAATAGAGCTCTAATGTTCAAAAAAGAGTGCCTAATAAAGCCCGTCTGGTGAAATAATGGAGGACAAATACTTGTGTAAGCGACGGGCCAACACTTGAGCCAGGATCTTGGTGTCTGTGTTGAACAAAGATATTAAACGACATGAACGACAATCTAAATGGTCTTTTTCCTGTTTTACAATTAAACACATCACTGCTTGATGCATTGTTGGAGGCAACGACTGTGAGAGGAAGGATTCTTCAAAAGTTGATTTTAACAGTGAATTCAGTCGGTCAGAAAACTTTATGAAAAAATCAGATGGATACCCATCGGGGCAGCAGATTTTCCAGACTGCATGCTCCATACGGCCGTTTCAATTTCAACATTAGAGACAGGTTCCTCCAGACTAGCGATCGCATCTTCTCCCAAGGAGGGAATATAAAACACCTTATTGAAATCATTGTGGATCTCAAGGATAGTTTGGTTGTCTGTAGACCTTATTCCCTGGTCATTGTAGATCTCAAGGATAGTTGGTTAGCTGTTCTTAGTCGTAGCTGGTGAGCTGATAACTCGCCTGTTTTTTCTCCATGTTCATAAGCGTAGCTGCAACTTTGACTAAGCTTGTTTTGTAGATATGAGATTGTATTCAGTTTGTCATTGTAACCGCTGTGTATATAATACAGGCTCAGGAGAGTGGCTGTGCACAGCATGTAGTTTAGTCATTTCATCAGCTAACTGAGAGAGGCGCTCGGTCCCTATTTTATTCCAACCGCCCCCAACATGTCCGGCTGGATAACCACTGCTCATCTACCATCACAATGAACACCGGTATACCACAAGGCTGTGTGATGAGCCCTTTCCTCTACTCCCTCTTCACCCACGACTGCAGACCTGCTGATGGTTCCAACACCATCATTAAGTTTGCAGATGACACCACGGTGATTGGCCTCATCAGTGACAACGATGAGGCCGCCTACAGGGAGGAGGTGGATCGTCTGGCTGAGTGGTGCGACAGAAACAACCTGCTGCTTAACACTGAGAAGACCAAGGAGCTCATCGTGGACTACAGGAGGAATGCTGACCCACATCCACCTATCCACATTAAGGGGACAGCTGTGGAGCGTGTGAGCAGCTTCAAGTTCCTGGGAGTCCACATCTCCGAGGATCTCATCTGGACGACCAACTGCTCCAAGCTGGTCAAGAAGGCTCACCAGCGCCTCTTCTTCTTGAGGACTCTGAGGAAGAACCACCTGTCCTCAGACATCCTGGTGAACTTCTATCGTTGCACCATCGAGAGCATCCTGACCAACTGTATAACAGTCTGGTACGGGAACTGCTCTGCCTCGGACCGGAAGGCGTTGCAGAGGGTCGTGAAAACTGCCCAGCGCATCGCCGGAGCACCACTTCCTGCCATAAAGGACATCTACAGGAAGCGGTGTCTGAAAAGGGCTGGGAAAATCATCAAAGACCCCAGTCACCCATCACATGGACTCTTCACCCTCCTGCCCTCCAGGAGGCGCTACAGGAGCCTCCGAACTAAGACCACCAGGTACCGGAACAGCTTCTTCCCCACAGCTGTCAGACTCCTGAACTCTGCCTCCTGACATCTGACCCACGTTAAACTCATGGACTGAACATACACACACCCACAATGGACAACTGTACCCTCAAACACACAATAATAACATGGAGTGAACCACCACTCACAACCACTAGCACTTTATATAGCCTCTGTAGAAACTATCTACACCCTCACTTATCTTAACTGCACTACTGTATAACTCTGTGTAAATAATCATTCTGTACATTCGATAATCTTTAACCCTACAACTGTTTACAACTTGCATAGTTCCCATTTCTGTATAGCTGTATATCTCAGATTCTGTAAAGTTATTTATTTCATATTCTGTATAGTTTTTCATATTTATATCCTGTTCATATTCTGTACATAGCTTGTACTCACTACAGCCTGTACATACTTATAGTTATAGAATATTCACAACATACTTCATACCGTGTACATTATAACATACCATAATAGACCCATTTCTGTAATATACTCACATATCTATATTATTGCTAATATATATTGTAATATATCTATATCACTAAAGCACTTCTGGATGGATGCAAACTGCATTTCGTTGCCCTGTACCTGTGCATGTGCAATGACAATAAAGTTGAATTCTATTCTAATTCTATTCTATTCTATTCTGTTTGGCACAAAATGAAATTATTTGGCCTCTCAGATGCTTTTAGAGATTCCCAAATGACTGATGATGACATCTCTGGGGTCTGATTGATAGAAAAAAAATGTCTTTGAGACCTTTTGTAACTGACAAACTCTTCATCTGCTAACAACACTGAGTTGAATCTCCATGGCTGATAGTTGGAGCAGGCATCAGGAATACACATTGAAAAAACAAGAGGAGAAATCACCAGTCTTATAATCACATTCTGTAACTAAAGGGAGACGTTTTTCTATACAAATATATGTTTTATGGACATTAGAAAAAAAGAGTATTGACGTGAAGCAGGATTATGAAATCTCCATACATCAGCCAGCCCATAATGATCAAGAAAGCTCTGAATGACGCATGCTGACTTTGGACTAAGTGTACTTTTGTGTGAACTGTGGTCCATAGCAGATAATGAGCAGTTTAGGTCTCCCTCAAAGATGATATTGTGTGATGACATATTGGGGAGCCGCGCAAAGACATTAGTGAAAAGCGTAGATATTTGCTAAGATCAAAGGAAAACCATAAACTATATTTTCTGCACTTAAAATCCTGTAATTTTCTCATAAATCGACAGTGCGCCTTATGGATGAATTCTGGTTGTGCTTACTGACCTCGAACCGATTTTATGTGCTACACGGCGCTCAGAAACCTTTCAAAAGATGTTTTGGTACGACTTTGCTCAGCTACGAGGCCGCACCGCTTGATGGATTGTTGGAGCATTACAGCTACGAGGAGCCTCGCGGAGTGATACGTACTCTGCTTCAACGTAATATTACTGTATTGAGTGTGTATAAGGACCATAAATGGCACCTGTTACATTCGCGCTGTCTTCTCTGCATCTTTCCCCTTTTCCTCTGGTAGAGTCGGACTCATCCAGAGGAAACATTCCTGTTTACCCTCAACTTTCTCAAGATGTTTGTCCACTCCTGACTCGGTTACAAAGAGGATTTCAAACTCCAGGCTGTCAGTCACGCAGTAGAACCTGGGAACAGAGCAGCTGCTTGTTATTATGCTCAGCGTCTGTTAGTTTACATTTTGACTGCACAATTGTGAGCTTTTTGTTATGCACAAAAACAACATTGTTTTCTTTTATTTATGGAGCATTATTATTTAATAAATGCTGATCATTTATTTCTGAGTAATTGTTTCATGTACATCTACGCTGTATGTTAATAAATGTGCCTGTGTGAGATTTGGGACACAGCTTTGACTAAGAACTCTCTTTTTGTTCGAACTTTCTGGCTTCAAAAATATCGAGATATATATCGTATATCGCCACCCAGCTAAAGAATATCGAGATATGAACTTTGGGTCATATCGCCCAGTCGTAATATTGCAATAGGTTGTCCGTTAAACTCAAGCGGGGCTTGGGCCCTGGCACGGCGTAGCCACACAATCCTGGTAGTAGTGACGCTCGGCTATGACGGCGTGCGGGTTACCAGCTGGCTTTCTCAGGATAGGGCTCCTGTGTGAGCGGTCGACAATAACGTCTTTATCCATACCCAGCACTTCACGTAGTAGCACGGATACGGCCGTGGAGGAGCTCGAGTCCAGGCCCTTTGGGATCCCTATGATGTGGATGTTAGCGCTCCGCTTCCTGCCTTCATCACATTTATCCTTCAGGTCAGACAGCTCCTCCTTCATACTCTCTACTGTAGACTGCAGGGTGGTCACCTCATCGCTCCACATTGACACCCCATCCTCAGCTTCTTTCACTCTAACCTTTACTCCATCAACTTCGCCGCACGTCGTGTGAGTGTAAACCACTACAACATGTAGACGGCCGTCTGCAGGCTGGATGTAGCACCACCGCAGAGACGTGCTGCAGCTCTGTTTAGTTACCCAGCTGACAGCAGAGGCTGTAGTTTACTGTTACCAACATGGAAAACTGAAGCTTCATCAGATGGAGCTACAGAGCTGGAGAACAAAGGAGACTGAGAGGCCAGAATGATGTGGGAGGAAACATCAAGAGCCTGTTTGAAAGGAGACACATGTGGATGCTGTGCCAGTCTGTGGTCTGTCAGAAGTCAGCTGAGTCACACTGCAAGAAGCTGCAGAATCTCAGAGGAGGAGATTTGGAAGTGTTTGTGGGACAAACTGGACTCAAAGAAAGAAGATGTTTGTGAAGTCTTTGGTGGAGGTGAGCAGTGTGAAGCAGAACACATGCAGATGAATCAGGAGGGAACAAACTGAGTGGGCGGAGCTGTCTGAGCCCCGCCCACACAAACACAGCTCTCTGAATCAGTAAAGGTGGGCAGGCCGCGTGTGGGCCGCGGGCCATACGTTGAGTATCACTGTTTGAAATGTGAACATTGTTCTGCTGCAGTCAATGGACTAAACCAGAGAAGAAGAAAACAGACTTTACCATGAAGATCCTCAGTGTGGATCAGTATAATATCAGCCTTATGTCTGCAGTTTAGTGTCAGCACAACTTTCACATCATATTCATCTCAGCACAACTAAAACATGCTGACTGACCTCAGAGTTTCAAGTTTACATCCTGGACTCTCCAGGAAACCACACAGATGCTTCACTCCTGGATCCTGCAGGTTGTAGTTGTCGCTCAGGTCCAGCTGTCTCAGATGGGAGGGGTTGGACTTCAGTGCTGCTGCCAGATAATCACAGCTGATCTCTGACAAACCACAGCTCCACAATCTGTATAAAGAATGAAAGATGTAAGTTTATTAGACAAAGTGCTTGAAATCATTCAGTGTTTCATCATCTGTTCAGAGCTGAAGAAGGTTCAGAATGTAGAAGTTTAGAAAATGGAAACTCCAAACAGCTGAAGCCAACAGGAAGCAGCTTCAAACAAACACAACAAGAGAAAAAACTCTGAATGTTTCACATTAAAGTCGCACATTTCTGATGATCATCTTCTGCCCAGTAAACTTTGGTTTTCCTCATGTGAGTGTTAATGATGCACAAAGACTGTGAGTGCAAAGAGGGAGCGAGGAGGATGACACAGAGATGGTACAGGAGCATCAAGAACATTAAAGTCTGGCGATTAAATGCCTCACTCCTAAATGACTGGCAGTTTTGTGAGTTCATACATACTGAACTAAATACTTACTTGGAGTTGAACACAACTCCGAAAATATCGCCTTTAACCCTCTGGGATTGCACCAAGGCATACATTAGAGGTCGCATAATATAATTTGCAAGTGCCAGGAAGAAAAGAAAAGAGGCTAGGCGGTGTGAATTGGAGGCCAAAATAAAACACCTAGAGCAACAACACAAAAAAGCACAGACAGCCAATTTGCTTTCCGATCTTAAAATGTTACGTAGTGATCTTAATAGTTTAATAAACGAGAAAATTGAGGGCAATTTCAGATTCACTAAACAAAAGTACTATGAACAGGGTAGTAGGGCTAGTAGATTGCTGGCAATAAGACTCAGGAAACAGCAAACTTGTAATATGGTCCAAAAGTTGAAGTCAGATCAAACCCTAATTACTAAACCAAATCAAATTGCAAGTTGTTTTGCCAATTTTTTCGAGTCATTATATAAAAATTCAGATACATGTAAAGATAACAATACACTATCTGATTTCTTAGAAAAGATCAATTTAAAAACACTGTCAGAGTCTGTAGCAAAGGAGTTAGATGAACCAATTCGACAACAAGAAATTTTACAGGTGATTTCAAACCTTAAAACTAAAAACAGTCCTGGCCCTGATGGTTTTATTAACGAATTCTATAAAAAAACTTAAGGACAAAGTCGCACCCTTATCACTGAAAGCTTACCACTGCGCTCTGGAGACTGGGACTATGGTGCCGTCCTGGAACGATGCTACAATTGTCGTAATCCATAAAGAGGGCAAGGACCCCACAAACTGTCAATCATACAGGCCAATCTCATTACTTAATACTGATTTGCGCATTCTCACCACGATTTTAGCCAAAAGAGTTAGTAAAATTATTACACAGGTTATAAATCCAGATCAAACGGGGTTCATTGCAGGAAGGCACCATGGGGACAATGTTCGTAGATTGTTGAACTTAATGTCCTTGTACAAGACCAAACAAGAAGAAACAATGATTCTGTCTCTTGATGCGCAAAAAGCATTCGACAGGGTTTCCTGGCAGTACTTGGGCCATACACTTGAAAGATTCAAATTTGGGCCAAACTTAATTAAGTGGATACAGATTCTTTATTCCAACCCAATGGCGGCTGTACGGGTAAATGGAACAATATCAGCCAGATTTCCACTGGAACGTGGGTGTAGACAAGGATGCTCACTGTCGCCCCTGCTGTTCGATATAAGTATTGAGCCTCTGGCGCAGTTGATTAAAGCCCATCAAAGCCCTCCTCAACAACAAGAAGAGGGCTTTCAGAGGGGGCAATAAAGAGGAGGTGAGGAAGGTCCAGGTGTTACTAAAGGACAAGATCAGAGAGGCTAAGGACAATTACAGAAGGAAGCTGGAGTGGAAACTCCAGCAGAACAGCATGAGAGAGGTGTGGAGGGGCATGAAGACCATCACTGGATTCAGGCCAACCAACAGCAGGGGAGCTGAGGGAGGTGAGAATAGAGCCAACGAGTTGAATCTGTTTTTCTGTTTTTTTGGGGGGGGTTTTGCCTGTCCCGTTTGGCTCTTTTGCCATCAGAATTGTTGTCTAAAGGCAAAGAAAGATGCCCAACGGATTTACTTTACCAAATTGACCATCCCAGCCTTGCCGTAATGGTCCATTTGATTCACCTTTTATTGTTTATTTTATTTTCACTTGCTGAATACGGGACAGACTTGACTGGGGGAAAGAAGGGGAGAAAGAAAGAGGGAAAGAGAAACAGCTGAGAAGAGGGACGGGGGAGAAGGGCAAAAGACAAAAACCAACAGAACGGGCAGAGAAAAAAAAATGCATATATCAATCACCTGGATCACCTGCTGAGAAAGAAAAAAGAGAACAAGCAGAAGAAAACAAGAGTAATAGAATAAACAACATCACAATGATATATGGGAATATGACAGTAAATACTAAATATTAAACATTATTGTGCAGCACATAAGATCAGCAGAACACAGTGTGCTTTGAGGTAGGAGCCAAAAAGGGTGTAGTTTGTGGGTGTGATCACCCGTGTGTACACCTGTGAGCATGGACGCGCTTGTTTTTAAAAGGTTCCTTCATGTAATGATCTGCTAGAGGGTGTGGGGGGGGCCACAGCCCCATCCTCCAGGGCATGAAGCAGGTATGGAGGAGATCAAAACTCCAGACATCCAGAGGCCCCCAGAACACAAGAGACCAAGGAAGACCAACAGAGGGGCAGCCGCGCCACTGTCCCAGAAAGAGCTGAGGAGAGTCCCAGATGAGGGCTCACCCAGCAGCCGCGGAGCAGAAGCCAGGGGGGGTTGCAGTGACGCGCCCGTGAGCTCCGCCGGCAGCCAGCTGTGCCTGAGTGACCGAGCCCCAGGCCGAGAGGTCGGGGGCACCCCACCTCCGAAGTGGCCCGAGCGAGCCCCAAGCTCCAGGCCCCGATAAGCGGCCGCCAAAGAGTGAGCCAGTGTGTACCTTGACGCCCACCCCCGGACACAAAGAACCACCAACGCGAATCTGTTTTTCAATAGATTCGACACCACAGTGTCTGCTCACACCCCCACAACCTCACCTGTAGTCAGTCTGGAATCCAGAGCCACACCACTGCGCCAGCCTCTCTCTTCACATGGCGCTGTTGCCTCCTGTGAGATTCCTGACACCTCTCCCCCACCCATCACCTTCACTCAATACCAGGTTGAGATGCAAATGAGGAGACTTCACTCAGGCAAGTCTGCTGGACCAGACGGAGTGAGTCCCCTCGTCCTCAAGACCTGTGCCCCCCAGCTGTGTGGAGTCTTTCATAAACTGTTTATGCTGAGTCTGAGTCTGCAGAGGGTCCCAGTGATGTGGAAGACATCATGCCTCGTCCCTGTACCAAAGACGCCACGTCCCAGTGGCCCCCAGGATTACAGGCCCGTGGCACTGACCTCCCACATCATGAAGACCCTGGAAAGGCTCATCCTGGACCAGCTGCGACCCATAGTAAGACCACATCTGGATCCCCTTCAGTTCGCTTATCAGCCTCGTCTCGGAACTGAGGACGCCATCATCTACCTGCTCAATCGTATCTACACCCATCTGGACCAGCCGGCGAGCACTGTGAGGGTCATGTTTTTTGACTTTTCTAGTGCTTTCAATACCATCAGGCCGACCCTCCTGGGCGATAAGTTAGCAGCAATGCAGGTGGATGCTTCTCTGGTGTCCTGGATTGTTGATTACCTGACAGGAAGACCACAATATGTACGTCTCCCACAGTGTGTGTCTGACAAGGTAATCAGCAACACAGGGGCACCACAGGGGACTGTCCTCTCCCCCTTCCTCTTCACCCTCTACACCACAGACTTCAGCCACTGCACAGAGACCTGCCATCTTCAGAAGTTTTCTGATGACTCTGCGGTGGTTGGATGCATCAGCAGGGATGATGAGACAGAGTACCGGGCTGTGGTCGACTCCTTTGTCACGTGGTGTGAGCAGAATCATCTGCAGCTCAACGTGGCAAAGACCAAGGAACTGATCGTGGACTTCAGGAAGACCGGGAAACACTTGACCCCTGTTTCAATCCAGGGGGACAGTGTTGACATTGTGGAGGACTATAAATACCTTGGAGTACACATTGACAATAAACTGGACTGGGCTAAAAACACCACAGCACTTTACAGGAAGGGCCAGAGTCGTCTCTATTTTTTGAGGCGACTGAGGTCCTTCAACATCTGCCAGAAAATGCTGAGGATTTTCTATGAGTCTGTTGTGGCCAGTGCGATCCTCTATGCTGTTGCATGCTGGGGGAGCAGGCTGAGGGTAGCAGATGCCAACAGACTTAATAAACTAATCCGTAAGGCCAGTAATGCTGTGGGGATGGAGCTGGACTCCCTCAAGGTGGTGTCGGAGAGGCGGATGCTGTCCAAGATAAAGACAATGTTGGATAACACCTCCCACCCACTCCATGACATGCTGGTCAGTCACAGGAGCACGTTCAGTGAGAGACTGAGATTACCGAAAAGCACCACTGAACGACACAGGAAATCTTTCCTGCCTGTGGCTCCCTGTACAACGTATCCACTTAACACACTGTTTACTGCTACTACTACACGTTTCTTTTCCAGCTATTTATTAATGAGTGACTTTATATATATATATGTATATATATATATATATATATATATATATATATATATATATATATACATACATATATATATATATATATATATATATATATATATATATATATATATATATATATATATATATATACATACATATATATATATATACATACATATATATATATATATATATATATATATACATACATACATATATATATATATATACATACATATATATATATATATATATATATATATATACATACATATATATATATATATATATATATATATATATATATATATATATATATATATATATATATGTATTAGGGGTGCAACGATATTCGTATCGATATTGAACCGTTCGATACAGTGCTTTCGGTTCTGTACACATATGTATCGAACAATACAAAATTTGTAATTTATTTTATCAACTTTCTTTCTGACGGTGCTGTCTGCGTTGAGCGCTCAGTGAATCTGCGTTTGACTACTCCGCCTAGGCTGCACTTGTCGAGCGCAGATCCACTGAGCGCTCAACACAGACAGCATAGTCAGAAGGAAGAGCGCAGGGCAAGCTAGCGAGACAGAAGTTAAGCTCTCCTTGCAACATGGCAAATTGAACCTCCCCCACCCTCATTCAGATCTGGCGTTTGGAATTATTTTGGTTTTCATGTGACGTATGACCCTGAAGGTAAGTGCGTCATGGAGCTAGTGTGTTAGCGCAGTTAGCTCGTTAACGTGTTGGCCGTCTAGCCCAATGCACGGGGCGATCAGGGGTAGCTCGTTAAAGGAGATTTGCCGTGTTGTGGCGTTAAGGTCATTTCAACGAGATTAACCTGAAAGCACTAGTGGGAACACAACGAATATGACTGCACATTTACTCCGACATCATCCTAGTGCAAAGACAAGTGGAAGCAGACAAAAACAACAAGCACGCATGCTACAAACTTTACCAGAGTCATTTAGACAGCCGTTAGCACATGATTCTCCTTATGGGGACCTGATATGTTTAATATGCTGCTGAGAATATAGCCCAGAAGAAGCGTATAGTATAGCTTTTATTTTGGAAAGAGACATTTCTCTGTAATAAACTCTCTTTTCCAAAGATGAGTGATTCCTCAGTCAGATACAGGGCTCGCAATATCGCTAGCCCGACGTCCTGAGGCTAGCGATTTTTCCAGTCGGGCTACCAAAATCTATCTCTGCCCTGCCCGTCGGGCTATTGTAGGAAGGAAAAATATATGTCAATGCTTTTGCATTCTTTCGGAAATGTAGCTGGGTAATTATGTCATTGGCATTGTTTTTTGCTTTCACTTTGCAATCGCGCGAACTGTGTGTAGAGAGCGACAGCACTGATTGGTGAGTGGTGATAATTTGTGCACCAATTCCTCTGACATCGTCTTATTAATCATTAGCTTACTATGCAAACATGACAAGTGAAATCTCCCGCAGCTTAAACATGTGAGAGGTTGATCGCGCAGAGAATCGCTGAGTGTTATGTGAGTGGGTGTGTAAAAGCAGCAGGATATATATTTCAGTTCTGCTGAGCCAAATAAGACAGGTCAGGGTGAAGAAGTGACAGCCAAAGAAAAGCTTACCACAAAACGGAAAAGTTATGACAAATCAGACTATAAGGCAAAAAGAAAGTGCAGCTTTATGGTTTCATGGACAAAATAATTTCTGTGGCTGCAATATGATGAGCTATATACAGTGGGGCAAAAAAGTATTTAGTCAGCCACCGATTGTGCAAGTTCCCCCACTTAAAATGATGACAGAGGTCAGTAATTTGCACCAGAGGTACACTTCAACTGTGAGAGACAGAATGTGAAAAAAAAATCCATGAATCCACATGATAGGATTTGTAAAGAATTTATTCGTAAATCAGGGTGGAAAATAAGTATTTGGTCAATAACAAAAATATAACTCAATACTTTGTAACATAACCTTTGTTGGCAATAACAGAGGTCAAACGTTTACTATAGGTCTTTACCAGGTTTGCACACACAGTAGCTGGTATTTTGGCCCATTCCTCCATGCAGATCTTCTCGAGAGCAGTGATGTTTTGGGGCTGTCGCCGAGCAACACGGACTTTCAACTCCCGCCACAGATTTTCTATGGGGTTGAGGTCTGGAGACGGGCTAGGCCACTCCAGGACTTTCAAATGCTTCTTACGGAGCCACTCCTTTGTTGCCCAGGCGGTGTGTTTTGGATCATTGTCATGTTGGAAGACCCAGCCTCGTTTCATCTTCAAAGTTCTCACTGATGGAAGGAGGTTTTGGCTCAAAATCTCACGATACATGGCCCCATTCATTCTGTCCTTAACACGGATCAGTCGTCCTGTCCCCTTGGCAGAAAAACAGCCCCATAGCATGATGTTTCCACCCCCATGCTTCACAGTAGGTATGGTGTTCTTGGGATGCAACTCAGTATTCTTCTTCCTCCAAACACGACGAGTTGAGTTTATACCAAAAAGTTCTACTTTGGTTTCATCTGACCACATGACATTCTCCCAATCCTCTGCTGTATCATCCATGTGCTCTCTGGCAAACTTCAGACGGGCCTGGATATGCACTGGCTTCAGCAGCGGAACACGTCTGGCACTGCGGGATTTGATTCCCTGCCGTTGTAGTGTGTTACTGATGGTGACCTTTGTTACTTTGGTCCCAGCTTTCTGCAGGTCATTCACCAGGTCCCCCCGTGTGGTTCTGGGATCTTTGCTCACCGTTCTCATGATCATTTTGACCCCACGGGATGAGATCTTGCGTGGAGCCCCAGATCGAGGGAGATTATCAGTGGTCTTGTATGTCTTCCATTTTCTGATGATTGCTCCCACAGTTGATTTTTTCACACCAAGCTGCTTGCCTATTGTAGATTCACTCTTCCCAGTCTGGTGCAGGTCTACAATACTTTTCCTGGTGTCCTTCGAAAGCTCTTTGGTCTTGGCCATGGCGGAGTTTGGAGTCTGACTGTTTGAGGCTGTGGACAGGTGTCTTTTATACAGATGATGAGTTCAAACAGGTGCCATTCAGAAAAGCTTCTTACAGAAGACGTTACAGGTCTGTGAGAGCCAGAGATTTTCCTTGTTTGAGGTGACCAAATACTTATTTTCCACCCTAATTTACGAATAAATTCTTTACAAATCCTACCATGTGAATTCATGGATTTTTTTTTCACATTCTGTCTCTCACAGTTGAAGTGTACCTCTGGTGCAAATTACTGACCTCTGTCAACATTTTAAGTGGGGGAACTTGCACAATCGGTGGCTGACTAAATACTTTTTTGCCCCACTGTAACCAGGGCTGCACATAAGTGGTCCCCAGGTGCGCATTCGCTGTCAAAATAAAAAACACGCACAAGGGTTAGGGTTAAATTTAAAAACTGTACTTTTGAATTAAAATATATATTTATAATTTTAATAAATGACAAATTAAAAAGGCATGAACATTTCTTTTTGTATCGAAAAAATATCGAACCGTGACACCAAAGTATCGAACCGAACCGAACCGTGAATTTTGTGTATCGTTGCACCCCTAATATGTATATATTGTACTATTCTTAGTTAGCATATTGTCTGTCTTGTCTTAATGTTGGTTTATGTTGGTTTATAATGGAGCACTGTAACAAAAAAGATAATTTCCCCCAGGGATCAATAAAGTATTCTGATTCTGATTAGAGATGAATCAGAATCAGAATCAGAAAGGGTTTTATTGCCAAATGTTGAGCAGGTTTACAACATTAGGAAATTGCTGCGGTGCTTCAGTGCAAACATACTGTCATAAATTACGCTAAAATAGACATTAAAATAAAAATAAGAATAAGAATTAAAAGTGCTAAGTAGATAGATATATACATGAGTGCAGGTGGTGATCAGAACATGAAATTCAGGGCCTTTCAATTAATGGAGAACAGCATAAATTGTCCATCTATGCAGACGATGTACTTTTATACATTTCAAATCCTGCAGTCAGTTTACCTCATTTAAAAGAAATTATTAGTACATACGTTTACCTCTCTGGTTACACAGTTAATATTGACAAAACATTGGCAATGGATATAGGAGGAAACATTTCACTAACATTCAAGGAGCGATGTGGCTTTAAATGGCCAAACGAAGGTATCAAGTATTTAGGAATTCAAATTCCTCACTCATTATCAGACTTGTTTAAAGTAAATTATGAAGTTATAGTTGCAAAAATAAAAAAAGATTTAGAGAGATGGACAGTCCTGCCTCTGTCTTTCTTGGGTCGGATCGAGAGTATACGTATGAATGTATTGCCAAGACTTCTAGACCTTTTTCAAATGCTGCCTATTAACATTCCCAACTCTACATTTGATAATTTAGATAAACTTTTTTCCAAATTTATATGGCAAGGCAAACGCCCAAGGATCAAGTTCCAAACATTAAAACTGTCAAACCTGCAGGGGGGATTGGCTGTTCCAAACCTGAAATATTATTTCTGGGCAGCTCAGATGAGACCCCTGACTGTATGGGTGCGGGATTTGTCTGAAACTCAGTGGCTAAATATTGAGAAGACAATGTGCGAAAGATCATTGGAATCCCTGCTTTGTTCTAACATTTCAATTAAAAATGTGCATATGGGGGAACAGACGAGGGTCACACTAAAGATTTGGCATAGAATCAAACAATCATTTGGTCTTCCAAAAGAAATTTCAATGTTATCAAGGCTCTCCTCCCTGCAGGGTTTTTCTCCTATTGTGGAAGACTCTGGCTTCAGAGCATGGTCAAATAGCGGGCTTCATAAATTTGTCATGTTGTGAGGAATGGGCACCTGAGCTCATTTGAACAGTTGAGGTCAGTTTCGGCTTCCTTCTTCTGACTTTTTTAGATTTCTGCAGCTAAGAAGCTTTTTGACAAAACATAAAGAATGGAGGCAAGTTTTGGAGCCCTCACCCATTGAGGAAATATTTCTAAAAACATTTCAAAGTAATTCCTCCCCAAAATTAATCAGTCATTTTTATAACGCATTTAAGAGTTTCAATACAAATGCAACTTTGGATATTAAGGCAAGGTGGGAAGCTGAGACTGGCACTCAAATCTCAGAGGACACCTGGGAAGAGGTGTTCGGTGAAGCCCATCTGGTGACTAATTCTGGGCTGTGGAGAGAATTTAAATGGAAGGTGGTCATGAGATATTTTAGAACCCCAGAGATAATTGCCAAAATGAAGCCTACAAATCCTGACACCTGCTGGCGAAATTGTGGTACTTCTTTAGGAACCCACTCACATATATTCTGGTCATGCCCAAAAATCTGCTCACTTTGGAATGACATATTTAAAGTTCTCAATACAGTTTTCCAACAATACAAAGACCAACAGTTAGCCATTTTAGGAGTCTTACCAAATGGTTTTGCGGGAAACAATAAAACGTATCTCTTAAGAATCTTACAGCAGCACTAAAGTGTATCACTATTAAATGGCTGAATCTTGACCCATCTTCATATAATATGTGGATTGATAAAGCAAGATAAATTTACCAGATGGAGGAAATAACATCTGCTCTGCGGATTCAGAGAGAATTGTTTACTGAGCGTTGGCGACCCATACATGCTTTACTGTTTCAATAATTTAGCATAGGTCTCTTTCGTTTTGTTCATTTATGGCTAAGTTTGTCACATGTTATTTAATATTACATAAAGTTTTTGTTTTCTTTTTGTTTTTGTTGTTGTCTGTTTGTTTGTTTGCTTGCTTGGGTTTTGTTTTGCTTCCCAGTTTTGTTTTGTGCTTCCTAATTGCAGTTCTTATTTTAATCTACATTTCTGCATTGCAGTTCCTGTAACTGTCCTACTTGTGAACTTGTGAATTATAATAAAAATTTAGTTAAAAAAAAAAAAAGAACATTAAAGTCGTACATTTCTCATAAAAACAGGACAAAGACTTGAAAAAGTCGTGTTTTTCCTTCCAGGAACCACATGGCTTCACTTTTAAAGGTGAAGTGTGAAAGAAATGGACATATTTGAAGTCCAACACCTTTTTCCAGTCACATTATTAAAGCAGACAAACTACAAGCTCATTTTCATTCCAACAAGTCATCTTCTGACCTGGACTAACAACACTGGTCTCTATGTGCAGCTGGCTGTGAGACCAGTGCTCAGGGAGCGTCTACAAAGTGCAACACTGAAAGAACATCACACACTCATTTGCTTCCAGCACTTTCACACAAACATCTACTGTCATTATTGTCACCAAACTCTGTAGATCCTTTATTGCAAATTCAAATGGGATCAAATGGTCAGACAAAAGAGGGTTATGAGGAAATATGATGAAATGTTGTGTATTAGCAGCAAGTTATTGAATCTTTTTCCTCAGAAACCAAACAAAATGATTGACAAACATGTTTTTACAAACTCAGTGTTGGACTTGGATCAGCAGGATAAGCTGATGTTTAAAGGCATTTGAGTCTCGCTGTATGAGAGTCCAGTTCTTACTCAATATTTATGGATGATGTTCTTTCAGTGTTGCACTTTGTAGACGCTCCCTGAGCCTCACAGCCAGCTGCACATGGACCAGCTGACATTACCCAGCATTAGAGGCGGATGTAAAAAATTCATGTTCCCATTTGAATGGTTTTAATTTGAATAAAACGATGTTGATTCATTCAATCCTGAATCGATGTTTCATATAAATGTATTTTGCCAGAATCTCAGGTTAAAGCTCACAAACTATTTCAACAAGCAGCAAACAGCTAAAACAGTAAATGAGAGCAGCTAAACACACAAAGATGGAAACACAGAGCGTGGATCGTTCACTCGACGGCACGTACACGGACACGCCGTCGGGGCTGAAAGTGGACAGCTCACAGATCCTGAAGCTGCAGGTTTCATCTGTCTCCAACCAAAACTGAGTGAAGCAGCAGCAAAAGAAGATCCAAACTCTGCTTCACGTTTGATCAATATGCTCATGAATTCTCTCTGACTTTGGCTGTTCCTGCCTGCACAGCTCTCTCTCTCTCAGTGTACTCCAAGAACAGCTTCAAACATCTGTTTCTGCATCATTCACTGTTTATTAGCCACCAGTCTGCTGTTGTGTTCAGTGCTGTCGGCCTCTGACAGTAAAGCCTCATTTCTGCTGTTCCATGGAAACTTTTTAAAATGATGACAGATTACAAACTCTCAGCTGTGTCTGTAATCAAACCTCTGTAACTTTGCTTCACTTCAGCAGCATCAGCTCATGTTCACATGTTGATTCATGGTTTTCATGGTTGATTTACCTCATTTTTTCAAAAATGACCTCTGATAGGAAAGTCTCATTTCTGCTGCTCAACACTGAAGAAATGTAAACTTTTCAAAATGATGACAAATTGGAAAACACCTAAACCCAGGAGATGTAACCCTTCTCTCTGGGGCGGAGGCAAGCGGACCACCTCTTTGATTAGAGCTGTGTCTCTAATCAAAGCAGAGCTGGAACGATGCCACTTTTTTTTTTTTAATATCTTGCTGCATTTTGTATAAGTTCATACTCAAGTTTAAAAAATCTAAACACTAAAGCTGTTCTGTTATACCTGTCTGCAAAAACACACTGCAGCCAAAACATTAGACAATACTGATCTTTGTATTTAAACTTTTTTCAGAACTTTAAATCTAAGTATTTAAAGTAATATTCAAAAGTCATTTAAATCATTTTTACGCAGACTTCAAAAACTCTGGTTGTGAATAAAAGAAGTGCAACATCAGCACAAAATAATGTTTCTATTGAACAACTAACACAAACAGGTTGTAGAATGGAGCCTTTTCTACTCACAGCTGAACAGAAACAACATCCAGAGTGGAAAACAGTGCAAATAACTGCAAACAGGCTTCATGACACTCATGTTTGATCAGATTCACTCCCTGCTCTCACACACCAACTCCAGACCTGCATTCATCTTTTCCCTCTGAACCCCCCAAACATACAAACCCTGAGACACTACCATTGCCCTTTCACTGACTGCCCCACTCCACCATTTGACCCTTAGAACTGAAGACGCTTCTCTCATAAGAGGTGAAACATCTTCAAGGAAACTTAAAGAAGTCCAGACGCTTTTCTTTCCAAGCTCCTTAGACTACGATGACCTGGATGTCTGAGAACCTTCACAGACTGATTTTACAAGAACAACTTGTGTCAAAAATCCCTGGCAGTGCCTCTCTGTCACACACACAAATCACTACAGTTACAAATTTAATAACTTAAAAAGTAAAAAGACCACTTTTGAGCCGTGTCTTTTTGGCCATAACAAATACCAAAAGAACCGAAATTTAATAACATTAAAACCAAACAATAAATGAGCAAAGTAGTGCATGATAAATATAGACAAATACAAAGTGCAATATAGAAACACTGGGTAAAAAGAAATGAACAATTAAAAAGGAGGATAAAAGATGTGAGCAGTAGTTAAACAGTAGAAATAAATATATAATAAACAAACAAAAATAGATAATAAATGAAAGCCAGGTCTGAAAGGTGAGTTTGGCTTTAAAAGCATGAAAACACACTGCTGTCTTCAGGAAGGCTGCTCCAGTAACAGAAAGTCATCTACATGTGGGTTTAGTTCTGACTTTAGGGACAAGTAAAAAAAACAAAATAAAATAAAAACATCTGTCCAGACAACCTGACAGTCAAAAATTTAAACTCAGGAACTTAAAAGGAAAATTGTGCTGACTTTGAACGTCCGCATCAAGATAAACTTACAGATTTAAGAGTCAAAAAGTGTCAAAACGTCTGTATCCTTACCTGAGAGTTTCAAGTTTACAGTCAGGACTCTTTAGTCCAACACACAGCAAATCCAATTCTGAATCCTGCAGCTTGTTCGAGCTCAGGTCCAGCTCTCTCAGATGATTGGATGGGGAGCTGAGAATTTCAGACAAAGCTTCAAAGCTTCTTTTTGAGAGTGCACAACGACTCAGCCTGAGGAAGAATAACAATGGAGACATATTATTTTATTCATCTAGCATTATTAAACATATTTGTTCATAGATTCACTTACAGCACTTTCTTGGATGCTTTGACCACTGGCAGCAGCTTCAAAAATGCCTCCTCTGAACGGGAGTATTTCTCCAGGTTGAACTCATCCAGATCTGATGACAGTAAGATGAAGACCAGAGCCGACCACTGAGCAGGAGACAGTTGATCTGTGGAGAGACGTCCTGATCTCAGGGACTGTTGGATCTCCTCCACTAGAGAACGATCATCCAGTTCATTCAGACAGTGGAACAGGTTGATGCTTTTCTCTGCAGACAGTTTCCCACTGAGCTTCTTCTTGATGTAGTGAACTGTTTCCTGATTGGTCTGTGAGCTACTTCCTGTCTGTGTCAGCATGCATAGGAGATCCTGATTGGTCTGCAGTGAAAGACCCAGGAGGAAGCGGAGGAACAAGTCCAGGTGGCCATTTGGACTCTCTAAGGCTTTGTCCACAGCACTCTGGTAGAAGTCTTTTACAGTAAGTGTTTTCTGAAAGATTTTAAAGAGAGGAGATTGTTTCTTAAGCAGGTTGACTCCAGAGTTGATGAAGGTCAGATAGACATGAAGAGCAGCAAAGAACTCCTGAATGCTCAGATGGATGAAACAGTAAACAACGTTGTTGAACATGTGGCACTCATCAGCTTTAAAGATCTGTGTGAACACTCCTGAGTACACTGAGGCTGCTCTGATATCGATGCCACACTCTGTCAGGTCTGATTCATAGAAGATCAGGTTTCCTTTCTGCAGCTGATCAAAGGCCAGTTTTCCCAGAGACTCAATGATCTTCCTGCACGACTCTGTCTCAGCTCCTCCATCATACTTGATGTCCTTCGTTTTTAGGTGAAATAGCACAAGGCGTAGGTAGAGCTCTGTGAGAGTCTTAGGCAGATCTTCGCTCTCTTTGTTCTTCATGACAAACTCCAGAACTGTAGCAGTGATCCAGCAGAAGACTGGGATGTGGCACATGATGTGGAGGCTTCGTGATGTCTTGATGTGGGAGATGATGCTGCTGGCCTGCTCCTCATCTCTGAATCTCTTCCTGAAGTACTCCTCCTTCTGTGGGTCAGTGAACCCTCTGACCTCTGTCACCATGCCAACACAGTCAGGAGGGATCTGATTGGCTGCTGCAGGTCGTGTGGTTATCCAGAGGCGAGCAGAGGGAAGCAGTTTCCCCCTGATGAGGTTTATCAGCAGCACATCCACTGAGGTGGACTTTCTAGGGTCAGTCAGGATTGTAGTTTTGTGGAAGTCCAGAGGAGGTCGACACTCATCCAGACCATCAAAGATGAACACAACCTGGAAGTCTTCAAAGATGTAGATTCCTGCTTTTTTGGTTTCAGTAAAGATGTGATGAACAAGTTCCACCAAGCTGAACTTTTCCTCTTTCAGCAGATTCAGCTCTCTGAAAGTGAATGGAAACATGAACTGGATGTCCTGGTTGGCTTTGTCTTCAGCCCAGTCCAGGGTGAACTTCTGTGTTAGGACTGTTTTCCCAATGCCAGCCACTCCCATTGTCAGCACTGTTCTGATTGGTTTATCTCTTCCAGGTGGGAGTTTAAAGATGTCTTCTTGTCTGATGGTTGTTTCTGGTCTGTCTGGTTTCCTGGATGCTGTTTCAATCTGTCTGACCTCATGTTCATCATTAACCTCTGCAGTCCCTCCCCCTGTGATATAGAGCTCTGTGTAGATCTGACTCAGGAGGGTCGGGTTTTCTGTTGTAGAAATCCCCTCGAGCACACACTGGAACTTCTGCTTCAGGTCTGACTTGAGTTTGAGCTGACACTCAGTGAGAATCTCTGCATGAATAAACAGCAAATGACACAAATGAGAAAACTGCATTCTGGTTACTGTGGTTATGTGTTCAGTTCACTGGACTCCTGGTGTCATGATCCGAGTGAGTCTGAGTAACTTTCCACAGCATCAGCTCTCCTCCCCTGGGTGGAGCCCTCCTCACTCCTCCCTGCTCCTCACCTGTTGCCAATTACTCCGGCAGTATCTATGAGCAGCACTCACAATGAACCTTCTCCAGATTGTCTGCTTACCACAGTCAGTTCTCTGCCTCACATTTTGTCTTGTGCTCCTCAGCTTGTTTCGCGTAACCCTCTTTTCCTGTTCCCTAGTCGGCACCTGGATACATCTTCCAACTCTCGCCATAAGTCACGCCTCAGGATTCTGGCCTGCCACTGCTAGGAAAACTCCCTCTTGCAAACTGCCATCCTCAGCTGCCTGCCTCCCTGTGCACCCACATCTCACTCTGTACCCAGATTTAATTCATCTCCTCCTCCAGCTGATCTCCACCTGCAGCCACGTAACACCTCTTAGTTTTTAAATCTTGGACTCATTCACTACACTGTGGACCACTCTGATTATTATCTCCTTTGTTCCAGTGATCCTGGATAGTTTCTATTCGCCCGTTTCTGCCCCTGTTGTTCCTTTGACCTGCCTCAGCTTATGTTCTGGCCTCAGCTCTGCACTTCTCATAATACCTCGCTTGCTGTTGAATTTAGCCGTGATTCAGCTTTCTCCGTCAAGAAATCTAGTAAAATACATTTCTGTTAAAAGTCACTCAGCCTCCGTTTTTTGGTTCTGTGCTTGACTCCATTCCTTTTCATGAGCCATTGAGCCCTGACACTTGGGTTATAACTGAGGGCAGGTTTTATAGAGACACATTTGATTTAATTGTGTTTATTTATACAGCACCAAATCAATACTAGCAACATTTCACATATTACATAAACAACAATATGGAGCCAGTAATGAATAAATATGTAGAATAAATGAAAGAAGGAGAGGTAAGTGACGGAAGTGACGGACAAGGTAAGCGACTCATGTTGTAACTGACGTCAGACGCCGGAGATTTTGGCGGAAAATTAAAGCGAATGGTAGTTTAGATTTGAACAAATTCATTTAAGCTTCAGTATTACCAAATACACTTATCAATTGTCTTATAACTAACAATATTTGTCTAAATAATCTCCAACACCCTGGAGAACAACGAGGAGAGTTTAGAGACTCTCCAAGATTATATTGATCAGTGTTTTCAGGATCTCGTGATGAAGAAGGCCCAGTGTGCAGCTTCCCCGGCCAAACCTGAGACGCCGTCGTCGAAAAGACAACGCCCGGCAGATTCCCCCGGCTCAACATCGCCAGCCGGCAAAGACATTGCCGACATACTGGAGTCAATCGACAAGCGATTGTCCAGTTTCGACGCAAGGCTGTCCTTGGTGGAGATTCTTCACCGAGAATTTAAATGCTTGCGAGAATCCCTGGAGTTCAGCCAGCAGCAGGTGGAAACGCTTGCTGCTGAAAATGCCACGCTAAGGGAGTCGGTGAAATGTCTCACAGATAACTATATGTGCTGCTAAAGATTTATCGGGGAACACAATATATGATCCTGGAAGAATAAACAACATTTTTAGGGATTTCTATGAAACTTTATACTCACCACAAATAAACCCATCTAAAAATGAAATTGATCTGTTTCTTGACAACGTAACTCTTCCAAAATTACTAGACAGTCAAGCAATGGAACTGGATTCGCCACTGACGCCAAGTGAACTCCAGGAAGCCCTGATAAGTATGCCCAATAATAAGGCTCCAGGTCCAGACGGCTTCCCTGCAGAATTCTACAAAGAATTCTGGACAATTTTGGCACCAGTATTCCACAGCATGTTGCAGGAAATCGAGGAAAAGGGCAGACTACCACCAAATATGAATTCTGCCAACATTAGTCTCCTGCTAAAACCAGGCAAAGACCCTTTATTTCCCTCAAGCTATCGTCCAATTTCTCTTTTAAATGTAGACCTTAAAATAATCTGCAAAGCTCTCTCAAAGAGATTAGAGAAAATGACCCCCCTCTTAATTCATCCTGACCAAACTGGTTTCATAAAAGGTCGGCACTCCTCAACAAACACTCGTAGATTACTTAATTTAATAGACTACTCATACGATAAAAACATCGAAACCATAATATTATCTCTAGATGCAGAAAAAGCATTTGACAGAGTTAATTGGAAATTTTTATTCGCAACTTTACACAAATTTGGTTTTGGAAACTCTTTCATAAACTGGATAAGAATATTATACAATTCCCCAACGGCTCGTATCAGAACAAATGACCAGACATCCTCCAGCTTCTGTCTCCTGAGGGGCACCAGACAGGGATGCCCACTCTCCCCTTCACTTTTTGCAATTTTTATCGAACCTCTAGCAGCAGCATTTAGACAGGCTACAACAATTAAGGGCATAAAATGTAAGAACATAGAACATAAAATCAGTCTCTATGCGGATGATGTGTTGCTTTTTCTGCAAAACACACAAACCAACCTCTCTGAGGTAATTACTTTAATAAACTGGTTTTCAAGAGTTTCAGATTATTCAATTAACTGGCCAAAATCTACAGTTCTCCCCATTAACTGCTCCTTCCATAATTCTTCCTCTGCCCCACTGCAATCCGGAAATATTAAATATTTAGGTATTAATGTCTCTCCTAAGCTTTCAGACTTAACTAAACTAAACCACATCCCACTTCTAAAGAAAGTAGAAGGCGATCTGACTAGATGGAAATCTTTACCCATATCACTCATGGGAAGGGTCGCCACTATAAAAATGATGATCTTGCCAAAAATAAATTACTTATTTTTGATGATCCCTAACAAACCATCACAAGATTGGTTCAGATCTCTGGATTCATATATTTCCAAATTCCTTTGGAAAGATAAACCCCCGCGTATTAGCTTAAAAACGCTACAAAGAACCAAGGATAGAGGAGGATTAGATCTGCCTAATTTTCACCAATACTTCTTAGCCAACAGGCTTCAGTTCATCTCAGAATGGTTAAAACATACCTTCTTAGTTGAGCCCTGGCTAGATGTTGAACAGGCACTATGCAAGGATCTAGAGATTTCAGACCTACCATTTATTAGCTCAAACATCAAAAGACATGAATGCTTTAAAAGTATCAACATCAGCTTTTCTCTAACAGCATGGTGGGAGTTTCTAAAAATAACGGAGTCTTCATTAATCCCATGCAAACGTACACCTATCTGGAATAACCCTGACATATTACAAAACAATAATATGATTAATTTCCCAGAATGGAGTTGTAAAGGAATTAAATACTTAGAACATATATTAGAGGGAACAGAATTTATTCCATTTGACAGACTAGTTGAACAATATGGGATCAACAAGACAAGGTTTTTAGAATATCAACAAATTAAATCCATAGTAAAAAAGAAATTTAACCTCAGTCAAGTTGAATTACAAACACCACTAAGTGCGGCACATTTTCTTACTCTTAAATCCCCCAAATTATTATCTAAAATATACAGAACACTTTCTAAATTAGATGAATCAATATCCCTTCCTACTGCAAAGTGGGAAGCAGATTTATCAGTCAACCTAGACCAAAACTTCTGGTCTCAGATTTGCTTAAAAACTTTTAAATTAATTAAAAATCCCAGTCTGCAATTAATACAATACAAAATACTTCATAGAGTGCACTATACAGGTCATCGGATGTTCAAGATGGGCTTTACATCTTCCAACAACTGCTCACACTGTCAAGGCAATACACCAGACAATTACATCCACGCTCTTTGGTTCTGTCCACCAGTGCAAAAGTTTTGGCGCGAGATATGTGAAGACTTATCAAAGTGTCTGAAATGTAACATTCCAACTTCCCCCTTAGTGTGTCTACTGGGCAGCTTAGATAATGTCACTTCAGAAAAGAATATAGCCCATATGGTTTTCACTGCCCTATGCATAGCCAAGAAAACAGTCCTCATGAACTGGAAAAATAAAAATAATCTTAATTCTAACCAATATAGAAATTATCTATTAGATTACATTAGTCTTGACACAGCCTCTGCCACCACATTAGATCAATTGCTCTGGGCCCCTTTTATCAGCTCCATCACCTAGTGGGGGTGGGGGGTCATAGTTTGGTCCCGTCTTCACTGTTGTGATTGGTGAGGGGGTAGGGACAGGCTTAGGGCGTCAGGGGGTTCCCCGGAGGCATCTTCCTTGGGGGGCTCAACCCGGGGTAGCGGTCACGTCCGGTTGGGGGCTCTGTTGGCTCTCAGGTGACTGTTTCCTCGCGGCTGCGTGCAGCGGGGCTAGGGGAGGGTCTGTGCTGACGGACGTGGGTTACTGACCTGGCAACCTGGCTGCCCCTGGGTGGGTCCGGGATGGGCGTGAGGTTCTGGGGGCGCTCCGTCTCTGGGCTGGGGCCCGGGCCGGGCCTCGGGGGCTTGGGTCCTGGTTGGGGTGTTGCCGGGGTTGTGGGCGGGTGGGTGCATGGGGGCCCGGCCCTGGAGCAGGGTGCCGCCGGTGCGTCGAGCCGCCTGGGGGGCTCTTCAACTGGTGGGGGGGATGGTCACATCTTGCAGGAGCTTTCTTCTCTTCAGGAACTCTCTGCAGGAGGGGGAGATACAGGAGAGGTGGAGGAAGATCTCAGCCTGGGCGTTTACCGTCTTATGTAGTCTGGAAGATGTGTGGATGGTGGGGTGGGTGCAGTTTTCTCTGTGGTGGGGTTGGGTGGACTGTCCAGGGCTCTGTGGAGCCGGGGGGCGCTACTGCACTGGGCCCCGGTCTGATGGGCCTGGGCCCCCCTTCCCTGGCGGGTCGCGGAGGGTGGGAGTGCCTACTGGGGTCAGCGGGGGAGCTGGCCCCAGGGAGGGGTTACCTGCCCCTCCCTTCCTTCCCTCCCCATCTCCAGCTGCCTCCCTCTTCCCGCTCCTCCACAACCACCCACACATGCAGGGCCTTGGAGTGGGGGTATGTCACCAGGGTGCAGAGGAGGCTACCCCCCCCCCCCCCCCCCGTCCCCTTCTGGCTGCCTCTGCCTCAATTTTATCCCACAACTTAGACATTCACATTATTCACACTCTCATTACACATACATATAGGATCTTGGGGGTGGGCACAATCACGGAGTCCAAATCACCATCAGGGTGTATACCTCACCCCTGACGTCGTTGCCCACCTCTCAATTTTAAATACACTTAGTCATTGAGGGCTAGCAGGAGGGACTATGCGCTTACCTGCTGCTCCTTGGCAGGTAGCTCCATGCCCTCCTGGGTTTTAATTGCACCTTAGAACACATATGCATCAACACTACAATGAGCGGGTGGAGGGAGGTTTGGAGTCTTCTCCCACCCCCATTCTCTGCGGCCTGCTGGAGCGGGAGGGCTAGTAGGAGGAGTTGGCCGTCCGACTGCGGTCTGGGGTGTGGGGCCTCCCTGCTGCTGCGGAGTCGGGGTGGTCTGCCTCTCCCCACCGCAGGGAAAAGGGTAACACCACCTGGGTCTGGGTGCAATTCCCCCCTCCAGGGGCAAGGGTACCTAGACCCGGTTTGTAGAGTACGCTTGGGGAGTGTGATTGTGTGTACAGCGTCTCTTTATGTCTGTCTCCACGTTGGTTGAGTGTGGAGTGAGTGCATATGAGAGCATGAGGGTGGGAATGGATGTTTGTGTCTGTGTGTGCCTGTATGTCTGTGTCTATATGTCAGGTTGGGTATCAGACGCCACCTCTCTGGGGACACCTCAGGCCCTCCAAGGTTTGGAGGCCTATCTCCACCCACCACCACTTCCCCTGCCGGTGGCGGACTCCCTCAGGTGTCGGTGTGTTGGTGGTTCTTTGTGTCTGGGGGTGGGCGTCCGGGTACACACCGGCTCACTCCTTGGCGGCCGCTTGTCGGGGCCTGGGGCCTGGGGCTCGCTCGGGCCCCTTTGGAGGTGGGGTGCCCCCGGCCTCTCGGCCTGGGGCTCGGTCACTCAGGCACAGCTGGGGGCCGGCGGAGCTCACGGGCGCGTCACTGCAACTCCCCCTGACTTCTGCTCCGCGGCTGCTGGGCGAGCCCTCATCTGGGACTCTCCTCAGCTCTTACTGGAACAGTGGCGCGGCTGCCCCTCTGTTGGTCTTCCATGGTCTCTTGTGTTCTGGGGGCCTCTGGATGTCTGGAGTTTTGATCTCCTCCATACCCGCTTCACACCCTGGAGGACGGGGCTGTGGCCCCCCCCACACTCCCTAGCAGATCATTACATGGAGAAACCTTTGGAATGCAAGCATGCTGATCCACACAGGTATGCACACATGGGTATTCACAGACGCGGACTAAAGCTTTCTTGGCTGCTGCCTCAAAGCACACTGTGCGCTGTCTATCTTGCGTGCTGCACAATATCGTTTATTATTTAGTAAATATTGATATCTATGACTAGCTAGTTTATTGTGATGGTGCTTTGTTTTCTCTATTATTATGTTGCTCTTTGTTGTTTGCTGTCTCCTCTGTTTGTTTTTTTTGTTTTTTTTGTTTTTTTTGTTTTTTTTTTCTCCATACAGGTGACCCAGGAGTTCTTTTTTTTTTTTCTCTCTCTTCCCCCCCCTTCTCACCGTCTCTTCTCCCCTTTGGTTTTCTTTCTTTCTCTCCCCCTCTTTCTCTCATTCATTCCCCCTGTCCTATTTATTAAAAAAAAAAAAAAAAAAAAAAAAAAGACAAAGGATGAACTGAAGCTCTGCCATCACGTAATGTCGCATACTGCTGTTTCTGATGTCATTTAAGAAAAAAAAAAAAAAAAAAAAGAAATGTCTCACAGAAAATGTTACCCAGCTCAATAGAGAAAATAAAAAAATAAAAGAAACAGTTATTGATCTACAAGCTCGTAGCATGCGTGATAATCTGGTATTTTCTGGTATTCCAGAAGCCGCTGGAGAGGACGCGGAGACCAAGGTAAAAAGCTTCATCAAAACCCACCTGAAGCTGCCGGAGGACACTGTGAAGAACATCGTCTTTGATCGGGTACATCGCCTCGGCCCCATTCGGGCTACGGCCGGGAGACCACGTCCTATCGTGGCCAAATTCGGCCACTTCAAACAAAAGCAACATGTGAAAAGCCGCGGCAGGGAATTAAAAGGAACGGACTTCAGCGTGAACGACCAGTTCCCCAAAGAGATCTTGGAACGACGCAAGGTCCTCTTCCCAATCCGACGCGGCTTCATCCAGAAGGGCTCCCGCGCTGTCATCGCTGTGGACCGGCTGTACGTGGACGGACAGCTCCACCGCGACCCCAACATCACTCCGTGGCTGTATTAACCTCACACCAGATAAGAATCAGCTACACCCTTTCCCTATCCACTCACACTAACTTGCATTAACATCTGTTTAACTTACCGGTATCAAATCGCATCTTAAAGTGTGATTTCATAGCAGAATTAACACCGTCACTCTCCGTCAGTGATTTAATTGGAATGTTTACGTTTTGTTTTTGTTTTTTTTCTTCTCGGGTTTTTGTTTTTTTTGGTTTTTTTTCCCCCTCTCGGTTTTATGCTGCTCACCCCTGTCCTTGGTTTCTTTCTTTATTCCTTTCACTGCCTCGATCACCTGCTTCGACACTCATCCACAAACATCCTTTATTTCGACACATACGCACCATGCGCTCAACGGCAGCACATTTACTTCAGTCAGACAGCGCACACAGTCGTTTAGGATACACACACTTAAGCCAAGCCTACTCATATTAGTAACTATGCATACACATAGTCAGACTCAGGGAGCATCTCGCCACACATTTTTTCTCTCTCTCCTTCTCTTTATTTATGAACAAGTGACGTATTCTCTCCACCTGTCTAAGCGAGGCACACAGCATACATCCCTAGTTATACACAAACATCTATGGGTACACTGAGGTTCATTACATGGAATATAAATGGAGCTGGCTCCAGAGAAAAGAGGTTAAAAATATTTAACCAACTCAAAAAACTACAGGCAGATGTTGTCCTTTTACAAGAGACCCACAGACCTCTTAGAGGTTCGAATGAACTTAAAACACCTGAGTTTCCTAATGTGTTCTCAGCTTGTTATAATTCTAGACAAAGGGGAGTAGCACTTTTAATACATAAAAATATTAATTTCACAGTACTCGATACAGTTATAGATCCAGAGGGCAGATTCTTAATCATTAAACTATCTATACTTGATAAAAAGCTATGTATTGCAAGTGTATATGGTCCAAATGTTGATGATCCCTCATTCTTTCACGGTTTTTTCAGTGCACTCTCTGAACACTTAGATGGCACACTTGTTCTTGGAGGCGACCTCAACCTTGGACTAAATGAAGACGTGGATAGGCTCAATACAGCGGGAACTCAGCGTAATTGGCAGTCCACAAATATAATCAAACAGTATATGAGCGACTTTGGTCTTTGCGATGCATGGCGCTCCCTTCACCCCACCAGTAAGGAATATACTTTTTTCTCACATGTCCATCACTCCTACTCTCGTCTGGATTATTTTTTGGTCAGCAGCTCACTGCTGAACGACATTTCAGACACTGAGATTCATCCTATAGCTGTCAGCGATCATGGTCCTGTATCTTTAACACTAATGCACAAGAATAATACTACGCCAAGAAAAAACTGGAGATTTAATATATCACTACTTAAAGATGAAGACTTTATTAAATATTTTAAAAAAGAGTGGACTTCATATTTGGACTATAATGACATTCCCGAAACATCAGCTTCTGTTCTATGGGAAGCAGGGAAAGCTGTGATGAGAGGTAAAATAATTTCTTTCTCATCACATAAAAAGAAAAAAGAAAACAAAAATATTCAGGAATTAGAAAAAAACATCAAATCACTAGAAGAAGCCTACGTGTCCCACCAAGATCAGGAAACATTGAACAAAATACGCAAAACAAAACTAGAATTAAATGAGATAATTGATAAAAAAACAAAATTCTTAGTACAAAGACTACGCTTACAAAATTATGAACATAGTAATAAATCCGGTCAATTTCTAGCAAACCAGCTAAAAATAAATAAAGAAAAAACAACTATATGTGCTGTTCAAGATTTATCTGGGAACACAATATATGAACCGATACAAATAAACAACATTTTCAGGGATTTCTATAAAACGTTGTATTCACCACAAATAAACCCATCTAAAAAAGAAATTGATCAGTTTTTGGACAACATAACTCTTCCAAAATTATTAGACACTCAAGCAATGGCACTGGATTCACCACTGACACCAGGTGAACTCCAGGAAGCCCTGATAAGTATGCCCAATAATAAGGCTCCAGGTCCAGATGGCTTTCCTGCAGAATTCTACAAAGAATTCTGGTCGATTCTAGCACCAGTTTTCTACAGAACGTTGTTGGAAATCAAAGAAAAGGGCAGACTTCCATCAAATATGAATTCTGCAAACATTAATCTCCTGCTAAAACCAGGCAAAGACCCTGTATATCCCTCAAGCTATCGTCCAATATCCCTTATAAATGTAGACCTTAAAATAATCTGCAAAGCTCTCTCAAAGAGACTGGAGAAAATAACCCCCCTCTTAATTTATCCTGACCAAACTGGTTTCATAAAAGGTAGGCACTCATCAACAAATACACGTAGATTACTTAATTTGATAGACTACTCATACAGTAAAAACCTAGAAACTACAATATTCTCTTTAGACGCAGAAAAAGCATTTGACAGAGTTAACTGGAAATTTCTATTTGCAACTTTACACAAATTTGGTTTTGGATCCTCTTTCATCAACTGGTTAAAAATATTATATAATTCCCCAACAGCTTGTGTCAGAACAAATGACCAGACATCCTCCAGCTTCTGTCTCTTGAGGGGCACCAGGCAGGGATGCCCACTCTCCCCTTCACTGTTTGCAATTTTTATTGAACCACTAGCAGCAGCAATTAGACAGAATTTAGTAATTAAGGGCATAAAATGCAAGAACGTGGAACATAAAATCAGCCTTTATGTGGATGATGTGTTACTCTTTCTCCAAAATTCACAAACCAATATCTCTGGGGTGATTGAATTGATAAACTCTTTTGCAAGAATATCAGATTACTCAATTAACTGGTCAAAATCTACAGTCCTACCGATTAATTGCTCCCTCCATAATTCCTCTTCTACACCACTGCAATCGGGAAATATAAAATATTTAGGTATTAATGTTTCTCCCAAGCTTGCAGATCTAACTAAATTAAACCATATCCCACTTTTAAAGAAGGTAGAAGATGATCTGGCTAGGTGGAAATGTCTACCCATATCACTCATGGGAAGGGTTGCCGCTATAAAAATGATGGTCTTACCAAAAATAAATTATTTATTCTCAATGATCCCAACTAAACCGCCACAAGATTGGTTCAGATCTCTAGATTCATGTATGTCGAAATTCCTTTGGAAAAATAAACCCCCACGTATAAGCTTAAAAACACTACAAAAGACCAAGGATAAAGGAGGACTAGAACTGCCTAACTTTCAGCACTACTTCTTAGCCAACAGGCTTCAGTTTATCTCAGGATGGCTAAAACACACCCTCTTAGATGAACCTTGGCTAGATGTAGAACAAGCACTTTGCAATAATCTAGAGATCTCAGACCTACCATTTATCAGCTCAAACATCCAACGACATGAATGCTTTAAAAGCATCAACATCAGCTCTTCTCTGACAGCATGGTGGGAGTTTCTAAAATTGACGGCGTCTTCATTAATCCCATGCAAACGTACACCTATCTGGAACAACCCTGACATATTACAAAACAATAATATGATAAACTTTTCAGATTGGAGTGGTAAAGGAATCAAATATTTAGAACATATACTAGAAGGAACAGAATTTATTTCATTTGACGGACTAGTTACACAATATGGGATCAACAAGAAAAGATTTTTAGAATATCAACAAATTAAATCCATAGTAAAAAAGAAATTTAAACCGGGTCAAGTTGAACTACAAACACCACCAAGTGTGGTTCAATTTCTTACTCTTAAAACCCCCAAATTACTATCCAAAATATACAGAATGCTTTCTAAAACAGATGAATCAATATCACTTCCTATTGCAAAATGGGAAGCGGATTTATCAGTTAACTTAGACCTAAACTTCTGGTCTCAGATTTGCTTAAAAACCTTTCATCTAATTAGAAATCCCAGTCTTCAATTAATTCAATACAAAATATTACATAGAGTGCACTATACAGGTCATCGGATGTTCAAGATGGGCTTTACGTCTACCAACAACTGCTCACACTGCCAAACCAATTCACCGGACAATTATATCCACGCTCTTTGGTTCTGTCCACCAGTTCAGAAGTTTTGGCGCGAGATATGTGAAGACTTATCGAAGTGTCTGAAATGTAACATTCCAACTTCCCCCTTAGTGTGTTTGTTGGGCAGCTTAGATAATGTCACTTCAGAAAAGAATATAGCCCATATGATTTTCACTGCCCTATGCATAGCCAAGAAAACAGTCCTCATGAACTGGAAAAATAAAAATAATCTTAATTCTAACCAATATAGAAATTATCTATTAGATTACATTAGTCTTGATACAGCCTCTGCCACCACATCAGATCAGTTGCTCTGGGCTCCTTTGATCTGCTCCATCACCTAGTGGGGGTGGGGGGGTCATAGTTTGGTCCCGCCTTCACTGTTGTGATTGGTGTGGGGGTAGGGACAGGCCTAGGGCGTCGGGGGGTTTCCCGGAGGCATCTTCCTTGGGGGGCTCAACCCGGGGTAGCGGTCATGTCCGGTTAGGGGCTCTGTTGGCTCTCAGGTGACTGTTTCCTCGTGGCTGCGTGCAGCGGGGCTAGGGGAGGGTCTGTGCCGACGGACGTGGGTTACTGACCTGGTAGCCTGGCTGCCCCTGGGTGGGTCCGGCATGGGCGTGAGGTTCTGGGGGCGCTCCGTCTCTGGGCTGGGGCCCTGGCCGGGCCTCGGGGGCTTGGGTCCTGGTTGGTGTGTTGCCGGGGTTGTGGGCGGGCGGGTGCATGGGGGCCCAGCCCTGGCGCGGGGTGCCGCCGGTGCATCGAGCCACCTGGGGGGCTCTTCAACTGGTGGGGGAGATTGTCACATCTTGCAGGAGCTTTCCTCTCTTCAGGAACTCTCTCTGCAGGAAGGGGAGATACAGGAGAGGTGGAGGAAGATCTCAGCCTGGGCGTCTATTGTCTTATGTAGTCTGGAAGATGAGTGGATGGTGGGGTGGGTGCAGTTTTCTCTGTGGTGGGGTTGGGTGGACTGTCCCAGGCTCTGTGGGGCCGGGAGGCGCTGCTGCACTGGTCCCCGGTCTGGATGGGCCTGGGCCCCCTTTCCCTGGCGGGTCGCGGAGTATAGGGGTGCCTACTGGGGTCAGCGGGGGAGCTGGCCCCAGGGAGGGGTCACTTGCCCCTCCCTTCCTTCCCTCCCCATCTCCAGCTGCCTCCCTCTTCCCGCTCCTCCACAACCACCCACACATGCAGGGCCTTGGAGTAGGGGTATGTCACCAGGGTGCAGAGGAGGCTACCCCCCCCCCCCCCCCTCTGTCTTCTTCTGGCTGCCTCTGCCTCAATTTTATCCCACAACTTAGACATTCACATTACTCACACTCTCATTACACATACATATAGGATCTTGGGGGTGGGCACGATACATGGAATCCAGGTTACCATCAGGGTGTACACCTCACCACTGGCGTTGTTGCCCACCTCTCAATTTTAAATACACTTAGACATTGAGGGCTAGCAGGAGGGACTATGCGCTTACCTGCTGCTCTCTGGCAGGTAGCTCCATGCCCTCCTGGGTTTTAAATGCACCTTAGAACACACATGCATCAACACTACAATGAGCGGGTGGAGGGAGGTTTGGAGTCTTCTCTCACCTCCGTTCTCTGCGACCTGCTGAAGCGGGGGGGCTAGGAGGAGGAGTTGGACGTCCGACTGCGGTCTGGAGTGTGGGGCCTCCCTGCTGCTGCGGAGTCGGGGCGGTCTGCCTCTCCCCACCGCAGGGAAAAGGGTAACACCACCTGGGTCTGGGTGCAGTTCCCCCCTCCAGGGGCAAGGGTACCTAGACCCGGTTCGTAGAGTACGCTTGGGGAGTGTGATCGTGTGTACAGCGTCTCTTTATGTCTGTCTCCACGTTGGTTGAGTGTGGAGTAAGTGCATATGAGAGCATGAGGGTGGGAATGGATGTTTGTATTTGTGTGTGCCTGTATGTCTGTGTCTATATGTCAGGTTGGGTATCAGACGCCACCTCTCTGGGGACATCTCAGGCCCTCCAAGGTTTGGAGGCCTATCTCCCCCCACCACCACTTCCCCTGCCAGTGGCGGACTCCCTCAGACATCGGTGCGTTGGTGGTTCTTTGTGTCTGGGGATGGGCGTCCAGGTACATGCCGGCTCACTCCTTGGCGGCCGCTTATCGGGGCCTGGAGCCTGGGGCTCGCTCGGGCCACTTCGGAGGTGGGGTGCCCTCAGCCTCTCGGCCTGGGGCTCGGTCACTCAGGCACAGCTGGCTGCCGGCGGAGCACACGGGCGCGTCACTGCAACTCCCCCTGGCTTCTGCTCCGCGGCTGCTGGGTGAACCCTCATCTGGGACTCTCCTCAGCTCTTTCTGGGACAGTGGTGCTGCTGCCCCTCTGTTAGTCTTCCTTGGTCTCTTGTGTTCTGGGGGCCTCTGGATGTCTGGAGTTTTGATCTCCTCCATACCTGCTTCATGCCCTGGAGGACGGGGCTGTGGCCCCCCCACACCCTCTAGCAGATCATTACATGAAGGAACCTTTTAAAAAAACAAGCGCGTCCATGCTCACAGGTGTACACACAGGTGATCACACTCACAAACTACACCCTTTTGGCTCCTACCTCAAAGCACACTGTGTTCTGTTGATCTTATGTGCTGCACAATAATGTTTAATATTTAGTATTTACTGTCATATTCCCATATATCATTGTGATGTTGTTTATTCTATTACTCTTGTTCGCTTCGGCTTGTTTTCTTTTTTCTTTCTCAACAGGTGATCCAGGTGATCGATATATGCATTTTTTCTTTTTTCCTGCCCATTCTGTTGGTTTTTGTTTTTTGCCCTTCTCCCTCGTCCCTCTTCTAAGCTGTTTCTCTTTCCCTCTTTCTTTCTCTCCTTCTTTCTCCAGTCAAGTCTGTCCCGTATACAGCAAGTGAAAATAAAATAAACAATAAAAGGTGAATCAAATGGACCATTATGGCAAGGCTGGAATGGTCAATTTGGTAAAGTAAATCCGTTGGGCATCTTTCTTTGCCTTTAGACAATAATTCTGATGGCAAAAGAGCCAAACGGGACAGGCCAAAAAAAAAAAAAAAAAAGAATAAATGAAAGAATTTCAAGTATAAACGGTTTTTTTTAATTCCTCCAAATAACAACAACAGTCACCCCAATGTGCTTTATATTGTAAGGTAAAGAACCTACAATAATACAACAGAAAAAAACCCAACTATCTTTTTGGGTCCTGAAAACTGAAGGCTCTGCCTCCCATTCTACTTTTAAATACTCTGTGAACAACAAGTAGGCCTGCAGAGCGAGAGCGAAGTGCTCTAAATATAAGATGGCGGCGCGCACAGACGCAGCGGCCCGGAGCTCCTACACTTTTGCACTTTTGGTGGTACTGTGTATTATTTCACACAGTCTGGGGTTACTTCAATACAACAGAGATGATCTACTACAACTAAGCCGTGGAGATCTTCAACTAACATCCGAGTATCTCATCCCCCCGGAGATCGTTAAGCAACCCCCGGGGCTACCCGCAACAGCAAGCCGCAGGAGGAGACGTTGCGAGCGGAGGCAGAAGAGAGGCAAGCGGGGAGGCCTGTGGGCACGGCTAAAGACTAGTCCGTTTAAACCACCACTCCCGATCATATTCCTCTCCAACGCCCGTTCAATCCGTTACAAACTGGATGAAATACGACTGCAGATCGCCACTCGACGGACTTTTAATAACTGTTCGTGCATGATTTTCACTGAAACCTGGCTGGACAGCGCCATTCCCGATGCGGCTATCGATCTAGCAGGCCGCACCGCCTATCGAGCCGACAGGTCTGCGGACTCGGGTAAGAAGACTGGCGGGGGGCTGTGCATCTATATTAACAACCTTTGGTGCACGAACGTCACGGTAACGGAAAAACTGTGCAGTACAGAGGTAGAACTGTTGGTGTTAAAGTGCCGTCCATTCTATCTCCCTCGGGAATTTTCTGCCGTTTACATCTGCGCTGTTTACATTCCACCAGATGCTAATGCTAAGCTAGCGTTAGCACAATTGAGCAGCAGCATCAATAACAGCCTGGTAGCACACCCGGACAGTGTCTTTATTGCGGCTGGGGATTTTAACCACGCGGACCTGAAATCTGTACTTCACAATTTCCACCGTAATGTGAAGTGTGCTACCAGAGGAGATAGAACGTTGGACCAGGTGTACACCAACATGGCGAATGCGTACAGAGCCCAGGCTTATCCCCACCTGGGTCTGTCAGACCATCTCTCCCTTCTGCTACACCCAATATACACACAAAAGATCAAGAGCACTGGGATTACAACCAAAACCGTGAGAACATGGCCGCAGGACGCTATTCCGATGCTTCAGGACTGTTTCCACTGCACAGACTGGGATGTATTCAAGGTGCAGGACACTGACAATCGTGTCGCATTGGACAGTTACACCTCCACTGTCTTGGACTACATCTGTTTCTGTGTGGACAATGTAACAACTTGGAAACGATTCCGTGTGTTCCCTAATAATCCACCCTGGATGACACACGGAGTTCAACAACTTATTCGAACAAGGAACAACGCTTTCAAATCCGGGGACCAGGAGGCATACAGTGCTGCCAGGGCCAACCTGAGAAGAGGCATCAAGACTGCCAAGCAGCAGCACAGGAGGCGTATCGAGGCCAGGTTTGAGAACAACACAAACCCAAGGCAGGTCTGGGAGGGCATCAGGGCTATCACGGACTACAAAAGAAGAACACCATCACCCTCAGCCGACAGTTCTACTCTGGCTGAGGATCTAAATCTCTTTTATGCCCGTTTTGACAGGGAGAACACCGACCCTGTCCTGTCCCCTCTCCCCTCAACCGACCCTGCTCCGGTCCTGAGCACTCATGAGCTGAGGCGTGTGTTCCAGAGCATTAACACCAGGAAGGCTGCCGGGCCGGATGGAGTGCTGGGCCGGGTGCTAAAAGACTGTGCTGCGGACCTGGCGGACGTCTTCACCTCTATATATAACACCTCGTTGTCCTGTTCACTGGTACCATCCTGTTTCAAAGCAGCAACCATCGTTCCCATCCCAAAACAGTCAAATGTCACATGTCTGAACGATTTCAGACCTGTGGCACTCACCCCCATTCCCGCCAAATGCCTGGAGAGACTGGTCATTAAACACATCAGAGCTGCTTTTCCACCATCCCTGGACTCGCACCAGTTTGCATACAGGGAGAACCGGTCAACCGAGGATGCGATCGCCACAGTGCTGCACACATTACTGAAGCACTTGGAACACAGGAACACCTATGCACGGCTCCTCTTTGTAGACTACAGCTCGGCTTTTAATACCATCCGGCCATACAAACTCCGTCCCAAACTCCACCAACTGGGACTTAACTCCTCTCTGTGCAACTGGATTGTGGACTTCCTCACTAACCGTAGACAGAGTGTCAGAGTGGGTAAGAACACCTCTTCCACCCTTGTGGTCAACACCGGTGCCCCTCAGGGGTGTGTTCTGAGCCCTCTGCTATACACTCTCTTCACCCATGACTGTATTTCCTCCTGCGCGTCCAATCTCATTGTTAAGTTTGCAGATGACACTACAGTGCTCGGACTTATATCCAACAATGATGAGACAAACTATAGGACAGAGGTGCAACAACTAGAGTCATGGTGCCACGACAATAACTTGGTCTTAAACACCAAAAAGACCAAGGAGATCATTGTAGATTTCCGGAAGAGGGGTCATAACAACCATCTGCCTCTCTTCATTGGCAGTGAGGCGGTGGAGAGGGTGAGCAGTTTTAAATTCTTGGGGGTAACTGTGACCGAGGACCTGTCCTGGGGCAACCATATCACCTCAGTTGTACGGAAGGCCCAACAGCGCCTCTACTACCTGAGGAGACTGCGGAGCGCACACATTCCCAGATCTCTGATGTTGAACTTCTACAACTGTGCCATCAGCAGCGTTCTGACGTATGGATTTCTAGTGTGGTTCCCCAGCTGCACCAAGGCCGATCAGCAAGCACTCCAGCGGGTGGTGAAAGAAGCTGGCAGAATTATTGGAACAAGTCTGCCAGAGATCAGTAATATCTTCCCCACTCGCTGTCTGAGGAGGGTGCACAGTATCCTGCGGGACCAACATCACCCTGCGCGCCACCTTTTCCATCTGCTGCCCTCAGGGAGAAGGTACAGGCCAGAACATCCAGACTGGCCAACAGCCTGTATCCACAGGCTGTGAGGCTCCTGAACTCTCTGCCCCCCTCTCACGGACAATAACCATATCCAACTTCTTAATAGCAATGAACTGGTCTGCATTGGTGCATCATATCTTTATTCTCTTCCCCCTCCTGCCCCCCCCCCCCCCCTCTTTCTTAAATAGATAACTATCATATCTGATATCATATCTCACAGTACAATAATATTGAATGGGTTGCATTGTTGTATTTTGTCATGTTTCTCAGGTCTTTGTCTGAATTTCTACGAACATTATTGCTAAGGATTGTCTTATTGCATTGGAGTCACACTGGGTTAAATATGTACACTTGGGTTTTAAGGGGTATTTATTATTTTCTTCTTTTTTTGGGGGTTGTATGGAAGCCCCAAACGCAATTTCATTGTTCTTGACAATGACAATAAATAAATAAATAAATACTAATAGGGTGATATGGTACTACAAGGTCATTAAGATAAGATGGGGCCTGATTATTTAAGACCTTGTATGTGAGGAGCAGGATTTTGAATTCTGGATTTAACAGGAAGCCAATGAAGGGAAGCCGATACAGGAGAAATCTGCTCTCTCTTTCTAGTCCCTGTCAGGACTCTTGCTGCAGCATTTTGGATTAACTGAAGGCTTTTCAGGGAATTTTTTGGACTTCCTGATAATAATGAATTGGAAGTAATAAATGCATGAACTAGTTTTTCAGAGTCTCTCTGAGACAGGATATTTCTAACTTTAGTTGCACAAATGGAAGAAAGCAGTCTTAAATGTTTGTTTAATATGTGCGTTGAAGGACATGTCCTGGTCAAAAATGACTCCAAGGTTCCTCACAGCGTTACTGGAGGCCAAGGTAATGCCATCCAGAGTAAGAATCTGGTTAGATACCATATTTCTAAGCTTTTCAGGGCCGAGTACAATAACCTCAGTTTGATCTGTATTAAGAAGCAGAAAGTTAGCGGCCATCCAGGTCTTTATGTCTTTAAGACGTTCCTGCAGTTTAATCGGTGTGTGTTATCTGACTTCATGGACAGATGGAGCTGGGTGTCATCAGCATAGCAGTGTAAATGTATGCTATGTCTTCTAATGATGCTGCCTAAGGGAAGCTTGGTAACTGGAGCGTTGCCAGCAGAAGGCTGAAGTGGAATCTCCAAGAAAGCTGCAGAAGAAAAAACATGAGCTGAAATGGTGGATTTTAGTCATATAAGGAGAACTGTGGCTTTCCTCCAACTTTTGACCAATCACCTTAGTGTCCTGTTTATAAACCATAATAAAAAGCATTTACTGTCTGGGCATTTTTTTGTTTGGGTCTCCAAACAGCAGAAAGAAATGGCAGCCATTTTTTTTAACTTTACCTTCAACTGGTAAATAGATTTAAGAAATAGCACTTTGATCATATTTGTGACGTGTCCCAAACTGTTGTTGTCGCCTCATTTATGTTGATAAAACAGCTCTAAAACCAATCTGACAATATAAATCTGTAAAATGGGCAGAAAACCTGCTGCTGGTCCCATTTTAATCAAACCAACCCAAAGAGCAGATATTCATGTGTACACAGGAGGTTATTTGTGCAGATGCATAAAACACATAAACTGTTGGCTTTCTGCAGTCTCTCACTCCTGAAAGTGTTGGCAAGTGTTTTGGATTTATTATTTATATGGATTTTAATGGCACCTGTGTAATGTTAACTAATGTTTTTATTGTTTATGTATTTTTTGTTTAGTCATTCCCTGACTTACCTGTGGGTTCTGGGATGGTTTTATTTAAATTCTCCAACAGATCATTCCTATTTATCCTCCCCAAAAGATTTTTAGTGACTTCAAAAGTGTTGATAGAGTAGGTATCAAACATCAGATCCACTATGTCCGTCCTCTCTGCATTCTCCAGTTCACTCTCTGGGATTGCTGGTAAACCTTCTACAGACCCATTCTTCAGATGCCACTTAAATTCTTCAAAGTCATCACGTCCCAAATCCTTCAAAGTCCCCAGAAGGATTTCTTTAGGTGTCGTCATCTTTTACCCTGTAAGGATCCGATAAACAAAGACTGTAACAACAGCTGGAGAGGTAATTGTCTGATTTATCATAATTTAACTTGATTCTAACAGCAGTTCATCACTACCACCAATAAATTTCTTAGGCTCAGAATGCAACAAAATTGCACATGAAGAAGCACATAGAGAAGTATCCAAGTAACACTTTGCTACAATATAAAACAAACTATTATAAATAAAGAAAATATATAAACTAAATATATACACTACCCGTCAAACGTTTTAGAACAGCCCAATTTTTCCAGTGTTTTCGTCACGGTTTGCGAGCCGTGTGTAAATTATCAAAGGACCCTTTATGCAGGCAGCTCAGATGCAAGTGAGTTTATTCATCACATGGTGATACAAACAGAAATGGCGAAGGTGAGCATGGAAACTAAGCAAAAACCTAAAAACTAATAGTACACGAAGGGAAGACGAAAACACAGAACACAAGGGGTGGGAGCAAAGCACCACAACACATCACTATATAGACAGTTACACAGAGGGAGACACAGAAGGCAACAACACAGGGCGGAACAAATGGACAGAGAAGACTAAACACAGAACAGAGTGCACAGAGAAACAAGGGGGGCAGGGAATCAAAACCTAGGAAGCATAGAATAACTCACAAACTAAACTGGCATAACACAAAAATCACAAAGAACTGAAACCACTAGATCAGGAGACCCAGGACCCTGACAGATACGCAGACAAACCAGCAACTAACAGAGGCAAACACAAGGCTTAAATACACAGAGGGATAACGAGGGAATGAGACACAGAAGGAAGACACAGCTGGGAGTGATTGACAAGACGAGACAGAGGAAATGCAAACTAAACACACTGACATGAGACACGGACCTTCACAACAAAGCAGGAAATACAAAGACTGAACTTAGAGGTACAATAAAACACAGAACCAAAACGTAAGAATAAACAAAGATACATCATGAAATCAAAGATTAACAATACAAAACAGAAAACACTGAGTCACAGACCCAGGATCGTGACAGTTTTATTGAAAATATCCTTTTTATTTCTCATTGCACTCTGAAATGAAAGCATAGTACAAATAAGCAGTTGGAGTTAAAAATAAATCATGAAACACATTTATAGACCAAAGTTTATTCTAAACGTTTGACTGAACACACCCGTGGCTTCTGTCTACAATAGAAATCAAATATTCTCCCATATCTGTAGCAGATGTTCCCGTAAACGTGGACCTTGTAATAATAATAATAATAATAACTTTATTTATAAAGCGCTTTCAAACAAAGTGCTGTACAACTAAAGAGATAAATTAAATAAAAGCGATACATAGCAATACAGGTAAAAGACACAATACAAGTTAAAAACAATAAAAATGTAAAAACTAAAAGCCATAGAATTAAGACATGTAGGATCGGGTGAACAAATGTGTCTTCAACTTGGTTTTAAAAACCTCCACAGAGCAGCCTGCCGAATATCTTGTGGGAGGTTGTTCCACAGAAACGGGGCATGAAAAGAAAAAGCTCTCCAATTGTCTTTTTTCTGGCTCTAAGAACTTTTAGAAGACCAGAGTCCTGAGATCGGAGAGCACGAGATGGAACATAAAGGTGTAAAAGGTCGGAGAGGTATGAAGGTGCCAATCCGTTTAAAGCCTTGTAGGTGAGCAGCAGGACCTTAAAATCTGCTCGAACCTGACAAGGTAGCCAGTGAAGAGATCTCAGAACAGGGGTAATGTGCTCAAATTTCCCAGTTCTTGTTAAAATGCGAGCAGCTGCATTTTGCACCAACGCCAGAATCTCAGGTTAAACCTCACAAAACTTTAACAACCACCAAACAGCTGAAACAGTAAATGAGAGCAGGAACACGGATTCTGCACAAAGACGTAAACACAAAGCTCAGAGCCGCCGACACATCAGAATCAGTGAGATGTCGCCTTTCTCACCCGATGGCACGGACACGGTCGGGGCTGAAAGCCGACAGCTCGCTGATTCTGATGTTTCGGCAGCTCCGAGCTTTGTGTTTACGTCCTTTTTACGCTGATTCTAAAGCTGTTAGTTTTATCTCTCTCCAAACAATATTGACTGAACCAGCAGCAAAAGAAGATCCAAACTACGCTTCACATAAACATCGTCATGAACTCACTCTGACTTTTGCTGTTTTGCTTCCACCAGGATAAAATCACACGTCATGCACAGCTCTCTCTCTCTCTCTCTCTCACACACAGTTTCCTGTCTAAAAATCTGTTTTCTGCATTATTCGCTTGCTTGTTACGCACAAGTCTACCGTTGTTTACAGCGCTGTCGGCCGCTGTTTTTTTCCTTTTACTTACTTCCGAAAAGAAAACCTAATTTCTGCCGTTCAACAGGCTTCTGAACAAATTTAAACTTTTTAAAATTATGCAAATTGCAAAACACTGTGTCTGTCATAAAACCGCTGTAACTTCAGAGGTAATGTTCATATGTCGATTAATGGTTTTCTTTCGTTTTTGATCTACTGTAGAATATTTTTATAAAACCACCTTCATGTTTTTCTGTTTTATCTTCAGCTACTTTGACACAAAGGCCTCTGCTGTGATGCTCACACCTTTGATAAAGTCTTGCGAGTGTCAGCTTCCTTTTTATAGATACAAAAATATGTAAATGTACTGATCTGAATTATAATATTTCTGACTGTCTGAGGCAAAATTTCCCAGATTCAAATCGAATTGAATCGAATCGTGGATCGAATTGATTCAGGACCTTGTGAATCGGAATCAAATCGATTCTAGAATTCAGTGACGATACCCTGCCCTATTTGCGACCATGTCAACATCCAGTCCAGGCTTTTTCAAGATTGGTACTACCACAGCTGATTTAAAACATTCAGGAAAGACTCAATGAAGTATTTAAAAGAAACAGGTTGTAGGGTCCTAATGCTGACCACAGTTCCTTTATAGCCCAGGCTGGTAGAGGATCCAAAGAACAGGTTGTACATCGAGCTGCTTTTACAACCTTACTTAATCCAGACAGGGAAATAGAGATGGACCAATGCGATATTACGTATCGGTCCATCTCTATTTCTATTAATTTACGTCAGTATCAATACTGATTTTGTATGTATTTTGAAGGATTTGAACCAAAGGCAAAAAATACCATGAGCAAAAAATGGCAGTCATGATTATAAAATAGGGAGTTTTTTTTTTTTTTAACATAGGTTAAACTCTTTAAATAAAACAACAAGTTTATGAGCTTTCTTGTTATTCACAAGTTTCAGCGATTTAGCCCAGAGTCTAAAGTCATTCAGCCATCTGTTTATACATGGTTTAGCTTTAAAGTATCTGCATTTGTGAAGAAAAAATTTTCCCATTAACAAAATCGTCCTAATCAACAGGTCAAAATCTGCATTCTCAGCAAGTATTCCAAACTTTATTACTGTCACTGTCAAATGTGGTAACTGAATTCTCCTGGACTGTAGCCAGCTCCACATGTCAGTCCAGAAGGAGTGCACTGATTCACAGTAGAAAAACAAGTGATCCAGACTTTCAATATCATTTTCACAAAATGTGCAGGCGTTCACATCTAAGTTAAATTTCCGTCTTAAGAATTCATTGGTTGGATAAACCTCATTAATGATTTTAAAGTGAACCTCTTTTACTTTAGGGGAAAGAGGAAGTGAAATATACTTTTTTCTTATCGCCTTAACCTCCATGGTCTCAAATTCTTTAAGGATATAATTTCTTTTAACCAGATTAGGGCAAATGTCGTTGATCAAAATATTCCTGATCACTTTGTTTGTAAACCTGCTGTCACCAAATTCAACTCCAGCTATGCAGAGCTGCCTCAGTCCAGGAGAAATTTTAGAGTGCACAATATCTTCTTTTATCATTGATCTCAAAGAGACTGGGATGGCTTTCACTAGGGATTTATATCTGTTAGCAGTACATCTTACATCAAATTCCTCACAAAACGTCTCATGTTTTAATATGACCCCATTATCATCCGTAAAATGAGCTACAGCCCAAATCCCTTAAGATCTTCCAGTAGAGAAGGACCTGCTGATGGAAAGCTGAGAGTTTAACAGGTAACGAACTGCAATCAAAGTCACAACGTAACAAAAAGTCTATTCCACCCATTTTGCCAAAAATCACACTGGGAATAATGTTCCAAAAGGAATTTTTGTTCCTAATGAAAGATCTTAACCATTTCAGTTTTAGTACACCATTCATAACATCAAAGTCAATGGCATTAGCCCCACCCTCTTCATAATTCTTAATCATATCATTTTTCTTTATATAATGACATTTGTTCCTCCATATGAACCTAAAATTAAGATTATTTATAGATTTAATTAGTTTTGGAGATATGGGCAGAGAAAAGGCTGGATAGATTAGTCTGGACAGACTGTCCATTTTGGTTAGCAAGATTCTCCCAAACAGAGTTATGTCCCTTTGCAGCCACCTGTTTAAAATTGACTTACACTTTTCTATATTGGCACAGATATTCTTATTTTCAGTTGATGTCTTATCCTTGCAAATTACAATGCCCAGATACTTCACCTCTTTTTTTATCTGTATATTATCTATTGCTTGCAGGGGACACTCATGCAGAGCTAGAATTTCTTATTCATTAATATTCAGCTGCAGGCCAGAAGCTTTGGAGAAGTGGTTGATCACCTGCAAGGCTAAAGGAATCTGGTCCTCATTTTTTAAAAACAGGGTGGTATCATCTGCGAGCTGACTGATTATTATCTGTTCACCCATCACAGTTAACCCCTCAATGTGACTGTTTTTAATCAAAATAGATAACTCAGCAACCATGATGAACAGAAGTGGTGAGCTGCTACATCCCTGCCTTATCCCTCTATTAACCTCAAACCTTGAACATGTACCATGTTCTAGCAAATCAAATCAAATCAAATCACTTTTATTGTCACATCACATGTGCAGGCACACTGGCACAGCACATGCGAGTGAAATTCTTGTGGGCGAGCCCCACAAGCAACAGAGATGTGCAAACACAACAACACAAACGAGCAAAATACAAGAATGGCTAATCTGAAACTAATAAATATATGTACAATATATAATAGTGTATGCATTTCTGGATGTGTATACTAAATATTTTCCTACGTGTGTGTGTGTGTGTGTATACACATTTTTACAAATTAAATAGTAAAAAAAATAATAATAAAATATATAAAATATACAGAGTTGAATATGTGCAAAACAGAGCTGTTAATGTCATTATATAGCATCTCTATAACATTGATAAATTCCTGTCCAAAACCAAAAGACTGCAGAGTTTTTAATATGAACGTATGTTCAACTGAGTCAAATGCTTTGTAAAAATCCAAGAACAGGATGTATCCTCTCTCTTGTGTCACGATGAGTTGTGTGGCTGTCAGTGGCTGGACCCACGTGCAGGACTCAGAGAAATAACATTAACTTAAACGACAGCTTTATTTGCTGGTGAGTCACCCTTGGCGATACATAAACAACAACTTAAACTAACTAGACTGGAGATGCTGAAGGTAGACGACAATGAATACACACACAACAAACGTGGAGGACGCAACAACTGGCAGGGAAAAACACAGGGCTTAAATACATACTGAGGTGATTAGGGAATGTGAAACAGGAGGAGAACACAGCTGGGACTCATCAGACATGACAAGACAAGGGGCGGCAAAACTCAACACATTGACATAGTACACAGACTTTCAAAGTAAAACAGGAAACTGAACAGACGTGGACTAAACTAGGGGATACAGTGACAGAACAAGAGACACACTGACAGAGATGACTGTATACTAACAGAAGTAACACAGAACCACGACCTAAGAAGGAGAACACAAGAAATGCCAAGGACCTAGGGAGTTAGGAATACTAGCGACAAAAATCAAACCCAAGAGAATCAAAACACATCATGAAATCAAAGATAACTAATACAAACAGAAAAACACTGAGTCCACAGACTCAGGACCGTGACATCTTGGATTATTTCACTGTACTCAAGGAGGTCCAAAACCAGCCCAATATTGTTATGAATTAGTCTTCCTTTCAAAAAACCTGATTGTGTTTCACTGATAATGTTTGAGATGCCTTTCTTTAGCCTCTCAGCTACAGCTCCAGACAGGATCTTATAGTCAGTGTTTAAGGTGATGGGTCTTAAATTGTCTAAAATTCTTTTATCCTTACCCGATTTAGGGATCAGGGTTATCAGCGCTTGTTTCATGCTCGGCATCAGTTCTTTTTTTCTCTATCGATTCCTTTAATGCATCAAACAATAAAGTTCTTAGGTCCTTCCAGAAGAATTGATAAAAATTAGTAGTGAGTCCATCTGTCCCTGGGGACTTGTTTAATGCCATTTTCATGACCACCAAATCCAGTTCCTCAATTTGGCGGCCGCTACTAAGTTTTAAAATTACTCATACTAATCTTTCTGTGTCACAAAATAAACTTTTAACATATTTTCAGGCGAGAAAGTAGCTGTGTAAACATCAAATATCTGCTCGGTTTATCAAGATACCGCATATTTGCAAAAGTGCTTCGACGTTTTCGGAGACGTCTGCTACCCACCAGCACTATAGCCAGCCAGGAGCTCGAGGGTCACTGAAGCCACCGAGAACGGCACAACTCCCGGCACATCGTTTTCAGATCACCGCGGACTTTCGCTACTCAGGTTAAACGTGATATATAAGTCCAGGGCCGTGCAGAGACGTTTAAAGGGGCGGGTGCTCAAAGTTAAAAAGGGGCACATTGAACCAGGCTGAATAACAACAACACACATTCATCAACAATCTAATATGGGATCGCATCATACTATATCACTGTTGTGAGGTGGCGACAAGGCAAAGCAAACGTAGCCGATGTTTTACCTGATGGGTACAATGTTGCTGTTGAGGGGTTTCTGCTGCTCCTGCTGCTGATAGTGCTGGAGGGCAGGGCTGTGTTGATCTGAGACTGTAGACATTAAAAAAGTCCACAGGAGAGATGGTAGCTGATTAAACAAGTGTCATGAGATAATAACAAAATGCAAAGATTGGTGACAGCGCTTGGAACCATAAGGCAACAAAAAACTGTGAGAAATAATTTAGGCTCTGCCTGTGAATCACTCTTTGCTTCTCTTCTTCCTTCCATCCCATCATTTCATACATCACTCTCCACTTGCTGTCTATCTGAGAACAAGGCACAACTTGCTATTGCAATAAACTATAATCAAATTATCCACACCTAACAACTCTTGCACTTAATCTATAATAAAATGATGAAGAAAAATGTTATAGCACTGCCTTTAGTAGCCTCACACAGCTCCTACTGTTTCCTCCTCATGTCCTTACCAGCCATGTCTGGACAATGTTATATCATGAGTAATATATTTTTTTTTTTAAATCCATCTAAATAAAACACACACATGCACGCACACACAGTGACATTTTAGACCTTCTTCAGAATACTGTATATACTGTGGGCATCCTTACATTATTATTTATTACTAGAGCTACAATAATAAAGCAAAGAGGAGGGGGAAGTAATAAATATGAAATAATGTATTTATGATGATTCCATTTGTTTCACTATCCACTCTGTGCAGGGGCAAAGCTTATTACATTTTTAAACTGTAGAGATACAATAATTTTACTGCTGTAAAATCCAAACTTTGTCTTATTAAAAATATAAATCTAATATAATCTGCTTCTTAATGTATGTTCTTTAAAATACAGCGTGTGTTTTTTAGAATATTATAATAATAATGCATAATTATGTGGACATGCATATTAGATCACTTTTTTAGTGAAATATAATCCCCCCAGAAAGGCAGGAAAAGCCTTACTTTAAAACTAAATATGTTTCTAAATACTTTAAAACTAAATATGTTCCCTAAAACGGTGACAGAGCTACAGACCCATGACAGCCTTACACAGGTAGCCAGCAGCTATGACCAGCACTACATGTGCAGTTAATAAAAGGACAGGTAATGTTTGTCACGCTGTTGCACACACAGCACGCTCGTTTGTTTCAGTTCGTCAAATTACCACAAGACATCTTACCAACGTGTACGTAATAAGCCAATACTCCTGGGTGCTACACACTACAGTGTACGCTGTACACCTACTTACTGGGTTTGTCGCATCAGTCTGTGTCTCTGAGTTAACTTGTGTTTCTCCTACAGCTCCGGACCGCAACAAATGCGCGTGCTCTTTGTGAGCTCGTTCCCGGCTCGTAACCAGCGCGTTCTGCCGTCAAGGGCGATCATTGGTTAAATGTGATCATGTGACTGATGCAAGCCAGATCCTTTTATTTAGCAAAACTGTGATTAATAGTTAAATATTATTGTTGAGGGGCACAGACAGGACTCTGCACGCACACACATATAAAAATAAATAAATAAATTTTTTTTTTAAATTGCCTCAACAAAAGGGCACTTTGGGCACCCATCAGGAAAGGGGCGGGTGCTCAAGCCCCTCCAGCCCCTCCAGCCCCCCCCCCTGCACATGCCTGTATTACACTTTACACTTTTTCAGTGTTTTGTTTGTTCGTGAGTAAATCGGTTTGGCTGAGATTAAAGTTATTAGATTAGATTAGATAAAATAAAACTTTATTAATCCCCCGGGTGGGTTCCTCCTTGGTTTTTACACAGCTGAATAAACATCAAACAGAAAACTGATTAAACAGAAGTATGAGACGGTCGAGAATTTACTCCAGTGTCCTGTTATATTGCAGATAGCAAGGAGCAGAGGACCGAGTTTATTAAACTCCACCGAGACAGCGGTGAGCCTAATCAGAAGGCTAGACCGTCCAATTTCCCCAGCCGTTTACTTCCGGCATATCCGACCTTCTGAGGACCCAGCCCACGTACGCCGCAAAGGCAGGGTCCTCAGGAGGATGCAGCCGATGAATTTGGACACTGTCACTACCCGATCCGTACCGGAAACCCGATCGGTACCCCGCATGCGCGAAAGGTGTCTACTTCCGGTCAAAGCATTTTACGATAGTTACAGGTCAGAGTACCTGTTAAGATGTTAAGAATAACAAGTATCTCTTAAAATGTTTCCGATAATGAAACATTTAATATCCGGTTGTTCAGTCTGACGTCACTAGCCGTGTCTGGGTCTAAACTCCGCTGCAGGTCCATATATCAAACGATCACTATGGCATTACTGAGAGTTGAAAAACTGTCTAAATTCTTTCATCTTTAATAAAAATGATCAGCGTTCTGCTCTACCAGGTGTAACAATTGAGTTTAACATCCAGGCATCCATGAAAACGGAATTTATGACATTTAACGGAGTTAGAAGTTAGCAGGGAGTTAGCTCGCTAGCTTCTATCTAAATACAATATAGCATGTCCTGACTGCGGGGTTTTGGAAACAAATTAAAACGTACAGCTCTGTTATCACTTCCAACATAAATGAAGACAGAAAGCTAAACAGCAGTGACGTTTGTAGGGTTACTGAAGTTTGGCTAGCTGGTATATAATGATGTGCTACGTGACCGCTAGCGACACAGCTATGTTAGCATAATATAAACAAGCTAACTTTTTTTCCACTTGATAAAAGTTACCGTGAGTGTTCTCGGTGGTCAGGAACAAATGTAATCGCATGGCAGGATGCTGTAAACGGACCAAACTTCAGCCAGGAGAACAACTGAGATAATCCATCCACAATACGAGGTTAGTCATTCATATACTGCTGCATGGGCTGGGCTGTAGTTACATCCTAAGGTTTTAAAAACTGAGCTTAAATAAATGATTAGCGGTAATAAAAGCCGAGGGAGGTCAACAGTGATCGCTGACTGTTTTAGGAGCTTTTTGAGATCAAATAGAAGAAAATACATAACATTAAACATGTTAACAACACAAATGCCATATTAAACGCAGACTACTTTAGACCCGGAAGTAGGATTCGTCGCGTCATCACTGAACAACCGGATAATGTAGACAAAAACAAAAAAATAAAAAGATAGTGACAGATCGGGACTCCCGATCCTTACTGCGCATGTGCAAAGTCGGACCGTACAAATCGATTCTACCCGATCCGTACCGCGCATGTGCAGGGGTTTTCTTCTTCTTCTGTTCGTTTAATGGCAGTGTACTCCCCAGTGTACGAGGATACCGCCACCTGCTGGCTGAGAGAATGAACCCTATTGTAAACTGAATTAGCGTCATTACAAACGTGTGTTAAATTTGATTTAGTGATAATCGAGTGTGTTTATGCTTGTCTGTGTGGAGAGGATTGTTGGAAAAGTGATGATAATGTCCGCTATCACTGTCAATTGCCAGTAAACACTTCATCTGGCTGCTGAATCTTCACGTGACATATTATAAAGTCTGTATTATTAACTCTGTCATTAGGCACCATTCTTCTTATTTTACGGCGCTGTTGTTCAATCGGGGGACGCTCTCTGTTGAGGAGAAAAGCAAAAATTTGTTGCGGATACGGATTATCCATTGTTTAAATGTCCCGGTAGTTGAAAAGGAGGCAGAGCTGTTGAGAAATGCTAAGAGCTAACTGGGCGCTAACCGTGTCATTCAAATATATTGAATGTTGCAATGTTGGCAAAGAGAGGAAGTGATGTAAGATTTGCGCATGCGGGGTACCGATCGGGTTTCCGGTACTGATCGGGTAGGGACAGACACGACCAGAGTTTCTGTCGCATTTTAGTTTTTAAAAATGTCGTGATAAGGGCGGGTCTTACTGTGAACCTGCACCCTCATTGGCTAATAACTTGAGATTGACAAGCCGTTATCCAATGAGCGCGCGGCTTCTCCCAACATAAAGTAGTTTCCTTTGAAAAACCAAAGTCTGATTATTTTTGCCTCCACTGACGGAGCCTGTTGTTCCCACCACAGAGACACAGTAATGTCAGAGCGGTGTTAACACTCAGCTGCCTCAGCACAGCTCTCACTCTCCTCCTGCTCTCTCAGCTAAACTCACTTCCTCTCTACTTACAGGAAACCAGCGCTCAGAGGAGCCGAGCGGCCTCACGTTTCACCCACAGACACGAACAGCGTGGAATTATTTTATGTCATAAGAAGAAACATATTCATGTTAACACTCACCTGCCTCAGCTCCACCTTCCTCCTCCTGCTGCTCTGAACCAGTGATGGGTCGTTCGCGAACAAAATGGCTCTTAGAGCCGGATCTTAGACGTGAACGACGTCCCGTGTTTTTTTTTTCTTTCTCTCAGCCCCTCTCTCTCTCTCTCTCTCTCGCACTTTTTTTCTGCTTCACTCTGCACACGAGCTTTGTGCTCTACGCTGGGCAGAGGGAGGAGGGGCGGTAGTTACACTCAGCAGTAGTGATGTGCGATACCACTGATTTTCTTTCCGATCCGATACCAAGTAATATTCAGGGTGGTATCGACGATACTGATCCGATACCGATACTTTGTACAAAAACGTATTTTATTTATTGTATCTCAAATTATAGCATCATAATGATTACAGGACATCAGATTACTTGTTCTTATCACTTAATAATGTAAGGTTCATTATATAGAAATAAAAAAACTGAAGTTGTGCGCTATTTGAACACCTTGCCTGCCTGCAGCACTAAAGGACTCCGTGAGAGACGTCTGTCTTGCCCTAGCAGCACCTGTCCTTCTCTTCAGTTCGTCTCAACATAAGCTCGTCATATTCTGTGATATGATTTACTCTGACGTGTTTGACAAGGTTAGTGATGTTGCCACAACCATACATGCCAACCCTCCCGATTTTTCCAGGAGAATACCGAATTTCAGTGCCCTCCCGAAAATCTCCCGGAGCCACCATTCTCCTGAATTTCTCCCGATTTTCCAGGACAACAAAACCATATTGCAGAATTCATAGCGCGGCCAGCCAATTCCAGTTTCCAACAATGGTGGCAGCGATTTAATTTTAATATTACTCTTATTTCCCTTTCTGGGTCGCAAAAAAACTTTTAACATATTTTCAGGTGAGAATGTAGCTGTGTAAACTTCAAATATCTGAGCCGACCGACGCATCATCTTCAAACCGCCGTGGTCTTTTGCTACTCGGGTTAAACATGATATATAAGTCACTTTGATAACTTAAAAATGTTATTGTTTGGCTTTTTCAGTGTTTTATTTGTTCGTGAGTAAATCGGTTTGGCTGAGATTAAAGTTATTAGATTAGATTAAATTAAATTGAAATTTATTAATCCCTCAGGAGGGTTCCTCCGGGGTTTTCATACAGCTGAATAAACGTCAAACAAAAAATGATTAAACAGAAGTGTGAGACGGTCAAGAGATTACATCAGTGCCCGGTTATATGTTAGATAGCAAGGAGCAGACAGCAGAGTTTCACTCCACCGAGGGAGCCTGTGACGTACTACCCGGCTTTCTTTAGACCGCGAAGGCCGGGTCCTCAGGTGGAAGCAGCCTCTGAATTTGGACACCCCCGCTGTTTCCGGACCGGCCAATAATAACGGTGACATTTAACGTATTTTATCCGATAAATAAACCCTGTAAAATGTATTTAGCCCCCCCAACAGCCCTTTTCCCTAATATGGCCACAACACCTCACTCTTGGAGCACTTTTTTGCCACATGTATCGCAAACCACGTCTCAGCTGTTTGTGTAGGTAAAATACGTCCGCACATGACGCTCAGCCATTGTTGTGAGTGCGCACGCCCAGTGTTGCCAACTCCTCAGTAAGGAAAATCGCCATTGGTTGTCCTAAAAGTCGCTAAATTACGCCATCGCCTAATTTGCATAATTGGTCATGCTAATGTAATTGTAACCTACGCTGTTGGAGAGAGAAATAACATCGTGGAAGAAACATAAAGTGAGCAAAAAACGTCCGAAATGCATTTAGAATTTATTTAGAACTACAAATTAAATTTCTTTTAGCAATTATTGTTTTTTAATGTCACAATTCCAACCCTGCTCCTTTATCCGGGCTTGGACCGGCAAAAGTGACCCAAAATAGGCGCTCTGGTGGAGTTACTGTGTGTGTGTGTGTGTATAAGTAGTTTTAAATCTTGTGATCCACAAAACAGCATAACAGTAAAAGAAGAACTGACTGCATTACAGTCAGTGCGGGAGCAGCGGCTTCGCTCATGCGCGGTTCATTTGCAGTTTGGACGCACAGGTGTGAACGTCTCCTGCAGCTGGGGGAGGACTATCCTCCGCCCGTGAGCGCTTTAGCACGGGTGAGGTGCCCACGGCCGCACCGCTGCTTGTTGAGAGTAAGAGCAACACGCCCTTTCACGTCAAAAAGTCGTCATAAATAAGTCGCCAATAACACCAGAAAAAGTCGCCAGATTTGTCGCTAGTTGCTTTTTAGAAAAAAAAAGTCGCTAAGGGGTCTGAAAACTCGCTAAATATAGCGACAAAGTCGCTAAGTTGGCAACACTGCGCACGCCAAGGGGCTGCGAGACATTTATACAGCCGTATTTCGCACATGACTATGAAAGGCGGAAGAGGAAGTAGTTCCTTTGAATGTAGACAATCCGAATGTTATAGTTTCTTTCCACTGTGTTCCTGTTAATGATAAACTACAAATTTACTCTAAATTACTAAAATATCGATATTTAATGTGAGAATCGATTCTAGAACATAAATGGCTGGTATCGGAGGAATCGATATTTCAGGATCGATCCGCACATCACTACTCAGCAGCACAGGAACAGAGCCAGAGGGAGAGAGAGAGAAAGAGCCAGGGCCAACAACGTCACATTAGAAAGGTATAGTAATCATCCACAACTATTTTCAGTTGCAGATGATAAAGGATTCAGAAAGTTTATTCATGCAGGTCCATATGACAGAGAATGTGCATGTTCTTTTTGTTTTCATATTTTAATTTATATTTAATTGTGTTGTGGTTTGCAGTGTTTTGTGTTGTTTCACTTTAAATTTGTTTAAAAGGAAAAAGCTGAAAATTTAAATAGTTAAAAGTTGAAATGTGAATAGTTGATTTTTGTATTATATGATTTATTTATTACATTTTATGTGGAGTGAATAAATAAAAGTATATTGATGGTGGCCCCTAGAGACAAAGCACATACAAACTTCAAATCACGTACAAACTCCAAAACACGTAAAAACTCCAAAACATGTAAAAACACGTACAAACTCAGAAGCACGTAAAAACTCAAAACACGTACAAAAGACAACAGAAGTGCTCCAGGATGCTGGGCGCAGTGTTGAGCTTTTGTTACCTAGTGGCTACACAAGCCAGCAAGTACCAATGACCGGATTTGGTGTGTGGTAGTAACAGGTAAATGAAAATGTTTTTTAATTATTTGAATATATATGAGTGCCTATGTATAAATACACAAACAATTTCAATTGTGTAATTTAAGTGATCTAGTAGCTCTGCTTTGGAAGTTCAGTTAGAAATGTGTTTTGGAGTTTGTACGTGTTTTGTCTCTAGGGGCCACCGCATATATCTACCATAACCACTTTTTTTTACGTTAGTAATTCCTTTTGTGCATAATTTTATATTATTGTTAATAATAAATTAATTAAAGCAACAAAACAACCTGAAGAGCCGGTTTGGAGCCGAAAGAGCCGGTTCTCTAAAAAGAGCCGGAAATCCCATCACTACTCTGAATGGAGGATCAACACTTTCACTTTCACTGCTCCTCCCTAAACACAGAGGATGCTGGGACTTGTAGTTTTTACCTTGTGTGATATTTATGGCTGTGACACTAAATCACAGCATGAAAACTTCCTGCAAACATGTCACAGGCGATAAAAGTTTCACATTAAAGGTGAAGTTATTTTTCTGTCTCATGTTCAATAAACAGTGAGCTGGGAAAACTGAAGAACAGACTTCAGACGTTCCCTGCAGAGTTTCTGCTGCTCGGTCGTCTGCATGTTGCTGAGACTGAGCTGATGATGAAGCTGTGATGGGTTTATGGCACGTTTGGTTCTGGAGAAGAGTTTTACTGTCGGTGCAGGTGAAATGATCAGAGGTTACAGCCTCTGGTTAAAGTGGAGGCAGCGATCAGGACGGCTAAGCAGCAGAGGTCTCGAGGGTCCTAAAGTGTAAAAGCATCAGTGTTAGTAACACAAAGATGACAGAATGGGATCATCCACACAACACTAACATCTAAATCCACGGCAGGAACTCTTCCAGTGTCCTGAAAAATCTGTGTGCACGATGCTGAGATTAAAATCTGTCTGCTCATCTTAATGCAATATTTACTAAAGTCTGGTAGAAGTTTTACTGATTTCCAGTCCACTTAGCAGACGTGTGGATAGGTGGTGGGTTGTAGAGCAGACTGAAAGCTTTAAGTTCATCCTCTGATTAAAAACTCAGACCCACAGATACAGGAAGTATAACCCTGGTGTAAGACAGGAAACGGCAACACGGCAGCCATCTTTTTCCTCCCATGATGACCAGTGTCCCAGCAGAAGCTGGGGTTTGTTAGATCCTGTTCGATCCAGAGGAAACAGGCTAAAAGAGTCGATCAGGGGGGATCATGGTTTTATTATGTGCTCGTTATGATTGAAGCTCTGGTTGTGTGTTAGAGACAGAACCTGCAGATTCCTCCACTCTGCCTCCTCTTCTGCAGGAATCAGCCTCTTGGCTGGTTTTATTCACCAATGTGAATAAAATCATCAAACTAATCCAAGTTCATTGTGAAATGCCTGAAAATGGAGGAATAAATCTGTCAGTTACCGTATAAAGTTTGAGTTTGTCAGTGTTTTACACGGAGACGGTCGTCAGATGTTGAATGTTTAGCATGAAAGTTCCACATCTGGAGAAACCTTCAAGATTAAAGCCAGTGAAAAGTGAAGAGTTTCTGCAGCAGCCGCACTTCCTGCAAATCTGTTCTTTCAAAATAAAGTGAAGAATCTAAAATTATATTCACGACAGGTTTAAAGGTGAAGGTGGTCACATGGTTTTAGTGGAATGCCTACGTGGGCGCGTCTGAGTGATTTTGATTCAGATTCGTGCAGCGTGGAGCAGTAAACACTTGTTTTTATTCATCTGGACTTGTGAATGATTCCAGTTAGCACGTTTCCAGCCAATGAAACGTAACTACAGATGAAGACAAACACATTTAAGCTGCCTGACTCTCGAGTGTGGGTGCGTGTTCCCATTTTCAGTCTGTTTTAGTTTTCAGTTTAGAGGAACGCTGCAAACTCACAAAAACTTCTTTCTTGTGAGGTTTTGTTGTCAGACTGATAAAAGCAGCAGCAGCTGGTGTTTGATGAGCACACGTGTGTTTCCTGTTCTGTAATAATCAGCTTGTTACCATCACATAATGAACTCAGCCGTGACCAATGAGGCCGTCCTTGTGCGGTTCTCTGGCGCTGATTCTGACTGTGACCTTCACCTCTGCAGGGTCGCCTCTGCTCGTGGCTGAGCTCGTGTTTGTCAGGCTGACAAAATAAAAGCTTCTTCATTTCTGTGGCTGAAGAGGAGTCTGCTCTTCTTCACCAACAGGAAGTGAAACATTTCTCACTGATTCTGAAATCTTCACTTGTCTCACAAATTCACAGTAACACACACACGGTTGTGTTTTCATATCCTTGTGGGGACATCTATTTGACATCATGCTCTCCTCAGCCTTTTACTCTAACCATTAAGACTGAATGCCTAACCCTGACCTGACTGTCCCTGACACTAAAACCACATTCTGAGACTCACAAATGTCTTCAAACTTGTGGGGACGGGCATTTTGGTCCCCACAAATATATTAAAATCTGTAACACAATGTTTGGAGTTTAGTCTGTTACTGTTACTATTTTTACCACTATTTTTCTTTTTGGCGCAACTGTAATCCACATAATTTCCTTAGGGATTAATAAAGTATTCTGATTCTGATTGTTTCAGGATGACCTGCCATTATCCAATCACACATCTGCTTACCTGTATCTTTGGCTCATTTCTCCTCCTCTTCTTTTCTAATTTTTCTAAACTGAGCACCTGATGGCTTTGAACTTTTCTTGTCCATCTTCCATTGGTTTTAATTTTGCACTCCAGTATGAACACAAAAGTTTCAGTGCTTCGTTTAAACTGTATGATACTTATACTGACCCAGGGTCAGTGTAAAATACAATCCTAGCTGTGTGAACAAAGCCTGGCTCCTTTAATCCTGCATGACAAACCTCAGGATGCAGGTTATTATTACTCTTTCCTGCTGGCACACCTGTCACACCTGAGAGTCAGCTAGAAACTTACAGTGACGTGGACATCATGCAAAGACTGCCAGACTCTGTAATACTGCAAATGATCAGTGACTCAGGTTAACACTAAACTTTAAACGGCACCTCTGTGTCTCTGTGTGCTGAACATCTAGGATTGAGTCAGGCTGCATCAGCTGAAGCTGTTATTTGTATATATCAGTATTTTTTATTCAGGTGTGGGGAAAATACGTAAGACTGCAGTGAAGCGATGCACCAGATTAATCCCTGGCCAAAGGTATCGTACTTAAATCAGACTACTGATCCAGCCACATCAGCCTTTTGTGAGGTCTGTTTAAAGTAGACTAAAAGTGAACTGCAGGTTCCTGAGAGGTGGACTGTGAGCACAGAAACACATGTTCATACATACAGCTGCAGCAAACTTACATTAATTTTAAATAGATTTGTTACTCTGATGTCTGTCTCTGTGTTAGTCCTCTGACAGACTGGTGACCTGTCCAGGTGTGCTCTACCTATGACTACTGGGACAGGCTCTAGCCTCTGTAATAGAAATGTTCTGTTATTCTCATTTAAAGTATTTAAGTGCTTATGCATATGCTTAGTTGTGACACTGTTACTGTTCAGTGAAAGTTTCCAAAACTAGATGAACTTACTTCAGCGTCAGCAGTTTGAGAAAACAACTCCCTTTACAGGTGCTGATAAGGCCAAGGGCACAAAACAGCTTAACCATTGATCCGTTAGGTTTCATAGCGAGACACGTGAAGTGTGGTAGGATCAGTTTGTAACTTCCTCCCTCTTCCTTGGAATGCATAAAGGAGGAGGAGCAGCATATCAGTCTTGGACTGTCTAACCTGCCGGAGCAGCACTGAATGACCACCACACACGAGCATGTTCCTGCAACATTCAGCATCTGATCCTTCATCTGTGTGCTTCTGCTTTTGGTAAGTAGAGTTACCCAACTCCAGTATTTCTAAACACATGCCATCCATTTCTAACGGCCTGGTTACTTCCTGTCAGTTACTTTAGAAACCATGTGGTCACCTGACCTAACACTGTTTCTTCTTCTTCCCCTTAATGTTCAAGTGTCACATGTCAAACAGCTGGAGAGGAAACTACACCAGTGTACTGGGATGTTTCACCAACACGTGCCAGATGCTGTTCCTTCATGGTGACATCACCAGAGACAGCCCCACCCACCTCAGGACCTCGCCATTGATCATGATGATTATAATGATGACAGCGAGCGGAACTAAGACTGTAAAAATCCACGACCAGAATGTTTCTTTCTAATTATGAATGAATACTGAGAGCCTCTTTCTGTGTTTTGTCTGTTTTGGGTTTTTACCTCATTTGTTACTAACAAAGTTCACAAACTCACACAGTTTACATTCTGTATGTTTCCATCTTTACCAGCCACACTCTAACTGCATTTAAGAAAATAATCCTTAGAAATCGTCGTTTTTCTCTTTTGTAATTGATGATAATTCAGTGAATATACTGCGCTGCTTCCTTCTATTGCTTTAAGTTTTTCAGTGTCCAGTTATTTTTTACTGCTGTTTGAATTCTCTGTATGTTTGACCCTGTAGACTGTTTGATGGACTGCTCGTCTTCCTGTTTGTTACCGCCGCCTGTTTTTTAATAAAGATTTGGATTTCTGACTTCAACACAGCCTCTGCGTGTCCTCCCTTTGTGTCCTCTTCCTCTGTGAATGTGTTGCATGTGTCACAGATTCCTTTTATTAACAGCTTTCCCACAGTGAGTTGCATCAGCATTCATTCACAGCACATTTCAGAAGGATTCAGATTAATACAGTGATCTTACAGTCAGAATGATCCTGACAGAGTGCCACTGTAAATGATCTTTCATCAGGTCAATTTCAAAGTTCAGTATTTCAAAGCAGGAGTTATGAAGACTCATACTGGCATTAGGACTAATAATATGTACTTACAAAGTCAAAGTTTTTTAATTATGCTAGAATATTGGAAGACAATCAACTTTTAGTGTTTTCCGCATATTAATTATTCTGAAATAGAGACGGTGACCCTAACTGTACAGAAGCACTAAACAACTGACAATCTAACAGACATCATTGGCCTGAGCTGTCATGCACAGTGAGTCTGATCCTCTGCTGTGAGAGTCTGACAAGCATGTTTCTGGTCAGTTTGGAAGAAATAATATCACAATGTTGATCTTTCTTTCCAATATTCCTTCTCTTTTACAACATAAACTGTGATCAAAGCTACTTATGTTCACAGCATGTAATAATACTGACAGTCCAGGGCATTGTGGTCTGTTGAGCTAGGGTTAGGGTTAGCAATTCAGACATATGTAATCAATATTAAACGTCTCTGACGTGGGCCACTGTCCGCAGTGTTGGGAAATCCATACCAGGCTGGAACGAGTCAAGGTAGGTGAGCATCCACGAGAAGACAGCAGATGCATCCTACTAATACTGACAGGACCAGGAGACTCCAGAAACCGAGCATCTTCTCTTCAGTGCCATCCTCTCCTGTCACCCTCTCTGCCCGCAGCTCTTTGAGTATGGGGTAGATAAGGGCGCAGAGAAACCCTTATTACTAATTTGTATTATAATTCAGTTTTCATGAAATATTCATATTCAGTATCGGTCCTTTTATATTAATAACCACGTATCCACCCAGGCTCATGGTGGGGCAGGGCTCTGTCCTGGGATGCTTGAGTACAAGGTAATGTACACCTGACCAGGTATCCAGTCTGTCAGAATTGTTTTCAATATTTGGTTCAAAAACATGAGTGACAACAAAAATCCAACTAGGATTCTTGCATATGATGAATGAAGTCTGTCTTTGACTGTATTGTCCAGCTGATCCATCAAACCCCCAGCAGGTGAACCTTATTCATGACATAACACGGCAACAATGTAAAAAATGAAACAGCAACAGTCTAAATGTAAAGTGCATTCTAATCTCCTCTTCAATAAATCATATGCAAAGAGTCATTCAGGACTGTAAAACGTGAACTACAGAACCCAGAGTCGTCATCATTAAATCTCTGGTTGCTTCATTTTTCTATCCTATATCAGATACTTTAAGGTTAGGTTAGGTGAAGTTGCATTCTCATGGTGAGGCAAAGTGCTTTATGTGTGTGTGTGCGTGTCATGAACGGCTATAAAAGGCCTATAATTAAAGAACAAAGTGGGGTTTGAGTTCGAGTTGCGGCAGACTGTCACTACTTGTAAATGGAACGCAGCCTTCCTGTGGCGGACAGCTAATAACAGGAATCGGACGCGGTCCACCCAAGTCCACAGCAACCACCATAGCAACCGCCTAGCATGACCTTAAAAACACATTCTGTCTTCATAACGATCAAAAACATGAAATGATTTGCAAAGTGTGAAAGTGTTACAGCTGCAGAGAGCTATGGCGGTATCTTTGGAAGCTGTTTACATAGCTAATAATATACGATGTAACCATGGAGACAGTCAGTCACGTGAGCTAGCGGTGCATGTTTACTACAGTGAATAAGGTGATTGAGTGCACAGCGTCCACACGCTGCAGAGGGTAAAGACATTACTTCAATATTGTTTTATATTGATATATATTAGCCTTCTGTTGACCATCACCTCAGGTTCACCATCACAGTTTCAGCATACAGATGCACACTGTCTAAATATGAACACATTCAAAAACTCATGTCTCAGAAATAAGCACAGCTGTTCATGTTTGTCATTAGAGTTTTATTTGTAAGAAAATTATGAACTTCATATTGTGCATCAAATAAAAGAACATTTCACAACTCTAAGTCAACAGAAACAGGAAACAGAAATGTCTCTAATGTAGACGTGTACAGTGTAGTGTAAGCATTAAAAGATCATAAAGGAAACACTAACATTCATGTGAAACTAATTGTAATAAAAAAAATGAACAGGTGCTTTATAGATGTAAAAGAAAGAATCTGAAAACAACACTTTTTTGGTCTAAGTGATCAAAGTAGAAAACAGAACTGATGTTCAAGAACAAACCGTAGCTGCACTAATATTACACATCTCCATCGTTGTGGTGAACAGACATGTTGCTTTTAAAACCACATGCAGTGTGTGACCGTGACTGTTCACTGAGACCATGAACGCCACTTCGCTGAAGCCTTCGCCTTCTTCTTCTTCTTCTAAATTGGAAGCAGAAGGAGCATGAGCTGCTTTGATCTACTGAAAGGAAAAAGCAGAACATCTGAGCTGAAACCAGTCAGCTGAAATCATTAAGACAGGAACAAATTCAATGCAGTGTCTCAGGTGGCTTAGCCTGTTACAACTGTTGATACAAGCTTAATACGGTTAACACACAGTGTCAGGGAGCTCCAGTGTGGGAACTAGTGGCTTTAGGTTTGTAGTCATTTAACTTTCATCCATTCATTCATTTAATTCAGGAAGAAGAAATGTCAGGTTGGTGCAGGCTGGTTACATTTGGTCCCATGCTGTCTTTAACTAAATGACTTGGTTCACTTTATGGCTGGGCTGTATGTGGGGTTATATCATGTTATTTGGGCAGGAGTACCTGTCCCCTGTTAGACTTAGAAAGTTTCTCCATAAGTAGAGTTTCTAACTCTTATAGCACATCTGTGGCTGACAGCTTTTTGGTGGCTCTTTTCTCTTTGTGCTGAATATCAACACTGAGATTTCTTAGACTGTAAGCTTTACTTCAGCACAACCAGTTGTAGAAGCTGCCACTCCAAATGTCTGTTGATAACAAGAAAAAAATACCTTTTCAGTCCACGGCCTGAAGTTCTTCTCTGACATCTTCTGCCATCAGCTTTGTCTGCTGGTTTGAAGACAATAAACCACAAAAAAGATGATTTAGTCACTTTGTCTGTGTCATGCAGCTCGAATGTGTCGTGTAACGATGTTGAATAGCCGTCGTTATCCCTCTGCTGTGTCAGTAGGATTGTACTGTACAGCATCTCATTGATATGTGAGGAATGCTAATGTAACACGATAACAGACTTACATCATTAAAACATAAAGGACAGGAGATATTTAGATATTTTTATATTTATATTACATTTTATAGCTGACGGATATTACTAAATAGATAGAATTTACTAAATAGCTGGATGAACATGAAAAATATGTCTATAATAACAAATGACCATGAGAGCCAGTAGAATTAATTCAACTGGACACTCAAAAGACGTCCTTAAATGCTCTTTAAGTGGCAGAACAAACGAACAAACAGTTAATCGCTTACTTGAGATGAAATCTGCTCAGCTACTTTGAAAACAGCTTCTAACTGGTTCCTCCTTTAACAGGAGGTTTTTCAGACTACATGTAGCTGTCCTCTCTGTCAGCTCACACATTTACATTCATGTCACACTTATTTCTGCTTTCCCATTTTATAATTATTACTTACATTTTGATTAGATACCTTCAGTTTGTAAATGATCAGATTACATAATTGGAATACAATGTATCCAATTCAGGGTTGCGGGAGGACGAAGCCTATCCCAGCTGATACAGGACAAAGACAGGCTGCCAGTTTATTGCAGGGCTAACACAATATGTGTAACAGAAAATCCACTTAAATGTTTGATATTTCTTATAATAAGCATAATTATGACTATTATTTAAAGGTTTCTTTATAAATACATTTTGATTTTTTATAACCTCTAAAATATAAACCTGAGCTGTTTCAGATTCTGACCTCTGACCTCACTGCAGCTCCTTCTTGGAAGTACGTCTGCTTCTTGTCTTCCCCCAGTGTTGACCGCCTGCCCTTGATATCACGTACTGTACCTGAGGAACAGAAAAGGACAAACACTTGCCTTCATTTAAGAAGTACATTCATACAGAGGTAATCTATGGAATCACACTAGTTCACCCTTTGGGAGAAATCAGTTCCTGTGAAACATTTCTGTATATGAACATCATGTGGAGAATGAATGAAATGAGTTCTTCAGGTGACTCAGCAGTCCCACACTGACAATTGAAATCTAGTTAAACTATTAAGCATATTTGCTCTTCTGAAATCTGTGTTAAACAACAACAAACATAAATTAGTAACAAAAATATAGCTGAGTAGAGGCTTTACAAACCACCAGCAGCCATAATGCTAAATTTTAATCTTCAAATGTTTCTGAGCCGTCTTCAACCTGCTTTTAACACATTAAAGTCCCACAGTCAGTGCAGCACTGGTGTCAAGCCAGCCTCCAATTCGAGACTTGCAGTCAAGCCAGCCTCCAGTTTGTTTTACGTTCCCTGTGTATTCAAAGTATTACGGGAATGGATGTGGAAACCGGATTTCAAAATAAAAGCCAACTTCGAGTGAATTAACAGATATGGTTTTTTTTGTTTTTTTTTTTCTCTTTTCTACTTTCTTTTCTTTCTATTTTTACTGCACTTTACATACGTCAACATGTCAAACTGTTTGCAATCTATCTAAAAAGAAACCAATTCAAAGCACGGGCATGGAGGACTTCCTGGAAAGTTAGCTGGGAATTTTTTGGCTTCAATTTCACACATATTTGAAGTGCTTTGAGGAAGTTGTGCATTTACTGTCTTTTAAGTAACTCACTCTTGGGATCCGCTTGAATGTATGCTAGTTTCTTTCCTAATTAAATCATGTGAATGTCACCTTGTGGCTTGGTATTCTCAGCAAAACCATGCAGGTAGGTGTTGTGGAAAGGACAGAGAGGAGCAGCATTATAAACAGTAGGTGCTGTAAAAGGTGGTGTTTGGCAGGTGAGTCAGTGGCTCCTAATATAGAGCCAAGTAGTAGTTGTGGGTGTTAAGTGTTGGAGGTGTGACTGGACTTTTTTTTTTTTTTCTTTTTTGCCTGTCCCGTTTGGCTCTTTTGCCATCAGAATTATTGTCTAAAGGCAAAGAAAGATGCCCAACGGATTTACTTTACCAAATTGACCATCCCAGCCTTGCCGTAATGGTCCATTTGATTCACCTTTTATTGTTTATTTTATTTTCACTTGCTGAATACGGGACAGACTTGACTGGGGGAAAGAAGGGGAGAAAGAAAGAGGGAAAGAGAAACAGCTGAGAAGAGGGACGGGGGAGAAGGGCAAAAAACAAAAACCAACAGAATGGGCAGAAAAAGAAAAAAAAATGCATCTAATTAACAATTAACAGAGTCACAACTCCAACAGAGTGACTCTAGGAGCCTGTGGCGGGGACTAAGGACAATAACGGACTATAAAGCACCAACAACCGGTATGACGAACGTGGCCGTGACTCTGGCAGACGAGCTGAACACTTTCTATGCTCGCTTCGAGGCTGCAGCTAAGGTCTCCAACAATGCTAGTGTTAGCGGCGCTAACGGCTGCAGACAGGAAGATACTGCCAGCACCGGAAACGTGCTCGTCATCTCCGAGCATGAAGTAAGGAGAGCCTTCAAGAGAGTGAACACCAGGAAAGCAGCAGGACCAGACGGCATCCCAGGTCGTATCCTAAGAGACTGCGCATACCAGCTAGCTCCTGTGTTCACTGAGATATTCAACATCTCTTTATCTCAGTCGGTGATCCCCACATGCTTCAAAGAGTCCATCATTGTTCCTGTCCCGAAGAAACCCCACCCTGCTTCTCTCAATGACTATCGCCCTGTAGCCCTCACCTCAGTAGTGATGAAGTGCTTTGAACGCCTGGTCAGAGACTTCATCATTTCTTCACTACCAGACACACTGGACCCACTACAGTTCGCTTACCGTCCAAATCGTTCCACAGACGATGCCATCTCTCATCTCCTCCACACATCACTCACTCACTTGGACACTAGAAGGGGGAATTATGTTAAAATGCTCTTCATAGACTACAGCTCTGCATTTAACACCATAATTCCCTCCACACTCACCACCAAGCTGGAGCATCTGGGACTCAGCTCATCTATGTGTCAGTGGATCTCCAACTTCCTAACTGGCAGACCACAGGCAGTAAGGATGGGCGGACATGTCTCAGCCTCCACCACTCTCAGCACTGGAGCCCCCCAGGGGTGTGTTCTGAGCCCCCTGCTGTACTCTTTGTACACATATGACTGTGTGGCCACTACCAGCTCCACCACCATCATCAAGTTTGCTGACGACACCGTCGTGGTGGGCCTGATCTCTGATAACAACGAGACGGCCTACCTGAAGGAGATTAGGAATCTGGAGAACTGGTGCCAGAGGAACAACCTCCTTCTAAACGTCAGTAAGACAAAGGAGCTGATAGTGGACTTCAGCACTAAGCAGGAGAGGAACTACCAGACCCCCGTCATCAACGAGTGCCCAGTGGAGAGAGTGGACAGCTTCAAATACCTCGGAGTTCACATCACGCAGGACCTGTCATGGTCCTGTCACATCAACACCGTGGTGAAAAAGGCCCGACAGCGTCTCTACCACCTCAGACGCTTGAGAGACTTCCAACTGCCCTCCAAGGTGCTCAGGAACTTTTACTCGTGCACCATAGAGAGCATCCTGGCGGGAAACATCTTAACCTGGTTCGGGAACAGCACCATGCAGGACAGACGAGCTCTACAGAGGGTTGTGCGGTCAGCTGAGCGCACCATCCGCTCCGAGCTCCCTGACCTGCACTCAATCTACAGCAGGCGGTGCTGGACCAAGGCCAGGAAGATCGTGAAGGACCTCAGCCATCCCAACAACAGACTGTTCTCTCTGTTGAGGTCAGGAAAGCGATTCCGCTCCCTGAAGACCAACACAGAGAGAATGAGGAGGAGCTTCTTCCCGCAGGCGATACGGTCTCTCAATCACACCACCACACAGTACTGACCCACACATACAGTTCTTACACACACACTGGACTTTCTGGACTTTGGTTTTGCACAACACTGGTCACTATATTCTTCATTTCCGGTTAATACTTGTACAGCTGCTGTTATTGTGTATATATTTATTTATATTTAGATTTCTTCATACATTCTTATATAGTTCTATATTGTGTATTGTGTATTTTGTTGTACAGTTATTTTATTTTCAACTTTAATTTATATATTTATCTTTATCTTATTCTTCCCAGTTAAATTTACCCTTCATTCTAATTTGTGTTGTACAGTTATTTCATTTTTAACCTTAATTTATATTCTATTCCTTCCTAGTTAAATTTACCCTTTTTAATTTTTCATATTTATTTCCTATCTTATTCATAGCCTTTTCCTTTTTTGTTTTCTTTAGGTCACGAGCAGTTGTCCAAGCATTTCACTACATATCGTACTGTGTATGACTGTGTACGTGACAAATAAAATTTGAATTTGAATTTGATTTGTTAAGAACATAATAACATATAATTTAGGCTTTTTTATTTTATTTTACAAACTCTAATGAACGATCTATATGACACAGCCTTGTACCCTAATTGTGCCCTGTCACTATCAAGGCCATCTTAGTTTGGATTTCAAAGTAAAAGCCCTGTGAATCTTCATTTTTGAACTACTCTTTCAATGACTTCATAATGCTCTGAAAAGCAAAAGTCGTATTTCCAAATACTATTTGAACTTTGTATCAACACTTTCCAACCGCAGTCTTTTTCACAGTGATACCATATCAATATCAAGTCAGTCTGATTTTGCTTTTCATAGTAATGGCCCTTTGAAATTGCCGATATTTGACTTAATCTTCTAACGATTCAAAATGCTCTAAAATGAAAAATTCTTGTTTCCACAGGGTAATTCCACTTTAGATCAACAGTATACAACCCCACAGTGATACCATATCAATATCAAGTAATTCTGATTTTGCTTTCAAAAATAAAAGCCCTTTCAAATTGTCCATAATTGACCTAACTTTTAGTGATTTCAAAATGCTCTAAAATGGAAAGTTCCTGTTTCCACAGGGTAATTCCACCTTAGAATTATTCTGAAATGTTTTATTATTCTTTCTGTTACTCACATTTATGTTTTGATGTGCAATGGTGTTAGTTTGAATGACATCTCCAAGGCCCTTTAATTTATAATTGTCTTTTTGGTTTTTTCTTTTTACTTTGTTTGTCAAGTATTCACCACATTTAAAACCCACAAAAAAAAGACAATAGTTAACTTTAAAATTAGTACAGAGGTGGACAATAAACTCAGCTGTGGTGTCTTTCGTCTTATGCAGTCAGAGAGATTATTGAATGTTTGGGTGGATGTATTTTCCTCTGTGGTGGGTTACGATGTGCGCCCACCACCCAAGGCTCCGTGGGGCTTGGTGGTGGTGCTAATGTAGGCCCCCGTCCGGATGGGCCTCTGTGGCTTCCAGGGGTGCCTACTTGGGTCAGCGGGGGACCTGGCCCCACGAGAGAGTACTTTGCCTTCACTTCCCTCCCCTCCTCATCCCCACTCCATCACACCGCCACACATGCAGGGCTTTGGCGTACAGTTGTTTCACTGAGGTGGGTGTGAGACATTCCTGCTGTGTCCCCTTCCGACCACCTGTACCTCAATTTTATTCCACAATCTATACATCAACATCACTTGTGCTGGGCATGCTGAATGGCGTCCAAGGGATGGTCTGTGTATTCAACCTCTCCTAAGTTGCCGGTGCCCATGTCTCAATTTTAAATACATGTAGATGGTAATGTTTCTTGGCAGGGGCCGTGCTGACACCAATATTTATTATTTACTGTTACTTATACTTATCTAGGTTGTGGATGTGATACTTGCTGTTGTGTACTGTGTTATATTTTTGCTTGTTTTCTTTTCTGTTTTTTTCTTCCAGTAGGTAATCCAATGGAATTTACTGTCTTGTGTCACCGTCCCACATCCCCTCTGTTTTTCCCCATCTTTTGAACGTCTCTTGTCTAAGTCTTAATATTTCCTATCAACCACTTATGTGTATTCCTTTGATAATAACTGCAAAATTAAATTTTACAATAAAATGATTGAATAAATAGAGATATTTTAAAATTTTAATCAAGTGGAGCAATATTGCAAAGCCATAATGGTCCACTTGAAAAAAACAAAATCTGTTGGAGAGCCTATACCGCCCACTACTGGACATGCGAGCTTTGAGTGTCTGACTCTGTCGACATTCCAAAAACTAGAGGTGAAAACATGTCATTTTGAACATAAAAGTCTTGTGCAGAAAAAATGCCGAAGAAGGAGAAGGGGTGAGTTCGTTTTTTAAGTATAAACTTTAAATATTAACTTTTAAAATTTGCTAACAAAGTAGTTCATCTCCAATTACATGTAATTGAGTAATCAAGTCTTGTAGCTAGGGATGGGTACCGGTGTCCGGTGCCATAAATGGTAGTAACCAGACCGAAAAGCAGCGCACATTTCGGTGCTTTATTTCGGTGCTTTTTTTTTCCTGAGCTGTGATACACTTCTAGCCAATCATTTTATGTTTCTGAAGATAGTAGGCGGGTCCAGGTACGTACGTTCTTTTAGAGCAGAGCTACAGATTAAAAATGCCCAAGATGAAGCGGTCAAAAGTCTGGCTGTACTTCACAGCAAAATATGCAAACTCAGCAGCCTGCAACAAGTGCTTTAAGCTGATACTGTGATACTGTCAAAGGAGGTAACACCTCGAATCTGATGAAACACCTGGCGACGCATAGCGTTTTTTTTTTAAAGCCGAGAAATGCGCCATATTTGATAACTTGCTGCGAGACCTCACACCGAGCGCATCTACTGCGGGTGTGGTGCCTGTTATCAGACCCGGATTTAGCAACATCCCCAAAAACCCGAAGAGGAGAGTCCTGGCCCCTAGCCCTGCCAGTGTAGCAGAAATGATGAGGATGATGATGCAGCAGCAGCCGTTCTTCTCTGCGTGAGTAGCGTAATGTTGTTCGTGTGTAATTTACTTTGAGTAGGCTAACCATGTTATTACATTAATGCATGTAAGGTGAACTAGCAAACATCATCATAGCTACATGCGGCTGTCTTCGTGTTTGATGGCAGATACTCCCTTCACCCTGGCCAAAAAGGCTAAAATGACCAAAGAAAAAGTGGAAAACAGCTAAACATGAGAGGTTTTTGGACAAAGTTTGTGTTTTTTCCATTGTTTAAGCACTGCTTCCAGCCAAGAGTGATACCATATATGCCCCATAGCTGTAGAAAAGGCTAACATTGTTATCTTTTTACAAAAAACCAGCTGAACATGAGAGGTTTTTGGACCAATTTTGTGTTCTCCATTCTTTAAGCACCGTTTGAGCACCGGCACCGTTTCAAAAGTACCGATTTGGCACCGGTATTGGATAAAACCTAAACGATACCCATCCCTACTTGTAGCCTAGCCTAAGATATTAGCTAGTCTATTTCTGATTGTAAAAATGTCTTTTTTCTTAAAATTACATTTATTTCACCATATTATTACTGGGGTTTTTTTTTCGATAACAGGCTTCGCTATGAGCAAAAACAAAAAAAGATTTGCGCACATGACTCAGGCAAAGTTGTAGCATACGGCAGAAATTAATTAACACGTGTTCTATAACAGGCACATCTGTTGCTAACAGGCAATGGCTTTTTAACATCAAGTGCTGCACATTTTCTTCAGGGGCATTGCATTTCACAAAAACATGTTCAAATAGTACTTGAATAGAAACAAAGTTGATAGTTTTGTAATTAGTGGCACCGATTTAAAATTGTTCTCAATTGATTGAGAATATTATACATATTCTTTATAAAATGTTATGATTTCAATGATATAAATGACAATGTAATGATTTCTTTTTTACACTTAGAGTCTACCGCTTCTGCTTATTTGGGGTATGTATTTTTTTCTTCTTTTCTTTCATATACATTTTCCATGAAAAATAAAACTGAAAATGCTATATCTTCTGTTTTAGAACAAAAATAAAACGATTACAATCAATGAAATTATTGAAACTGTGGAACAGCTGAAAAAACATGGCATCCAACTGGAGGACCATGCACTTCATAAAGAAGGCCCCTGGGGTCAAGTTTGCCTGACACTTGGTATTCAGAATAATCAAAATAACCGCTACAGAATTTGTGATGCATTTCGTCAGGTTAGTTCTTTTCACTCATTTAAAAAAAAAATATATTGTATTGAATTATTTAGTTAAAATCAAATTTATTAAAAATGTATGCCTGTTCTCTACAGAACTTGTCTATACCAGTCAAAGGGGATTCAGATAATGGACAAAAGCCACCAGAGCAGGTTCCATAAATAAAATTCTATGTGTTTGATATCAAATATGTTGGTATACCAAATTTTAGTCAATGTGTTACTGTTGAAATTATCCCTAAAATTAATATTGTTACGGGTAATGTCATTTTCAACAGGAAGAACTATCAGCTGCCGCTTCTCTGTCACCGGACATCTCCTCGCAGGAGGATGGACAGCTGTCTCCTGCGCAGGTCAGTCTGTCTGTACTATCATAATTTCTCCTTAACACTTCCATGTAATTACACTAAAGTTACACCTCTCAACTCATGTAATAGCAACCAGAAGAACTATCAGCTGCCGCTTCTCTGTCACCGGACATCTCCTTGGAGGAGGATGGACAGCTGTCTCCTGAGCAGGTCAGTCATTAAAAATGCTTTCACATAAGTTATGATTGGCGCTAGGATCATTGTTTAAATGACCACTTTATGTTACATAAAAAATATTTTTAAAAACACAATATACAATTAAATAAAGAATTTTATCAAATGTTGTAACATAGAATGAAATTTATATTTCATGACACTTCTCAACATGAATTTTTGCTATATATTCTGACATTAGAAACACTGGTTGTTAATATACTTAAAATACACAAGTATTTCAGGTATATTTACTGATATTACGGTAGTTATGTAACATGGACAAAATGTTTTCTCACAAAATAAATTTTTCCTCTTTTTTAGCCTAACAGCAACTCATCTGATGATGGATTCATAAGAATCAGGGTCCCACTTGCAACAAATTTTTTTTTCCTGAAAAGGAAAGAATGGACTAATATAAAAAATAAGAGATCCCAAAGAGGATACAAGGGACTACAGTGGACAAATCTGATTTCAGATGGAATACGGACAGTGTTTCCATATTGTTCCTTTGCCTTCAAAAGGCACAGAGTCAAGGCTTTGGACTCAGTAAGAAAGGGCCCTTTCTTCTGGTGTCTGGGTTACTGCAGTTTTGAGGATTGTCCAGTCACTGTCACTGTCACTGTAGATAATGAAGACGATCTAAAGGCAAAAGTCAATTTTCAAGGTCTCGAGTGTGTGCACAACCACTATGAACTAAGAAGAAGACCTGTAAGAGCTCATAAGAGAGATAAAATTGGCCATGAATTGGAAAAGCAATTACCTAGAGCCATGTATCCGGAAACAATGAGCAAAATGGATGATGATGTTGTGCAATCGGGCTGTAGAGATGAAGTTCCAACTCCTCAAGTGTTGAGAAACATAGCCTTGGAAATCCGAAAGAAAAGTCGTCTTCATCATAATGAGATTATGAGTCTCCAGTTAATGGTGGCAAACAAGAAGAACAACCCAGAGGATGTATTGCAGAAAGTGATGTTACATCCAAAAGGTGTTTTTTTATGGTCTTCCAGGAGCATTGAGATTTTCCAGAGCCGCTGTCGGGAGGACATACTTTATTTGGATGCTACAGGAAGTATCATGAAAAAAAGAAAGGGTTCGCCTCCTTTCTATGTTTACGAACTTGTAGTAAGAAATCCACGGAAAACATCCTCTCCCCTACCAGTGGCTACATATTTAACATGTGACCATACCACTGCCTCAGTTACATGTTTTTTGGAAGCATTTCTGACTGATGTTGCAAGGGCCTTTGGGCGCAAAGCCATGCGTTCACCTTTAATGCTTATGTGTGATGGATCTATGGTCCTAATGCAAGCTATCTGTTTAGCTTTTGCAAAAAAAATCTCTCTGACACAATAAATCATTATTATAACATCGCTTCGGGGAAAGGAAACAAGGAAGACTTCGAGGTTCCAATTCTTCACAGATGCCTTAGTCATGTTATGAAGAATGCCAAGGAGATCTGTAAAAAGTAGTAAGTGTAGTAGAGATGGACCGATCCGATATTACGTATCGGTATCGGTCCGATACTGACCTAAATTACTGGATCGGATATCGGAGAAAAATAAAAAATGTAATCCGATCCATTAAATATCACGAAAGCACCTCACAAAACTTGCAACACACCGTAACTCACCTCAGAACGTTAGCACGTCGGAGCAGTATGCATCACGTGATAGAGCGGCTGTGGCATGCGGGACCTGTCGGTAGTCTGGATAGCATTTGGAGCTTCGCTAGCAACCCGGCATTTCATCTCCGACAAAGTTATCCCGAGAGAAGTAAAGCAGGTGTGTAAGTCCATCTCTGAATGTATGTAAAGCATTCCTACATTAAGCTTAACAAACGATATATGGAGCGACTGCCTCTTCTTGCTGCTACTTCAATCATGAAACTGCTTAACGATCAGCTGATCGGCTTTTCTGTCGCGAGTCCGTGTCTCTAGTTTGCTTTTGGCCCACTTTGCACCAGAAAGAGGAAACCAGCGGCTGAACAACAGCAGCACGTTTAAGCTTGATCAGCTGTTGTTAGAATTTATTTATTATTACTTTCTACTCGAGGATCTTTTTCTACGTAGCTGACGCTGGTAACTGTGCAGGGGCGGATCTAGCAAAGTTTAGCCAGGGGGGCCGATAGGGCATTAACAGGGAAAAGGGGGCACAAAGACATACTTTTCTTTCTTATTCTCATTTAAAATGTCTAGCTTTTAATAAATAATTATCTGACACCCAAAGTTTTAATTTGATGCAAAATAAATAGAAGTCCATTACTGTATATAGTAACTATTAAGTCTAATATATATACCCTAGTAAGCTATAGTACTTTTTTTTCCTTTGGGAAGGTACCATCTGTGCAGTCTGCAATTTTGTTGAAGAAAGATGTTGAATCTATTTAATATTTCTTGAAAAATAATTGATTTCTGTGCATTTTTTTTTCACACTGCATCAAATTAAGGTTGGTTACGTCGATTAAGCATCATGAGGTGGAGCGTGAGGGGTGGTTCCCTATTTTTTATTTATTTATTTTTGTTGTTGCTGGGAGTTGGAACCCTATTAGTTAGGCTGCTTAATATTTATGCTAAGTACTCTTTAAAATACCAGAATAGGGAGGATGGTGTAGGTTTAAGTTTATTAGATTGATCAGTATTGCTGAACTATGAAATATTTTTTTTTGCATACAGGTATAACAGAATAGCTTTAGTGTAGTTGTTGTTTTAAACTTGAGTATGAACTTATACAAAATGCAGCAAGATATTTTAAAAAAACAGTTTTGTTGATTAAAAAACACTATATCGGATTCATATCGGTATCGGCAGATATCCAAATTTATGATATCGGTATCGGTATCGGACATAAAAAAGTGGTATCGTGCCATCTCTAAAGTGTAGTCCTTTTAATATGGTATTCACTTGTTTGTTTTTTATTGTGACATGTGACATGGCATTTCATTTTTCAATTTGGGAAAACATTATTACTGTTTTGGAAACACTTAAAGACAATTTTTTCTTTAACTGCAGTGCACCAAAGAACTACCATCTTGCAATGCACACTTTTGGAGTCTTCACTACTGCAACTTCCTTAAAAGACCTCACTGACATGGTTCAAAGTGCTGCAGTTGTTTTTGGGAGTCCGTGTAGTGGTGAGAATGTCGAAAAACATTTTCACAACCTTCAGTTGTTGATGCAGAAAGCCAATGTTGATGTTGATGGCAATGACAGAAACTCAAAAGCTGATGAGGACCTGAAGGTAAACTGAAGTCAATTTTTATTAAAACTAAAGGCTAAACTTTTGCCTTTTATATATCTTTTTAAATACTTTGGAATAGCATAATAACTGTACCCTCAAACACAATAATAACATGGACTGAACCACCACTCACAACCACTAGCACTTTATATAGCCTCTGTAGAAACTATCTACACCCTCACTTATCTTAACTGCACTACTGTATAGCTCTGTGTAAATAATCATTCTGTACATTCGATAATTTTTAATCCTACAACTGTTTACAACTTGCATAGTTCCCATTTCTGTATAGCTGTATATCTCAGATTTCTGTAAAGTTATTTATTTCATATTCTGTATAGTTTTTCATATTTATATCCTGTTCATATTCTGTACATAGCTTGTACTCACTACAGCCTGTACATACTTATAGTTATAGAATATTCACAACATACTTCATACCGTGTACATTATAACATACCATAATAGACCCATTTCTGTAATATACTCACATATCTATATTATTGCTAATATATATTGTAATATATCTATGTCACTAAAGCACTTCTGGATGGATGCAAACTGCATTTCGTTGCCCTGTACCTGTGCATGTGCAATGACAATAAAGTTGAATTCTATTCTATTCTATTCTATTCTATAATAATCACAAGTCACAAGTAATTTTAAATGTTTTATACAACATAATGTTGGGTTTTTAGATTATAGATATGAAAGACGAGTGCACACAATGTTCAAATCACATAATTATTCTGTTTTGTCTGTTGGCTAGGGAGTCAAGGGAAACAACCTCTTTGGGAGACATTTTAAGAAGCTCATTTCCAACACATCATTGGAGATGGATGGTGAGGCAAACCCTTACTACAGCAAGGGGCTCATGGAGCACATCAGCAAATATCTTCTTCCTTTTTCTGGATTATGGTCTGCAATAATGTTAGGTAAGCCATTTTAAAGTAGACAAGTAATTAGTTTATAAAATGAAATTACACACATCAATATTATTCTAATCTTCAAAATCCAAAGGTGACCTTGGAAGACATGGCACTGGGAAAATGTATGAGCAGTACCACAACAAATACAATGCCTTAAGAAAGATCAAGAGACAAGTAAGACACATGATTTTTAGTATATATACATATTTGTGTGGTGTGATTGAGAAACGGCGGGTCCAGAGGAGTCATCTGTATTGCAGATCATACAACATTGCACACAACAACAATGTGTATCTTTAAAAAAAAATCACATTTAATGATTTCTTAATTTGATTTTTCAGAATATTACTGAGAATAATAAAACGCAGGGGATAATGGAGAAGAGCCAGTGGGATCTGAAACATATCCGTCTACATTCGGGAAGGCTCACCAGGCTGGATGACTTTGTTGTCCAGTATCAAATCAGTCACACAGCGCTGCTGAAGGAGTACGAAGACTCAAAAAGAATGCTTCAAAGAAAGGTTTGCAAAATGACTGGCTGATGTCCATCAATGCTTTGCCGTTTCAAAATGGAACATTAAAAAAAAGTCTTCTTGATGTGGTGGGATATTGAGGTGCCCCACGTTGTGATGTTATAGCTTGGTTGCACCTGTGTGTCTTACTGGACATTTTTGTGTGTTTTGGTTTATTGTAAATTAAGGAAAATGTTGTCACAGCATTTCACTTGTAATTCCTAAACAATGTTCAATGACTCATATTTTTGGTTCAGAAATTTAGAGTGGACGAAGAAAAATGGAAGGAACGTCGCCAAAAAAGAAGAGGAGATATGTAACAGTACTCCGCAAGCCATTTCCTTTCAGGAGATCTTCAAAGATGGTATAAAATGTTGCGCAAATTTATCGTTCATATATAAAGACCAATATTTTGCATAACATTTTTTGTATTTCTTGTACACGATATTTATATAGGTTGCTTCCTCTATGGCCCCGAGTTCCCCTGTGCAGACTGGTAGAGTTGAGGATGTTACCTTGGAAACTCCAGAATTCCAGGTAGGATTGACAACTGCTAACATAAAGGATTCATCAAAGTAATAGTAATGCCTTCTTTTTCCATAGAAGATCCTTTCCATGACACAGTAATCAGTCATGGACACGTGTATGAAGGGCAAATCTTATTTATTTACATGTTGATATTCATGTTCAACTCATTCGATGTGAATATCCAGGATTTTGGTTGACTAGTTGTAACCTTAACTGACACACCCCCACTCCCCTCCCTCCAGAATTCCTAGGTAACAACCTAATATACATATCTTCCACTTCCAGCATTTGACTGCTCTCCGGCTTTTAAAGGTAGAACGGTAGAAGCCTGGGACTCCTAGTGTTAAGTGGGAGGCACCAAAATTCAAAATGAATGCAGTGATTACATGGTAAATTTTGGGAATAACTAAATAAATAAATATTTTTTCCTCAGTAGAAACTGAATGGGAAAAAGCATTCGGGAACATAGTTAGAGTATGGGAAAATTAACTTTGCAAGTGTTGCCATTACAGCTTTGAGTTTATATAGTTACCAGTGCTCAAGGGTGGCTGTAGCTCAGGTGGTAGAGCAGGTCATCTACTGATTTGAAGGTTGCTGGTTTGATTACTGGCTTCTCCTAGTCTGCATACCAAAAATCCAAGATACTAACCATAAATTGCTCTCCAGTGCATCCATCGATTGTGTGTGAATGTTACTTAGAACACACTTAGAAAAATCTGCTTGGGTGAATGCACAAGTTGTGTAAATCGCTTTGAGTGCTCAGAAGAGTAGAAAAGCGCTTTATAAGAACCAGTTCATTTACCATTCAAGACTTGGAGTGATACATTTTGAATGAATTTTCCAAAGACATATTGTTAATAACAGTCCATAAACCTTTGTTAGAAATAACAAAATCATGTCCAATAGCTGGTAAGATCGTATGTTAAGTGTGTTTTTCTTTAATGAGGAGGTCCTGTCTTTGTGGAAGAAAAGAGACACAGAGGTTGTGGTTTCTGTGCTTCCCTCAACAAACCATGGTACGTCCATAATTATCCGCCACAGTGATTTGCGAACCCTTCGACCACACCTGTGGCTAACAGGCGAGGTATATCAATGATTAATTTAAGCACTCATAACCACAATAATTCGACTGTGTAATGTAATTCAATTAAAAGGACATTATCATGTAATTATTTATCATTAACACAATTTAAATTATATAAATTACATAGCTTTGTGTTTATGAAAATTCTTTACGTAGGTAATTGAAGGGCTTTTTCATTGTCTGGCAAAAAAGGAGCAAAAGGGGATCTACATTATGAACCATTACACAGCGGGCTTGATTTTCTTTGGTGATCGGACACAGCTTTCTCGCCAAAGCTTGCGGAACGTAAGATGACTGTCCAATGTCCATATAATTATGTTCAAATACATTTAGAAAGAATTACTGATTGAATGCTAATAGAATTCCACAAACTGTAAGAAATACATAAATGTTTTCTGACAGGTAAACTTCGATCAGTAGCAGGCCATTGTCACGTTTGTTAACATTAAAAATGTACACTGGAAGTTTCTGGTAAGCAACAAGATTATAACTTTAAAGCCTGTGTATTTTTTTAATGACGATATATTAATATTGTTTTAATGATTTATCTTTGCTACAATTCATCAATGCAGTGAATCACACTGTTTATCTCCTTGATCCTGCCCCAAGTTCATCAGAGGAGGAAGACTCTAAACTCGCTGCACGTAAATTCAGGTACTTAGGCTTCAACACATTTTGTTATATGCAAATAGGCTTTACAAGTTAGTTTACTACAACTGCATTTTTGTAGAAGCTTTTTGTACCTGGCCCCACAATGCGTGTTTCTCTGTTGGCATCCTCTTGGCCAGGTCTCATTTGCAAAATAAATCAGTACGGTTATTATAAAAATTATCAGGTGAACAAATTATTAAGACAATAATTCTGATGGCAAAAGAGCCAAACGAGACAGGCCAAAAAATAAATAAATAAAAAATAAATAAAATTCTCTTTAATTCTGTAAAATATCTTTTTTTTAAAATTAGGAAATATGACATATACCAAATTGTATTCTGCTTTGTAATAATGTGCGGTGATTACTTAAAAATGGGGAGAACCCGCCACGCAAAAACAGAATGGGTCGACATTAAATGGAAGGGAGGTGTCTTGACCCATCCAGTGCAGAAGGATGGCTTCAGCTGTGGAGTATTAGTGGTGATGGTAAGTGATGATAATATACATTTGTATATAATTTCTTACTTGTTTGCCATGCCATCATGCCATGGTCAGAAGAATATCCACATCCATAACAGTAGCTGTAATAGATATGAATACATCTTAATTCTAAATTTCACAGTATACTGCACAAATTAAGTATATGGTTAATACTTTGGTGCCCTAAGTCATGCAGATTTTGTGACATACTCTTTTTAGGATTTGCAAATATTAAGGCTGCACAGCGATTGCAGATAGTACTTATACTTTAAAGAGAGCAAGTCACCGTAGGGAATTATTTCCTGTGTCATAATGGTGCATTATCAGTAATCTCATTCTCTCACTGAGCACGCTCTGGTGAATGGCTAGCACATCATGATGCAGGTGGTATGTATTGTCCAGCATTGTGGTTAACTTGGAAAACATCCACATCTCTGACAGCACCTTACGAGACTGTAGGGCCACCCTGTGGACTCACTTTATTGAGTCTCTGTGGCACTAGCATAACACAGGTTGCGACTCTCCACAACATTTTTATAGAATGTACTGAGTATTGCCCAACAGATGTTAAAAGAAGTCAGCTGCCCACACATTGGAAGCAGACTATATCTAATAACTAGTAACTAGAGATGTTCCCTATTTCAGTTATTCATCAGCTTAAAAGAATATACATGGCTCTGGCCCTTACTGTAGAGTGGAGTGTTATTTTTAACCCTGTCCATTTTGTTCTCTATGTTTACAAGGTATATCACATAGTTATTCATCCACGATGTCCATTTCAACAACTGAGTGTTAGAAGTTACCTGGTGTTCATAAAGACTTAAATCTATTTATTGCTCTTTGTTTTTCATACTGTTTATGCAAGATTATAAACATCAGAAATTTTATATTGAGCAGAATTGTGTTTTTTTTTTCACAATTAAAATTTTGAGTATTTCTCGGTAGATGTCACGGGCAGTGATGAAAGTATTTCCAGATTTTCCCGTCATGAAATTAAAAACATCAAAAGAGAAAATGGCAGAGTAAAGAAAATTGATGGCTGTGGAGATACTACAAGCATCAGGTTGGTTTGGGGGTGAATAAGAGAGAAAATGTGTGTGTGTGTATATGTATTTTGAATGTATATGTGTGCGTGTGTGTAGATTGAAATGTATTATTCTGTTAGTAGTATTATTATAGTGCACAATGGCACTTTATGCTGTGGTCTAATCGATAGAAATTTTTAAGTACACAGTTTAACATATGCATGAATTGGCCTTCAATTAAAAATGTCTATCTAATGTGTTTTGATCCTGTATTTTAGTTTTTGACACTAACAGCAACTGTGCCATGTACCATATTATTATTATACCATATTATTTTCCAGTTTCTGCTGTTTTGTATTTGTTCTTAGGGTTTGAGTTGTGTGTTTAGTGTTTCTATTGTCCCTACCTGTGTCTTTCTGTTCTGTTCGTGTCCCCAAGTTGGTATTGTGAAACAGCCTGTGAGTTTCCTGTTTTACTTTGTAGGTTTGTGTCTCGTTATGCCCATTAGTTCCAGCTGTGTCCCCTCCTGTCTGCCTGTGCTCCTCGTCGCATCGTCTGTGTCTCTTCAGCCACTCACCCTCACACCGTTACACTCTCATGCCAATCCAGCAACAGGCAATCCACACAGGGTCAGGGACGCGTCCAGGAAATCTAGGTACAGGAAAGAACAGGTCAGGAACTGTAATGAACAGTACTGAGAATCAACTCAATGATTTAGCACAAACTGAGAAGACTCAACAAATCACCAACCTGTGGCCTAGAGTGTCCTGGTGCCACGTGCACTTATGGACACTCTTATGTTCGAACATGGTGTTCGTTATGGCCAAGCTGTGGTTTGCACAGAAGTTCAATAACAAAACACCACTCGGGTTCAGGTCCTGGGGTCCATTCCTCCCAATCACGCCCCTCCAGGTTTCACTGTTGTTGCCCACATGAGCATTTAAGTCTCCCAGTAGGACCCTCCAGTGTCCCACCCAGGGACTCCAAGAAGGCTGGGTACTCTGAACCCCAACCCGGAGGCACAGATAACAAACCCTCTCATCCACTGGGAGGAACCCCAACATACAGGCAGCAAGCTGAAGGGACACCAGGATACCCACCCCAGGCCGCCGCCTCTCACCAGGGGCAACTCCAGACTGAGACAGAGTCCAGCCCCTCTCCAGGAGGCTGGTTCCAGAGCCCAAGCCGTGTGTTGAGGTGAGCCTGACTATATCTAGCCGGTTCCTCTCAACCTCACGCACTAACTCAGCCTCCTTCCCCACCAGAGAGGTGACATTCAATGTCCCAATTGCCAGTCTTGGGGTTTGGTTCGCTCCGGGACGGTGCCCACAATGCACCCAACACACATTAGTTGGTATCAAATGAGCACAACTGATCATTAATCCCACTCCATGGTCCTTAGGGTGGCACAGTTGCTTCACTCTCTCCTCTTATTCCATTAGAAAGCATTCTGTATGTCCCTAATATAACTGAGAACTTCAATAAAATCTCTGAATCTAACAATATAAAAATGGCACCGAGTCTGTGTCTGCATTTGTGTGACATTAATGTTCCACTTTAAGTTGGAGGTTTTGACTCCCACTTTTAACTCCTTCTCTTAATGTGGACGATCATACAGCTGGCTTCTTGAAAGGGGGGTGGGTGGGGGGCACACTACAGCCAAACTACACAACAGGACAAATGAAAAGAACAATCACAACTTCTCCTGTATCAGTGTGTTGCAGTGATTGTTTAGTTTTACTATCACTCAGTGTTTCTCATCAAAGGCAGTGCAACTGTCTGTGACACTGTGGCACTCTGTCAAGATTGTTGCACATTTGTGTCTCTCCTTTATAAAGTCAAACAGGATTTTGAATTGTCTGTTTTGAGCCTTTTAGCAAATCTTGCCCTAAACAGCCTGTTGCTGTTACAAAGTAGAGAAAACATAGTGGAGTCTAATTGTTGCACCGTGGAGCTCAGCTGAACTCAGTTCTGGGAGTTGAAATCAACAGAAAGTGTTTCATTTGACACTGAAACAGTTTCTTTTCCATCCATGAAGGAAGCTTTTGTATTTCACTCAGCAAAATATACAGTCTGGACTGCACAACATTTCAGACTGCATGTGATCTGTGCAGAAAAACATCGAGCTTCATGGACACACGCAGGTCCTGCTCCACTTCCTGCTGTTGCCATGGCTTTGCTCTCGTCTTGCATTCAGTCTAATTACAGCTTCTTATTCAAACTCTGCACGTCACTAATTCCTGGTCTCTCCTTGTTGAATACTTTTTATCTTCAGCTGTCCTTGAAATCATTGAAAATCATACAGTTATGTCTATAAGACTTTGGACAGAAACAACTTTCTCTAACTTTTGTTCTGTAAATGACAACAATGAATTTGAAATGATACAACTCAGATGTAGTTTCAGCTTTAATTCAGTGGGTTGCATTAAAATGTGAGGAACTAAAGCATTTTTTAGAATTATCCTATGGAGCCCCGCAGGATGTGCTGTATCAAGCATGCACCGGGACGAAGGAAAGACGGGTGGACTTCCTGGTGGAGCTTGCAAGAGAGCTGGCTCACTCTCATGTAGCTGGGAAGAAGGCAAGAAAAGAACAGTTGCTTCGGACACAACCCTCCACACCTAGCCCTGGAAAAAGAGCCATGTGTCAGGTCAAACACAAATGCAAGAACAATCATGTCACTGTGCGATGTGTTCACTGCTACAGATACACATGTGGTAAATGCAGACTACAGATACCATGGCAGTGCCAGGATTGTGAGTGATTGCTGAAAATGTTGAAATGTACTCACTCACTTTTTCTTATTATTTGTAAATATGTGTACAAATGGTTGGTTTTTTTGTACTGTTTTTATCAATAAATCTCAGCAACAAAGGAAATACACCCATGTGTGTTGATTTCTCCCTAAGATGGCAAACTGAAACACAAGTTTCCTTGTGGCTCAGGAAACTAACCACTCCAAGTTGGTGACTTTTGGAGATTTATTTTCCTGGATGATTGAGAATGCATCAAGACGAACACAAAAGGAAGTTCACCGCTTTTAGCAGCTCCCCCCCAGACAAACAAAGAGGCAGTTGGCAGTTAGAAATCAGCAATCATTCACACACCCCCACTCCCCTCCAGAATTCTCAGGTAACAACCTAATTTACATATGAATGACTAGCCAATTTAGCTTCCACTTGGCTGAAGCTAAAGCCTAGCTAAAAGCCTACCAGCCATTTGGCAACTCAGCCCATCACACGTCCACGTCTCTCCTTGTTTCGTCTTTTATTATGAAAGGGTTGTGTTTCCATGTTCAGTGTGTTTCATGTTGCTTCCCCTGTGGTGTCAGGTTCATTTGTGTCAGCTGTGTTTCCACTTCCCTCCTTTCTCTTCTGTGTATTTAAGTCCGCTGTCTTCCTCTGGGCAGTGTTGGTGCGTTTTCCTCCGTTCACGTTTTTCCGGGTTTCAGGTTATCTCCTGATTCTGTTCATGTTCATGTTCATGTTTTTTCATCAGAGTTTCTCGCATGCACCTCCTCGGATTCATGTTCATGTTTTTCTTGTCATAGTTGTCATAGTCATACTGAGTTATTCCCAGTATAGGTTTTAGTTTTAGTTTCCGCCCCTGTTTGCTGGGCCTTGTTTTGTGTTCGTGTTTTTCAACCTAATAAATGGTTTGTTTTTTGTTAAGATTCAGTTCCATCTCTCCCTTGTCTGCTTCCAGGTTCATATTGCAATCACATCAGCCACAGTGACAATAAACTTATTTTGATTTTTAACTTTCTTTAGTTTTTCAACAATATTATGTATATATAAACATTTTGCATCTTACAATATAAAGCCTGGATCCTGCACATATTGCACTTTGAACTTGAACTGTGTTGTCTGTTTATTGGAGATTGTACTACTTGAATTCATTATCCTGGTGATATAACACATTAATTCTCCATTTGGAATCAATATAGTATATAATACAGTATCTGTCTATCCATCTATATAGCTATTGAATTGAACTGGAGTGAATGGAAGAGAATTAAATAATGGATTTCATGTTCATGTTTATCTATGTTGTAACAGTGACGACTTGAGACATCTGTTTGGCACTATATGAAGAGAATTAAATAAAATTTAAATGAAAATGATATTAACTGTATTTATACATTTTATATTTTTGGATGAGACACTGTCAGTGTGCTGTTATATAACTCAGGTATTTTTAAGGCCTGACTGGTGGCATTGGTGCCCATTGCTTTACTGTGCTGTTGGATGTGTATGTGGGCTATCCCTTGTACCTGACATTTGATTGGGCATCACTGTGTTGCTATGGTATGATCCTGGTAGTTGTTGTTAATAAAACAATAACAAATTCAAATTCAAACATTGCTGCATTCTTCTGTCACTGAGGATTCCAAACCTGCACTCAGTCTCCTCATTACTTTGGTATTGAACAGACAAACTTTGGAGCTCCTGCAAACTTTATGCACAAACTGCAACTATTTTACACAAATCTGCGACTGACAACAAGCACAGAGACTTCAAACAATCACTGAAGTAAGCACTGAAAGATTTACTTTAAAACAATAATGATTAAGACCTTTTTCGTAAGGTTGTTTTCCCTTGATTGCCAGCTGTTACTGTTTTTATCTTCATATCTTTCATATTTGTCCACCTAAACAATGCTTTAATGATACAGTTTGAGAAGTTTGATATGAATTTATCCAACTGACTTGAAAATGAAACTGACAACTGTCCTGTAATCTTACACAGAGAAACCAAATCCTGCGTCTTTGCCTTGACAGACGCCTAAAATGGCTCGAGCTGTGGTAAGTTACCCTTCACTGTGTCTGTTTCTAAACATTAAATCGTGTGAATTTTTAAAGAAAAATCCAACAACAACAATAATAATATGTAACAGAGCAAAACGTCAGATGACTTAAATGTTCCTCTGCAACACAAAGTCAAAGTCTGCCTCCTCCACAGGCAAAGGAGAAGCTCCCACGCTCATCCAGTGCAGACCGTTGTGCTCTGGACAATGAAGTTCCCGCTTTCATGTTCCGACCTATCAGCGCACCTGCATGTGAGCTCCTAAGTCCACCACCTGCTGATGCCAGCCTTCAGTCGAAGGACACAGACAAGATCATGCATCCAGATTTGAAAAACGATCATTCATCCCTGGATGATGACGTGACGTTTTTCATGTGTCCTAGCGATGTTCCTCTGCCTCCGAGACCTCCACCCACTGCAGAGGTAGGTCTCTGCAGAAAGCGCAGATATTCTACTGCTTTTTCTGTTAATGATGAAGAGGAACATTTGATGCCCAAACGCATGAGGCTGATGAGTTCTGATGTACCAGTTTCTTCAAGTCCTCCACCTGCTGATGACAGCTTTCATGCAAAGGACACAGACAAGATCATTCATCCAGATTTGAAAAACGATCGTTCATCCCTGGATGATGACGTGATGTTTTTCATGTGTCCTACTGATGTTCCTCTGCCTCCGAGACCTCCACCCACTGCAGAGGTAGGTCTCTGCAGAAAGCGCAGATATTCTACTGCTTTTTCTGTGGAGGATGAAGAGGAACATTTGATGCCCAAACGCATGAGGCTGATGAGTTCTGATGTACCAGTTTCTTCAAGTCCTCCACCTGCTGATGCCAGCTTTCAGTCGAAGGACACAGACAAGATCATTAATCCAGATTTGAAAAACGATTGTTCATCCCTGGATGATGACGTGACGTTTTTCATGTGTCCTAGCGATGTTCCTCTGCCTCCGAGACCTCCACCCACTGCAGAGGTAGGTCTCTGCAGAAAGCGCAGATATTCTACTGCTTTTTCTGTTAATGATGAAGAGGAACATTTGATGCCCAAACGCATGAGGCTGATGAGTTGGGATGTCTCTAAGTCTCCAGCTGCTGAGAAGGAGTATGTTTGATTTATGTGTCCTGAAGACAAGAGGTCTGAGTTACCTCTCAGCTCCCTCCAAGGCCATCCACCATCACAGGTCAATAATAATGACACTGACCAGTGTACCATTCTGCTGCCTCCTGAAATCCCAGTACCTCCAAGTCCTGCCCCTGTTGGAGTTCTAGAAACTGTTGATTTTGCTTTTGTTGATAATTAAATACATGTTTGTGGTAATAAATACATTTTTGAGCAAATACATGTTGAGATGATTCGGTTGATTATGATGGTTATAATTATCCAAACAGTATTATTCCTAATAAGATCTTTACTTTTTATACTTATTTTCTCCATGACCTATTTTGATGTCTGTTTTGAAGATCCACTCATATCATGACAGTATGCTTATTCTCAGTAGAGTGTATAGCCACATGTGAACAAATAATAAATTAAAGTCACTCATTAACAACTTACCACATACGCCGGAGCTGAATTCAAGATGTAAGCAGACGTTTCACAGATATCTTGGTTGTCTTTCCATTTCCTACACTAACAGTATCCTGAGAATTGGCTTATAGAGCTGATATAAAGGTGAAATTTGATGACTTAATCGAAGCATCATCAGCTTAAATGCAAATGAATCCACTGTACTTGAGGTAACCTAACACTGACCATGAACGCCACAATCACTGTGCGCCAGTCCAACACAGTGCTTTACTGTGAACTCACCACAGTACTGCAAACTAAAGTGTTTATCTTCCAGTCCAATCCAATCCATCTTTATTGAGAAAGCACTTTAAAAAACCCAGGACAAAACCAAAGTGCTGTACAGTAAATGAGTTAAGAACAATAGAATAAAACATAACAGTAAAAAAATAAAACACATAATACATAAAAAATGTAAACAGCCCTATATTTCAAAACAAGATAAAACAGCAAAAATAAACTAAAAAACTCAAACTAAAAACCAACATCTTACAAGGTGTCAAAGGTCAGGGTGAAGAGATGAGTTTTCAGGAGTGATTTAAGAACAGGCAGAGAAGAAGCCTGTCTAATCTCTAAAGGCAGATCGTGTCACAGTTTCAGAGATGCTGCAGCAAAAGCACGATGTCCTCTAAGTTTACGCTCAGTCCTGGGAACATTCAGGAACAGCTGATCAGCTGACCTGAGACAGCGGGTGGGTTTATAAGACTGTGGCAGCTCAGAGAGTTAAGATGCAGCTAGGTCATGGAGAGCTTTAAGAGACATTAATACCAATAAGCTGCTAACATGATGTTGTATTTTATTTACATGTCTGTTTTAGCACTTTAACATTTGCATCTGTCTAACTGGCTAACCATGCAAGACTATTGTAAGCATTGCTCTGTAATAGTGCGACATTTTGGACCCCAGGAGGTCCTTCTGTATCTGCACGATGTTTGACCTGCAGTCTTTATAGCCGCCTATGTATATTCTTTTAAACCTTTTTATTGTTTTTAAATGATAGTTACGGACCAAATGTTAAACTATATAGTTGAATATATAGTTAAAGTGTTTCTCTAGATACAGAGAAAGGTTTTACATCAAAAGGTCATCTGTCTGCATATAAAACAGAAGCTTTCATGCAGATGCACTTCCTGTTTAGAGACTTTGAGGTTTAGGTAGTGACGGGGGTGATTTACTGAGCGTGTAAGTTTTCCTCCTGTCAACACACTCTACAATGCCGCCCACATGCCACTCCTGTCCAGTCTTGAAAGCAAAACATGTATGTATAGTATAAAATGGTGAAATGCTGATTTCCATGTTTCAATTGAATCACTTGATTGTAATCAATTGATTGCAGAGACTTTTGTCAAGACCCTATAGAATCAGAAGTCCCGTGAACATGCACTAATAAAAGCTGCAGTTGTAATAAGGGATAAAGTGGTGTGCACAGTGTGTGTTTGGATAAGATGTCAGTAATGCATTCACATTAAAATCACAGGGTTTCTTTCTTTTTCTTATTTTTCTTACATATCATGTAAAAAAAACACTCCTGCAGCATTTTTTCTCTGCCACAGATTTAGGAGAGGAAGAGTCCAGCATTTCAACACCTGTGCAAATGTTAGTTTATTTGATAGGTGCATCAGTAGTAATTATTTAAATTAGACTTTTCAGCAGTGTTGTTGTATTTACAGCAAAGTGCCTGCAAAGTGTAAAAACTAATTAACTGATGATACTAGACCCTTAAAAGAGATAAACACCACTAGTCAAGTCATAATGGCTACTTACAAATACATAACCACTCAACACAACCCACACAGTGATCTAATGCACAAAAACAAAGGAGACTTAAACTGGCTGAATCAATTACTGTAAAGAAAACATGGAGGAAGGCTTCCTGTGGTGTCTGGCTGCAGTATAGGTCATAAACCTGCCTCCTGCATTACAGCAGACAGGTCAGGGGTCAAATGAAAAGCAAAATGTTTACCTCAGATTAGGGATGCACCGATACCACTTTTTTGGAAACGAGTACGAGTGCTTGCATTTCAGTACTCGCCGATACCGAGTACTTAATAAAAACACGATTTAAATTTACAGGTAACAGCTTTAGTGCTATAATTTAACAACAAACAAACAAGGGACTGGTTTGGAATTAAGAACATTTATTTAAAATAAAAGCATGTTGTATGCAACATATTACAGAATAAATAATTATAAAAAAAATTTAAACAGTGACAGTGCAACTCAAGTATTTTTCAGTTTATTGTAAACTCTGCCGCTTTGGACAACACAAGGGGCATTAATAAACATCTTTGCCATTTAGTGCACAATATGTGAATAAACTAACAACATCCACTGACATAGAACTGTGGCAGTCAGTGCAACTGAGGTAGGTATTAACATCAAGTCTAAGATGACTCACTAAATGGAGAGAAACAGTGAGTGGCAGGGTTTTTTAAGAAAAGTAGCTTTTCTGCATCATCAGCAGTCAGACTGTTTCTGTTTTCATCTATAATGTGTGACACTGAGCTAAAAAGCCTTTCACTGTCCACACTGCTACATGGGGCTGAGAGCTATTTACAGGCTATTTTAGCCAAAGTGGGGAACCTGATTTTGTTGACACCCCAGTACTTCAGAGGACTGTCTTCACGAGGGCTTGGGGCCTCTCCGAGGTATGTGTCGAGCTCAATGGCAGCACCTGCTGCCAGCGGCAGCCTGGGCCTTGAGGAACAGTTTAGCAGGAGGTTCTGCAGCTTCTGCCCGACTCCCCTCTGCCTCACCTCTAGAAGCTCCTGCTTCAGGTGCAGCTTGGCCTCTGGAGCAGTGTTGTTGGAGAAGAAGCGATCTTTATACCTGCACAAAATTCATAAATGTATTAATATGTGGAAAAATAGGACTGATGTCATGTAATACGTGCTGTTCCAGCGTGTCTGTATGTCCTGCTGCAGTCTCTTTATTGGCTGGTTGAGCTGTCCCTGAATGTCCTCGAGGCGGGAGTAGGCTAAGTCGGAATGTTTAAAATGCCCAACTATTTTCCGTCCCACTGCTTTAGCATCAGCTATGCTCCTCTGTGCTAATAAGCGTGGGTAAATAAGCGTGGGCAAACTCTTTGTACTCGTTGTCGTGTTGGGATTTTAGGTGCTTGATTAAATTACTTGTGTTAAATGCGCTACCTTTAGAGCCTCCTCTGGACAATTTCGATGAGCACAATTTGCAGTCCGCCTTTGTTTTCGTGTCTTCGTTCACTTTGAAATAGTTCCACACGGCTGACTTGTCTCGCCTCGCCTTCTCCCAGCTCTGAGATGCAGCCGGGGCCTGTGGGGCGGGCACTCGGCGCCTGTGATTAACCCCTTACATGTCGCTCAAACATAGACAGGGCTCAGACCGTGGTATCGGTCCTCGGTATCGGGGAACTTTTAACGAGTACTTTAGAAAATGTGGTATCGAGGCCGATACCAGATACCAGTATCGGTGCATCCCTACCTCAGATTAAATATTTCCCAAAGTAAATTGGACTGAACTGGCCAGTTAAATACACGAGGGGATACGAATAGAAAAAAAAAAATCTAAAAACAAAGAATGAAAACCAACTATTAATTTAATACTTAAGTCTGTGAAGGTTCTCAGTCATCCAGGTCATCGTAGTCTAAGGAGCTTGGAAGGAAAAGCGTCTGGACTTCTTGAGTTGCTTGAAGACGTTTCACCTCTCATTCGAGAAGCTTCTTCAGTTCTAAGGGTCAATGGTGGGGAGTCCCAGACTTAAAACCAGTGGGAGTTTCGCCCCAAAGAGGGACAAAGGACCCCCTGATGATCCTCTACCTAATCACATGAGCCAAGGTGTGAAAGCGGGTGTGGGTCCTAATCAGCCAGGGTTTCGGGTGAGCTCATTGTGAAACCTGGCCGCACCTTATCATGTGATTTCCTGAGGTCAGATGGCCCAGGATGTAAATGGTCTGAGATCCCTTCCCAGACACCTTAACGTCCAGTGAAAACAACACATCATTTTCTCTCCAGTTACCCTCAGCAGTCCAACAGACCTCCAGCACCAGTAAAACATTAACCAGAAATTGTTTATGGGACATGTGTTGTTATTTATGTTTGTGGAAATGTGCATTAAAATTAAAATAAAGATGCTGGTGTCTGACGTTACTGACTTCCCAATTGTGTGGCTTCTGGTGTGGCCTTCACAATTCAATTTTCAATTCAATTTTATTTTCTCAGCGACAAATCACAACAATATTATAAGGCAGACCCTACAATAATACATACAGAGAAAAAGCCCAACAATCATATGACTCCCTATGAGTGAGCAGTCTGGAGACAGTGGGAAGGAAAAACTCCCTTTTAACAGGAAGAAACCTCCAGCAGAACCAGACTCAGGGAGGGGCGGGGCCATCTGCTGCGACTGGTTGGGATGAGAGAAGGAAGACAGGATAAAGACATGCTGTGGAAGAGAGACAGAGGTTAATAACAGGTATGATTCAATGCAGAGAGCTGCATTAACACACAGTGAGTAGGAAAGGTGACTGAAGAAGAAATACGCATTGCATCATGGGAATCCCTCAGCCACATACACCTGTTGCACTACACAACAAATGCAAGCATGTCAGTTTTATTCATTTTATGCTCATCTTCGTACAAATTTTAAAGGTAATGCAGTCAAAACTTTGTAAGTATCTGAGTGATTGGATGAAGCGGTTTGATGACGTAACACGTATTAGATATACTTATTATACTGCTGAGTTATAAGAAATACTGTTCGCAGAAAGTTATTGTCTTATTTGTCTGATTAGAAGAGAACAGAATATACTGGAGTTTTCTGCCCCATCTCAGCAGGAGCAGATAGACGGGGAGCCAAGGTCGTAGCTTAGGCGCTTTGTGAGAGAAAGCATGTGAATGTTTAGGCTTTTTATGATAAGGTGGAGGCACCAGAGGCTATAAGAGTTTGAGCAATGCTCCACCATTTTGAGATCTGAGGCTGTCTGCATCAGTGTCCATCTCCCACGCGTGTGATCATTAAAATCATCGTTTGACTCAACCCGACCGGACCAGTGTTGTTATTGTGGTTTTTTCTCTTGTCTCCATCCCCAATATTTTGAACCATAACATTTTGGGGGCTCGTCCTGTGGTATTGGGGTGGAATTTAAAAGTTTGGACGGTCCGAGGTTGTCGAACGGACAGGCACGAGCCAGTGGTCTTATGTGAGTGGGCATAAGCCGGCTTATCTAAAGGTAAGGCACTACCTGTTGAATTATTTCCAAAGTGTGCCAAATTGGATATGACTAAATTAAAGTCTACTCACTGAAATTACTGGTAGAGGGTCTGTTTTGATTTTGATGAGGATCCGTGTGTGTTATGCAGTTAAAGTCGGCTAAGAGTCTTTAATGAAGTTGAAAAAGGAATTGAAAGAAATGCTGGGTTCGAGTCCCAAGGAATTCAGTTAGAGTCTCAAGTAGTTTGATAGGGAATTGGTCATTTTGTTGGTTAGAGTCCAAATTGGTTATAGAGTGGACCTGAGTGGTCAGTTTGTGGGTTCGAGTCCCCATTGACCTCTAGGTGGCACTTGCCTTAGTCATACTCTTGTTTTAGGGCGTTGACTGGTGTTTCAAATTGTTATAAATTATTATAGAACGGCGGTTAGAGTCCGCTAAGAAGCGCATAGCCCGGAGGTTACGCTCCCTCCTGGCCGTGGACGCGCGGTCTTGACCTGTCGGCGAACAGGGTTAGTTCAGTTTGGCTTATCTGTGGGGTACAGGGCATCCTGAAATAAGCTAGGAGTTAGAGTCTCCTCACCGTTTGGAACGGTGTGATGTGCTTTTTTGAATACTGTTAAATTGAGTTAGGGACCTTAGGGATTAGGCCAGATAAAGTTAGAGTCTGATACTGGTTAATTGATTACAAAAAAGTTGGACTTTCTTCGGTTGGACCCGTTATGGTAAAATTTGTCGAAATTGTGTAGGTGCTCTTTAGAAATTAGGTCAGAAACTGTTCCAGAAGTAACAGATACTGTTTGATTGATTACAAAAAAGTTGGACTTTCTTCGGTTGGACCCGTTAACTTAAATTTGTCGAAATTGTTAGGCGCTGAATCTGTCAGGCCTGTCAGTGGTTGTAAATATAAGACGTCTTTGTAATATAAAATAATAGAGTTTTGTCTGAGCTTTGTGTGACCCTGTGTGTGACGACAGCGCACTGCAGCGCTGCGAGCTATTTTTAGACTGTGTGTGAACATGCAAATGAGCTGTGGAGCGCACTTTTGTTGCTGTTTAGCGTGTTTTTGAGTTTTATAATTATGATTTGCAAATAATGATACATGCCTGTAATTAAAACGCTGATTTTGCTGATTATAATACTACAGATAAGGTTTTGAATGACTACGCTGAATGTTTGATGTTCGGCTGGGTTTTGATATAGAAGAGACAAATCGAGCATGATTAAGACCGGCACGTCAGCCGGCAGAGTAAGATTGTGAGGAAAATGATATTAAATAAATCTCTCAGTGTGTTGATACAGGTGGCTACGGGCCTGGACCAACTGCCCCCACAAGCACAGCGGCCGAAGCAAATTATAGTAATGGAAACCACACTCAGCAAGAATCAGCAGCTGTGGAAAAGACAGCAGCTAGCAGAGAATTAAAGGAGAAATTAAGAGAAGCTTTAACACATAAAATTGGGGCCAACAGACTTGTGGAGGTTGGGAAGGCTTCCGGAGCATCACAACAAAAGGTGAAACAAAAACACACACAAGCAGAGTATTGTGAGAGAGAGGCACATGTTAGAGAAATGCCTTGTTTGAGGAAAAAACGTTAAATTAGCCCACCTACAAACGCACATACACGCAATGAAGAAACAGCTTACACTCATGAACACGTGAAGATTTTCCAGCAAGTTTAAAGCAGTGAAACTTAACATACACCCGCCGTTAAATAATAAAGTTTATCCACTACTAACAAATAAACCCTCTGGGTTGCAGGACAACAACTTAACTTCAAAAAAAAAAAAAAGGCACTGGTCTGACCAACCAGTGATAACACGACAAATTTAGTGGTTAGAAAAGTCAAATTGTGACATGTTTTCTGCTGATTGATTAATACAAGTGATTAGCAGATGAAAGAAAATTCCAATTTTTGTGCTTTTAAACACGATCTTAAGAATTTTAACATGTACCTGTGATGTCCTGTCAGCTTGGTGGGTCATGAGTGGATTATATGGTGAGAAAAAACAAAAAAAGGGGGAGAGAAGGCTGACACAGGGCCTGGTCCCGTTGTTTCTCCCCTCTCTGAATAACGCAGCCAAAATAACATCATTTTCCTGTTCATCTGTTTTTGTTTTGTTTTTGTTTTGTTTTTTCTCTTTATGTTTGATTACAGGCTGCTTTGTCGGCCCTGAAAGCCGAAGCTGACCCTGGACTCCTGCTCTCCCCCCTACCATCTTTGCTCTCTCCTCTACCATCTTTGATGTGACCCTGACCAAATGCTAAAGCAGCTGGACCCACAACAACAACTTGAAAATGTCAACAGTGCTGCAGGAAAACGATCTCATGCAGCGGAGACGGAGAGCGTTAAATCCAAGGCCCGTTTCACTACACGGGGAGATTTCCATCAGCGTCTCTTCTTTCTGAGAAGACTGAGAAAGGCCCGGCTCCCACCACCGATTCTGACCACCTTCTATAGAGGAACTATCGAGAGCATCCTGAGCAGCTGTATCACTGTCTGGTTCGGGAACAGCACCATGCCGGACAGACAAGCTCTACAGAGGGTTGTGCAATCAGCTGAGCGCACCATCCGCTCTGAGCACCCTGACCTGCACTCAATCTACAGCAGGCGGTGCTGGACCAAGACCAGGAAGATCGTGAAGGACCTCAGCCATCCCAACAACAGACTGTTCTCTCTGTTGCTGTGTACGTGACAAATAAACATCTGGATTTGGAAAACGAGGCATTCGCAAAGCCACCAGCATTGTGCCTGATCGGACACACCCCTCTCACACACTCTTCACACTCTTGCCATATGGAAAAAGACAGCTTCAGCTGACAGAGCTGTGATGAGATGCCCATTAAGCCCAGATGAAAAGTGAGGCCGAGCAAAACAATGCTGACCTTAACCACTCTGCATTAAAACTGTGCAGGACAGTGACGGACCAACAATGATCGTCGGGCAGCAAAAAGGGCGTGCCAGAGACAGGAGGAGTAACTGAGGTCAGGAGGCACCTCAGAATGGACAAAACACCAGGAGAAAATAAGCTGAAGGCACAGGTGTCGGGGCTTGGCCAGGAGCTGACCTCTGAGAAGAGCCGAACAGCAGAGCCGCAAAAGGCCGTGGAGCAAAGCAAGGAAAACATCGATGGACTTCAATCTGAAGTGGACGGAAAAGATTCTGAGGTTTCTGCCCTCAGTAAGAGCTCAAGGCATCAGAGCAGAAACTGACCATGGCTCAGGAGGAGCTGGCTGATAATCGAACCCATCAGGCTTGGAGTCCCAGACACAGGACTTGGAATCAGGCCGGAGCTTGCTGGAGCAGGAGGTCGCCAAACCTGACGAAGAAGCTCCAACAGCAGGAGCAAGCCCTGAAGGAGCTACAGAAGAAAAAGGGTCAAGTTAAGGAGGAGTGGAACAGGGAGAAGTTGCAGGACACTGGAGAAAAGCACTGCCTCAATTGGGGCCAGAACCAGTATGGACAGAACTTTGAGCAGCAGCACCAACGGATGCAAACAGACTGAAAAGGAGGAGGGCAGGACCCCAGGGCACGCTTCAGGCCGTGGTTTACCCAGAACACCAGAACAGGAAAGTGATGAACACAAACACCCACACAAACACACACATCTACATGCATTGACTCAGAATGAAGAGAAACACACATATGAACATATGCACTCGTTGATTGAGTGAGAAATGACACACACACGTGCAAAAAAAAGAAAATCGAAATGCTGATTCAACTCACTGAGGAGTGATCCACACACACACATTTACAAGCTTGTGCAATAAAGAGTGATACACACACGCTGTTGCAATGAAGAATGCTTTACTAACAAATGCTGCACACAAACATCCAAATATGGAGTCGGTTACAACAACAAGAAGCCATTGATTGTTTATTGGTTAAATGCATTTCATGCCACACAGAGGGCATCTGTGTAGATTTAGGGGACAAGGTCTAAAGTAGTTTGGTTGTGAAAACAATGTCTGTGCGTGATGTCTGTTTATGGCTCAAGGCCTCCACTGAATTGTTTACTGTGCTTCACACAGCCTGATAAGGAGCAGTGGTACAGAGTGAAAATGATGAATGAACGGTGTGAGTTTTATTTCGGAGAGAATATGAAAAGGTTGTGTTGATTTGACTCAGTTGTTTAAGTTTCTGCCAAAGCAAAACATTTGTGTGCAACCAGTGTCCACTATTGAATTAAGTCAATCCAACATGTATTTGTCAGTGCAAAAAGGAGTTACGGTACCTGTATGCCTACACAATATAGTGTGTGAAGTTTTGGTTGATTTTTGGGTTTTGTTTGACACTAGGTTGATTCTATCAGTGAGGTTTGGATTGTTCTCTTTCTCTAACATAGAGAAAGAGGGTTTGATCTTTGGACATGTTTGTAATGGGCCCCAGTATTTGTTATTATATGAGTGTTTTATTGGTTACGTTTGTTTTTGCTTTTGTTACAGTGCACTGAGATAAGAACATCAGAGAGGTGTGATCCACCGGTGGTGATATTTTGGTATCTTGTGAGTTCCTGATTTAACAAATCAGCTCTTTAATCCAGGCCTGAGAGATTGAACTTTAAAGCGCTATAAAATATTCTTACTGAAAACAGTCGCAAAGTATTTTTCTCCATGATTATAATGGGCTTGGGAGAAATTCACTTATATGGGACATTGATCACATGAGAAGTCCTGAGCCTAAAAGGATTGCAGCGAGTCGATCCAGTCCAAAAAAGAAAAAAAAACAAACAAGGAACTGTTTCCTTTAAAATGATGACGTCATCTTGCTGGTGATGGAGGCTCGAATAGGTTGCGCGTGAGACTCCATTATCAGCAATATCTGGTATGAATGTGTGTGGATGTATGCATGTGACTGGACTGTGACGGACTGACGACTAAAAGTTTTAACTGACTTGGTACTGAGACAAAAACGGTACCGACTTTAGGATTATTGAATGTCCACAGACAATTCACCCAGCCTGTAAAAGAAGGGTGGATGTTTTGTTTTTGCAAGAACAGAAGGATGACAGAGACTAAAGAGCTGTAGTTTCACAGGAGTGTGAACTGCAGGCTTAACCCTTTGGTTGCTAATTTTGAGTTACTGATGTTTGCATTAAGAAAATTGTGTTTTAGTAGCTGTGTTTCGATTAATGTATCATATTATATGGTGGGGAATGTTAAATGCTAAAGTGAAGAAAAGGTTTGATTCCACTCATGACTGAACATGTTATTATTAACCATAGTGGGTCACTGTAAAGAGTCAATTAATTTTTATAGAGGTAAAAAAAAAAAACAACAAAAAAAAAAAACCTCCACCGAGGTCTATGAATAACAGGGGAATGATAGACAGCCACACTCAAAATGGAGATATGTAATGATAAACACTGGTCCCCGTCTTTTGGGCGCTTTCTTGAAGTAGTCAACAATTTAAAAGTAAGATAAAATAACAGGGGCATGTGCTGAGGGGTGGTGCTGCACAAGAACAAGAGTAAAATAAAGAGAATATTGTTTTCAGTTTTGAGAAGTGCAAATTAAAATGTACCATTACACTAAGAGGATCAATATGAAGCTTGATATATGTCAATTTTGAATGAAGTACATGATTGGTGACTGTTCTGTCCTGAGCTTTTGTTTTTACAGCACCCGCTTGATCACACCAACAGTTTCTCGCCACCGAAGAGGGGTACTTGCAAAAAATGGAGAATGGGGAGGAATATCATCAAAACTGGAAAAGGTAATCCCCAAAGGGGGTGATAACGCCATAACTTTCACTTATGGTCAAATTCTCAAAATTTGACCCCGAACTTGAAAAATTCTTCAAACATTTAGAGACAGAGTGGAGGTTTAGATCAACACATGTCACAAACCACATAAGGCTGGAGCATTTGAATCAAAAAGGTGAATTGATACGCAGCAAAATGTTGATCATATTGATTATGTTTATTCCAGGGTGCAGAGAAGATTATTATTATTAAAGACAACAAATGAAATAACGAAAACTAGAAGTGGAAAAATTTGCGTTAACGGTAATAAAATCAAAACAAAAAGGAAAACTAACTAAAACTGTACTGAATGTTCACAAAACTAACTAAAATTAACTAGATTTATAGCAAAATGTGTTTAGTTGCATTGATGTGTGCGTGCCCTGCAATAGTAAAGTCAAGGCAGTACGTTAGTCGAGTCGTCTGTGTTGCTGCTCCGTCCACGCGCAGAATCATGTCAGGAAAAGTCGGGAGAAAGCGCCAGAGTCCAATTTAGGATTACTTTGAATATGACTGTTTTTTAGATATAGCAAGAGTCTTGTAGTGGAGAGAGACACAATGTCCTCCTGAGACCCAGGGAAAGAAAAAAGGAAAAAGTATTTTCATTTTTTTCTTTTTTCTTTTTAAGATAAATCAAGTGCTGGGACGGTAAAATAAACACATTACAAAAACAAAATTGTTTTTAACTAATTTTATTTAAATTTTACAACATGTGCACTACAGTGCACAAGGGGAGTTCATTGATCACGAATGTGAAACTAACAACATTCAAGAGCTATTTAAGAAGATTACATGTTCCACTGAAATTTTTGTAAGCAGGATATTAAAACTTATTTATATAACAATATCATAAAAATGTAGATCAGGGATCAACTTAGAAGTCACTGACACTTCACTAGCTGTAAGCCATTGGTTCAGGAATAAGTGATTGCACTGGGCTTTCTATTTCACAAAAGTCAATTCATTTATGATATCTGAGGAAGTACTGTGATTTTTATTTTTATTTGGAGACACAAAGGAACATTTGGCACTTCCCACATCTCACATATGTTTTACTGTTGCACCCATTCTACAACTGAAATGCCTTGGACTGTTAACCATTTCAGGCAAGTGGAGTGAACCATATTTTGTCATGTTCTCCGTGAAACTAAATGAGCCTAATTCTTAAAGACCCCTCAAATCATTTACTAGATGTTTATTCTTTGAAAATTAATAAAAATCTGAGTTTAACAAAACATTTTAAATGTAAATATCAAGCTTACCTTTCTTTCTTCCATAAAATGTGCTTGTGGGCACGTCAGCCATTTTGAAAAGGTGGGAAAAACAATTGGCAAGGCCACACCCCCACACATGTGATATAATTTTAAAGGTAATGCAGTCAAAACTTTGTAAGTATCTGAGTGATTGGATGAAGCGGTTTGATGACGTAACACGCTATTTTAGTTTAAAATGCTTATAATGTTATGATAAATGGTAGTTTTGTTGTTACTTTTACAATATTATCCATCCTTCAGCTTCAGCGAACATGACAGTTAGCAGTGTAATAATTCCTCTGTGATAAAGAAAAATTAGCTTGTTTTCTTTTTGTGTGGGAGCTCGCACAGTGTTTCAACTTTACAGCCTTTTAATATGAAAGTCCTGTCAGTACACTTCCTTTTTACATCATTTCACACTTGCCCCGTGAAGGGCAACAGTCTGACGTCTGCTTAGCCAGGAAAGCTTCAGCTTGTTTCTTTCCGCACATCTTCCTCTTCACTGTCGGTGGCTCACAGACATGTTAACAAGCATGGACGTATCAAAACTTTGCTTGATTTTGCTGTTACCACTAGCTGTGTCCCATGATGCTGAAGGTAATACAAGGAAACTATTTTCATTATGCATTATTAATATTTTTAAATTTATAACCTCCTTGCTTTTAGTTTAAACTAAACACATTATTATGGGATTAAAAAGATGGTTTAACATTCACAAAATATATAAACTAAAGTCCTCTCTGACACAGGCTGAATCTTGTATTTACCGTATTTTGCTGTCCCTGTTTACAGAGACTGTTGTGAAGACAGTCAGGAGAGAACACGATGTCACTCGGATTTGCAACAAGGAAAGTCAGACTACTATTGTTTTGATTATCTGTAAGATCAAAAGACAGAGGGACACAGGAGGAGAGTGTCATCTGCTGTATCGACACGGAGAGAACGTTACTCAGGAATGTGACCCCAGGTTCTCAATAACAAAAGAAAATCAGACTGCCTTTCTGGAGCTGACCAGTTTAACACCAGCTGATAGTGGGAACTTCACCTGTGAGTGTACAAACACTGAAGGGACATATATTGTCCATATCAGTGTCACTGTGGAAGGTAAATGCATTTTGGTTTCTTTATCTGACACAGTTATTCAGCACTGTGTTAGCATTGTATTGACCTGCTTATGTGTTTTTTATTCTTGTAATTTGTTCATTTCTTTTCTTCTTATTTTCACTTACAGCAGTTTAAATACTCTCACTGACTCATTTATCAGGTACATCTTTGAACCGAGTTGGACCACCTTCAGCCATCAAACATGTCTTCATTTTTTGTGGCACAACAAGGCGCTAAAAACATTCCTCAAAGATTCTCAAGACATATTGAAATTACATCATCACACAGTTGCTGCAGATTCGTCAGCTGCTCTTACTTGAAGCAAACTTTCCGTTCCACCACATCCCAAAGGTGCTCTGCTGGATTGAGATCTGGTGACTGCGCAGGCCGTACATGATTTGAGCGCCGTGACATGGCGTGGTATCCTGCTGGAAGCAGCCATCAGACGATGGGTATTTTTTGGGCATAAAGACATGAATGTGGTCAGCAACAACCTTCAGGCAGGCTGTGGTGTTTAAATGATGCTCAGTGGTTACTACAGGGTCCAAAGTTTGCAAAGAAAATCCTTCACAGAGCATTACACCACCAGCAGTCTGAACTGTTAGAAATCAACTCATCGGGCAAGGCATCGTTGTTTTAGTCTTCTGTTGTCCAGACTTGCAAACTGTAGCCTCAGCTTGCTGTTGTTAGAGGACAGCAGTGATATCCAGTGTGGTCCGCTCTGCCTCAAGGTTTGATGTGTAAACAGCATTTTTACCCAGAGAATCACAGCTCACTGGATATTTTCTATTTTTCAGACCATTGTCTGTGAACAGAGATGATTGTGTGTGAAAATCCCAGCAGATCAGCAGTTTGTGAAGCACTGGGACCAGTAACATGTGCCATGTTGCTCTGTTTGAGCATTGATTTGCTGACATTTTATTATTTTATTAACCTTTATTTAACCAGGAAGATGAAGCTGACATGTGATTGACAAATGAAATGAACACTGAAATATTTGTGTTACACCCTGAACAAGTATACCTCATAAAGTGGCCAGTGAATGTATATAAGCAGCTGGACCAATTTCAGTTCATAGTAATATTCAGAAAAGATGCAAAAGAAGAAGAAGAAGACAAAAGAAAAGAGCACAGTGACAATATTTAAAGCTCTGTGGTTATAAAACTGGGGTTTCATTACTTCACTCAGAGTTTCAGTAGACGTAAACTGTGTTTGATTTGTGTTTTGATTTCCAGGAAATGAAAGTAAATGATTTTACTGACAAATGCATCTTTTCAATGATTTAGACACAAACGAGGCCCACACTTCAGCAGACAAATCTTTTTCCGTTTATCTGCCCGGTGTTGTGATCATCTTTATAACTGGAGTTATCGTGGGATTTATCTACTGGAGGAAAAGTAATGGGTGAGACTATTTTTGCTGCAGTAATTCAAAGATGATATAGATGTAGAGAAAGTAAAAGGAAACATCACATTTCAATAAATGAGAATTCGGTGTATGTTAAACATCATGTCTAGAATGAACACTTTTTATCCTTCCAAAAATAATTATCATTATTAAGAGAGAAGATAATATAAATGTAGATGTTCTTACTTGATTTTTCTCTGTTTGAATGTGAATAGTGTTACACTAATGCTGACATCCTTTCTTATCAACGTGGCTGCTTAAGGTCAGGAACATCTGGAGTGTCTGTACCTGAAAATCCCAACGGTTTGGTGAGCAATTTATTGCTACGATCTACAGCAGCTAGTTAAAAGTTTGCCAGTAAACATAAAACATGTACATTTATGTTTTAGGATGTTACTTATATAGATAATTACAGATTAGTGTTATAATACTATTAGTGCCAACTTCAGTGTCCTTTATTTTGTGAAGAAGCTCTTACAGAAATGAGCAGAAACATTAAATAATCCAGGCAACAGATGGAGAGATTTAAAGATCAATAGAGTGTGTGGGTAGACCGGGTTGAACTTGATTAATACCTAAAATATTTCACTTTTCTAAAGGATGACGATGAGCCAGATCAGCCCTATACAAACCTTCAGCAGCCATCGAGTGATTCCTACCAGACTCTCATCTCAGTGAACCATCAACACGACAACAAGACACGCTCAGCAAGAAGCACAGGAACTGTGGGAGTGGATAATAAAGCTCTATGAAACATTTTAAAGTATATAAAACTTTAGGTGACATACTAATATAATAATATTCATATATTATAATAAACGTCCATCTTTTCACACTGGATAGTTGTTTCCCAGTAATGGAGACCATTCAGTCATAATACTCCAACTCAGGCTCTCAGATTTAATACAATACAAACACAATAAACTGTGGCAAACATGACTCTTTGTATCAGACTAGTTTTGTTTTTGAACAAACATCTCATCATAATTTGAACACAATGTCCATCCAGATAAACAGAGAGATCAGTCTGGCTTAAACAATGTTGGTGGTTTACCTTCTACTGTCCTTCCACTTTTATGCACTTCTATTTTAGACATAGTAAAAGTTTCAGTGTAGACACAAGAGGTGAAATAAGGAGGGTGCAAGTCTTCCTGCTTTCACTATAGTCTACCTCACACTGTCAGCCACAGTTACTTCCTCACCAGCATGACTGCACGGAAACTCTGCTTTCTCCTGCTTCTGCTTGTGGTTTTTAGCAGTGAAGGTAAATATATATAATTAAAAAAGAAAAGCTGTAAAGCCAGGTGTTTAAGAAGAAAGCTTTAGTTAGGTTAGTGAAATAATATATGTGATTGATTTTCCCACAACAACAAATATATAGAAACTATAATCCCGATTTTGTTTCATTTTAACTGGAACAATTTATAGAGACTCTTGTGAAGACAATTGGAAAGAAACCCGATTCCACTCAAATATGCAGCAAAACAACTCTGAATATTACTGTGATGATACTGTGTGAGATCAGCACAGAGAGGAGCCGAGGAGAACAGCGTCGTCTGCTCTATCGTTACGACCGAGGCTTTATTCATGGCTGTGACTCCAGGTTCACACTGATCAAAGAAAATGAGACTGTGTTTCTCCACCTGCTCAACTTAACATCTGAAGACAGTGGGAACTACACCTGTGAGTGTGGATTTCGTGGTGGATTGTATGTTCTCCATCTCAGTGTGACTGTGAGAGGTAAAAACATTTTCTATTTATACCCACACCGCAGATTCAAGGTGGATGTTTGGAACTGCGTTAACACTTTCTTTTCTGTCATACATGGTTTGAGGTCGTCATTCCCGCCTGCAGCGGCTTAATGAAAGGTTTCAGTCAGGAGATGAACATCTGGAATGTTTTTAAGCTCTTCTTCTGGCTAATTTGTTTAAAATTTCATTATAAAACTGCTCCAATCACAACTTTGGTATTATTTCATCAGTGAAATGTTTGAATGATGCAATTGTAACTCTAATGTAATGAAAAGATAAACATGTTTTCCACTTTAATATAACAGGCTAATGCAAATTTCGTGACTTTTCATGTTTTCAAAATGAAGTTTTTTTTGTGTGTGTGGCAACATTCAACAGACGATGGAGATTCTTCTGGCATGAAGTTCATGGCTACAGTTCCCATCATTTCTGCTGCTGCTTCACTCATCAGTGTGGCTGTGATAACCTGTGGTTACAGCCTGAGGAGAAATCCTCGCAGGTGAAAACTTTTACTGACGCACTTAAACTCATGAAATGACCCTTTGAAATCACTTGAGCACATTACTGCATACAGCAGCCACTGTGGTGTTCAAAGTATCTCATAGGTTCTTTTAAAACACCACACATTAGTTGTAGACATAGCTAGTCTTGTTTTTGAGCTATTTTTCACCCCATGACCTCTGATGTTTTTATCCTAACAGAGAAAACAGATCAGGTCTAACTAACTTAACAGGATCTGAAACTCGCCAGATGTTTGTGAGTTTTCCATAGTTCTGTTTTACACTTAATTGTGCCGAGGCTGCAGTGCATTGTGTCTGTGTTTTAAGCTGCACTTTAATTAAATGTAAATGACAGTGTAAATTGTTGTTTAGGACAAAGAGGACCGCTACATGAGCCTTCATCGGCAAAACATCGATGTCTACCAAACTATCTCCTCCGGTCGCCTTCATCATGATGCTGAGGCCACTGCATGTCACAGTCATGTACAATAATAATCAGAGATGGAGTTTTTACCCTGACTACGTGATCTATAAAACTATGATGCTAGACATGCTATCTATAAAAGACACTGACATTTTAACTTGCCAGCATCATGTGTACTGTTAGTTTGTTTTGCACTGAAAAAAGAGAAAAATATTAACGTCCAGTAAAACTTGTAATTATGTTGTGAATGAATTGCCTTAATTCATGGCTTTTAACACCATTTAATTTCTGTTTTTTATCTGGTTTGAACGTTGAAAATCCTGCCACTTGGCTCTGTGGCCTCTGCCACCATTATGGTTTTTGCTATACTGGTCCACTTGATAGTCATATTTTATTAGAATTTGATTCTGATTTTACTTTATTTTGAGTCATTAGAATCAGAACGGGGGTCAGGAAAGAAGAAAAAAGATAAGCTGGGGAGAAAGTTAACAGAAGAAGAGGGAAAAATAGAGAAGAAGAGAAATAGATGGAGAGGAAGAGAGAAAACATACTGAAAATCTATTTCATCATCTGCTGAAAAACACAAGGAAAAACCAACACAGTGGGGAACCCACAGCAACAACCAATAATATGCAGTAAGTAGGCTAGTAAGTAGTAGTAAATAATAGATATTAAATGTTACTGAGCAGTAAATGGGCCCAGAGGGCCGAGACCTGAGGGCACCCCACCCGCAGCACAGGCCCAACAGAGCCAGGGGGCCGGGCCCCACCGAGCAGCCGCCCAGAGTGAGCCACTAAACACAGAGAACCACTAATGCACTGTGGGTGGGGGCACCAGCTACTGGCAGGAAGTGTGGTGGGGGGAAATAATACGTGACTATTTTTATGTGGAGTGGAATTAAACTGCCATAGAATATGCTTGTGGTGGATTTGACTCAACACAAGCGTATTGTCAAAGTGTTCTTTGGCATGCATCGAGGCAGTTTCTCAGATACTGAAGTGACTTGAGCAGAGCCAGTTAAAGCCTACTGTGCTTGAGTGGGCAGCTCAAGTTTCCACGTGGAAGGTTTAGTGAGACAAAGACAGGAAGTTAAAGCTGCTGACTAATAATCTGCAGGTTCCTGATTTGAGTCTCTGTTAAGAGGATGGTGTCTCTGAGATAATTGCTTTTGTGCATCGATAAATAAACAGGGAAATAAATGAATAGAAAAAAGCATCCGAGCGGATGTGCACCGATGGTGTGCCCACTGGTCTTAAAGTGCCTTTGCGCCCCTTACCATTTATGGAGGTCCCATTTGGGCACATTGGCATGGACCTATAGTGTACATGGATATTGCTTTGTATTAGTTCTGGTATATTATACAACACAATAACATGATGCAGTGCTGCTGTGCACCATTTCTGCAAAGAGTGTGGTGCAAGCAAGGAAGATAAGATAACTCTTGCACAGTCATACCTAGTGCAATAATACAACAAAACTGGAAACTGTCCCACGATAACACAATCATTTAGATACAATATTGGACTTTGTTTACATGTAACTGCACAAATAGAATTTAGAAATGTAATTATTGACAAGAGTGAACAACCACTTATAATGTAATCTACAGCTGTGACCAAACAGCTAGATAGAGAATCAGAAGTGTTGTGTTTTCTACAAAGTTTGCTGTTTCAGTGAGAGTCATATGTCATATCATTTCAAACAGTGGCGATCCAGAAATGTTGTACAAACGAGTAAGACTAACTATAGACTTTAGCCAAAGTTGTTAAGTTAGCTAAAGAGTTGGGATTGTGTGTAAGGCATAAATAAACCTAAAATGCAATGTTTTGGACGTTCTTTGGCACATTTCCCTACTGTAGGGGTCTCTGCAAGCATACGGGGCTCTGAGAGGGAACAAGATGACAACGAGGAATTCTACTGGAAACAGTCGATCATGTCTGTCAAAGTTGAATTCAGGGCAAACTAGGCTAAATTAGTGTTTTTAGCTAACAGCTACAGTAAGCATAAAAGTGACTGTTGGGCTATTATTTGTTAACAGGGGCGATTTTAGCCCATTTTTGGGGTGCTTTGGTTCATTTTTGGGGTGCTTTGGTTCATTTTTGGGGTGCTTTGGTTCATTTTTGGGGGTGCTTCAGCACTTACTTACTTTTTTTTGACAATATTTCCTGTTTGTGTGACACACTACTAAAAATATAAAAGGCAGAACTTGGTTGAGAGGTAACATTTTAACAACAAAAGTATCCATAATATTTTTTAATATTTTGTAATAATTTATTTGTAATAATTTATTCTGTTTCAGGAGTGTTTTTATGCATCTGTATTATATTATACAAACACATTAAAAGTGAATCTCTGTCCAAAATATGCACTCAGTTTACTTCTTACTCACTGTGAGCATCATTCATTATTCTCCTCCAGTAATTAAGGTTAGGATATGTATTTTTTTTATTCCAATCCATTCTTCTTTGGCAGCATTTAAATAACCTTGATCAGAATTGATGGTTTTGTTACAGACTTTTCAAAAAAGTGTTTTGCTTTTCTTTCACAAATGTGGGATTAAATTGTTAAAAAGTACAAAACAGTGATGTCATGTTTTGTGACGAGGACCCAGACACAGAGAGACTTGATGGATTTAATAATCTTTTGATTTAATAAAGAAATTTGCAGACTTGCACAGAGATGGTAAAATTATGATGACTGATAAAGGAGGCGAAGACAACAGACGATGAGGACAGGGAGGATGCAGGGACAGAGACGGGGAAGAAGTCTCATTGTGACGAGTAAAGTGTATCTTGGCTGGCTGGGCAGCTCTCTGGGTGCTCAGCCCCCCGAAGCTCTGATCCTAGAATCCTCCCTGAATTGTGTTAATACAGTATGTCAACATGAAAGCATAACTGTACAAGGTGGGCCAGTTATATGGATACACCGTAATAACATGGGAATGGTTGGTGATGTTAAAGTCCTGTTTGTGGCACATTAGTATATGTGAGGGGGCAAACTCCTCAAGTTCGGTGGTGACCATGGTGACCATTTAGAAGTCGGCCATCTGATACCAAATGATACCAAACAAGGCAAAGTAAATAATTTTTAAAGGTGAATGTAGAGGAAACATCAAAAGTTGTCACGGCTGGGGCAGCAGTCGTGTGGTGGAGTGAATGAGGACCAAGATGCAGACGGCGGTGGAGATGCAAGTGGAGATTTATTTACAGTGAAAATAACAAAGGTGAGGGAAGAAGCGAACATCAACCTAAACTGGGAAGAACTAACAGACAAAGCAGAAAACATGAGGGCAGCAGGGAAACACAGAGATGACACGAAGAAGACAGAGAGACGTGGAGACACACCGATGGACACGGAGACTTTTCACCTGTTCCTTTTGTTTGAAGTGGCCGAACTTGGCCACAGTAGGACGTGGTCTCCCGGTCGCAGCCCGCATGGGGCCGATGCGATGCACTCTATCAAAGGCGATGATCTTCACCGTGTCCTCCAGCAGCTTCAGGTGGGTTTTGATGAAGTTTTTGCACTCTGAGCCTTCTTCATCACAAGATCCTGGAAGAACTGATCAATGTAATCTTGGAGAGCCTCTAAACTCTCCCCGTTGTTCTCCAGGGTGTTGGAGATGATTTAGACAAATATTGTTAGTTAGAAGACTATTGATAAGTGTATTTGGTAATACCGAAGCTTAAAGGAATTTGTTCAATTCTAAACTACCATTCGCTTTAATTTTCCGCCAAAATCTCCGCGTCTGACGTCAGTTACAACATGAGTCGCTTACCTCTGTCACTCTGAAGTCACATTGAGTTTTCCTCACTGACTGTTTCAGACAGGATTGTGGGAGCAACACAAAAAGCAGCTTCAGCTGGAAACACACAGTTTAGTGTCTTTGCTGCTCGCTTTAAGTCACAATAAACACACTGTAAACCCCAACAGTCTACCTGACTTATAAAGTTTGTGGATATAACAATTAAAATTCCTCACAAAGTTGAAACAACTTAAAACTTTTCTGTTCGGTTAACGATTCAAACAGTTATAATTGTACATGGCTTAGAAGTTAAGAGTAAATACTGCTTTCTTAATTATGATTTTTGAGTAAATGTTTTTTTCCGAGCTCCGCGTGTGGACGTCATGACGTCATGACGTCTTCTCTCTAACCTGAACGACGTTGACAGAAAATTCTGTTCAATATGGCTGCCCTTCTCGAGCGACTGGAGAACACATTTGGAGAAACTTGTAAGTAAAACTGAACCTTCGTTATGTTTATTTTTTCCGTAAAAAAGCAAGTATATTAATATGTTGCAGCCAATAACTTGTTTTCGAATGCGCTGTTGTGTTAAAAAGCACAGACCCAGGTGGTGAATAGTTGTTCGCGGTTGTTCGCGCTCTTTTTCAAACATAGATTATGTCGTCAGTTTTACAGTTTTAACCGATTAAAACACAGTTTTACGAAGAATCACACATAAAGAAAGGGTCTTAGTGATATTTTAACGACCCCTTGCCAACGCAAGAAAGTTGGCGTTTTTACAACAGCAGCCTCATTGTTCGGCAGGTTTTTTTTTTTTCTTCTCATTAGCGTCATTCAAAAGTGACTTAGCTAGCAGTGGCAACTTCTATCTAAAACAATTGAAATATAGCAAGGTGTTGTATATTTAGTGTGCTGATAAGGTTTTCAATATTTTTATTTTTTCTTCCAAGGCTGAAGGCCAAAGACAAAAAGACAGAAGAAAAAAAAATTCAGACTGCAATTAATTTCAGGTGGAGACAGTAAACACAGGTGAGTTGAAAGATCTATTGAAGAAACCATTCATTAAGTCCCTTAAGGTGAAGATTTCATATATTGATAATGATAAAATTAACACAAATTAAAAGTTTCACTGATAAACACACAATTTTTCCTTGCTTTGAACCCCATGTTCTATATAGATCACAGCTCTGATCTGGAGAACACTATTTTAAAATACTGTGTAGGGTTTTTGTCAAATGATTAAGAAACATACTCTCTGTCACAAGAGACAGAAAGGTTGTATCTTAAAAGAAAAGTCTCCAAAATTTAGTAGAGTCTGATGTCATGCAGTTTCATAAACATGTATTCTCCCCAAAGAATGACACCTGAAAACTTTGCGTTAAATGAACTTTTCTTTTCCCTTTTTAGGAGGCGCCTGATATCAACGTGAAACGCACTGCAGTACTTCGTGCCCTTCCTGTATACCTGCGGGAGGAGGACCCAGAATTCTTTTAGACATGTAATGTAAGTGTATTTTTGCATTACTTAAATTCTGCCAGTAAGATAAAATGCTATGGATTTTTTTAAATACAATTTAATACCCTAGCAGCTACCAAATTGTACAAACAAAATACCCTCTCTGTAGAAAACCCACACACACACAGGTCAGGAGCAGGGCACAGGCGTATCACAGCACTATGGCTATGCTGCAGGTGGCCCAAAAACCAGGCTGAAGTCAAGATTTAGTTTCTTTTTGAGATAAAGTCATGAAATAAAAAATTACTTTTTTTTTTAGAAAAATAATAAAAATACAAATTATGTAATGCAAGAAGCTAACACGTTAATGTACATTTTTCAAAAAAAGTAGAGTACCCTAACTCGTTACAAAGTAACCCACTACACTGCTGAATGTTTTGCTAGATTACAGGTCATGCTTGTCACATTCTCTCAAACCAACCTTACTTATTTAATTGGGGCGATCGTGGCTCAAGAGTTGGGAGTTCGCCTTGTAATCAGAAAGTTGCCGGTTCGAGCCCTGGCTCCGACAGTCTCGGTCGTTGTGTCCTTGGGCAAGACACTTCACCCGTTGCCTACTGGTGGTGGTCAGAGGGCCCGCTGGTGCCAGTGTCCGGCAGCCTCGCCTCTGTCAGTGCGCCCCAGGGTGGCTGTGGCTACAATGTAGCTGCCATCACCAGTGTGTGAATGGGTGTGAATGTCTGGATGACTGAATGTGTAAAGCGCTATACAAATACAGGCCATTTACCATTGATACTGTGTCTATTCCAGGCGGACGCATTGGATGAGTCGACCCTCATTGACACTCCAGTTGCCCTTCTCACAGTGGTTACCGACGGCGCTTCCCAGTCCAGTCCATTTTACTTCCTCAAGCATGGCTGTTTTGGTGAAAGGTGACTAGGTGATGCGTGATATTCCCAGATTTGCAAATGCATTTGCTTTATTGTTTGGCTTGATCTATGCTCTGCATTTAGACTACCCCAGGAAGCTGGTTCACACATTTGCCTTAGTCCAAAATATCTTCATGGGGCTTGATGACGGCAAACCCCTGAAACCCCTGCCTACATGCTCTTAAGGAATATAAGGCAATGTTTGTTAGGACACGCACTCTGTTACTGAGCACTTTGTTTGAAGCACTTTAAGCACTTTAAGTTTACTACAGGCTTTGGGTGGATTTAACTCCATCAGTTTACCTAATTTTCCTATACTTGACTGCCTTATCTGGTTATTTGGAAGCTGATCATCTTTGTACCCATTTTAAAAAATTGTTTTTCATTTCTATTTAAAAAAAAGTGATTAATATTTGACTTTTTGTTTTGCATTTTTGTGTATTTTGAGAAAGATGCAATTAGGACTGATGTCGTCCTTTGTGAGTTTATAAAAAGATAAATGTTCTACACAGAATTTATAATGCTCACTTTATGGTGCCAATGTCCATGTTAGTTGTTTTATAAAAACATTTGTGATGTTTTTAAATTTTCATGAAAAAATGTTAAATAAACAAAATGTAAAGTAACTGAATTTCCGTACTTTTTTTTTTTTAGTAGTCTACACTCACAACATATCTTTTAATTAATAATCAGATAATTTGAGTTTAGGTTGTAATATAATTGCATTGTGTTGCATCAAAATAATAAACTACAAGAAACACAAAAATATTGAAATTAAAGTATACAGTCTTTGAGTAAAGCTCAATTAATAAAATATAAAATATAATTTAAAATTTTTAGGTTAACAATAAATACAAATTTTGAGTACCCCATACTTAGAAGATATGAGTTTTTGTACTTAAATCTTTTGAGGTAATCAGTTTCCACAAAAGTTTTAAGTTCAGTCAACTTGTTCGGGTTTACAGTGCAGGAAACTCGTTGTGTCTCATGTCAGAATCACTCATATACAGGACAGGAAGAGGCGGAGCTTATTTCCTGCAGGGAGAGGTTAGCAGTCTGTGTCTTTCTCATTTCTGACTCCTAAAGAGCTGAAAAACACAGGCTGTTATTGGCTGGCTGACACTGGGATTAATGTCCTTGAAGCCAGCAGTCTTTAATGTCCAGGTTCAGAACGGGCAGGTGAAAAACAGTCCTTTATGTCCTCTGATGTTCAATAAACTGTCCTGATTACTGAGGGAGCAGAGAAAGTGTCTCCATCACTCACCACAGCTGGATGCTCTGAAATCCTGGAATCCAGCTGTGGAGAGGAGCGCCGGCGGCGTGGACGCAGTTTAGTAATCAGGGAACGGGAGACAGGAGGGAAACACAGCTGGGACCAATTACACACACGAGACAGGAAACAGTAACACAGGACTGTCAAAGTAAAACAGGAAATATAACACAGAGTCCAAAGTAAGGAGACGTGGGACACAGTGAAGACACAGAAACAGAAACCAGAACTATAATCACAAAACAAACTCAGAAACATAAAGAGTGAATCAGCTGATTCAGTGTTTGTGACAAAAACATGGATCCTGGTTAATAACTTTTGTTTGTTTCTGTATTATTTTGTGTATCGTTCTTATGAGCTGTTGTTTTGTCAGTGAAATATTATTTCATTGTTTTAAGCTTTTTGTTGACTTTGAAGTGCTTAAGTTGATATTTTTGAACATTTAATTTGTTCGATTATTGTCGAGTCGATAAAACTGTCAAACGCACAGCTGCTTCCAGCATGGCCGGAGGAGAGGTGGCCGAGCAGACGCACAACACACACAGCTCACAGGTTTGCATTTCTAGATATTGCAGATGTTGCAGAAATTGAGAGTAAAGAACTCAGAGATCCAGCGCTGTCTCCTGCCCCTTATTTATACACCACAACACAACGACAGGCGTAACTCACACAAACGGGTAACATGAGGCTCAGATGCTTTGGACGTGTTCACATATACTGGACACAGAATGATGAAGATGGAGCTGCAGGAAGGAGGAAAAGAGGAAAAACACAGAAAAGATTCACAGATGTGGTGAAAAAGGACACGGCAACTTCTGTTTGTTAGTTTGGTTTTTCTTTATTTGGTAAAGATTCAGAAATAAAGAGAAGATCACATGTTTGAATATTATATTAACGTTCTGTAATTACAACAAGTTGTAAAATCTTTCCAGAGTGAGACAGAGACTGTGCAGAGACTGTAGAAGGACAGAGCAGCAGCAGAGCAGTCCAGATACACTGATGATCCTCTGTCAGATCCAGAGGGACACACAGGGCTGATGCTGGACTCTACATTGTGTCTGACAGTGGAGCTGTTCTCAGAGCAGTTCACTCTGCAGCACTGACAGTCATCTGCACTTCATTCCTCTGTCAGTCACTGCTGGATGAAGCTCTCCTCTCCACCTCCCAGTAACATGGCCCAGTCAGAGCGTCTCTACACACAAGCTGCTGCTGCTTCAACCTCTCTGGATCATCAGGACACAGCTGCTCCTCTCTCAGCACACACACCGTCCTGTTTACCATCATGGCCTCCACCTGCAGAGAGAAGGAGGAAGAGCAGAGGAGATAAACGAGTGTTTCCAGAGACTCTTCATCAGCTGTCAGTCAGTGATGCAGCACATCCAGTATAAAGAGCAGCAGGGACGTCAGTGCTGGGACTGTACTAGGACTCATTGTTGCTTCACTTTTTCTAATCTTTGGATTTTTATTGAAGTTGCTGAAAATGTTTTTCCCTCCTAGTTTGAGTTTGGACTTTCATTCATTAGAAGAACCTTGGTGTGTCCACTCTGAGCTCTGTAGGAACCCCAACAACAAGCCCAACAATCCAGATGGACGGTTCCAGCTGTTAACTGGAGGAATTCCATCCAAACATCTGCTCTCACTAAATTCTTCCTCACCTACAGACTGTGTTCTTCACTGCTTTAAACTTGGAAATCAATGCAGTCATTGGTCTGCGTGCTGCTTTGTTCAGAGAGCTGATTGGCTGTTGACAGTGTTTGATCAGAGCGTGTCAGCCGTTACTATGGTGACCATAAAGGTGAGAAACAGGAAGTGTTTGTGTCCAATCCTGAAGCCTGTCACCGTTCTCCTCTCACAGCTTCACTGAGAAGCTGCAGCTTTACAGGAAACACTGGATCTTTGTTTCATACTGACTGTGTTTAGTACAATACTGCTGACAGCACCACCCACTCACTCCATCACTCTACTGACCTCAGAGTCTCCAGTCTGTAGTCTGGACTCTGCTGAAGATCAGACAGCTGCTTCACATCTGGATCCTGCAGCTTGTCGTTGTATCTCAGGTCCAGCTGTCTCAGATGGGAGGGGTTGGACTTCAGTGCTGCTGCCAGATAATCACAGCTGATCTCTGACAAACCACAGTTCACCAATCTGTATAAAGAATGAAAGATGTAAGTTTATTAGACAAAGTGCTTGAAATCATTCAGTGTTTCATCATCTGTTCAGAGCTGAAGAAGGTTCAGAATGTAGAAGTTTAGAAAATGGAAACTCCAAACAGCTGAAGCCAACAGGAAGCAGCTTCAAACAGGAAACTGTGCAGAGTTTCAGACTATATGTCCTGATGCAGCCAGTTGGATTTTGGAGATTTGAATCTCTGTTCTGTGACTAAGTCCTTGAATCATTTCTTCCAGTTGGTCCAACAAGACAGACTAAGTATTGGACATGTGTTGTGGCTCCATCAGGGGAGCTTCTAAATGTGATGTGATGGCCCCTCTGGGTCTGTCAGGTCACAGCACTGAAGAGAGCTCAAACTGGGCACACAGCTGTTCCAGTCTGGACCAAAGACTCTATACTGGGACTGAGGGACTGCTTTGACTGCACCCACTGGGACTTTTGAAAGGCTCATGTTCTCACTTAGATCATCGATTTCTACTGACATTTCTTTCTGGGAAAAATGGGGATTACTTTGGAAACAGGAAGTATTTTCCCCAATAAGCAGCCCTGGATTAGTAAATCACTCCAACATGTTCTCAGGCAGAAGAAGCTGTCTTGTTATGAGGGAGAGAAGAAAAAGATTGAGGCACAGAAACCTGTTGAAAGAGAGATAAAGCAGCTAAAATCAGGTGTAAAAGTAAAGCAGAGGATGAACTGAATAAAGGACACTCAAGGCTGGCTTGGAAAGGAATGAAGTCCATGGTGGGGATGCAGAACAAGGAGCAAAGATGAATGTGATGCTGAATCAGCAGAAGACTTGGACTCATTTGATTCCAGCTTTGATATCATTGATTTCAATGAAGAGCTTTGTGATTGTAGCAAAGGGCTGGTAGCTCTGAGAGTCCCACTGATGAGGTGTTTGTGTGGAAATCTCTTAGTGGGACCAAAGAGAGAAAAAGCCCTGGTCCTGATGCTGTGGGAGGGAAATGATTGAAGTGTGCTGTGAGGAACTGACTGGGAGATTTTCACACATTTTCCAGTCCTCCTTGGAACAACAGGAAGTTCCCAGCATATGGAAACAAAGGTTAAGTGTCCTATGGCACTCAGTGATGATGGTGCTGTGGCCCCACCACCTCCACCTCTTTGTAAAGGAACTAACTGTAATCTGAAGCTTCAAATGGAACTAAGACTTCCTCCACTAGGTGGCAGTGTCTGATGAGAAAGTGTTAGTGGAGCTGGCCTGGAGTCAGAAGCAGGAAGATGCAGGATTTGGGCTGAAATGGGCAAAAGTGGTTAGCACTAGTGCCTTAGAGCAAGAAGGTTGTAGGTTGAAGCTTGTTGGTCAGCTGGGCCTTTCTGTGGAGGTTGGATGTTCTCCCACAGTCCAATGAAATGCTGCTTAGGTTCATTGGTGCTTCTAAATTGGCTGTAGGTGTGGATGTGAGGGAGTGCTTCTCTGTCGCTCTCTGTTGGCCCTGTGATGGACTGCTCACCTGTGCAGGTGGACCACGCCTCTTGCCCTATGACAGCTAGGGCACAGGCTGCAGCCCTGTGAGCCTAAGCTGAATAAACAGTTAGCAAAAATGATCCATAGATGGCCTGAAATCCCCCAGTTAGCAGTTTGGTAGATAGCTATGACATGCTAATCCCATCCAGCAGCTGTATTCTACCTGTAAGCTGATCCCTGCTGAGCCAAAGCACTTTTTCATATACAAATTACAACCTTTAATAGAAACCTATTGGTCAGCATCTTATTAGCCTGCTGTTAGCTTCATTCCACAGAAAACTGAGAGAAACTAACAGAGTTGATAAAGAATAAAGAGAAATGTGCTGATTTAAAGCCTTTGAAGTGCTTCAGATGATCTCTGTCCACTTCTGTCCACTCATTCATTCATGTAAGCTTTCTAATGCAGCTTTGATCTTCACAGTCTGCTTGATGAAACTCATTCTAACCCTGAATGTCAGAGTGTTCCTCCTTCTCTTTCCCATCATTCATGCTGGCAGTGGAGGAGATTTGGATGTTGGACTGTGTTTTGGATGATGTGTGTATGTTTGTGTTGGACTGCTGTCTGTAAAGCAAACGCACATTTTGCTTTGGATTTCAGTGTCACACAGACTTTAAGGTGGAATGAAGAGTTTGAGAGTTTCACAGTGAATTTTCCAGTGGAGGATTTTTCTTCTTCTTTGAAGGTTTGAAATGTGAACATTGTTCTGCTGCAGTCAATGGACTAAACCAGAGAAGAAGAAAACAGACTTTACCATGAAGATCCTCAGTGTGGATCAGTATAATATCAGCCTGATGTCTGCAGTTTAGTGTCAGCACAACTTTCACATCATATTCATCTCAGCACAACTAAAACATGCTGACTGACCTCAGAGTTTCAAGTTTACATCCTGGACTCTCCAGGAAACCACACAGATGCTTCACTCCTGGATCCTGCAGCTTGTTGTTGAAGCTCAGGTCCAGCTGTCTCAGATGGGAGGGGTTGGACTTCAGTGCTGCTGCCAGATAATCACAGCTGATCTCTGACAAAGCACAGACACTCAATCTGTATAAAGAATGAAAGATGTAAGTTTATTAGACAAAGTGCTTGAAATCATTCAGTGTTTCATCATCTGTTCAGAGCTGAAGAAGGTTCAGAATGTAGAAGTTTAGAAAATGGAAACTCCAAACAGCTGAAGCCAACAGGAAGCAGCTTCAAACAAACACAACAAGAGAAAAAACTCTGAATGTTTCACATTAAAGTCGTACATTTCTCATAAAAACAGGACAAAGACTTGAAAAAGTCGTGTTTTCCCTTCCAGGAACCACATGGCTTCACTTTTAAAGGTGAAGTGTGAAAGAAATGGACATATTTGAAGTCCAACACCTTTTTCCAGTCACATTATTAAAGCAGACAAACTACAAGCTCATTTTCATTCCTTTTTTTTTTTTTTTGGCCTGTCCCGTTTGGCTCTTTTGCCATCAGAATTATTGTCTAAAGGCAAAGAAAGATGCCCAACGGATTTACTTTACCAAATTGACCATCCCAGCCTTGCCATAATGGTCCATTTGATTCACCTTTTATTGTTTATTTTATTTTCACTTGCTGTATACGGGACAGACTTGACTGGAGAAAGAAGGAGAGAAAGAAAGAGGGAAAGAGAAACAGCTGAGAAGAGGGACGGGGGAGAAGGGCAAAAAACAAAAACCAACAGAATGGGCAGGAAAAAAAAGAAAAAATGCATATATCGATCACCTGGATCACCTGTTGAGAAAGAAAAAAGAAAACAAGCCGAAGCGAACAAGAGTAATAGAATAAACAACATCACAATGATATATGGGAATATGACAGTAAATACTAAATATTAAACATTATTGTGCAGCACATAAGATCAACAGAACACAGTGTGCTTTGAGGTAGGAGCCAAAAAGGGTGTAGTTTGTGGGTGTGATCACCCGTGTGTACACCTGTGAGCATGGACGCGCTTGTTTTTTTAAAAGGTTCCTTCATGTAATGATCTGCTAGAGGGTGTGGGGGGGCCACAACCCCGTCCTCCAGGGCATGAAGCAGGTATGGAGGAGATCAAAACTCCAGACATCCAGAGGCCCCCAGAACACAAGACCGCCCCGACTCCGCAGCAGCAGGGAGGCCCCACACTCCAGACCGCAGTCGGACGGCCAACTCCTCCTCCTAGCCCCCCCGCTCCAGCAGGTCGCAGAGAACGGAGGTGAGAGAAGACTCCAAACCTCCCTCCACCCGCTCATTGTAGTGTTGATGCATGTGTGTTCTAAGGTGCATTTAAAACCCAGGAGGGCATGGAGCTACCTGCCAGAGAGCAGCAGGTAAGCGCATAGTCCCTCCTGATAGCCCTCAATGTCTAAGTGTATTTAAAATTGAGAGGTGGGCAACGACGCCAGGGGTGAGGTGTACACCCTGATGGTAACCTGGATTCCATGTATCGTGCCCACCCCCAAGATCCTATATGTATGTGTAATGAGAGTGTGAGTAATGTGAATGTCTAAGTTGTGGGATAAAATTGAGGCAGAGGCAGCCAGAAGAAGACAGAAGGGGGGGTAGCCTCCTCTGCACCCTGGTGACATACCCCTACTCCAAGGCCCTGCATGTGTGGGTGGTTGTGGTGGAGCGGGAAGAGGGAGGCAGCTGGAGATGGGGAGGGAAGGAAGGGAGGGGCAAGTGACCCCTCCCTGGGGCCAGCTCCCCCGCTGACCCCAGTAGGCACCCCCATACTCCGCGACCCGCCAGGGAAAGGGGGCCCAGGCCCATCCAGACCGGGGACCAGTGCAGCAGCGCCTCCCGGCCCCACAGAGCCTGGGACAGTCCACCCAACCCCACCACAGAGAAAACTGCACCCACCCCACCATCCACTCATCTTCCAGACTACATAAGACAATAGACGCCCAGGCTGAGATCTTCCTCCACCTCTCCTGTATCTCCCCTTCCTGCAGAGAGAGTTCCTGAAGAGAGGAAAGCTCCTGCAAGATGTGACAATCTCCCCCACCAGTTGAAGAGCCCCCCAGGTGGCTCGATGCACCGGCGGCACCCCGCGCCAGGGCTGGGCCCCCATGCACCCGCCCGCCCACAACCCCGGCAACACACCAACCAGGACCCAAGCCCCCGAGGACCGGCCAGGGCCCCAGCCCAGAGATGGAGCGCCCCCAGAACCTCAAGTCGTGTTTTTCCTTCCAGGAACCACATGGCTTCACTTTTAAAGGTGAAGTGTGACAGAAATGGACATATTTGAAGTCCAACACCTTTTTCCAGTCACATTATTAAAGCCGACAAACTACAAGCTCATTTTCATTCCAACAAGTCATCTTCTGACCTGGACTAACAACACTGGTCTCTATGTGCAGCTGGCTGTGAGACCAGTGCTCAGGGAGCGTCTACAAAGTGCAACACTGAAAGAACATCACACACTCATTTGCTTCCAGCACTTTCACACAAACATCTACTGTCATTATTGTCACCAAACTCTGTGGATCCTTTATTGCAAATTCAAATGGGATCAAATGGTCAGACAAAAGAGGGTTATGAGGAAATATGATGAAATGTTGCGTATTAGCAGCAACTTATTGAATCATTTTCCTCAGAAACCAAACAAAATGATTGACAAACATGTTTTTACAAACTCAGTGTTGGACTTGGATCAGCAGGATAAGCTGATGTTTAAAGGCATTTGAGTCTCGCTGTATGAGAGTCCAGTTCTTACTCAATATTTATGGATGATGTTCTTTCAGTGTTGCACTTTGTAGACGCTCCCTGAGCCTCACAGCCAGCTGCACATGGACCAGCTGACATTACCCAGCATTAGAGGCGGCTGTAAAAAATTCATGTTCCCATTTAAATGGTTTTAATTTGAATAAAACGATGTTGATTCATTCAATCCTGAATCGATGTTTAATATAAATGTATTTTGCCAGAATCTCAGGTTAAAGCTCACAAACTATTTCAACAAGCAGCAAACAGATAAAACAGTAAATGAGAGCAGCTAAACACACAAAGATGGAAACACAGAGCGTGGATCGTTCACTCGACGGCACGTACACGGACACGCCGTCGGGGCTGAAAGTGGACAGCTCACAGATCCTGAAGCTGCAGGTTTCATCTGTCTCCAACCAAAACTGAGTGAAGCAGCAGCAAAAGAAGATCCAAACTCTGCTTCACGTTTGATCAATATGCTCATGAATTCTCTCTGACTTTGGCTGTTCCTGCCTGCACAGCTCTCTCTCTCTCAGTGTACTCCAAGAACAGCTTCAAACATCTGTTTCTGCATCATTCACTGTTTATTAGCCACCAGTCTGCTGTTGTGTTCAGTGCTGTCGGCCTCTGACAGTAAAGCCTCATTTCTGCTGTTCCATGGAAACTTTTTAAAATGATGACAGATTACAAACTCTCAGCTGTGTCTGTAATCAAACCTCTGTAACTTTGCTTCACTTCAGCAGCATCAGCTCATGTTCACATGTTGCTTCATGGTTTGCTTCAGTTTTTGATCGACTGCAGAATATTTTGAAGGTTATCTGCTATAAAAAGCCAGAAGAGGAAAATCTGCTTCATGTGTTTCTGTTTGATCCTCAGTGACTTTGACACAAAGGCCTCTGCTGTGATGATCACACCTCTGATCAAGTCTCACAGTGTCACAACTGATAAATGAAGCTACACAGTTAATCAGGGTCCCCTCTCTCTGAATCAGGAAAGGTGGGCAGGCCGCGTGTGGGCCGCGGGCCATACGTTGAGTATCACTGTTTGAAATGTGAACATTGTTCTGCTGCAGTCAATGGACTAAACCAGAGAAGAAGAAAACAGACTTTACCATGAAGATCCTCAGTGTGGATCAGTATAATATCAGCCTGATGTCTGCAGTTTAGTGTCAGCACAACTTTCACATCATATTCATCTCAGCACAACTAAAACATGCTGACTGACCTCAGAGTTTCAAGTTTACATCCTGGACTCTCCAGGAAACCACACAGATGCTTCACTCCTGGACCCTGCAGCTTGTAGTTGTTGTACAGGTCCAGCTCTCTCAGATTGGAGGGGTTGGACTTCAGTGCTGCTGCCAGATAATCACAGCTGATCTCTGACAAACCACAGCCCATCAATCTGTATAAAGAATGAAAGATGTAAGTTTATTAGACAAAGAGCTTGAAATCATTCAGTGTTTCATCATCTGTTCAGAGCTGAAGAAGGTTCAGAATGTAGAAGTTTAGAAAATGGAAACTCCAAACAGCTGAAGCCAACAGGAAGCAGCTTCAAACAAACACAACAAGAGAAAAAACTCTGAATGTTTCACATTAAAGTCGTACATTTCTCATAAAAACAGGACAAAGACTTGAAAAAGTCGTGTGTTTCCTTCCAGGAACCACATGGCTTCACTTTTAAAGGTGAAGTGTGACAGAAATGGACATATTGAAATCAATGATATCAAAGCTGGAATCAAATGAGTCCAAGTCTTCTGCTGATTCAGCATCACATTCATCTTTGCTCCTTGTTCTGCATCCCCACCATAAATATAAAGAGGCAAAACTCACATTTTCCAAAATCCTCTTTAAGCTTCGACAATAAAGGAAGATAGTTTTATACAAGTCTTTGTGGTTTTCTTGTCACCCAGATGCCCGAGTACTTAAACTTGTTATAGCTGGGTTTAAAAGGGGCTAAAATACACAAAACTCCCCAGTTGTCGTACAGATAGACTTTGCCTCGCTCTTCCCAAAATTCACTTTATATCCAGAAATTGTCCCAAATTCCTTAAGTATGCATTAAGGTGACCTTGAGGCTCTTAAAGGCGCCTATAAATAAAACGTATTATTATTATTATTATTTTAAGTCTATCCAAAAGTTTGCGGAGGCTGTTCGATGGGTTGGAAATAAATAAAATCATGTTGTCGGCATAAAGAGAGACTTCATGTTCGATACCCCCTCGATGTTTTCCCTCAACACCAACACATTGTCTCAGAGCAACAGCTAGCGGTTCAATGGCAAAAAGGAGACAGAGGGCATCCCTGTCCTGGGGGGCAGATTATTGTTAGTCCGGACGGCTGTTAGAGGGGAGCAATACAATACTTTTATCCAAGATACAAAATTAAAGCCACATTTTTTAAGCGTATAAAAAAAAAATCCCATCTCGCCCGATCCAACGCCTTTTCTGCGTCAAGCCAAATTACGGTTTCCAATGTATCACATGGGTATAAATGATATTTAATAGAGCTCTAATGTTCAAAAAAGAGTGCCTAATAAAGCCCGTCTGGTGAAATAATGGAGGACAAATACTTGTGTAAGCGACGGGCCAACACTTGAGCCAGGATCTTGGTGTCTGTGTTGAACAAAGATATTAAACGACATGAACGACAATCTAAATGGTCTTTTTCCTGTTTTACAATTAAACACATCACTGCTTGATGCATTGTTGGAGGCAACGACTGTGAGAGGAAGGATTCTTCAAAAGTTGATTTTAACAGTGAATTCAGTCGGTCAGAAAACTTTATGAAAAAATCAGATGGATACCCGTCGGGGCAGCAGATTTTCCAGACTGCATGCTCCGTACGGCCGTTTCAATTCCAACATTAGAGACAGGTTCCTCCAGACTAGCGATCGCATCTTCTCCCAAGGAGGGAATATCAAACACCTTATTGAAATCATTGTGGATCTCAAGGATAGTTTGGTTGTCTGTAGACCTTATTCCCTGGTCATTGTAGATCTCAAGGATAGTTGGTTAGCTGTTCTTAGTCGCAGCTGGTGAGCTGATAACTCGCCTGTTTTTTCTCCATGTTCATAAGCGTAGCTGCAACTTTGACTAATCTTGTTTTGTAGATATGAGATTGTATTCAGTTTGTCATTGTAACCGCTGTGTATATAATACAGGCTCAGGAGAGTGGCTGTACACAGCATGTAGTTTAGTGTCACGGTCGCAGTAGCTGACCGTATGGAGAGTGTGTGGAGGACTCAGGTGCAGACACTGGCGCAGACACTATGGACCCAGCAGCTTACAACCCTTCTGCGGAGCTAAAGGACGACATCATTTTCACTGTGGAGAATCTTCTCAGCCTATGGCTGGAACACCCCCCGGAAGAGCTTCGCCGCGCAGCGGAAGACCGGCTGCAACGGCTCTTTTCCGGCCTGCCATGGCTATTGGAATCGCTTCCCCCGACCATGCAGGCCTTTCTCCACCTCACACCACACCTTCTCTCCGCCACTACTACCTCGCAGCCTCACCTACCGGATGTAGTTTTGCCCGGCCCGTTGGAGCCGTCTGCGGGGAGGAAACGTCGATCGCGCCGTCGGCGCGCCACCCCACAGCCGGACGTTCGGACTTCTAAATCGCCGGCTGTGGTGAGTGAGGATTCCTTTCCGTTTTCAGACTGTTTGACTGTTCATTCAGGGGCGGTGTTCTGTGCGGCAGATGATATCGGGAACAGCATATCACCTGCTCAGCAGCCCCTCTCAGCTCAGTCTCCAGTGCCTGTTTCAGCTCAGTCTCCAGTGCCTGTTTCAGCTCACGCTCCAGTGCCTGTTTCAGCTCACACTCCAGTGCCTGTTTCAGTTCACGCTCCAGTGCCTCCAGGGTCACCTGTAGCTCAGGCCCCCGTAGCTCTAGTGCAACCTGTAGCTCAGGCCCCTGTAGCTCCAGTGTCACCGGTTTCGCACACTCACATAATGCAGGGAGACAGCCTAAGTTCCAGTCTGGGGCCTGTCCAGCCCTCGTCTCGTGTCTCCGCTGGAGGGTCCGAGGGACTGCTCCGGCCTTCGTCTCAAGTCTCCGCTGGAGGGTCCGAGGGACCGCTCCGGCCTTCGTCTCCTGTTTCCGCTGGAGGGTCCGAGGGACCGCTCCGGCCTTCGTCTCCTGTTTCCACTGGAGGGTCCGAGGGACCGCTCCGGCCTTCGTCTTCTGTTTCCGCTGGAGGGTCCGAGGGACCGCTCTGGCCTTCGCTTCCTGCCTCGTCCGCTGGAGGGCCCGAGGAGCCCGTTCAGCCTCCTGTCTCCGCTGGAGGGCCCGAGGAGCCCGTTCAGCCACCTGTCTCCGCTGGAGGGCCCGAGGAGCCCGTTCAGCCTCCTGTCTCCGCTGGAGGGCCCGAGGAGCCCGTTCAACCACCTGTCTCCGCTGGAGGGCCCGAGGAGCCCGTCCGGCCTCAAGCCACGTCAGCTGGAGGGCCCGAGGAGCCCGTCCGGCCTCAAGCCACGTCAGCTGGAGGGCCTGAGGAGCCCGTCCGGCCGCCTTCTGCTCCTGCTTCGCCTGGTCCAGCTTCGGCTTCTGCTTCTGCTTCGCCGTCGCCTGGTCCAGCCTCAGCCTTAGCTCCTGTTTCGCCGTCGCCTGGTCCAGTCTCTGCCTCAGCTGCTGCTTCGTCGTCGCCTGGTCCAGCTTCATCCGAGTCTTCGTCCTCGTCTGGTCCGGCCTCCGCCTCTGCCACGCCTGGTCCAGCTTCTGTCTGTGCTTCGCCCGGTCCGGCTTCAGCCTGTGCTTCGCCCGGTCCGGCTCCAGCCTGTGCTTCGCCTGGTCCAGCCTCTTCCGGGTCTTCGTCTTCGCCTGGTCCGGCTCCGTCGTCTGTGGCTGCCACGCCACCGTCTGGTCCAGCCTCGTCTGGTCCTGCCTCGTCTGGTCCGTCTGGTCCTGCCCCGTCTGGTCCGTCTGGTCCTGCCTCGTCTGGTCCTGTGCCCACCGGGCCTCGGCCAGTGCGCTTGACACTGGAGCGCCGCCGCTGCCTTCCGCGCGGCCGGCCTCCTGAACTGCTCCATCGTCTCCTTCGCCGCCGCCGCTGCCTTCCGCGCGGCCGGCCTCCTGAACTGCTCCGTCGTGTCCTTCGTCGCCGCCGCTGCCTTCCGCGCGGCCGGCCTCCTGAACTGCTCCGTCGTCTCCTTTGTCGCCGCCGTTGCCTTCCGCGCCGTCGGCCCCCTGAACTGCTCCGTCGTCTCCTTCGTCGCCGCCGTTGCCTTCCGCACGGCCGGCGTCCCGGACTGTTTCCACGTCGTCGCCGTTGCCGTCCGCACGGTCGGCCCCCTGGCCGGCCCCCTGAACTCTTCTGTTTTGGACTCCTGTGCTGTCGGCCCCCTGGCCGGCCCCCTGAACTCTTCTGTTTTGGCCTCCTGTGCTGTCGGCCCCCTGAATTGTTCTTTTTTGGGGCTCGTGTTTTGTTTTGGGGCTTTCTTGTGCTTCGGTGTTTTTGTTTCGTGCCCTCCTTCCTGGGCCCCCGCCGCCCGCCCTGGTCGGGTTGTTTTCTGTTTTTTGGGCTGTCGGGGGCCAGCCCTTGCGGGGGGGGGGGGTACTGTCATGATCCTGGGTCCTTTTGACCCAGCGTTTTGTGTTTTCTCTTCGCGATTTTGGTTCTGTTCTCCTCTGATTAGTGTTTACCCTGTTCCCCCCGTGTGTTCCTGTATCTAGTCCGCGTTTCTTAGTTTGTGTCCTTTCATGTGTAAGTTCCTGTTTTATTGTGAAGGTATGCGTCTTATGTGAGTGTTTTCAGTTTGCCTCCCTAGTCTCGTCATGTTAATCACTCCCAGCTGTGTTTCCCACCTGTGTGTAATCTCCCTGTGTTCTCTGAGTGTATTTAAGTTGTATTTTCTGTCTTAGTAATTGCTGGTTTGTCTGTGTTGTTTCCCCTCGGTCTCCCTGCGTCTCTCCGTGTATATTTCTCCGGATCTCCCCGCATCTTCGTTCTGGTTTGTCTTGTTAGTTCTACCCAGTTTAGGTTTTCCTGTTTCACGGTACCCACGCCATTGCTGTTTGTATTTTCGGTTGTTAAATAAACACTCATCTGCACCAGAGCTGCCGCATTTTGGGTCCTATCTCGTATTCCACACGGCTTGCCCCGGCAAACCGTGACAGAAGAGGTGTTCGGTGAAGCCCATCTGGTGACTAATTCTGGGCTGTGGAGAGGATTTAAATGGAAGGTGGTCATGAGATATTTTAGAACCCCAGAGATAATTGCCAAAATGAAGCCTACAAATCCTGACACCTGCTGGCGAAATTGTGGTACTTCTTTAGGAACCCACTCACATATATTCTGGTCATGCCCAAAAATCTGCTCACTTTGGAATGACATATTTAAAGTTCTCAGTACAGTTTTCCAACAACCATTAACAAAAGACCAACAGTTAGCCATTTTAGGAGTCTTACCAAAGGGTTTTGCGGGAAACAATAAAAAGTATCTCTTAAGAATCTTGCTTACAGCAGCACTAAAGTGTATCACTATTAAATGGCTGAATCTTGACCCACCTTCATATAATATGTGGATTGATAAAGCAAGAGAAATTTACCAGATGGAGGAAACAACATCTGCTCTGCAGATTCAGAGAGAATTGTTTACTGAGTGTTACACCCCGGCCTAGGCAACCGGGGTGCAACGCAGGAAAATAAAAATAAAGCAAAAACACACGAGAAAAAACTAATACAAGCTTCCACAAAAATAATCCCCAAAACGAGATTTAAAGCAAGATACCACATTTATTTAAATCACCAAACACAAGACGTCAAACTATTTACAACGGGGGGAAAGATCGCGACCATGACATACAGAAACACAGGGCTTAAATACATAGAGGGAGCAATCAGGGAATGGACCACAGGAGGGAAACACAGCTGGGGCAAATTAGAACTGACGAGACAGGGAAAATGTAAACTGAACACACTAAGATAACAACAGACCTTCAAAGTAAAACAGGAAACACATGACAGTCACGCAAAAACAAAACACTGACACACCGAAACGTAACATTTCCCCCTACCCAAAAATCAAACATGTAACCCCAAGTGAAATGTTTTGATAAAAACCGGATGAAGGCTGGTGGAGGCTGGAGCGGTCCCACGGACCCTCCAGCAGACGACGAAGGCTGGAGCGGTCCCCCGGACCCTCCAGCGAAGACGGATGAAGTCTGGAGCGGTCCCACGGACCCTCCAGCGAAGGCAGACGAAGGCCGGAGCGGTGCCTCGGACCCTCCAGCGAAGACAAACGAAGACTGGAGCGGTGCCTCGGACCCTCCAGCGAAGGCGGACGAAGGCTGAAGCGGTCCCTCCAACGGACCCTCCAGCGAAGACGGACGAAGGCTGATGAAGGCTGGAGTGGTCCCACTGACCCTCCAGCAGACGACGAAGGCTGGAGCGGTCCCACGGACCCTCCAGCGAAGGCGGAGGAAGGCTGGAGCGGTCCCACCGACCCTCCAGCGAAGGCGGATGAAGGCTGGAGCGGTCCCACGGACCCTCCAGCGACGACAAAGGCTGGGGCGGTCCCACGGACCCACCAGCAGACGACGAAGGCTGGAGCGGTCCCTCGGACCCTCCAGCGAAGGCGGATGAAGGCCGGACCGGCCCTCGGACCCTCCAGCAAAGACAGACGGCTGAAGCGGTCCCTCCCACGGACCCTCCAGCGACGGCGGACGGCTGAAGCGGTCCCCGGGCCCTCCAGCGAAGACAGACGGAGGCGGAAGCGGCCCTCGGACCCCCCAGCGATTGGACGAGCCCCCATATGTTACACCCCGGCCTAGGCAACCGGGGTGCAACGCAGGAAAATAAAATAAAGGCAGAAACACACGAGAAAAAACTAATACGAACTTCCACAAAAATAATCCCCAAAACGAGATTTAAAGCAAGATACCACATTTATTTACATCACCAAACACCAGACGTCTAACTATTTACAACGGGGGGGGAAGATCGCGACCATGACACACTGAAACACAGGGTTTAAATACATAGACGGAGCAATTAGGGGATGGACCACAGGAGGGAAACACAGCTGGGGCAAATCAGACCTGACGAGACAAGGAAACGTAAACTGAACACACTAAGATAACAACAGACCTTCAAAGTAAAACAGGAAACACATGACAGTCACGCAAAAACAAAACACTGACACACCGAAACGTAACACTTCCCCCTACCCAAAAATCAAACATGTAACCCCAAGTGAAATGTTTGATCAAAGCCGGATGAAGGCTGGTGGAGGCTGGAGCGGTCCCACGGACCCTCCAGCAGACGACGAAGGCTGGAGCGGTCCCCCGGACCCACCAGCGAAGACGGATGAAGTCTGGAGCGGTCCCACGGACCCTCCAGCGAAGGCAGTCGAAGGCTGGAGCGGAGCCTCGGACCCTCCAGCGAAGACAAACGAAGACCGAAGCGGTGCCTCGGACCCTCCAGCAAAGGCAGACGAAGGCCGGAGCGGAGCCTCGGACCCTCCAGCGAAGGCGGACAAAGGCTGAAGCGGTCCCTCCGACGGACCCTCCAGCGAAGACGGACGAAGGCTGATGAAGGCTGGAGCGGTCCCACCGACCCACCAGCAGACGACGAAGGCTGGAGCGGTCCCTCGGACCCTCCAGCGAAGACAAACGAAGGCTGACGAAGGCTGGAGCGGACCCACCGACCCTCCAGCAGACGAAGGCCGGAGCGGTCCCTCGGACTCTCCAGCGAAGGCAGATGAAGGCTGGGGCGGTCCCTCGGACCCTCCAGCGAAGGCGGACAAAGGCTGAAGCGGTCCCTCCGACGGACCCTCCAGCGAAGACGGACGAAGGCTGATGAAGGCTGGAGCGGTCCCACCGACCCACCAGCAGACGACGAAGGCTGGAGCGGTCCCTCGGACCCTCCAGCGAAGACAAACGAAGGCTGGAGCGGACCCTCGGACCCACCAGCGAAGACAGACGGCTGAAGCGGCCCCCCCGCGATTGGACGAGCCCCCATATGTTACACCCCGGCCTAGGCAACCGGGGTGCAACGCAGGAAAATAAAAATAAAGCAAAAACACACGAGAAAAAACTAATACAAGCTTCCACAAAAATAATCCCCAAAACGAGATTTAAAGCAAGATACCACATTTATTTAAATCACCAAACACAAGACGTCAAACTATTTACAACGGGGGGAAAGATCGCGACCATGACATACAGAAACACAGGGCTTAAATACATAGAGGGAGCAATCAGGGAATGGACCACAGGAGGGAAACACAGCTGGGGCAAATTAGAACTGACGAGACAGGGAAAATGTAAACTGAACACACTAAGATAACAACAGACCTTCAAAGTAAAACAGGAAACACATGACAGTCACGCAAAAACAAAACGCTGACACACCGAAACGTAACATGAGCGTTGGCGACCCATACATGCTTTACTGTTTCAATAATTTAGCATAGGTCTGTTTCGTTTTGTACATTTATGGCTAAGTTTGTCACATGTTATTTAATATTACATAAAGTTTTTGTTTTGTTTTGTTTTTGTTATGTTGTTGTCTGTTTGTTTGCTTGCTTGGGTTTTGTTTTGTGCTTCCTAATTGCAGTTCTTATTTTAATCTACATTTCTGCATTGCAGTTCCTGTAACTCAAGGCCAATATCTGACAACCTACAGACCTTCAATCTGTATAAAGAATGAAAGATGTAAGTTTATTAGACAAAGTGCTTGAAATCATTCAGTGTTTCATCATCTGTTCAGAGCTGAAGAAGGTTCAGAATGTAGAAGTTTAGAAAATGGAAACTCCAAACAGCTGAAGCCAACAGGAAGCAGCTTCAAACAAACACAACAAGAGAAAAAACACTGAATGTTTCACATTAAAGTCGTACATTTCTCATAAAAACAGGACAAAGACTTGAAAAAGTCGTGTTTTTCCTTCCAGGAACCACATGGCTTCACTTTTAAAGGTGAAGTGTGACAGAAATGGACATATTTGAAGTCCAACACCTTTTTCCAGTCACATTATTAAAGCCGACAAACTACAAGCTCATTTTCATTCCAACAAGTCATCTTCTGACCTGGACTAACAACACTGGTCTCTATGTGCAGCTGGCTGTGAGACCAGTGCTCAGGGAGCGTCTACAAAGTGCAACACTGAAAGAACATCACACACTCATTTGCTTCCAGCACTTTCACACAAACATCTACTGTCATTATTGTCACCAAACTCTGTGGATCCTTTATTGCAAATTCAAATGGGATCAAATGGTCAGACAAAAGAGGGTTATGAGGAAATATGATGAAATGTTGCGTATTAGCAGCAACTTATTGAATCATTTTCCTCAGAAACCAAACAAAATGATTGACAAACATGTTTTTACAAACTCAGTGTTGGACTTGGATCAGCAGGATAAGCTGATGTTTAAAGGCATTTGAGTCTCGCTGTATGAGAGTCCAGTTCTTACTCAATATTTATGGATGATGTTCTTTCAGTGTTGCACTTTGTAGACGCTCCCTGAGCCTCACAGCCAGCTGCACATGGACCAGCTGACATTACCCAGCATTAGAGGCGGCTGTAAAAAATTCATGTTCCCATTTAAATGGTTTTAATTTGAATAAAACGATGTTGATTCATTCAATCCTGAATCGATGTTTAATATAAATGTATTTTGCCAGAATCTCAGGTTAAAGCTCACAAACTATTTCAACAAGCAGCAAACAGATAAAACAGTAAATGAGAGCAGCTAAACACACAAAGATGGAAACACAGAGCGTGGATCGTTCACTCCACGGCACGTACACGGACACGCCGTCGGGGCTGAAAGTGGACAGCTCACAGATCCTGAAGCTGCAGGTTTCATCTGTCTCCAACCAAAACTGAGTGAAGCAGCAGCAAAAGAAGATCCAAACTCTGCTTCACGTTTGATCAATATGCTCATGAATTCTCTCTGACTTTGGCTGTTCCTGCCTGCACAGCTCTCTCTCTCTCAGTGTACTCCAAGAACAGCTTCAAACATCTGTTTCTGCATCATTCACTGTTTATTAGCCACCAGTCTGCTGTTGTGTTCAGTGCTGTCGGCCTCTGACAGTAAAGCCTCATTTCTGCTGTTCCATGGAAACTTTTTAAAATGATGACAGATTACAAACTCTCAGCTGTGTCTGTAATCAAACCTCTGTAACTTTGCTTCACTTCAGCAGCATCAGCTCATGTTCACATGTTGATTCATGGTTTTCATGGTTGATTCTCCTCATTTTTTCAAAAATGACCTCTGACAGGAAAGTCTCATTTCTGCTGCTCAACACTGAAGAAATGTAAACTTTTCAAAATGATGACAAATTGGAAAACACCTAAACCCAGGAGATGTAACCCTTCTCTCTGGGGCGGAGGCAAGCGGACCACCTCTTTGATTAGAGCTGTGTCTCTAATCAAAGCAGAGATGGAACGATGCCACTTTTTATGTCCGATATCGATATGAATCCAATATAGTCAATTTTATAATCAAACGTTTTTTTTTTATATCTTGCTGCATTTTGTATAAGTTCATACTCAAGTTTAAAAAATCTAAACACTAAAGCTGTTCTGTTATACCTGTCTGCAAAAACACACTGCAGCCAAAACATTAGACAATACTGATCTTTGTATTTAAACTTTTTTCAGAACTTTAAATCTAAGTATCTAAAGTAATATTCAAAAGTCATTTAAATCAGTCTGATGCAGACTTCAAAAACTCTTTGGTTGTGACTAAAAGAAGTGCAACATCAGCACCAAATAATGTTTCTATTGAACAACTAACACAAACAGGTTGTAGAATGGAGCCTTTTCTACTCACAGCTGAACAGAAACAACATCCAGAGTGGAAAACAGTGCAAATAACTGCAAACAGGCTTCATGACACTCATGTTTGATCAGATTCACTCCCTGCTCTCACACAGCAACTCCAGACCTACATTCATCTTTTCCCTCTGAACCCCCCAAACATACAAACCCTGAGCCACCACCATTGCCCTTTCACTGACTGCCCCACTCCACCATTTGACTCTTAGAACTGAAGACGCTTCTCTCATAAGAGGTGAAACATCTTCAAGGAAGTCCAGACGCTTTTCTTTCCAAGCTTCTTAGACTACGATGACCTGGATGTCTGAGAACCTTCACAGACTGATTTTACAAGAACAACTTGTGTCAAAAATCCCTGGCAGTGCCTCTCTGTCACACACACAAATCACTACAGTTACAAATTTAATAACTTAAAAAGTAAAAAGACCACTTTTGAGCCGTGTCTTTTTGGCCATAACGAATACCAAAAGAACCGAAATTTAATAACATTAAAACCAAACAATAAATGAGCAAAGTAGTGCATGATAAATATAGATGACAAATACAAAGTGCAATATAGAAACACAGGGTAAAAAGAAATGAACAATTAAAAAGGAGGATAAAAGATGTGAGCAGTAGTTAAACAGTAGAAATAAATATATAATAAACAAACAAAAATAGATAATAAATGAAAGCCAGGTCAGAAAGGTGAGTTTGGCTTTAAAAGCATGAAAACACACTGCTGTCTTCAGGAAGGCTGCTCCAGTAACAGAAAGTCATCTACATGTGGGTTTAGTTCTGACTTTAGGGACAAGTAAAAAAATAAAATAAAATAAAAACATCTGTCCAGACAACCTGACAGTCAAAAATATAAACTCAGGAACTTAAAAGGAAAATTGTGATAACTTTGAACGTCCGCATCAAGATAAACTTACAGATTTAAGAGTCAAAAAGTGTCAAAAAGTCTGTATCCTTACCCGAGAGTTTCAAGTTTACAGTCAGGACTCTTTAGTCCAACACACAGCAAATCCAATCCTGAATCCTGCAGCTTGTTCGAGCTCAGGTCCAGCTCTCTCAGATGATTGGATGGGGAGCTGAGAATTTCAGACAAAGCTTCAAAGCTTCTTTTTGAGAGTTTACAATCTCTCAGCCTGAGGAAGAATAACAATGGAGACATATTCTTTTATTCATCTAGCATTATTAAACATATTTGTTCATAGATTCACTTACAGCACTTTCTTGGATGCTTTGACCACTGGCAGCAGCTTCAAAAATGCCTTCTCTGAACGGGAGTATTTCTCCAGGTCGAACTCATCCAGATCTGATGACAGTAAGATGAAGACCAGAGCCGACCACTGAGCAGGAGACAGTTGATCTGTGGAGAGACGTCCTGATCTCAGGGACTGTTGGATCTCCTCCACTAGAGAACGATCATCCAGTTCATTCAGACAGTGGAACAGGTTGATGCTTTTCTCTGCAGACAGTTTCCCACTGAGCTTCTTCTTGATGTAGTGAACTGTTTCCTGATTGGTCTGTGAGCTACTTCCTGTCTGTGTCAGCATGCATAGGAGATCCTGATTGGTCTGCAGTGAAAGACCCAGGAGGAAGCGGAGGAACAAGTCCAGGTGTCCATTTGGACTCTCTAAGGCTTTGTCCACAGCACTCTGGTAGAAGTCTTTTACAGTAAGTGTTTTCTGGAAGATTTTAAAGCGAGGAGATTGTTTCTTAAGCAGGTTGACTCCAGAGTTGATGAAGGTCAGATAGACATGAAGAGCAGCAAAGAACTCCTGAATGCTCAGATGGACGAAACAGTAAACGACATCGGTGAACATGTGACACTCATCAGCTTTAAAGATCTGTGTGAACACTCCTGAGTACACTGAGGCTGCTCTGATATCGATGCCACACTCTTTCAGGTCTGATTCATAGAAGATCAGGTTTCCTTTCTGCAGCTGATCAAAGGCCAGTTTTCCCAGAGACTCAATGATCTTCCTGCATGACTCTGTCTCAGCTCCTCCATCATACTTGATGTCCTTCGTTTTTAGGTGAAATAGCACAAGGCGTAGGTAGAGCTCTGTGAGAGTCTTAGGCAGATCTTTGCTCTCTTTGTTCTTCATGACAAACTCCAGAACTGTAGCAGTGATCCAGCAGAAGACTGGGATGTAGCACATGATGTGGAGGCTTCGTGATGTCTTGATGTGGGAGATGATGCTGCTGGCCTGCTCCTCATCTCCGAATCTCTTCCTGAAGTACTCCTCCTTCTGTGGGTCAGTGAACCCTCTGACTTCTGTCACCATGTCAACAATGTCACGAAGGATCTTATTGGCTGCTGCAGGTCGTGTGGTTATCCAGAGGCGAGCAGAGGGAAGCAGTTCCCCCCTGATGAGGTTTATCAGCAGCACATCCACTGAGGTGGACTTTCTAGGGTCAGTCAGGATTGTAGTTTTGTGGAAGTCCAGAGGAGGTCGACACTCATCCAGACCATCAAAGATGAACACAACCTGGAAGTCTTCAAAGCTGCAGATTCCTGCTTCTTTGGTTTCAGTAAAGAAGTGATGAACAAGTTCCACCAAGCTGAACTTTTCCTCTTTCAGCAGATTCAGCTTTCTGAAAGTGAATGGAAACATGAACTGGATGTCCTGGTTGGCTTTGCCTTCAGCCCAGTCCAGAGTGAACTTCTGTGTTAGGACTGTTTTCCCAATGCCAGCCACTCCCATTGTCAGCACTGTTCTGATTGGTTTATCTCTTCCAGGTGGGAGTTTAAAGATGTCTTCTTGTCTGATGGTTGTTTCTGGTCTGTCTGGTTTCCTGGATGCTGTTTCAATCTGTCTGACCTCATGTTCATCATTGACCTCTGCAGTCCCTCCCCCTGTGATGTAGAGCTCTGTGTAGATCTGACTCAGGAGGGTCGGGTTTTCTGTTGTAGAAATCCCCTCGAGCACACACTGGAACTTCTGCTTCAGGTCTGACTTGAGTTTGAGCTGACACTCAGTGAGAATCTCTGCATGAATAAACAGCAAATGACACAAATGAGAAAACTGCATTCTGGTTACTGTGGTTATGTGTTCAGTTCACTGGACTCTTGGTGTCATGATCCGGGTGAGTCTGAGTAACTTTCCACAGCATCAGCTCTCCTCCCCTGGGTGGAGCCCTCCTCACTCCTCCATGCTCCTCACCTGTTGCCAATTACTCCGGCAGTATTTATGAGCAGCACTCACAATGAACCTTCTCCAGATTGTGTGCTTACCACAGTCAGTTCTCTGCCTCACATTTTGTCTTGTGCTCCTCAGCTTGTTTCGCGTAACCCTCTTTTCCTGTTCCCTAGTCGGCACCTGGATACATCTTCCAACTCTCGCCATAAGTCACGCCTCAGGATTCTGGCCTGCCACTGCTGGGAAAACTCACTCTTGCAAACTGCCATCCTCACCTGCCTGCCTCCATGTGCACCCACATCTCACTCTGTACCCAGATTTAATTCATCTCCTCCTCCAGCTGATCTCCACCTGCAGCCACGTAACACCTCTTAGTTTTTAAATCTTGGACTCATTCACTACACTGTGGACCACTCAGATTATTATCTCATTTGTTCCAGTGATCGTGGATAGTTTCTATTCGCCCGATTCTGCCCCTGTTGTTCCTTTGACCTGCCTCAGCTTATGTTCTGGCCTCAGCTCTGCACTTCTCATAATACCTCGCTTGCTGTTGAATTTAGCCGTGATTCAGCTTTCTCCGTCGAGAAATCTAGTAAAATACATTTATTTTAAATGTCACTTTTTTGGTTCTGTGCTTGACTCCATTCCTTTTCATGAGCCATTGAGCCCTGATACTTGAGTTATAACTGAGGGCAGGTTTTATAGAGACACATTTGATTTAATTGTGTTTATTTATACAGCACCAAATCAATACTAGCAACATTTCACATATTACATAAACAACACTATGGAGCCAGTAATGAATAAATATGTAGAATAAATGAAAGAATTTCAAGTAAAAAAGTTTTTTTTTAATTCCTCCAAATAACAACAACAGTCACCCCAATGTGCTTTATATTGTAAGGTAAAGAACTTACAATAATACAACAGAAAAAAAACCCAACTATCTTTTTGGGGCCTGAAAACTGAAGGCTCTGCCTCCCATTCTACTTTTAAATACTCTGTGAACAACAAGTAGGCCTGCAGAGCGAGAGCGAAGTGCTCTAATAGGGGGATATGGTACTACAAGGTCATTAAGATAAGATGGGGCCTGATTATTTAAGACCTTGTATGTGAGGAGCAGGATTTTGAATTCAATTCTGGATTTAACAGGAAGCCAATGAAGGGAAGCCAAAACAGGAGAAATATGCTCTCTCTTTCTAGTCCCTGTCAGGACTCTTGCTGCAGCATTTTGGATTAGCTGAAGGCTTTTCAGTGAGTTTTTTGGACTTCCTGATAATAATGAATTACAGTAGTCCAGCCTGGAAGTAATAAATGCATGAACTAGTTTTTCAGCGTCACTCTGAGACAGGATATTTCTAACTTTAGAGATGTTGCACAAATGGAAGAAAGCAGTCTTACATATTTGTTTAATATGTGCGTTGAAGGACATGTCCTGGTCAAAAATGACTCCAAGGTTCCTCACAGCGTTACTGGAGGCCAAGGTAATGCCATCCAGAGTAAGAATCTGCTTAGATACCATATTTCTAAGATTTTCAGGGCCGAGTACAATAACCTCAGTTTGATGTGAATTAAGAAGCAGAAAGTTAGCGGCCATCCAGGTCTTTATGTCTTTAAGACATTCCTGCAGTTTAACTAATTGGTGTGTGTTATCTGGCTTCATGGACAGATAGAGCTGGGTGTCATCTGCATAGCAGTGTAAATGTATGTTATGTTTGCTAATGATGCTGCCTAAGGGAAGCATGGTAATGGGAGCGTTGCCAGCAGAAGGCTGAAGTGGAATCTCCCAGAAAGCTGCAGAAGAAAAAACATGAGCTGAAATGGTGGATTTCAGTCAAACAAGGAGAACTGTGGCTTTCCTCAAACTTTTGACCAATCACCTTAGTGTCCTGTTTATCAACCATAATAAAAAGCATTTACTGTCTGGGCATTTTTTTGTTTGGGTCTCCAAACAGCAGAAAGAAATGGCAGCCATTTTTTTTAACTTTACCTTCAACTAGTAAATAGATTTAAGAAAAAGCACTTTGTGTCATGGTCCCTGTGCCCCGCTGGTCGATCCTCTATTGTGCAATATGTTTGTGGTTTGTTTGCTCTCTCTCACTCTCTCTCTCGCCGCGGCGACGCTCATTGCGGGCTCCCGCTGCTGGCCCACACACCTGCTCATCACCGCACCGGCCGCTGATCCCAGCTGATTACTGCACTACTTAGATGGCGAGTCTGCACTAGTCTTCGCTGGATCGTTGAGCTATCAGTATCGTTTTTTTGGAACCCGATTCTGAGAGGAGTGATTGAGGAGGAACATTTGTACAGAAAGTGTGGAGCACCCTTCTCCCAACCCTGTTTCCCACGGACCCTGGCGACCCGGACCCGTTTCCCCTGCACGTTGTATGTAGCCACTTGGTGAATGTGTTCACTGTAAATAAACGCACTGTTCTTCGCTTAAAGGAATACCCTGGCCTGCGCCTGAGTCTCTTTCGGAAACCCTATCACTTTGATCATATTTGTGACGTGTCCCAAACTGTTGTTGTCGCCTCATTTATGTTGATAAAACAGCTCTAAAACCAATCTGACAATATAAATCTGTAAAATGGGCTGAAAACCTGCTGCTGCTCCCATTTTAATCAAACCAACCCAGAGAGCAGATATTCATGTGTACACAGGAGGTTATTTGTGCAGATACATAAAACACATATAAACTGTAGGCTTTCTGCAGTCTCTCACTCCTGAAAGTGTTGGCAAGTGTTTTGGATTTATTATTTATATGGATGCTTATGGCACCTGTGTAATGTTAACTAATGTTTTTATTGTTTAAGTGTTTTTTGTTTAGTCATTCCCTGACTTACCTTTGGGTTCTGGGATGGTTTTATTTAAATTCTCCAACAGATCATTCCTGTTTAACCTCCCCAAAAGATTTTTAGTGACTTCAAAAGTGTTGATAGCGTAGGTATCAAACATCAGATCCACTATGTCCGTCCTCTCTGCATTCTCCAGTTCACTCTCTGGGATTGCTGGTAAACCTTCTACAGACCCATTCTTCAGATGCCACGTGATTTTTTCAAAGTCATCACGTCCCAAATTCTCCAAAGTCCCCAGAAGGATTTCTTTAGGTGTCGTCATCTTTTACCCTGTAAGGACCCGATAAACAAAGACTGTAACAACAGCTGGAGAGGTAATTGTCTGATTTATCGGAATTTAACTTGATTCTAACAGCAGTTCATCACTACCACCAATAAATTTCTTATGCTCAGAATGCAACAAAATTGCACATGAAGAAGCACATAGAGAAGTATCCAAGTAACACTTTGCTACAATATAAAACAAACTATTATAAATAAAGAAAATATATAAACTAAATATATACACTACCCGTCAAACGTTTTAGAACAGCCCAATTTTTCCAGTGTTTTTGTCACGGTTTGCGAGCCGTGTGTAAATTATCAAAGGACCCTTTATGCAGGCAGCTCAGATGCAAGTGAGTTTATTCATCACATGGTGATACAAACAGAAATGGAGAAGGTGAGCATGGAAACTAAGCAAAAACCTAAAAACTAATAGTACACGAATATGAAGAAGTACACGAAGGGAAGACGAAAACACGGAACACAAGGGGTGGGAGCAAAGCACCACAACACATCACTATATAGACAGTTACACAGAGGGAGACACAGAAGGCAACAACACAGGGTGGAACAAATGGACAGAGAAGACTAAACACAGAACAGAGTGCACAGAGAAACAAGGGGGGCAGGGAATCAAAACCTAGGAAGCATAGAATAACTCACAAACTAAACTGGCATAACACAAAAATCACAAAGAACTGAAACCACTAGATCAGGAGACCCAGGACCCTGACAGATACGCAGACAAACCAGCAACTAACAGAGGCAAACACAAGGCTTAAATACACAGAGGGATAACGAGGGAATAAGACACAGAAGGAAGACACATCTGGGAGTGATTGACAAGACGAGACAGAGGAAACGCAAACTAAACACACTGACATGAGACACGGACCTTCACAACAAAGCAGGAAATACATAGACTGAACTTAGAGGTACAACAAAACACAGAACCAAAACGTAAGAATAAACAAAGATACATCATGAAATCAAAGATTAACAATACAAAACAGAAAACACTGAGTCACAGACCAAGGATCGTGACAGTTTTATTGAAAATATCCTTTTTATTTCTCATTGCACTCTGAAATGAAAGCATAGTACAAATAAGCAGTTGGAGTTAAAAATAAATCATGAAACACATTTATAGACCAAAGTTTATTCTAAACGTTTGACTGAACACACCCGTGGCTTCTGTCTACAATAGAAATCAAATATTCTCCCATATCTGTAGCAGATGTTCCCGTAAACGTGGACCTTGTAATAATAATAATAATAATAATAATAACAACTTTATTTATAAAGCGCTTTCAAACAAAGTGCTGTACAACTAAAGAGATAAATAAAATAAAAGCGATACATAGCAATACAGGTAAAAGACACAATACAAGTTAAAAACAATAAAAATGTAAAAACTAAAAGCCATAGAATTAAGACATGTAGGATCGGGTGAACAAATGTGTCTTCAACTTGGTTTTAAAAACCTCCACAGAGCAGCCTGCCGAATATCTTGTGGGAGGTTGTTCCGCAGAAACGGGGCATGAAAAGAAAAAGCTCTCCAATTGTCTTTTTTCTGGCTCGAAGAACTTTTAGAAGACCAGAGTCCTGAGATCGGAGAGCACGAGATGGAACATAAAGGTGTAAAAGGTCGGAGAGGTATGAAGGTGCCAATCCGTTTAAAGCCTTGTAGGTGAGCAGCAGGACCTTAAAATCTGCTCGAACCTGACAAGGTAGCCAGTGAAGACATCTCAGAACAGGGGTAATGTGCTCAAATTTCCCAGTTCTTGTTAAAATGCGAGCAGCTGCATTTTGCACCAACGCCAGAATCTCAGGTTAAACCTCACAAAACTTTAACAACCACCAAACAGCTAAAACAGTAAATGAGAGCAGGAACACGGATTCTGCACAAAGACGTAAACACAAAGCTCGGAGCCACCGACGCATCAGAATCAGTGAGATGTCGCCTTTCTCACCCGATGGCACGGACTGTCGGGCTGAAAGCCGACAGCTCGCTGATTCTGATGTTTCGGCGGCTCCGAGCTTTGTGTTTACGTCCTTTTTACGCTGATTCTAAAGCTGTTAGTTTTATCTCTCCATCCATCCATCCATCTTCATCCGCTTTATCCGAGGCCGGGTCGCGGGGGCAGCAGCCTAAGCAAAGAGGCCCAGACCTCCCTCTCCCCAGCCACCTCCTCCAGCTTATCCGGGGGAACACCAAGGCGTTCCCAGGCCAGCCGAGAGATATAATCTCTCCAGCGTGTCCTGGGTCTGCCCCGGGGCCTCCTCCCGGTGGGACATGCCTGGAACACCTCACCCAGGAGGCGCCCAGGGGGCATCCTTGTCAGATGCCCGAACCACCTCAGCTGGCTCCTTTCGATGTGAAGCAGCAGCGGCTCTACTCTGAGCCCCTCCCGGATGGCCGAACTTCTCACCCTATCTCTAAGGGAGAGGCCAGCCACCCTTCGGAGGAAGCTCATTTCTGCCGCTTGTATCCGCGATCTCGTTCTTTCGGTCACTACCCACAGCTCGTGGCCATAGGTGAGGGTAGGGACGTAGATTGACCGGTAAATTGAGAGCTTCGCTTTTACACTCAGCTCCCTCTTCACCACGACGGACCGGTGCAGCGTCTGCATTACTGCAGCCGCAGCCCCAATCCGTCTGTCGATCTCCGGCTCCCTTCTCCCATCACTCGCGAACAAGACCCCGAGATACTTGAACTCCTCCACTTGGGGCAGGAACTCATCCCCGACCCGGAGTGGGCACTCCACCCTTTTCCGGCTGAGAACCATGGCCTCAGATTTGGAGGTGCTGATCCTCATTCCCGCTGCTTCACACTCGGCTGCGAACCGTTCCAGTGCGAGCTGGAGGCCCTCACCCGATGAAGCCAACAGAACCACATCATCCGCAAAAAGCAGAGATGAGATTCTGAGGCCACCAAAGCGAAAGCCCTCCGCCACTTGGCTGCGCCTAGAAATCCTGTCCATAAAAATTATGAACAGAACCGGAGACAAAGGGCAGCCCTGGCGGAGCCCATCACCCACCGGGAACGAGTCCGACTTATTGCCGGCAATGCGAACCAAGCTCTTACAACGGTTGTATAGGGATCGAATGGCCCGTAGCAATGGGCCAGACACCCCATACTCCCGCAACACCTCCCACAGGACACCCCGAGGGACACGGTCGAATGCCTTCTCCAAGTCCACAAAACACATGTAGACTGGTTGGGCAAACTCCCATGCACCCTCAAGTATCCTGGAGAGGATAAAGAGCTGGTCCAGTGTTCCGCGACCAGGACGAAAACCGCATTGTTCCTCCTGTATCCGAGGTTCGACTAGCGGACGAACTCTCCTTTCCAGCACCCTGGCATAGACTTTCCCAGGGAGGCTGAGGAGTGTGATCCCCCTGAAGTTGGAACACACCCTCCGGTCCCCCTTCTTAAAGATGGGGACCACCACCCCGGTCTGCCAGTCCACAGGTACTGCCCCTGATCTCCACGCAACATTGCAGAGACGTGTCAACCAGGACAGCCCTACAACGTCCAGAGCCTTCAGGAACTCGGGGCGGACCTCATCAACACCAGGGGCTCTGCCACCAAGGAGTTGTTTAACTGCCTCAGTGACCTCGCCCCCGGAAATTGGCGGGTCATTCCCCTCATCCCCAGACTCTGCTTCCTCCTCGGAAGACGTGTCAGTGGGATTAAGGAGGTCCTCGAAGTATTCCTTCCACCGCCTGACAATTTTCTCAGTCGACGTCAGCAGCGCTCCGCCAGTAGTAGCTGCGTAGTTATGGAAGCTATCCATTAGCACGTTGCTGGGCGTATCACTCTCCTCGTTAGCATTCTCAGGCGCTATCTTAGACTTGGAACTTTCCAGTCCCCTTTTCGCTCCTTTCTGATTCGGCATTCTGCTGCTTCTTGCCCTACGATTGCTGTATCTTCTCTTATTTAGTGAATTGTTAGTGTTAGCAGCATAAAGTTGAGGTTTTACCGTTGTTCACGAACTTTCTGTGCAGAACTCGGTAGAGAGCGTCTACTCACTCCGCCATCTTGGCACCCCCCCGATCGGGTAGTGACAGTGTCCAAATTCATCGGCTGCATCCTCCTGAGGACCCGGCCTTCGCGGCGTACGTAAGCTGGGTCCTCAGAAGGTTGGATATGCTGGAAGTAAACGGCTGGGGAAATTGGACGGTCTAGCCTTCTGATTAGCGTCACCGCTGTCTCGGTGGAGTTTAATAAACTCGGCTGTCTGCTCCTTGCTATCTGCAATATAACAGGACACTGGAGTAAATTCTCGACCGTCTCATACTTCTGTTTAATCAGTTTTCTGTTTGATGTTTATTCAGCTGTGTAAAAACCAAGGAGGAACCCACCCGGGGGATTAATAAAGTTTTATTTTATCTAATCTAATAACTTTAATCTCAGCCAAACCGATTTACTCACGAACAAACAAAACACTGAAAAAAGCCAAACAATAACATTTTTAGGTTGTCTAAGTGACTTATATATCACGTTTAACCTGAGTAGCGAAAGTCCGCGGTGATCTGAAAATGATGTGCCGGGAGTTGTGCCGTTCTCGGTGGCTTCAGTGACCCTCGAGCTCCCGGCTGGCTATAGTGCTGGTGGGTAGCAGACGTCTCAAAAAAACGTCGAAGCACTTTTGCAAATATGCGGTATCTTGATAAACCGAGCAGATATTTGATGTTTACATAGCTACTTTCTCGCCTGAAAATATGTTAAAAGTTTATTTTGTGACCCAGAAAGATTAGTATGAGTAATTTTAAAACTTAGTAGCGGCCGCCAAATTGAGGAACTGGATTTGGTGGTCATGAAAATGGCATTAAACAAGTCCCCAGGGACAGATGGACTCACTACTAATTTTTATCAATTCTTCTGGAAGGACCTAAGAACTTTATTGTTTGATGCATTAAAGGAATCGATAGAGAAAAAAGAACTGATGCCAAGCATGAAACAAGGGTTGATAACCCTGATTCCTAAATCAGGTAAGGATAAAAGAATTTTAGACAATTTAAGACCCATCACCTTACTAAACACTGACTATAAGATCCTGTCTGGAGCTGTAGCTGAGAGGCTAAAGAAAGGCATCTCAAACATTATCAGTGAAACACAATCAGGTTTTTTGAAAGGAAGACTAATTCATAACAATATTAGGCTGGTTTTGGACCTCCTTGAGTACAGTGAATTAATCCAAGAGAGAGGATACATCCTGTTCTTGGATTTTTACAAAGCATTTGACTCAGTTGAACATACGTTCATATTAAAAACTCTGCAGTCTTTTGGTTTTGGAGAGGAATTTATCAATGTTATAGAGATGCTATATAATGACATTAACAGCTCTGTTTTGCTAGAACATGGTACATGTTCAAGGTTTGAGGTTAATAGAGGGATAAGGCAGGGATGTAGCAGCTCACCACTTCTGTTCATCATGGTTGCTGAGCTGTTGTCTATTTTGATTATAAACAGTCACATTGAGGGGTTAACTGTGATGGGTGAACAGATAATAATCAGTCAGCTCGCAGATGATACCACCCTGTTTCTAAAAAATGAGGACCAGATTCCTTTAGCCTTACAGGCGATCAACCACTTCTCCAAAGCTTCTGGCCTACAGCTGAATATTAATAAATGCGAAATTCTAGCTCTGCATGAGTGTCCCCTGCAAGCAATAGATAATATACAGATCAAAAAAGAGGTGAAGTATCTGGGCATTGTAATTTGCAAGGATAAGACATCAACTGAAAATAAGAATATCTGTACCAATATAGAAAAGTGTAAGTCAATTTTAAACAGGTGGCTGCAAAGGGACATAACTCTGTTTGGGAGAATCTTGCTAACCAAAATGGACAGTCTGTCCAGACTAATCTATCCAGCCTTTTCTCTGCCCACATCTCCAAAACTAATTAAATCTATAAATAATCTTAATTTTAGGTTCATATGGAGGAACAAATGTCATTCTATAAAGAAAAATGATATGATTAAGAATTATGAAGAGGGTGGGGCTAATGCCATTGACTTTGATGTTATGAATGGTGTACTAAAACTGAAATGGTTAAGATCTTTCATTAGGAACAAAAATTCCTTTTGGAACATTATTCCCAGTGTGATTTTTGGCAAAATGGGTGGAATAGACTTTTTGTTACGTTGTGACTTTGATTGCAGTTCGTTACCTGTTAAACTCTCAGCTTTCCATCAGCAGGTCCTTCTCTACTGGAAATTAATCTACAAACATAACTTTACTCCTCACAATACCCCTATATGGAACAACAGGTATATCCGTTTGTGTAGGAAATCTGTGTACATGGATGAATGGAGATCTAAAGGGATTTGGGCTGTAGCTCATTTTATGGATGATAATGGGGTCTTATTAAAACATGATACGTTTTGTGAGAAATTTGATGTAAGATGTACTGTTAAGAGATATCAATCCCTAGTGAAAGCCATCCTTTCACTAGGGATCAATGATAAAAGAAGATATTGTGCACTCTAAAATTTCTCCTGGACTGAGGCAGCTCTGCATAGCTGGAGCTGAATTTGGTGACAGCAGGTTTACAAACAAAGTGATCAGGAATATTTTAATAAACTAAATTTGCCCTAATCCGGTTAAAAGAAATTATATTCTTAAAGAATTTGAGACCATGGAGGTTAAGGCGATAAGAAAAAAGTATACAGTATTTCACTTCCTCTTTCCCCTAAAGTAAAAGAGGTTCACTTTAAAATCATTAATGAGGTTTATCCAACCAATGAATTCTTAAGACGGAAATTTAACTTAGATGTGAACGCCTGCACATTTTGTGAAAATGATATTGAAAGTCTGGATCACTTGTTTTTCTACTGTGAATCAGTGCACTCCTTCTGGACTGACATGTGGAGCTGGCTACAGTCCAGGAGAATTCAGTTACCACATTTGACGGTGACAGTAATAAAATTTGGAATACTTGCTGAGAATGCAGATTTTGACCTGTTGATTAGGACGATTTTGTTAATGGGAAAATTTTTTATTCACAAATGCAGATACTTTAAAGCTAAACCATGTATAAACAGATGGCTGAATGACTTTAAACTCTGGGCTAAATCGCTGAAACTTGTGAATAACAAGAAAGTCCTTAAACTTGTTGTTTTATTTAAAGAGTTTAACCTATGTTAAAAAAAAAAAAACTCCCTATTTTATAATCACGACTGCCCTTTTTTTGCACGTTATTTTTTGCCTTTGGTTCAAATCCTTCAATGACTGTTCTTTCTTTTTGTGCTAACTCTTTTAGCTTTGTGCTTATTGTTGTTGTTTTTTTTTTGTTCGTTTTGTTTGTTTGTTTGTTTGTTTTGCTATAATGCTCAACCGAGGATGTAACGTAATCGGATTAATGATGGTGCCTTGTATGTTATACTGTTGTTTGTAAATAAAGTTTAATTTAAAAAAAAAAGTTTCTGTCGCCATTTTAGGTTTTAAAAATGTCGTGATAAGGGCGGGTCTTACTGTGAACCTGCGCGCTCATTGGCTAATAACTTGAGATTGACAAGCCGTTATCCAATGAGCGCGCGGCTTCTCCCAACATAAAGTAGTTTCCTTTGAAAAACCAAAGTCTGATTATTTTTGCCTCCACTGACGGAGCCTGTTGTTTCCGCCACAGAGACACAGTAATGTCAGAGCGGTGTTAACACTCACCTGCCTCAGCACAGCTCTCACTCTCTTCCTGCTCTCTCAGCTAAACTCACTTCCTCTCTACTTACAAGAAACCAGCGCTCAGAGGAGCCGACCGGCCTCACGTTTCATCCACAGACACGAACAGTGTGGAATTATTTTATGTCATAAGAAGAAACATATTCATGTTAACACTCACCTGCCTCAGCTCCACCTTCCTCCTCCTGCTGCTCTGAACTAGTGATGGGTCGTTCGCGAACGAAATGGCTCTTAGAGCCGGATCTTAGACGTGAACAACGCAGCCGCCTCCTTATCACGAGCCGTCACATTTTTTTTTTCTTTCTCTCAGCCTCTCTCTCTCTCTCTCTCTCTCTCTCTCTCTCTCTCTCTTGCACTTTTTTCCTGCTTCACTCTGCATGCGAGCCTTGTGCTTTACGCTGGGCAGAGGGGGGAGGGGCGGTAGTTACACTCAGTAGCACAGGAACAGAGGCAGAGAGAGAGAAAGAGGCAGGGCCAACAACGTCACATTAGAAAGGTATAGTAATCATCCACAACTATTTTCAGTTGGAGATGATAAAGGATTCAGAAAGTTTATTCATGCAGGTCCATATGACAGAGAATATGCATGTTCTTTTTGTTTTCATATTTTAATTTATATTTAATTGTGTTGTGGTTTGCAGTGTTTTGTGTTGTTTCACTTTAAATTTGTAAAAGGAAAAAGCTGAAAATTTAAACAGTTAAAAGTTGAAATGTGAATAGTTGATTTTTGTATTATATAATTATTATTATTATTTCATTTTTATTATAATGTGATATATTATATTATTTATTACATTTTATGTGGAGTGAATAAATAAAAGTATATTTACGGTGGCCCCTAGAGACAAAGCACATACAAACTTCAAATCACGTACAAACTCCAAAACACGTAAAAACTCCGAAACACGTAAAAACTCCGAAACACATAAAAACTCAGAAGCACATAAAAACTCAGAAGCACATAAAAACTCAGAAGCACATAAAAACTCAAAACACATACAAAAGACAACAGAAGTGCTCCAGGATGCTGGGCGCAGTGTTGAGCTTTTGTTACCTAGTGGCTACACAAGCCAGCAAGTACCAACGACCGGATTTGGTGTGTGGTAGTAACAGGTAGATGAAATTTTTTTTTTAAATTATTTGAATATATATGAGTGCCTGTGTATAAATACACAAACAATACACACATGCTTTCAATTGTGTAATTTAAGTGATCTAGTAGCTCTGCTTTGGAAGTTCAGTTCATGCTAGAAATGTGTTTTGGAGTTTGTACGTGTTTTGTCTCAAGGGGCCACCGCATATATCTACCATAACCACTTTTTTTTTACGTCAGTAATTCCTTTTGTGCATAATTTTATATTATTGTTAATAATAAATTAATTAAAGCAACAAAACAACCTGAAGAGCCGGTTTGGAGCCGAAAGAGCCGGTTCTCTAAAAAGAGCCGGAAATCCCATCACTACTCTGAACGGAGGATCAACACTTTCACTTTCACTGCTCCTCCCTAAACACAGATGTCACGGCTCGGCATGGCAAACCGTGGGAGGTGTGGGGAAGCAGGACCCAGGCGCGGTGCTCTATGTACAAACAGTGCGTTTATTTACAGTGTAACAATAAATCCCCGTGCTTTCCCTGACTCCCGTGTCGTGTCTCTCCGTGACCAGTCCGTGTCTCAGTGCTCTCCGCTCGCGTGTCTCAGCACCCCTCGTGCTGGCTGCCGTCTGGCGCTCCACACTTCTCCTGGGGACACAATAGACGCAGCCGTCAGGACACATATAACCGTGGGCATACACACACTAACTCAGTTCAACAGGATGACTAACATGGAGTCTCACGGAATGATCCCGCGTCGGTGGGAGCTCCAAGACTCTCCTAAGTAGCTCCCCCGACGTGGCCTGATCAGCAGCAGGTGTGTGGCTTCGGGTGTGGCCAGACCGTCAGCAGGGCCACACCCACCAGGCCTGAAGGCGCCCGCCGAAACACATATACACACACGCAAACAGGGAGAAAGACAGCAACACCAAATATACATACAATAATAATAATATAATTCATAACTGCTCAGGGATCCTGGGTCGCTCAGACCCAGGATCCCTGACAACAGAGGATGCTGGGACTTGTAGCTTTTACCTTGTGTGATATTTATGGCTGTGACACTAAATCACAGCATGAAAACTTCCTGCAAACATGTCACAGGCGATAAAAGTTTCACATTAAAGGTGAAGTTATTTTTCTGTCTCATGTTCAATAAACAGTGAGCTGGGAAAAGTGAAGAACAGACTTCAGACGTTCCCTGCAGAGTTTCTGCTGCTCGGTCGTCTGCATGTTGCTGAGACTGAGCTGATGATGAAGCTGTGATGGGTTTATGGCACGTTTGGTTCTGGAGAAGAGTTTTACTGCCGGTGCAGGTGAAATGATCAGAGGTTACAGCCTCTGGTTAAAGTGGAGGCAGCGATCAGGACGGCTGAGCAGCAGAGGTCTCGAGGGTCCTAAAGTGTAAAAGCATCAGTGTTAGTAACACAAAGATCACAGAATGGGATCATCCACACAACACTAACATCTAAATCCACGGCAGGAACTCTTCCAGTGTCCTGAAAAATCTGTGTGCACGATGCTGAGATTAAAATCTGTCTGCTCATCTTAATGCAATATTTACTAAAGTCTGGTAGAAGTTTTACTGATTCTGTAATAATCAGCTTGTTACCATCACATAATGAACTCAGCCGTGACCAATGAGGCCGTCCTTGTGCGGTTCTCTGGCGCTGATTCTGACTGTGACCTTCACCTCTGCAGGGTCGCCTCTGCTCGTGGCTGAGCTCGTGTTTGTCAGGCTGACAAAATAAAAGCTTCTTCATTTCTGTGGCTGAAGAGGAGTCTGCTCTTCTTCACCAACAGGAAGTGAAACATTTCTCACTGATTCTGAAATCTTCACTTGTTTCACAAATTCACAGTAACACACACACACGGTTGTGTTTTCATATCCTTGTGGGGACATCTATTTGACATCATGCTCTTCTCAGCCTTTTACTCTAACCATTAAGACTGAATGCCTAACCCTGACCTGACTGTCCCTGACACTAAAACCACATTCTGAGTCTCACAAATGTCTTCAAACTTGTGGGGACGGGCATTTTGGTCCCCACAAAGACATGTAAACATGCACACACACAGGTATTAATGACCTCACAGGTTCATGTTTGGGGCTTTTAGCATCTTTGTGTGTCGCTCAGATTTAATTCACTCTTGTTTTGAGGTTTTGTGCCTTTTTGTTTCATTCTTTGTGCGTTTATTTTCTCTTTAAGCCTTTCAGGACTCGTGCTGTTGGCTTTTTCCTGGTGTGTTATTAGTATTTTTAATTTCTAAACTTATTGTAAAAGAAGGACCGATGGAACATTGATGTGAAAATAAACATGATCATTTAATGTTTTTGTCAGTCATTAAAAAATAAATCCTGGTCTTTCATTTTGCTGCTGCATTGTTCACAGAAACACATATTTTCCTGTTTCTTTCTGTTTGTGTGTTTCTGCTTTTGCCTGTTTAGCGCTGCTGAGCAGGAAAACCCAGACGAACAAAAACCTCTGTTAAGTAAATGTTTGAGTCACTTTGGGTCTGAAATGTAAAAATCTGCAGACTGAAACAGATTTGAAGGCATCACAGGAACAGCCTCACATTCAAAACATGAAAGAGAGGACTTTTATTTTGAAACACTCAGGAAATGACAGAGGGAAAGTTTTTTAATTAAAACAAATTATTAGTTTATGCATTCTAAGTTCATACAACCACCAAAACTGTGATGATCCTCACATCAGCTTTACTGTGTGAGGTCACATACACGATCATTAATGTTACTATTATTATTATTATTAATATTATTATTATTATTATTAGAGACTTGCAGAGAGAAGAGGTGGAAACATTTTGATTTTCATAAATTTAACAGACTAAAAACCTACAAACATGTTTGGTGCTGAAGAAAAATGGAAATTATCAGAACATCAGAATAAAAAAAGAAAAGCTCAAAGTGAAACCTGTGGGGAGGTCTGAGTGAGACACGGCAGAGCCCCACGGTGAGTGTCTGTCCGTGTCTGTGGAACAGCAACGTTTGGATCACTTGCAGTCGCAGAGCAGCGCGGCGCCTCGCAGCGTCCAGTGCTCGGGCGGCTGCACGCTCCTCAGCTGCAGGGAGAAGATGAAGTTCAGGTCGGTGCGTCGAGGCTTCTTGTAGACGGGACACGAGTACAGGCTGACCGCCCCCCCACCGCCCCCCCCCCCCCCCCCGCCGCCAGGGGGACGCTTACTGTCGGCCATGTTGGCTGAGCTGACGGCGAAGACGTGGACCACAGGGAGGGGGGTGAAGAGGACCTGAGGGGCCGAGACAAACTTATTATTACTGAGCAAAAACAAAAATACTTTGATTTCATTTAGTTCCTAAATTGCTGACAAATTAATTATTATTTCATAATTTTTCATTAAATTAATCTTTAAGATGTTTTTTAAAAATGTTTTTATGTTAATTTACAAAAAAATACAGAAACAGTAAAACGTTGGACTTTTGAACACTGAAGTTTTTTTTAAAGCTTCAGTTTATTATTTTAATCTAAGTTAAAAAACACTGATTTTAAAAAGACAAACTTTGGGCGGAGCCTCAGCGAGTTTGGCGCCATGTCTGTCCCATCCCGCTCCATCCAGAAAAAGACCATAGATATAGACTCCACCCACATCTCCAGGGGGCGGAGCTTAGACGACCTCCCTCATCATCTTGGTGACATCGTTGCTAAGGGTGACCATGTCCAAGGCCCAGCCCCTGGACAGGTTGGAGCGTGTCGTCTCCTGGCGCATGGCGGTCAGGAAACCCTAAAGCAGTGGTTCCCAAACTTTTTTTGCTGGGCCCCTCTTGTTTTACAAGAAAAATGTTCGCACCTCCCTCCCCTTCTCGCGCGCGCACACACAAACACAACCTCCAACTACACACGCCCATATTTTGCTCCATTGCGGTTTATTTCACACCTCAAACATTTAGTAAACAATTAAGCAAATACAAGTATTGTCCTGCATGACAAACCTCAGGATGCAGGTTATTATTACTCTTTCCTGCTGGCACACCTGTCACACCTGAGAGTCAGCTAGAAACTTACAGTGACGTGGACATCATGCAAAGACTGCCAGACTCTGTAATACTGCAAATGATCAGTGACTCAGGTTAACACTAAACTTTAAACGGCACCTCTGTGTCTCTGTGTGCTGAACATCTAGGATTGAGTCAGGCTGCATCAGCTGAAGCTGTTATTTTTTATTCAGGTGTGGGGAAAATACGTAAGACTGCAGTGAAGCGATGCACCAGATGAATCCCTGGCCAAAGGTATCGTACTTAAATCAGACTACTGATCCAGCCACATCAGCCTTTTGTGAGGTCTGTTTAAAGTTGACTAAAAGTGAACTGCAGGTTCCTGAGAGGTGGACTGTGAGCACAGAAACACATGTTCATACATACAGCTGCAGCAAACTTACATTAATTTTAAATAGATTTGTTACTCTGATGTCTGTCTCTGTGTTAGTCCTCTGACAGACTGGTGACCTGTCCAGGTGTGCTCTACCTATGACTACTGGGACAGGCTCTAGCCTCTGTAATAGAAATTTTCTGTTATTCTCATTTAAAGTATTTAAGTGCTTATGCATATGCTTAGTTGTGACACTGTTACTGTTCAGTGAAAGTTTCTAAAACTAGATGAACTTACTTCAGCGTCAGCAGTTTGAGAAAACAACTCCCTTTACAGGTGCTGATAAGGCCAAGGGCACAAAACAGCATAACCATTGATCCGTTGAAGTGTGGTAGGATCAGTTTGTAACTTCCTCTTCCTTGGAATGCATAAAGGAGGAGGAGCACCACTTCTGTGGCAGCGCTGACATGACTGAACTGTGATGTTTGATGTGTGTTGGCGCAGTAATAAATAGCTTGATCACAGCTCTTTCTGTGTTGAAGACTTTATTTTAAAAATTCCACGACACCTCCCCCCCTCCCACTGTGAACATGAATTAAATATTCAGAAGACATTTGTTTAAATAGTTCTACAAATCTGAGCTGTTGGTGTGTCCTTGGATTGTGTGGTAATAATATTAGAGCCTGCAATCTTTCTTACTGAATCTCTACTCTGAGTCATGTTACCTGAGATTAATTCTATGTTTACCTGTCAGCCTGGACGAATGTGCTGTGTGAAGGAAATTAAATTAAATCAGATCTGAACTGCATACAGTTAAGGAACCTGTTCATATTTGATTGAAATATGAACCAGTGATTTTTTTGATTGCTGATTCCAAGAGAGTCTTTGTGGAAATCCTGTTTGGCTTTTTGTTATTTTAATTCTCTTCTCTGTTTTCCAGAACAGTTCTCCACAGTCGCTGTCCACATGGGTCAGTGGGACCAAGAAGCACTCTGCTAATGTGTGGACTCTGCCCAGCAACATCCAGCAAGACCCAGACAGCGTTTTCTATCTCCCAGCTGGAGTTTTTTGTTTGTTTGTGACTGGAGAGTCAGATTTTTGTTGAGCTTCACACTTGCAGAGGTAAGTCAGTTTGCAGAGATCCCTCCCACCCTGGCTTTTATGTCCTAGATTTCTTATCTGAAACAGTAATATTTCAGTGACTGCTGCTTATACCACAGGTTAATACACTCTACTGATCCCTGATAGGAGAATCATCAATTTTGGCAACAAAGAGCCTGGTGGATGTTTGTTTACAGTCTGATGATGGGACATCATGCTCTGCATCTTCAAAGTTTGCCTCCTCATTATTATTCATACCCAGTAATGTGAAGTATGCTCATATCTACTATAACTGAACAAACGCGGTGGTCTTCATTTATGGAGGCTGTTGAGTCTGAATGTTGGATGTTGTGTATCTCGTGTTCTCTGGGCTTTGTTGTCCTCAGTCTTTTCGCAGGATCAGAAAACAAAACCAGGAGGCGCGTAAATGTTTCTTCTCCATGATGTTTCTTCAAATGTTTCTTCTGGATGATGATAAGACTGTGACACGGGATGCCACCTTTGGTCTTGTGATGAAGCAAAGCTCAGGAAGAAGTGGGATTAACTGGTACCCACATCTGAGAAGGATGTACAGTGGCACCTGCAGCCAAATCCAAGCTTCAGGTTAGTTGTAGTTGCAGAACGCTATAGACTGAGACAGCTGAGGCATCAAATGTTTGATTAAACGGATGAAAAAGAGAAGTTTCTTCCCCATAATTATCACTTCTTAAAATCTGTAGCAACTTCAAGTCTGTCAGCGTGCTGAGCATGCTCAGAATGTGACAATATATTTTTGTTCAATATTTAATTTCTTTCAGTTGCAATTGTTAAATGAAAAAAATATATATATTCTTATAATTTAGCAAACTAATTTATCAAAAAAATATACATATATCTGTATTAGTTTTAATAAATGAATTTGACACCTGTATTGAAAATACCATATTGTATTCATACAGAATCAGTTTGGTATCATTGTTTGTCTGATTGTTGAAACTAAGAGCTGCTTTGATCTGTTAAGATCTAAAGTATCCAAAGTTGAGCTCTGATGTTTCTTCACCCCTGTGTGTGTGATATGTGATTCCTACATGCTGGCAGAGCAGAGCGGCAGTTTGTGCTCACAGATGGTGACGGTGTGGAGAGACGGTGGTGTTTCCTCAGAAGAACCAGCAGAGTCACTTGCTGACTGATGTTCGTCTGCACTGCACAGAGGAAATCAACTGACCGAGGTTTGTCCAGTGACGTGTTATGAAATGTATATTTGTTTTATGCTTACAGTTATGTTTTTCTTGACAGAGGCTCTGCAGAGGTTAGACAAAGCAGAGAAAACATGTGCTTTACATTTTACTGTGATTTATTGAGATATTTGTTGCCTGATGTTCAGCAGGAATGGAGAAATAGAATCAAAGGGAGATGTTTTTGCTGTTTTTGTAATGATGTAAATCTTCAATATTATTTATTTGCTTGGTTATATTAGGAGTGTTTCTGAGTGAGGGGGGAGGAGTCATCATCCAGGTAAAGTGACATAGATCAGTGGATACACTTGTCTCCCCTTTAAAGGAGACGATCCAAGTCATCCTTAAATGTTAGTGCTTTCAAATACACAAACATTTTTAAAGGACAAAAATGAACATCCAACTTTGACTGTAACACAAAATAAATCTTTGCATGTGTGTTTTCAAACTCTCAGATGGGCAGCATATCAGTCTTGGACTGTGTAACCTGCCGGAGCAGCACTGAATGACCACCACACATGAGCATGTTCCTGCAACATTCAGCATCTGATCCTTCATCTGTGTGCTTCTGCTTTTGGTAAGTAGAGTTACCCAACTCCAGTATTTCTAAACACATGCCATCCATTTCTGACGGCCTGGTTACTTCCTGTCAGTTACTTTAGAAACCATGTGGTCACCTGACCTAACACTGTTTCTTCTTCTTCCCCTTAATGTTCAAGTGTCACGTGTCAAACAGCTGGAGAGGAAACTACACCAGTGTACTGGGATGTTTCACCAACACGTGCCAGATGCTGTTCCTTCACGGTGACATCACCAGAGACAGCCCCACCCACCTCAGGACCTCGCCATTGATCATGATGATTATAATGATGACAGCGAGCGGAACTAAGACTGTAAAAATCCACGACCAGAATGTTTCTTTCTAATTATGAATGAATACTGAGAGCCTCTTTCTGTGTTTTGTCTGTTTTGGGGTTGTTTTTTTTACCTCATTTGTTTCTAACAAAGTTCACAAACTCACACAGTTTACATTCTGTATGTTTCCATCTTTACCAGCCACACTCTAACTGCATTTAAGAAAATAATCCTTAGAAATCGTCGTTTTTCTCTTTTGTAATTGATGATAATTCAGTGAATATACTGCGCTGCTTCCTTCTATTGCGTCACACATTGCTTTAAGTTTTTCAGTGTCCAGTTATTTTTTACTGCTGTTTGAATTCTCTGTATGTTTGACCCTGTAGACTGTTTGATGGACTGCTTGTCTTCCTGTTTGTTACCGCCGCCTGTTTTTTAATAAAGATTTGGATTTCTGACTTCAACACAGCCTCTGCGTGTCCTCCCTTTGTGTCCTCTTCCTCACTGAATGTGTTGCATGTGTCACAGATTCCTTTTATTAACAGCTTTCCCACAGTGAGTTGCATCAGCATTCATTCACAGCACATTTCAGAAGGATTCAGATTAATACAGTGATCTTACAGTCAGAATGATCCTGACAGAGTGCCACTGTAAATGATCTTTCATCAGGTACATTTTAAAGTTCAGGAGCAGGAGTTATGAAGACTCATGCTGGCATTAGGACTAATAATATGTACTTACAAAGTCAAAGTTTTTTAATTATGCTAGAATACTGGAAGACAATCAACTTTTAGTGTTTTCCGCATATTAATTATTCTGAAATAGAGACGGTGACCCTAACTGTACAGAAGCACTAAACAACTGACAATCTAACAGACATCATTGGCCTGAGCCGTCATGCACAGTGAGTCTGATCCTTTGCTGTGAGAGTCTGAAAAGCATGTTTGTGGTCAGTTTGGAAGAAATAATATCCCAATGTTGATCTTTCTTTCCAATATTCCTTCTCTTTTACAACATAAACTGTGATCAAAGCTACTTATGTTCACAGCATGTAATAATACTGACAGTCCAGGGCATTGTGGTCTGTTGAGCTAGGGTTAGGGTTAGCAATTCAGACATATGTAATCAATATTAAACGTCTCTGACGTGGGCCACTGTGTTGGGAAATCCATACCAGGCTGGAAGGAGTCAAGGTAGGTGAGCATCCACGAGAAGACACAGCAGATGCATCCTACTAATACTGACAGGACCAGGAGACTCCAGAAACCGAGCATCTTCTCTTCAGTGCCATCCTCGCCTGTCACCCTCTCTGCCCGCAGCTGAGTATGGGGTAGATAAGGGTGCAGAGAAACCCTTATTACTAATTTGTATTATAATTCAATTTTCATGAAATATTCATATTCAGTATCGGTCCTTTTATATTAATAACCACGTATCCACCCAGGCTCATGGTGGGGCAGGGCTCTGTCCTGGGATGCTTGAGTACAAGGTAATGTACACCCTGACCAGGTATCCAGTCTGTCAGAATTGTTTTCAATATTTGGTTCAAAAACATGAGTGACAACAAAAATCCAACTAGGATTCTTGCATATGATGAATGAAGTCTGTCTTTGACTGTATTGTCCAGCTGATCCATCAAACCCCCAGCAGGTGAACCTTATTCATGACATAACACGGCAACAATGTAAAAAATGAAACAGCAACAGTCTAAATGTAAAGTGCATTCTAAACTCCTCTTCAATAAATCATATGCAAAGAGTCATTCAGGACTGTAAAACGTGAACTACAGAACCCAGAGTCTTCATCATTAAATCTCTGGTTGCTTCATTTTTCTATCCTATATCAGATACTTTAAGGTTAGGTTAGGTGATGTTGCATTCTCATGGTGAGGCAAAGTGCTTTATGTGTGTGTGTGCGTGTCATGAACGGCTATAAAAGGCCTATAATTAAAGAACAAAGCGGGGTTTGAGTTCGAGTTGCGGCAGACTGTCACTACTTGTAAATGGAACGCAGCCTTCCTGCGGCGGACAGCTAATAACAGGAATCGGACGCGGTCCACCCAAGTCCACAGCAACCACCATAGCAACCGCCTAGCATGACCTTAAAAACACATTCTGTCTTCATAACTATCAAAAATGTGAAATGATTTGCAAAGTGTGAAAGTGTTACAGCTGCAGAGAGCTATGGCGGCATCTTTGGAAGCTGTTTACATAGCTAATAATATACAATGTAACCATGGAGACAGTCAGTCACGTGAGCTAGCGGTGCATGTTTACTACAGTGAATAAGGTGATTGCGTGCACAGCGTCCACACGCTGCAGAGGGTAAAGACATTACTTCAATATTGTTTTATATTGATATATATTAGCCTTCTGTTGACCATCACCTCAGGTTCACCATCACAGTTTCAGCATACAGATGCACACTGTCTAAATATGAACACATTCAAAAACTCATGTCTCAGAAATAAGCACAGCTGTTCATGTTTGTCATTAGAGTTTTATTTGTAAGAAAATTATGAACTTCATATTGTGCATCAAATAAAAGAACATTTCACAACTCTGAGTCAACAGAAACAGGAAACAGAAATGTCTCTAATGTAGACATGTACAGTGTAGTGTAAGCATTAAAAGATCATAAAGGAAACACTAACATTCATGTGAAACTAACTGTAATAAAACAAATGAGCAGGTGCTTTATAGATGTAAAAGAAAGAATCTGAAAACAACACTTTTTTGGTCTAAGTGATCAAAGTAGAAAACAGAACTGATGTTCAAGAACAAACCGTAGCTGCACTAATATTACACATCTCCATTGTTGTGGTGAACAGACATGTTGCTTTTAAAACCACATGCAGTGTGTGACCGTGACTGTTCACTGAGACCATGAACGCCACTTCGCTGAAGCCTTCGCCTTCTTCTTCTTCTTCTAAATTGGAAGCAGAAGGAGCACGAGCTGCTTTGATCTACTGAAAGGAAAAAGCAGAACATCTGAGCTGAAACCATTAAGACAGGAACAATCATTCAATGCAGTGTCTCACGTATCTTAGCCTGTTACAACTGTTGATACAAGCTAAATACGGTTAGCACACAGTGTCAGGGAGCTCCAGTGTGGGAACTAGTGGCTTTAGGTTTGTAGTCATTTAACTTTCATCCATTCATTCATTTAATTCAGGAGGAAGAAATGTCAGGTTGATGCAGGCTGGTTACATGCATTTGGTCCCATGCTGTCTTTAACTAAATGACTTGGTTCACTTTATGGCTGGGCTGTATGTGGGGTTATATCATGTTATTTGGGCAGGAGTACCTGTCCCCTGTTAGACTTAGAAAGTTTCTCCATAAGTAGAGTTTCTAACTCTTCTAGCACATCTGTGGCTGACAGCTTTTTGGTGGCTCTTTTCTCTTTGTGCTGAATATCAACACTGTTATTTCTTAGACTGTAAGCTTTACTTCAGCACAACCAGTTGTAGAAGCTGCCACTCCAAATGTCTTTTGATAACAAGAAAAAAATACCTTTTCAGTCCACGGCCTGAAGTTCTTCTCTGACATCTTCTGCAATCGGCTTTGTCTGCTGGTTTGAAGACAATAAACCACAAAAAAGATGATTTAGTCACTTTGTCTGTGTCATGCAGCTCGAATGTGTCGTGTAACGATGTTGAATAGCCGTCGTTATCCCTCTGCTGTGTCAGTAGGATTGTACTGTACAGCATCTCATTGATATGTGAGGAATGCTAATGTAACACGATAACAGACTTACATCATTAAAACATAAAGGACAGGAGATATTTAGATATTTTTATATTTATATTACATTTTATAGCTGACGGATATTACTAAATAGATAGAATTTACTAAATAGCTGGATGAACATGAAAAATATGTCTATAATAACAAATGACCATGAGAGCCAGTAGAATTAATTCAACTGGACACTCAAAGGACGTCCTTAAATGCTCTTTAAGTGGCAGAACAGATGAACAAACAGTTAATCGCTTACCTCAAGTAAGAAATCTGCTCAGCTACTTTGAAAACAGCTTCTAACTGGTTCCTCCTTTAACAGGATGACGGCTCAGGGGTAAGGCCATCATGCAGTCCAGCAATCTTTATGGTTCTGCTTTGATTCACCAGGAACTATTAGGGAAACCTTCCAGCGCCTCCTGTGAAAGACACAGGGACAAACACACAAACATTTATTAACATGTTCCAGTCTTCCAGTTTGATTTCTCATCCTGTGGACAACAACGTACATGGATGCAGGTTTATTGTTAACTTTTGTAAGGTTTATTTACTGAACATATCCAGCTGCAGCTCCACTGTGATCCTGAACTGGATAAGCACTTAAGAAAATGTGTCAATAAATGCACATACATCAGGTTATTATATTTATCCAAACAGACGGGACCAATAATGCTTCACTGAGTCAGAGACTTTAACGTCTCTTCTATGTAAGAATGTCTCGTGCTGATAGACCTGCAAACTTGACAACAAAGGTTTTTCAGACTGCATGTAGCTGTCCTCTATGTCAGCTCACACATTTACATTTATGTCACACTTATTTCTGCTTTCCCATTTTATAATTATTACTTACATTTTGATTAGATACCTTGAGTTTGTAAATGATCAGATTACATAATTGGAATACAATGTATCCAATTCAGGGTTGCGGGAGGATGAAGCCTATCCCAGCTGATACAGGACAAAGACAGGCTGCCAGTTTATTGCAGGGCTAACACAATATGTGTAACAGAAAATCCACTTAAATGTTTGATATTTCTTATAATAATCATAATTATGACTATTATTTAAAGGTTTCTCAGGTTTATATTTTGGAGGTTATAAAAAATCAAAATGTATTTATAACCTCTAAAATATAAACCTGAGCTGTTAAATTCTGACCTCTGACCTCACTGCAGCTCCTTCTTGGAAGTACGTCTGCTTCTTGTCTTCCCCCAGTGTTGACCGCCTGCCCTTGATATCACGTACTGTACCTGAGGAACAAAAAAGGACAAACACTTGCCTTCATTTAAGAAGTACATTCATACAGAGGTAATCTATGGAAACACACTAGTTCGACCTTTGGGAGGAATCAGTTCCTGTGAAACATTTCTGTAAATGAACATCATGTGGAGAATGAATGAAATGAGTTCTTCAGGTGACTCAGCAGTCCCACACTGACAAATGAAATCTAGTTAAACTATTAAGCATCTTTGCTCTTCTGAAATCTGTGTTAAACAACAACAAACATAAATTAGTAACAAAAATACAGCTGAGTAGAGGCTTTACAAACCACCAGCAGCCATAATGCTAAATTTTAATCTTCAAATGTTTCTGAGCCGTTTCAACCTGCTTTTAACACATTAAAGTCCCACAGTCAATGCAGCCTGACTCAATCCTAAATGTTCAGCACACAGAGACACAGAGGTGCCGTTTAAAGTTTAGTGTTAACCTGAGTCACTGATCATTTGCAGTATTACAGAGTCTGGCAGTCTTTGCATGATGTCCACGTCACTGTAAGTTTCTAGCTGACTCTCAGGTGTGACAGGTGTGCCAGCAGGAAAGAGTAATAATAACCTGCATCCCGAGGTTTGTCATGCAGGATTAAAGGAGCCAGGCTTTGTTCACACAGCTAGGATTGTATTTTACACTGACCCTGGGTCAGTATAAGTATCATACAGTTTAAACGAAGCACTGAAACTTGCACATATTTATTACAGATGCACTGAAGCTAATCGAGATATTTGCTGTCAGTCTGTGGCTGCGATTAAACACTTTACTGGAAACTTTATTAACTAGTAACTTCATCAGTCATGACAGAAGCTAATATTTCTGTGCTAACATCGTTTAAACAGTAACAGCTTTACTCCAATATAAGCTAACGTTTACACTGTAACTTTAAGCTAGCACCATAAAGACGGTAAAACACGTAATAATATCTACAAATGCATCTTAAAGCTGTTATATTAGCACTCGGTGTATTACTAACATAACCACATTAACATTACTGACACTCGCTGACTTTTAATAGTCATTCTATAAATGCTGTCCGTTTAAATGGTCTTACCTGTACACACTGCATATCCACCGGATTCCAGCCAGAGTGGATTCTGGAGTCTTCCACGCTCCTGTTAGTGATCCTCCATCTGGATGGATGAGAACAACCTTCTGAACAATCTAGCAGGAGATGGCCCATATCTATGGGACTGATTTGTGCTAATAACGCCCAATGTATGGACTGATAACAGCCGAAGCGGGTGAATAAAGTCACCCAGTAGCTAGCTGTGCCATTACCCAGCATACATCACTCCCTCCGTAAATGCAATAAACGATACAAAAGTATCGTTCTACCTGTTTTCCAGGTAGTTGTTTACATTATATAATTTATTGTGTTCTGTATACGTCACTACAATGTGATTTGGAAAATGTCTAAATATACCGACAACAGGCACTTCCGCAGCAATCTCTTCAATCGGAGGGCCCTTCACGTCAATTCCCGACGCGAGGGGGGTACCCTGCGCGTCCATAAGTGAAGCACAGGGAGCCTGACCATGCGTCACACGTTTGACGAGTTGGGAGTGAGAACCTGTTGTTCATCCACATGTAAACGGCGTTTCAAATCACCGAAAACTGAGATTTTTTAAAACTCCTTTTTTGCGTTTACGTGTGGACGAGGAATACAGAGTTGGTCACGCAACATCAAAGATATGTGCCTTTTTTTCACGTCACGCTGTGCGCACATTATTGTTTACATGAGATGAATTGCAGAATGGCAGATAGAGACAAAATACTGTTAATCTGACTATCTGCAGGTTTTACACGCTTACATACACACATGCAGTTACTGTCCCTCCATTTACAAAGGAAGAGGCGTCACGGTGTGATTATCTTCCCTTTGGTTTCACCTGCACAAGTGCCGAGGTAGGTATTGATAGCAATGTTGAATATTATTACACAGGAAAAAACAACTACATGTAAAATATGCTTCACCATATTTTCTAGTCTTTGGCTTAGAATGAAGTTGGTTTGGACATATATTCAGCGATGCTTCATCTCCTGCTTTGCGTTTCTGTGGGTGCGCCCAATTTCTGTGGGCACAAAGTGTTAAGTGTGAAACAGGGCAGATCTGTCGTGGTCCTGAGTCATTGACCCAGTGTTTTGAGTTTGTTGGTATTATTTTCCAGTTTCTGCTGTTTTGTATTTGTTCTTAGGGTTTGAGTTGTGTGTTTAGTGTTTCTATTGTCCCTACCTGTGTCTTTCCTCTGTGTTCTGTTCGTGTCCCCAAGTTGGTATTGTGAAACAGCCTGTGAGTTTCCTGTTTTACTTTGTAGGTTTGTGTCTCGTTATGCCCATTAGTTCCAGCTGTGTCCCCTCCTGTCTGCCTGTGCTCCTCGTCGCATCGTCTGTGTTACACTCACCTCTTCCAGGCTCGCACGCTCACTCCTCTTCAGCCACTCACCCTCACACCGTTACACTCTCATGCCAATCCAGCAACAGGCAATCCACACAGGGTCAGGGACACGTCCAGGAAATCTAGGTACAGGAAAGAACAGGTCAGGAACTGTAATGAACAGTACTGAGAATCAACTCAATGATTTAGCACAAACTGAGAAGACTCAACAAATCACCAACCTGTGGCCTAGAGTGTCCTGGTGCCACGTGCACTTATGGACACTCTTATGTTCGAACATGGTGTTCGTTATGGCCAAGCTGTGGTTTGCACAGAAGTTCAATAACAAAACACCACTCGGGTTCAGGTCCTGGGGTCCATTCCTCCCAATCACGCCCCTCCAGCTTTCACTGTTGTTGCCCACATGAGCATTTAAGTCTCCCAGTAGGACCCTCCAGTGTCCCACCCAGGGACTCCAAGAAGGCTGGGTACTCTGAACCCCAACCCGGAGGCACAGATAACAAACCCTCTCATCCACTGGGAGAAACCCCAACATACAGGCAGCAAGCTGAAGGGACACCAGGATACCCACCCCAGGCCGCCGCCTCTCACCAGGGGCAACTCCAGACTGAGACAGAGTCCAGCCCCTCTCCAGGAGGCTGGTTCCAGAGCCCAAGCCGTGTGTTGAGGTGAGCCTGACTATATCTAGCCGGTTCCTCTCAACCTCACGCACTAACTCAGCCTCCTTCCCCACCAGAGAGGTGACATTCAATGTCCCAATTGCCAGTCTTGGGGTTTGGTTCGCTCCTGGACGGCGCTCACAATGCACCCAACACACATTAGTTGGTATCAAATGAGCACAACTCATCATTAATCCCACTCCATGGTCCTTAGGGTGGCACAGTTGCTTCACTCTCTCCTCTTATTCCATTAGAAAGCATTCTGTATGTCCCTAATATAACTGAGAACTTCAATAAAATCTCTGAATCTAACAATATAAAAATGGCACTGAGTCTGTGTCTGCATTTGTGTGACATTAATGTTCCACTTTAAGTTGGAGGTTTTGACTCCCACTTTTAACTCCTTCTCTTAATGTGGACGATCATACAGCTGGCTTCTTGAAAGGGGGGTGGGTGGGGGGCACACTACAGCCAAACTACACAACAGGACAAATGAAAAGAACAATCACAACTTCTCCTGTATCAGTGTGTTGCAGTGATTGTTTAGTTTTACTATCACTCAGTGTTTCTCATCAAAGGCAGTGCAACTGTCTGTGACACTGTGGCACTCTGTCAAGATTGTTGCACATTTGTGTCTCCTTTATAAAGTCAAACAGGATTTTGAATTGTCTGACATTTGCACGGGAATCTGGAGGAGGGAGACGGGCCTTCTTCAGTTTCCTAAGAAACTGTAGTAACTCTAACTCTACTCTAAGAGAGAGATCCACTAATGCCTCGCACCAACACAAACTGGGTTCTGGAGTCAAAGAGCTGTTAGTGTTTACAAATCAAGCGCAGCGACAGGATTGTGTGTCAGAGACAGAATCTCAAAGATTTTTGTGGCCCTGATGAAGACCCAATTCTGGACATTCAAACTGTGTTATTAATGTTTTTAACATCTACAGATCATTATCCAGATATTTAATACAAATAAGCATGTCTTATTTTTGTGTTTTATACATTTGAACTCACATCTCCTGTGTTTAGAAAACAGCAGAACTTTTGTAATTGGCCCAAAAAACGAACCATGTCTGTAAGCGCTGTTTTGAGCCTTTTAGCAAATCTTGCCCTAAACAGCCTGTTGCTGTTTTTTTTTTTTTTTTTTTTTTTTTTTTTTTGTTGCCTGTCCCGTTTGGCTCTTTTGCCATCAGAATTGTTGTCTAAAGGCAAAGAAAGATGCCCAACGGATTTACTTTACCAAACTGACCATCCCAGCCTTGCCGTAATGGTCCATTTGATTCACCTTTTATTGTTTATTTTATTTTCACTTACTGAATACGGGACAGACTTGACTGGGGGAAAGAAGGGGAGAAAGAAAGAGGGAAAGAGAAACAGCTGAGAAGAGGGACGGGGGAGAAGGGCAAAAGACAAAAACCAACAGAACGGGCAGAGAAAAAAAATGCATATATCGATCACCTGGATCACCTGCTGAGAAAGAAAAAAGAAAGCAAGCAGAAGAGAACAAGAGTAATAGAATAAACAACATCACAATGATATATGGGAATATGACAGTAAATACTAAATGTTAAACATTATTGTGCAGCACATAAGATCAACAGAACACAGTGTGCTTTGAGGTAGGAGCCAAAAAGGGTGTAGTTTGTGGGTGTGATCACCCGTGTGTACACCTGTGAGCATGGACGCGCTTGTTTTTTGTTTTTTTAAAAGGTTCCTTCATGTAATAATCTGCTAGAGGGTGTGGGGGGGCCACAGCCCCGTCCTCCAGGGCGTGAAGCCTGTTGCTGTTACAAAACAGAGGAAACATAGTGGAGTCTAATTGTTGCACCGTGGAGCTCAGCTGAACTCAGTTCTGGGAGTTGAAATCAACAGAAAGTGTTTCATTTGACACTGAAACAGTTTCTTTTCCATCCATGAAGGAAGCTTTTGTATTTCACTCAGCAAAATATACAGTCTGGACTGCACAACATTTCAGACTGCATGTGATCTGTGCAGAAAAACATCGAGCTTCATGGACACACGCAGGTCCTGCTCCACTTCCTGCTGTTGCCATGGCTTTGCTCTCGTCTTGCATTCAGTCTAATTACAGCTTCTTATTCAAACTCTGCACGTCACTAATTCCTGGTCTCTCCTTGTTGAATACTTTTTATCTTCAGCTGTCCTTGAAATCATTGAAAATCATACAGTTATGTCCAGTGTTGGTCAAGTTACTTGAAAAAAGTAATCAGTAAGTAATTACTGATTACTTCCCCAAAAAAGTAATCCCGTTACTTTACTGATTACTTATTTTCAAAGTAATTAATTACTTAGTTACTTAGTTACTTTTTACTCGAAAAAAGTAATCGGATTACAGTAACGCGTCAAAAAAAGAGCCATGTGTCAGGTCAAACACAAATGCAAGAACAATCATGCCACTGTGCGATGTGTTCACTGCTACAGATACACATGTGGTAAATGCAGACTACAGATACCATGGCAGTGCCAGGATTGTGAGTGATTGCTGCAAATGTTGAAATGTACTCACTCACTTTTTATTATTATTTGTAAATATGTGTACAAATGGTTGGTTTTTTTGTACTGTTTTTATCAATAAATCTCAGCAACAAAGGAAATACACCCAGTGTTGGGTAAGTTACTTTAAAATAGTAACTTAGTTACATTACTAGTTACTTCTCTCAAAAGTAACTCAGTTACTTCAAGTTACTCGTTACTTTCAAAGTAACTAGTTACTAGGGAAAGTAACTTTGGTTTTACTCAGAATTCTCTTGTTAATGTGTTTCTTCCATAACTTTGCCAGTCTTCTAGCTTGCTTACCTGCCACAGTGCACTGTGCCACCTACCAATAGAAAGGAAAAGATAATGTGCATATTTCCATGAGAGAAATCCCACGCCTGGACCGTCATTGACTGCTGCCATGATTCTAGCCTACGTCACAGCGTCATGTGCGCTTTTTACATCCAACACAAAAACTGCAGTCGTGGTGCTTTCGATTGTACTCAGAACTCGGAAATTCTGCCTTCTGAATAGGAAGATGTAGGTAACACCAGACTGCAGATGAGCTGCATACAGGGCTGGACTGGGACAGAAAATTGGCCCGGGCATTTTGACTAGAGACCGGCTCACCATTATAGGAAAAATCATAAAGCCTTTGAATGAAAACAAACACTGTTGTGACAGTGATGTACACTGTTCTGATGGTATATATGCATCAATCTATCAATCGTTTGTTGTAAGACTCAGATAATTATTTATTAAAAGCGAGACACTTTAAATGAGAATAAGAAAGAAAAGTATTTCTTTGTGCCCCCCTTTCCCTGTTAATGCCCTACCTGGCCCCCCTGGCAAAACTTTGCTAGACCCGCCCCTGCACAGTTACCAGCTGTCAGCTACCTAAAAAAGGATCCTGGTGTTATTTGTCTCTCAGAAACAGTTCATAACTTCCCTTCAACTCATTCATGTCACCTAAAAGGTAAACCTGTTTCTCCATCACAGCTCTGATGATTCAGTAAGGACATCTCCTGGTTTCATCTTCATGTTTCCCTCTCATCACATAACCAAACCGACATCATGACCAGCAGGTTTACAGCTGTGGCTCCAGCAAACATCAGCTGATACTAGAAATTAATATTAAATAAATTCTAACAACAGCTGATCAAGCTTAAACATGCTGCTGTTGTTTACCGCGACATCCGGTTTCCTCTTTCGGCGCAAAGTGAGCGATAAACAAACAAGAGAGCCGATCAGCTGATCATTGATCAGTTTTCATGATTGAAGTAGAAACGGGAGAGGGAGGGGGAGAGAATGAGAGAAGAAGAGGCAGCTGTGCAGCAAAGACACAGATTAACTCCAGCTTTGTGTCTTTTTCATTGTAGCTGAATTACGGGACTAACTGTTCCTTTTCACCTCAATAAGAAACGCGTAATATTTTCTCTGAATACCAGATGAGACGGTTGGCAACTCTAATAACTTATGAACAAAATAAAGTTCAACATCATTAACTTCATAGCACCACCCAGCTGTATAATAACTCCGTCATGCTAGCTAGCACGCAGTACGGAAAAAGTCAGCATAACGAAAATAAACTCCACCTAAACTTGGTTTATATCTGACCCAGAGAGACTGCAGGTCATAACTTCTTACCTGAAGTTCAGTTCACACTTGGACCGGCGGCTGCCTCGGGTCTCTTTTCCTTCTGCGTCCCTTTTCCTTCATCCACCTGCTGGCCTCCACCACTTGCTAATGTTACTGAATCTGTGGAAGCTCCGCGATAGCCACCACACGAAGTAACGAGTAACGACCCTATCTAAATCCCAGTAACGACTAACGCGTTCCTGATTTTGGCATAATAACTAGTTACCGTGCTCGTTACCACAATAATAACGTAGTTACTGTAACGCGTTACTTAATAACGCGTTAGTCCCAACACTGAATACACCCATGTGTGTTGATTTCTCCCTAAGATGGCAAACTGAAACACAAGTTTCCTTGTGGCTCAGGAAACTAACCACTCCAAGTTGGTGACTTTTGGAGATTTATTTTCCTGGATGATTGAGAATGCATCAAGACGAACACAAAAGGAAGTTCACCGCTTTTAGCAGCTCCCCCCCAGACAAACAAAGAGGCAGTTGGCAGTTAGAAATCAGCAATCATTCACACACCCCCACTCCCCTCCAGAATTCTCAGGTAACAACCTAATTTACATATGAATGACTAGCCAATTTAGCTTCCACTTGGCTGAAGCTAAAGCTTAGCTAAAAGCCTACCAGCCATTTGGCAACTCAGCCCATCACACGTCCACGTCTCTCCTTGTTTCGTCTTTTATTATGAAAGGGTTGTGTTTCCATGTTCAGTGTGTTTCATGTTGCTTCCCCTGTGGTGTCAGGTTCATTTGTGTCAGCTGTGTTTCCACTTCCCTCCTTTCTCTTCTGTGTATTTAAGTCCGCTGTCTTCCTCTGGGCAGTGTTGGTGCGTTTTCCTCCGTTCACGTTATTCCGGGTTTCAGGTTATCTCCTGATTCTGTTTAGGTCCATGTTCATGTTCATGTTTTTTCATCAGAGTTTCTCGCATGCACCTCCTCGGATTCATGTTCATGTTTTTCTTGTCATAGTTGTCATAGTCATACCGAGTTATTCCCAGGATAGGTTTTAGTTTTAGTTTCCGCTCCTGTTTGCTGGGCCTTGTTTTGTGTTCGTGTTTTTCAACCTAATAAATGGTTTGTTTTTTGTTAAGATTCAGGTCCATCTCTCCCTTGTCTGCTTCCGGGTTCATATTGCAATCACATCAGCCACAGTGACAATAAACTTATTTTGATTTTTAACTTTCTTTATTTTTTCAACAATATTATGTATATATAAACATTTTGCATCTTACAATATAAAGCCTGGATCCTGCACATATTGCACTTTGAACTTGAACTGTGTTGTCTGTTTATTGGAGATTGTACTACTTGAATTCATTATCCTGGTGATATAACACATTAATTCTCCATTTGGAATCAATATAGTATATAATACAGTATCTGTCTATCCATCTATATAGCTATTGAATTGAACTGGAGTGAATGGAAGAGAATTAAATAATGGATTTCATGTTCATGTTTATCTATGTTGTAACAGTGACGACTTGAGACATCTGTTTGGCCGTATATGAAGAGAATTAAATAAAATTTAAATGAAAATGATATTAACTGTATTTATACATTTTATATTTTTGGATGAGACACTGTCAGTGTGCTGTTATATAACTCAGTATTTTTAAGGCCTGACTGGTGGCATTGGTGCCCATTGCTTTACTGTGCTGTTGGATGTGTATGTGGGCTATCCCTTGTACCTGACATTTGATTGGGCATCACTGTGTTGCTATGGTATGATCCTGGTAGTTGTTGTTAATAAAACAATAACAAATTCAAATTCAAACATTGCTGCATTCTTCTGTCACTGAGGATTCCAAACCTGCACTCAGTCTCCTCATTACTTTGGTATTGAACAGACAAACTTTGGAGCTCCTGCAAACTTTATTAACAAACTGCAAATAATTTACACAAATCTGCGACTGACAACAAGCACAGAGACTTCAAACAATCACTGAAGTAAGGACTGAAAGATTTACTTTAAAACAATAATGATTAAGACCTTTTTCGTAAGGTTGTTTTCCCTTGATTGCCAGCTGTTACTGTTTTTATCTTCATATCTTTCATATTTGTCCACCTAAACAATGCTTTAATGATACAGTTTGAGAAGTTTGATATGAATTTATCCAACTGACTTGAAAATGAAACTGACAACTGTCCTGTAATCTTACACAGAGAAACCAAATCCTGCGTCTTTGCCTTGACAGACGCCTAAAATGGCTCGAGCTGTGGTAAGTTACCCTTCACTGTGTCTGTTTCTAAACATTAAATCGTGTGAATTTTTAAAGAAAAATCCAACAACAACAACAATAATAATATGTAACAGAGCAAAACGTCAGATGACTTAAATGTTCCTCTGCAACACAAAGTCAAAGTCTGCCTCCTCCACAGGCAAAGGAGAAGCTCCCACGCTCATCCAGTGCAGACCGTTGTGCTCTGGACAATGAAGTTCCCGCTTTCATGTTCCGACCTATCAGCGCACCTGCATGTGAGCTCCTAAGTCCACCACCTGCTGATGCCAGCTTTCAGTCGAAGGACACAGACAAGATCATGCATCCAGATTTGAAAAACGATCGTTCATCCCTGGATGATGACGTGATGTTTTTCATGTGTCCTACTGATGTTCCTCTGCCTCCGAGACCTCCACCCACTGCCGAGTTAGGTCTCTGCAGAAAGCGCAGATATTCTACTGCTTTTTCTGTGGAGGATGAAGAGGAACATTTGATGCCCAAACGCATGAGGCTGATGAGTTCTGATGTTCCAGTTTCTTCAAATCCTCCACCTGCTGATGCCAGCTTTCATGCAAAGGACACAGACAAGATCATTAATCCAGATTTGAAAAACGATCGTTCATCCCTGGATGGTGAAGTGACATTTTTCATGTGTCCTAGCGATGTTCCTCTTCCTCCGAGACCTCCACCCACTGCAGAGTTAGGTCTCTGCAGAAAGCGCAGGTATTCTACTGCTTTTTCTGTTAATGATGAAGAGGAACATTTGATGCCCAAACGCATGAGGCTGATGAGTTGGGATGTCTCTAAGTCTCCAGCTGCTGAGAAGGAGTATGTTTGCTTTACGTGTCCTGAAGACAAGAGGTCTGAGTTACCTCTCAGCTCCCTCCAAGGCCATCCACCATCACAGGTCAATAATAATGACACTGACCAGTGTACCATTCTGCTGCCTCCTGAAATCCCAGTACCTCCAAGTCCTGCCCCTGTTGGAGTTCTAGAAACTGTTGATTTTCCTTTTGTTGATAATTAAATACATGTTTGTGGTAATAAATACATTTTTGAGCAAATACATGAGCAAATACATTCGGTTGCTTATGATGGTTATAATTCTCCAAACAGTAAAAACTAATTAACTGATGATACTAGACCCTTAAAAGAGATAAACACCACTAGTCAAGTCATAATGGCTACTTACAAATACATAACCACTCAACACAACCCACACAGTGATCTAATGCACAAAAACAAAGGAGACTTAAACTGGCTGAATCAATTACTGTAAAGAAAACATGGAGGAAGGCTTCCTGTGGTGTCTGGCTGCAGTATAGGTCATAAACCTGCCTCCTGCATTACAGCAGACAGGTCAGGGGTCAAATGAAAAGCAAAATGTTTACCTCAGATTAGGGATGCACCGATACCACTTTTTTGGAAACGAGTACGAGTACTTGCATTTCAGTACTCACCAATACCGAGTACTTAATAAAAACGTGATTTAAATTTACAGGTAACAGCTTTAGTCCTATAATTTAACAACAAACAAAACAAAACAAGGGACTGGTTTGGAATTAAGAACATTTATTTAAAATGAAAAGCATGTTGTATGCAACATATTACAGAATAAATAATTATAAAAAAATTTAAACAGTGACAGTGCAACTCAAGTATTTTTCAGTTTATTTTAAACTCTGCCGCTTTGGACAACACAAGGGGCATTAATAAACATCTTTGCCATTTAGTGCACAATATGTGAATAAACTAACAACATCCACTGACATAGAACTGTGGCAGTCAGTGCAACTGAGGTAGGTATTAACATCAAGTCTAAGATGACTCACTAAATGGAGAGAAACAGTGAGTGGCAGGGTTTTTTAAGAAAAGTAGCTTTTCTGCATCATCAGCAGTCAGACTGTTTCTGTTTTCATCTATAATGTGTGACACTGAGCTAAAAAGCCTTTCACTGTCCACACTGCTACATGGGGCTGAGAGCTATTTACAGGCTATTTTAGCCAAAGTGGGGAACCTGATTTTGTTGACACCCCAGTACTTCAGAGGACTGTCTTCACGAGGGCTTGGGGCCTCTCCGAGGTATGTGTCGAGCTCAATGGCAGCACCTGCTGCCAGCGGCAGCCTGGGCCATGAGGAACAGTTTAGCAGGAGGTTCTGCAGTTTCTGCCCGACTCCCCTCTGCCTCACCTCTAGAAGCTCCTGCTTCAGGTGCAGCTTGGCCTCTGGAGCAGTGTTGTTGGAGAAGAAGCGATCTTTATACCTGCACAAAATTCATAAATGTATTAATATGTGGAAAAATAGGACTGATGTCATGTAATACGTGCTGTTCCAGCGTGTCTGTACGTCCTGCTGCAGTCTCTTTATTGGCTGGTTGAGCTGTCCCTGAATGTCCTCGAGGCGGGAGTAGGCTAAGGCGGAATGTTTAAAATGCCCAACTATTTTCCGTCCCACTGCTTTAGCATCAGCTATGCTCCTCTGTGCTAATAAGCGTGGGTAAATACGCGTGGGCAAACTCTTTGTACTCGTTGTCGTGTTGGGATTTTAGGTGCTTGATTAAATTACTTGTGTTAAATGCGCTACCTTTTGAGCCTCCTCTGGACAATTTCGATGAGCACAATTTGCAGTCCGCCTTTGTTTTCGTGTCTTCGTTCACTTTGAAATAGTTCCACACGGCTGACTTGTCTCGCCTCGCCTTCTCCCAGCTCTGAGATGCAGCCGGGGCCTGTGGGGCGGGCACTCGGCGCCTGTGATTAACCCCTTACATGCCGCTCAAACATAGACAGGTCTCAGACCGTGGTATCGGTCCTCGGTATCGGGGAACTTTTAACGAGTACTTTAGAAAATGTGGTATCGAGGCCGATACCAGATACCGGTATCGGTGCATCCCTACCTCAGATTAAATATTTCCCAAAGTAAATTGGACTGAACTGGCCAGTTAAATACACGAGGGGATACGAATAGAAAAAAAATATCTAAAAACAAAGAATGAAAACCAACTATTAATTTAATACTTAAGTCTGTGAAGGTTCTCAGTCATCCAGGTCATCATAGTCTAAGGAGCTTGGAAGGAAAAGCGTCTGGACTTCTTGAGTTGCTTGAAGACGTTTCACCTCTCATCCGAGAAGCTTCTTCAGTTCTAAGGGTCAATGGTGGGGAGTCCCAGACTTAAAACCAGTGGGAGTTTCCCCCCAAAGAGGGACAAAGGACCCCCTGATGATCCTCTACCTAATCACATGAGCCAAGGTGTGAAAGCGGGTGTGGGTCCTAATCAGCCAGGGTTTCGGGTGAGCTCATTGTGAAACCTGGCCCCACCTTATCATGTGATTTCCTGAGGTCCGATGGCCCAGGATGTAAATGGTCTGAGATCCCTTCCCAGACACCTTAACGTCCAATGAAAAAAAACACATCATTTTCTCTCCAGTTACCCTCAGCAGTCCAACAGACCTCCAGCACCAGTAAAACATTAACCAGAAATAGTTTATGGGACATGTGTCGTTATTTATGTTTGTGGAAATCCATCCATCCATTCGCTGCCGCTTATCCTTTTCAGGGTCGCGGGGGGCGCTGGAGCCTATCCCAGCTGTCATAGGGCGAAAGGCGGGGTACACCCTGGACAGGTCGCCAGCCTGTCGCAGGGCTAACACATAGGGACAGACAACCATTCACACTCACATTCACTCGCACATTCACACCTAGTGGCAATTTGGATTATCCAATTAACCTATCCCCACAAGCTGCATGTCTTTGCATGTTTGTGGAAATGTGCATTAAAATTAAAATAAAGATGCTGGTGTCTGACGTTACTGACTTCCCAATTGTGTGGCTTCTGGTGTGGCCTTCACAATTCAATTTTCAATTCAATTTTATTTGCACAGCGACAAATCACAACAATATAAAGTCACCTCAAGGCGCTTTATATTGTAAGGCAGACCCTACAATAATACATACAGAGAAAAAGCCCAACAATCATATGACTCCCTATGAGTGAGCAGTCTGGAGACAGTGGGAAGGAAAAACTCCCTTTTAACAGGAAGAAACCTCCAGCAGAACCAGGCTCAGGGAGGGGCGGGGCCATCTGCTGCGACTGGTTGGGATGAGAGAAGGAAGACAGGATAAAGACACGCTGTGGAAGAGAGACAGAGGTTAATAACAGGTATGATTCAATGCAGAGAGCTGCATTAACACACAGTGAGTAGGAAAGGTGACTGAAGAAGAAATACGCATTGCATCATGGGAATCCCTCAGCCACATACACCTGTTGCACTACACAACAAATGCAAGCATGTCAGTTTTATTCATTTTATGCTCATCTTCGTACAAATTTTAAAGGTAATGCAGTCAAAACTTTGTAAGTATCTGAGTGATTGGATGAAGCGGTTTGATGACGTAACACGCTATTTTAGTTTAAAATGCTTATAATGTTATGATAAATGGTAGTTTTGTTGTTACTTTTACAATATTATCCATCCTTCAGCTTCAGCGAACATGACAGTTAGCAGTGTAATAATTCCTCTGTGATAAAGAAAAATTAGCTTGTTTTCTTTTTGTGTGGGAGCTGGCACAGTGTTTCAACTTTACAGCCTTTTAATATGAAAGTCCTGTCAGTACACTTCCTTTTTACATCATTTCACACTTGCCCCGTGAAGGGCAACAGTCTGACGTCTGCTTAGCCAGGAAAGCTTCAGCTTGTTTCTTTCCGCACATCTTCCTCTTCACTGTCGGTGGCTTACAGACATGTTAACAAGCATGGACGTATCAAAACTTTGCTTGATTTTGCTGTTACCACTAGCTGTGTCCCATGATGCTGAAGGTAATACAAGGAAACTATTTTCATTATGCATTATTAATATTTTTAAATTTATAACCTCCTTGCTTTTAGTTTAAACTAAACACATTATTATGGGATTAAAAAGATGGTTTAACATTCACAAAATATAGAAACTAAAGTCCTCTCTGACACAGGCTGAATCTTGTATTTACCGTATTTTGCTGTCCCTGTTTACAGAGACTGTTGTGAAGACAGTCAGGAGAGAACACGATGTCACTCGGATTTGCAACAAGGAAAGTCAGACTACTATTGTTTTGATTATCTGTAAGATCAAAAGACAGAGGGACACAGGAGGAGAGTGTCATCTGCTGTATCGACACGGAGAGAACGTTACTCAGGAATGTGACCCCAGGTTCTCAATAACAAAAGAAAATCAGACTGCCTTTCTGGAGCTGACCAGTTTAACACCAGCTGATAGTGGGAACTTCACCTGTGAGTGTACAAACACTGAAGGGACATATATTGTCCATATCAGTGTCACTGTGGAAGGTAAATGCATTTTGGTTTCTTTATCTGACACAGTTATTCAGCACTGTGTTAGCATTGTATTGACCTGCTTATGTGTTTTTTATTCTTGTAATTTGTTCATTTCTTTTCTTCTTATTTTCACTTACAGCAGTTTAAATACTCTCACTGACTCATTTATCAGGTACATCTTTGAACCGAGTTGGACCACCTTCAGCCATCAAACATGTCTTCATTTTTTGTGGCACAACAAGGCGCTAAAAACATTCCTCAAAGATTCTCAAGACATATTGAAATTACATCATCACACAGTTGCTGCAGATTCGTCAGCTGCTCTTACTTGAAGCAAACTTTCTGTTGCACCACATCCCAAAGGTGCTCTGCTGGATTGAGATCTGGTGACTGCGCAGGCCGTACATGATTTGAGCGCCGTGACATGGTGTGGTATCCTGCTGGAAGCAGCCATCAGACGATGGGTACTTTTTGGGCATAAAGACATGAATGTGGTCAGCAACAACCTTCAGGCAGGCTGTGGTGTTTAAATGATGCTCAGTGGTTACTACAGGGTCCAAAGTTTGCAAAGAAAATCCTTCACAGAGCATTACACCACCAGCAGTCTGAACTGTTAGAAATCAACTCATCGGGCAAGGCATCGTTTTTTTAGTCTTCTGTTGTCCAGACTTGCAAACTGTAGCCTCAGCTTGCTGTTGTTAGAGGACAGCAGTGATATCCAGTGTGGTCCGCTCTGCCTCAAGGTTTGATGTGTAAACAGCATTTTTACCCAGAGAATCACAGCTCACTGGATATTTTCTATTTTTCAGAATCAGAATCAGAATCAGAATGGGTTTATTGCCAGATGTTGAGGTTTACAACATTAGGAATTTGCTGCAGTGCTTCAGTGCAAACAATAAGAATTAAAGTGCTATGTAGAAAGAAAGATATGTGCATGAGATATACATTAGATATATACATGAGAATAAGAATTAAGAGTGCTACGTAGAAAGATATATACATGATATATACATGAGTGCAGGTGGTGATCAGTGCCAGACATGAAATGATGCAGTGACACAGCGTAGGGTCATGTGTGAGTGGCGGGGACAGTCATGTGGTTATTGTTCATGTGTCCAACAGCAGAGGGGAAGAAACTGTTCTTATGGCGAGAGGTTCTGGTGCGAATGGACCGGAGCCTCCTGCCTGAGGGGAGCAGGTCAAACAGACTGTGTCCAGGGTGGGAAGGGTCAGCTGAGATCCGGGCTGCACGCCGCAGTGTCCTGGAGGTGTACAGGTCCTGCAGAGATGGGAGTCTGCAGCCAATCACCTTCTCAGCAGAGCGCACAACACGCTGCAGTCTCTGTTTGTCCCTGATAGTGGCTCCAGCGTACCACACGGTGATGGAGGAGGTGAGGATGGACTCGATGATTGCAGTGTAGAATTGCATCATCGTCCGTGTTGGCAGGTTGAATTTCTTCAGCTGCCTCAGGAAGTACATCCTCTGCTGGGCTTTCTTGATGACGGAGGTGATGGTGGGCTCCCACTTCAGGTCCTGGGTGATGGTGGTACCCAGGAAGCGGAATGAGTCCACAGAGGTGATGGGGGTGTCAGTCAGGATGATGGGGGGGAGTGGGGCTGTGTGCTTCCTGAAGTCCACAATAATCTCCACTGTCTTCTGGGCATTCAGCACCAGGTTGTTGTGGCTGCACCAAGACACCAGACGTTCAACCTCTCTCCTGTAGGCAGACTCGTCCCCGTCCGAGATGAGCCCAATGACGGTGGTGTCATCTGCGAACTTGATTAGCTTGACAGACTGGTGGGTGGAGGTGCAGCAGTTGGTGTACAGGGAGAAGAGCAGAGGAGAAAGAACACAGCCCTGAGGGGAGCCGGTGCTGATGGTCCGGGAGTCCGAGACATTCTTTCCCAGCCTCACGTGCTGCTTCCTGTCCGTCAGGAAGTCAGTGATCCACCGGCAGATGGGATCAGGCACATTCATCTGGGAAAGCTTGTCTCGGAGATGGTCTGGAAGGATGGTGTTGAAGGCAGAGCTGAAGTCCACAAACAGGATCCTGGCGTAGGTTCCTGGGGAGTCCAGATGCTGCAGGATGAAGTGTAGGGCCATGTTGATGGCGTCGTCTACAGACCTGTTGGCTCTATATGCAAACTGCAGGGGGTCCAGGAGGGGGGCCGTGAGGGTCTTGAGATGGGAGAGAACTAGGCGCTCAAAAGACTTCATGACCACAGATGTCAGAGCCACGGGTCTGTAGTCATTTAGTCCAGTGATCCTAGGTTTCTTGGGGACAGGGATTATGGTAGAGGACTTGAAGCAGGCAGGCACATGACATGCCTGCAGTGAGGAGTTGAAGATGCCAGAAAACACTGGGGCCAGCTCGTTTGCACAGTGTCTGAGGGTGGCAGGAGACACACCGTCTGGGCCGGGAGCTTTCCGAGCATTCAGACTCTTAAACTGCTTCCTCACATCTGCTTCATGAATATGAAGAGTTGTGGTCGGAGGAGGTGGTGTGAAATCCTCTTTTGTGTGGGGTGAGGGGGCGGGTGTTGCAGGTGAACAGTTTGAAGGTGGTGATGGCTCTATGGAGGGGGGAGAGGTGGGGGAATGAGTGTCCAAAGTGCCTCTATTGTTGGGGTCGTTGGAGGTGTGAAGGCTGCCTGATGGCTCGTCAAAACGACAGTAGAAGTCGTTAAGGGTGTTGGCCAAGAGCAAGTCATCAGTGGAGTGGGGGGTTTTAGGCTTGTAGTTGGTGATATTCCTAAAACCTTTCCACACAGAGGCCGAGTCATTCTCTGAGATCTGCTGCTGCATCTTCTCAGAGTGCTGATGTTTGGCAATGTCCACTTCCTTAGTGAACTTGTACTTGGCCTCTCTGTAGCAGTCCCTGTCTCCGCTTCTGAACGCCTTTCTCTTTTCCAGCCACAGCTTTTTGAGTTTAGGAGTAAACCAGGGTTTGTCATTGTTATAACTCACCCTGGTGCGTGATGGCACAATGCTGTCCTCACAGAAGTGGATATAGGAGGTGACAGTGTCCGTAAACTCGTCCAAGCTGTTAGAAGCAGCCTTCAATGTGTCCCAGTCTGTGGTCTCCAAACAGGTGCGAAGCTCCTCCACAGCCTCGTTGCTCCACAGTTTTTTGGTCCCCACGACAGGTTTGGAGAGCTTCAGCCTCTGTCTGTACGCGGGGATTAGGTGGATCATGACGTGGTCAGAAAGTCCGAGTGAAGCGCGCGGCACCGCGCGATAGGCCCCGCTGATTGTGCTGTAGCAGTGGTCTAATGTCCTCTCCTCTCTGGTCGGGCATTTAATATACTGCTTGTATTTCGGAAGCTCATGGCTCAGATTGGCTTTGTTAAAGTCCCCAAGAGCAATGATGAGAGAGTCCGGGTATGTCCGCTCCGTGTGGAGAATCTGCTCTGCGAGTGCGCACTGAGCTGCTCGCGCATCCGCGTCTGGCGGGATGTAAACAGCGGCCAGGATGAATGAAGCAAACTCCCGCGGAGAATAAAACGGTTTGCAGTGAATAAAAAGATATTCCAGAGAGGGAGAGCAGTGCTGAGCAATCACTGTTACATCTGTGCACCAGCCACTATTGATGTAGAAGCAGACACCTCCACCTTTGGTTTTACCGGAGAGAGCGGCCTGCCGGTCCGCGCGCAGCAGATGAAAGCCCTCCAGCTTGAGCGCGCAGTCCGGGATGTCCTCACTGAGCCACGACTCCGTAAAACATAAGACACAGGAGGAGGCAAAGTCTCTGTTCATGCTTCTCATCAGGGCCAGTTCGTCTATCTTATTCCAGAGTGAGCGTACATTAGAAAGGAAGATCCCAGGAAGGGCCGTTCTCAGTCCGCGTTTCCTCAAACGCACGAGTACGCCGGCTCGCTTACCTCTCTTTCGACATCTCACTTTCCTGATCAGAGTCAGCAGTAAATCTGCCGCAGATGCGACAAATATTGGAAATAAATCCACAGGCGTTGTAGTCCTGCAGTTAAGGAGCTCTTCTCTGGTGTAAGAATATCCAGAGGAGTGCCCAGACACAGAAGAAATGCACAAAAACAAGACAAAAGTAACGCACTGAAGCACCAGGGCATCCATACGCGGCGCCATCTTGGTAAATATTCAGACCATTGTCTGTGAACAGAGATGATTGTGTGGGAAAATCCCAGTAGATCAGCAGTTTGTGAAGCACTGGGACCAGTAACATGTGCCATGTTGCTCTGTTTGAGCATTGATTTGCTGACATTTTATTATTTTATTAACCTTTATTTAACCAGGAAGATGAAGCTGACATGTGATTGACAAATGAAATGAACACTGAAATATTTGTGTTACACCCTGAACAAGTATACCTCATAAAGTGGCCAGTGAATGTATATAAGCAGTTGGACCAATTTCAGTTCATAGTAATATTCAGAAAAGATGCAAAAGAAGAAGAAGACAAAAGAAAAGAGCACAGTGACAATATTTAAAGCTCTGTGGTTATAAAACTGGGGTTTCATTACTTCACTCAGAGTTTCAGTAGACGTAAACTGTGTTTGATTTGTGTTTTGATTTCCAGGAAATGAAAGTAAATGATTTTACTGACAAATGCATCTTTTCAATGATTTAGACACAAACGAGGCCCACACTTCAGCAGACAAATCTTTTTCCGTTTATCTGCCCGGTGTTGTGATCATCTTTATAACTGGAGTTATCGTGGGATTTATCTACTGGAGGAAAAGTAATGGGTGAGACTATTTTTGCTGCAGTAATTCAAAGATGATATAGATGTAGAGAAAGTAAAAGGAAACATCACATTTCAATAAGTGAGAATTCGGTGTATGTTAAACATCATGTCTAGAATGAACACTTTTTATCCTTCCAAAAATAATTATCATTATTAAGAGAGAAGATAATATAAATGTAGATGTTCTTACTTGATTTTTCTCTGTTTGAATGTGAATAGTGTTACACTAATGCTGACATCCTCTCTTATCAACGTGGCTGCTTAAGGTCAGGAACATCTGGAGTGTCTGTACCTGAAAATCCCAACGGTTTGGTGAGCAATTTATTGCTACGATCTACAGCAGCTAGTTAAAAGTTTGCCAGTAAACATAAAACATGTACATTTATGTTTTAGGATGTTACTTATATAGATAATTACAGATTAGTGTTATAATACTATTAGTGCCAACTTCAGTGTCCTTTATTTTGTGAAGAAGCTCTTACAGAAATGAGCAGAAACATTAAATAATCCAGGCAACAGATGGAGAGATTTAAAGATCAATAGAGTGTGTGGGTAGACCGGGTTGAACTTGATTAATACCTAAAATATTTCACTTTTCTAAAGGATGACGATGAGCCAGATCAGCCCTATACAAACCTTCAGCTGCCATCGAGTGATTCCTACCAGACTCTCATCTCAGTGAACCATCAACACGACAACAAGACACGCTCAGCAAGAAGCGCAGGAACTGTGGGAGTGGATAATAAAGCTCTATGAAACATTTTAAAGTATATAAAACTTTAGGTGACATACTAATATAATAATATTCATATATTATAATAAACGTCTATCTTTTCACACTGGATAGTTGTTTCCCAGTAATGGAGACCATTCAGTCATAATACTCCAACTCAGGCTCTCAGATTTAATACAATACAAACACAATAAACTGTGGCAAACATGACTCTTTGTATCAGACTAGTTTTGTTTTTGAACAAACTGTCATGATATGAGTGAACAGTTGTTGTTTAAGGTGCAGTTCATGTGGAAGCCACCGGAGGGTGGTGTGGAGATAATAAAAAAGTGATGGCTAAAACCTAAGACGGTGTCATGTCTGCTCCCTGAAGTAATATCGTAACATGGTGTCAGAAGTGAACTGATAAGGCTATAGAAGAGTGTCGCACACATGGAAGGGCTTAAGCCGCCAGCTGGACTTGATTTGCTGCAAGGGAACCTCTCAGAAAATTGGAGACGGTTTCGGCAACGGTTCGAGCTGTATCTCGCGGCTACAGGAGGTGCTAGCAAGCCACCCAAGGTACAGTCTTCACTATTTCTTCACGTTGCTGGAGAGGAAGCGGTTGAAGTGTATAATACCTTCACGTTTGCGGAAAATGGTGATGAGCATAAGCTGACGAAAATAATGGAGAAATTTGAGGAATACTGTAGCCCAAAGAAGAACATAACCTATGAAAGGTACAAGTTTTTCACGTGTGTGCAAGGGGATATGCCAATTAGCCAGTACATCACGGAGCTAAAGCTAAGGGCCAAGTCATGTGAATTTGGACAACTGCAAGAATCCCTCATCAGAGATCGGGTAGTGTGTGGAATTACATCGGATGCAATGAGAGAAAGGCTGTTAAGAGAAGATGATATTACTCTCGAAAAAGTAGTTCAGCTTTGCATTGCAGCTGAGACCACAAAAGCTCAAATCAAGCAAATGCATGAGGAGGATCAAAATGCTCAAGTCTCTGCACATGAAAGTAAAGACGTAGATGCAGTGAGACATAAGCAGACATGCAAAAAAGACAGACAAAGTAAGATGAAACTGAACGACAAAGACCAAGCAAGCACGTTTAATTGCAAACGATGTGGAACTAAGCATGCATTACGCCAATGCCCTGCTTATGGCAAACAGTGCAAGAACTGCGGGAAAATGAATCACTTTGCCAGAATGTGTAGATCGAGAAAAGTGCACACTGTCGCCGATGAAGCTACGGATCAGCAGGCAAGTCTGTTCATTGGAGCTGTAAATGCAAAAACACAGACACGAACAGATGAATGGACTGTAGAAATAAAAGTTGGCCACAAACCTGTGAAATTCAAACTTGATACTGGTGCGCAAGCCAATGTGGTTCCCTACAGTCTACTACGAAGAATAGGAAATAAGCAAATGCTTAGACCCACAAATGTCAGGTTGTCAACATACACCGGAGACAAAATAGCAGTTAAAGGAAAGTGCACTTGGGCAGTGAAATACAAAAAGAAAAGTTTTGCTTTGGAGTTCATTGTCGTAAAATCAGAAACCAAGCCAATTCTGGGAATTCAAACATGTGAAGAAATGGGACTCATCAAGAGAGTGATGGCACTGAATAAAAGTGATGAAATGGACATCTTCAAAGAATTTGCTGATGTGTTTGAGGGGATAGGTTGCCTTGAGGGAGAACACACCATTCAAATTAATGATAGTGTGGCACCAAAAGTTCATCCACCGAGAAAAATCCCCGTCACTTTGAGAGAAAAACTCAAAGTAGAACTGGACAGAATGGAAAAAATGGAGGTGATTACAAAAATTGAAGAGCCTACCCAGTGGGTAAATCCAATCGTCGTTGTGGAAAAGGCTACTGGACGACTGAGAGTCTGCCTAGATCCACGTGATCTCAATACAGCAGTCATGAGAGAGCACTACCAGTTGCCAACAGTTGAAGAGATAACGAGCCGACTGGCAAAGGCCAAATACTTCACTGTGCTGGACGCAAGCTCAGGATTTTGGCAACTTAAATTGGATGAAGCCAGCTCTCGTCTCTGTACATTCAACACACCTTTTGGTCGTTACAGATTCCTTCGCCTGCCTTTTGGAATTAATTCAGCTCCAGAAGTATTCCACAGGACGGTGAGGCAGCTGTTTGAGGGGATTGATGGCGTCGAGACATACATAGACGACCTTTTGATCTGGGGAGAGACTAAAGTACAGCATGACGACAGACTGAGGCAAGTGCTGGAGAGAGCAAGAGCAAAAAATTTTAAGCTGAACAAAGACAAATGCAAGGTAGGCCTGGAGGAAATTAAATACCTTGGCCACATCTTCTCGGCAGATGGTTTGAAACCAGATCAGAGCAAGATAGAGGCAGTAAAGAAAATGCCTACACCAGAGTGCAAAAAAGCCAGTTGCTTATGCATCACGCTCATTAACAGAGACTGAACAGCGTTATGCACAAATAGAAAAGGAGATGTTGGCAATTGTGTTTGGTGCAGAGCGTTTCCATCAGTATGTGTATGGCAGAGAAGTGAACGTGGAGTCAGATCACAAACCACTAGAAGTGATAATGAAAAAGCCGTTGAGCAGTGCTCCAGCAAGAATACAGAGACTCCTAATGAGACTGCAAAAATATCAGGTACAAGTACAGTACAAGCCAGGAAGTGAAATGTACATCGCAGACACATTATCCAGAGCATATTTGCCAGTGACCAGCTCATCTGATAATGAGATAGAAGACCAGGTGCACATGGTAATTTCCAACTTACCTGTGACAAGTGCAAAACTAAAGGAATTCAGAAAGGAAACAAGGAATGATATGACACTGACTAAACTTACAGAGACAGTTCTGGATGGATGGCCAGAAACAAGAAACCAAGCTGCAACAGAAATCCAAGCGTATTGGAATTACAGGGAACAATTTTCAGTAGTGGATGGAGTTCTGTTCAAAGGAGAGCAGCTTATTGTTCCTGCAGCACTGAGAGCAGAAATGCGCATTCATGAGGGTCACTTGGGTATTGAAAGCTGCCGACGCAGAGCGAGAGAAGTACTCTTTTGGCCTGGAATGTCACAGAGTATCACAGAGATGGTGAACTGCTGTGATGTGTGCAGTACTCACCAGAAACGACAGAACAAAGAACCACTACATCCACATAGTGTTCCTGAAAGACCTTGGCAGAAGATAGGTGTGGACCTATTTACTTTTGACCAGCAGGAATATCTCCTCTTAGTGGATTACTATTCCAAGTTCATTGAGGTTGAGTGGCTGAAGTCAGACACAAGAAGTGCAACAGTTATCACTCATCTTAAGTCACAATTTGCCAGACACGGGATTCCTGAAACGGTGATTTCAGACAACGGACCACAGTTCAGCTCCCGTGAATTCCAAGACTTTGCAAAAGAGTGGGAGTTTTGTCACAACACTACGAGCCCCCACCATGCACAGTCAAACGGAATGGCAGAGAGAGGAGTACAAACAGTGAAACTCTTGTTAAAAAAGGCAAAAGCCGAGGGGAATGACCCGTATCTATCATTAATGAATCTGAGGAGTACACCGTTGGAGGACATTGGAGCGTCACCAGCCCAGCTGCTAATGGGTCGACGCATAAGAACAAGACTTCCAACAACATCGCAAAGATTGAAACCCCACATGGTCACTAAGACAGTGCAGCAGTTGTTAGAAACAAGACAACAGAAACAGAGAGAATACTTTAACCAAGGAACCAAAGCACTTAAACAACTGCAGGTTGGTGACACTGTCAGAATGTGGCAACAGGGTGTATGGAATCCAGCTCAGGTGACAGGTTTATCTGAACATCCAAGATCTTATGTTGTTCAGATGCCTGATGGACAGACATATAGAAGGAACAGAAAGTTTCTAAGGCAGTCAAGGGACAACCAAAACGTAACACAGCAAAATGAGTGTGATGAAACACAGGGACAAAGTGAGATGGACATGCAAAGTACAAATGTCACTCCCACAGAGTTTCCAAGTTCCCCACCCAAAACTGCGAGTGGACGTATTGTTTCCAAGCCCAGAAGGCTTATTGAGGAATAAAATGAACATTATGTTTTGAGCACATGCTGTGATTAAAAATAAAAAAAAATAAAAAAAGTGTTCACTAGAGAGAAATGTGAGTATGCCAAGAGGCATTTTTTTTTCTCCCTTTCTTTTTTCCCTCTGGTCATGGGCCTTGAGTGGTGTTGTGAGTTACTTTGTTGTTTGCCCCTGTTGTTGAAAAAAAAAAAAAAGGGGGATGTCATGATATGAGTGAACAGTTGTTGTTTAAGGTGCAGTTCATGTGGAAGCCACCGGAGGGTGGTGTGGAGATAATAAAAAAGTGATGGCTAAAACCTAAGACGGTGTCATGTCTGCTCCCTGAAGTAATATCGTAACACAAACATCTCATCATAATTTGAACACAATGTCCATCCAGATAAACAGAGAGATCAGTCTGGCTTAAACAATGTTGGTGACTTACCTTCTACTGTCCTTCCACTTTTATGCACTTCTATTTTAGACATAGTAAAAGTTTCAGTGTAGACACAAGAGGTGAAATAAGGAGGGTGCAAGTCTTCCTGCTTTCACTATAGTCTACCTCACACTGTCAGCCACAGTTACTTCCTCACCAGCATGACTGCACGGAAACTCTGCTTTCTCCTGCTTCTGCTTGTGGTTTTTAGCAGTGAAGGTAAATATATATAATTAAAAAAGAAAAGCTGTAAAGCCAGGTGTTTAAGAAGAAAGCTTTAGTTAGGTTAGTGAAATAATATATGTGATTGATTTTCCCACAACAACAAATATATAGAAACTATAATCCCGATTTTGTTTCATTTTAACTGGAACAATTTATAGAGACTCTTGTGAAGACAATTGGAAAGAAACCCGATTCCACTCAAATATGCAGCAAAACAACTCTGAATATTACTGTGATGATACTGTGTGAGATCAGCACAGAGAGGAGCCGAGGAGAACAGTGTCGTCTGCTCTATCGTTACGACCGAGGCTTTATTCATGGCTGTGACTCCAGGTTCACACTGATCAAAGAAAATGAGACTGTGTTTCTCCACCTGCTCAACTTAACATCTGAAGACAGTGGGAACTACACCTGTGAGTGTGGATTTCGTGGTGGATTGTATGTTCTCCATCTCAGTGTGACTGTGAGAGGTAAAAACATTTTCTATTTATACCCACACCGCAGATTCAAGGTGGATGTTTGGAACTGCGTTAACACTTTCTTTTCTGTCATACATGGTTTGAGGTCGTCATTCCCGCCTGCAGCGGATTAATGAAAGGTTTCAGTCAGGAGATGAACATCTGGAATGTTTTTAAGCTCTTCTTCTGGCTAATTTGTTTAAAATTTCATTATAAAACTGCTCCAATCACAACTTTGGTGTTATTTCATCAGTGAAATGTTTGAATGATGCAATTGTAACTCTAATGTAATGAAAAGATAAACATGTTTTCCACTTTAATATAACAGGTTAATGCAAATTTCGTGACTTTTCATGTTTTCAAAATGAAGTTTTTTTGTGTGTGTGGCAACATTCAACAGACGATGGAGATTCTTCTGGCATGAAGTTCATGGCTACAGTTCCCATCATTTCTGCTGCTGCTTCACTCATCAGTGTGGCTGTGATAACCTGTGGTTACAGCCTGAGGAGAAATCCTCGCAGGTGAAAACTTTTACTGACGCACTTAAACTCATGAAATGACCCTTTGAAATCACTTGAGCACATTACTGCATACAGCAGCCACTGTGGTGTTCAAAGTATCTCATAGGTTCTTTTCAAACACCACACATTAGTTGTAGACATAGCTAGTCTTGTTTTTGAGGTATTTTTCACCCCATGACCTCTGATGTTTTTATCCTAACAGAGAAAACAGATCAGGTCTAACTAACTTAACAGGATCTGAAACTCGCCAGATGTTTGTGAGTTTTCCATAGTTCTGTTTTACACTTAATTGTGCCGAGGCTGCAGTGCATTATGTCTGTGTTTTAAGCTGCACTTTAATTAAATGTAAATGACAGTGTAAATTGTTGTTTAGGACAAAGAGGACCGCTACATGAGCCTTCATCGGCAAAACATCGATGTCTACCAAACTATCTCCTCCGGTCGCCTTCATCATGATGCTGAGGCCACTGCATGTCACAGTCATGTACAATAATAATCAGAGATGGAGTTTTTACCCTGACTACGTGATCTATAAAACTATGATGCTAGACATGCTATCTATAAAAGACACTGACATTTTAACTTGCCAGCATCATGTGTACTGTTAGTTTGTTTTGCACTGAAAAAAGAGAAAAATATTAACGTCCAGTAAAACTTGTAATTATGTTGTGAATGAATTGCCTTAATTCATGGCTTTTAACACCATTTAATTTCTGTTTTTTATCTGGTTTGAACGTTGAAAATCCTGCCACTTGGCTCTGTGGCCTCTGCCACCATTATGGTTTTTGCTATACTGGTCCACTTGATAGTCATATTTGATGATGATTTTACTTTATTTTGAGTCATTAGAATCAGAACGGGGGTCAGGAAAGAAGAAAAAAGATAAGCTGGGGAGAAAGTTAACAGAAGAAGAGGGAAAAATAGAGAAGAAGAGAAATAGATGGAGAGGAAGAGAGAAAACATACTGAAAATCTATTTCATCATCTGCTGAAAAACACAAGGAAAAACCAACACAGTGGGGAACCCACAGCAACAACCAATAATATGCAGTAAGTAGGCTAGTAAGTAGTAGTAAATAATAGATATTAAATGTTACTGAGCAGTAAATGGGCCCAGAGGGCCGAGACCTGAGGGCACCCCACCCGCAGCACAGGCCCAACAGAGCCAGGGGGCCGGGCCCCACCGAGCAGCCGCCCAGAGTGAGCCACTAAACACAGAGAACCACTAATGCACTGTGGGTGGGGGCACCAGCTACTGGCAGGAAGTGTGGTGGGGGGAAATAATACGTGACTATTTTTATGTGGAGTGGAATTAAACTGCCATAGAATATGCTTGTGGTGGATTTGACTCAACACAAGCGTATTGTCAAAGTGTTCTTTGGCATGCATCGAGACAGTTTCTCAGATACTGAAGTGACTTGAGCAGAGCCAGTTAAAGCCTACTGTGCTTGAGTGGGCAGCTCAAGTTTCCACGTGGAAGGTTTAGTGAGACAAAGACAGGAAGTTAAAGCTGCTGACTAATAATCTGCAGGTTCCTGATTTGAGTCTCTGTTAAGAGGATGGTGTCTCTGAGATAATTGCTTTTGTGCATCGATAAATAAACAGGGAAATAAATGAATAGAAAAAAGCATCCGAGCGGATGTGCACCGACGGTGTGCCCACTGGTCTTAAAGTGCCTTTGCGCCCCTTACCATTTATGGAGGTCCCATTTGGGCACATTGGCATGGACCTATAGTGTACATGGATGTTGCTTTGTATTAGTTCTGGTATATTATACAACACAATAACATGATGCAGTGCTGCTGTGCACCATTTCTGCAAAGAGTGTGGTGCAAGCAAGGAAGATAAGATAACTCTTGCACAGTCATACCTAGTGCAATAATACAACAAAATTGGAAACTGTCCCACCATAACACAATCATTTAGATACAATATTGGACTTTGTTTACATGTAACTGCACAAATAGAATTTAGAAATGTAATTATTGACAAGAGTGAACAACCACTTATAATGTAATCTACAGCTGTGACCAAACAGCTAGATAGAGAATCAGAAGTGTTGTGTTTTCTACAAAGTTTGCTGTTTCAGTGAGAGTCATATGTCATATCATTTCAAACAGTGGCGATCCAGAAATGTTGTACAAACGAGTAAGACTAACTATAGACTTTAGCCAAAGTTGTTAAGTTAGCTAAAGTGTTGGGATTGTGTGTAAGGCATAAATAAACCTAAAATGCAATGTTTTGGACGTTCTTTGGCACATTTCCCTACTGTAGGGGTCTCTGCAAGCATACGGGGCTCTGAGAGGGAACAAGATGACAACGAGGAATTCTACTGGAAACAGTCGATCATGTCTGTCAAAGCTGAATTCAGGGCAAACTAGGCTAAATTAGTGTTTTTAGCTAACAGCTACAGTAAGCATAAAAGTGACTGTTGGGCTATTATTTGTTAACAGGGGCGATTTTAGCCCATTTTTGGGGTGCTTTGGTTCATTTTTGGGGTGCTTTGGTTCATTTTTGGGGTGCTTTGGTTCATTTTTGGGGTGCTTCAGCACTTACTTACTTTTTTTGACAATATTTCCTGTTTGTGTGACACACTACTAAAAATATAAAAGGCAGAACTTGGTTGAGAGGTAACATTTTAACAACAAAAGTATCCATAATATTTTTTAATATTTTGTAATAATTTATTTGTAATAATTTATTCTGTTTCAGGAGTGTTTTTATGTATCTGTATTATATTATACAAACACATTAAAAGTGAATCTCTGTCCAAAATATGCACTCAGTTTACTTCTTACTCACTATGAGCATCATTCATTATTCTCCTCCAGTAATTAAGGTTAGGATATGTATTTTTTTATTCCAATCCATTCTTCTTTGGCAGCATTTAAATAACCTTGATCAGAATTGATGGTTTTGTTACAGACTTTTCAAAAAAGTGTTTTGCTTTTCTTTCACAAATGTGGGATTAAATTGTTAAAAAGTACAAAACAGTGATGTCATGTTTTGTGACAAGGACCCAGGCACAGAGAGACTTGATGGATTTAATAATCTTTTGATTTAATAAAGAAATTTGCAGACTTGCACAGAGACGGTAAAATTATGATGACTGATAAAGGAGGCGAAGACAACAGACGATGAGGACAGGGAGGATGCAGGGACAGAGACGGGGAAGAAGTCTCATTGTGACGAGTAAAGTGTATCTTGGCTGGCTGGGCAGCTCTCTGGGTGCTCAGCCCCCCGAAGCTCTGATCCTAGAATCCTCCCTGAATTGTGTTAATACAGTATGTCACAATGAAAACATAACTGTACAGGGTGGGCCAGTTATATGGATACACCGTAATAACATAGGAATGGTTGGTGATGTTAAAGTCCTGTTTGTGGCACATTAGTATATGTGAGGGGGCAAACTCCTCAAGTTCGGTGGTGACCATGGTGGCCATTTAGAAGTCGGCCATCTGATACCAAATGATACCAAACAAGGCAAAGTAAATAATTTTTAAAAGTGAATGTAGAGGAAACATCAAAAGTTGTCACGGCTGGGGCAGCAGTCGTGTGGTGGAGTGAATGAGGACCAAGATGCAGACGGCGGTGGAGATGCGAGTGGAGATTTATTTACAGTGAAAATAACAAAGGTGAGGGAAGAAGCGAACATCAACCTAAACTGGGACAAACTAACAGACAAAGCAGAAAACATGAGGGCAGCAGGGAAACACAGAGATGACACGAAGAAGACAGAGAGACGTGGAGAAACACCGATGGACACGGAGACTTTTCACCTGTTCCTTTTGTTTGAAGTGGCCGAACTTGGCCACAGTAGGACGTGGTCTCCCGGTCGCAGCCCGCATGGGGCCGATGCGATGCACTCTATCAAAGGCGATGTTCTTCACCGTGTCCTCCAGCAGCTTCAGGTGGGTTTTGATGAAGGTTTTGCACTCTGAGCCTTCTTCATCACAAGATCCTGGAAGCACTGATCAATGTAATCTTGGAGAGCCTCTAAACTCTCCCCGTTGTTCTCCAGGGTGTTGGAGATGATTTAGACAAATATTGTTAGTTAGAAGACTATTGATAAGTGTATTTGGTAATACTGAAGCTTAAAGGAATTTGTTCAATTCTAAACTACCATTCACTTTAATTTTCCGCCAAAATCTCCGGCGTCTGACGTCAGTTACAACATGAGTCGCTTGTTTCTGACACTCTGAAGTCACATTGAGTTTTCCTCACTGACTGTTTCAGACAGGATTGTGGGAGCAACACAAAAAGCAGCTTCAGCTGGAAACACACAGTTTAGTGTCTTTGCTGCTCGCTTTAAGTCACAATAAACAGGAAACTCGTTGTGTCTCATGTCAGAATCACTCATATACAGGACAGGAAGAGGCGGAGCTTATTTCCTGCAGGGAGCGGTTAGCAGTCTGTGTCTTTCTCATTTCTGACTCCTAAAGAGCTGAAAAACACAGGCTGTTATTGGCTGGCTGACACTGGGATTAATGTCCTTGAAGCCAGCAGTCTTTAATGTCCAGGTTCAGAACGGGCAGGTGAAAAACAGTCCTTTATGTCCTCTGATGTTCAATAAACTGTCCTGATTACTGAGGGAGCAGAGAAAGTGTCTCCATCACTCACCACAGCTGGATGCTCTGAAATCCTGGAATCCAGCTGTGGAGAGGAGCGCCGGCGGCGTGGACGCAGTTTAGTAATCAGGGAACAGGAGACAGGAGGGAAACACAGCTGGGACCAATTACACACACGAGACAGGAAACAGTAACACAGGACTGTCAAAGTAAAACAGGAAATATAACACAGAGTCCAAAGTAAGGAGACGTGGGACACAGTGAAGACACAGAAACAGAAACCAGAACTATAATCACAAAACAAACTCAGAAACATAAAGAGTGAATCAGCTGATTCAGTGTTTGTGACAAAAACATGGATCCTGGTTAATAACTTTTATTTGTTTGTTTCTGTATTATTTTGTGTATCGTTCTTATGAGCTGTTGTTTTTTCAGTGAAATATTATTTCATTGTTTTAAGCTTTTTGTTGACTTTGAAGTGCTTAAGTTGAAATTTTTGAACATTTAATTTGTTCGATTATTGTCGAGTCGATAAAACTGTCAAACGCACAGCTGCTTCCAGCACGGCCGGAGGAGAGGTGGCCGAGCAGACGCACAACACACACAGCTCACAGGTTTGCATTTCTAGATATTGCAGATGTTGCAGAAATTGAGAGTAAAGAACTCAGAGATCCAGCGCTGTCTCCTGCCCCTTATTTATACACCACAACACAACGACAGGCGTAACTCACACAAACGGGTAACATGAGGCTCAGATGCTTTGGACGTGTTCACATATACTGGACACAGAATGATGAAGATGGAGCTGCAGGAAGGAGGAAAAGAGGAAAAACACAGAAAAGATTCACAGATGTGGTGAAAAAGGACACGACAGCTTCTGTTTGTTAGTTTGGTTTTTCTTTATTTGGTAAAGATTCAGAAATAAAGAGAAGATCACATGTTTGAATATTATATTAACGTTCTGTAATTACAACAAGTTGTAAAATCTTTCCAGAGTGAGACAGAGACTGTGCAGAGACTGTAGAAGGACAGAGCAGCAGCAGAGCAGTCCAGATACACTGATGATCCTCTGTCAGATCCAGAGGGACACACAGGGCTGATGCTGGACTCTACATTGTGTCTGACAGTGGAGCTGTTCTCAGAGCAGTTCACTCTGCAGCACTGACAGTCATCTGCACTTCATTCCTCTGTCAGTCACTGCTGGATGAAGCTCTCCTCTCCACCTCCCAGTAACATGGCCCAGTCAGAGCGTCTCTACACACAAGCTGCTGCTGCTTCAACCTCTCTGGATCATCAGGACACAGCTGCTCCTCTCTCAGCACACACACCGTCCTGTTTACCATCGTGGCCTCCACCTGCAGAGAGAAGGAGGAAGAGCAGAGGAGATAAACGAGTGTTTCCAGAGACTCTTCATCAGCTGTCAGTCAGTGATGCAGCACATCCAGTATAAAGAGCAGCAGGGACGTCAGTGCTGGGACTGTACTAGGACTCATTGTTGCTTCACTTTTTCTAATCTTTGGATTTTTATTGAAGTTGCTGAAAATGTTTTTCCCTCCTAGTTTGAGTTTGGACTTTCATTCATTAGAAGAACCTTGGTGTGTCCACTCTGAGCTCTGTAGGAACCCCAACAACAAGCCCAACAATCCAGATGGACGGTTCCAGCTGTTAACTGGAGGAATTCCATCCAAACATCTGCTCTCACTAAATTCTTCCTCACCTACAGACTGTGTTCTTCACTGCTTTAAACTTGGAAATCAATGCAGTCATTGGTCTGCGTGCTGCTTTGTTCAGAGAGCTGATTGGCTGTTGACAGTGTTTGATCAGAGCGTGTCAGCCGTTACTATGGTGACCATAAAGGTGAGAAACAGGAAGTGTTTGTGTCCAATCCTGAAGCCTGTCACCGTTCTCCTCTCACAGCTTCACTGAGAAGCTGCAGCTTTACAGGAAACACTGGATCTTTGTTTCATACTGACTGTGTTTAGTACAATACTGCTGACAGCACCACCCACTCACTCCATCACTCTACTGACCTCAGAGTCTCCAGTCTGTAGTCTGGACTCTGCTGAAGATCAGACAGCTGCTTCACATCTGGATCCTTCAGGTTGTTTCCATACAGCTCCAGCTCTCTCAGATGGGAGGGGTTGGACTTCAGTGCTGCTGCCAGATAATCACAGCTGATCTCTGACAAACCACAGCTCCTCAATCTGTATAAAGAATGAAAGATGTAAGTTTATTAGACAAAGTGCTTGAAATCATTCAGTGTTTCATCATCTGTTCAGAGCTGAAGAAGGTTCAGAATGTAGAAGTTTAGAAAATGGAAACTCCAAACAGCTGAAGCCAACAGGAAGCAGCTTCAAACAGGAAACTGTGCAGAGTTTCAGACTATATGTCCTGATGCAGCCAGTTGGATTTTGGAGATTTGAATCTCTGTTCTGTGACTAAGTCCTTGAATCATTTCTTCCAGTTGGTCCAACAAGACAGACTAAGTATTGGACATGTGTTGTGGCTCCATCAGGGGAGCTTCTAAATGTGATGTGATGGCCCCTCTGGGTCTGTCAGGTCACAGCACTGAAGAGAGCTCAAACTGGGCACACAGTTGTTCCAGTCTGGACCAAAGACTCTATACTGGGACTGAGGGACTGCTTTGACTGCACCCACTGGGACTTTTTAAAGGCTCATGTTCTCACTTAGATCATCGATTTCTACTGACATTTCTTTCTGGGAAAAATGGGGATTACTTTGGAAACAGGAAGTATTTTCCCCAATAAGCAGCCCTGGATTAGTAAATCACTCCAACATGTTCTCAGGCAGAAGAAGCTGTCTTGTTATGAGGGAGAGAAGAAAAAGATTGAGGCACAGAAACCTGTTGAAAGAGAGATAAAGCAGCTAAAATCAGGTGTAAAAGTAAAGCAGAGGATGAGCTGAATAAAGGACACTCAAGGCTGGCTTGGAAAGGAATGAAGTCCATGGTGGGGATGCAGAACAAGGAGCAAAGATGAATGTGATGCTGAATCAGCAGAAGACTTGGACTCATTTGATTCCAGCTTTGATATCATTGATTTCAATGAAGAGCTTTGTGATTGTAGCAAAGGGCTGGTAGCTCTGAGAGTCCCACTGATGAGGTGTTTGTGTGGAAATCTCTTAGTGGGACCAAAGAGAGAAAAAGCCCTGGTCCTGATGCTGTGGGAGGGAAATGATTGAAGTGTGCTGTGAGGAACTGACTGGGAGATTTTCACACATTTTCCAGTCCTCCTTGGAACAACAGGAAGTTCCCAGCATATGGAAACAAAGGTTAAGTGTCCTATGGCACTCAGTGATGATGGTGCTGTGGCCCCACCACCTCCACCTCTTTGTAAAGGAACTAACTGTAATCTGAAGCTTCAAATGGAACTAAGACTTCCTCCACTAGGTGGCAGTGTCTGATGAGAAAGTGTTAGTGGAGCTGGCCTGGAGTCAGAAACAGGAAGATGCAGGATTTGGGCTGAAATGGGCAAAAGTGGTTAGCACTAGTGCCTTAGAGCAAGAAGGTTGTAGGTTGAAGCTTGTTGGTCAGCTGGGCCTTTCTGTGGAGGTTGGATGTTCTCCCACAGTCCAATGAAATGCTGCTTAGGTTCATTGGTGCTTCTACATTGGCTGTAGGTGTGGATGTGAGGGAGTGCTTCTCTGTCGCTCTCTGTTGGCCCTGTGATGGACTGCTCACCTGTGCAGGTGGACCACGCCTCTTGCCCTATGACAGCTAGGGCACAGGCTGCAGCCCTGTGAGCATAAGCTGAATAAACAGTTAGCAAAAATGATCCATAGATGGCCTGAAATCCCCCAGTTAGCAGTTTGGTAGATAGCTATGACATGCTAATCCCATCCAGCAGCTGTATTCTACCTGTAAGCTGATCCCTGCTGAGCCAAAGCACTTTTTCATATACAAATTACAACCTTTAATAGAAACCTATTGGTCAGCATCTTATTAGCCTGCTGTTAGCTTCATTCCACAGAAAACTGAGAGAAACTAACAGAGTTGATAAAGAATAAAGAGAAATGTGCTGATTTAAAGCCTTTGAAGTGCTTCAGATGATCTCTGTCCACTTCTGTCCACTCATTCATTCATGTAAGCTTTCTAATGCAGCTTTGATCTTCACAGTCTGCTTGATGAAACTCATTCTAACCCTGAATGTCAGAGTGTTCCTCCTTCTCTTTCCCATCATTCATGCTGGCAGTGGAGGAGATTTGGATGTTGGACTGTGTTTTGGATGATGTGTGTATGTTTGTGTTGGACTGCTGTCTGTAAAGCAAACGCACATTTTGCTTTGGATTTCAGTGTCAGACAGACTTTAAGGTGGAATGAAGAGTTTGAGAGTTTCATAGTGAATTTTCCAGTGGAGGATTTTTCTTCTTCTGTGAAGGTTTGAAATGTGAACATTGTTCTGCTGCAGTCAATGGACTAAACCAGAGAAGAAGAAAACAGACTTTACCATGAAGATCCTCAGTGTGGATCAGTATAATATCAGCCTGATGTCTGCAGTTTAGTGTCAGCACAACTTTCACATCATATTCATCTCAGCACAACTAAAACATGCTGACTGACCTCAGAGTTTCAAGTTTACATCCTGGACTCTCCAGGAAACCACACAGATGCTTCACTCCTGGATCCTGCAGGTTGTTGTTGTAGAACAGGTCCAGCTCTCTCAGATGGGAGGGGTTGGACTTCAGTGCTGCTGCCAGATAATCACAGCTGATCTCTGACAAACCACAGCTGTCCAATCTGTATAAAGAATGAAAGATGTAAGTTTATTAGACAAAGTGCTTGAAATCATTCAGTGTTTCATCATCTGTTCAAAGCTGAAGAAGGTTCAGAATGTAGAAGTTTAGAAAATGGAAACTCCAAACAGCTGAAGCCAACAGGAAGCAGCTTCAAACAAACACAACAAGAGAAAAAACTCTGAATGTTTCACATTAAAGTCGTACATTTCTCATAAAAACAGGACAAAGACTTGAAAAAGTCGTGTTTTTCCTTCCAGGAACCACATGGCTTCACTTTTAAAGGTGAAGTGTGACAGAAATGGACATATTTGAAGTCCAACACCTTTTTCCAGTCACATTATTAAAGCAGACAAACTACAAGCTCATTTTCATTGCAACAAGTCATCTTCTGACCTGGACTAACAACACTGGTCTCTATGTGCAGCTGGCTGTGAGACCAGTGCTCAGGGAGCGTCTACAAAGTGCAACACTGAAAGAACATCACACACTCATTTGCTTCCAGCACTTTCACACAAACATCTACTGTCATTATTGTCACCAAACTCTGTGGATCCTTTATTGCAAATTCAAATGGGATCAAATGGTCAGACAAAAGAGGGTTATGAGGAAATATGATGAAATGTTGTGTATTAGCAGCAAGTTATTGAATCATTTTCCTCAGAAACCAAACAAAATGATTGACAAACATGTTTTTACAAACTCAGTGTTGGACTTGGATCAGCAGGATAAGCTGATGTTTAAAGGCATTTGAGTCTCGCTGTATGAGAGTCCAGTTCTTACTCAATATTTATGGATGATGTTCTTTCAGTGTTGCACTTTGTAGACGCTCCCTGAGCCTCACAGCCAGCTGCACATGGACCAGCTGACATTACCCAGCATTAGAGGCGGCTGTAAAAAATTCATGTTCCCATTTAAATGGTTTTAATTTGAATAAAACGATGTTGATTCATTCAATCCTGAATCGATGTTTAATATAAATGTATTTTGCCAGAATCTCAGGTTAAAGCTCACAAACTATTTCAACAAGCAGCAAACAGCTAAAACAGTAAATGAGAGCAGCTAAACACACAAAGATGGAAACACAGAGCGTGGATCGTTCACTCGACGGCACGTACACGGACACGCCGTCGGGGCTGAAAGTGGACAGCTCACAGATCCTGAAGCTGCAGGTTTCATCTGTCTCCAACCAAAACTGAGTGAAGCAGCAGCAAAAGAAGATCCAAACTCTGCTTCACGTTTGATCAATATGCTCATGAATTCTCTCTGACTTTGGCTGTTCCTGCCTGCACAGCTCTCTCTCTCTCAGTGTACTCCAAGAACAGCTTCAAACATCTGTTTCTGCATCATTCACTGTTTATTAGCCACCAGTCTGCTGTTGTGTTCAGTGCTGTCGGCCTCTGACAGTAAAGCCTCATTTCTGCTGTTCCATGGAAACTTTTTAAAATGATGACAGATTACAAACTCTCAGCTGTGTCTGTAATCTAACCTCTGTAACTTTGCTTCACTTCAGCAGCATCAGCTCATGTTCACATGTTGCTTCATGGTTTGCTTCAGTTTTTGATCGACTGCAGAATATTTTGAAGGTTATCTGCTATAAAAAGCCAGAAGAGGAAAATCTGCTTCATGTGTTTCTGTTTGATCCTCAGTGACTTTGACACAAAGGCCTCTGCTGTGATGATCACACCTCTGATCAAGTCTCACAGTGTCACAACTGATAAATGATCAGAGTTAGAATATTTCTGACTGTCTGCTGTGTGCCGTGACCTTTGACCTGCTAAAGACAGTCAGCTGTGGATTATTCATTGTTGTGTCTGATACTTAGAACTGTGAGGAAGAAGCTACTCAGTTAATCAGGGTCCCCTCTCTCTGAATCAGGAAAGGTGGGCAGGCCGCGTGTGGGCCGCGGGCCATACGTTGAGTATCACTGTTTGAAATGTGAACATTGTTCTGCTGCAGTCAATGGACTAAACCAGAGAAGAAGAAAACAGACTTTACCATGAAGATCCTCAGTGTGGATCAGTATAATATCAGCCTGATGTCTGCAGTTTAGTGTCAGCACAACTTTCACATCATATTCATCTCAGCACAACTAAAACATGCTGACTGACCTCAGAGTTTCAAGTTTACATCCTGGACTCTCCAGGAAACCACACAGATGCTTCACTCCTGGATCCTGCAGCTTGTTGTTGGAGCTCAGGTCCAGCTCTCTCAGATGGGAGGGGTTGGACTTCAGTGCTGCTGCCAGATAATCACAGCTGATCTCTGACAAACCACAGCTCCACAATCTGTATAAAGAATGAAAGATGTAAGTTTATTAGACAAAGTGCTTGAAATCATTCAGTGTTTCATCATCTGTTCAGAGCTGAAGAAGGTTCAGAATGTAGAAGTTTAGAAAATGGAAACTCCAAACAGCTGAAGCCAACAGGAAGCAGCTTCAAACAAACACAACAAGAGAAAAAACTCTGAATGTTTCACATTAAAGTCGTACATTTCTCATAAAAACAGGACAAAGACTTGAAAAAGTCGTGTTTTTCCTTCCAGGAACCACATGGCTTCACTTTTAAAGGTGAAGTGTGACAGAAATGGACATATTTGAAGTCCAACACCTTTTTCCAGTCACATTATTAAAGCAGACAAACTACAAGCTCATTTTCATTCCAACAAGTCATCTTCTGACCTGGACTAACAACACTGGTCTCTATGTGCAGCTGGCTGTGAGACCAGTGCTCAGGGAGCGTCTACAAAGTGCAACACTGAAAGAACATCACACACTCATTTGCTTCCAGCACTTTCACACAAACATCTACTGTCATTATTGTCACCAAACTCTGTGGATCCTTTATTGCAAATTCAAATGGGATCAAATGGTCAGACAAAAGAGGGTTATGAGGAAATATGATGAAATGTTGTGTATTAGCAGCAACTTATTGAATCATTTTCCTCAGAAACCAAACAAAATGATTGACAAACATGTTTTTACAAACTCAGTGTTGGACTTGGATCAGCAGGATAAGCTGATGTTTAAAGGCATTTGAGTCTCGCTGTATGAGAGTCCAGTTCTTACTCAATATTTATGGATGATGTTCTTTCAGTGTTGCACTTTGTTTGGCACAAAATGAAATTATTTGGCCTCTCAGATGCTTTTAGAGATTCCCAAATGACTGATGATGACATCTCTGGGGTCTGATTGATAGACAAAAAATCTCTTTGAGACCTTTTGTAACTGACAAACTCTTCATCTGCTAACAACACTGAGTTGAATCTCCATGGCTGATAGTTGGAGCAGGCATCAGGAATACACATTGAAAAAACAAGAGGAGAAATCACCAGAGTCTTATAATCACATTCTGTAACTAAAGGGAGACGTTTTTCTATACAAATATATGTTTTATGGACATTAGAAAAAAAGAGTATTGATGTGAAGCAGGATTATGAAATCTCCATACATCAGCCAGCCCATAATTATCAAGAAAGCTCTGAATGACGCATGCTGAGTTTGGACTAAGTGTACTTTTGTGTGAACTGTGGTCCATAGCAGATAATGAGCAGTTTAGGTCTCCCTCAAAGATGATATTGTGTGATGACATATTGGGGAGCCGCGCAAAGACATTAGTGAAAAATCTGTGATCGTCCCAATTAGAGGCGTAGATATTTGCTAAGATCAAAGGAAAACCATAAACTATATTTTCTGCACTTAAAATCCTGTAATTTTCTCATAAATCGACAGTGCGCCTTATGGATGAATTCTGGTTGTGCTTACTGACCTCGAACCGATTTTATGTGCTACACGGCGCTCAGAAACCTTTCAAAAGATGTTTTGGTACGACTTTGCTCAGCTACGAGGCCGCACCGCTTGATGGATTGTTGGAGCATTACAGCTACGAGGAGCCTCGCGGAGTGATACGTACTCTGCTTCAACGTAATATTACTGTATTGAGTGTGTATAAGGACCATAAATGGCACCTGTAAGAGACACGGTTACAAAGAGGGTTTCAAACTCCAGGCTGTCAGTCACGCAGTAGAACCTGGGAACAGAGCAGCTGCTTGTTATTATGCTCAGCGTCTGTTTACATTTTGACTGCACGATTGTGAGCTTTTTGTTTTGCACAAACACAACATTGTTTTCTTTTATTTATGGAGCATTATTATTTAATAAATGCTGATCATTTATTCCTGAGTAATTGTTTCATGTACATCTACGCTGTATGTTAATAAATGTGCCTGTGTGAGATTTGGGACACAGCTTTGACTAAGAACTCTCTTTTTGTTGGTACTTTCTGGCTTTAAAAATATCGAGATATATATCGTATATCGCCATCCAGCTAAAGAATATCGAGATATGAACTTTGGGTCATATCGCCCAGTCGTAATATTGCAATAGGTTGTCCGTTAAACTCAAGCGGGGCTTGGGCCCTGGCACGGCGTAGCCACACAATCCTGGTAGTAGTGACGCTCGGCTATGACGGCGTGCGGGTTACCAGCTGGCTTTCTCAGGATAGGGCTCCTGTGTGAGCGGTCGACAATAATGTCTTTATCCATACCCAGCACTTCACGTAGTAGCACGGATACGGCCGTGGAGGAGCTCGAGTCCAGGCCCTCTGGGATCCCTATGATGTGGATGTTAGCTCTCCGCTTCCTGCCTTCATCACATTTATCCTTCAGGTCAGACAGCTCCTCCTTCATACTCTCTACTGTAGACTGCAGGGTGGTCACCTCATCGCTCCACATTGACAGCCCATCCTCAGCTTCTTTCACTCTAACCTTTACTCCATCAACTTCGCCGCACGTCGCCGCCATGCTGTTAGCGATCTCATTTCTCAGTCCTTGCACGTCAGCCCTTATATTGTCAAAATCTTCTTTCAATGCATTTCTGAGTTCTTCTTTTAACAGCCTACTAATGTCCTCTTTAATGGATTGAAGAAGCTCCAGTTTTAGAGCAGTAGGATCCACATCACGCGCGTCTGTTGAGTCTGCTCTTCAGCGGCCGTAGAGCTGGACGCTGCCCTTTGGCCATCATCGATACTCTCGCCCGAGATCGCACCGGGGCTAAAATATTCACCTGCTCAGCTGTTTTTGATCAGTTTGAGCCTGTGTGGTTTGATCAGGTGGAGGAACGATGTGATGCTATAAAGACATCATCTTGTCCAAATGATGTTGTTCCAACACGTGTTTAAAAAGATTTTAAAGGTTGTTGGTTCCGACATCTTAGCGATTTTTAACAGCAGTCTTAGTTCAGGTGTTGTACAGCCTGTTTGAAACATGCTGTTGTACAGCCTGTACTAAAAACCTGATCTGGATCCTCTGTCCGCTCAAATTTCAGGCCTATTTCAAAGCTTCCCTTCCTGTCGAAGATTTTGTAAAAGATTATATTTGTTCAGCTGCAATCTGTTGTAAAGGTTTCAGTCTGGTTTTAAAGCTCTTCACAGCACTGAAACTGCACTTTGGAAAGTTCTTAATGATCTTTTATCAGCCACTGATCAGGAGACTCAGCTGTGCTTTTGGATCTGACCGCTGCCTTGACCACAGCATCTTGACCTCACCATTGGAGCATGGCGGCATCAAGGGCGCTCTATTAGACTGGTTCAGCTCTTTTATTAAATCGCATTATTACATTTGGGGCTTATATTTGACGGCAATTTGAAAAACAGCTGAGCTCAGTTGTACAGTGGTCTTTCTTCAAACTGAGGCTTTTATCTAAGGTGAGATCATTTATATCTTTTAAAAACCTTGAACGGGCGATCCACGTTTTCATGACGTCCCAGCTGGATTATTGTAACTCCTTATATGTTGGAGTTAGTGGGACCTGCCTGGCAAGACTGCAGCTGGTCCAGAAAGCTGCAGCTCGTCTTCTGACACAAGCTCAAAGACATTTATCGTCCCAACAACCACATATACGCTGGTCCCTCGCTGTAACACAGTTCACCTTTGGCGGCCTCGCTGTTTCGCTGATCTTTTTTGTGCAATTTTGCATGTTTTTGTTTTTTACAGCGCATTGTGTTCTGCGTCCTGATTGGCTGTAGACCATTGTCAGCCAATCTCGTGCCGTGTCTCCTGTACAGTACAGAATGTGTTCAAATTTACAGCAGTGTGACTCTGCAGTGCTGCACTGTATGTTTGTACGTTTTGTCCCAACAAACAACAATGATGACGAGACGTTTTGCACCTGTGGTAGCAGCCAAAGGCAGAGGAAGATGCTGACCATCATAGTTTCAACAAGGAGGCAAAAAGGTTGTAACTGTCCACAACAAGAACATCGTAAGGATGGAGTCAGCTTTGGCTTTGTGGCTCAGTGACCGCAGGAAAAAGAACATCGTGCTGGACACCAACATTATCTGCAGAAAAACTCAAAAGCTTTATGCAACTTTACCTGACAGCGAGGAGCCCAGGCCATGGACGAGTGCTCCTCACACAGAAGCTCATTTAATGCCAGCAAAGGCTGATTTGACACGTTTCAGAAACACTTTGCTTTCATTCTTTAATAATGAACTTATTTTTCTATGAAGGTTTGAACTTTGTTTAAACAAGAGAGAAAAGTGTGAAAATGTTCATGCCTGTCTGAGAAAAGTGTAGAAAGTGTGCAGTGAGGGTTTAACTGCCTTAAAACTTCTATAATACTTGTAAAACATAAAGCTGCTACTTCATTCTGAGACTTATTTTTAGAACGTAACTCGATAAACGAGCGACCGCAGTAATGTATTGTGTTTATTTTGAAAACTCTCAACAGGATCTTCAGATTTATTTTGAAAGCTTTATCTGGAAAACACAAACACATAAGCAGGAAACAAAGAGCGTGATATGAAACGATAGACGTTTTCATATGGTCATCATATATACATCGTTCTATCGAACAGCCCCAGCTCCTGCTGTCAGTCTCTGTAAATCTGCTCTGAAAACACATTTGTATTCACTGGCTTTTAATACAGCATGAGAGTTATTTGATATTTGATGTGTGATATTAATATTAGGAGTTATTTTAATAGTTATTTTGGATTCTTGTACAGCACTGTGGTCAACGCTGCTGCTGTAATTAATGTGCTATAAACACATAAACAATCTGCAGTTAAACATCCAAAACTAAAGATGTGATCGCTGCCTTTAGAAAATGTGCTGATGCACAAGATATCAGCTCCATTAAGGTGGAATGTGGCCGTGTTAGAAACATGTTGGAAGAAGTTTGAAGCTGAAACTGTGAAGCTGAGAGTGAAAGAGCTCCAGCGTCTGTCACAGGAAACTTTCTTATTTCCACACTGATGAAAGCATCAAGCTTTGATTTCCTGCTGCTTTTATTGAGTCACACTGTGAAACTGAGCCACAGCTGAACCAGCATCCCTGTACAGCAGACACTTACAGCGCTTGGCTGCTTCCATTGAACCCTCTGCACAGAGCTTCAGTTTCCTCTTCTGGTCCCAAAGTGCAGAACAACAAGGTTTCAAACAGCTTCGTTCCAGCAGCATCAGCCACAGACATGCAGAGAGAATCCTTTGGTTGTGTTGTGTGTTTGCATATCTGCTGTCTGTGTTGCTTTGTGAGGATGGATCATCTACTGCAGCTCCAGATAAGCAAGCTGGACCTGAACCTGGTAGCTTCACTTAGAAGACACTTGTGACGGGAACGTGTGAGAAGTTTTGTGCAGACAAGTTTGGATTTAGAGTGTGGGACGAGCTCTCCACAGTCTTTGTGGAGATCCACATTCTGCATACTGCCTGTGAGAAGCTGCAGACATTTGTCCTCCAAATCCACTGAGCAGCTGCTCGTGGTGGTATTAGCTTTAAGTGTGCGTGTTAGCATGAAGCCTCGGTCACACTCTGCTGTGGACACGGTCACGGACAGCTGGACGCCTGATGGACGAGTCGTCCTTCCTGTGAAACTTCTTTGAGCATGAGAATAGCATAAGAAGCTCAGTGGACACTGTTCAGTGTTTTAACTCTCGCTTTCACTTCAGCTTCACCAACAACAGCACAAGCAGAGCAGCCCACTGCCTGCATGGCTGGGACAGCGCCCCCTGGTGACTGTAAACCACTACAACATGTAGACGGCCGTCTGCAGGCTGGATGTAGTGTGACACACTGTAATGTGTGGTCACATTATGTGATTTAAGCTTTTAGGTGTAGTTTTGTTAAGGAAGGGCCTTAATCTTGTGATTTTTGTTGGAGATCCAACATGTGGTGTGATCCCTAGTTACGCCACAAGGGGGCACTTCCGCCCCAGTGAGATGGTTTAGTGTGACGCTACTGCTCGTCTTCAGATCTGGCAGAAGCGAGAGAGGAAACACACTACCTGTCGTCCATCTCATAATTTATCTGTTTTTTTCAGGTTAGTAAGTAATAAGGCCACACATGTGGTCCACATAATTTACATGCCAAATAAGGGTAAAACCTGACCAGCAGTTTGTTTTGCTGGGATCTGTATTCGTCTGTTTTGCTCATTGAAATGTGTTACGATCGAGAGTAGGAGCTAGCTTAGCTCGCCACATCCTAGAGTAGCTGTTAGCTTTGTTGTTTTCTAAACTTAAGGCACCCTCTTGTAACAAAAGTACACCACGGCTCCTGTATATTTGAGTTAATGTGTTCGCAGAGACAGTTTGATATGTTGTCACTGTTATTGTCCGAAGTTAGTGTAATAACCTATAATAATTCTGATCGCTCTGCAATGTTGATGTGGAGATTTCCACTACACAGATACGCCATTAGTATATGGTACAATACTGGAATGTTTGCTTTATCAAACGATGTGTGAAAAAAAGTGTGATTTATAGCTCTTAGTAACAAACAACAGAGATGACTGTTTAGATTTTTGTTTATACTATTATTATACTATTTTAGTTTATTCTGATTTTGGGCTTTGGGAATGTGAGACAGAGATGTTAAGAAGTTTTTGCAACCTGTAGTGAACACATGAATGTGTTTAAATAAAGATCTGGCAGAAGCGAGAGAGGAAACACACTACCTGTCGTCCATCTCATAATTTATCTGTTTTTTTCAGAACCAGACATAATCTGTCAGCCGCCCTCTTGCTTGGGGTGTGTTACAGATTCTTGGGGGCTCGTCCGGGATTGGCTCTCCACATTGCCATGAGCTAATCCCACAACCTACAACACCTCGTGCTGGTAAAGCTGACAGCGTGATGCCGGCTGCCCCAAAGTGAGCTGTCTGTGTGAGACAAGCTGAGACCAAGTGAGGAAGAGGGTTGGACCCAAAAGCAACCTACTGCGAGAGACTGGGGAAGACGTCGTCATGGCAGACCAGGAGAGGAAAAGCCTGGTATGGGACATCAGGAAAAGCCTACTGTCGCTGTCATCAAACGAACTTTTCCAGATTGCTTCTACAGTCAGCCCTGCTCCAGGCAAAGATGCTGCAGAGCTTTCCAGCGGAGACGCAGAGGGATGTTTCGAGTACATCCACGCCTTTATGTACAGTAAGAACTTATTAGATGCTGAGGATAGGGGCATGGGAGAACTACTAGCCCTAAAAGATGTTGTCGATGAGGTTGTTCAGTCTCAAAGTAGTGTAATTTTACCTGCTGGGTCAAGTGTAAATACAAAGCCAATGTCCCCACTTATCACTGTCCCACCTACTGCATCAGCCCAACCAGCTAACACTGATGTACTATTTTCTGATGTAACAAATGTAACCACTCCTGTAACAGCAAACGCCAAGCTAATCACTGAGACAACTAATGAACTCAGTTGTGACGTTTCACCAGAGAATGTCCAAAAGATGCTGTTAGACTATGAGGATTTGAGCCGAAAGCTTGGTAGGCTGATGCACATTCCCACACCTCAAGCTACAGCACAACCTACACTCTCAGTCCCACATCACTCTGAGACACAGATGGACGTTTCCAGACACAGAGGACCCGAACAAGTAGTATCATTGAAGGATCTGTCCTACATCCATCGCCGTGAATTCAAAGTTCAAGGAGGCCAAATTGGAGATCACTCATCCGATATAAGCTTTAACAGTGTTTGCAGACAGATAGAGGAGGGGATAAAGGACAATCTCACTGAGTCTGAGATCGTGAGAGGTGTGCTAAGGATAATAAAGCCAGGAGATTTCAAGGACATGCTGGTCAATAAAGAAGACATGACTGTGGCTGAGCTCAAGGGGTTCCTCCAGTCGCACTTAGGTGAGAGGAATAGCACAGAACTATTCCAAGAACTAATGTGTGCCAAACAAAATGAGCATGAAACCCCTCAGCAGTTCCTCTACCGTGTTATTGGACTGAAGCAAAGAATATTGTTTGGGTCAAAACAGCCAGGGACTGATATCAGGTATAGCCCAGATACAGTACAAGATGTCTTCCTACACACAGTGTATCAGGGAATAGGACACAAGTACAACGATATTCGCAGGGAGCTTAAACCTTTACTTTCAGACAACACAGTTACAGATGAGACAATCCTAAAGCATGTCATGAGGGTAACAAGTGATGAAAGTGAACGACAAAGGCGTTTGGGGTCAACACAACGCTCAAGACAAGCTGCTGCACATAGTCTACAGGTTGAGGGAGAACAGGTTAAGCAGGCAAATATAAAGAAAGACATGACAGAGCATAGAGCTAAATCAGATGAAGTACAGAAGCTTGCAGAGAAAATAGATGTGCTCACCAAATTAGTAGACACCCTAGCAGAGAAAGTGGAGAGGAGCCAGTCATACAGCTGTCTACCCCCCAAGCCACAAGCAACCAGAAGAGGAAGCCGTTATGGTTGTCCAAAATGTGTGCAGGAGGGGTTACAAGATTGTAAACACTGCTTCTCTTGTGGCGAACAGGGACACAGAGCTGTGGGTTGCCTAAAAAACCCTAAGCAGCAGGGAAACGTGAACCGGTTGCTGTGGGGGGACAAACAGTAACCGGAGTCCTTCCCAAGTCCCAATTCACAGACAGGGGAGCTGAAACAGACACCACCCACAAGGTGACGGGGAACAGTAGTTTCAAAACAACTATTGAAACAGCTGCTGTTAACAAAAAGCATAGCCGTGAGAGAACTGCTGCTGACCCCCTAAAAGACACGATGCCTACCAATGAACCTGTTGCCAAATTAATAGGTAGGAAAGCTTTGACTAAGTGTATTCTCAATGGCCTCGCAGTCAATGCTCTCTTGGACACTGGGGCCCAAGTCAGCATAATAGACCGCCATTGGAGAGACAAGTACTTACCTGATCTTGACGTTCGCCCCCTGACTGAGCTAATTGAGCTCATGGAGGATAAAAAGACACTGGAAGTGTATGCGGTCAATGGAGGGCTAATCCCCTTTGATGGCTGGGTGATCATAACCCTGAACTTACCAGGAAATGAGGACCCAGATTTATCAGTCAGTGTACCCTTCCTGGTGAGCTCGTTGCCCTTAGAAATGCCACTTTTGGGATTCAATGTGGTTGAAGTAGTGATTCAGGGAAAACCAGAAAGGCTAGCTTCCACTTTAAGTCGCCTCCTAGGTGGGGCAATGTCCATCCCAGATGACACAGCAAAGACTATTGTCCATTTTGTGCAGACAAAAAAACCTGTTTCTGCTCAGGGGCGCCTGAGAACAGGTCCGAAAGACAAAGTCATCCCAGCTGGTAGCGTAACCTGGGTAAAATGTAAAGTACCACCACAGTTTGACTCTGGCGACCCACTAGTGCTGTTCGAACCTGAGGAAAATTGCCCACAGTTACAACAGCTAGATGTGGGTGAGGGCCTCTTAGAAGTTCAGATGGGCAGAACTCCACATGTAAATTTGCCTTTAGGAAACCAGACAAAACACGACATTATTCTACCTCGAAAAGCTTTGATTGGCAGTATCCAGCCTATCAAGAAAATTGTTGAGACTGACTCACTCCCAAACAGAGACCTGGAGATTCAGAGTCCTACCACTGCACCACCTACTGCAAGTTGTTCCACTCTATTGTGGCATCCACCCGTTGATGTACATCACCTCACAGAGGAGCAGCAGGGAGTTGTAAAGAAAATGCTGTTTGAGGAGTCAGCTGCTTTTGCAAAGGATGCTAATGATATAGGCTGTATTACAAGCCTAGAGCTGTCACTAAATCTTAAAGATGACATCCCTGTGCAAAAAGCCTACAGCTCAGTTCCAAAGCCATTATTCAACGAAGTAAAGGAGTATATCCAGGACCTTCTAGCAAAGGGCTGGATAATCAAATCAAAATCTCCTTATGCTGCCCCTGTTGTATGTGTCCGCAAAAAGGATGGCACATTACGCCTGTGCATCGACTACCGGTTACTAAACCAGAAAACCATACCTGATAGGCACCCACTGCCCCGTATCCAAGATCTGATCGATACGCTGGGGGGCCACTGCTGGTTCAGTATTCTTGACCAAGGAAAGGCGTACCACCAGGGATTTATGGCAGAGGGCTCAAGGCATCTCACAGCCTTTGTAACTCCCTGGGGGTTGTATGAGTGGGTCAGAATACCCTTCGGCCTCTCCAATGCGCCTGCAGCCTTTCAGAGGAGTATGGAGGAGATGCTGGATGCATTTAGGGATGAATGTTGCATTCCCTACCTAGATGACATCCTCTGCTATGCCAAAACCTTTGAGGAGCATGTTGAGGGCGTCCGCAAAGTTTTGAAAGCACTTCAGCATCACGGTGTGAAGCTAAGGCCTGAAAAGTGTGAACTCTTTTGCAGACAAGTAAGATATTTGGGTCGCCTTGTATCAGCAGAGGGTGTGCAAATTGACCCAAAGGATCTAGAGGCTGTGCAGTCACTCAGGGCCAAAACACCGCAGACTGTTGGCGATGTGAGGCGGCTCCTGGGCTTCCTCAGCTACTACCGTAGCTATATTCAGGACTTCTCACGTATCGCAAAGCCTGTGTATGAGCTTCTCCAAGCCAAGTCTGACATGTCACGAGCACCACCTCACCAGAGGAAAACCAAAGGCAGTCAGCTGTCTTCCAATACTCCTGTGGTGTGGACTGGTGAACACCAGGGGGCACTGGAGCAACTCATTGACATGCTCACCCACCCTCCAGTCCTGGCCTACCCAGACTTCCACTTACCTTTCTTGCTACACACAGATGCCTCAGAGCAAGGCCTTGGCGCTGTACTCTATCAGCAGCAAGATGGTAAGCTAAGGGTTATTGGGTATGGCTCCAGAACGCTGTCTCCAGCCGAGAAAAACTATTGCCTGCACAGTGGGAAATTAGAATTTCTGGCGCTTAAATGGGCAGTGTGTGAAAAGTTTAGAGACTACCTCTATTATGCCCCACACTTCACCATCTATACTGACAACAACCCTCTGACTTACATAATGAGCACTGCTAAGCTTAATGCTGTTGGGCATCGCTGGGTTGGGGAGTTGTCAGATTTTCGGTTTGAGATAAAATACAGACCAGGAAAGGTAAATATAGATGCTGACACGTTGTCCCGCATGCCCCTTGACATTGAGAAGTACGTGACAGCATGTACTCAGGGGCTCTCTCATGAAGTTGTGCAAACCACATGGGGTGGGGCCAAAGCAGCCCAGGAACAGGATGTAGCTTGGGTCGCCATCCTGGCTCTTACTGCTAACACGAACCAAGACCCCCCAACTTCACTTCCAACCATAAGCAGTGAGGAGTTGGTGAAGGCTCAAAGGGAAGACCCAGCAGTGGGAGAAATCATTCGGCTAAAAGAGACAAATGCTGTAATGACAAACGAGATACGACAAACAGTAGGTAAAGCTGCAAGGAGATTGCTTCATGAATGGAGCAAACTGTGCCTTGACAATGGACTTTTGTATCGACGTACTACTGAAAGACAGCAACTTGTTCTCCCAGCAGTTTACAAGGCCAAGGTACTAAAATACCTCCATGACGACATGGGACACATTGGTACTGACCGAGTACTGGCCCTAGCTAGAGAGAGGTTCTACTGGCCATTTATGAAACAGGAAGTTGAAAACTATGTCACAAGGAAGTGTCCCTGCATAAAACAAAAAAAACCGGTTGGACATGTCCGTGCCCCAATGGGCACAATCACTTCAAACTCACCTTTGGATCTTGTATGCATAGATTACCTGCACCTAGAGCCCAGCCGAGGTGGATATGAATATATCCTGGTCGTAGTAGATCATTTTACAAGGTTTGCTCAAGCATACCCGACCAAAAATAAGTCAGGCAAGACAGCAGCTGAGCGCATCTTTGGTGATTTCATCCAGCGTTTTGGATATCCCGGCAGGCTGCATCACGATCAGGGTCGTGAGTTTGAAAACGAGCTCTTTCGGACTTTAAGAGAGAAAGCTGGAATTGGACACTCAAGGACCACACCGTATCACCCCCAATGTAATCCCGCCGAGAGATTTAATCGGACTCTCTTGCAGATGCTTAGGACACTCGGCGACAAAGAAAAGCAATGCTGGAAAGATCACCTTCAGCAAACAGTGCACGCTTACAATTGTACGCGGCATGAGTCAACAGGGTATTCCCCTTACTTTCTGTTGTATGGGCATCACCCCCATCTCCCAATAGACTTGTTGTTTGGCCTGGTTGGGGAGAAAAAAACTGTGTCTCACAAACATTATGCTGAAAAGTGGGCAGAAAAGATGACTGAGGCGTACAAGATAGCCAGTGACAATAGTAAACTGTCCAGCGCACGAGGCAAATCCTACTATGACAAAAAACTCAGGGGTGTCGTCTTGCATCCTGGGGACAGGGTCCTCGTTAGAAATCTTGGTGAAAGAGGTGGGCCTGGAAAACTCAAGTCATACTGGGAAAAGAGTATCTACATAGTCAAAGCACAAGTAGCTGACAACCCCGTGTATGTCGTCTACCGAGAAGCAGGAGATAAGGATAAGACTAGAGTGCTTCACCGTAACTTGTTACTACTTGTGAATGACTTACCAGTTGAGGCCCCACAGCACATTCCTGAACCTACACCAAAGAGACAAACAAAATCAAACAACCTGCCAGGGGACAGAGGCAGGAGGAGGCAACAGACTGAAACAAGTGACTCAGACTCTGAAGAGAGTACTGGAAAATTCTGGTTGAGGCTTCCTGTAAAAGAAAGAGAGCCCATCAAAGGAAAGACTTACCATAGGATATCTACTGCAGAACAGCCCCACCCAGCCTCCGGTGAAGAAAACAGTCATGCAAAGGTACCCATCAGGGAAGAAAGCTGTATTGGCCGGCCAGTCAGCCAAGATCAAGTCAGTCTAGGAGACAACTTTCCAGAGGCGCTTTCACTACATGACCCAGTTCCATCAGAAAGTGCAGATGATGAACTGTCAATTCCAAATGAGGACAAACTGTCTGCACGCACCCCTCCACGATGTTCTACTAGCGACATGAGAAGGTCGACTAGGGAGAGGAAACCAAGGCAGATGCTGACATACCAAACACTGGGTGAACCATCGTACCAGCCTCATCCTACAGTTGCAACGCTCTCCTCACCCTACATGCCACCATGGACAGTTCCTTATCATATTCCAACACCCACATGCTTTACACCTCACCTTTCATATGCTTACACACCTTACATATACACACCTTTGTTATATTGAATAAGTGTATGTGTCAATGTTTTTGAGGAAAATTGAGGTTTGAATGCCAGGAGCCATTCTTATTTTGTCAGGGAGCGTGTGACACACTGTAATGTGTGGTCACATTATGTGATTTAAGCTTTTAGGTGTAGTTTTGTTAAGGAAGGGCCTTAATCTTGTGATTTTTGTTGGAGATCCAACATGTGGTGTGATCCCTAGTTACGCCACAAGGGGGCACTTCCGCCCCAGTGAGATGGTTTAGTGTGACGCTACTGCTCGTCTTCAGATCTGGCAGAAGCGAGAGAGGAAACACACTACCTGTCGTCCATCTCATAATTTATCTGTTTTTTTCAGGTTAGTAAGTAATAAGGCCACACATGTGGTCCACATAATTTACATGCCAAATAAGGGTAAAACCTGACCAGCAGTTTGTTTTGCTGGGATCTGTATTCGTCTGTTTTGCTCATTGAAATGTGTTACGATCGAGAGTAGGAGCTAGCTTAGCTCGCCACATCCTAGAGTAGCTGTTAGCTTTGTTGTTTTCTAAACTTAAGGCACCCTCTTGTAACAAAAGTACACCACGGCTCCTGTATATTTGAGTTAATGTGTTCGCAGAGACAGTTTGATATGTTGTCACTGTTATTGTCCGAAGTTAGTGTAATAACCTATAATAATTCTGATCGCTCTGCAATGTTGATGTGGAGATTTCCACTACACAGATACGCCATTAGTATATGGTACAATACTGGAATGTTTGCTTTATCAAACGATGTGTGAAAAAAAGTGTGATTTATAGCTCTTAGTAACAAACAACAGAGATGACTGTTTAGATTTTTGTTTATACTATTATTATACTATTTTAGTTTATTCTGATTTTGGGCTTTGGGAATGTGAGACAGAGATGTTAAGAAGTTTTTGCAACCTGTAGTGAACACATGAATGTGTTTAAATAAAGATCTGGCAGAAGCGAGAGAGGAAACACACTACCTGTCGTCCATCTCATAATTTATCTGTTTTTTTCAGAACCAGACATAATCTGTCAGCCGCCCTCTTGCTTGGGGTGTGTTACAGTAGCACCACCGCAGAGACGTGCTGCAGCTCTGTTTAGTTACCCAGCTGACAGCAGAGGCTGTAGTTTACTGTTACCAACATGGAAAACTGAAGCTTCACCAGCTGGAGCTACAGAGCTGGAGAACAAAGGAGACTGAGAGGCCAGAATGATGTGGGAGGAAACATCAAGAGCCTGTTTGAAAGGAGACACATGTGGATGCTGTGCCAGTCTGTGGTCTGTCAGAAGTCAGCTGAGTCACACTGCAAGAAGCTGCAGAATCTCAGAGGAGGAGATTTGGAAGTGTTTGTGGGACAAACTGGACTCAAAGAAAGAAGATGTTTGTGAAGTCTTTGGTGGAGGTGAGCAGTGTGAAGCAGAACACATGCAGATGAATCAGGAGGTCAGCATCAGTGTCTCCTTGTGGTGGACGGTAAAAGAATCAGAGCCAACGCTCCCGTCCACCCTCAGCATGAAGCAGTGCTGTTTCTGAAACAGGAGGACAAGTCCAGAGAAGACAGAGGAAGCAAAGATGAGGGTGGGACAGGACAGCAGGACTTCCTTCACACCTGCAGCTCCATCACACTGCTGTAGCTCCTCTTCATCACACATGTACCTGCAGCCTGTCTTCAAGTCCAGGAGTCACCTCCACACAGTGTAGAAGCCTCCTGTGCAGACCATGGAGTCCAGCCTCTGTCAGGGAAGTCGGCACTAAAGCCTGAAAGACTTCAATCTGTCTCTGCTCCACCCGAGAAAGACCAGCACCGTACTTGTTGTGCATTCAAGGAGGGAACATCAGCGCTGCATCGTGGGAACAACACCGCAGGAACAAAGACACAGCACGGCCGATGAAGGACGAGGACAAAGGAAAGGTGAGTGAGAAGACCCTGGTGGTGTGGACGGACCTGCAGGGGCTCCAAGACTGAGGAGCAGAGACGTCCATGTACCAGCTGAGGATGCTGCAGTGATCCAGGGAGCTCGGTCCAATCTGAGGCCGTGTGAACTACGTGGACCACAGTTTCTTCACAGACTTCAGCCACGTGAACATCTGGAGATCCAACAGTGCACGAGCTGTGAGCCATCAGCTGTTTCTCTCAACAGCTGCTGGAATGAGAGCTGCTGGAATCATCTCGAGCAGCAGGAAATCACTGATGTTGTTTCTAACCAAAGATATGGGACTGAGCTCCGCTGAGCTCCTTCTACTTTCATCCAGATAGAAACTGCTACAGTCTGCTGATTATTGCTTTGCCTCCATCACACGAGCTCTTTATCCTGTTCTTCACTCTCATTGGTTCTTTGTCTGCTTGTTTTTACAACAGTAGTCTTCTGATTGGTCAAAGAAGACAATCAGCTGTGACTAAATGTAGCTCCTACAGCAGTGATGGGAATAACTACTGAAGCTAATCCAGTATCAAAGCTCAGGAATCAGCAGCTCCCACCTCGTTTTCTTTCAACAACTATTTTTAGCTGCTGTGTTTTTGTGTTTCTGCAGACCTCAGACATCCTGCTGCTCTGGACAACTTTTTCATTCTTTTGTATCATTATTTTGCTTTTCTTTTATTATTATGTTATATGTATTAATATGTGAAACACTTATTCTTTGTGTTTTTGCTTTGCTCCTGTCAAACTGCTTTAATAAAATCTGCTGCAGTCTAAACTGTGGACGTTCCCTTTTTAACCCTTTGTGAAACAATAAAGGTTTAAATCTGAGTATTCATCTATGTTAGTGTTTAATGGGTCTAATAGGTTGCTTTGGCCTTTCCCAGTAATATCTTCCCTTGCAGTCTGTGGTCCAGGCTTCTAAAACCATCCCAGGTTAACAAGAACTACAATCTAGAGGAGAGCTGCCATAACAGGTGTGACTGATGAGATCTGACCTGCAAGGTTACTCAGGTTTGTTTGTATCAGGACAAGCAGGGAAGCCGCCTGGACGTCAAAGTAGTTAGAGCTGGGCGAGTGTCCTCACCCACATCGGCTTCACAACTCTGCATCATCTACTGAGTAAAACTCAGAGCATCAGAGATTAGAAGGTCTACAAAGAGCTGAACCAGACTTCCTGTATAAAGGTTTTAGTTCCACAGATCGACAGTGTCAGCACAACTAAAACGTGGAGACTGACCTCAGAGTTTCAATTTGATGTTGTGGATTCTCCAGAAGAACACACAGCTGCTTCACTCCTGAATCCTGAAGCTTGTGGTAGCTCAGGTCCACCTCTCTGGGATACGAAGGGTTGAGCTTCAGCACTGCTTCCAGATAATCACAGCTGATCTCTGACAAATCACAGCTCCCCAATCTGTATAGAGAATGAAAGATGTAAATTTATTAGACAAAGTGCTTGAAATCATTCAGTGTTTCATCATCTGTTCAGAGCTGAAGAAGGTTCAGAATGTAGAAGTTTAGAAAATGGAAACTCCAAACAGCTGAAGCCAACAGGAAGCAGCTTCAAACAAACACAACAAGAGAAAAAACTCTGAATGTTTCACATTAAAGTCGTACATTTCTAACAAGAGTGTTTTAAAGACAGAGTCACTGATGATCATCTTCTGCCCAGTAAAACTTTGGTTTTCCACATGTGAGTGTTAATGATGCACAAAGACTGTGAGTGCAAAGAGGGAGCGAGGAGGATGACAGAGAGATGGTACAGGAGCATCAAGAACCCGGCGAGGAAATGAGCAGAAGGACTTTGGAGCCTGTTGGATTGAAGCTTTCACAGAGACGTGTTTGACTGGACACCACCAGGACAGACTTTTAATCCCAGGATTTGGATGAGCTTTCTGTCTTTATGGTCACAAATGATGCCGTAACTCTGTGACTGTCCTGGAACTGTCAGCAGTGTGGTTACGTCCTTTTGACCTGAGTTTCCACAGCTCTTATAACAGCAGTGTACATTCAGACTGAGACACGCTTCAGTCTGTATGGACCTGTTTCTGTAGCTGCCACCATCATTCTACGGTCGTGTCCAAATTCATGGGCTGCATCCTCCCGAGGACCCGGCCTTTGCGGTCTACGTGGGCTGGGTCCTCAGAAGGTCGGGTAGGCTGGAAATAAACGGCTGGGGAAATTGGACGGTCTAGCCTTCTGATTAGCGTCACCGCTGTCTCGGTGGAGTTTAATAAACTCAGCCGTCTGCTCCTTGCTATCTAAAATATAACAGGACACTGGCGTAAATTCTCGACCGTCTCATACTTCTGTTTAATCAGTTTTCTGTTTGACGTTTAGTCAGCTCTGTAAAGACCAAGGAGGAACCCACCTGGGGGATTAATAAAGTTTTATTTTATCTAATCTAATAACTTTAATCTCAGCCAAACCGATTTACTCACGAACAAACAAAACACTGAAAAAAGCCAAACAATAACATTTTGAGGTTGTCTAAGTGACTTATATATCACGTTTAACCTGAGTAGCGAAAGTCCGCGGTGATCTGAAAATGATGTGCCGGGAGTTGTGCCGTTCTCGGCGGCTTCAGTGACCCTCGAGCTCCCGGCGAGCTATCGAGCTGGTGGGTAGCAGACGTCTCCGAAAACGTCGAAGCACTTTTGCAAATATGCGGTATCTTGATAAACCGAGCAGATATTTGATGTTTACACAGCTACTTTCTCGCCTGAAAATATGTTAAAAGTTTATTTTGTGACCGAAAAAGATTAGTATGAGTAATTTTAAAACTTAGTAGCGGCCGCCATTGTTGGAAACTGGAGTTTGGCTGGGCCGCGCTATGAATTCTGGGATATGGTAGGCCACGAAGGACACACCCGACCCATCCTTCAAATTCGGGGAAAAGGAGGACGCATTTGTTGGCTGCATTCGGAGGAGTCTACGAATTTGGACAGCCTTCGACGCGTCGCTGTGACGTAATCGGTCTACAAATGCGGCCTCAGGAGGATGCAGCCCATGAATTTGGACACGACCTACATGTTTGTACATCAGCTTATCAAATCCTGTCTGCTGTCTTCATTTATTACTCTTCACCTGCTTCACTGTCACTGTGTGGGCGGAGCTGCCTGAGCCCCACCCACACAGACACAGCTCCTCTCTGGAGCAAAACTTCTGCTTCATCTCCGCCTCTTTTCTTCATCCTCCACCTCTCTTTTCTCTTCTTCAGTGTTCTGCAGCCACAGAGTCTCACAGCCGTTAGCACGCCCATACCTGAGCAGCTAGCATTACCCAGCATGCCGTGCAGCAGTGTCAGTTTGTAAATGTGCAAGAATTCCTGCTCCAAACTGTTTCACAGAGTGCTGTGTGCCGTGACCTTTGACCTGCTAAAGACAGTCAGCTGTGGATTATTCATTGTTGTGTCTGATACTTAGAACTGTGAGGAAGAAGCTACACAGTTAATCAGGGTCCCCTCTCTCTGAATCAGGAAAGGTGGGCAGGCCGCGTGTGGGCCGCGGGCCATACGTTGAATATCACTGTTTGAAATGTGAACATTGTTCTGCTGCAGTCAATGGACTAAACCAGAGAAGAAGAAAACAGACTTTACCATGAAGATCCTCAGTGTGGATCAGTATAATATCAGCCTGATGTCTGCAGTTTAGTGTCAGCACAACTTTCACATCATATTCATCTCAGCACAACTAAAACATGCTGACTGACCTCAGAGTTTCAAATCGACATCGTGGATTCTCCCGAAAATCACACAGATGCTTCACTCCTGAACCCTTCAGGTTGCTGTAGGTTCCACTCAGGTCCACCTCTGTGGGATACGAGGGGTTGGACTTCAGTGCTGCTGCCAGATATTCAAGGCCAATATCTGACAAATCACAGTCCTTCAATCTGTGTAAAGAATGAAAGATGTAAGTTTATTAGACAAAGTGCTTGAAATCATTCAGTGTTTCATCATCTGTTCAGAGCTGAAGAAGGTTCAGAATGTAGAAGTTTAGAAAATGGAAACTCCAAACAGCTGAAGCCAACAGGAAGCAGCTTCAAACAAACACAAGAGAAAAAACTCTGAATGTTTCACATTAAAGTCGAACATTTCTAACAAGAGTATCTTAAAGACAGCGTCACTGATGATCATCTTCTGCCCAGTAAAACTTTGGTTTTCCTCATGTGAGTGTTAATGATGCACAAAGACTGTGAGTGCAAAGAGGGAGCGAGGAGGATGACAGAGAGATGGTACAGGAGCATCAAGAACATTAAAGTCTGGCGATTAAATGCCTCACTCCTAAATGATTGGCAGTTTTTTGAGTTCATACATACCGAACTAAAGACTTACTTGCAGTTGAACACAACTCCAGAGATATCGCCTTTAACTCTCTGGGTTTGCGCCAAGGCATACATTAGAGGTCGCATAATATCATTTACAAGTGCCGGGAAAAAAAGAAAAGAGGCTAGGCGGTGTGAATTGAAGGCCAAAATAAAACACCTAGAGCAACAACACAAAAAAGCACAGACAGCCAATTTCCTTTCCGATCTTAAAATGTTACGTAGTGATCTTAATAGTTTAATAAACGAGAAAATTGAGGGCAATTTCAGATTCACTAAACAAAAGTACTATGAACAGGGTAGTAGGGCTAGTAGATTGCTGGCAATAAGACTCAGGAAACAGCAAACTTGTAATATGGTCCAAAAGTTGAAGTCAGATCAAACCCTAATTACTAAACCAAATCAAATTGCAAGTTGTTTTGCCAAATTTTTCGAGTTATTATATATAAATTCAGATACATGTAAAGATAACAATACACTATCTGATTTCTTAGAAAAGATCAATTTAAAAACACTGCCAGAGTCTGTAGCAAAGGAGTTCGATGAACAAGAAATTTTACAGGTGATTTCAAACCTTAACACTTAAGAGGCTTAGCACTTAAAAAACTTAAGGACAAAGTCGCACCCTTATTACTGAAAGCTTACCACTGCGCTCTGGAGACTGGGACTATGAATTGAATTGAATTGAATGAATGCTTTATTGGACATATGCAGGTTGCCCCGCAGAGGAATAATGCTGCCTATTAACATTCCCAACTCTACATTTGATAATTTAGATGAACTTCTTTCCAAATTTAAATGGCAAAGCAAACGCCCAAGGATCAAGTTCCAAACATTAAAACTGTCAAACCTGCAGGGGGGATTGGCTGTTCCAAACCTGAAATATTATTTCTGGGCAGCTCAGATGAGACCCCTGACTGTATGGGTGCGGGATTTGTCTGAAACTCAGGGGCTAAACATTGAGAAGACAATGTGCAAAAGATCATTGGAATCCCTGCTTTTTTCTAACATTTCAATTAAAAATGTGCATATGGGGGAACGGACGAGGGTCACACTAAAGATTTGGCGTAGAATCAAACAATCATTTGGTCTTCCAAAAGAAATTTCAATTCTATCAAGCCTCTCCTCCCTGCAGGGTTTTTCTCCTATTGTGGAAGACTCTGGCTTCAGAGCATGGTCACATAGCGGGCTTCATAAACTTTGTCATGTTGTGAGGAATGGGCACCTGAGCTCATTTGAACAGTTGAGGTCAGTTTCGGCTTCCTTCTTCTGACTTTTTTAGATTTCTGCAGCTAAGAAGCTTTTTGACAAAACATAAAGAATGGAGGCAAGTTTTGGAGCCCTCACCCATTGAGGAAATATTTCTAAAAACATTTCAAAGTAATTCCTCCCCAAAATTAATCACTCATTTTTATAACCCATTTATGAGTTTCAATACAAATGCAACTTTGGATATTAAGGCAAGGTGGGAAGCTGAGACTGGCACTCAAATCTCAGAGGACACCTGGGAAGAGGTGTTCGGTGAAGCCCATCTGGTGACTAATTCTGGGCTGTGGAGAGAATTTAAATGGAAGGTGGTCATGAGATATTTTAGAACCCCAGAGATAATTGCCAAAATGAAGCCTACAAATCCTGACACCTGCTGGCGAAATTGTGGTACTTCTTTAGGAACCCACTCACATATATTCTGGTCATGCCCAAAAATCTGCTCACTTTGGAATGACATATTTAAAGTTCTCAGTACAGTTTTCCAACAACCATTAACAAAGACCAACAGTTAGCCATTTTAGGAGTCTTACCAAAGGGTTTTGCGGGAAACAATAAAACGTATCTCTTAAGAATCTTACAGCAGCACTAAAGTGTATCACTATTAAATGGCTGAATCTTGACCCACCTTCATATAATATGTGGATTGATAAAGCAAGAGAAATTTACCAGATGGAGGAAATAACATCTGCTCTGCAGATTCAGAGAGAATTGTTTACTGAGCGTTGGCGACCCATACATGCTTTACTGTTTCAATAATTTAGCATAGGTCTATTTCGTTTTGTCCATTTACGGCTAAGTTTGTCACATGTTATTTAATATTACATAAAGTTTTTGTTTTTGTTGTTGTCTGTTTGTTTGTTTGCTTGCTTGGGTTTTGTTTTGCTTCCCAGTTTTGTTTTGTGCTTCCTAATTGCAGTTCTTATTTTAATCTACATTTCTGCATTGCAGTTCCTGTAACTGTCCTACTTGTGAACATTGACAAGTACAAGTTGCAATGTTGTAAATTATAATAAAAATTGAGTTAAAAAAAAAAAAGAACATTAAAGTCGTACATTTCTCATAAAAACAGGACAAAGACTTGAAAAAGTCGTGTTTTTCCTTCCAGGAACCACATGGCTTCACTTTTAAAGGTGAAGTGTGACAGAAATGGACATATTTGAAGTCCAACACCTTTTTCCAGTCACATTATTAAAGCAGACAAACTACAAGCTCATTTTCATTCCAACAAGTCATCTTCTGACCTGGACTAACAACACTGGTCTCTATGTGCAGCTGGCTGTGAGACCAGTGCTCAGGGAGCGTCTACAAAGTGCAACACTGAAAGAACATCACACACTCATTTGCTTCCAGCACTTTCACACAAACATCTACTGTCATTATTGTCACCAAACTCTGTGGATCCTTTATTGCAAATTCAAATGGGATCAAATGGTCAGACAAAAGAGGGTTATGAGGAAATATGATGAAATGTTGTGTATTAGCAGCAAGTTATTGAATCTTTTTCCTCAGAAACCAAACAAAATGATTGACAAACATGTTTTTACAAACTCAGTGTTGGACTTGGATCAGCAGGATAAGCTGATGTTTAAAGGCATTTGAGTCTCGCTGTATGAGAGTCCAGTTCTTACTCAATATTAATCAAAGCTCTGTAACTTTGCTTCACTTCAGCAGCATCAGCTCATGTTCACATGTTGATTCATGGTTTTCATGGTTGATTCACCTCATTTTTTTAAAAATGACCTCTGACAGGAAAGTCTCATTTCTGCTGCTCAACACTGAAGAAATGTAAACTTTCAAAACGATGACAAATTGGAAAACACAGAGCTGTGTCTCTTTTTTTTTGTGTGTCCCGTTTGGATCTTTAGCCATCAGAATTGTTGTCTTAACGCCAAGAAAGATGCCAAGCGGATTTATTTTACCAAGTGGATCATCATGGCCTTTCCATATTGGTCCATTTGATTGACCTTTATTATAATTATGAATTTATTTTATTTTCGGTTGCTACAAACGGGACAGACATGACTGGGGGATAGGACAGGGAGAAAGAATGAAAGAAAGAGAGGGAGAGAAAGAAAACCAAAGGGGAGAAGAGACGGTGAGAAGGGGGGGAAGAGAGAAAAAAACAAACAAACAAAAAAAACAACAAAGAGCAACATAATAAGAAAAAAAAAGCACCATCACAATAAACTAGCTAGCAGTAGATATCGATAGTTACTAAATAATAAACGATATTGTGCAGCACGCAAGATAGCCAGCGCACAGTGTGCTTTGAGGCAGCAGCCAAGAAAGCTGTAGTCCGCGTCTATGAATACCCATGTGTACACCTGTGTGCATACCTGTGTGGATCAGCATGCTTGCATTCCAAAGGTTTCTCCATGTAATGATCTGCTAGGGAGTGTGGGGAGCCACAGCCCTGTCCTCTATGGTATCAAGCAGGTATGGAGGAGATCAAAACTCCAGACATCCAGAGGCCCCCAGAACACAAGAGACCAAGGAAGACCCACAGAGGGGCAGCCGCGCCACTGTCCCAGTAAGAGCTAAGGAGAGTCCCAGATGAGGGCTCATTCAGCAGCCGCGGAGCAGAAGCCAGGGGGAGTTGCAGTGACGCGCCCGTGAGCTCCGCCGGCAGCCAGCTGTGCCTGAGTGACCGAGCCCCAGGCTGAGAGGCCGGGGGCACCCCACCTCCGAAGTGGCCCGAGCGAGCCGCCAAGGAGTGAGCCGGTGTGTACCCGGACACCGCTTGAGAGACTTCCAACTGCCCTCCAAGGTGCTCAGGAACTTTTACTCGTGCACCATAGAGAGCATCCTGACGGGAAACATCTTAACCTGGTTCGGGAACAGCACCATGCAGGACAGACGAGCTCTACAGAGGGTTGTGCGATCAGCTGAGCGCACCATCCGCTCCGAGCTCCCTGACCTGCACTCAATCTACAGCAGGCGGTGCTGGACCAAGGCCAGGAAGATCGTGAAGGACCTCAGCCATCCCAACAACAGACTGTTCTCTCTGTTGAGGTCAGGAAAGACCAACACAGAGAGACTGAGGAGGAGCTTCTTCCCGCAGGCGATACGGTCTCTCAATCACACCACCACACAGTACTGACCCACACATACAGTTCTTACACACACACTGGACATTCTGGACATTGTTTTCACTTCATCACTTAAATCACTTTAAGCATATTTGCACTGCACAAGACATAATGTGGATTGCACAACACTGGACACTATATTCTTCATTTCAAGCTAATACTTGTACAGCTGCTGTTATTGTGTATATATTTATTTATATTTCTTCATACATTCTTATATAGTTCTATATTGTGTATTTTGTTGTACAGTTATTTTATTTTCAACTTTAATTTATGTATTTTATCTTATTCTTTCCCAGTTAAATTTACCCTTCATTCTAATTTGTGTTGTACAGTTATTTCATTTTTAACCTTAATTTATATTTTATTCCTTCCTAGTTAAATTTACCCTTTTTAATTTTTCATATTTATTTCCTATCTTATTCATAGCCTTTTCCTTTTTTGTTTTCTTTAGGTCACGAGCAGTTGTCCAAGCATTTCACTACATATCGTACTGTGTATGACTGTGTACGTGACAAATAAAATTTGAATTTGAATTTGAATTTGAAAGTCATCTACATGTGGGTTTAGTTCTGACTTTAGGGACAAGTAAAAAAATAAAATAAAATAAAAACATCTGTCCAGACAACCTGACAGTCAAAAATATAAACTCAGGAACTTAAAAGGAAAATTGTGCTGACTTTGAACGTCCGCATCAAGATAAACTTACAGATTTAAGAGTCAAAAAGTGTCAAAAAGTCTGTATCCTTACCTGAGAGTTTCAAGTTTACAGTCAGGACTCTTTAGTCCAACACACAGCAAATCCAATCCTGAATCCTGCAGCTTGTTCGAGCTCAGGTCCAGCTCTCTCAGATGATTGGATGGGGAGCTGAGAATTTCAGACAAAGCTTCAAAGCTTCTTTTTGAGAGTTTACAATCTCTCAGCCTGAGGAAGAATAACAATGGAGACATATTCTTTTATTCATCTAGCATTATTAAACATATTTGTTCATAGATTCACTTACAGCACTTTCTTGGATGCTTTGACCACTGGCAGCAGCTTCAAAAATGCCTTCTCTGAACGGGAGTATTTCTCCAGGTCGAACTCATCCAGATCTGATGACAGTAAGATGAAGACCAGAGCCGACCACTGAGCAGGAGACAGTTGATCTGTGGAGAGACGTCCTGATCTCAGGGACTGTTGGATCTCCTCCACTAGAGAACGATCATCCAGTTCATTCAGACAGTGGAACAGGTTGATGCTTTTCTCTGCAGACAGTTTCCCACTGAGCTTCTTCTTGATGTACTGGACTGTTTCCTGATTGGTCTGTGAGCTACTTCCTGTCTCTGTCAGCATGCATAGAAGATCCTGATTGGTCTGCAGTGAAAGACCCAGGAGGAAGCGGAGGAACAAGTCCAGGTGTCCATTTGGACTCTCTAAGGCTTTGTCCACAGCACTCTGGTAGAAGTCTTTTACAGTAAGTGTTTTCTGGAAGATTTTAAAGCGAGGAGATTGTTTCTTAAGCAGGTTGACTCCAGAGTTGATGAAGGTCAGATAGACATGAAGAGCAGCAAAGAACTCCTGAATGCTCAGATGGACGAAACAGTAAACGACACCGGTGAACATGTGACACTCATCAGCTTTAAAGATCTGTGTGAACACTCCTGAGTACACTGAGGCTGCTCTGATATCGATGCCACACTCTGTCAGGTCTGATTTATAGAAGATCAGGTTTCCTTTCTGCAGCTGATCAAAGGCCAGTTTTCCCAGAGACTCAATGATCTTCCTGCATGACTCTGTCTCAGCTCCTCCATCATACTTGATGTCCTTCGTTTTTAGGTGAAATAGCACAAGGCGTAGGTAGAGCTCTGTGAGAGTCTTAGGCAGATCTTTGCTCTCTTTGTTCTTCATGACAAACTCCAGAACTGTAGCAGTGATCCAGCAGAAGACTGGGATGTGGCACATGATGTGGAGGCTTCGTGATGTCTTGATGTGGGAGATGATGCTGCTGGCCTGCTCCTCATCTCTGAATCTCTTCCTGAAGTACTCCTCCTTCTGTGGGTCAGTGAACCCTCTGACCTCTGTCACCACGCCAACACAGTCAGGAGGGATCTGATTGGCTGCTGCAGGTCGTGTGGTTATCCAGAGGCGAGCAGAGGGAAGCAGTTTCCCCCTGATGAGGTTTATCAGCAGCACATCCACTGAGGTGGACTTTCTAGGGTCAGTCAGGATTGCAGTTTTGTGGAAGTCCAGAGGAGGTCGACACTCATCCAGACCATCAAAGATGAACACAACCTGGAAGTCTTCAAAGATGTAGATTCCTGCTTCTTTGGTTTCAGTGAAGAAGTAATGAACAAGTCCCACCAAGCTGAACTTTTCCTCTTTCAGCACATTCAGCTCTCTGAAAGTGAATGGAAACATGAACTGGATGTCCTGGTTGGCTTTGTCTTCAGCCCAGTCCAGAGTGAACTTCTGTGTTAGGACTGTTTTCCCAATGCCAGCCACTCCCATTGTCAGCACTGTTCTGATTGGTTTATCTCTTCCAGGTGGGAGTTTAAAGATGTCTTCTTGTCTGATGGTTGTTTCTGGTCTGTCTGGTTTCCTGGATGCTGTTTCAATCTGTCTAACCTCATGTTCATCATTAACCTCTGCAGTCCCTCCCCCTGTGATATAGAGCTCTGTGTAGAACTGACTCAGGAGGGTCGGGTTTTCTGTTGTAGAAATCCCCTCGAGCACACACTGGAACTTCTGCTTCAGGTCTGACTTGAGTTTGAGCTGACACTCAGTGAGAATCTCTGCATGAATAAACAGCAAATGACACAAATGAGAAAACTGCATTCTGGTTACTGTGGTTATGTGTTCAGTTCACTGGACTCTTGGTGTCATGATCCGAGTGAGTCTGAGTAACTTTCCACAGCATCAGCTCTCCTCCCCTGGGTGGAGCCCTCCTCACTCCTCCGTGCTCCTCACCTGTTGCCAATTACTCCGGCAGTATCTATGAGCAGCACTCACAATGAACCTTCTCCAGATTGTCTGCTTAGCACAGTCAGTTCTCTGCCTCACATTTTGTCTTGTGCTCCTCAGCTTGTTTCGCGTAACCCTCTTTTCCTGTTCCCTAGTCGGCACCTGGATACATCTTCCAACTCTCGCCATAAGTCACGCCTCAGGATTCTGCCCTGCCACTGCTGGGAAAACTCACTCTTGCAAACTGCCATCCTCACCTGCCTGCTTCCCTGTGCACCCACATCTCACTCTGTACCCAGATTTAATTCATCTCCTCCTCCAGCTGATCTCCACCTGCAGCCACGTAACACCTCTTAGTTTTTAAATCTTGGACTCATTCACTACACTGTGGACCACTCTGATTATTATCTCCTTTGTTCCAGTGATCCTGGATAGTTTCTATTCGCCCGATTCTGCCCCTGTTGTTCCTTTGACCTGCCTCAGCTTATGTTCTGGCCTCAGCACTGCACTTCTCATAATACCTCGCTTGCTGTTGAATTTAGCCGTGATTCAGCTTTCTCCGTCAAGAAATCTAGTAAAAATACATTTCTGTTAAAAGTCACTCAGCCTCCGTTTTTTGGTTCTGTGCTTGACTCCATTCCTTTTCATGAGCCATTGAGCCCTGACACTTGGGTTATAACTGAGGGCAGGTTTTATAGAGACACATTCGATTTAATTATGTTTATTTATACAGCACCAAATCAATACTAGCAACATTTCACATATTACATAAACAACAATATGGAGCCAGTGATGAATAAATATGTAGAATAAATGAAAGAATTTCAAGTATAAAAGTTTTTTTTTAATTCCTCCAAATAACAACAACAGTCACCCCAATGTGCTTTATATTGTAAGGTAAAGAACCTACAATAATACAACTGAAAAAAAAAAACAAATATCTTTTTGGGTCCTGAAAACTGAAGGCTCTGCCTCCCATTCTACTTTTAAATACTCTGTGAACAACAAGTAGGCCTGCAGAGCGAGAGCGAAGTGCTCTAATAGGGGGATATGGTACTACAAGGTCATTAAGATAAGATGGGGCCTGATTATTTAAGACCTTGTATGTGAGGAGCAGGATTTTGAATTCTGGATTTAACAGGAAGCCAATGAAGGGAAGCCAAAACAGGAGAAATATGCTCTCTCTTTCTAGTCCCTGTCAGGACTCTTGCTGCAGCATTTTGGATTAGCTGAAGGCTTTTCAGCGAGTTTTTTGGACATCCTGATAATAATGAATTACAGTCGTCCAGCCTGGAAGTAATAAATGCATGAACTAGTTTTTCAGCATCACTCTGAGACGGGATATTTCTAAATTTAGAGATGTTGCACAAATGGAAGAAAGCAGTCTTACATGTTTGTTTAATATGTGCGTTGAAGGACATGTCCTGGTCAAAAATGACTCCAAGGTTCCTCACAGTGTTACTGGAGGCCAAGGTAATGCCATCCAGAGTAAGAATCTGCTTAGATACCATATTTCTAGGCTTTTCAGGGCCGAGTACAATAACCTCAGTTTTATCTGTATTAAGAAGCAGAAAGTTAGCGGCCATCCAGGTCTTTATGTCTTTAAGACATTCCTGCAGTTTAACTCATTGGTGTGTGTTATCTGGCTTCATGGACAGATGGAGCTGGGTATCATCTGCATAGCAGTGTAAATGTATGCTATGTTTTCTAATGATGCTGCCTATGGGAAGCTTGGTAACTGGAGCGTTGCCAGCAGAAGGCTGAAGTGGAATCTCCCAGAAAGCTGCAGAAGAAAAAGCATGAGCTGAAATGGTGGATTTCAGTCATATAAGGAGAACTGTGGCTTTCCTCCAACCTTTGACCAATCACCTTAGTGTCCTGTTTATCAACCATAATAAAAAGCATTTACTGTCTGGGCATTTTTTTGTTTGGGTCTCCAAACAGCAGAAAGAAATGGCAGCCATTTTTTTTAACTTTACCTTCAACTGGTAAATAGATTTAAGAAAAAGCACTTTGATCATATTTGTGACGTGTCCCAAACTGTTGTTGTCGCCTCATTTATGTTGATAAAACAGCTCTAAAACCAATCTGACAATATAAATCTGTAAAATGGGCTGAAAACCTGCTGCTGGTCCCATTTTAATCAAACCAACCCAAAGAGCAGATATTCATGTGTGTACACAGGAGGTTATTTGTGCAGATGCATAAAACACAAACTGTTGGCTTTCTGCAGTCTCTCACTCCTGAAAGTGTTGGCAAGTGTTTTGGATTTATTATTTATATAGATTTTAATGGCACCTGTGTAATGTTAACTAAGGTTTTTATTGTTTATGTATTTTTTGTTTAGTCATTCCCTGACTTACCTGTGGGTTCTGGGATGGTTTTATTTAAATTCTCCAACAGATCATTCTTGTTTATCCTCCCCAAAAGATTTTTAGCAACTTCAAAAGTGTTGATAGAGTAGGTATCAAACATCAGATCCACTATGTCCGTCCTCTCTGCATTCTCCAGTTTACTCACTGGGATTGCTGGTAAACCTTCTACAGACCCGTTCTTCAGATGCCACTTAAATTTTTCAAAGTCATCACGTCCCAAATCCTCCAAAGTCCCCAGAAGGATTTCTTTAGGTGTCGTCATCTTTTACCCTGTAAGGACCCGATAAACAAAGACTGTAACAACAGCTGGAGAGGTAATTGTCTGATTTATCAGAATTTAACTTGATTCTAACAGCAGTTCATCACTACCACCAATAAATTTCTTAGGCTCAGAATGCAACAAAATTGCACATGAAGAAGCACATAGAGAAGTATCCAAGTAACACTTTGCTACAATATAAAACAAACTATTATAAATAAAGAAAATATATAAACTAAATATATACACTACCCGTCAAACGTTTTAGAACAGCCCAATTTTTCCAGTGTTTTTGTCACGGTTTGCGAGCCGTGTGTAAATTATTAAAGGACCCTTTATGCAGGCAGCTCAGATGCAAGTGAGTTTATTCATCACATGGTGATACAAACAGAAATGGCGAAGGTGAGCATGGAAACTAAGCAAAAACCTAAAAACTAATAGTACACGAAGGGAAGACGAAAACACAGAACACAAGGGGTGGGAGCAAAGCACCACAACACATCACTATATAGACAGTTACACAGAGGGAGACACAGAAGGCAACAACACAGGGCGGAACAAATGGACAGAGAAGACTAAACACAGAACAGAGTGCACAGAGAAACAAGGGGGGCAGGGAATCAAAACCTAGGAAGCATAGAATAACTCACAAACTAAACTGGCATAACACAAAAATCACAAAGAACTGAAACCACTAGATCAGGAGACCCAGGACCCTGACAGATACACAGACAAACCAGCAACTAACAGAGGCAAACACAACTCTTAAATACACAGAGGGATAACGAGGGAATGAGACACAGAAGGAGGACACAGCTGGGAGTGATTGACAAGACGAGACAGAGGAAACGCAAACTAAACACACTGACATGAGACACGGACCTTCACAACAAAGCAGGAAATACAAAGACTGAACTTAGAGGTACAACAAAACACAGAACCAAAACGTAAGAATAAACAAAGATACATCATGAAATCAAAAATTAACAATACAAAACAGAAAACACTGAGTCACAGACCCAGGATCGTGACAGTTTTATTGAAAATATCCTTTTTATTTCTCATTGCACTCTGAAATGAAAGCATAGTACAAATAAGCAGTTGGAGTTAAAAATAAATCATGAAACACATTTATAGACCAAAGTTTATTCTAAACGTTTGACTGAACACACCCGTGGCTTCTGTCTACAATAGAAATCAAATATTCTCCCATATCTGTAGCAGATGTTCCCGTAAACGTGGACCTTGTAATAATAATAATAATAACAACTTTATTTATAAAGCGCTTTCAAACAAAGTGCTGTACAACTAAAGAGATAAATAAAATAAAAGCGATACATAGCAATACAGGTAAAAGACACAATACAAGTTAAAAACAATAAAAATGTAAAAACTAAAAGCCATAGAATTAAGACATGTAGGATCGGGTGAACAAATGTGTCTTCAACTTGGTTTTAAAAACCTCCACAGAGCAGCCTGCCGAATATCTTGTGGGAGGTTGTTCCACAGAAACGGGGCATGAAAAGAAAAAGCTCTCCAATTGTCTTTTTTCTGGCTCTAAGAACTTTTAGAAGACCAGAGTCCTGAGATCGGAGAGCACGAGATGGAACATAAAGGTGTAAAAGGTCGGAGAGGTATGAAGGTGCCAATCCGTTTAAAGCCTTGTAGGTGAGCAGCAGGACCTTAAAATCTGCTCGAACCTGACAAGGTAGCCAGTGAAGAGATCTCAGAACAGGGGTAATGTGCTCAAATTTCCCAGTTCTTGTTAAAATGCGAGCAGCTGCATTTTGCACCAACGCCAGAATCTCAGGTTAAACCTCACAAAACTTTAACAACCACCAAACAGCTGAAACAGTAAATGAGAGCAGGAACACGGATTCTGCACAAAGACGTAAACACAAAGCTCAGAGCCGCCGACACATCAGAATCAGTGAGATGTCGCCTTTCTCACCCGATGGCACGGACACGGTCGGGGCTGAAAGCCGACAGCTCGCTGATTCTGATGTTTCGGCGGCTCCGAGCTTTGTGTTTACGTCCTTTTTACGCTGATTCTAAAGCTGTTAGTTTTATCTCTCTCCAAACAATATTGACTGAACCAGCAGCAAAAGAAGATCCAAACTACGCTTCACATAAACATCGTCATGAACTCACTCTGACTTTTGCTGTTTTGCTTCCACCAGGATAAAAATCACACGTCATGCACAGCTCTCTCTCTCTCTCTCTCTCTCTCACACACACACAGTTTCCTGTCTAAAAATCTGTTTTCTGCATTATTCGCTTGCTTGTTACGCACAAGTCTACCGTTGTTTACAGCGCTGTCGGCCGCTGTTTTTTTCCTTTTACTTACTTCCAAAAAGAAAACCTAATTTCTGCCGTTCAACAGGCTTCTGAACAAATTTAAACTTTTTAAAATGATGCAAATTGCAAAACGCTGTGTCTGTCATAAAACCGCTGTAACTTCAGAGGTAATGTTCATATGTCGATTAATGGTTTTCTTTCGTTTTTGATCTACTGTAGAATATTTTTATAAAACCACCTTCATGTTTTTCTGTTTTATCTTCAGCTACTTTGACACAAAGGCCTCTGCTGTGATGCTCACACCTTTGATAAAGTCTTGCGAGTGTCAGCTTCCTTTTTATAGATACAAAAATATGTAAATGTACTGATCTGAATTATAATATTTCTGACTGTCTGAGGCAAAATTTCCCAGATTCAAATCGAATTGAATCGAATCGTGGATCGAATTGATTCAGGACCTTGTGAATCGGAATCAAATCGATTCTAGAATTCAGTGACGATACCCTGCCCTATTTGCGACCATGTCAACATCCAGTCCAGGCTTTTTCAAGATTGGTACTACCACAGCTGATTTAAAACATTCAGGAAAGACTCAATGAAGTATTTAAAAGAAACAGGTTGTAGGGTCCTAATGCTGACCACAGTTCCTTTATAGCCCAGGCTGGTAGAGGATCCAAAGAACAGGTTGTACATCGAGCTGCTTTTACAACCTTACTTAATCCAGAAAGGGAAATAGAGATGGACTGATGCGATATTACGTATCGGTCCATCTCTATTTCTATTAATTTACGTCAGTATCGATACTGATTTTGTATGTATTTTGAAGGATTTGAACCAAAGGCAAAAAATACCATGAGCAAAAAATGGCAGTCGTGATTATAAAATAGGGAGGTTTCTTTTTTTTTAACATAGATTAAACTCGTTAAATAAAACAACAAGTTTATGAGCTTTCTTGTTATTCACAAGTTTCAGCGATTTAGCCCAGAGTCTAAAGTCATTCAGCCATCTGTTTATACATGGTTTAGCTTTAAAGTATCTGCATTTGTGAAGAAAAATTTTTCCCATTAACAAAATCGTCCTAATCAACAGGTCAAAATCTGCATTCTCAGCAAGTATTCCAAATTTTATTACTGTCACCGTCAAATGTGGTAACTGAATTCTCCTGGACTGTAGCCAGCTCCACATGTCAGTCCAGAAGGAGTGCACTGATTCACAGTTGAAAAACAAGTGATCCAGACTTTCAATATCATTTTCACAAAATGTGCAGGCGTTCACATCTAAGTTAAATTTCCGTCTTAAGAATTCATTGGTTGGATAAACCTCATTAATGATTTTAAAGTGAACCTCTTTTACTTTAGGGGAAAGAGGAAGTGAAATATACTTTTTTCTTATCGCCTTAACCTCCATGGTCTCAAATTCTTTAAGGATATAATTTCTTTTAACCGGATTAGGGCAAATGTCGTTGATCAAAATATTCCTGATCACTTTGTTTGTAAACCTGCTGTCACCAAATTCAGCTCCAGCTATGCAGAGCTGCCTCAGTCCAGGAGAAATTTTAGAGTGCACAATATCTTCTTTTATCCTTGATCTCAAAGGGACTGGGATGGCTTTCACTAGGGATTTATATCTCTTAACAGTACATCTTACATCAAATTTCTCACAAAACGTATCATGTTTTAATAAGACCCCATTATCATCCATAAAATGAGCTACAGCCCAAATCCCTTTAGATCTCCATTCATCCATGTACACAGATTTCCTACACAAACGGATATACCTGTTGTTCCATATAGGGGTATTGTGAGGAGTAAAGTTATGTTTGTAGATTAATTTCCAGTAGAGAAGGACCTGCTGATGGAAAGCTGAGAGTTTAACAGGTAACGAACTGCAATCAAAGTCACAACGTAACAAAAAGTCTATTCCACCCATTTTGCCAAAAATCACACTGGGAATAATGTTCCAAAAGGAATTTTTGTTCCTAATGAAAGATCTTAACCATTTCAGTTTTAGTACACCATTCATAACATCAAAGTCAATGGCATTAGCCCCACCCTCTTCATAATTCTTAATCATATCATTTTTCTTTATATAATGACATTTGTTCCTCCATATGAACCTAAAATTAAGATTATTTATAGATTTAATTAGTTTTGGAGATATGGGCAGAGAAAAGGCTGGATAGATTAGTCTGGACAGACTGTCCATTTTGGTTAGCAAGATTCTCCCAAACAGAGTTATGTCCCTTTGCAGCCACCTGTTTAAAATTGACTTACACTTTTCTATATTGGCACAGATATTCTTATTTTCTGTTGATGTCTTATCCTTGCAAATTACAATGCCCAGATACTTCACCTCTTTTTTTAATCTGTATATTATTTATTGCTTGCAGGGGACACTCATGCAGAGCTAGAATTTCTTATTCATTAATATTCAGCTGTAGGCCAGAAGCTTTGGAGAAGTGGTTGATCACCTGTAAGGCTAAAGGAATCTGGTCCTCATTTTTTAGAAACAGGGTGGTATCATCTGCGAGCTGACTGATTATTATCTGTCAATGTGACTGTTTTTAATCAAAATAGATAACTCAGCAACCATGATGAACAGAAGTGGTGAGCTGCTACATCCCTGCCTTATCCCTCTATTAACCTCAAACCTTGAACATGTACCATGTTCTAGCAAAACAGAGCTGTTAATGTCATTATATAGCATCTCTATAACATTGATAAATTCCTGTCCAAAACCAAAAGACTGCAGAGTTTTTAATATGAACGTATGTTCAACTGAGTCAAATGCTTTGTAAAAATCCAAGAACAGGATGTATCCTCTCTCTTGTGTCACGATGAGTTGTGTGGCTGTCAGTGGCTGGACCCACGTGCAGGACTCAGAGAAAAAACATTAACTTAAACGACAGCTTTATTTGCTGGTGAGTCACCCTTGGCGATACATAAACAACAACTTAAACTAACTAGACTGGAGATGCTGAAGGTAGACGACAATGAATACACACACAACAAACGTGGAGGACGCAACAACTGGCAGGGAAAAACACAGGGCTTAAATACATACTGAGGTGATTAGGGAATGTGAAACAGGAGGAGAACACAGCTGGGACTCATCAGACATGACAAGACAAGGGGCGGCAAAACTCAACACATTGACATAGTACACAGACTTTCAAAGTAAAACAGGAAACTGAACAGACGTGGACTAAACTAGGGGATACAGTGACAGAACAAGAGACACACTGACAGAGATGACTGTATACTAACAGAAGTAACACAGAACCACGACCTAAGAAGGAGAACACAAGAAATGCCAAGGACCTAGGGAGTTAGGAATACTAGCGACAAAAATCAAACCCAAGAGAATCAAAACACATCATGAAATCAAAGATAACTAATACAAACAGAAAAACACTGAGTCCACAGACTCAGGACCGTGACATCTTGGATTATTTCACTGTACTCAAGGAGGTCCAAAACCAGCCCAATATTGTTATGAATTAGTCTTCCTTTCAAAAAACCTGATTGCGTTTCACTGATAATGTTTGAGATGCCTTTCTTTAGCCTCTCAGCTACAGCTCCAGACAGGATCTTATAGTCAGTGTTTAAGGTGATGGGTCTTAAATTGTCTAAAATTCTTTTATCCTTACCCGATTTAGGGATCAGGGTTATCAGCGCTTGTTTCATGCTCGGCATCAGTTCTTTTTTTCTCTATCGATTCCTTTAATGCATCAAACAATAAAGTTCTTAGGTCCTTCCAGAAGAATTGATAAAAATTAGTAGTGAGTCCATCTGTCCCTGGGGACTTGTTTAATGCCATTTTCATGACCACCAAATCCAGTTCCTCAATTTGGCGGCCGCTACTAAGTTTTAAAATTACTCATACTAATCTTTCTGTGTCACAAAATAAACTTTTAACATATTTTCAGGCGAGAAAGTAGCTGTGTAAACATCAAATATCTGCTCGGTTTATCAAGATACCGCATATTTGCAAAAGTGCTTCGACGTTTTCGGAGACGTCTGCTACCCACCAGCACTATAGCCAGCCAGGAGCTCGAGGGTCACTGAAGCCACCGAGAACAGCACAACTCCCGGCACATCATTTTCAGATCACCGCGGACTTTCGCTACTCAGGTTAAACGTGATATATAAGTCCAGGGCCGTGCAGAGACGTTTAAAGGGGCGGGTGCTCAAAGTTAAAAAGGGGCACATTGAACCAGGCTGAATAACAACAACACACATTCATCAACAATCTAATATGGGATCGCATCATACTATATCACTGTTGTGAGGTGGCGACAAGGCAAAGCAAACGTAGCCGATGTTTTACCTGATGGGTACAATGTTGCTGTTGAGGTGTTTCTGCTGCTCCTGCTGCTGATAGTGCTGAAGGGCAGGGCTGTGTTGATCTGAGACTGTAGACATTAAAAAGTCCACAGGAGAGATGGTAGCTGATTAAACAAGTGTCATGAGATAATAACAAAATGCAAAGATTGGTGACAGCGCTTGGAACCATAAGGCAACAAAAAACTGTGAGAAATAATTTAGGCTCTGCCTGTGAATCACTCTTTGCTTCTCTTCTTCTTTCCATCCCATCATTTCATATATCACTCTCCACTTGCTGTCTATCTGAGAACAAGGCACAACTTGCTATTGCAATAAACTATAATCAAATTATCCACACCTAACAACTCTTGCACTTAATCTATAATAAAATGATGACAGAAAAATGTTATAGCCCTGCCTTTAGTAGCCTCACACAGCTCCTACTGTTTCCTCCTCATGTCCTTACCAGCCATGTCTGGACAATGTTATATCATGAGTAATATTTTTTTTTTTAAATCCATCTAAATAAAACACACACAGTGACATTTTAGACCTTCTTCAGAATACTGTATATACTGTGGGCATCCTTACATTATTATTTATTACTAGAGCTACAATAATAAAGCAAAGAGGAGGGGGAAGTAATAAATATGAAATAATGTATTTATGATGATTCCATTTGTTTCACTATCCACTCTGTGCAGGGGCAAAGCTTATTACATTTTTAAACTGTAGAGATACAATAATTTTACTGCTGTAAAATCCAAACTTTGTCTTATTAAAAATATAAATCTAATATAATCTGCTTCTTAATGTATGTTCTTTAAAATACAGCGTGTGTTTTTTAGAATATTATAATAATAATGCATAATTATGTGGACATGCATATTAGATCACTTTTTTAGTGAAATATAATCCCCCCAGAAAGGCAGGAAAAGCCTTACTTTAAAACTAAATATGTTCCCTAAAACGGTGACAGAGCTACAGACCCATGACAGCCTTACACAGGTAGCCAGCAGCTATGACCAGCACTACATGTGCAGTTAATAAAAGGACAGGTAATGTTTGTCACGCTGTTGCACACACAGCACGCTCGTTTGTTTCAGTTCGTCAAATTACCACAAGACATCTTACCAACGTGTACGTAATAAGCTAATACTCCTGGGTGCTACACACTACAGTGTACGCTGTACACCTACTTACTGGGTTTGTCGCATCAGTCTGTGTCTCTGAGTTAACTTGTGTTTCTCCTACAGCTCCGGACCGCAACAAATGCGCATGCTCTTTGTGAGCTCGTTCCCGGCTCGTAACCAGCGCGTTCTGCCATCAAGGGCGATCATTGGTTAAATGTGATCATGTGACTGATGCAAGCCAGATCCTTTTATTTAGCAAAACTGTGATTAATAGTTAAATATTATTGTTGAGGGGCACAGACAGGACTCTGCACGCACACACATATAAAAATAAATAAATAAATTTTTTTTAAAAATTGCCTCAACAAAAGGGCACTTTGGGCACCCATCAGGAAAGGGGCGGGTGCTCAAGCCCCTCCAGCCCCCCCCCCCCCTGCACATGCCTGTATTACACTTTACACTTTTTCAGTGTTTTGTTTGTTCGTGAGTAAATCGGTTTGGCTGAGATTAAAGTTATTAGATTAGATTAGATAAAATAAAACTTTATTAATCCCCCGGGTGGGTTCCTCCTTGGTTTTTACACAGCTGAATAAACATCAAACAGAAAACTGATTAAACAGAAGTATGAGACGGTCGAGAATTTACTCCAGTGTCCTGTTATATTGCAGATAGCAAGGAGCAGACGGCCGAGTTTATTAAACTCCACCGAGACAGCGGTGAGCCTAATCAGAAGGCTAGACCGTCCAATTTCCCCAGCCGTTTACTTCCGGCATATCCGACCTTCTGAGGACCCAGCCCACGTACGCCGCGAAGGCCGGGTCCTCAGGAGGATGCAGCCGATGAATTTGGACACTGTCACTACCCGATCCATACCGGAAACCCGATCGGTACCCCGCATGCGCGAAAGGTGTCTACTTCCGGTCGAAGCATTTTACGATAGTTACAGGTCAGAGTAGCTGTTAAGATGTTAAGAATAACAAGTATCTCTTAAAATGTTTCCGATAATGAAACATTTAATATCCGGTTGTTCAGTCTGACGTCACTAGCCGTGTCTGGGTCTAAACTCCGCTGCAGGTCCATATATCAAACGATCACTATGGCATTACTGAGAGTTGAAAAACTGTCTAAATTCTTTCATCTTTAATAAAAATGATCAGCGTTCTGCTCTACCAGGTGTAACAATTGAGTTTAACATCCAGGCATCCATGAAAACGGAATTTATGACATTTAACGGAGTTAGAAGTTAGCAGGGAGTTAGCTCGCTAGCTTCTATCTAAATACAATATAGCATGTCCTGACTGCGGGGTTTTGGAAACAAATTAAAACGTACAGCTCTGTTATCACTTCCAACATAAATGAAGACAGAAAGCTAAACAGCAGTGACGTTTGTAGGGTTACTGAAGTTTGGCTAGCTGGTATATAATGATGTGCTACGTGACCGCTAGCGACACAGCTATGTTAGCATAATATAAACAAGCTAACTTTTTTTCCACTTGATAAAAGTTACCGTGAGTGTTCTCGGTGGTCAGGAACAAATGTAATCGCATGGCAGGATGCTGTAAAAGGACCAAACTTCAGCCAGGAGAACAACTGAGATAATCCATCCACAATACGAGGTTAGTCATTCATATACTGCTGCATGGGCTGGGCTGTAGTTACATCCTAAGGTTTTAAAAACTGAGCTTAAATAAATGATTAGCGGTAATAAAAGCCGAGGGAGGTCAACAGTGATCGCTGACTGTTTTAGGAGCTTTTTGAGATCAAATAGAAGAAAATACATAACATTAAACATGTTAACAACACAAATGCCATATTAAACGCAGACTACTTTAGACCCGGAAGTAGGATTCGTCGCGTCATCACTGAACAACCGGATAATGTAGACAAAAACAAAAAAATAAAAAGATAGTGACAGATCGGGACTCCCGATCCTTACTGCGCATGTGCAAAGTCGGACCGTACAAATCGGGTCTACCCGATCCGTACCGCGCATGTGCAGGGGTTTTCTTCTTCTTCTGTTCGTTTAATGGCAGTGTACTCCCCAGTGTACGAGGATACCGCCACCTGCTGGCTGAGAGAATGAACCCTATTGTAAACTGAATTAGCGTCATTACAAACGTGTGTTAAATTTGATTTAGTGATAATCGAGTGTGTTTATGCTTGTCTGTGTGGAAAGGATTGTTGGAAAAGTGATGATAATGTCCGCTATCACTGTCAATTGCCAGTAAACACTTCATCTGGCTGCTGAATCTTCACGTGACATATTATAAAGTCTGTATTATTAACTCTGTCATTAGGCACCATTCTTCTTATTTTACGGCGCTGTTGTTCAATCGGGGGACGCTCTCTGTTGAGGAGAAAAGCAAAAATTTGTTGCGGATACGGATTATCCATTGTTTAAATGTCCCGGTAGTTGAAAAGGAGGCAGAGCTGTTGAGAAATGCTAAGAGCTAACTGGGCGCTAACCGTGTCATTCAAATATATTGAATGTTGCAATGTTGGCAAAGAGAGGAAGTGATGTAAGATTTGCGCATGCGGGGTACCAATCGGGTTTCCGGTACTGATCGGGTAGGGACAGACACGACCAGAGTTTCTGTCGCATTTTAGTTTTTAAAAATGTCGTGATAAGGGCGGAACTTACTGTGAACCTGCACCCTCATTGGCTAATAACTTGAGATTGACAAGTCGTTATCCAATGAGCGCGCGGCTTCTCCCAACATAAAGTAGTTTCCTTTGAAAAACCAAAGTCTGATTATTTTTGCCTCCACTGACGGAGCCTGTTGTTCCCGCCACAGAGACACAGTAATGTCAGAGCGGTGTTAACACTCACCTGCCTCAGCACAGCTCTCACTCTCTTCCTGCTCTCTCAGCTAAACTCACTTCCTCTCTACTTACAGGAAACCAGCGCTCAGAGGAGCCAAGCGGCCTCACGTTTCACCCACAGACACGAACAGCGTGGAATTATTTTATGTCATAAGAAGAAACATATTCATGTTAACACTCACCTGCCTCAGCTCCACCTTCCTCCTCCTGCTGCTCTGAACCAGTGATGGGTCGTTCGCGAACAAAATGGCTCTTAGAGCCGGATCTTAGACGTGAACGACGTCCCGTGTTTTTTTTTCTTTCTCTCAGCCCCTCTCTCTCTCTCTCTCTCTCTCTCGCACTTTTTTTCTGCTTCACTCTGCACACGAGCTTTGTGCTCTACGCTGGGCAGAGGGGGGAGGGGCGGTAGTTACACTCAGCAGTAGTGATGTGCGATACCACTGATTTTCTTTCCGATCCGATACCAAGTAATATTCAGGGTGGTATCGACGATACTGATCCGATACCGATACTTTGTACAAAAACGTATTTTATTTATTGTATCTCAAATTATAGCATCATAATGATTACAGGACATCAGATTACTTGTTCTTATCACTTAATAATGTAAGGTTCATTATATAGAAAAGTTGTGCGCTATTTGAACACCTTGCCTGCCTGCAGCACTAAAGGACTCCGTGAGAGACGTCTGTCTTGCCCTAGCAGCACCTGTCCTTCTCTTCAGTTCGTCTCAACATAAGCTCGTCATATTCTGTGATATGATTTACTCTGACGTGTTTGACAAGGTTAGTGATGTTGCCACAACCATACATGCCAACCCTCCCGATTTTTCCAGGAGAATACCGAATTTCAGTGCCCTCCCGAAAATCTCCCGGAGCCACCATTCTCCTGAATTTCTCCCGATTTTCCAGGACAACAAAATTGAAAAACCATATTGCAGAATTCATAGCGCGGCCAGCCAATTCCAGTTTCCAACAATGGTGGCAGCGATTTAGTTTTAATATTACTCTTATTTCCCTTTCTGGGTCGCAAAAAAACTTTTAACATATTTTCAGGTGAGAATGTAGCTGTGTAAACTTCAAATATCTGAGCCGACCGACGCATCATCTTCAAACCGCCGTGGTCTTTTGCTACTCGGGTTAAACATGATATATAAGTCACTTTGATAACTTAAAAATGTTATTGTTTGGCTTTTTCAGTGTTTTATTTGTTCGTGAGTAAATCGGTTTGGCTGAGATTGAAGTTATTAGATTAGATTAAATTAAATTGAAATTTATTAATCCCTCAGGAGGGTTCCTCCGGGGTTTTCATACAGCTGAATAAACGTCAAACAAAAAATGATTAAACAGAAGTGTGAGACGGTCAAGAGATTACATCAGTGCCCGGTTATATGTTAGATAGCAAGGAGCAGACAGCAGAGTTTCACTCCACCGAGGGAGCCTGTGACGTACTACCCGGCTTTCTTTAGACCGCGAAGGCCGGGTCCTCAGGTGGAAGCAGCCTCTGAATTTGGACACCCCCGCTGTTTCCGGACCGGCCAATAATAACGGTGACATTTAACGTATTTTATCCGATAAATAAACCCTGTAAAATATATTTAGCCCCCCCAACAGCCCTTTTCCCTAATATGGCCACAACACCTCACTCTTGGAGCACTTTTTTGCCACATGTATCGCAAACCACGTCTCAGCTGTTTGTGTAGGTAAAATACGTCCGCACATGACGCTCAGCCATTGTTGTGAGTGCGCACGCCCAGTGTTGCCAACTCCTCAGTAGGGAAAATCGCCATTGGTTGTCCTAAAAGTCGCTAAATTACGCCATCGCCTAATTTGCATAATTGGTCATGCTAATGTAATTGTAACCTACGCTGTTGGAGAGAGAAATAACATCGTGGAAGAAACATAAAGTGAGCAAAAAACGTCCGAAATGCATTTAGAATTTATTTAGAACTACAAATTAAATTTCTTTTAGCAATTATTGTTTTTTAATGTCACAATTCCAACCCTGCTCCTTTATCCGGGCTTGGACCGGCAAAAGTGACCCAAAATAGGCGCTCTGGTGGAGTTACTGTGTGTGTGTGTGTGTATAAGTAGTTTTAAATCTTGTGATCCACAAAACAGCATAACAGTAAAAGAAGAACTGACTGCATTACAGTCAGTGCGGGAGCAGCGGCTTCGCTCATGCGCGGTTCATTTGCAGTTTGGACGCACAGGTGTGAACGTCTCCTGCAGCTGGGGGAGGACTATCCTCCGCCCGTGAGCACTTTAGCACGGGTGAGGTGCCCACGGCCGCACCGCTGCTTGTTGAGAGTAAGAGCAACACGCCCTTTCACGTCAAAAAGTCGTCATAAATAAGTCGCCAATAACACCAGAAAAAGTCGCCAGATTTGTCGCTAGTTGCTTTTTAGAAAAAAAAAGTCGCTAAGGGGTCTGAAAACTCGCTAAATATAGCGACAAAGTCGCTAAGTTGGCAACACTGCGCACGCCAAGGGGCTGCGAGACATTTATACAGCCGTATTTCGCACATGACTATGAAAGGCGGAAGAGGAAGTAGTTCCTTTGAATGTAGACAATCCGAATGTTATAGTTTCTTTCCACTGTGTTCCTGTTAATGATAAACTACAAATTTACTCTAAATTACTAAAATATCGATATTTAATGTGAGAATCGATTCTAGAACATTAATGGCTGGTATCGGAGGAATCGATATTTCAGGATCGATCTGCACATCACTACTCAGCAGCACAGGAACAGAGCCAGAGGGAGAGAGAGAGAAAGAGCCAGGGCCAACAACGTCACATTAGAAAGGTATAGTAATCATCCACAACTATTTTCAGTTGCAGATGATAAAGGATTCAGAAAGTTTATTCATGCAGGTCCATATGACAGAGAATATGCATGTTCTTTTTGTTTTCATATTTTAATTTATATTTAATTGTGTTGTGGTTTGCAGTGTTTTGTGTTGTTTCACTTTAAATTTGTTTAAAAGGAAAAAGCTGAAAATTTAAATAGTTAAAAGTTGAAATGTGAATAGTTGATTTTTGTATTATATGATTTATTTATTACATTTTATGTGGAGTGAATAAATAAAAGTATATTGATGGTGGCCCCTAGAGACAAAGCACATACAAACTTCAAATCACGTACAAACTCCAAAACACGTAAAAACTCCAAAACATGTAAAAACACGTACAAACTCAGAAGCACATAAAAACTCAAAACACGTACAAAAGACAACAGAAGTGCTCCAGGATGCTGGGCGCAGTGTTGAGCTTTTGTTACCTAGTGGCTACACAAGCCAGCAAGTACCAACGACCGGATTTGGTGTGTGGTAGTAACAGGTAAATGAAAATGTTTTTTAATTATTTGAATATATATGAGTGCCTGTGTATAAATACACAAACAATTTCAATTGTGTAATTTAAGTGATCTAGTGGCTCTGCTTTGGAAGTTCAGTTAGAAATGTGTTTTGGAGTTTGTACGTGTTTTGTCTCTAGGGGCCACCGCATATATCTACCATAACCACTTTTTTTTACGTTAGTAATTCCTTTTGTGCATAATTTTATATTATTGTTAATAATAAATTAATTAAAGCAACAAAACAACCTGAAGAGCCGGTTTGGAGCCGAAAGAGCCGGTTCTCTAAAAAGAGCCGGAAATCCCATCACTACTCTGAACGGAGGATCAACACTTTCACTTTCACTGCTCCTCCCTAAACACAGAGGATGCTGGGACTTGTAGTTTTTACCTTGCGTGATATTTATGGCTGTGACACTAAATCACAGCATGAAAACTTAATGCAAATATGTCACAGGCGATAAAAGTTTCACATTAAAGGTTTTATTATGTGCTCGTTATGATTGAAGCTCTGGTTGTGTGTTAGAAACAGAACCTGCAGAGTCCTCCACTCTGCCTCCTCCTCTGCAGGAATCAGCCTCTTGGCTGGTTTTATTCACCAACGTGAATAAAATCATCAAACTAATCCAAGTTCATTGTGAAATGCCTGAAAATGGAGGAATAAATCTGTCAGTTACCGTATAAAGTTTGAGTTTGTCAGTGTTTTACACGGAGACGGTCGTCAGATGTTGAATGTTTAGCATGAATGTTCCACATCTGGAGAAACCTTCAAGATTAAAGCCAGTGAAAAGTGAAGAGTTTCTGCAGCAGCCGCACTTCCTGCAAATCTGTTCTTTCAAAATAAAGTGAAGAGTCTAAAATTATATTCACGACAGGTTTAAAGGTGAAGGTGGTCACATGGTTTTAGTGGAATGCCTACGTGGGCGCGTCTGAGTGATTTTGATTCAGATTCGTGCAGCGTGGAGCAGTAAACACTTGTTTTTGTTCATCTGGACTCATGAAGGATTCCAGTTAGCACATTTCCAGCCAATGAAACGTAACTACAGATGAAGACAAACACATTTAAGCTGCCTGACTCTCGAGTGTGGGTGCATGTTCCCATTTTCAGGCTGTTTTAGTTTTCAGTTTAGAGGAACGCTGCAAACTCACAAAAACTTCTTTCTTGTGAGGTTTTGTTGTCAGACTGATAAAAGCAGCAGCAGCTGGTGTTTGATGAGCAGACGTGTGTTTCCTGTTCTGTAATAATCAGCTTGTTACCATCACATGATGAACTCAGCCGTGACCAATGAGGCCGTCCTTGTGCGGTTCTCTGGCGCTGATTCTGACTGTGACCTTCACCTCTGCAGGGTCGCCTCTGCTCGTGGCTGAGCTCGTGTTTGTCAGGCTGACAAAATAAAAGCTTCTTCATTTCTGTGGCTGAAGAGGAGTCTGCTCTTCTTCACCAACAGGAAGTGAAACATTTCTCACTGATTCTGAAATCTTCACTTGTCTCACAAATTCACAGTAACACACACACGGTTGTGTTTTCATATCCTTGTGGGGACATCTATTTGACATCATGCTCTCCTCAGCCTTTTACTCTAACCATTAAGACTGAATGCCTAACCCTGACCTGACTGTCCCTGACACTAAAACCACATTCTGAGACTCACAAATGTCTTCAAACTTGTGGGGACGGGCATTTTGGTCCCCACAAATATATTAAAATCTGTAACACAATGTTTGGAGTTTAGTCTGTTACTGTTACTATTTTTACCACTATTTTTCTTTTTGGCGCAACTGTAATCCACATAATTTCCTTAGGGATTAATAAAGTATTCTGATTCTGATTGTTTCAGGATGACCTGCCATTATCCAATCACACATCTGCTTACCTGTATCTTTGGCTCATTTCTCCTCCTCTTCTTTTCTAATTTTTCTAAACTGAGCACCTGATGGCTTTGAACTTTTCTTGTCCATCTTCCATTGGTTTTAATTTTGCACTCCAGTATGAACACAAAAGTTTCAGTGCTTCGTTTAAACTGTATGATACTTATACTGACCCAGGGTCAGTGTAAAATACAATCCTAGCTGTGTGAACAAAGCCTGGCTCCTTTAATCCTGCATGACAAACCTCAGGATGCAGGTTATTATTACTCTTTCCTGCTGGCACACCTGTCACACCTGAGAGTCAGCTAGAAACTTACAGTGTAGTGTGCATCATGCAAAGACTGCCAGACTCTGTAATACTGCAAATGATCAGTGACTCAGGTTAACACTAAACTTTAAACGGCACCTCTGTGTCTCTGTGTGCTGAACATTTAGGATTGAGTCAGGCTGCATCAGCTGAAGCTGTTATTTGTATATATCAGTATTTTTTATTCAGGTGTGGGGAAAATACGTAAGACTGCAGTGAAGCGATGCACCAGAGTAATCCCTGGCCAAAGGTATCGTACTTAAATCAGACTACTGATCCAGCCACATCAGCCTTTTGTGAGGTCTGTTTAAAGTAGACTAAAAGTGAACTGCAGGTTCCTGAGAGGTGGACTGTGAGCACAGAAACACATGTTCATACATACAGCTGCAGCAAACTTACATTAATTTTAAATAGATTTGTTACTCTGATGTCTGTCTCTGTGTTAGTCCTCTGACAGACTGGTGACCTGTCCAGGTGTGCTCTACCTATGACTACTGGGACAGGCTCTAGCCTCTGTAATAGAAATTTTCTGTTATTCTCATTTAAAGTATTTAAGTGCTTATGCATATGCTTAGTTGTGACACTGTTACTGTTCAGTGAAAGTTTCCAAAACTAGATGAACTTACTTCAGCGTCAGCAGTTTGAGAAAACAACTCCCTTTACAGGTGCTGATAAGGCCAAGGGCACAAAACAGCTTAACCATTGATCCGTTAGGTTTCATAGCGAGACACGTGAAGTGTGGTAGGATCAGTTTGTAACTTCCTCCCTCTTCCTTGGAATGCATAAAGGAGGAGGAGCAGCATATCAGTCTTGGACTGTCTAACCTGCCGGAGCAGCACTGAATGACCACCACACACGAGCATGTTCCTGCAACATTCAGCATCTGATCCTTCATCTGTGTGCTTCTGCTTTTGGTAAGTAGAGTTACCCAACTCCAGTAACTCTAAACACATGCCATCCATTTCTAACGGCCTGGTTACTTCCTGTCAGTTACTTTAGAAACCATGTGGTCACCTGACCTAACACTGTTTCTTCTTCTTCCCCTTAATGTTCAAGTGTCACGTGTCAAACAGCTGGAGAGGAAACTACACCAGTGTACTGGGATGTTTCAGCAACACGTGCCAGATGCTGTTCCTTCATGGTGACATCACCAGAGACAGCCCCACCCACCTCAGGACCTCGCCATTGATCATGATGATTATAATGATGACAGCGAGCGGAACTAAGACTGTAAAAATCCACGACCAGAATGTTTCTTTCTAATTATGAATGAATACTGAGAGCCTCTTTCTGTGTTTTGTATGTTTTGGGGTTGTTGTTTTTTTACCTCATTTGTTACTAACAAAGTTCACAAACTCACACAGTTTACATTCTGTATGTTTCCATCTTTACCAGCCACACTCTAACTGCATTTAAGAAAATAATCCTTAGAAATCGTCGTTTTTCTCTTTTGTAATTGATGATAATTCAGTGAATATACTGCGCTGCTTCCTTCTATTGCGTCACACATTGCTTTAAGTTTTTCAGTGTCCAGTTATTTTTTACTGCTGTTTGAATTCTCTGTATGTTTGACCCTGTAGTCTGTTTGATGGACTGCTTGTCTTCCTGTTTGTTACCGCCGCCTGTTTTTTAATAAAGATTTGGATTTCTGACTTCAACACAGCCTCTGCGTGTCTTCCCTTTGTGTCCTCTTCCTCTGTGAATGTGCTGCATGTGTCACAGATTCCTTTTATTAACAGCTTTCCCACAGTGAGTTGCATCAGCATTCATTCACAGCACATTTCAGAAGGATTCAGATTAATACAGTGATCTTACAGTCAGAATGATCCTGACAGAGTGCCACTGTAAATGATCTTTCATCAGGTCAATTTCAAAGTTCAGTATTTCAAAGCAGGAGTTATGAAGAATCATGCTGGCATTAGGACTAATAATATGTACTTACAAAGTCAAAGTTTTTTAATTATGCTAGAATATTGGAAGACAATCAACGTTTAGTGTTTTACGCATATTAATTATTCTGAAATAGAGACGTGACCCTAACTGTACAGAAGCACTAAACAACTGACAATCTAACAGACATCATTGGCCTGAGCTGTCATGCACAGTGAGTCTGATCCTTTGCTGTGAGAGTCTGACAAGCATGTTTCTGGTCAGTTTGGAAGAAATAATATCACAATGTTGATCTTTCTTTCCAATATTCCTTCTCTTTTACAATATAAACTGTGATCAAAGCTACTTATGTTCACAGCATGTAATAATACTGACAGTCCAGGGCATTGTGGTCTGTTGAGCTAGGGTTAGGGTTAGCAATTCAGACATATGTAATCAATATTAAACGTCTCTGATGTGGGCCACTGTGTTGGGAAATCCATACCAGGCTGGAAGGAGTCAAGGTAGGTGAGCATCCACGAGAAGACACAGCAGATGCATCCTACTAATACTGACAGGACCAGGAGACTCCAGAAACCGAGCATCTTCTCTTCAGTGCCATCCTCTCCTGTCACCCTCTCTGCCCGCAGCTCTTTGAGTATGGGGTAGATAAGGGCGCAGAGAAACCCTTATTACTAATTTGTATTATAATTCAATTTTCATGAAATATTCATATTCAGTATTGGTCCTTTTATATTAATAACCACGTATCCACCCAGGCTCATGGTGGGGCAGGGCTCTGTCCTGGGATGCTTGAGTACAAGGTAATGTACACCCTGACCAGGTATCCAGTCTGTCAGAATTGTTTTCAATATTTGGTTCAAAAACATGAGTGACAACAAAAATCCAACTAGGATTCTTGCATATGATGAATGAAGTCTGTCTTTGACTGTATTGTCCAGCTGATCCATCAAACCCCCAGCAGGTGAACCTTATTCATGACATAACACGGCAACAATGTAAAAAATTAAACAGCAACAGTCTAAATGTAAAGTGCATTCTAATCTCCTCTTCAATAAATCATATGCAAAGAGTCATTCAGGACTGTAAAACGTGAACTACAGAACCCAGAGTCTTCATCATTAAATCTCTGGTTGCTTCATTTTTCTATCCTATATCAGATACTTTAAGGTTAGGTTAGGTGAAGTTGCATTCTCATGGTGAGGCAAAGTGCTTTATGTGTGTGTGTGCGTGTCATGAACGGCTATAAAAGGCCTATAATTAAAGAACAAAGTGGGGTTTGAGTTCGAGTTGCGGCAGACTGTCACTACTTGTAAATGGAACGCAGCCTTCCTACACTCTAAAAAATATTCGTTGTGTTTGTCGGTAGAACTTAACAAAAAAGCATTTTTCTGCTAAAAAAAGTAAGTTGCCTACATGTACACGTTTCAGTGAGTTGAATAATCAATGTTAGAAGTCAGTGCAACACAAAAATTAAAAAACAGCTCCTTAACTTAAATGTTTGAGTATATTGAATAAAATACTTTTGTCATCAATCAACAACAGAAAATATTAAGTTTGTGTAACATGTAAAAATGAGTTTCAACATCCTTCCTGTTTGAATTGAGACCATTCAGACAGACGAGGGCAACCCCGTAGCATATGTTCGTATCGTGCGCAACAGTTTCTGGATTCTTGTGGCTTCGTGGGAGAAGAGGTGTGTTTGCCCTCGACTGTGTTCGGTGAGTTAAGTAAGTACTGAATTCTAAATAGATGAATTACAAGTTATATTTGTACACTCTAAAATGTCATATTAAAAAAAACTGAAATTTGATGGTTTTAATCGTAATTTAGCAGAGTAGAGTTGTTGTTGTTTTTTTAAGTTTAGCTAGCCGTTTCTTTTAGCTAGCAAACGTTCCTCACAAATAAAAGAGTACAGATACAATTAAAACATGTCACTTGTCAGGGTACATTTGGTTAGCTGATAGACTATGCCGACAGCAGAGCATGTTCAATTTGAACCCGTATATGTTCAAATTAACCGGTCAGTAGCTGCCTGCATTTTTATCATGGTGTCAGAGTAAATTCATGTTTCCACAAGATGGTCTCGGGTGAGGTAACTAATTACTGACAGAGTCAAATGTGGTGAATTTATCCCTGACTAAAAGTATTTCTATCAATTGTGTTGATGTTCTAAGCTCGACTGGGAATTCTGCCTGAGATTAAAGTTGGTTGACCTAGCAAAAAAAAAAACCAAAAAACAATAGTGTGTGTGTGTGTGTGTGTGTGTGTGTGTGTGTGTGTGTGTGTGTGTGTGTGTGTGTGTGTGTGCGCGCGTGCATACGACTTGCATTTGCTTTCTGTAATTGTAAGCATAATGTAAAGTGTGGGATTGTGGCATGTCCACAGTGGTATTTAAATAGTTTAAAAGAAATTTCTCTTGCACATTTGGATTTGACACCTTATTACAAGTTTAAACTGCAGTCTGTAGATGTCAATTTTAAAATTCAATTTTGTTCAGTCTTTATGATTAATCTTTTTCAGTGTTGCATTGTAGTGTTTTAGAGAAGGTTTTATACTTAAAATAGCTTGTTAACTCAAAAGCTTCAATAATTCTTTGCATTACAAAAGGTCGCAGTAAATTTCAAAATGCATTGGACTTGCAAAATTTGCAAGTTTGAAACATCAAGAAGGAATGAGCTCTTAAAGCATTACAGGCTTAAACATAGCCATGGTGGACTGTTTATACCTTGCCTGTACTGGGATTGTTACTGCTCATTTGAACATGTGCTTCTCATAGGAACCGAAAACACACTCCTCACTCATTGGATGACTTCAAGCCTGTGCTGATACAGAGGTGTGTCAGTCGTTTGAATGCAGGAGATGATCCTCTTGAGGAACATAATGAAAATCCATTGTGTGAAGATGTAGCAAATGAAGAGGATGAAGAAATTGGGGAATTGCCTAATTTAATTGAGAAACATTTAGCCCACCTACTACTAAAACTGGAAAGTATATATAATGTACCTCGCAGGTGTATTGATGAATTAGTTGTTACAGTTACAGTTATAGTTCATGTCATTCTCTGATTCAGGTCCTATTCATCAAAAGCACAATTGTGCTGTTGATGAAATTTAGGTTACATTTACTTTTAGTCACTTTATCCTATTGCTAGCAAAGTGGGCATTTAAAGCAGGCCAGTGTGTAACAGTTTAAATTGAAGTTACAAAGATTAAATCTTTATTTCTTTTAAAAACATATTTAAAATAAATATTTGGCACAATGCAAGTCACATAAATGTAATAGTTTTGACTTTTCACCTAATAAACTGTAAGTTTAAGTTTTGTTTTGCTTTTTTTATTCTCCAGAGTTCGGTGGAAATGAAGAGAGAGGTCGCAATCCGTTGCCTGAAGGTGTACCTGAAAGAGAAGGAAGAGGATCTCTTCAGAGAACAGCTGGTAGGTGAATCTCGCATTCTTTTGTGTTTTATTTTTAAATGGCACATAAAATGCTGACATGTTTCCATTTAAACTACCTACTTGCCAGGATGGTGAACAACAGTTCCCAGAAGAAGTGGTAAAGATTGTAGACACCAGACGAGCAGCAGTGTCTCTCCCAGCTGTCGCTAAAATTGTGATTGAAGGAACAGCAGTACTGGAAGACCTTGATGTGCCCAGAGTGTGTGCCTTAATGATGGGGCTTATATACACTCTCAATCTGAGCTACCCAAAACAAGTAAAGAACACTCTAGAGGTATTTCTGGAACTTGATGGGCTTAAACCAGTCCACGGGTAATGTCTGTTAAGTGCAAACTTCTGTCATGAAACGAATGTGAATTGGACTGTAGTATTCCGATGTGCCTGTTACGTTTTTGTATGCAGTCCTAGATGAGTGTAGTTTTGAGAAAAGTTTGTAATACATATAATCTTAGCTTTGGATTGTTCTGTTGTTGAACATTAAAATCTTTTGTCATTTCCTTGATTCTGCGACAAGTTGAACAAGTTGATACCAATTTAAGTTAATGTTAATGTACATGAAGTACTTTTTTTTTTTTAGTCATTTATAATTAAAGGGCTGCTGTAATGTCTCATTTATGTTGTATTGAAACAGAAGTGTATTACTTTGAAAATGTTTTGTAATAAAATAATCAATTGGAATAAGTGAAATGGCTTTGTGTGATTTTTAGAAAAGCTACTATAGAAACCTAAACTAATTGGCATGGATAATTGTGAGTAGGATACATGTAAAAAAGTTCGTTGGTGTAACTCAACTAATGTAATTTCTCAACTTAATTTTACCAGAAATTTTAAATTAATATTAGGTTGCATAAACTTAATTATGCTTGTGGAGGTCAAGGTAAATCATGTTGGTTTGTTAAACAAGTTGAGTTAGCCAAACCTAAAAATTACTTGCTGAATTTACTTAATAATATGCAAAATTTGTAACTTAAAAAGCTGAGTGGAAATTGTTACCTTACTTTTTTAAGTTGAGGCAACAAAATATTTTTTAGAGTGTACGGCGGACAGCTAATAACAGGAATCGGACGCGGTCCACCCAAGTCCACAGCAACCACCATAGCAACCACCTAGCATGACCTTAAAAACATATTCTGTCTTCATAACTATCAAACACGTGAAATGATTTGCAAAGTGTGAAAGTGTTACAGCTGCAGAGAGCTATGGCGGTATCTTTGGAAGCTGTTTACATAGCTAATAATATACGATGTAACCATGGAGACAGTCAGTCACGTGAGCTAGCGGTGCACGTTTACTACAGTGAATAAGGTGATTGCGTGCACAGCGTCCACACGCTGCAGAGGGTAAAGACATTACTTCAATATTGTTTTATATTGATGTATATTTGCCTTCTGTTGACCATCACCTCAGGTTCACATCACAGTTTCAGCAGACAGATGCACACTGTCTAAATATGAACACATTCAAAAACTCATGTCTCAGAAATAAGCACAGCTGTTCATGTTTGTCATTAGAGTTTTATTTGTAAGAAAATTATGAACTTCATATTGTGCATCAAATAAAAGAACATTTCACAACTCTAAGTCAACAGAAACAGGAAACAGAAATGTCTCTAATGTAGACATGTACAGTGTAGTGTAAGCATTAAAAGATCATAAAGGAAACACTAACATTCATGTGAAACTAATTGTAATAAAAAAAATGAACAGGTGGTTTATAGATGTAAAAGAAAGAATCTGAAAACAACACTTTTTTGGTCTAAGTGATCAAAGTAGAAAACAGAACTGATGTTCAAGAACAAACCGTAGCTGCACTAATATTACACATCTCCATTGTTGTACTGAACAGACATGTTGCTTTTAAAACCACATGCAGTGTGTGACCGTGACTGTTCACTGAGACCATGAACGCCACTTCGCTGAAGCCTTCGCCTTCTTCTTCTTCTTCTAAATTGGAAGCAGAAGGAGCACGAGCTGCTTTGATCTACTGAAAGGAAAAAGCAGAACATCTGAGCTGAAACCAGTCAGCTGAAATCATTAAGACAGGAACAAATTCAATGCAGTGTCTCACGTATCTTAGCCTGTTACAACTGTTGATTCAAGATAAATACGGTTAACACACAGTGTCAGGGAGCTCCAGTGTGGGAACTAGTGGCTTTAGGTTTGTAGTCATTTAACTTTCATCCATTCATTCATTTAATTCAGGAGGAAGAAATGCCAGGTTGATGCAGGCTGGTTACATGCATTTGGTCCCATGCTGTCTTTAACTAAATGGCTTGGTTCACTTTATGGCTGGGCTGTATGTGGGGTTATATCATGTTATTTGGGCAGGAGTACCTGTCCCCTGTTAGACTTAGAAAGTTTCTCCATAAGTAGAGTTTCTAACTCTTATAGCACATCTGTGGCTGACAGCTTTTTGGTGGCTCTTTTCTCTTTGTGCTGAACATCAACACTGTTATTTCTTAGACTGTAAGCTTTACTTTAGCACAACCACTTGTAGAAGCTGCCACCCCAAATGTCTTTTGATAACAAGAAAAAAATACCTTTTCAGTCCACGGCCTGAAGTTCTTCTCTGACATCTTCTGCCATCAGCTTTGTCTGCTGGTTTGAAGACAATAAACCAGAAAAAAGATGATTTAGTCACTTTGTCTGCGTCATGCAGCTCGAATGTGTCGTGTAACGATGTTGAATAGCCGTCGTTATCCCTCTGCTGTGTCAGTAGGATTGTACTGTACAGCATCTCATTGATATGTGAGGAATGCTAATGTAACACGATAACAGACTTACATCATTAAAACATAAAGGACAGGAGATATTTAGATATTTTTATATTTATATTACATTTTATAGCTGACGGATATTACTAAATAGATAGAATTTACTAAATAGCTGGATGAACATGAAAAATATGTCTATAATAACAAATGACCATGAGAGCCAGTAGAATTAATTCAACTGGACACTCAAACGACGTCCTTAAATGCTCTTTAAGTGGCAGAACAAACGAACAAACACTTAATCGCTTACTTGAGATGAAATCTGCTCAGCTACTTTGAAAACAGCTTCTAACTGGTTCCTCCTTTAACAGGAGGTTTTTCAGACTACATGTAGCTGTCCTCTATGTCAGCTCACACATTTACATTTATGTCACACTTATTTCTGCTTTCCCATTTTATAATTATTACTTACATTTTGATTAGATACCTTGAGTTTGTAAATGATCAGATTACATAATTGGAATACAATGTATCCAATTCAGGGTTGCAGGAGGATGAAGCCTATCCCAGCTGATACAGGACAAAGACAGGCTGCCAGTTTATTGCAGGGCTAACACGATATGTGTAACAGAAAATCCACTTAAATGTTTGATATTTCTTATAATAATCATAATTATGACTATTATTTAAAGGTTTCTTTATAAATACATTTTGATTTTTTATAACCTCTAAAATATAAACCTGAGCTGTTAAATTCTGACCTCTGACCTCACTGCAGCTCCTTCTTGGAAGTACGTCTGCTTCTTGTCTTCCCCCAGTGTTGACCGCCTGCCCTTGATATCACGTACTGTACCTGAGGAACAGAAAAGGACAAACACTTGCCTTCATTTAAGAAGTACATTCATACAGAGGTAATCTATGGAATCACACTAGTTCACCCTTTGGGAGAAATCAGTTCCTGTGAAACATTTCTGTATATGAACATCATGTGGAGAATGAATGAAATGAGTTCTTCAGGTGACTCAGCAGTCCCACACTGACAATTGAAATCTAGTTAAACTATTAAGCATATTTGCTCTTCTGAAATCTGTGTTAAACAACAACATAAATTAGTAACAAAAATACAGCTGAGTAGAGGCTTTACAAACCACCAGCAGCCATAATGCTAAATTTTAATCTTCAAATGTTTCTGAGGCGTCTTCAACCTGCTTTTAACACATTAAAGTCCCACAGTCAATGCAGCACTGGTGTCAAGCCAGCCTCCAATTCGAGACTTGCAGTCAAGCCAGCCTCCAGTTTGTTTTACGTTCCCTGTGTATTCAAAGTATTACGGGAATGGATGTGGAAACCGGATTTCAAAATAAAAGCCAACTTCGAGTGAATTAACAGATATGGTTTTTTTTGTTTTTTTTGTTTTTTCTACTTTCTTTTCTTTCTATTTTTACTGCACTTTACATACGTCAACATGTCAAACTTTGCAATCTATCTAAAAAGAAACCAATTCAAAGCACGGGCATGGAGGACTTCCTGGAAAGTTAGCTGGGAATTTTTTGGCTTCAATTTCACACATATTTGAAGTGCTTTGAGGAAGTTGTGCATTTACTGTCTTTTAAGTAACTCACTCTTGGGATCCGCTTGAATGTATGCTAGTTTCTTTCCTAATTAAATCATGTGAATGTCACCTTGTGGCTTGGTATTCTCAGCAAAACCATGCAGGTAGGTGTTGTGGAAAGGACAGAGAGGAGCAGCATTATAAACAGTAGGTGCTGTAAAAGGTGGTGTTTGGCAGGTGAGTCAGTGGCTCCTAATATAGAGCCAAGTAGTAGTTGTGGGTGTTAAGTGTTGGAGGTGTGACTGGACTTTTTTTTTTTTCTTTTTTGCCTGTCCCGTTTGGCTCTTTTGCCATCAGAATTATTGTCTAAAGGCAAAGAAAGATGCCCAACGGATTTACTTTACCAAATTGACCATCCCAGCCTTGCCGTAATGGTCCATTTGATTCACCTTTTATTGTTTATTTTATTTTCACTTGCTGAATACGGGACAGACTTGACTGGGGGAAAGAAGGGGAGAAAGAAAGAGGGAAAGAGAAACAGCTGAGAAGAGGGACGGGGGAGAAGGGCAAAAAAACAAAAACCAACAGAATGGGCAGAAAAAGAAAAAAAAATGCATCTAATTAACAATTAACAGATATGTTAAGAACATAATAACATATAATTTAGGCTTTTTTATTTTATTTTACAAACTCTAATGAACGATCTATATGACACAGCCTTGTACCCTAATTGTGCCCTGTCACTATCAAGGCCATCTTAGTTTGGATTTCAAAGTAAAAGCCCTGTGAATCTTCATTTTTGAACTACTCTTTCAATGACTTCATAATGCTCTGAAAAGCAAAAGTCGTATTTCCAAATACTATTTGAACTTTGTATCAACACTTTCCAACCGCAGTCTTTTTCACAGTGATACCATATCAATATCAAGTCAGTCTGATTTTGCTTTTCATAGTAATGGCCCTTTGAAATTGCCGATATTTGACTTAATCTTCTAACGATTCAAAATGCTCTAAAATGAAAAATTCTTGTTTCCACAGGGTAATTCCACTTTAGATCAACAGTATACAACCCCACAGTGATACCATATCAATATCAAGTAATTCTGATTTTGCTTTCAAAAATAAAAGCCCTTTCAAATTGTCCATAATTGACCTAACTTTTAGTGATTTCAAAATGCTCTAAAATGGAAAGTTCCTGTTTCCACAGGGTGATTCTACCTTAGAATTATTCTGAAATGTTTTTTTATTCTTTCTGTTACTCACATTTATGTTTTGATGTGCAATGGTGTTAGTTTGAATGACATCTCCAAGGCCCTTTAATTTATAATTGTCTTTTTGGTTTTTTCTTTTTACTTTGTTTGTCAAGTATTCACCACATTTAAAACCCACAAAAAAAAGACAATAGTTAACTTTAAAATTAGTACAGAGGTGGACAATAAACTCAGCTGTGGTGTCTTTCGTCTTATGCAGTCAGAGAGATTATTGAATGTTTGGGTGGATGTATTTTCCTCTGTGGTGGGTTACGATGTGCGCCCACCACCCAAGGCTCCGTGGGGCTTGGTGGTGGTGCTAATGTAGGCCCCCGTCCGGATGGGCCTTTGTGGCTTCCAGGGGTGCCTACTTGGGTCAGCGGGGGACCTGGCCCCACGAGAGAGTACTTTGCCTTCACTTCCCTCCCCTCCTCATCCCCACTCCATCACACCGCCACACATGCAGGGCTTTGGGGTACAGTTGTTTCACTGAGGTGGGTGTGAGACATTCCTGCTGTGTCCCCTTCCGACCACCTGTACCTCAATTTTATTCCACAATCTATACATCAACATCACTTGTGCTGGGCATGCTGAATGGCGTCCAAGGGATGGTCTGTGTATTCAACCTCTCCTAAGTTGCCGGTGCCCACGTCTCAATTTTAAATACATGTAGATGGTAATGTTTCTTGGCAGGGGCCGTGCTGACACCAATATTTATTCTCTACTGTTACTTATACTTATCTAGGTTGTGGATGTGATACTTGCTGTTGTGTATTGTGTTATATTTTTGCTTGTTTTCTTTTCTGTTTTTTTCTTCCAGTAGGTAATCCAATGGAATTTACTGTCTTGTGTCACCGTCCCACATCCCCTCTGTTTTTCCTCATCTTTTGAACGTCTCTTGTCTAAGTCTTAATATTTCCTATCAACCACTTATGTGTATTCCTTTGATAATAACTGCAAATTTAAATTTTACAATAAAATGATTGAATAAATAGAGATATTTTAAAATTTTAATCAAGTGGAGCAATATTGCAAAGCCATAATGGTCCACTTGAAAAAAACAAAATCTGTTGGAGAGCCTATACCGCCCACTACTGGACATGCGAGCTTTGAGTGTCTGACTCTGTCGACATTCCAAAAACTAGAGGTGAAAACATGTCATTTTGAACATAAAAGTCTTGTGCAGAAAAAATGCCGAAGAAGGAGAAGGGGTGAGTTCGTTTTTTAAGTATAAACTTTAAATATTAACTTTTAAAATTTGCTAACAAAGTAGTTCATCTCCAATTACATGTAATTGAGTAATCAAGTCTTGTAGCTAGGGATGGGTACCGGTGTCATAAACGGTAGTAACCAGACCGAAAAGCAGCGCACATTTCAGTGCTTTATTTCGGTGCTTTTTTTTCCTGAGCTGTGATACACTTCTAGCCAATCATTTTATGTTTCTGAGGATAGTAGGCGGGTCCAGGTACGTACGTTCTTTTAGAGCAGAGCTACAGATTAAAAATGCCCAAGACGAAGCGGTCAAAAGTCTGGCTGTACTTCACAGCAAAATATGCAAACTCAGCAGCCTGCAACAAGTGCTTTAAGCTGATACTGTGATACTGTCAAAGGAGGTAACACCTCGAATCTGATGAAACACCTGGCGACGCATAGTGTTTTTTTTAAAAGCCGAGAAATGCGCCGTATTTGATAGCTTGCTGCGAGACCTCACACCGAGCGCATCTACTGCGGGTGTGGTGCCTGTTATCGGACCCGGATTTAGCAACATCCCCAAAAACCCGAAGAGTAGAGTCCTGGCCCCTAGCCCTGCCAGTGTAGCAGAAATGATGAGGATGATGATGCAGCAGCAGCCGTTCTTCTTTGCGTGAGTAGCTTAATGTTGTTCGTGTGTAATTTACTTTGAGTAGGCTAACCACGTTATTACATTAATGCACGTAAGGTGAACTAGCAAACATCATCATAGCTACATGCGGCTGTCTTCTTGTTTGATGGCAGATACTCCCTTCACCCTGGCCAAAAAGGCTAAAATGACCAAAGAAAAAGTGGAAAACAGCTAAACATGAGAGGTTTTTGGACAAAGTTTGTGTTTTTTCCATTGTTTAAGCACTGCTTCCAGCCAAGAGTGATACCATATATGCCCCATAGCTGTAGAAAAGGCTAACATTGTTATCTTTTTACAAAAAACCAGCTGAACATGAGTGGTTTTTGGACCAATTTTATGTTCTCCATTCTTTAAGCACCGGTTTGAGCACCGTTTGAGCACCGGCACCGTTTCAAAAGTACCGATTTGGCACCGGTATCGGATAAAACCTAAACGATACCCATCCCTACTTGTAGCCTAGCCTAAGATATTAGCTAGTTTATTTCTGATTGTAAAAATGTCTTTTTTCTTATGTGTAACACTTAAAATTACATTTATTTCACCATATTTTTTCGATAACAGGCTTCGCTATGAGCAAAAACAAAAAAAGATTTGCGCACAGGACTCAGGCAAAGTTGTAGCATACGGCAGAAATTAATTAACACGTGTTCTATAACAGGCACATCTGTTGCTAACAGGCAATGGCTTTTTAACATCAAGTGCTGCACATTTTCTTCAGGGGCATTGCATTTCACAAAAACATGTTCAAATAGTACTTGAATAGAAACAAAGTTGATAGTTTTGTAATTAGTGGCACCGATTTAAAATTGTTCTCAATTCATTGAGAATATTATACATATTCTTTATAAAATGTTATGATTTCAATGATATAAATGACAATGTAATGATTTCTTTTTTACACTTAGAGTCTACCGCTTCTGCTTATTTGGGGTATGTATTTTTTTCTTCTTTTCTTTCATATACATTTTCCACGAAAAATAAAACTGAAAATGCTATATCTTCTGTTTTAGAACAAAAATAAAACGATTACAATCAATAAAATTATTGAAACTGTGGAACAGCTGAAAAAACATGGCATCCAACTGGAGGACCATGCACTTCATAAAGAAGGCCCCTGGGGTCAAGTTTGCCTGACACTTGGTATTCAGAATAATCAAAATAACCGCTACAGAATTTGTGATGCATTTCGTCAGGTTAGTTCTTTTCACTTATTTTTAAAAAATATATATTGTATTAAATTATTTAGTTAAAATCAAATTTATTAAAAATGTATGCCTGTTCTCTACAGAACTTGTCTATACCAGTCAAAGGGGATTCAGATAATGGACAAAAGCCACCAGAGCAGGTTCCATAAATAAAATTCTATGTGTTTGATATCAAATATGTTGGTATACCAAATTTTAGTCAATGTGTTACTGTTGAAATTATCCCTAAAATTAATATTGTTACGGGTAATGTCATTTTCAACAGGAAGAACTATCAGCTGCCGCTTCTCTGTCATCGGACATCTCCTCGCAGGAAGATGGACAGCTGTCTCCTGCGCAGGTCAGTCTGTCTGTACTATCATAATTTCTCCTTAACACTTCCATGTAATTACACTAAAGTTACACCTCTCAACTCATGTAATAGCAACCAGAAGAACTATCAGCTGCCACTTCTCTGTCACCGGACATCTCCTTGCAGGAGGATGGACAGCTGTCTCCTGAGCAGGTCAGTCATTAAAAATGCTTTCACATAAGTTATGATTGGCGCTAGGATCATTGTTTAAATGACCACTTTATGTTACATAAAAAATATTTTTAAAAACACAATATACAATTAAATAAAGAATTTTATCAAATGTTGTAACATAGAATGAAATTTATATTTCATGACACTTCTCAACATGAATTTTTGCTATATATTCTGACATTAGAAACACTGGTTGTTAATATACTTAAAATACACAAGTATTTCAGGTATATTTACTGATATTACGGTAGTTATGTAACATGGACAAAATGTTTTCTCACAAAATAAATTTTTCCTCTTTTTTAGCCTAACAGCAACTCATCTGATGATGGATTCATAAGAATCAGGGTCCCACTTGCAACAATTTTTTTTTTCCTGAAAAGGAAAGAATGGACTAATATAAAAAATAAGAGATCCCAAAGAGGATACAAGGGACTACAGTGGACAAATCTGATTTCAGACGGAATACGGACAGTGTTTCCATATTGTTCCTTTGCCTTCAAAAGGCACAGAGTCAAGGCTTTGGACTCAGTAAGAAAGGGCCCTTTCTTCTGGTGTCTGGGTTACTGCAGTTTTGAGGATTGTCCAGTCACTGTCACTGTCACTGTAGATAATGAAGACGATCTAAAGGCAAAAGTCAATTTTCAAGGTCTCGAGTGTGTGCACAACCACTATGAACTAAGAAGAAGACCTGTAAGAGCTCATAAGAGAGATAAAATTGGCCATGAATTGGAAAAGCAATTACCTAGAGCCATGTATCTGGAAACAATGAGCAAAATGGATGATGATGTTGTGCAATCGGGCTGTAGAGATGAAGTTCCAACTCCTCAAGTGTTGAGAAACATAGCCTTGGAAATCCGAAAGAAAAGTCGTCTTCATCATAATGAAATTATGAGTCTCCAGTTAATGGTGGCAAACAAGAAGAACAACCCAGAGGATGTATTGCAGAAAGTGATGTTACATCCAAAAGGTGTTTTTTTATGGTCTTCCAGGAGCATTGAGATTTTCCAGAGCCGCTGTCGGGAGGACATACTTTATTTGGATGCTACAGGAAGTATCATGAAAAAAAGAAAGGGTTCGCCTCCTTTCTATGTTTACGAACTTGTAGTAAGAAATCCACGGAAAACATCCTCTCCCCTACCAGTGGCTACATATTTAACATGTGACCATACCACTGCCTCAGTTACATGTTTTTTGGAAGCATTTCTGACTGATGTTGCAAGGGCCTTTGGGCGCAAAGCCATGCGTTCACCTTTAATGCTTATGTGTGATGGATCTATGGTCCTAATGCAAGCTATCTGTTTAGCTTTTGCAAAAAAAATCTCTCTGACAGCCTTTTTTCTTTTCTTTCTCTGAGGGGAACAAACATTGCTGCTCTAATGCTGGGCTTACACTGTGCGATTTTTGGCCCATTTTGAGCCGATTTTTGACTCGTGCGACCGATTTGGTGATCGGCCCGATTTTGGCCTTCATCGTGCATCGTGTAGTATACGTGGGGTAACGAGAAGCGATTAACACCTCACGACCAGCTCCCGATCATCAATCGCTCGTGAGGGTGTCACCACAGCCGCTCACACTGCTCATGCGCAAACACGTAAACATCGGTGAAAAAGACGGCGCAGCACGGCTGTGCAGCGTGTGATCTGGACACAAGTGATGGAGGCACTTGTAGAACTTTGGAAAGCTCATCCGAGCCTTTTCGATGTGGCATCACAAAATTATCACGACCACAACAACCGTGAAAATAGTTGGATTTACACTGCTGCTCAATCACAGCTGCCTGATCATGTTTTTCATTAGCAATTTAGCAAAGTTGATGGTGGTGGTGTGTCTGTGTGAGTGAAAGACAGAGAGCGACAGATTTTCTGTTATAACCTTCATGTTATGGAGGCACAGTGTGAGCACTCAGGTCGCATCAGAGCATCGGGCCGTATAGTGTGAGACCTGCATCGTGACCTGCAAACTTCTAATCCCTGCGAGTCAATCGTGCAGTTTGAGCAAGAGCTGAATAACGTGACTGAAAAAAATCACAGTGTCTGCCCAGCTTTAGGTGTACTGTCGTCCGAGACTTGCACCGCAGTGTCGGCGTTTGTTTCCCTGTTGGCCATGCTTCTTGTTGTGGTCATCTGTTGTCTTCCGGTATTTTCTCCGCAAGCGACCTTTCCTCGACCAATGAGATAATCTGAATTGTCATACTCGAATTGTCATAAGTGTGCTGTCAGCTCATTGGTCACAAAGCAGGAGAGGGGCTGGGAATTATGTTTTCAAACAAAGCGTTAATTCCATTAAAAGTTATAGACTACTTTTGATTCTCACTGTATTACGGGACAAAGTGCGTCCCTTATTAGCTCAATACGGGACGTGTACTTTTGTTTCTAAATACGGGACGATTCCGTTTTTTAAGGGACGGTTGGCAACCCTATCTGTTCGTGTCCCCAAGTTGGTATTGTGAAACAGCCTGTGAGTTTCCTGTTTTACTTTGTAGGTTTGTGTCTCGTTATGCCCATTAGTTCCAGCTGCGTCCCCTCCTGTCTGCCTGTGCTCCTCGTCGCATCGTCTGTGTTACACTCACCTCTTCCAGGCTCGCACGCTCACTCCTCTTCAGCCACTCACCCTCACACCGTTACACTCTCATGCCAATCCAGCAACAGGCAATCCACACAGGGTCAGGGACGCGTACAGGAAATCTAGGTACAGGAAAGAACAGGTCAGGAACTGTAATGAACAGTACTGAGAATCAACTCAATGATTTAGCACAAACTGAGAAGACTCAACAAATCACCAACCTGTGGCCTAGAGTGTCCTGGTGCCACGTGCACTTATGGACACTCTTATGTTCGAACATGGTGTTCGTTATGGCCAAGCTGTGGTTTGCACAGAAGTTCAATAACAAAACACCACTCGGGTTCAGGTCCTGGGGTCCATTCCTCCCAATCACGCCCCTCCAGGTTTCACTGTTGTTGCCCACATGAGCATTTAAGTCTCCCAGTAGGACCCTCCAGTGTCCCACCCAGGGACTCCAAGAAGGCTGGGTACTCTGAACCCCAACCCGGAGGCACAGATAACAAACCCTCTCATCCACTGGGAGAAACCCCAACATACAGGCAGCAAGCTGAAGGGACACCAGGATACCCACCCCAGGCCGCCGCCTCTCACCAGGGGCAACTCCAGACTGAGACAGAGTCCAGCCCCTCTCCAGGAGGCTGGTTCCAGAGCCCAAGCCGTGTGTTGAGGTGAGCCTGACTATATCTAACCGGTTCCTCTCAACCTCACGCACTAACTCAGCCTCCTTCCCCACCAGAGAGGTGACATTCAATGTCCCAATTGCCAGTCTTGGGGTTTGGTTCGCTCCTGGACGGCGCTCACAATGCACCCAACACACATTAGTTGGTATCAAATGAGCACAACTGATCATTAATCCCACTCCATGGTCCTTAGGGTGGCACAGTTGCTTCACTCTCTCCTCTTATTCCATTAGAAAGCATTCTGTATGTCCCTAATATAACTGAGAACTTCAATAAAATCTCTGAATCTAACAATATAAAAATGGCACCGAGTCTATGTCTGCATTTGTGTGACATTAATGTTCCACTTTAAGTTGGAGGTTTTGACTCCCACTTTTAACTCCTTCTCTTAATGTGGACGATCATACAGCTGGCTTCTTGAAAGGGGGGTGGGTGGGGGGCACACTACAGCCAAACTACACAACAGGACAAATGAAAAGAACAACCACAACCTCTCCTGTATCAGTGTGTTGCAGTGATTGTTTAGTTTTACTATCATTCAGTGTTTCTCATCAAAGGCAGTGCAACTGTCTGTGACACTGTGGCACTCTGTCAAGATTGTTGCACATTTGTGTCTCCTTTATAAAGTCAAACAGGATTTTGAATTGTCTGACATTTGCACGGGAACCTGGAGGAGGGAGACGGGCCTTCTTCAGTTTCCTAAGAAACTGTAGTAACTCTAACTCTACTCTAAGAGAGAGATCCACTAATGCCTCGCACCAACACAAACTGGGTTCTGGAGTCAAAGAGCTGTTAGTGTTTACAAATCGAGCGCAGCGACAGGATTGTGTGTCAGAGACAGAATCTCAAAGATTTTTGTGACCCTGATGAAGACCCAATTCTGGACATTCAAACTGTGTTATGAATGTTTTTAACATCTACAGATCATTATCCAGATATTTAATACAAATAAGCATGTCTTATTTTTGTGTTTTATACATTTGAACTCACATCTCCTGTGTTTAGAAAACAGCAGAACTTTTGTAATTGGCCCAAAAAACGAACCATGTCTGTAAGCGCTGTTTTGAGCCTTTTAGCAAATCTTGCCCTAAACAGCCTGTTGCTGTTACAAAGCAGAGGAAACATAGTGGAGTCTAATTGTTGCACCGTGGAGCTCAGCTGAACTCAGTCCTGGGAGTTGAAATCAACAGAAAGTGTTTCATTTGACACTGAAACAGTTTCTTTTCCATCCATGAAGGAAGCTTTTGTATTTCACTCAGCAAAATATACAGTCTGGACTGCACAACATTTCAGACTGCATGTGATCTGTGCAGAAAAACATCGAGCTTCATGGACACACGCAGGTCCTGCTCCACTTCCTGCTGTTGCCATGGCTTTGCTCTCGTCTTGCATTCAGTCTAATTACAGCTTCTTATTCAAACTCTGCACGTCACTAATTCCTGGTCTCTCCTTGTTGAATACTTTTTATCTTCAGCTGTCCTTGAAATCATTGAAAATCATACAGTTATGTCTATAAGACTTTGGACAGAAACAACTTTCTCTAACTTTGGTTCTGTAAATTACAACAATGAATTTGAAATGATACAACTCAGATGTAGTTTCAGCTTTAATTCAGTGGGTTGCATTAAAATGTGAGGAACTAAAGCATTTTTTAGAATTATCCTATGGAGCTCCGCAGGATGTGCTGTATCAAGCATGCACCGGGACGAAGGAAAGACGGGTGGACTTCCTGGTGGAGCTTGCAAGAGAGCTGGCTCACTCTCATGTAGCTGGGAAGAAGGCAAGAAAAGAACAGTTGCTTCGGACACAACCCTCCACACCTAGCCCTGGAAAAAGAGCCATGTGTCAGGTCAAACACAAATGCAAGAACAATCATGCCACTGTGCGATGTGTTCACTGCTACAGATACACATGTGGTAAATGCAGACTACAGATACCATGGCAGTGCCAGGATTGTGAGTGATTGCTGCAAATGTTGAAATGTACTCACTCACTTTTTATTATTATTTGTAAATATGTGTACAAATGGTTGGTTTTTTTGTACTGTTTTTATCAATAAATCTCAGCAACAAAGGAAATACACCCATGTGTGTTGATTTCTCCCTAAGATGGCAAACTGAAACACAAGTTTCCTTGTGGCTCAGGAAACTAACCACTCCAAGTTGGTGACTTTTGGAGATTTATTTTCCTGGATGATTGAGAATGCATCAAGACGAACACAAAAGGAAGTTCACCGCTTTTAGCAGCTCCCCCCCAGACAAACAAAGAGGCAGTTGGCAGTTAGAAATCAGCAATCATTCACACACCCCCACTCCCCTCCAGAATTCTCAGGTAACAACCTAATTTACATATGAATGACTAGCCAATTTAGCTTCCACTTGGCTGAAGCTAAAGCCTAGCTAAAAGCCTACCAGCCATTTGGCAACTCAGCCCATCACACGTCCACGTCTCTCCTTGTTTCGTCTTTTATTATGAAAGGGTTGTGTTTCCATGTTCAGTGTGTTTCATTTTGCTTCCCCTGTGGTGTCAGGTTCATTTGTGTCAGCTGTGTTTCCACTTCCCTCCTTTCTCTTCTGTGTATTTAAGTCCGCTGTCTTCCTCTGGGCAGTGTTGGTGCGTTTTCCTCCGTTCACGTTATTCCGGGTTTCAGGTTATCTCCTGATTCTGTTTAGGTCCATGTTCATGTTCATGTTTTTTCATCAGAGTTTCTCGCATGCACCTCCTCGGATTCATGTTCATGTTTTTCTTGTCATAGTTGTCATAGTCATACCGAGTTATTCCCAGGATAGGTTTTAGTTTTAGTTTCCGCCCCTGTTTGCTGGGCCTTGTTTTGTGTTCGTGTTTTTCAACCTAATAAATGGTTTGTTTTTTTGTTAAGATTCAGTTCCATCTCTCCCTTGTCTGCTTCCGGGTTCATATTGCAATCACATCAGCCACAGTGACAATAAACTTATTTTGATTTTTAACTTTCTTTATTTTTTCAACAATATTATGTATATATAAACATTTTGCATCTTACAATATAAAGCCTGGATCCTGCACATATTGCACTTTGAACTTGAACTGTGTTGTCTGTTTATTGGAGATTGTACTACTTGAATTCATTATCCTGGTGATATAACACATTAATTCTCCATTTGGAATCAATATAGTATATAATACAGTATCTGTCTATCCATCTATATAGCTATTGAATTGAACTGGAGTGAATGGAAGAGAATTAAATAATGGATTTCATGTTCATGTTTATCTATGTTGTAACAGTGACGACTTGAGACATCTGTTTGGCACTATATGAAGAGAATTAAATAAAATTTAAATAAAAAGGATATTAACTGTATTTATACATTTTATATTTTTGGATGAGACACTGTCAGTGTGCTGTTATATAACTCAGGTATTTTTAAGGCCTGACTGGTGGCATTGGTGCCCATTGCTTTACTGTGCTGTTGGATGTGTATGTGGGCTATCCCTTGTACCTGACATTTGATTGGGCATCACTGTGTTGCTATGGTATGATCCTGGTAGTTGTTGTTAATAAAACAATAACAAATTCAAATTCAAACATTGCTGCATTCTTCTGTCACTGAGGATTCCAAACCTGCACTCAGTCTCCTCATTACTTTGGTATTGAACAGACAAACTTTGGAGCTCCTGCAAACTTTATTAACAAACTGCAAATATTTTACACAAATCTGCGACTGACAACAAGCACAGAGACTTCAAACAATCACTGAAGTAAGGACTGAAAGATTTACTTTAAAACAACAATGATTAAGACCTTTTTCGTAAGGTTGTTTTCCCTTGATTGCCAGCTGTTACTGTTTTTATCTTCATATCTTTCATATTTGTCCACCTAAACAATGCTTTAATGATACAGTTTGAGAAGTTTGATATGAATTTATCCAACTGACTTGAAAATGAAACTGACAACTGTCCTGTAATCTTACACAGAGAAACCAAATCCTGCGTCTTTGCCTTGACAGACGCCTAAAATGGCTCGAGCTGTGGTAAGTTACCCTTCACTGTGTCTGTTTCTAAACATTAAATCGTGTGAATTTTTAAAGAAAAATCCAACAACAACAATAATAATATGTAACAGAGCAAAACGTCAGTTGACTTGAATGTTCCTCTGCAACACAAAGTCAAAGTCTGCCTCCTCCACAGGCAAAGGAGAAGCTCCCACGCTCATCCAGTGCAGACCGTTGTGCTCTGGACAATGAAGTTCCCGCTTTCATGTTCCGACCTATCAGTGCACCTGCATGTGAGCTCCTAAGTCCACCACCTGCTGATGCCAGCTTTCAGTCGAAGGACACAGACAAGATCATGCATCCAGATTTGAAAAACGATCGTTCATCCCTGGATGATGACGTGATGTTTTTCATGTGTCCTACTGATGTTCCTCTGCCTCCGAGACCTCCACCCACTGCAGAGGTAGGTCTCTGCAGAAAGCGCAGATATTCTACTGCTTTTTCTGTTAATGATGAAGAGGAACATTTGATGCCCAAACGCATGAGGCTGATGAGTTGGGATGTCTCTAAGTCTCCAGCTGCTGAGAAGGAGTATGTTTGCTTTACGTGTCCTGAAGACAAGAGGTCTGAGTTACCTCTCAGCTCCCTCCAAGGCCATCCACCATCACAGGTCAATAATAATGACACTGACCAGTGTACCATTCTGCTGCCTCCTGAAATCCCAGTGCCTCCACCCACTGCAGAGGTAGGTCTCTGCAGAAAGCGCAGATATTCTACTGCTTTTTCTGTGGAGGATGAAGAGGAACATTTGATGCCCAAACGCATGAGGCTGATGAGTTCTGATGTTCCAGTTTCTTCAAATCCTCCACCTGCTGATGCCAGCTTCCATGCAAAGTACACTGACAAGATCATTAATCCAGATTTGAAAAACGATCGTTCATCCCTGGATGATGAAGTGACATTTTTCATGTGTCCTAGCGATGTTCCTCTGCCTCCGAGACCTCCACCCACTGCAGAGGTAGGTCTCTGCAGAAAGCGCAGATATTCTACTGCTTTTTCTGTTAATGATGAAGAGGAACATTTGATGCCCAAACGCATGAGGCTGATGAGTTGGGATGTCTCTAAGTCTCCAGCTGCTGAGAAGGAGTATGTTTGCTTTATGTGTCCTGAAGACAAGAGGTCTGAGTTACCTCTCAGCTCCCTCCAAGGCCATCCACCATCACAGGTCAATAATAATGACACTGACCAGTGTACCATTCTGCTGCCTCCTGAAATCCCAGTACCTCCAAGTCCTGCCCCTGTTGGAGTTCTAGAAACTGTTGATTTTCCTTTTGTTGATAATTAAATACATGTTTGTGGTAATAAATACATTTTTGAGCAAATACATGTTGAGATGATTTGGTTGATTATGATGGTTATAATTATCCAAACAGTATTATTCCTAATAAGATCTTTACTTTTTATACTTATTTTCTCCATGACCTATTTCGATGTCTATTTTGAAGATCCACTCATATCATGACAGTATGCTTATTCTCAGTAGAGTGTATAGCCACATGTGAACAAATAATAAATTAAAGTCACTCATTAACAACTTACCACATACGCCGGAGCTGAATTCAAGATGTAAGCAGACGTTTCACAGATATCTTGGTTGTCTTTCCATTTCCTACACTAACAGTATCCTGAGAATTGGCTTATAGAGCTGATATAAAGGTGAAATTTGATGACTTAATCGAAGCATCATCAGCTTAAATGCAAATGAATCCACTGTACTTGAGGTAACCTAACACTGACCATGAATGCCACAATCACTGTGCGCCAGTCCAACACAGTGCTTTACTGTGAACTCACCACAGTACTGCAAACTAAAGTGTTTATCTTCCAGTCCAATCCAATCCATCTTTATTGAGAAAGCACTTTAAAAAACCCAGGACAAAACCAAAGTGCTGTACAGTAAATGAGTTAAGAACAATAGAATAAAACATAACAGTAAAAAAATAAAACACATAATACATAAAAAATGTAAACAGCCCTATATTTCAAAACAAGATAAAACAGCAAAAATAAACTAAAAAACTCAAACTAAAAACCAACATCTTACAAGGTGTCAAAGGTCAGGGTGAAGAGATGAGTTTTCAGGAGTGATTTAAGAACAGGCAGAGAAGAAGCCTGTCTAATCTCTAAAGGCAGATCGTGTCACAGTTTCAGAGATGCTGCAGCAAAAGCACGATGTCCTCTAAGTTTACGCTCAGTCCTGGGAACATTCAGGAACAGCTGATCAGCTGACCTGAGACAGCGGGTGGGTTTATAAGACTGTGGCAGCTCAGAGAGTTAAGATGCAGCTAGGTCATGGAGAGCTTTAAGAGACATTAATACCAAAAAGCTGCTAACATGATGTTGTATTTTATTTACATGTCTGTTTTAGCACTTTAACATTTGCATCTGTCTAACTGGCTAACCATGCAAGACTATTGTAAGCATTGCTCTGTAATAGTGCGACATTTTGGACCCCAGGAGGTCCTTCTGTATCTGCACGATGTTTGACCTGCAGTCTTTATAGCCGCCTATGTATATTCTTTTAAACCTTTTTATTGTTTTTAAATGATAGTTACGGACCAAATGTTAAACTATATAGTTGAATATATAGTTAAAGTGTTTCTCTAGATACAGAGAAAGGTTTTACATCAAAAGGTCATCTGTCTGCATATAAAACAGAAGCTTTCATGCAGATGCACTTCCTGTTTAGAGACTTTGAGGTTTAGGTAGTGACGGGGGTGATTTACTGAGCGTGTAAGTTTTCCTCCTGTCAACACACTCTACAATGCCGCCCACATGCCACTCCTGTCCAGTCTTGAAAGCAAAACATGTATGTATAGTATAAAATGGTGAAATGCTGATTTCCATGTTTCAATTGAATCACTTGATTGTAATCAATTGATTGCAGAGACTTTTGTCAAGACCCTATAGAATCAGAAGTCCCGTGAACATGCACTAATAAAAGCTGCAGTTGTAATAAGGGATAAAGTAGTGTGCACAATGTGTGTTTGCATAAGATGTCAGTAATGCATTCACATTAAAATCACAGGGTTTCTTTTCTTATTTTTCTTACATATCATGTAAAAAAACACTCCTGCAACATTTTTTCTCTGCCACAGATTTAGGAGAGGAAGAGTCCAGCATTTCAACACTTATGCAAATGTTAGTTTATTTGATAGGTGCATCAGTAGTAATTATTTAAATTAGAGTTTTCAGCAGTGTTGTTGTATTTACAGCAAAGTGCCTGCAAAGTGTAAAAACTAATTAACTGATGATACTAGATCCTTAAAAGAGATAAACACCACTAGTCAAGTCATAATGGCTACTTACAAATACATAAGCACTCAACACAACCCACACAGTGATCTAATGCACAAAAACAAAGGAGACTTAAACTGGCTGAATCAATTACTGTTAAAAAACATGGAGGAAGGCTTCCTGTGGTGTCTGGCTGCAGTATAGGTCATAAACCTGCCTCCTGCATTACAGCAGACAGGTCAGGGGTCAAATGAAAAGCAAAATGTTTACCTCAGATAAGGGATGCACCGATACCACTTTTTTGGAAACGAGTACGAGTACTTGCATTTCAGTACTCGCCGATACCGAGTACTTAATAAAAACATGATTTAAATTTACAGGTAACAGCTTTAGTCCTATAATTTAACAACAAAAAAACAAGGGACTGGTTTGGAATTAAGAACATTTATTTAAAATGAAAAGCATGTTGTATGCAACATATTACAGAATAAATAATTATAAAAAAATTTAAACAGTGACAGTGCAACTCAAGTATTTTTCAGTTTATTTTAAACTCTGCCGCTTTGGACAACACAAGGGGCATTAATAAACATCTTTGCCATTTAGTGCACAATATGTGAATAAACTAACAACATCCACCGACATAGAACTGTGGCAGTCAGTGCAACTGAGGTAGGTATTAACATCAAGTCTAAGATGACTCACTAAATGGAGAGAAACAGTGAGTGGCAGGGTTTTTTAAGAAAAGTAGCTTTTCTGCATCATCAGCAGTCAGACTGTTTCTGTTTTCATCTATAATGTGTGACACTGAGCTAAAAAGCCTTTCACTGTCCACACTGCTACATGGGGCTGAGAGCTATTTACAGGCTATTTTAGCCAAAGTGGGGAACCTGATTTTGTTGACACCCCAGTACTTCAGAGGACTGTCTTCACGAGGGCTTGGGGCCTCTCCGAGGTATGTGTCGAGCTCAATGGCAGCACCTGCTGCCAGCGGCAGCCTGGGCCTTGAGGAACAGTTTAGCAGGAGGTTCTGCAGCTTCTGCCCGACTCCCCTCTGCCTCACCTCTAGAAGCTCCTGCTTCAGGTGCAGCTTGGCCTCTGGAGCAGTGTTGGAGAAGAAGCGCTCTTTATACCTGCACAAAATTCATAAATGTATTAATATGTGGAAAAATAGGACTGATGTCATGTAATACGTGCTGTTCCAGCGTGTCTGTACGTCCTGCTGCAGTCTCTTTATTGGCTGGTTGAGCTGTCCCTGAATGTCCTCGAGGCGGGAGTAGGCTAAGGCGGAATGTTTAAAATGCCCAACTATTTTCCGTCCCACTGCTTTAGCATCAGCTATGCTCCTCTGTGCTAATAAGCGTGGGTAAATAAGCGTGGGCAAACTCTTTGTACTCGTTGTCGTGTTGGGATTTTAGGTGCTTGATTAAATTACTTGTGTTAAATGCGCTACCTTTAGAGCCTCCTCTGGACAATTTCGATGAGCACAATTTGCAGTCCGCCTTTGTTTTAGTGTCTTCGTTCACTTTGAAATAGTTCCACACGGCTGACTTGTCTCGCCTCGCTTTCTCCCAGCTCTGAGATGCAGCCGGGGCCTGTGGGGCGGGCACTCGGCGCCTGTGATTAACCCCTTACATGCCGCTCAAACATAGACAGGTCTCAGACCGTGGTATCAGTCCTCGGTATCGGGGAACTTTTAACAAGTACTTTAGAAAATGCGGTATCGAGGCCGATACCAGATACCGGTATCGGTGCAACCCTACCTCAGATTAAATATTTCCCAAAGTAAATTGGACTGAACTGGCCAGTTAAATACACGAGAGGATACGAATAGAAAAAAAATATCTAAAAACAAAGAATGAAAACCAACTATTAATTTAATACTTAAGTCTGTGAAGGTTCTCAGTCATCCAGGTCATCGTAGTCTAAGGAGCTTGGAAGGAAAAGCGTCTGGACTTCTTGAGTTGCTTGAAGACGTTTCACCTCTCATCCGAGAAGCTTCTTCAGTTCTAAGGGTCAATGGTGGGGAGTCCCAGATTTAAAACCAGTGGGAGTTTCCCCCCAAAGAGGGACAAAGGACCCCTGATGATCCTCTACCTAATCACATGAGCCAAGGTGTGAAAGCGGGTGTGGGTCCTAATCAGCCAGGGTTTCGGGTGAGCTCATTGTGAAACCTGGCCCCACCTTATCATGTGATTTCCTGAGGTCAGATGGCCCAGGATGTAAATGGTCTGAGATCCCTTCCCAGACGCCTTAACGTCCAGTGAAAACAACACATCATTTTCTCTCCAGTTACCCTCAGCAGTCCAACAGACCTCCAGCACCAGTAAAACATTAACCAGAAATAGTTTATGGGACATGTGTCGTTATTTATGTTTGTGGAAATGTGCATTAAAATTAAAATAAAGATGCTGGTGTCTGACGTTACTGACTTCCCAATTGTGTGGCTTCTGGTGTGGCCGTCACAATTCAATTTTCAATTCAATTTTATTTGCACAGCAACAAATCACAACAATATAAAGTCGCCTCAAGGCGCTTTATATTGTAAGGCAGACCCTACAATAATACATACAGAGAAAAAGCACAACAATCATATGACTCCCTATGAGTGAGCAGTCTGGAGACAGTGGGAAGGGAAAACTCCCTTTTAACAGGAAGAAACCTCCAGCAGAACCAGGCTCAGGGAGGGGCGGGGCCATCTGCTGCGACTGGTTGGGATGAGAGAAGGAAGACAGGATAAAGACACGCTGTGGGAGAGAGACAGAGGTTAATAACAGGTATGATTCAATGCAGAGAGCTGCATTAACACACAGTGAGTAGGAAAGGTGACTGAAGAAGAAATACGCATTGCATCATGGGAATCCCTCAGCCACATACACCTGTTGCACTACACAACAAATGCAAGCATGTCAGTTTTATTCATTTTATGCTCATCTTCGTACAAATTTTAAAGGTAATGCAGTCAAAACTTTGTAAGTATCTGAGTGATTGGATGAAGCGGTTTGATGACGTAACACGCTATTTTAGTTTAAAATGCTTATAATGTTATGATAAATGGTAGTTTTGTTGTTACTTTTACAATATTATCCATCCTTCAGTTTCAGCGAACATGACAGTTAGCAGTGTAATAATTCCTCTGTGATAAAGAAAAACTAGCCTGTTTTCTTTTTGTGTGGGAGCTCGCACAGTGTTTCAACTTTACAGCCTTTTAATATGAAAGTCCTGTCAGTACACTTCCTTTTTACATCATTTCACACTTGCCCCGTGAAGGGCAACAGTCTGACGTCTGCTTAGCCAGGAAAGCTTCAGCTTGTTTCTTTCCGCACATCTTCCTCTTCACTGTCGGTGGCTCATAGACATGTTAACAAGCATGGACGTATCAAAACTTTGCTTGATTTTGCTGTTACCACTAGCTGTGTCCCATGATGCTGAAGGTAATACAAGGAAACTATTTTCATTATGCATTATTAATATTTTTAAATTTATAACCTCCTTGCTTTTAGTTTAAACTAAACACATTATTATGGGATTAAAAAGATGGTTTAACATTCACAAAATATAGAAACTAAAGTCCTCTCTGACACAGGCTGAATCTTGTATTTACCGTATTTTGCTGTCCCTGTTTACAGAGACTGTTGTGAAGACAGTCAGGAGAGAACACGATGTCACTCGGATTTGCAACAAGGAAAGTCAGACTACTATTGTTTTGATTATCTGTAAGATCAAAAGACAGAGGGACACAGGAGGAGAGTGTCATCTGCTGTATCGACACGGAGAGAACGTTACTCATGAATGTGACCCCAGGTTCTCAATAACAAAAGAAAATCAGACTGCCTTTCTGGAGCTGACCAGTTTAACACCAGCTGATAGTGGGAACTTCACCTGTGAGTGTACAAACACTGAAGGGACATATATTGTCCATATCAGTGTCACTGTGGAAGGTAAATGCATTTTGGTTTCTTTATCTGACACAGTTATTCAGCACTGTGTTAGCATTGTATTGACCTGCTTATGTGTTTTTTATTCTTGTAATTTGTTCATTTCTTTTCTTCTTATTTTCACTTACAGCAGTTTAAATACTCTCACTGACTCATTTATCAGGTACATCTTTGAACCGAGTTGGACCACCTTCAGCCATCAAACATGTCTTCATTTTTTGTGGCACAACAAGGCGCTAAAAACATTCCTCAAAGATTCTCAAGACATATTGAAATTACATCATCACACAGTTGCTGCAGATTCGTCAGCTGCTCTTACTTGAAGCAAACTTTCCGTTCCACCACATCCCAAAGGTGCTCTGCTGGATTGAGATCTGGTGACTGCGCAGGCCGTACATGATTTGAGCGCCGTGACATGGTGTGGTATCCTGCTGGAAGCAGCCATCAGACGATGGGTATTTTTTGGGCATAAAGACATGAATGTGGTCAGCAACAACCTTCAGGCAGGCTGTGGTGTTTAAATGATGCTCAGTGGTTACTACAGGGTCCAAAGTTTGCAAAGAAAATCCTTCACAGAGCATTACACCACCAGCAGTCTGAACTGTTAGAAATCAACTCATCGGGCAAGGCATCGTTGTTTTAGTCTTCTGTTGTCCAGACTTGCAAACTGTAGCCTCAGCTTGCTGTTGTTAGAGGACAGCAGTGATATCCAGTGTGGTCCGCTCTGCCTCAAGGTTTGATGTGTAAACAGCATTTTTACCCAGAGAATCACAGCTCACTGGATATTTTCTATTTTTCAGACCATTGTCTGTGAACAGAGATGATTGTGTGGGAAAATCCCAGCAGATCAGCAGTTTGTGAAGCACTGGGACCAGTAACATGTGCCATGTTGCTCTGTTTGAGCATTGATTTGCTGACATTTTATTATTTTATTAACCTTTATTTAACCAGGAAGATGAAGCTGACATGTGATTGACAAATGAAATGAACACTGAAATATTTGTGTTACACCCTGAACAAGTATACCTCATAAAGTGGCCAGTGAATGTATATAAGCAGTTGGACCAATTTCAGTTCATAGTAATATTCAGAAAAGATGCAAAAGAAGAAGAAGAAGACAAAAGAAAAGAGTACAGTGACAATATTTAAAGCTCTGTGGTTATAAAACTGGGGTTTCATTACTTCACTCAGAGTTTCAGTAGACGTAAACTGTGTTTGATTTGTGTTTTGATTTCCAGGAAATGAAAGTAAATGATTTTACTGACAAATGCATCTTTTCAATGATTTAGACACAAACGAGGCCCACACTTCAGCAGACAAATCTTTTTCCGTTTATCTGCCCGGTGTTGTGATCATCTTTATAACTGGAGTTATCGTGGGATTTATCTACTGGAGGAAAAGTAATGGGTGAGACTATTTTTGCTGCAGTAATTCAAAGATGATATAGATGTAGAGAAAGTAAAAGGAAACATCACATTTCAATAAATGAGAATTCGGTGTATGTTAAACATCATGTCTAGAATGAACACTTTTTATCCTTCCAAAAATAATTATCATTATTAAGAGAGAAGATAATATAAATGTAGATGTTCTTACTTGATTTTTCTCTGTTTGAATGTGAATAGTGTTACACTAATGCTGACATCCTTTCTTATCAACGTGGCTGCTTAAGGTCAGGAACATCTGGAGTGTCTGGTGTCATGGTCCTGGGCCATGTGGGCCCAGTATTCTTAGTTTTCATGTATTTTTGTATTTTGTTCTTTATTTAGGCCATGCTTCCTGGGTTGATCTGTTACGTTGTTCCTTATGTGTTTTCCCTTCGTGACTCTTACCCCCTGTGTGCCCCTCTGTGTATTTATGAGCCCTCGTCTCTCTTTGTGCTTTATTCTATGTTTTCCCCAGCCCGTTATGTCTGCGTTCTCCCCGTGCTCTCTCTCCTCCTGTTTGAACCTCTGTGTACTTCCTGCTTTACTTTGCCCATCTCCCATCAGTGTTACGTTCACTCCTGCCGTGTCTTGTTATGATTATCAGTGTCACCTGTGTTCCCCGTGTGCATCCACTTCCCCTGATCTTCCCTCATGTGTATTTAGTCTCTGTGTTTCGTACAGTCTGTGTCGCGTCGTCTGTGTTCTCACCTCCATGTTTTCACGGTCAGCCCTTGCAGTGATCATCATAGTCTGAGTTTTCTTAGTTTGTCGCAGTATTAGTTTTCCCAGTTTAGTTATAGTCTAGTCACGCCATCCCTGCTTTGTTTGTGCACTTTGTCTTCAGCCATAATAAAGGCTCGCTTTCTGTTAAGTCCACTCCCGTCTACTCACTTGTGTATGCACCTGGGTCCATCACACACACCACCGCACGGCCTGTCTGCAGACCGTGACAGTACGACGCGACCATGCCGGACCCAGCGTCACAAGACCAGGAGATCATTCGGACAGTGGAGTCGCTATGCGGCGGTTGGCTGCAGTGTTCCGGGGAGGAGGAACGGGTTGAGCTAGCCCGCCAAGCCGGAGTATGCGTGTCCGCATTCCCCTGGTTATGGGAGGCGCTGCATCCCCTCATCATAGACTTTCTCGCCTCCACTCTTCAACTCCGCCCGCGACAGCAGCTGCCCGGTAAGCGTGAGCCGTCGCCTGAGCCATGCTGTAGCTCTGTTTCCCCGCTGCCTCGTGAGCCTGAAGCGGTCAGAATCGGTACGGTGTGGCTCACCGCCGACGCACCCTCGGCTCACGCTCCATCGGCTTCCGCTTCCTCGCCATCGCCTGACTGCACTACGCGGCTCAAGGAGATGCCAGCTGCTATTGACTTTGGTGAGGAGGAGCGGCACCAGGTATTACGGGCGTATCGCGAGGACGAGCTCCGCTGGAAGCCCTGGCTCATCCCCGAGGAGGAGTTCTCGCCAACTTCCCCACCTCGCACCTGCCGCCCGCCCTCGCCGCCCCGATCGGACTACTCGTCCCCTGCTGTCTTTCTAGCACGGATGTGGTTGGAGGACGAGGAGCCGGTCGCCAGGGAGAGTCAGGCTTTGTCCACAGCCGCTTCAAGGGGAAAGCGGCGTTCTCGCCGCCATCGCGCACTGCTACGTCCTGTCTCGCCCTCCACGAAGCGTCCCGCGGACGCTGTGGGGGTCCTGGACGTCGATCACGAGGGGCAGCAGCACGCCGCAGGCGCACAGCTAGTGGAAGAGTTCGGGAGGGAGCCGTGGCTCGCTCCTGATCATGACGAGCGCTCTTTCCGGGGAACTCGACTGGCTCTTGGGGGTCCCCGGAGTTGCCAGGGACTTCCACCGCTCACCCCGCCCGCTTCCACGGATAGAAAGAAACGGCACTCTCGCCGCCGGCGCTCTGAGCCCCACCCTAAGGAGGTCCCTCAGTTAATGCCATCTGAGGCTTTAACTCCCATCAGCCATCCAGCCGTGAGTACCCCTGACTCAGTTTCTGACGTCGTATCTAGCCCCTTAGCCAAAGACCTCAAGTCAAAGGGATTTTCTGAGGTAACTAGTGATGAGGACGTTACGTCTCACACAGTGAGCCTGCAATCGGTGGGTTTTTCTGGAATAATGAAAGATGCTGGGAGTAAGGGGTCAGACTCAAAGTATTCTGTATCAGACGACTTTCGATTTAATGTGTTGACATCCTTAGCGAGCAGTCCTAGTTGTGTGGGTGATCAAGAATTAAATCCTATTACCTCTGACAATTCAACGATTACCAAGCCACCTCATGCCAGGTTTGAAACTTTGCGTGAACCATCTACCGAGTCTGAAGAGAGACTGCCTAGCTTTCCTCAAGGAGCAACTACAGACTGTTTGTACTGTGCTGAAGTCTCTGAAGAGGTGGGGGCAGCAGCTGTCCAGTCAGCACCCGTCCTAGTTTTGCCCCAGACTCCTCTTATAACGGAGGTGAGTGACTGTGCTTTTTCATCTCATGAACCTGATATAGTGGAGTGTACTGGGTTGCCCTTTTGTGGGCCCAGCTATGAAGAAACTGGTGCCAAAGACTGCTCTACCATTAATCATGATTTCATAGACACCCATGCTGTGACTGACCTAACTCTAGTTACGAATGAGGGTCAGTCAGAGCAGTGTTGTGATAATGAAAGGACTGTGTGTAACTGTTTTGAAAAACCACACAACGAAACCACAGACAACGTTCTTGGCCCTGTAGAATCCAGGACTTTTTCTAGTGTTGCTCCCATAGCCGCACCACATGGAGCAAAGGTTCATGAGACAGCGAAAGGGATTCACACGTCGACTGTACAGTCTGCTTCTGAGCCTGCTAGGAATGGCGTGAGCTTTCTCTCCGCCTCAGACTGTTATCTACTGCAGCAAACTCGTACAGCCGAGACGGAGTGTTACCCCCGCGTGCAGATCGTAGTGGAGTCTAGTTCCGTATTCCCTGATGGTGGGATTGCAGACAGGGCTCAAGACCAAATGCACAGGAACGTGAGCTCTGATGCTACTGCTTCTCAGTCGCAGACTGTTAGGCCAGCCATAAGCATGCCTGCCTCTTTATGTGACTCTGAATCCAGCTACGGACTTATGTGCAATCCTACCATGAACTATTGTGTTGACAATACCGACAGGAAGTTGGCATCTACTACTCGAGTTACCAAAAGTGTTCATGACCTGAGAAATTGTGTTTTCAAAGCTTGTCATGCTAACAGTGTTCTATGTGCTGCCTCACCAGTCGCTTCTGAGCTTAAGACTCTCCCCAGGGCCTCCTCAGATGCCACGTCAGCTGGGGGGCCCGAGGAGCCCGTCCAGTCCCACGCCACGTCAGCTGGAGGGTCCGAGGGGCCCGTTCAGCCGCCTGTCTCCGCTGGAGGGTCCGAGGGGCCCGTTCAGCCTCAAGCCTCGTCAGCTGGAGGGCCCGAGGAGCCTGTTCAGCCACCTGTCTCCGCTGGAGGGTCCGAGGGGCCCGTTCAGCCTCAAGCCTCGTCAGCTGGAGGGTCCGAGGGGCCCGTTCAGCCTTCTGTCTCCGCTGGAGGGTCCGAGGGGCCCGTTCAGCAACCTTCCTCATCAGCTGGGGGTTCTGGAGAACCGCACCAGCCTCATGCCACGTCAGCTGGAGGGTCCGAGGGGCCCGTTCAGCCTTCTGTCTCCGCTGGAGGGTCCGAGGAGCCCGTCCAGCCTCATGCCACGTCAGCTGGGGGGTCCGAGGGGCCCGTTCAGCCTCCTGTCTCCGCTGGAGGGTCCGATGGGCCCGTTCAGCCTCCTGTCTCCGCTGGAGGGTCCGAGGGGCCCGTTCAGCAACCTTCCTCGTCAGCTGGGGGTTCTGGAGAACCGCACCAGCCTCATGCCACGTCAGCTGGAGGGTCCGAGGGGCCCGTTCAGCCTCCTGTCTCCGCTGGAGGGTCCGAGGGGCCCGTTCAGCAACCTTCCTCGTCAGCTGGGGGTTCTGGAGAACCGCACCAGCCTCATGCCACGTCAGCTGGAGGGTCCGAGGGGCCCGTTCAGCCTTCTGTCTCCGCTGGAGGGTCCGAGGAGCCCGTCCAGCCTCACGCCTCGTCTGCTGGAGGGCCCGAGGAGCCCATCCAGCCACCTTCTGCTACGCCAGCTCCAGCCTGTGCTTCGCCTGCTGCAGCTCCAGCCTGTGCTTCGCCTGCTGTGGCTTCATCAGAGCCTTCGTCAGCCGCAGCAGCCTCAGAGCCTTCGTCAGCCGCAGCAGCCTCAGAGCCTTCGTCAGCCGCAGCAGCCTCAGAGCCTTCGTCAGCCGCAGCAGCCTCCGAGCCTTCGCCTGGTCCGGCCTCCGAGCCTTCGCCTGGTCCGGCCTCCGAGTCTTCAGCCTCGTCTGCCGCGGCTTCGGCCTGTGCTTCGTCTGGTCCTGTGCCCACCGGGCCATGGCCGGCACGCCTGACACTGGAGAGCCGCCGCTGCCTTCCGCGCGGCCGGCCCCCTGAACTGCTCCGTCGTCTCCTCCGCCGCCGCCGCTGCCTTCCGCGCGGCCGGCCCCCTGAACTGCTCCGCCGCCGCCGCTGCCTTCCGCGCGGCCGGCCCCCTGAACTGCTCCGCCTTCGCCGCCGCCGCTGCCTTCCGCGCGGCCGGCCCCCTGAACTGCTCCGCCTTCGCCGCCGCCGCTACCTTCTGCGCGGCCGGCCTCCGGATCTGTTCTGTCACCGTGGCCACCTTTCCCGTGGCCGGCCTCCGGAACGGTTGGACTGGACTTTTGTGTTGTCGCCTCTCGGGTTGGCCTTCGGGCCTCTTTGGACATTCGCCTTCCTGTTCTGGACTCTTTTGTGTATTTGTGGACTCAGTTTTATTCTCGTGCTCCTTGTTTTTGGTTCGTTTTGTTCCCTCCGTCCTGGTCCCCCGCCTCCCGCCCTGGGTGGGGTGTTTTCTGTTTCGCTTGTGTTTTGTTTCTCGGGTTTGGGCTGTCGGGAGCCAGCCCTTTAGGGGGGGGTGGTGTCATGGTCCTGGGCCATGTGGGCCCAGTATTCTTAGTTTTCATGTATTTTTGTATTTTGTTCTTTATTTAGGCCATGCTTCCTGGGTTGATCTGTTACGTTGTTCCTTATGTGTTTTCCCTTCGTGACTCTTACCCCCTGTGTGCCCCTCTGTGTATTTATGAGCCCTCGTCTCTCTTTGTGCTTTATTCTATGTTTTCCCCAGCCCGTTATGTCTGCGTTCTCCCCGTGCTCTCTCTCCTCCTGTTTGAACCTCTGTGTACTTCCTGCTTTACTTTGCCCATCTCCCATCAGTGTTACGTTCACTCCTGCCGTGTCTTGTTATGATTATCAGTGTCACCTGTGTTCCCCGTGTGCATCCACTTCCCCTGATCTTCCCTCATGTGTATTTAGTCTCTGTGTTTCGTACAGTCTGTGTCGCGTCGTCTGTGTTCTCACCTCCATGTTTTCACGGTCAGCCCTTGCAGTGATCATCATAGTCTGAGTTTTCTTAGTTTGTCGCAGTATTAGTTTTCCCAGTTTAGTTATAGTCTAGTCACGCCATCCCTGCTTTGTTTGTGCACTTTGTCTTCAGCCATAATAAAGGCTCGCTTTCTGTTAAGTCCACTCCCGTCTACTCACTTGTGTATGCACCTGGGTCCATCACACACACCACCGCACGGCCTGTCTGCAGACCGTGACATCTGTACCTGAAAATCCCAACGGTTTGGTGAGCAATTTATTGCTACGATCTACAGCAGCTAGTTAAAAGTTTGCCAGTAAACATAAAACATGTACATTTATTTTTTAGGATGTTACTTATATAGATAATTACAGATTAGTGTTATAATACTATTAGTGCCAACTTCAGTGTCCTTTATTTTGTGAAGAAGCTCTTACAGAAATGAGCAGAAACATTAAATAATCCAGGCAACAGATGGAGAGATTTAAAGATCAATAGAGTGTGTGGGTAGACCGGGTTGAACTTGATTAATACCTAAAATATTTCACTTTTCTAAAGGATGACGATGAGCCAGATCAGCCCTATACAAACCTTCAGCAGCCATCGAGTGATTCCTACCAGACTATCATCTCAGTGAACCATCAACACGACAACAAGACACGCTCAGCAAGAAGCACAGGAACTGTGGGAGTGGATAATAAAGCTCTATGAAACATTTTAAAGTATATAAAACTTTAGGTGACATACTAATATAATAATATTCATATATTATAATAAACGTCCATCTTTTCACACTGGATAGTTGTTTCCCAGTAATGGAGACCATTCAGTCATAATACTCCAACTCAGGCTCTCAGATTTAATACAATACAAACACAAACTGTGGCAAACATGACTCTTTGTATCAGACTAGTTTTGTTTTTGAACAAACATCTCATCATAATTTGAACACAATGTCCATCCAGATAAACAGAGAGATCAGTCTGGCTTAAACAATGTTGGTGGTTTACCTTCTACTGTCCTTCCACTTTTATGCACTTCTATTTTAGACATAGTAAAAGTTTCAGTGTAGACACAAGAGGTGAAATAAGGAGGGTGCAAGTCTTCCTGCTTTCACTATAGTCTACCTCACACTGTCAGCCACAGTTACTTCCTCACCAGCATGACTGCACGGAAACTCTGCTTTCTCCTGCTTCTGCTTGTGGTTTTTAGCAGTGAAGGTAAATATATATAATTAAAAAAGAAAAGCTGTAAAGCCAGGTGTTTAAGAAGAAAGCTTTAGTTAGGTTAGTGAAATAATATATGTGATTGATTTTCCCACAACAACAAATATATAGAAACTATAATCCCGATTTTGTTTCATTTTAACTGGAACAATTTATAGAGACTCTTGTGAAGACAATTGGAAAGAAACCCGATTCCACTCAAATATGCAGCAAAACAACTCTGAATATTACTGTGATGATACTGTGTGAGATCAGCACAGAGAGGAGCCGAGGAGAACAGTGTCGTCTGCTCTATCGTTACGACCGAGGCTTTATTCATGGCTGTGACTCCAGGTTCACACTGATCAAAGAAAATGAGACTGTGTTTCTCCACCTGCTCAACTTAACATCTGAAGACAGTGGGAACTACACCTGTGAGTGTGGATTTCGTGGTGGATTGTATGTTCTCCATCTCAGTGTGACTGTGAGAGGTAAAAACATTTTCTATTTATACCCACACCGCAGATTCAAGGTGGATGTTTGGAACTGCGTTAACACTCTCTTTTCTGTCATACATGGTTTGAGGTCGTCATTCCCGCCTGCAGCGGATTAATGAAAGGTTTCAGTCAGGAGATGAACATCTGGAATGTTTTTAAGCTCTTCTTCTGGCTAATTTGTTTAAAATTTCATTATAAAACTGCTCCAATCACAACTTTGGTGTTATTTCATCAGTGAAATGTTTGAATGATGCAATTGTAACTCTAATGTAATGAAAAGATAAACATGTTTTCCACTTTAATATAACAGGTTAATGCAAATTTCGTGACTTTTCATGTTTTCAAAATGAAGTTTTTTTGTGTGTGTGGCAACATTCAACAGACGATGGAGATTCTTCTGGCATGAAGTTCATGGCTACAGTTCCCATCATTTCTGCTGCTGCTTCACTCATCAGTGTGGCTGTGATAACCTGTGGTTACAGCCTGAGGAGAAATCCTCGCAGGTGAAAACTTTTACTGACGCACTTAAACTCATGAAATGACCCTTTGAAATCACTTGAGCACATTACTGCATACAGCAGCCACTGTGGTGTTCAAAGTATCTCATAGGTTCTTTTCAAACACCACACATTAGTTGTAGACATAGCTAGTCTTGTTTTTGAGGTATTTTTCACCCCATGACCTCTGATGTTTTTATCCTAACAGAGAAAACAGATCAGGTCTAACTAACTTAACAGGATCTGAAACTCGCCAGATGTTTGTGAGTTTTCCATAGTTCTGTTTTACACTTAATTGTGCCGAGGCTGCAGTGCATTATGTCTGTTTTTAAGCTGCACTTTAATTAAATGTAAATGACAGTGTAAATTGTTGTTTAGGACAAAGAGGACCGCTACATGAGCCTTCATCGGCAAAACATCGATGTCTACCAAACTATCTCCTCCGGTCGCCTTCATCATGATGCTGAGGCCGCTGCATGTCACAGTCATGTACAATAATAATCAGAGATGGAGTTTTTACCCTGACTACGTGATCTATAAAACTATGATGCTAGACATGCTATCTATAAAAGACACTGACATTTTAACTTGCCAGCATCATGTGTACTGTTAGTTTGTTTTGCACTGAAAAAAGAGAAAAATATTAACGTCCAGTAAAACTTGTAATGATGTTGTGAATGAATTGCCTTAATTCATGGCTTTTAACACCATTTAATTTCTGTTTTTTATCTGGTTTGAACGTTGAAAATCCTGCCACTTGGCTCTGTGGCCTCTGCCACCATTATGGTTTTTGCTATACTGGTCCACTTGATAGTCATATTTGATGATGATTTTACTTTATTTTGAGTCATTAGAATCAGAACGGGGGTCAGGAAAGAAGAAAAAAGATAAGCTGGGGAGAAAGTTAACAGAAGAAGAGGGAAAAATAGAGAAGAAGAGAAATAGATGGAGAGGAAGAGAGAAAAAATACTGAAAATCTATTTCATCATCTGCTGAAAAACACAAGGAAAAACCAACACAGTGGGGAACCCACAGCAACAACCAATAATATGCAGTAAGTAGGCTAGTAAGTAGTAGTAAATAATAGATATTAAATGTTACTGAGCAGTAAATGGGCCCAGAGGGCCGAGACCTGAGGGCACCCCACCCGCAGCACAGGCCCAACAGAGCCAGGGGGCCGGGCCCCACCGAGCAGCCGCCCAGAGTGAGCCACTAAACACAGAGAACCACTAATGCACTGTGGGTGGGGGCACCAGCTACTGGCAGGAAGTGTGGTGGGGGGAAATAATACGTGACTATTTTTATGTGGAGTGGAATTAAACTGCCATAGAATATGCTTGTGGTGGATTTGACTCAACACAAGCGTATTGTCAAAGTGTTCTTTGGCATGCATCGAGACAGTTTCTCAGATACTGAAGTGACTTGAGCAGAGCCAGTTGAAGCCTACTGTGCTTGAGTGGGCAGCTCAAGTTTCCACGTGGAAGGTTTAGTGAGACAAAGACAGGAAGTTAAAGCTGCTGACTAATAATCTGCAGGTTCCTGATTTGAGTCTCTGTTAAGAGGATGGTGTCTCTGAGATAATTGCTTTTGTGCATCGATAAATAAACAGGGAAATAAATGAATAGAAAAAAGCATCCGAGCGGATGTGCACCGATGGTGTGCCCACTGGTCTTAAAGTGCCTTTGCGCCCCTTACCATTTATGGAGGTCCCATTTGGGCACATTGGCATGGACCTATAGTGTACATGGATATTGCTTTGTATTAGTTCTGGTATATTATACAACACAATAACATGATGCAGTGCTGCTGTGCACCATTTCTGCAAAGAGTGTGGTGCAAGCAAGGAAGATAAGATAACTCTTGCACAGTCATACCTAGTGCAATAATACAACAAAATTGGAAACTGTCCCACCATAACACAATCATTTAGATACAATATTGGACTTTGTTTACATGTAACTGCACAAATAGAATTTAGAAATGTAATTATTGACAAGAGTGAACAACCACTTATAATGTAATCTACAGCTGTGACCAAACAGCTAGATAGAGAATCAGAAGTGTTGTTTTCTACAAAGTTTGCTGTTTCAGTGAGAGTCATATGTCATATCATTTCAAACAGTGGCGATCCAGAAATGTTGTACAAACGAGTAAGACTAACTATAGACTTTAGCCAAAGTTGTTAAGTTAGCTAAAGAGTTGGGATTGTGTGTAAGGCATAAATAAACCTAAAATGCAATGTTTTGGACGTTCTTTGGCACATTTCCCTACTGTAGGGGTCTCTGCAAGCATACGGGGCTCTGAGAGGGAACAAGATGACAACGAGGAATTCTACTGGAAATAGGGTTGCCAACTTCCTGAAAAATAAATAAGGGACACCTCGTGGCCAGGGCCAGGCGACCCAGTTGTCTTCACCCTTCCCAGTGTGGTGAATTTTCTAGCTCTTTTTTTTAACCATTTGACTTGAAGTTGATTTAAGTAGATATGTTCTACTTAAATCCTATTCTATTCTTTGTGATATGAACACATGTGAAACAAATGATCATTTAGCTATTTTTTTGTAGCTCAAAATGACAACATTAACACAATAAAACAGGTCTCTTTCTTAAACAGAAGCCTGTCATGCTTAACTTTTGAGAATATAAGTAAATCTTTCTTTAAAAGAACTCTGTCCTGCTTAACTTAAAATAATAGAAAACAATAGAAAGAAAAATATTCTTCTAACAGTGCACATTTAGTGCATTTAGTACAATTGGCTTCAGTTGAGGTATTATTTCAGCTTTTCTAATGCTAATCAGCTGCTCCTGTTTGTAAACCCGCCTGTTCCCATGATTACGCATCTTAACTCATCATCATTATTCATCTATGTATTACTTTTATGTATTAGTCATCTATTTGTTGTAATCATCTATCCTTGCAGTTGTTTCTTACACAAAATAAATTATATTATCACACTTCTGGCCACATAGCGCTGATATTCACTGCACATGCCCATATTAACTTTTTCCAGCCAGGTGTTTTCCTTTTCCCATTCTTCCCTTTCTCTGAGGGGAACAAACATTGCTGCTCTAATGCTGGGCTCACACTGTGCGGTTTTAGGCCCATTTTGAGCCGATTTTTGAGTCGTGCGACCGTTTTGGTGATCGGACCGTTTTTTGGCCTTCGTCGTGCGTCGTGTAGTATACGTGGGGTAACGAGAAGCGATTAACACCTCGAGCAGCTCCCGATCATCAATCGCTCGTGAGCCGCTCACACTGCTCACGCGCAAACACGTAAACGCCGTGAAAAAGATGGAGCAGCACGGCTGTGCAGCGTGTGATCTGGACACAAGCGATGGAGGCACAACTTGTAGAACTTTGGAAAGCTCATCCGAGCCTTTTCGATGTGGCCTCACAAAATTATCACGACCACAACAACCGTGAAAATAGTTGGATTTACACTGCTGCTCAATCACAGCTGCCTGATCAATGTTTTTCATTAGCAATTTAGCAAAGTTGATGGTGGTGGTGTGTCTGTGTGAGTGAAAGACAGAGAGAGCGAGCGACAGATTTTCTGTTATAACCTTCATTTTATGGAGGCACAGTGTGAGCACTCAGGTCGCATCAGAGCATCGGGCGGTATAGTGTGAGACCTGCATCGTGACCTACCAACTTCTAACCCCTGCGAGTCAATCGTGCAGTTTGAGCAGGAGCTGAATAACGTGACTGAAAAAAAAAATCGCACACTGTTTGCCCAGCATAAAGCTGGGCAAACAGTGTGCGATAAGTGTGCTGTCAGCTCATTGGTCACAAAGCAGGAGAGGGGCTGGGAATTATGTTTTCAAACAAAGTGTTAATTCCATTAAAAGTTATAGACTACTTTTGAGTCTCACTGTATTACGGGACAAAGTGCGTCCCTTATTAGCTCAATACGGGACGTGTACTTTTGTTTCTAAATACGGGACAATTCCGTATTTTAAGGGACGGTTGGCAACCCTAACTGGAAACAGTCGATCATGTCTGTTAAAGCTGAATTCAGGGCAAACTAAGCTAAATTAGTGTTTTTAGCTAACAGCTACAATAAGCATAAAAGTTACTGTTGGGCTGTTATTTGTTAACAGGGGCGATTTTAGCCCATTTTGGGCTGCAGCAGCATAAAATCCTCAGCAGGCTGGGTAAGCTTGCGTGAGCTCTCTGTGGAGGCTGTTGCAGCTGAGATGGCTCACCCGAGCGGTGCAAACTTAGTTACCTTCAAGGCTCCAGAGTCAGCTGAGGTCAGCAGCTCAGCCTCTGGGGAGGTTACAATCCCTGGAACAGCCAGGTCTCTACAACCAGAAACAGTCTTTGCATGTGCAGCTTCAGAACCAGACTTGAAGTTCCAGTTAGTGTCCGATGTCCCAGAAACACTCAGGTGCTCACTGAGCAATCTCTTGAGGCCAACACTCAGAAAATCAAACCGTCTTTGAGCCTTTGTGGGAACATTTATCGTCTCTGCTGGAAAGGTGGAAACATCTGGGAGATGCAGCCTTAACACACTGGGCTTCACAAGTCCTTGGAGGCAGCTCACTAAACTCAGGGATGCAGACAAAATCAGCACTTGCAGGAACACAATGTGCCCTCTCACAATGAGCTTGGAAGCATAAACTGAGTTTTCCTCACTGACTGTTTTAGACAGGATTGTGGGAGCAACACAAAAAGCAGCTTCAGCTGGAAACACACAGTTTAGTGGCTTTGCTGCTCGCTTTAAGTCACAATAAACAGGAAACTCATTGTGTCTCATGTCAGAATCACTCATATACAGGACAGGAAGAGGCGGAGCTTATTTCCTGCAGGGAGAGGTTAGCAGTCTGTGTCTTTCTCATTTCTGACTCCTAAAGAGCTGAAAAACACAGGCTGTTATTGGCTGGCTGACACTGGGATTAATGTCCTTGAAGCCAGCAGTCTTTAATGTCCAGGTTCAGAACGGGCAGGTGAAAAACAGTCCTTTATGTCCTCTGATGTTCAATAAACTGTCCTGATTACTGAGGGAGCAGAGAAAGTGTCTCCATCACTCACCACAGCTGGATGCTCTGAAATCCTGGAATCCAGCTGTGGAGAGGAGCGCCGGCGGCGTGGACGCAGTTTAGTAATCAGGGAACGGGAGAGGAGGGAAACACAGCTGGGACCAATTACACACACGAGACAGGAAACAGTAACACAGGACTGTCAAAGTAAAACAGGAAATATAACACAGAGTCCAAAGTAAGGAGACGTGGGACACAGTGAAGACACAGAAACAGAAACCAGAACTATAATCACAAAACAAACTCAGAAACATAAAGAGTGAATCAGCTGATTCAGTGTTTGTGACAAAAACATGGATCCTGGTTAATAACTTTTATTTGTTTGTTTCTGTATTATTTTGTGTATCGTTCTTATGAGCTGTTGTTTTGTCAGTGAAATATTATTTCATTGTTTTAAGCTTTTTGTTGACTTTGAAGTGCTTAAGTTGATATTTTTGAACATTTAATTTGTTCGATTATTGTCGAGTCGATAAAACTGTCAAACGCACAGCTGCTTCCAGCACGGCCGGAGGAGAGGTGGCCGAGCAGACGCACAACACACACAGCTCACAGGTTTGCATTTCTAGATATTGCAGATGTTGCAGAAATTGAGAGTAAAGAACTCAGAGATCCAGCGCTGTCTCCTGCCCCTTATTTATACACCACAACACAACGACAGGCGTAACTCACACAAACGGGTAACATGAGGCTCAGATGCTTTGGACGTGTTCACATATACTGGACACAGAATGATGAAGATGGAGCTGCAGGAAGGAGGAAAAGAGGAAAAACACAGAAAAGATTCACAGATGTGGTGAAAAAGGACACGACAGCTTCTGTTTGTTAGTTTGGTTTTTCTTTATTTGGTAAAGATTCAGAAATAAAGAGAAGATCACATGTTTGAATATTATATTAACGTTCTGTAATTACAACAAGTTGTAAAATCTTTCCAGAGTGAGACAGAGACTGTGCAGAGACTGTAGAAGGACAGAGCAGCAGCAGAGCAGTCCAGATACACTGATGATCCTCTGTCAGATCCAGAGGGACACACAGGGCTGATGCTGGACTCTACATTGTGTCTGACAGTGGAGCTGTTCTCAGAGCAGTTCACTCTGCAGCACTGACAGTCATCTGCACTTCATTCCTCTGTCAGTCACTGCTGGATGAAGCTCTCCTCTCCACCTCCCAGTAACATGGCCCAGTCAGAGCGTCTCTACACACAAGCTGCTGCTGCTTCAACCTCTCTGGATCATCAGGACACAGCTGCTCCTCTCTCAGCACACACACCGTCCTGTTTACCATCATCACCAGCTCTACCTGCAGAGAGAAGGAGGAAGAGCAGAGGAGATAAACGAGTGTTTCCAGAGACTCTTCATCAGCTGTCAGTCAGTGATGCAGCACATCCAGTATAAAGAGCAGCAGGGACGTCAGTGCTGGGACTGTACTAGGACTCATTGTTGCTTCACTTTTTCTAATCTTTGGATTTTTATTGAAGTTGCTGAAAATGTTTTTCCCTCCTAGTTTGAGTTTGGACTTTCATTCATTAGAAGAACCTTGGTGTGTCCACTCTGAGCTCTGTAGGAACCCCAACAACAAGCCCAACAATCCAGATGGACGGTTCCAGCTGTTAACTGGAGGAATTCCATCCAAACATCTGCTCTCACTAAATTCTTCCTCACCTACAGACTGTGTTCTTCACTGCTTTAAACTTGGAAATCAATGCAGTCATTGGTCTGCGTGCTGCTTTGTTCAGAGAGCTGATTGGCTGTTGACAGTGTTTGATCAGAGCGTGTCAGCCGTTACTATGGTGACCATAAAGGTGAGAAACAGGAAGTGTTTGTGTCCAATCCTGAAGCCTGTCACCGTTCTCCTCTCACAGCTTCACTGAGAAGCTGCAGCTTTACAGGAAACACTGGATCTTTGTTTCATACTGACTGTGTTTAGTACAATACTGCTGACAGCACCACCCACTCACTCCATCACTCTACTTACAGCAGAGTCTCCAGTCTGTAGTCTGGACTCTGCTGAAGATCAGACAGCTGCTTCACATCTGGATCCTGCAGCTTGTTGTTTCCATACAGGTACAGCTCTCTCAGATGGGAGGGGTTGGACTTCAGTGCTGCTGCCAGATAATCACAGCTGATCTCTGACAAACCACAGCGCTTCAATCTGTATAAAGAATGAAAGATGTAAGTTTATTAGACAAAGTGCTTGAAATCATTCAGTGTTTCATCATCTGTTCAGAGCTGAAGAAGGTTCAGAATGTAGAAGTTTAGAAAATGGAAACTCCAAACAGCTGAAGCCAACAGGAAGCAGCTTCAAACAGGAAACTGTGCAGAGTTTCAGACTATATGTCCTGATGCAGCCAGTTGGATTTTGGAGATTTGAATCTCTGTTCTGTGACTAAGTCCTTGAATCATTTCTTCCAGTTGGTCCAACAAGACAGACTAAGTATTGGACATGTGTTGTGGCTCCATCAGGGGAGCTTCTAAATGTGATGTGATGGCCCCTCTGGGTCTGTCAGGTCACAGCACTGAAGAGAGCTCAAACTGGGCACACAGCTGTTCCAGTCTGGACCAAAGACTCTATACTGGGACTGAGGGACTGCTTTGACTGCACCCACTGGGACTTTTGAAAGGCTCATGTTCTCCCTTAGATCATCGATTTCTACTGACATTTCTTTCTGGGAAAAATGGGGATTACTTTGGAAACAGGAAGTATTTTCCCCAATAAGCAGCCCTGGATTAGTAAATCACTCCAACATGTTCTCAGGCAGAAGAAGCTGTCTTGTTATGAGGGAGAGAAGAAAAAGATTGAGGCACAGAAACCTGTTGAAAGAGAGATAAAGCAGCTAAAACCAGGTGTAAAAGTAAAGCAGAGGATGAGCTGAATAAAGGACACTCAAGGCTGGCTTGGAAAGGAATGAAGTCCATGGTGGGGATGCAGAACAAGGAGCAAAGATGAATGTGATGCTGAATCAGCAGAAGACTTGGACTCATTTGATTCCAGCTTTGATATCATTGATTTCAATGAAGAGCTTTGTGATTGTAGCAAAGGGCTGGTAGCTCTGAGAGTCCCACTGATGAGGTGTTTGTGTGGAAATCTCTTAGTGGGACCAAAGAGAGAAAAAGCCCTGGTCCTGATGCTGTGGGAGGGAAATGATTGAAGTGTGCTGTGAGGAACTGACTGGGAGATTTTCACACATTTTCCAGTCCTCCTTGGAACAACAGGAAGTTCCCAGCATATGGAAACAAAGGTTAAGTGTCCTATGGCACTCAGTGATGATGGTGCGGTGGCCCCACCACCTCCACCTCTTTGTAAAGGAACTAACTGTAATCTGAAGCTTCAAATGGAACTAAGACTTCCTCCACTAGGTGGCAGTGTCTGATGAGAAAGTGTTAGTGGAGCTGGCCTGGAGTCAGAAACAGGAAGATGCAGGATTTGGGCTGAAATGGGCAAAAGTGGTTAGCACTAGTGCCTTAGAGCAAGAAGGTTGTAGGTTGAAGCTTGTTGGTCAGCTGGGCCTTTCTGTGGAGGTTGGATGTTCTCCCACAGTCCAATGAAATGCTGCTTAGGTTCATTGGTGCTTCTACATTGGCTGTAGGTGTGGATGTGAGGGAGTGCTTCTCTGTCGCTCTCTGTTGGCCCTGTGATGGACTGCTCACCTGTGCAGGTGGACCACGCCTCTTGCCCTATGACAGCTAGGGCACAGGCTGCAGCCCTGTGAGCCTAAGCTGAATAAACAGTTAGCAAAAATGATCCATAGATGGCCTGAAATCCCCCAGTTAGCAGTTTGGTAGATAGCTATGACATGCTAATCCCATCCAGCAGCTGTATTCTACCTGTAAGCTGATCCCTGCTGAGCCAAAGCACTTTTTCATATACAAATTACAACCTTTAATAGAAACCTATTGGTCAGCATCTTATTAGCCTGCTGTTAGCTTCATTCCACAGAAAACTGAGAGAAACTAACAGAGTTGATAAAGAATAAAGAGAAATGTGCTGATTTAAAGCCTTTGAAGTGCTTCAGATGATCTCTGTCCACTTCTGTCCACTCATTCATTCATGTAAGCTTTCTAATGCAGCTTTGATCTTCACAGTCTGCTTGATGAAACTCATTCTAACCCTGAATGTCAGAGTGTTCCTCCTTCTCTTTCCCATCATTCATGCTGGCAGTGGAGGAGATTTGGATGTTGGACTGTGTTTTGGATGATGTGTGTATGTTTGTGTTGGACTGCTGTCTGTAAAGCAAACGCACATTTTGCTTTGGATTTCAGTGTCAGACAGACTTTAAGGTGCAATGAAGAGTTTGAGAGTTTCACAGTGAATTTTCCAGTGGAGGATTTTTCTTCTTCTTTGAAGGTTTGAAATGTGAACATTGTTCTGCTGCAGTCAATGGACTAAACCAGAGAAGAAGAAAACAGACTTTACCATGAAGATCCTCAGTGTGGATCAGTATAATATCAGCCTGATGTCTGCAGTTTAGTGTCAGCACAACTTTCACATCATATTCATCTCAGCACAACTAAAACATGCTGACTGACCTCAGAGTTTCAAGTTTACATCCTGGACTCTCCAGGAAACCACACAGATGCTTCACTCCTGGATCCTGCAGGTTGTTCCAGCTCAGGTCCAGCTGTCTCAGATGGGAGGGGTTGGACTTCAGTGCTGCTGCCAGATAATCACAGCTGATCTCTGACAAACCACAGTCCATCAATCTGTATAAAGAATGAAAGATGTAAGTTTATTAGACAAAGAGCTTGAAATCATTCAGTGTTTCATCATCTGTTCAGAGCTGAAGAAGGTTCAGAATGTAGAAGTTTAGAAAATGGAAACTCCAAACAGCTGAAGCCAACAGGAAGCAGCTTCAAACAAACACAACAAGAGAAAAAACTCTGAATGTTTCACATTAAAGTCGTACATTTCTCATAAAAACAGGACAAAGACTTGAAAAAGTTGTGTTTTTCCTTCCAGGAACCACATGGCTTCACTTTTAACGGTGAAGTGTGAAAGAAATGGACATATTGAAATCAATGATATCAAAGCTGGAATCAAATGAGTCCAAGTCTTCTGCTGACTCAGCATCACATTCATCTTTGCTCCTTGTTCTGCATCCCCACCATAAACATAAAGAGGCAAAACTCACATTTTCCAAAATCCTCTTTAAGCTTCGACAATAAAGGAAGATAGTTTTATACAAGTCTTTGTGGTTTTGTGTCTCTGTAATGGATTGAAGAAGCTCCAATTTTAGAGCAGTAGGATCCACATCACGCGCGTCTGTTGAGTCTGCTCTTCAGCGGCCGTAGAGCTGGACGCTGCCCTTTGGCCATCATCGATACTCTCGCCCGAGATCGCACCGGGGCTAAAATATTCACCTGCTCAGCTGTTTTTGATCAGTTTGAGCCTGTGTGGTTTGATCAGGTGGAGGAACGATGTGATGCTATAAAGACATCATCTTGTCCAAATGATGTTGTTCCAACACGTGTTTAAAAAGATTTTAAAGGTTGTTGGTTCCGACATCTTAGCGATTTTTAACAGCAGTCTTAGTTCAGGTGTTGTACAGCCTGTTTTAAACATGCTGTTGTACAGCCTGTACTAAAAACCTGATCTGGATCCTCTGTCCGCTCAAACTTCAGGCCTATTTCAAAGCTTCCCTTCCTGTCGAAGATTTTGTAAAAGATTATATTTGTTCAGCTGCAATCTGTTGTAAAGGTTTCAGTCTGGTTTTAAAGCTCTTCACAGCACTGAAACTGCACTTTGAAAAGTTCTTAATGATCTTTTATCAGCCACTGATCAGGAGACTCCGCTGTGCTTTTGGATCTGACCGCTGCCTTTGACACTGTTGACCACAGCATCTTGACCTCACCATTGGAGCATGGCGGCATCAAGGGCGCTCTATTAGACTGGTTCAGCTCTTTTATTAAATCGCATTATTACATTTGGGGCTTATATTTGACGGCAATTTGAAAAACAGCTGAGCTCAGTTGTACAGCGGTCTTTCTTCAAACTGAGGCTTTTATCTAAGGTGAGATCATTTATATCTTTTAAAAACCTTGAACGGGCGATCCACGTTTTCATGACGTCCCAGCTGGATTATTGTAACTCCTTATATGTTGGAGTTAGTGGGACCTGCCTGGCAAGACTGCAGCTGGTCCAGAAAGCTGCAGCTCGTCTTCTGACACAAGCTCAAAGACATTTATCGTCCCAACAACCACATATACGCTGGTCCCTCGCTGTAACACAGTTCACCTTTGGCGGCCTCGCTGTTTCGCTGATCTTTTTTGTGCAATTTTGCATGTTTTTGTTTTTTACAGCGCATTGTGTTCTGCGTCCTGATTGGCTGTAGACCATTGTCAGCCAATCTCGTGCCGTGTCTCCTGTACAGTACAGAATGTGTTCAAATTTACAGCAGTGTGACTCTGCAGTGCTGCACTGTATGTTTGTACGTTTTGTCCCAACAAACAACAATGATGACGAGACGTTTTGCACCTGTGGTAGCAGCCAAAGGCAGAGGAAGATGCTGACCATCATAGTTTCAACAAGGAGGCAAAAAGGTTGTAACTGTCCACAACAAGAACATCGTAAGGATGGAGTCAGCTTTGGCTTTGTGGCTCAGTGACCGCAGGAAAAAGAACATCGTGCTGGACACCAACATTATCTGCAGAAAAACTCAAAAGCTTTATGAAACTTTACCTGACAGCGAGGAGCCCAGGCCATGGACGAGTGCTCCTCACACAGAAGCTCATTTAATGCCAGCAAAGGCTGATTTGACACGTTTCAGAAACACTTTGCTTTCACTCTTTAATAATGAACTTATTTTTCTATGAAGGTTTGAACTTTGTTTAAACAAGAGAGAAAAGTGTGAAAATGTTCATGCCTGTCTGAGAAAAGTGTAGAAAGTGTGCAGTGAGGGTTTAACTGCCTTAAAACTTCTATAATACTTGTAAAACATAAAGCTGCTACTTCATTCTGAGACTTATTTTTAGAACGTAACTCGATAAACGAGCGACCGCAGTACTGTATTGTGTTTATTTTGAAAACTCTCAACAGGATCTTCAGATTTATTTTGAAAGCTTTATCTGGAAAACACAAACACATAAGCAGGAAACAAAGAGCGTGATATGAAACGATAGACGTTTTCATATGGTCATCATATATACATCGTTCTATCGAACAGCCCCAGCTCCTGCTGTCAGTCTCTGTAAATCTGCTCTTAAAACACATTTGTATTCACTGGCTTTTAATACAGCATGAGAGTTATTTGATATTTGATGTGTGATATTAATATTAGGAGTTATTTTAATAGTTATTTTGGATTCTTGTACAGCACTGTGGTCAACGCTGCTGCTGTAATTAATGTGCTATAAACACATAAACAATCTGCAGTTAAACATCCAAAACTAAAGATGTGATCGCTGCCTTTAGAAAATGTGCTGATGCACAAGATATCAGCTCCATTAAGGTGGAATGTGGCCGTGTTAGAAACATGTTGGAAGAAGTTTGAAGCTGAAACTGTGAAGCTGAGAGTGAAAGAGCTCCAGCGTCTGTCACAGGAAACTTTCTTATTTCCACACTGATGAAAGCATCAAGCTTTGATTTCCTGCTGCTTTTATTGAGTCACACTGTGAAACTGAGCCACAGCTGAACCAGCATCCCTGTACAGCAGACACTTACAGCGCTTGGCTGCTTCCATTGGACCCTCTGCACAGAGCTTCAGTTTCCTCTTCTGGTCCCAAAGTGCAGAACAACAAGGTTTCAAACAGCTTCGTTCCAGCAGCATCAGCCACAGACATGCAGAGAGAATCCTTTGGTTGTGTTGTGTGTTTGCATATCTGCTGTGTTGCTTTGTGAGGATGGATCATCTCCTGCAGCTCCAGATAAACAAGCTGGACCTGAACCTGGTAGCTTCACTTAGAAGACACTTGTGACGGGAACGTGTGAGAAGTTTTGTGCAGACAAGTTTGGATTTAGAGTGTGGGACGAGCTCTCCACAGTCTTTGTGGAGATCCACATTCTGCATACTGCCTGTGAGAAGCTGCAGACATTTGTCCTCCAAATCCACTGAGCAGCTGCTCGTGGTGGTATTAGCTTCATGTGTGCGTGTTAGCATGAAGCCTCGGTCACACTCTGCTGTGGACACGGTCACGGACAGCTGGACGCCTGATGGACGAGTCGTCCTTCCTGTTAAACTTCTTTGAGCATGAGAATAGCATAAGAAGCTCAGTGGACACTGTTCAGTGTTTTAACTCTCGCTTTCTGATGGGTTTAGATTTTATTATTGTCATTTGTATTAGGAAATATTTAACCATATATTCTTAGAGGTGTATAATCAATTGTGTAGTGATAGGATGTGTGATCTTTAGCAGGCTGCAGGGGCTTGGTGTGTATTCCACACTAGAATGCACACCCACATCCTGGGAGCACGAGAGAGGTCGTACCTTCTCTTATTGTTTTATGGCAGGATTAACGTAGCTACGTCTGTTCTAGTCTAAGTGCTTTTTGTTTAGATGAACTGCTGGACTTCCTCACCATGTTATCTAGGGTGAACCATCTAGGGTGAAGGGGGGTCTACCCTCTTCCTGACCAAGGATGTTATATGACCCTTTGATCAGCAGTACCACACACACACACACACACACACACACACACACACACACACACACACACACACACACACACACAGTATTCTTTGTTCACATGTATACCTATGTGAGATGCTATATGTTAATGACCCTATGCATATTCATGTAACCACAATAAAAGGAGTGCTATGGGGAGCCTGGCTGAGAGTCTGATGGTGGTCAAGTGGTGGAACGACGCTTGGCTCCAGCCAGGTCTCCCTCATGCATGAGTAAACCAGAGAACTTTGGTGCCTTGTGTCTTGCTTTTTGCTGCGTAGCAGATTGTCCTTAACGTTCCAGTGGATAGGTTCAAACTACAAACCTATCACTTTCACTTCAGCTTCACCAACAACAGCACAAGCAGAGCAGCCCACTGCCTGCATGGCTGGGACAGCGCCCCCTGGTGACTGTAAACCACTACAACATGTAGACGGCCGTCTGCAGGCTGGATGTAGCACCACCGCAGAGACGTGCTGCAGCTCTGTTTAGTTACCCAGCTGACAGCAGAGGCTGTAGTTTACTGTTACCAACATGGAAAACTGAAGCTTCACCAGCTGGAGCTACAGAGCTGGAGAACAAAGGAGACTGAGAGGCCAGAATGATGTGGGAGGAAACATCAAGAGCCTGTTTGAAAGGAGACACATGTGGATGCTGTGCCAGTCTGTGGTCTGTCAGAAGTCAGCTGAGTCACACTGCAAGAAGCTGCAGAATCTCAGAGGAGGAGATTTGGAAGTGTTTGTGGGACAAACTGGACTCAAAGAAAGAAGATGTTTGTGAAGTCTTTGGTGGAGGTGAGCAGTGTGAAGCAGAACACATGCAGATGAATCAGGAGGTCAGCATCAGTGTCTCCTTGTGGTGGACGGTAAAAGAATCAGAGCCAACGCTCCCGTCCACCCTCGGCATGAAGCAGTGCTGTTTCTGAAACAGGAGGACAAGTCCAGAGAAGACAGAGGAAGCAAAGATGAGGGTGGGACAGGACAGCAGGACTTCCTTCACACCTGCAGCTCCATCACACTGCTGTAGCTCCTCTTCATCACACATGTACCTGCAGCCTGTCTTCAAGTCCAGGAGTCACCTCCACACAGTGTAGAAGCCTCCTGTGCAGACCATGGAGTCCAGCCTCTGTCAGGGAAGTCGGCACTAAAGCCTGAAAGACTTCAATCTGTCTCTGCTCCACCCGAGAAAGACCAGCACCATACTTGTTGTGCATTCAAGGAGGGAACATCAGCGCTGCATCGTGGGAACAACACCGCAGGAACAAAGACACAGCACGGCCGATGAAGGACGAGGACAAAGGAAAGGTGAGTGAGAAGACCTGGTGGTGTGGACGGACCTGCAGGGGCTCCAAGACTGAGGAGCAGAGACGTCCATGTACCAGCTGAGGATGCTGCAGTGATCCAGGGAGCTCGGTCCAATCTGAGGCCGTGTGAACTACGTGGACCACAGTTTCTTCACAGACTTCAGCCACATGAACATCTGGAGATCCAACAGTGTACGAGCTGTGAGCCATCAGCTGTTTCTCTCATCAGCTGCTGTAATGAGAGCTGCTGGAATCATCTCGAGCAGCAGGAAATCACTGATGTTGTTTCTAACCAAAGATATGGGACTGAGCTCCGCTGAGCTCCTTCTACTTTCATCCAGATAGAAACTGCTACAGTCTGCTGATTATTGCTTTGCCTCCATCACACGAGCTCTTTATCCTGTTCTTCACTCTCATTGGTTCTTTGTCTGCTTGTTTTTACAACAGTAGTCTTCTGATTGGTCAAAGGAGACAATCAGCTGTGACTAAATGTAGCTCCTACAGCAGTGATGGGAATAACTACTGAAGCTAATCCAGTATCAAAGCTCAGGAATCAGCAGCTCCCACCTCGTTTTCTTTCAACAACTATTTTTAGCTGCTGTGTTTTTGTGTTTCTGCAGACCTCAGACATCCTGCTGCTCTGGACAACTTTTTCATTCTTTTTTATCATTATTTTGCTTTTCTTTTATTATTATGTTATATGTATTAATATGTGAAACACTTATTCTTTGTGTTTTTGCTTTGCTCCTGTCAAACTGCTTTAATAAAATCTGCTGCAGTCTAAACTGTGGACGTTCCCTTTTTAACCCTTTGTGAAACAATAAAGGTTTAAATCTGAGTATTCATCTATGTTAGTGTTTAATGGGTCTAATAGGTTGCTTTGGCCTTTCCCAGTAATATCTTCCCTTGCAGTCTGTGGTCCAGGCTTCTAAAACCATCCCAGGTTAACAAGAACTACAATCTAGAGGAGAGCTGCCATAACAGGTGTGACTGATGAGATCTGACCTGCAAGGTTACTCAGGTTTGTTTGTATCAGGACAAGCAGGGAAGCCGCCTGGACGTCAAAGTAGTTAGAGCTGGGCGAGTGTCCTCACCCACATCGGCTTCACAACTCTGCATCACCTACTGAGTAAGACTCAGAGCATCAGAGATTAGAAGGTCTACAAAGAGCTGAACCAGACTTCCTGTATAAAGGTTTTAGTTCCACAGATCGACAGTGTCAGCACAACTAAAACGTGGAGACTGACCTCAGAGTTTCAATTTGATGTTGTGGATTCTCCAGAAGAACACACAGCTGCTTCACTCCTGAATCCTGAAGCTTGTGGTCTCTCAGGTCCACCACTCTGGGATACGAAGGGTTGAGCTTCAGCACTGCTTCCAGATAATCACAGCTGATCTCTGACAAATCACAGCGCTCGACTCTGTATAGAGAATGAAAGATGTAAGTTTATTAGACAAAGAGCTTGAAATCATTCAGTGTTTCATCATCTGTTCAGAGCTGAAGAAGGTTCAGAATGTAGAAGTTTAGAAAATGGAAACTCCAAACAGCTGAAGCCAACAGGAAGCAGCTTCAAACAAACACAACAAGAGAAAAAACTCTGAATGTTTCACATTAAAGTCGTACATTTCTAACAAGAGTGTTTTAAAGACAGAGTCACTGATGATCATCTTCTGCCCAGTAAAACTTTGGTTTTCCTCATGTGAGTGTTAATGATGCACAAAGACTGTGAGTGCAAAGAGGGAGCGAGGAGGATGACAGAGAGATGGTACAGGAGCATCAAGAACCCGGCGAGGAAATGAGCAGAAGGACTTTGGAGCCTGTTGGATTGAAGCTTTCACAGAGACGTGTTTGACTGGACACCACCAGGACAGACTTTTAATCCCAGGATTTGGATGAGCTTTCTGTCTTTATGGTCACAAATGATGCTGTAACTCTGTGAATGTCCTGGAACTGTCAGCAGTGTGGTTACGTCCTTTTGACCTGAGTTTCCACAGCTCTTATAACAGCAGTGTACATTCAGACTGAGACACGCTTCAGTCTGTATGGACCTGTTTCTGTAGCTGCCACCATCATTCTACGGTCGTGTCCAAATTCATGGGCTGCATCCTCCCGAGGACCCGGCCTTTGCGGTCTACGTGGGCTGGGTCCTCAGAAGGTCGGGTAGGCTGGAAATAAACGGCTGGGGAAATTGGACGGTCTAGCCTTCTGATTAGCGTCACCGCTGTCTCGGTGGAGTTTAATAAACTCAGCCGTCTGCTCCTTGCTATCTAAAATATAACAGGACACTGGCGTAAATTCTCGACCGTCTCATACTTCTGTTTAATCAGTTTTCTGTTTGACGTTTAGTCAGCTCTGTAAAGACCAAGGAGGAACCCACCTGGGGGATTAATAAAGTTTTATTTTATCTAATCTAATCTAATAACTTTAATCTCAGCCAAACCGATTTACTCACGAACAAACAAAACACTGAAAAAAGCCAAACAATAACATTTTGAGGTTGTCTAAGTGACTTATATATCACGTTTAACCTGAGTAGCGAAAGTCCGCGGTGATCTGAAAATGATGTGCCGGGAGTTGTGCCGTTCTCGGCGGCTTCAGTGACCCTCGAGCTCCCGGCGAGCTATCGAGCTGGTGGGTAGCAGACGTCTCCGAAAACGTCGAAGCACTTTTGCAAATATGCGGTATCTTGATAAACCGAGCAGATATTTGATGTTTACACAGCTACTTTCTCGCCTGAAAATATGTTAAAAGTTTATTTTGTGACCGAGAAAGATTAGTATGAGTAATTTTAAAACTTAGTAGCGGCCGCCATTGTTGGAAACTGGAGTTTGGCTGGGCCGCGCTATGAATTCTGGGATATGGTAGGCCACGAAGGACACACCCGACCCATCCTTCAAATTCGGGGAAAAGGAGAACGCATTTGTTGGCTGCATTCGGAGGAGTCTACGAATTTGGACAGCCTTCGACGTGTCGCTGTGACGTAATCGGTCTACAAATGCGGCCTCAGGAGGATGCAGCCCATGAATTTGGACACGACCTACATGTTTGTACATCAGCTTATCAAATACTGTCTGCTGTCTTCATTTATTACTCTTCACCTGCTTCACTGTCACTGTGTGGGCGGAGCAGCCTGAGCCCCGCCCACACAGACACAGCTCCTCTCTGGAGCAAAACTTCTGCTTCATCTCCGCCTCTTTTCTTCATCCTCCACCTCTCTTTTCTCTTCTTCGGTGTTCTGCAGCCACAGAGCCTCACAGCCATTAGCACGCCCATACCTGAGCAGCTAGCATTACCCAGCATGCCGTGCAGCAGTGTCAGTTTGTAAATGTGCAAGAATTCCTGCTCCAAACTGTTTCACAGAGTGCTGTGTGCCGTGACCTTTGACCTGCTAAAGACAGTCAGCTGTGGATTATTCATTGTTGTGTCTGATACTTAGAACTGTGAGGAAGAAGCTACACAGTTAATCAGGGTCCCCTCTCTCTGAATCAGGAAAGGTGGGCAGGCCGCGTGTGGGCCGCGGGCCATACGTTGAGTATCACTGTTTGAAATGTGAACATTGTTCTGCTGCAGTCAATGGACTAAACCAGAGAAGAAGAAAACAGACTTTACCATGAAGATCCTCAGTGTGGATCAGTATAATATCAGCCTGATGTCTGCAGTTTAGTGTCAGCACAACTTTCACATCATATTCATCTCAGCACAACTAAAACATGCTGACTGACCTCAGAGTTTCAAATCGACATCGTGGATTCTCCCGAAAACCACACAGATGCTTCACTCCTGAACCCTTCAGGTTGCTGTAGGTTCCACTCAGGTCCACCTCTGTGGGATACGAGGGGTTGGACTTCAGTGCTGCTGCCAGATATTCAAGGCCAATATCTGACAAACCACAGCTCTTCAATCTGTATAAAGAATGAAAGATGTAAGTTTATTAGACAAAGTGCTTGAAATCATTCAGTGTTTCATCATCTGTTCAGAGCTGAAGAAGGTTCAGAATGTAGAAGTTTAGAAAATGGAAACTCCAAACAGCTGAAGCCAACAGGAAGCAGCTTCAAACAAACACAACAAGAGAAAAAACTCTGAATGTTTCACATTAAAGTCGTACATTTCTCATAAAAACAGGACAAAGACTTGAAAAAGTCGTGTTTTTCCTTCCAGGAACCACATGGCTTCACTTTTAAAGGTGAAGTGTGACAGAAATGGACATATTTGAAGTCCAACACCTTTTTCCAGTCACATTATTAAAGCAGACAAACTACAAGCTCATTTTCATTCCAACAAGTCATCTTCTGACCTGGACTAACAACACTGGTCTCTATGTGCAGCTGGCTGTGAGACCAGTGCTCAGGGAGCGTCTACAAAGTGCAACACTGAAAGAACATCACACACTCATTTGCTTCCAGCACTTTCACACAAACATCTACTGTCATCATTCATGTTCCTGCTCCTCTGGATTCACACGGAGCCTCTGCTCATGCCGTTGCCATGGTGAATCATAGTATGTGGCTCCATAACTCAGACTGAGCATGCTCAGAGCTGATTGGCCCGACTCTGATCAGCTGATCTAGAAGAGGAAACTCTGCTATATGTACATTATTACATCTACACCTGAATCACAACACTCACACAAATATATCAACTGTGTTTAATATTTTGGCACGTAGATCATTTATGTGCTTCAGCTCTTCTTACATTTTACCACCAACATGTTTCAAAAGGAGCAGCTTTTACTTTGAAGGCCAGCTGTCTGTGTTTCTTGTTTTCATTGTTGGATAATGGAACAAGTCGATGCTTCAGTGCTTTGAATTAGGAGTGGGTTTTAATAATCGATTCATCGATTAAAATCGATTCTGGCTTGGATAACGTGATATTGATTAATTAAAATCCTGAATCAATTTTTTAATATAAATTTATTTTGCCCGAAATGTCAGAATCTCAGGTTAAACCTCACAAAACTTTAACAACCACCAAACAGCTGAAACAGTAAATGAGAGCAGGAACACGGATTCTGCACAAAGACGTAAACACAAAGCTCGGACCCGCCGACACATCAGAATCAGTGAGATGTCGCCTTTCTCACTGACGGCACAGACACGGTCGGGGCTGAAAGCCGACAGCTCGCCGATTCTGATGTTTCGGCGGGTCCACGCTTTGTGTTTATGTCCTTTTTGCGCTCGATTCTGAAGCTGTTAGTTTTATCTCTCTACAAACAATATTGACTGAACCAGCAGCAAAAGAAGATCCAAACTACGCTTCACATAAACATCGTCATGAACTCACTCTGACTTTTGCTGTTTTGCTTCCATCACAATAAAATCACACTTCATGCACAGCTCTCTCTCTCTCTCTCTCTCTCTCTCTCTGTACTTCAAGAACAGTTTCCTGTTTAAAATCTGTTTTCTGCATTATTCGCTTGCTTGTTACGCACAAGTCTACTGTTGTTTACAGCGCTGTCGGCCGCTGTTTTTTTCCTTTTACTTACTTTCGAAAAGAAAACCTAATTTCTGCCGTTCAATACTGAACAAATTTAAACTTTTTAAAATTATGCAAATTGCAAAACGCTCAGTTGTGTCTTTAACAAAAACACTGTAACTTTGCTCTGCTTCACTTCAGCAGCATCAGGTAATGTTCATGTGTTGATTCATGGTTTTCTTTCGTTTTTGATCTACTGCAGAATATTTCTATAAAATCCCAGAACAGGAAAATCACCTTCATGTTCTTCCGTGTTTTATCTTCAGCTACTTTGACACAAAGGCCTCTGCTGTGATGCTCACACATTTGATAAAGTCTTGCGAGTGTCAGCTTCCTTTTTATAGACACAAAAATATGTAAATGTACTGAATTATAATATTTCTGTCTGAGGCAAAATTTCCCAGATTCAAATCGAATTGAATCGAACTGAACATTTCCTCATGAACTGTATTAAACTCTGTAAATGAACTGAGAACTATTTCTACATTTGAAACTATGGATTCATTTTCCCGTTCACTTCTGTACGTTAGTGTATAAATGAATGTTAGACTGGGCTCCATGGAAACACTTGGACTGGTCTCAGCTGCCTTCTTTCTGTAGTCCTTTCTCTTCTCCAGCTTCTGTTTGAAATCCTCTCACAGAGCCTGAATCCTGCTTTGCTGTCATGTTTGGGCCTGTGTTCCTCTGCTTTAACACAAACCTCACCACAGCAGCTGTGTGGGTCGTCTCTGTAGCAGCCAGATCAGCTTCTGATACATGAACATCGTCACAGCTCCTAACTTCACCTTTATTAGCTTTGACAGTCATGTCTTTCTTTTCTCTGTCTGTTTCCACACAAGCTCAAAGTCTCTGCAGCCTGAAATATAGAAAAACAACAACAGCTGCAGTCAGTGAACTCACCTCAGAGTCTCCAGTCGACAGTTTGGACTCTCCAGTCCAGCACACAGAAGCTTCACTGCTGAATCCTGCAGCTCGTTGTTACTCATGTCCAGCTCTGTCAGATGGGAGGGGATGGACTTCAGGGCCGAGGCCACAACTTCACAGTGAGTCTCTGAGAGTCCACAGTCAGCCAGTCTGAGATTACAGAAAATATAAAATATGTTATTATAAAAGCAGAAAGTCTGCATTATAAACACAGACTGAATGTATATGAAGACAAAACAGAGTGAGGTCATAATCTGATGAACATCTGCTCTTCACATCTGTGCTTCAGCTCCTCTTACTGTGTTTGACATGACACAACGATTGAGTCTCTCTCAGACCTGCAGACTTTTAATGAGAATCTTTGTTTGGCTTTAATCTGCAGATGAAGGAGGAAGATGGTGTCACATTTAGGCTTCCATAATGTCCACAGTCTGTCACTGAGATCTGATCCAGAGTCAGAGTGAAGACACACATGTGGACTGTTTCCTGTCTTGAATCCAGAACATTTTGAATGAGCTCAGCTCAGTGAAGAGTTCCAGCTGGAAAGATGATCTCTGTTTGCTACCTGCTGCTGTCAGGTACGACTGTTCACGTCCACACTCAGGAAAAATCTGCTGACTGTCACCAAACGGAGCAGAAATGTCATCACTGGACAATAATGATGAATGAACTCAGAGCTGCTGATATCACATCTGATTTCAGGGGAACTAAACTAAAAAGGAACAAATAGAAACAACCATCATGACTCTGTTTGACCTTCAGATCAGAAACTATGGTTCAGAACAGCAGCAGGATTTCAGGCACTGTCACATCCTCAACATCCATATTCCAAATGCTCTTCCTGACAGGACACGCTTTGTTCCCACTCAGGGAGTTTCCATGTGTACAAATCATTTCTGAATCTCAGTAGACTGGGAGGTTTTTCCATCTCATGAATCTCTTTCCTAACATCAAACTAGATAAATCAAACAAAGGAACTGGAGTCTGTCTAATTTCTGACCCCAGTAAAGCTTGTACTGGGATACCCCGACATACTCTCTCTCCATCTGCTCCCACAGCCTCATATTCACAGCTGGCCCTTCTCTCAGCATCCACACTCAGGGTGGGGGCGGGGTCAACACCAGTCAAAACCATTGCTTTGGCCTTATGGCCATTTTATTAGTGTTCGTTTCTGAGTAACAAGCAGGACTACGCACAGGTGTTTGGACATGTGTGGACCCGACCTACACTTAAACTTCTTAAATCCTCTGTTTCTGTGTCACCAGCTACACTTTTAATATTAATGTATTCACTCCGACATTTTTGGGGAGCGGTCAGAGCTCGTACACTGCAGACAAACATGTCTCCCAGCACACAGCTGACTGTCAACTCTCTGAGATTGGATATGATTCATTTAGATTATATCTGTAAGGTGAAGTTTATCTCGGTGTTTATTTGTTCCTGAGGAAGTCAGCTCGGCTCAGATTAAACTTTAATAACTGAACAATTTTAATGAACCTTAACGCCTCCCTGGAGCATATATGGAACTGAATCAGTCACTTTTCTTTATTTCCTGATGTTCATATGTGACATACATGTTTTAACCATTAATCTGGAATTAAACTGACATTTAATGTATTTTAAGGAGGAAAGAGAAATTTCACCAGAGGATGTTGATGCTGTTCATGGAGACTGAAGACAGAATGATTTATCTGTCCTAATATTTCTGCTGCTCTTTCCTCTGGTGTAAAAATATTTTAACTGTTGGTTTTAATTCAAAATCAATGGTTAAAATGTTAAAATACCAACAAACTTGTGGCGTTAGTGTTGATATTCTGTGAGTTACTTAAAGAGATCACACAGGTACAGGACATATTTTATGTTTAAGTTTATGCATGTTTGTGGTGAGATGTGCATGTAGTGGGCTGTTATGTTGTAAACTGTGTGGATGTGTTTGGGAACAGAAAGATTATTTTACTGCATAAAACGGCGCTGATCAGCTGTTTCTGCCGCTGACACACTCGGCCGGTGAACCACCTGACTCACACAGGCTCTCCTCCTCCACAGTCCTCGTTTATGAAGAGCTTTACAAACACAACATCACGGCTAACAGCTGGATTCTCCCGTTTCAGTGCCAAACAGCCACTTCCTGCTACAGACAGTAAAGTGGACAGTTCGGCGCTAAACATGTTTTTAAAACTTTAAGCTCTTATTTGTTAAAGCCAGCTTCACAGACAGATCTGTGTCAGTGTTTTAGAGCAGGGCTCAGTGGTGTAAACCAGCCTTTATATGTGTTTCATCTCCATTTTTACATTAAACTGAACCAAAACACTGAAACCTTCACCTGATGTGTCTGTGTAGGTTCTCATCATACAGTCATGGTAATCTAAGGAGCCTGGAAAGAAAAGTGACTTCTTTAAGTTTCTTGAAGACGTTTCATCTCTTGAAACCTCTGCTGATAATCACCCACACCCTTTTTCACAGCTTGGCTGATGTGATGAGCCACATGATCAATAGTTGGTCAGCGACCCTCTTAAGGGACACTCCCACTAGGATTAAAATCTGGGACTCTCCACTTTTTGGTTTTAGAAGTGAAGAAGCTGAATGTTCGGATTAAACATCTTCAAGACACTTAAAGCAGTGCACTCGCTTTTCTTTCTAAGCGGCCTTTCTTAGATCACCTGATATAACCTGAGTAAATTATGTCGGGTTTGAAAACTCTGCAGCATGACCCGGGTGTTGCTGGTGGCATCATGAGCTTAGACCCCTCAGTCAGCTCGGTCTAAAGTCATCGCAGCACTAACAGGCACAAATAGGCTCTAACGTGACAAACTGACCCGACATTTAAAGAGTGCCCACTACAGTCTCAGCTAAAACATATTAAAATGTGCAACACCAAGGACTGTACACTGGACTCCATATCAGTGCAAAATAATAAAACGAAGTAAATCCATCCAATCTCCTCTGCCTGTCCTTATCATCAATAAAAACAATTAATAAAACAGAAAATCATAGAAACAGTCATCTTTGTTATTGCATCATCACACATCAGTTCCCAGTAACTAGTCAGAATGAGACGTTGTTTTCATCTTTCTCACACTCATCTCACTCCCCGGTCACAACAGGTGGTGACTTTAACAGGTGTTACAACCTGGCTCAAAGCTGCAAAAGAGGGCGGAGACTGAAAACAGAGACTGGTTTCATTTTGAAGTACTTAATAACCTCGGCTAAAGATGAAAACAGACAGCGTGACAGGGTCTGACAACGAGTGGTGGCTTCGTCCTAGCCGACCTCGGCAGTTATTCACACGCCATGACCAAAAACTCCTGCAGTGTCACAGCAGATAGAGGAGGAGTCACAGAGGAGCGTAACAGCTGTGACAGATGCAACAGGAGGACGAGCTCCACCAGTAAACCCACTGAAGACAGGAAAGCAGTCACGAGTGATGTTGGTCCTGTTTTTATCTCCACTAAAACCTCTCTAACGTCACATGTAACAGAACACAGACACGTCTGATTATCAGGGACCACGACCCACATCTTTGCCTCACTATGTTTATAAGAAGAGACTGAAAATAATGATTCTCCCAACACATCACCAACACTTTTATGGCAAACAGATAATAGTGAGTGAAAAGAGGTGAACTGTTTCATATGCAGTTATCAGGGTAAATACATTTAAACCAAAGACACTGGAAGAGTAAAGGAAAGGAACTGAAGGTGACAATTCAAGAAGCTCAACAGAAGTCAAATGTAACAGGATCAAGATTCCCTGTTAAAAACAGATATGTATAGTATAATAGTAGACTACACTAATAATAGTGTATAGTATAGTAGTATACTATATGAAGTCTACACCGCCACGTCCTTAAAATTCAGCGAAATTAAGGACGCATTTGAGGGCCGCATTTCGAGCAGCGACCTTCGTCCCGTCGCTGTGACGTAATCGGCCTTAAAATGCGTCCTTTAAGGCTGCAGACCCTGAATTGGGATACAGCCAGAGTCTGGTCTCTGTTTTCACAGAGGATGTGGTTCTGTTGGCTTCATCAGGTGATGGCCTCCAGCTCACAGTGGAGCTGTTCTCAGCAGAGTGTGAAGCCGTGTGAATGAGGATCAGCATCATGGTCCTCAGCTGGGAAAGGGTGGAGTGCCCACTCTGGGTCAGAGACGTTCCTGCCCCAGGTGGAGGAGTCTGAGTATCTCAGGGTCGTGTAAAGAAGGGGGAGGGGAGCAGGAATCAACAGACAGACCGTTGCTGCGGTAACAGTGAGGTAGACGCTGTACCGGTCTGTCGTGGTGAAGAGAGAGAGAGCTGAGCGTGACAGCGAAGCTCTCAATTTACCGGTCGATCTACGTCCCTGCCCTCACCTATGGTCACGAGCTGTGGGCAGTGACTGGAAGAACCAGATCGTGGTTACAAGTGGGGCAAATAAATTTTCTCTGAAGGGTAGCTGGTGTCTCCCTTGGAGACGGGGTGAGGAGAATCCTCTTCACAAAAACTAATCAAGTGAACAAGACTCTCCAGGAGGTAAACATTTAAATATCCAAGTCCACCATAAAGAGAAAACTGCATGAAGGTAAACACAGATGGTGCATTACAATTCACTGCATGTGTTTTACATGAAGAATGGAGGATATACCGTCCACTTTCACTCTGTCTTTAGCAGCAAGTGGCTCTTTGTTGTTTGGCTAGCTGCACTGAAACAGGAGAATCCAGCTGTTAGCCGTAATGTTGGTGTTTGTAAAGCACTTTATAACCAAGGACTGTGTTTTTAATTTAAACATTAAACTATTAACCGACACTGATCAATGATGTAATGATCACATCTGGACTCACCGAGCCTTTCTGCAGTTCCTCACAGCTGGAATCAGTCTCAGTCGTCCCTCCTTTGAAGCTTTGTACTTCTGCAGGTCAAACTCATCCAGAACCTCCTCTGACATCTGCAGCATGAAGGCCAGAGCTGAGCAGTGGATCTCAGAGAGTTTCTTTGACCTTTGCTTTGACTTCAGGAACTCTTGGATCTCCTGATGTACTGAGAGGTCGTTCATCTCCATCAGACAGTGGAAGATGTTGATGCTTCTGTCAGGAGAGGATTTAAACTTCTTGTTATTCTTCAGGTTCTTGATGACTCTCTGGATGGTTTCTGGACTGTTCTCTGTCTGACCCAGCAGACCTCCTAAGAGTCTCTGGTTGGACTCCAGACAGAGGCCATGAAGGAAGCGGACAAACAGGTCCAGGTGGCCATTTTTACTCTGGAGGGATTTCTCCATGGCTCGTTTAAGGAAATCATCCAGAGATGACTCTTTGTATTTTTTTCCCAGGAAGTCCTTCAGCACCTCTGACTTCCTGTTGGTGAAACAGTGGAACATGTAGACTGCAGCCAGAAACTCCTGGATGCTCAGATGAACAAAGCAGTAGACTGGTTTCTGGAAGATCACACACTCTCTTTTGAAGATCTCTGTACAAACTCCTGAGTACACCGAGGCCTCTGTCACATCCAGACCACACTGCTCCAGGTCTTCTTGGTAGAACATGATGTTTCCTTTCTCCAGGTGTTCAAACGCCAGCCTCCCCAGCTTCAGAAGAACTTCCCTGTCAGCCTCCGTCAGCTCCTGTGGACTCGTCTCATGTCCCTCGTGGTACTTGTTCTTCTTCCTCTTTGTCTGAACCAGCAGGAAGTGTGAGTACATGTCAGTCAGGGTCTTGGGCAGCTCTCCTCTCTGCTCTGTAGTCAACATGTGCTCCAGAACTGTAGCAGTGATCCAGCAGAAGACTGGGATTCTACACATGATGTGGAGGCTCCTGGATGTCTTCATGTGGGAGATGATTCTGCTGGACAGCTCTTCATCACTGAATCTCCTCCTGAAGTACTCCTCCTTCTGGGCGTCAGTGAAGCCTCGTACTTCTGTTAGCCTGTCAACACATGTAGGAGGGATCTGATTGGCTGCTGCAGGTCGGGAAGTTATCCAGACGAGAGCCGAGGGAAGCAGATTCCCCTGGATGAGGTTTGTCAGCAGCTGGCTGACTGATGACTTCTGTGTGACATCAGACAGCAGCTTCCTGTTGGTGAAATCCAATGAAAGTCTGCTTTCATCCAGGCCGTCAAAGATGAACAAAAGCTGAGAGACAGCCAGCTTCTCTGCTGTGACCTTCTGTAGTGTTGGATGGAAAACATGGAGCAGCTCCAGAAGACTGTACTGCTCCTCTCTGATCAGGTTCAGCTCCCTGAATGAAAGCAGAACCACCACACTGACATGTTGGTTCTCCAAGCCCTCTGCCCAGTCCAGAGTGAACTTCTGCACTGAGAAGGTTTTTCCAACACCAGCCACGCCGTTGGTCAGAACCACTCTGATGGCTCTCTGTTGGTCAGGTAAGGCTTTAAAGATGTCCTGGCACCTGATTGGAGTGTCATGGAGGGCGTCCATCTTGGAAGCTGTCTCCAGCTGCCTCACCTCATGTTGGCTATGAACCTCTTCACTCTGTCCCTCTGTGATGTAGAGCTCAGTGTAGATCCTGTTGAGGAGGGTTCTACTTCCTGTTTCATCACTTCCTTCAGTCACATGTTCACATCTCCTCCTCAGACTGATCTTATGTTCATCTAAAACCTCCTGCAGACCAACATCTGCTGAAAGAAAGAAAAACAGAAAGAAAACTCTTCAATGTCTGAACAACAACAAGAAGTCCAGTTTTCAGAAATGAGTCCATCAGCAGACAGATGTTCAGTCTTACTTTGTACACAGCTGCTCTGACTGGCTGTCTGCAGTCCAGCTCTGCTTCTGGATCTTTCTCCACACTGGGGACAGGACCAGTCTCCTGATGAAGCAGACTGGTCCCAGTATGAGGAGATGCACTGTCTGCAGAACCAGTGTCCACAGCTGTTAGAGACTGGATCCTTCAGGACGTCCTGACACAAAGCACAGCAGGACAGCTGCTCCTCCTCACAGACACCACTCCTCTTCCTCTTCCTCCCTCTGTGAACACATTTCTTTATCACTAAAATCATTGACTGTCAGTGACAAACATCCAGATTTGATGACACTGTGCAGAAGCTCTGATGGTCACAGAGAAAAGTCAAAGTGGAGAAACTTGTGTTTGAGTTCAGAATCCAAGTTTCCTTTGCTGTTCCTGCCTGTCTTATTAAACACAGAGTGATCAGCCTACAAACTCCACAGTAAAAGCCTTCATCACAGAGCTGATTATGTCCTTCACTGGATGTACTGGAAGTTTGGGATCCATCACTCTGAACTGACCTTTGACCTCCTCTAAAAACTGTGGTGGAGCAGCGGTGTCACATTCAGAGCTTTCAGCTTTATTTTGAAAGAGTTCAGTCATCAGGAAGTGAACTTCTGGGTTCTGATTTCCTTTCTATTATTTTACAGAAGTGAAGAAGAAGAACTAAAAGCTTTGAAATGATCTGAGTGATATTTTTGAACATTGCCACCAAATTGAGTTCAGCCTCCAGCAGTAACTTTGTTTCATGATGCCTCCCTGATGATGTGATGTTTGATTACAAACCTGTTTATGTGTTAGACATTAATCACATGAACACAGGCAGAAAAAAGAAGCCAATGAAACAAATGACAGAAACGTGTTCATTCACTGCCATGATCCATATTTTATATGTACAGATGTTTGTAAAGAACACGTGTGCAGCGCTTTGTTCTGAGTATCTGCTGTCAGCACACAGTGCAGCAATAACTACAACCACACGTTTCTGTAGATCCTGAACATCAGCCTGGAGGAATCTGACCTCAGGTCTGCACACAGACGAGCTTCACCTCTGGGATGATGCTGGCTTCAGCTCCTTCTACAATCAGGCAGAAGCTTCTGCACCATCAGGACACAAACAGAGAGGAGCTTCTATCCTCAGACCATCCAAGTCCTAAATCAGAACATGCTCCCCTCATAGCATCACCATCAGGGTTTAAACAGGACCTTACATCATGTTCTTGTCTCACTGTCATATTTCAGATCATACCTGATTCATTATGACGTCACACGCTGCTACACTGATCCTGCTGCTTCATTACTGCTGATATTACTCTGCTCACTCTGTTCAGTTACTCTGTTTACATCACTTTGCTCATTTGCTTTGTTCTGCTTGCACTGCTCTGTCAGTACATGCTGTGCTAATGTGGCACAAAGCACTTTAACATTACATCTGCACAATGTTTCATTATTTCATTTAATGATTGTTTCTAATGTTTTGTCCAGTCACAGGAGCAGCTCAGCACATTTCACTGTGTTGTACGTGTATGACGATGCCTGTGACAAATAAACAGCCTCGGACTCTTCAATCTTCTGCATTTCTTTGGAGATCAGCTCAGTGGCCTGTTGAGACCATCTTTCTATTTCTGATGACTCAGTTCAGATTATTATTCTGATACTTTCTTTTAAAATGTGATGAAATCATTTATCTGATGTTCTGACACAAATACACCAAAACAATCCCAAACAGCACAAACCACCACGTTACACATAGTGTAATAAAAATACAGGCAACTACAAATAAAAACACTTTAAAAATATAAACTAAAATTACAAAGTGGTCACAGAATTTCAAACACCCGTAAATGAGTCAGCAGCTCTCTTACATGGTCAGCTGAGCTCCATGATTGAAGAACATTGTTGCTGCAGGTTCATGACTGAAGTCTGGAGGATCTATTTCTTTGGACCAGTCACTCCTCACAGACACACAGCTGGATACTGGAGACTGTGACCTCTGACCTCTGCAAACACAAACACATCACATGAATTACTGATTAATCTCTGTTTAAAATCTTTTAAGCAGCTGCAAACACACAAACTGGATGATGTGATGGTTTCTGTCAGTAATAGTTGTCTCAGATTAGAGTACAGACGGCTGCAGAGACGTTCACAGCAACAGAGAAGAAATCATTACCTTGGATTGCATTACTACTACGATTGATACTAGCATTATCGTACCCGGACCACCATTAGGAATCATCTATGATGTCACTGGTAGAACATTTATAGAAACAACCTTTGAACTCTGAGTCAGCAGCTCTCTTACATGGTCAGCTGAGCTCCATGATTGAAGTTCACTGTTGCTGCAGGTTCATGACTGAAGTCTGGAGGATCTATTCCTTTGGACCAGTCACTCCTCACAGACACACAGCTGGATGCTGGAGACTGTGACCTCTGACCTCTGCAAACACAACCACATTGCATTCATTTCACATCAATTAGTACACCACAAAAGGCATGCAAGAAACACAGTATGAAGGCAAACTTCTGGCTTCAATAACATTCAACAGGTCAGGTGGAAACTTTTCTCAGAGTTGATTCATGTTTTTATAGAACGATCCAGCTAAAAAAATATACCATTAGGTCAGGGGTCAGCAACCTTCAGGACCCAAAGAGCCATTTGGAGCCAGTTTCCACGCAAAAGAAAACACTGGGAGCCACAAATACTTTTTGACATCTAGAATGAAGATAACACTGTATATACTGTTTTTTACCTTTATGCTTTGTGTGTGCCTGATTGACAAATCTCCTCCGTGTCGTGTCTCCTGCGCTTGCCAAATTTATCATGTTTGGTTTTGATAACCATCACGTCCAATAGAAAAAACAGCACAAAAACACCCATAACTATGAGCCTCATTCGGAAATAGACACCTGCACCGCGAGGGAAAAAGGCGCACGAAAGTGGCGGGCAGATGAAGACAAACCGCGGCATAATAATACTTTTACGTTTTGCAATCTACAAAGGTTTGCACTTTGAGAATCAATTGTGAGAACTGTGACCAATGTTCATGTGTGTGGGGAAAACAGTGTATAAAGTGCGTGACCAGGGGCTAGTTATTCTGAGAACCCCTGCTGCAATAAATGAGGGACCACTGTATATACTTTCTCTGATTATTATATTGCTGCACCCACAGGTATGTACAGCAAGCACTGATAGCTTTTTAGTCGGTGGGATTCCCTTGTGATCACCTTTACTAAATATCTACAACCAATCTGATTATATCCTGTTTTTGTTTTTTTCAATGTTGAAATTAAAATCTAGTAGCAGCCTTCTCATTTCTGTGTTTTGTGCTGTTTTACAGGCCCACAGGGGAGGACAGCTCCGAGGCAGATGAGGGACGGGTCCCAGGACGGTCCATCGGCGGTGGAGCTGGCCACCCTGGAGTCCCTGAAGAGGCCACACCAGTCTCCAATGGAGCATTTCCTCCTCAGCCTTGTTCCTGCTCTGGAGAGCAGCTAGTCCTTTTTATTCCTGTCTCTCTGTAAATTCTTATATTTTATATATTTATGTTTAATGTTTTTCTGTTTGAGACTTTTAATATTATTTCAAATAAATGTTTATAATGACTAATGTCTCAGTTCTACTACACAGCAAATGTTGGCACACAACTTGACACATGTAGAATTTATTTCATATTATACTAATGACAAAATATACTGATACAGTGGGATGCAGAAGTTTGGGCAACCTTGTTAATAGACATTATTTTCCTGTATAAATCGTTGGTTGTTACAATAAAAAATGTCAGTTAAATATCATACAGGAGACACACACAGTGATATTTGAGAAGTGAAAAGAAGTTTACTGGATTTACAGAAAGTGTGTGTAACCCAGTGAGTTTACACGACTCAGTAATGCACTACAACATGTTATTGTTAATTGGGATTTATCATTACTCTGTTAATCACTGAGTTGATCAAAAATAAATCAATAATAAAAGATAAATACTATAAATATAAGAATAAAACCCAAAGAGTATATTTAACACCCCTACTGGTTAGGAAGGAACAAGCCCCGCCTTCCCCTGCTCTGTACCGTCACGTGCTCAGACACAGAGAGAGACGGAGGTGCACGAGACCATCACTGATTTTCACCGCCAAGCTTTTCGCTGGAAAATAACTATTAACTTGATAAATTGAGCAAATATCCATACCGGAGATCTGCATGGACCTTGGAGAAACGGACCTGATTTATTGTGAACATTTCGGACCTTGAAACCATCGCGATCTGCGCGGGAGCGGATGAAGTGGACAAGATCCTCTCTGAGAGTTGAACAAGATCCTCTCTGAGAGTTGAACATTAGAAGTGTGCTGGTGAGTTAAACTGGGACTGGGCGAATCAGGCTAATTGAAAAGCTAACTAGCCTAATGCTCATAGCTGTAGCTGACCACGTTTTCACTGTGGGAGAACACACGGGGTTTCTCACTGAGTTCAGCCATTTTGAGCACTCAGCTTGTGTGCTGATGATGTTCTAGTATTACTTGTTGAATATTAAATGCACTAAAATTAGATGATGGAATAAGTTAATGTTGATCTTAAAGGTCATGAATCTACTTTATTTTGTTACATTTGATGCTCGAGCGGCACTGGATAGATGTCCGTGTGTATTCTTACTGTGCTGATACGTTACCACATACTGTAAAACTACAGCCTGTGGGTTTTTGTATATTCTTTTGGTAATTTTATTCTGTACATTGAGTGTAAATAATATATTGCTTCATTGCTATGCAGTGTAAAGCAATGCTCCTGTAATTCAGTTAAAGGGCAATACTGTAAAAAAATAATCTACCATAGTTTATGGTTTATTTCTGATTTCTGATAGAAATGTGCACCTTGACGATAGAATAAGCTGATTGTGATTTAAAGATTGCATTCATGATTAAGATGCACTGTATATACTATAGTTAGAAATTAGAATTAATGTTTTGTGCTTGTTTTGTTATAGCACTTACATTATTTACATATGGCCATGTATATCATTAGAGTGTGAACTGAATTAGTAATAGTCCTGTTGTTTACAGGCTAGGTTTTTTTATGGGATCGTGAGACCTGGATCTCTTCCTGACGAGGAAGATGGCGAGCCTTTCCCTTTGAACCGAACCGAACCACAGCCATTCTGAGTTGGCCCAGAAGGGCAGGTTGCTCTTCTCTCACGAACAATTGCAACAGTGCGGTAGGACGAAATCGCACCAATCACAAACTTTTGACCTGTTGGATTTGACTTGACTGAACACTGACTATTAAGCCGGCAAGACTGACATATCTGAGCTCAGATAGGATTCTGACTGTTATTATTATTGCTGTCACTGTATTTTATTTTATGTTTTCATTCCTGTTCATAAAATGCTGTTAAATTGTTGCTAAATAGTTTAATACAATTCATAGCAACTTTACCTGTGGCTCCAGTCATTCTTCTCCACGCAACTCCCTTTATCCCTCCTGCGAATCTAGCTATTGGCCCATTCTCTCCATCTTACTTTAATTTCCCCTACCCTATCCTGTACTTGGCTACAGAAAGTGGCGAGCCAGCCAGGAGGGTTTGCAGAGTTGTTAGTCCACCCAAAATTTAATAAAACGATTAAGAGTGCCTGGAGCTTCACAGTGACTTGTATTTTTTTCTACTGGTACTTTTACGTGTCCTAACCATGGAAGTTGTGAAAACAGAGAATGTTAAAGTTCAAAATGCTGTCTTGGTCAGTGGTTTAACTAACACAGACATTGATAAAGAAATAATTGAGTTCTTAGAAGCTTTCGGTCCTGTCAGTAGGCAGATTAAGCTACCAACTGGTGGTCAGATTATTGTGGAATTTCAACATGAGGCTACTGCTAAAGAACTAGAGAAAAGATATTTGCCTTATGACAGACCTTGCACTGTGAAACCTGAAGTTGTCTATCACGTTCGAGACCTAGCCAGTGCGTATAGCATTGAAACCAGCGCATCAGCTACTGTAACTTACCTGTCACAGCTTAAAGATGTGGCAGCACGAAGCAACCGATCGTTTAAAGACCTTTTGATGGATGAACTAGCTAAAATTGGGGAGTCATTGGGAGGGGATGTCCACACAGTTGAGCCTTCCACTGAACAAGAGCCAGTGCCCCACAGTGATGAGGCCCTACCTTCTTCTCCTTTAACACCCAATAGCAACCATGTAAGTGCCTTGAATACTCACCCACCGGCAGAGGCTGAGAAACAAACCCCTCAGATTCCCACCAACCTTTTAAGCACACCTGAAGTGCAGCGGGTTATTGTAGAGCACATTGTTAAAAGCAGTGAAGTCATTCCCCCACCAAACTCGCAATACAGACTGAAACCTTTTTCAGGGAGAGTTCCACATCCTCCTTTCGAAACTGACTATGACACTTGGCGCAGCAGCGTAGAGTTTTGCTTGACTGATCCCTCGCTCACCGAAACTCAAGTTGTGCGAAAGATTGTTGAAAGTCTTTCACCCCCTGCAGCGGACCTGGTGAAAGCTTTTGGTCCAAAAGCAAACCCCAAAACTTACCTTGAACATCTTGATTCTGCCTATGCAACTGTAGAGGACGGTGACGAACTCTTTGCTCGCTTCTTAAACACCAATCAGAATGGAGGTGAAAAACCCTCACATTACCTGCAAAGATTGCACACAGTGCTAAACCTAGTCATAAAAAGAGACGGAATTGCTTCTAGTGACATCAATAAACAGCTCCTGAGACAGTTTTGTAGAGGGTGTTGGGACAGCTCATTGATTGCAAACCTTCAACTTGAACAAAAGAAAGACGACCCACCTCATTTTGCAGAGCTACTCCTCCACCTACGCACCGAGGAGGACAAACAGGCAAGTAAAGCAACCCGCATGAAACAACATTTGGGGATCCAAAAGACTCGTGTTTATTCTAACGTGCAAACCACACGCTCTCAAGGTAGGAACGATTATGAGCATGAAATGGACAGCAATTCGTCTGACCTCCAGAAGCAAATTGCTGACCTCAGGTCTCAAATCGCACAGCTCAGAGCTGATAAAACAGAGAAAAGATCGCAGAAACTTCAAAAGGAAGCAAAAAGGAACCCAAGTACCAAAATTCAGAACAAGCCGGGACAGATACCACAAATTGCTGCAGTGTCAGCCAAACCCAAACCTGGATACTGTTTCAAGTGTGGAGAAGATGGTCATATCGCTTCCAGCTGTAGTAATGATCCCAACCCAGCATTAGTAGCAGCTAAAAGGAATGCCCTCAGACAGAAGCAGCGAGAATGGGAAATATCCAGACCAGTTGATGAGTCATTTAATTTAAACTAGAAGGAGCCCCTGTCGCGGGACAGATGGGTGCTAAATCTGAACCAAGTCCCACTGAGAAAAAGACAACAAAAGCCCAATGTGAAACAGCTAATGTTCACTCAGTGCCTAAACTTCCCAAAAGACTTGTGGGTAGAAAATGCACAGCCAGAGTTGTTATCAATGGCGTTGAATGTAGTTGCTTGCTCGACTCAGGCTCTCAAGTAACCACTATTGCCAAATCCTTCTATCAAGAACACTTACCTGATCATCCTATAAAACCCATCAGTGATCTCCTAGAGGTCGAAGGTGCGAATGGTCAGACAGTCCCTTACTTGGGATACATTGAGACGAGTATCATGTTCCCCAAAGATCTCGATCAGTTAGAGCTTGAACTATCTACTCTTGCCTTAGTTGTCCCTGACATTCGCTCAAACTCAGACACACCTCTACTAATTGGCACAAATACACTTGACCCCTTATATGAGCATCTTTGTGAGAACACCTTACCTGACTTTAAGGTACTCCCTTATGGATACCAACAAGTGCTAAAGACATTAGCATCCAGAAAAAGACAAAGTGACAGTGGCAAGATCGGCTTGGTAAAACTTCAAAGTAGAACCCAAGAAGTCCTTCCTGCAAATCAAAAGCTACTAGTGGAAGGTTTTATGCATGCTAGCCACGCTAAGCCTGAACAGTGTGCACTTATTGAACAGCCCACTACCGGCTCCCTACCTGGTGGTGTGTTTGTAGATTGTTGCCTTATATCTCTGCCAAAGCACGGACCTTATAAAGTTCCTGTGTTGCTGAGAAACGAGACTAACCATGACATTACATTGCCCACTAACTGTGTAATTGCTGAGCTAGTTGCCCCTGACTGTGTCATGCCATGTCCTGAGCCTGAGAAAGGCGACCAAAAGGTGTCTGCAACGTGTAACTCTCAGCAGCAGACTTCAACCTCAAGACCCCCTCTCAGTTTCGACTTTGGTGAATCACCACTATCTGAAGAGTGGAAAGAGAAGATAGCTGAAAAGCTAAACACCTTCTCTGATGTTTTCTCACACAATGATCTTGATTTTGGGCATGCCACACATGTAAAACATCACATCAACTTAAAAGATGAAACCCCCTTCAAACAGAGATCTCGCCCGATTCATCCCCATGATTACGAGGCAGTTAAAAAGCACTTACAAGCCCTCTTAGATGCAGGCATAATCAGAGAATCTGAATCTCCATTCTCATCACCGATAGTGGTGGTCCGCAAAAAGAATGGTGATGTGCGGTTATGCATTGATTTTAGGAAGCTTAACTTGCAGACCATCCGCGATGCCTATGCCTTGCCAAACTTAGAGGAGTCATTTTCTGCTCTTGCAGGATCTCAGTGGTTCTCTGTGATGGACCTTAAGTCAGGGTACTATCAAATCGAGATGTGTGAAGAAGATAAGCCAAAGACAGCCTTCGTGTGCCCCTTCGGCTTCTACGAATTTAATCGTATGCCCCAGGGAATAACAAATGCCCCAAGCACTTTCCAAAGGCTTATGGAAAAGTGTATGAAAGACATCAATCTGAGAGAAGTGTTAGTCTTTTTGGATGATTTGATAGTCTTTTCCAGTTCCCTTGAAGATCATGAGACCCGACTCATTCATGTTCTTGAGCGACTCAGAGAGTACGGGCTGAAACTCTCGCCCGACAAATGTCGTTTCTTCCAAACATCAGTCCGTTATCTAGGCCACATTGTATCTAGAGACGGCGTAAAGACTGATCCCGAAAAAACTGAAGCACTCAAGACTTGGCCGAGACCCCAAACCTTAAAAGAACTCCAATCGTTTCTTGGTTTTACCGGTTATTACCGGAGATTTGTCAAAGATTACTCAAAAATTGTCAAGCCCCTCACCTCCCTCACAGCTGGCTATCCTCCGAGACGAAAGCATAGTAAAAACCCACCCAGTGATCCAAAGTATCTGAACCCCAAAGAGCCCTTTGGTGATCGTTGGGGACCAGAGTGCCAGAAATCGTTTCAAACTATTATTGAAAAACTCACCACCTCACCAGTCCTTGGGTATGCTGATGCAAAGCTACCTTACCTGGTACACACAGATGCCAGTACAACCGGACTTGGGGCAGCTCTTTATCAAGTGCAGAATGGAACCACACAGGTTATAGCCTATGCAAGTCGTGGTCTATCCCGTAGTGAAGCTAGATACCCCGCCCACAAGTTAGAATTTCTAGCTTTAAAGTGGGCCATAACTGACAAGTTTCATGACTATTTATATGGAAACACATTCACAGTCATCACCGACAACAACCCATTGACTTACCTTCTGACCACAGCAAAGCTTGATGCCACGAGTTATCGTTGGTTGGCTGCATTGTCCACCTATAACTTTGACATTAAGTACAGAGCTGGGAGACAAAATCTTGATGCAGATGGACTATCTAGGAAACCACATGACAAACCTGAAGACGATCCAGTTTTTACCCAGGAATGTCAGCGCATTGATAAGTTCAGATCCCATCTCTTGTCCTCAGTCAAAGATGTCGAGCTCCAACTTCAATCCAATACCGTGATGGCAGCCTGTCAAAGATATATGGCTATGGATCAGACTGAACCCTCTTGTGCTCTAGTCCAGTCACTTGCCATGTCTGCAGGTGCCATTCCAGACATGTTTCAAGAAGAAGGCAATGATAACAATCTCCTAGCCTTACCCAGATACACCCATACTGATCTTGTCAACCTGCAGAGAAAAGATCCAGCCATTAGTAAAGTCATCAAGCTGCTGGCAGCTGACTCACGTCCACCAGCCGATACTAAGTCTGAGTCTCACGATGTTCTCTTATTTTTAAGGGAGTGGAAACGTCTTGACCTCCAAAATGACTTACTGTACCGGAAACGCCAGTTGGGGCCAGAGACCTTGTTGCAGTTAGTCCTTCCTGATTCCTTACGCCCTACAGTTATGCTTAATCTTCATGACAACATGGGGCATTTAGGGGTCGAACGCACACTGGAACTCATTCGGTCACGTTTCTACTGGCCAAAAATGGCAGTTGATGTCGAAAAGAAAGTGAAAGCTTGCGAGAGATGTGTCCGTAGAAAAGCCCTGCCAGACAAGGCTGCTTCTCTGGTAAATATTAAAACTTCCAGGCCCATGGAGCTAGTCTGCATGGACTTCCTCTCAATAGAACCAGACAGTAAAAACACTAAAGATGTCCTAGTGATCACGGATCATTTTACAAAGTATGCTGTGTCCATTCCAACCAAAGACCAGAAAGCCACCACCGTTGCAAAGAACTTATGGGAGAACTTCTTAGTTCATTATGGCTTTCCAGAGCGACTTCATAGCGACCAAGGGAGAGACTTTGAATCGCGTACAATCAAAGAACTGTGCTCTCTGCTCGGTATCCGCAAAGTCCGAACAAGTCCTTATCATCCTCGTGGCAACCCTGTTGAGCGATACAATCGCACATTACTCAGTATGCTTGGTACCTTGAAAGACACCGAGAAACATCACTGGCGTGACTTCGTAAAACCACTTACTCACGCTTATAACTGTACAAAAAATGATGTAACAGGCTATTCTCCTTATGAGTTAATGTTTGGTAGACAGCCTCGCTTGCCCATTGATATTGCCTTTGGCCTGCCACAGCCAAACAAGCCACAGTTGACTCACTCTCAATACGTCAAGCAGTTGAAAAGCTACCTCGAACAGAGCTACGAAATAGCCATCAAAAACTCCCAGAAAGTAGCAGACAAAAACAAGAAACGGTTTGACAAAATCATCCGTGAATCCACACTACATGTGGGAGACAGAGTCTTGGTTCGAAATCTCCGCCTGAGAGAGAAGCACAAATTAGCGGACAAATGGGAGCAAACAGTGTATATTGTTACCAAACAAATGGAAAACTTACCAGTATACACTGTAAAACCAGAAAACGGAGATGGACCCAACAGAACGCTCCACAGAGATCTGTTACTTCCCTGTGGATTTCTCTCACCAACAGAGCATGAACCCGAGCGAGTCACAAAAACTAACAGACCACGCACAAGACAAAGTTCAGCTTTGGAAGTTGACTCCGACCAAACACTTGAGGAAGAGGAAGATGAGTTTTATTACCCTGAACCTCCACAAGTGAAAGACAGACATTTCTACCAAGTATGCGCCATGCCGCCAACACAAGGATTCAAACAAAACAAATATCCTGTAAATGATGACGAACAACCTAACACATTACCGGACATGACAGACTTACCTGAAAAGGAAACTGAGAACGAAACTGAAACATACTTACCTGAAGGCGAAATTGGAAGTTCAACTGACACCAACTTACCTCAAATGGACCATGAAACAGACCTACCTCAGACAGAATGTGAAAGTGAAACAAACGTATCACCAAGTGAAAGTGACACAAGCCTACAAAATAACACACCAAGTGAGTCTGAAACAGACACTCGAAAAGACAAAAATGTTTTGTCGACCAGTTTGTCAGATTCACCGTTGTCAGAGAACTCAACTCATCAACTTTCACCTGAAAGACAAGTTGAAAACGATGATGAACCTGAAACCTTGCAAACAGAAACACAGATCAGAAGATCTGAAAGAATTCGCCAACCATCCCAAAGACTCACTTATCCTCAGCTAGGTAACCCACTAGTAACAGTGGTTAAATCACTCTTTCAAGGATTGAACAAAGCTTTCATCGACTCCCTTGCTCATGATGTTACCTATTCCACCAGAGCCATGCACGGGGACGTGCATGAGATTTAAGAGGGAAGGATGTAACCCAGTGAGTTTACACGACTCAGTAATGCACTACAACATGTTATTGTTAATTGGGATTTATCATTACTCTGTTAATCACTGAGTTGATCAAAAATAAATCAATAATAAAAGATAAATACTATAAATATAAGAATAAAACCCAAAGAGTATATTTAACACCCCTACTGGTTAGGAAGGAACAAGCCCCGCCTTCCCCTGCTCTGTACCGTCACGTGCTCAGACACAGAGAGAGACGGAGGTGCACGAGACCATCACTGATTTTCACCGCCAAGCTTTTCGCTGGAAAATAACTATTAACTTGATAAATTGAGCAAATATCCATACCGGAGATCTGCATGGACCTTGGAGAAACGGACCTGATTTATTGTGAACATTTCGGACCTTGAAACCATCGCGATCTGCGCGGGAGCGGATGAAGTGGACAAGATCCTCTCTGAGAGTTGAACAAGATCCTCTCTGAGAGTTGAACATTAGAAGTGTGCTGGTGAGTTAAACTGGGACTGGGCGAATCAGGCTAATTGAAAAGCTAACTAGCCTAATGCTCATAGCTGTAGCTGACCACGTTTTCACTGTGGGAGAACACACGGGGTTTCTCACTGAGTTCAGCCATTTTGAGCACTCAGCTTGTGTGCTGATGATGTTCTAGTATTACTTGTTGAATATTAAATGCACTAAAATTAGATGATGGAATAAGTTAATGTTGATCTTAAAGGTCATGAATCTACTTTATTTTGTTACATTTGATGCTCGAGCGGCACTGGATAGATGTCCGTGTGTATTCTTACTGTGCTGATACGTTACCACATACTGTAAAACTACAGCCTGTGGGTTTTTGTATATTCTTTTGGTAATTTTATTCTGTACATTGAGTGTAAATAATATATTGCTTCATTGCTATGCAGTGTAAAGCAATGCTCCTGTAATTCAGTTAAAGGGCAATACTGTAAAAAAATAATCTACCATAGTTTATGGTTTATTTCTGATTTCTGATAGAAATGTGCACCTTGACGATAGAATAAGCTGATTGTGATTTAAAGATTGCATTCATGATTAAGATGCACTGTATATACTATAGTTAGAAATTAGAATTAATGTTTTGTGCTTGTTTTGTTATAGCACTTACATTATTTACATATGGCCATGTATATCATTAGAGTGTGAACTGAATTAGTAATAGTCCTGTTGTTTACAGGCTAGGTTTTTTTATGGGATCGTGAGACCTGGATCTCTTCCTGACGAGGAAGATGGCGAGCCTTTCCCTTTGAACCGAACCGAACCACAGCCATTCTGAGTTGGCCCAGAAGGGCAGGTTGCTCTTCTCTCACGAACAATTGCAACAGTGCGGTAGGACGAAATCGCACCAATCACAAACTTTTGACCTGTTGGATTTGACTTGACTGAACACTGACTATTAAGCCGGCAAGACTGACATATCTGAGCTCAGATAGGATTCTGACTGTTATTATTATTGCTGTCACTGTATTTTATTTTATGTTTTCATTCCTGTTCATAAAATGCTGTTAAATTGTTGCTAAATAGTTTAATACAATTCATAGCAACTTTACCTGTGGCTCCAGTCATTCTTCTCCACGCAACTCCCTTTATCCCTCCTGCGAATCTAGCTATTGGCCCATTCTCTCCATCTTACTTTAATTTCCCCTACCCTATCCTGTACTTGGCTACATGTGCAATAATTGTTTAAACAAAATCAAGCAGGTGCATCAATTTGGGCACCACAAAAAAGAAATGAAATGAATATTTAGTGTATATCAATGTGTGTGTCTCCTATTTGTCTGGACGTGCTTCCCATCCAGAGCTGCACAGCACAGAGGAAAGTTCCAGCGCTCCTGGAATCCCTCTGTGATGGAGCGCCAGTCTCCAGGTGAAGGCACAGCCATGAAGTCGTCCACTAGACAGTCCCAGATGGACGTCGCTGCCTGGGGGGTGATCTGGCTCACCGTGGACACACCGACTCTGTAACTGAACGCGATGGTCCTGAAGGAGTCCCCAGTGACAAGAAACCTGGACAGAATTGTTCAATAATAGTATTATGTGTACTGCAGTTACAAAATACATTATTCAAATTCCAAAATACTTTTGTGATGTCAGATTTAAATCACAAAACTTAAATCTTACATAAAACATATTGTAATTATAAGGATAATTACAAAATGTATATTAGATCATATCTAAAACAGTTGTGTTTTGTTTTAACTTTAACATATCATAATTTGATTGGTAGCAACTTTTACCACTACAGTGAGCCAATCACTCATAATTCCTAAACATGTCAATCAGGTAGGAATGAAGTAAGACATTAATAGAAATAAAGAGTTGTATGTTGACATGTAGCCCTTTCCTTGCTTAAATCATTGTTAATATTTTTGACAAATTAACCTGTGATAAGACAGCATATCAAGATAGAATATGCTAGATAGAACCATATAACTAAAGATGAATCAAACTGTTCAGTTTTATCTAACTCTCAGTTTAAAGAAAGGCTGGTGACCCCTGTTATAGAGTCTGACAACTGCAGGGATTATATACAAATATTCATCTATACCAGAATTAAACCAGGTCTAAATAAAAAGGAGTGAGTATCACTACAAAGATTAACCCACAGTGGTCCTAATACCAGTTTGAAATCAGCAAACACCGAGAGCATACATGACACCACAGCCATGCTATCATTGCTAACACTGATAACAGCATAAATTGAATTAAATCGGGACTTGATGAGACATTTCGAGTATCACTAGAAATATTATAAATAGTCGTCTCCATACCACAGTTTGCGTTCAGTAAACACAGACGGCATTCATTGATAGCATAGCACATCCATGTTAGCAGTGTATAAATGGATGGTTTAGCATATATTAGCACAGGTATCAATAAAGGACTACCGTATTAAACACTTTTACTAACCTCAGGCAGATGGACAGGCGCTCTGCAGGTGGGATTGAGCACCTGTAGTTGGTGTCTAGGCGGGCGATGCTGGGAACAATGCGGGACAGCAGGTCCTCAAACTGGGCGAGGGAAAGATATCGCTGAAAGCGGCCGTCATCCAGGCGCAGCTCCTGGAGCAAGTGGTGAAACTCACCAAACTGCTCACGCCTCTGGAGGACCTGATGGACCCAGGTACGGCGAGGACGTCCTTAACGTCGCTGCTCTGCTCTCCACAGTAAATAGAGAAGGGAGACTCTCTCTTCAAACGCTAGCTCGACAGCTGACAAGGATACCGGTCTGGCACAACTTCCTCCCACATCTCCGGTTCACGCGCCTCAAAATATCATATTTTGACGCGCGATGGATTTTTCTTGGACACGCGTTGAGGCGCGAATGTGCACGCGTCAAATTAGGGACGTTTGGGGCGTTTTGTTCGCGTCCATCACGTTCGGTGTGAACACACCGTTAGGTGCGTTGCTTATGAAATCCATGAAGTGCTACAGAGAAAATTACATGTTATTTATGTAATGAACACATTTGAACTCTTACAGAAATATAACCAAAGGAAAGACACCCAGCTGAACTAAAATGATGTAGCAAACAAAAACTGCTGTGAGCCGCCACCCTTATATCTCCTTTGGGCTTTTGGAGCCTTGACCTGACTTTTAAAAAATAATTGAAAAAAAAGCTCTATGCTGCTGAAAGATGAAAAATAGATATTTGCAAAATTCTGCCTAAATATGTATTTTACCTGGTTAATGTGTGTGGCGGGGCGTGGTCTGCAGCGCCGCTGCAGGGGAGGCGGACGCACCTGAGCGGCACCCGCAATCACGCCTCGCCGCCTTAACGTCTGTGCTGTTGTGTTGGTGTGTGTCGGGCTGTGAGCTGCAAAGCTACAGCCGGCTGTGTGCGTACAGCAACCGTGTGTGAAAAGTGGTCAATAAAGAGAAGCTGAAAAGCGTGTTCATGCAAACATCGTCGGGTCTGCCGTGATATGTTTACAACGGGACTTCTGCTCCTGAACCTCTGCGCACAGCGTCTGCAGGTCGGGGCTGTACGAAGTCACTTTCATCTTTACAGGACTGTAAGCTGTCGTCTGTGAGGCGTGAGCGGTGTTTGTTTTTAACATAGTTCACGGTGGAGAACAGCTGCTGACAAAATGTGGATCCGAAGATCCATAATTGGCCTACCTGGGGCTGAAAGTCTCGATAAATGCACGGCGTTTCGGCGGGTACACCGGCTTCCACGAGTGTGACGCTTATTTGAGCGATCAAAAAATAATAAAATATAATTTTCTTTTTATATTTCAATATCACAATAATCTTCCAATTTAGAACTACAAGTTAAAAAAGAACATAAATAAAATACACTTCAGCTAAATACTTCTAATTTATTTTCCCAAACCACGAGGAGCCGCACTGTAAGGACTAAAGAGCCGCAGGTTGCCGACCCCTGCATTAGTGTTAGTCAATGTTGCAACTGAACTGAAAAACAAAAGATTTTGGTCAGGTCCAAAGAAACAAAGTCACTATTAATACAACACAACCCCCCCAAAAAGAGCCATGTAGACCCCGGGCTCTATGGGTCTTGTGCTCGGAGCTTGTTCCTGTGCTGCCATGATTAGTGCCTCTGTGCTGTCTTTCAGTCCAGCTTTGTTCAGCCACTGGTAGGATTTCTGGATGTCAGCCACTTCCTCTGCCTGCTGGTGGTGCAAACTGTGTTGTTCTGAGTTTCATTGCACGTCTTTGTCCAAAGCACCAGACAAAGGGCAAAGTAGATGCATTTGCATCAGCAGGAAAATACACCCCAAACTAGCATCATCATTATACAACTTTAACAACTGCCACTAAATGATACTTCATACACAGACCAGTGTTAGGTTAAGTTATGATGTCACTGGTAGAACATTTATAGAAACAACCTTTGAACTCTGAGTCAGCAGCTCTCTTACATGGTCAGCTGAGCTCCATGATTGAAGAACATTGTTGCTGCAGGTTCATGACTGAAGTCTGGAGGTTTTTCTCTGGACCAGTCACTCCTCACAGACACACAGCTGGATACTGGAGACTGTGACCTCTGACCTCTGCAAACACAAACATCAATAACTGATCAGTTCTCTCTGACAGCCATATGATCAGCTGATCCCTCTGTGATATTGTGTCTGCCTCATAACGCTGACAGGTCAGCCAATCATCAGCGGTTTTTTCTGTCTCTGAATGAACTCAGTTTGTTCTCAGCTCTTCTCTCTGATTCTGCTGCACTGACTTCACTTAAACTTACAGAGTTCAGATCTTAGCAAGAAAACAAGTCAATAAAAATCAAACTCAGATCAAACAGTTTGAACCAATCACAGATCAATGATTCTGTCATGGTTATGTTGAAATGACTAATAAAGTTAGTAGTGTTCTTACATTATTGCTGCAGGTCCATGACTGTAAGGTGGAGGTGTTTGTGTAACCCCGTCACTCCTCACAGACACACAGCTGGATGCTGGAGATGCTGCTCCGTCCTCTTCCTCCATCTTCTTGATGTCAGGGTGGAGTTAGTCTGAGAGGTAAACACACACACTCAGAGGTGCTGTTGTACTGGAAGCATCACACTGACGGCTTTCTAATGTTGGAGCTTTGGCCCTAAAGTCCAAACCAGTTATTTTAGAGGCTCAAAGTCTTTAAAAAACACCAAAACCATCACATTATTTAATAAGTACATGATCAGGTGGATGAAGGAACTCAGTGTGTTTGGGATCATCATCATGGTGAGGAGCCCACATGTTACGGCTCCTTTGGAGAGAAGCTGAGGATCACTGCAGGAAGTGAGCTCATGAAACCAAACTGCTGTTTGTGAGCAGGATGACTCTGTTATTGGACCTGGGGCCCGTTCTTCGTACCGCGCTAAGTGAGTTAGCTGGATTAGATTGTTGACGATTTCGCGTGATCTTGGATCGTTCGGTTCCCCGAAGCTCATCCGGGACTTGCTGTCATAGCAACAGAGCCGTAAGCGTAAACCTGCTCGGGAGCAGGTTTACTTTATGTAAACAGGATTAGATCGCGGCCACGCAGGTATGTCCGCTTCATTTATACGAAAGCAACAGCGATATTCCACCACTGTTTCACCATAAATAAATAACATCAATGTAACTAAAGACAATGCAGCACCTGATCCATTTATTGATTTCACACAGGTCATTTCCTAAAAAAGGGAAATGTACTATTAACATTCTATTACATGTATGTGATTATTACAGATGTAATTCATATTTCAGAGTAGCAATTGTAAATTACTTCGTGTAATCAAGATGAGAGACCACGGCTATAAAAGCGAAGGTGGATTTGGGAAGTCTGTCGCAGCCATGTCCTGTCCGTTTACGCGAGCAACCCATTGCGGAAGGTGCAAGATTGATAAGGAGAGTCCTCAGAATTCAGCGTATATTGCGGGACAGACAGGATCCTTTAGCTCAGCGCGACAGTGTGCTCATAGAGAGATATCGATTTTCCCGTGAGGATATTATTTACTTAACCAACTTGTTGACGAGGGGGTGCAGGACCACCACCTGTATTTTTTTGCTCTGCTCTTTTCTTGGTTGCTGTTATAAACAAACAGATTATTCCAGGGTCTCTTTCCAAGAGACGAAAAGCAATATAAGTGATAAATATTACCATTCTGTAGAATATTCTTATATTTCACTTTTACCTGTTCCCATGTTCTAGTGGGTCCTGTTGTGGCTCTAATGTGAAAGGGGATATAATATAACAATATAATATAATGTAATATAATATTGGATAATATAGTGTAATATAATAAATCTATAAATAAATAATAAAGTGACTGAATAGTGGTATTGTAAAGCGCTTTGGGTGCCTTGAAAAGCGCTATATCAATCCACTCCATTATTATTGTTATTATTAAATTACTTACGAGTTTGATTTGTCAGCAACTTCCTGCCAGCCCTCTCTCCTTGCTTTTGCAGCCTTTGCAGTGTTCCCTTGCGTTTTAATTAAACTCTGAAACTCCTGAAATCCCTCACTCAAGAGTTCTTGCTCTGCTGCCGGAAAATACCGAGCGCGCCCCTTCGACATTTTCGCCGACCAATCAGCGGGTTGCCGATCAATGTTTCTACTATCGATGCGTAGCCCCTTTTACGACACCCAGTGATGTCACATTACTGCGTCCAGCTGTACTAATCGTCAACAGCAGGTGTGTTCGGGGAACCGGATTAGCGAGCTCACGGTTAGCGCGATGGTTTGGTCTTGGATGTGTCATTTGATCTTGGATGTAGTAAGCGACGTACGAAGAACGGGCCCCTGCTCTGTGTTCTACATATGATCAATACTTCAAATATCTGTAAACATCTCATCTTATATTTGTTGCACTTGGTCACATCTGTGTTTAAAAGTAGATTTTTAATGTCACTGAGAGTTCTTTTCTACCTTTATTGATTTATTTTGGAATAAATTAAATATAAAGGTGCCAAAAACTGCCTGCAGCTTCAGCTCTGTGACAGGAAACTACTGTCAGGCTCAAAATGACTTCAGATTATTCATCACAGAGTGTTTATAGATCACAGGACACGTTACAGTTTTACTGTTAATGTTTTAGTTTAAAAGAATGACGTGATAAGATCTTACTGTGAATCTGCGCGCTCATTGGCTAATACCCTGAGACTGACAGGTGGTTATCCAATCAGCGTGCGGCCTCACGGACATAAAACTCTTAAAGTTTGTTTCTGAAGGGATTTTCAGATCAGACCTGATGTTTCTGCCTACAGCCTGTTTACCGATATAATCGATATCAGATATCAGAGCAACAGAAACCTCGGTGATCAGGACGCCGGGACTGAGAACAGGAAGTGGCTCAAACGTGGCACTTTCATAAAGTGAACTACACTCACAGAGTTTCTGTCGCCATTTTAGTTTTAAAAACACGTCGTGATAAGGGCGGGTCTTACTGTGAACCGGCACGCTCATTGGCTAATAACTTGAGATTGACAAGTCGTTATCCAATGAGCGCGCGGCTTCTCCCAACATAAAGTAGTTTCCTTTGAAAAACCAAAGTCTGATTATTTTTGCCTCCACTGACGGAGCCTGTTGTTCCCGCCACAGAGACACAGTAATGTCAGAGCGGTGTTAACACTCACCTGCCTCAGCACAGCTCTCACTCTCCTCCTGCTCTCTCAGCTAAACTCACTTCCTCTCTACTTACAGGAAACCAGCGCTCAGAGGAGCCGACCGGCCTCACGTTTCACCCACAGACACGAACAGCGTGGAATTATTTTATGTCATAAGAAGAAACATATTCATGTTAACACTCACCTGCCTCAGCTCCACCTTCCTCCTCCTGCTGCTCTGAACGGAGGATCAACACTTTCACTTTCAAGGTTCAAGGTTCAAGGTTCTTTATTTGCCACATGCATAGTTATATAAGTATAACACACAGTGAAATGTAGCCTGACACGCTCCTCAACATGTGCAAAAATTGGGGGGGTAGAGGAAGAACATTATATATATATATATATATTGGGTGAATGTACAGTAGTAGCAGCAAGCAGGTGAATTCTGTACATTAATATGAATAGACATCTGACTATTTTACAGGATAGACAATATAAACATATTTAAAATTAAAGGAATTTGAAATGTACATTGTTTCACTGCTCCTCCCTAAACACAGAGGATGCTGGGACTTGTAGTTTTTACCTTGTGTGATATTTATGGCTGTGACACTAAATCACAGCATGAAAACTTCCTGCAAACATGTCACAGGCGATAAAAGTTTCACATTAAAGGTGAAGTTATTTTTCTGTCTCATGTTCAATAAACAGTGAGCTGGGAAAACTGAAGAACAGACTTCAGACGTTCCCTGCAGAGTTTCTGCTGCTCGGTCGTCTGCATGTTGCTGAGACTGAGCTGATGATGAAGCTGTGATGGGTTTATGGCACGTTTGGTTCTGGAGAAGAGTTTTACTGCCGGTGCAGGTGAAATGATCAGAGGTTACAGCCTCTGGTTAAAGTGGAGGCAGCGATCAGGACGGCTGAGCAGCAGAGGTCTCGAGGGTCCTAAAGTGTAAAAGCATCAGTGTTAGTAACACAAAGATGACAGAATGGGATCATCCACACAACACTAACATCTAAATCCACGGCAGGAACTCTTCCAGTGTCCTGAAAAATCTGTGTGCACGATGCTGAGATTAAAATCTGTCTGCTCATCTTAATGCAATATTTACTAAAGTCTGGTAGAAGTTTTACTGATTTCCAGTCCACTTAGCAGACGTGTGGATAGGTGGTGGGTTGTAGAGCAGACTGAAAGCTTTAAGTTCATCCTCTGATTAAAAACTCAGACCCACAGATACAGGAAATATAACCCTGGTGTAAGAAAGGAAACAGCAACATGGCAGCCATCTTTTTCCTCCCATCATGACCAGTGTCCCAGCAGAAGCTGGGGTTTGTTAGATCCTGTTCGATCCAGAGGAAACAGGCTAAAAGAGTCGATCAGGGGGGATCATGGTTTTATTATGTGCTCGTTATGATTGAAGCTCTGGTTGTGTGTTAGAGACAGAACCTGCAGATTCCTCCACTCTGCCTCCTCCTCTGCAGGAATCAGCCTCTTGGCTGGTTTTATTCACCGACGTGAATAAAATCATCAAACTAATCCAAGTTCATTGTGAAATGCCTGAAAATGGAGGAATAAATCTGTCAGTTACCGTATAAAGTTTGAGTTTGTCAGTGTTTTACACGGAGACGGTCGTCAGATGTTGAATGTTTAGCATGAAAGTTCCACATCTGGAGAAACCTTCAAGATTAAAGCCAGTGAAAAGTGAAGAGTTTCTGCAGCAGCCGCACTTCCTGCAAATCTGTTCTTTCAAAATAAAGTGAAGAGTCTAAAATTATATTCACGACAGGTTTAAAGGTGAAGGTGGTCACATGGTTTTAGTGGAATGCCTACGTGGGCGCGTCTGAGTGATTTTGATTCAGATTCGTGCAGCGTGGAGCAGTAAACACTTGTTTTTGTTCATCTGGACTCATGAAGGATTCCAGTTAGCACATTTCCAGCCAATGAAACGTAACTACAGATGAAGACAAACACATTTAAGCTGCCTGACTCTCGAGTGTGCACAGCAAAATCTCCAGTGTTAAATTAACACTGGAGAGTGTCTATATGGGTCCACACCTCTGAGTGTTAAATACAACACTGTTGAGTGTTAAATTAACACTTTTGACAGTGTTATATGTTTAAAAGTAACCTAGTCAGTTTTGAAGATTAACAAGATAAGAGATAAGATAAGATAGAACTTTATTAATCCCTCGGGTGGGTTCCTCTGGGAAATTCGATTTCCAAAAAAAGCACAGCAACGACCGAAGTTACAGTTACAGAATTGTTATATATATATATATATAAATATATATATACACACGCACGCACGCACACACACACACACACACACACACATATATATAAATACAGAAACAAATATAAATAAAATATACAAAGGGGATAAATAGAATAAATAGGAATAAAAAATAAAAATACAAGTGAATTGCACATTTCAAGTCTTGAGTCTATTGCACTGTTGACTATTTACAAAAAGTATTGCACAAGGTATTGTACAGTGAGGTGAAGAGGCACTACAGCTTAGTTGTTCCCCCCTCCTTTGTCCTCCTGTTTCCCCTCCCTCTCCCCTCCAGAGAGGAGTTAAACAGTCTGATGGCGTGTGGGACAAAGGAGTTTTTAAGTCTGTTAGTTCTTGTCTTGGGGAGAAGCAACCTGTCACTGAACAGACTCTTCTGGTTGTTTATGGCCGTGTGCAGAGGATGCCTGGCATTGTCCATAATGTCCATCAGTTTCTTTAATGTCCTTTTCTCTGCCACTGTCACCAGAGTGTCCAGCTTCATGCCGACCACAGAGCTAGCCTTCCTGATCAATTTCTCCAGCCTGGAGAAATGGCTAACACTGAGCAGTGCTGATTTTCTAACACTGGAAAATAACTCAAAATGTTAGAAATATTCTACACCCCCCCCCCCCTCCCCCACTGTGAACATGAATTGAATATTCAGAAGACATTTGTTTAAATAGTTCTACAAATCGGAGCTGTTGGTGTGTCCTTGGATTGTGTGGTAATAATATTAGAGCCTGCAATCTTTCTTACTGAATCTCTACTATGAGTCATGTTACCTGAGATTAATTCTATGTTTACCTGTCAGCCTGGACGAATGTGCTGTGTGAAGGAAATTAAATTAAATCAGATCTGAACTGCATACAGTTAAGGAACCTGTTCATATTTGATTGAAATATGAACCAGTGATTTTTTTTGATTGCTGATTCCAAGAGAGTCTTTGTGGAAATCCTGTTTGGCTTTCTGTTATTTTAATTGTCTTTTTCTGTTTTCCAGAACAGTTCTCCACAGTCGCTGTCCACATGGGTCAGTGGGACCAAGAAGCACTCTGCTAATGTGGGACTCTGACCAGCAACATCCAGCAAGACCCAGACAGCGTTTTCTATCTCCCAGCTGGAGTTTTTGTTTGTCTGTGACTAGGGATGGGTATCGAAAACCGGTTCTTGTGGAGAACCGGTTCCCACTGTTTCAATTCCTTGGAACTGTTTGCCATTTTTGCAAACGATTCCCTTATCAATTCCAGTCGCCCCGAATGACGTCACCACATTGCGGAGCATCATTTACCTGGCAGGAAACACGGCGCCTAAGCGGCTCAAACGCTCAAAAGTTTGATTATACTTTACGAGAACGGATGACAACAGGGGAACTTGCAATACTTGCAAAGTGGATATTTCATTTAAGGGAGGAAACACTACGAATATGCAAAAGCATTTGCTCACAAAACACGCGATGACCTTAAATGAATCTCGTGAATCTCAACCCAGCAGCAGCAGTAACGTTTGCACGTCCTCTCCCGTTAATGCGGCAGGTAAATAATCAACTAACAGTGCATATTATGTTAGCGCGATCTGCCTTATTACAAAACCTGCTATTACTGTGCATTTAGGTGACCATGATGAGAGAGACAGACAGAGTCTGGCTGGCTCAGGTGCTGGCAGTTGTTGCTGCAGTCTACCGGTGTCCTTTCAGGCCAGGATAGACGAAGCAGTGACTAAGTTTGTGGTAAAAGGTTTGCACCCATTTGCCACAGCAGATGCCCCTGATTTTCGGTAAGTGAATGTGTTTAATTGTAGGCAGGGTGTAATGGAGGAGGTCACTTTAAGAGGGATGGACTTGACCTCCTGACTATGAATGATGTAGATGATAAGGTGCTGACTCTATGAATCCACAATCTCAACAGGGTTGTCCGATAAGAACAGATGGCGTATCCACAAAATCCACTGCCACTCAGGTATCTGCCGTTCACTCATTTATTAACAAGAATCCGAAGCACACATCCATAATGTGAGTGAGGGCTGTAAAATGCTATATGCCGTGTGGTGAGTGATGGTGTGGTTTCTGTTGGAAAGAACATAAAAGTCTTCCATAATTATGTGAACAGAGTGAATTAAATGTGTAATACAACAATACAAACAATACTGGATAGTGGAACATTCAACCAAAATAAGGGAGTGTCAACAAATGCTAATTTTACTATTTACATAAATCCTAACTAGGCACTTTACATCAGAGCTAACATGAGAAATTAGTGACGGTCCCTTAATGACCGCACGGCAGAGGCTGCTTCGCAGTAAACGGCAGTAACAATCGGTAAACAAAGTATGCGCCAAGGATTAAACAAGGGAGGATAATGGCCGCAGCAAAGAACAAACACGATAAAACACAGAAACTTACAGTCTCATGGACGCACACCGCTAACAGCATTAGAAGGAACGAAAATCCACACGGTGAGTAAACTCTGCTGACTCTTCCCACCTGCAGCTCCGACCGAACTCTCTGCGTCGACGTGTGCGTAGTGATGAGGTAGAATTGTGTCTTCTGATTGGCGAAGAGAATGGGTTGCCTCACCGCTCATTGGCTAAACGGCAGCAGTATGCTGATATCTTACTCCGCAGATGTGGCTCCGTTCATGAGTTCTGCGAACTGGCTGGCCTTTTGTACACAGGGACATTACTGGATATTCTTGTGTAATTGCTACAGATTAATTTATGTTATACTTTGTTATTGCTACAGAAGAATATTTATTTTATTATTTTACATTTACAATTTCTTTTCCTGGGGACCCTGTGACACCCCATTGAAGAGCCGTAGGCTGGATCTCTTAAGATCTCACTGCTGTGTTTGTAAGGCCATGTTACTCCTAAATTTATATCTTGTTCAAAGAGAAGCTATAAAACAAAGTTCTAAGCTAATCGACCTTAGTGTTCTCCTTTTTTAAAAAGAATAGATAAAGAATCGAATCGTTAAACAGAATCGAAAATGGAATCAAATCGTGAAAATCTTATCAATACCCACCCCTATCTGTGACTGGAGAGTCAGATTTTTGTTGAGCTTCACACTTGCAGAGGTAAGTCAGTTTGCAGAGATCCCTCCCACCCTGGCTTTTATGTCCTAGATTTCTTATCTGAAACAGTAATATTTCAGTGACTGCTGCTTATACCACACGTTAATACACGCTACTGATCCCTGATAGGAGAATCATCAATTTTGGCAACAAAGAAGCCTGGTGGATGTTTGTTTACAGTCTGATGATGGGACATCATGCTCTGCATCTTCAAAGTTTGCCTCCTCATTATTATTCATACCCAGTAATGTGAAGTATGCTCATATCTACTATAACTGAACCAACCTGGTGCTCTTCATTTATGGAGGCTGTTGAGTCTGAATGTTGTGTATCTCGTGTTCTCTGGGCTTTGTCCTCAGTCTTTTCGCAGGATCAGAAAACAAAACCAGGAGGCGCGTAAATGTTTCTTCTCCATGATGTTTCTTCAAATGTTTCTTCTGGATGATGATAAGACTGTGACACGGGATGCCACCTTTGGTCTTGTGATGAAGCAAAGGTCAGGAAGAAGTGGGATTAACTGGTACCCACATCTGAGAAGGATGTACAGGGGCACCTGCAGCCAAATCCAAGCTTCAGGTTAGTTGTAGTTGCAGAACGCTATAGACTGAGACAGCTGAGGCATCAAATGTTTGATTAAACGGATGAACAAGAGAAGTTTCTTCCCCATAATTATCACTTCTTTGTCACGGCGGGGTGCGCCGGTGTGTAATGGAAACAGGACCCAAAAGCAGATGAGGACGAGGAGTTGAAGGTTGAACAGAAAAAGTGATCCTTTATTAGATGACGGCAGAAGTAAACCAGGAAACCAAAGTAAACTGACAAGACACTAAGAAACAAAATACTAAACGGTACTGAGACCAAAAACTATAACTATGACTGAGGTGGAAATAAACAGGCTAAGACTATGACTAACGTGGAAATAACAGCCGAAAACTAGACCTATGACTGAGGTGAGGTAAACAGACGACCCGACAATGACATGCAGAAAACAGAGGGCTTAAATACATACATGAGGTGATCAGGGGAAGTGGAGACACATGGGGGAAACAGCTGACTGACATAAACCTAAATGACAGGACCAGGAGGAGGAAAGCTAAATACAATGAACAAAGAACACATGACACTGTCAGAATAAAACGGGAAATACTAAAACTAGACATGACAACACAACTTAACAGACCTAATACGTGAAGAATAATACAAGAACCCAAAACATAGAAAACCAAGGGAACAATAATAAATAACAGCTTAAACTAAAGCTAGATAGGAAATGACACAAAACTAATCACATATCAAAATGAGACAAATACAAAAATGAACTCAGAGCGCTGGGTCAGAGACCCAGCCTGTGACATTCTTAAAATCTGTAGCAACTTCAAGTCTGTCAGCGTGCTGAGCATGCTCAGAATGTGACAATATATTTTTGTTCAATATTTAATTTCTTTCAGTTGCAATTGTTAAATGAAAAAAAAAATAAAAAAAATATATTCTTATAATTTAGCAAACTAATTTATCAAAAAAAATATACATATATCTGTATTAGTTTTAATAAATTAATTTGACAGCTGTATTGAAAATACCATATTGTATTCATACAGAATCAGTTTGGTATCATTGTTTGTCTGATTGTTGAAACTAAGAGCTGCTTTGATCTGTTAAGATCTAAAGTATCCAAAGTTGAGCTCTGATGTTTCTTCACCCCTGTGTGTGTGATATGTGATTCCTACATGCTGGCAGAGCAGAGCGGCAGTTTGTGCTCACAGATGGTGACGGTGTGGAGAGACGGTGGTGTTTCCTCAGAAGAACCAGCAGAGTCACTTGCTGACTGATGTTCGTCTGCACTGCACAGAGGAAATCAACTGACCGAGGTTTGTCCAGTGACGTGTTATGAAATGTATATTTTGGTTTTATGCTTACAGTTATGATTTTCTTGACAGAGGCTCTGCAGAGGTCAGACAAAGCAGAGAAAGAATGTGCTTTACATTTTACTGTGATTTATTGAGATATTTGTTGCCTGATGTTCAGCAGGAATGGAGAAATAGAATCAAAGGGAGATGTTTTTGCTGTTTTTGTAATGATGTAAGTAAATCTTCAATATTATTTATTTGCTTGGTTATATTAGGAGTGTTTCTGAGTGAGGGCGGAGGAGTCATCATCCAGGTAAAGTGACGTGGATCAGTGGATACACTTGTCTCCCCTTTAAAGGAGACGATCCAAGTCATCCTTAAATGTTAGTGCTTTCAAATACACAAACATTTTTAAAGGACAAAAATGAACATCCAACTTTGACTGTAATACAAAATAAATCTTTGCATGTGTGTTTTCAAACTCTCAGATGGGCAGCATATCAGTCTTGGACTGTGTAACCTGCCGGAGCAGCACTGAATGACCACCACACACGAGCATGTTCCTGCAACATTCAGCATCTGATCCTTCATCTGTGTGCTTCTGCTTTTGGTAAGTAGAGTTACCCAACTCCAGTAACTCTAAACACATGCCATCCATTTCTGACGGCCTGGTTACTTCCTGTCAGTTACTTTAGAAACCATGTGGTCACCTGACCTAACACTGTTTCTTCTTCTTCCCCTTAATGTTCAAGTGTCACATGTCAAACAGCTGGAGAGGAAACTACACCAGCGTACTGGGATGTTTCACCAACACGTGCCAGATGCTGTTCCTTCATGGTGACATCACCAGAGACAGCCCCACCCACCTCAGGACCTCGCCATTGATCATGATGATTATAATGATGACAGCGAGCGGAACTAAGACTGTAAAAATCCACGACCAGAATGTTTCTTTCTAATTATGAATGAATACTGAGAGCCTCTTTCTGTGTTTTGTCTGTTTTGGGGTTGTTTTTTTTACCTCATTTGTTACTAACAAAGTTCACAAACTCACACAGTTTACATTCTGTATGTTTCCATCTTTACCAGCCACACTCTAACTGCATTTAAGAAAATAATCCTTAGAAATCGTCCTTTTTCTCTTTTGTAATTGATGATAATTCAGTGAATATACTGCGCTGCTTCCTTCTATTGCGTCACACATTGCTTTAAGTTTTTCAGTGTCCAGTTATTTTTTACTGCTGTTTGAATTCTCTGTATGTTTGACCCTGTAGACTGTTTGATGGACTGCTTGTCTTCCTGTTTGTTACCGCCGCCTGTTTTTTAATAAAGATTTGGATTTCTGACTTCAACACAGCCTCTGCGTGTCCTCCCTTTGTGTCCTCTTCCTCTGTGAATGTGTTGCATGTGTCACAGATTCCTTTTATTAACAGCTTTCCCACAGTGAGTTGCATCAGCATTCATTCACAGCACATTTCAGAAGGATTCAGATTAATACAGTGATCTTACAGTCAGAATGATCCTGACAGAGTGCCACTGTAAATGATCTTTCATCAGGTACATTTTAAAGTTCAGTATTTCAAAGCAGGAGTTATGAAGAATCATACTGGCATTAGGACTAATAATATGTACTTACAAAGTCAAAGTTTTTTAATTATGCTAGAATACTGGAAGACAATCAACTTTTAGTGTTTTCTGCATATTAATTATTCTGAAATAGAGACGGTGACCCTAACTGTACAGAAGCACTAAACAACTGACAATCTAACAGACATCATTGGCCTGAGCCGTCATGCACAGTGAGTCTGATCCTTTGCTGTGAGAGTCTGACAAGCATGTTTCTGGTCAGTTTGGAAGAAATAATATCACAATGTTGATCTTTTTTTCAATATTCCTTCTCTTTTACAACATAAACTGTGATCAAAGGTACTTATGTTCACAGCATGTAATAATACTGACAGTCCAGGGCATTGTGGTCTGTTGAGCTAGGGTTAGGGTTAGCAATTCAGACATATGTAATCAATATTAAACGTCTCTGACGTGGGCCACTGTGTTGGGAAATCCATACCAGGCTGGAACGAGTCAAGGTAGGTGAGCATCCACGAGAAGACAGCAGATGCATCCTACTAATACTGACAGGACCAGGAGACTCCAGAAACCGAGCATCTTCTCTTCAGTGCCATCCTCTCCTGTCACCCTCTCTGCCCGCAGCTCTTTGAGTATGGGGTGGAGAAGGGCGCAGAGAAACCCTTATTACTAATTTGTATTAGAGAGCTATGGCGGTATCTTTGGAAGCTGTTTACATAGCTAATAATATGTAACCATGGAGACAGACAGTCACGTGAGCTAGCGGTGCATGTTTACTACAGTGAATAAGGTGATTGCGTGCACAGCGTCCACACGCTGCAGAGGGTAAAGACATTACTTCAATATTGTTTTATATTGATATATATTTGCCTTCTGTTGACCATCACCTCAGGTTCACCATTACAGTTTCAGCATACAGATGTACACTGTCTAAATATGAACACATTCAAAAACTCATGTCTCAGAAATAAGCACAGATGTTCATGTTTGTCATTATAGTTTTATTTGTAAGAAAATTATGAACTTCATATTGTGCATCAAATAAAAGAACATTTCACAACTCTGAGTCAACAGAAACAGGAAACAGAAATGTCTCTAATGTAGACATGTACAGTGTAGTGTAAGCATTAAAAGATCATAAAGGAAACACTAACATTTATGTGAAACTAACTGTAATAAAAAAATGAGCAGGTGCTTTATAGATGTAAAAGAAAGAATCTGAAAACAACACTTTTTTGGTCTAAGTGATCAAAGTAGAAAACAGAACTGATGTTCAAGAACAAACCGTAGCTGCACTAATATTACACATCTCCATTGTTGTGGTGAACAGACATGTTGCTTTTAAAACCACATGCAGTGTGTGGCCATGACTGTTCACTGAGACCATGAACGCCACTTCGCTGAAGCCTTCGCCTTCTTCTTCTTCTTCTTCTTCTTCTTCTTCTTCTAAATTGGAAGCAGAAGGAGCACGAGCTGCTTTGATCTACTGAAAGGAAAAAGCAGAACATCTGAGCTGAAACCAGTCAGCTGAAATCATTAAGACAGGAACAAATTCAATGCAGTCTCTCAGGTGGCTTAGCCTGTTACAACTGTTGATACAAGCTAAATACGGTTAACACACAGTGTCAGGGAGCTCCAGTGTGGGAACTAGTGGCTTTAGGTTTGTAGTCATTTAACTTTCATCCATTCATTCATTTAATTCAGGAGGAAGAAATGTCAGGTTGATGCAGGCTGGTTACATGCATTTGGTCCCATGCTGTCTTTAACTAAATGACTTGGTTCACTTTATGGCTGGGCTGTATGTGGGGTTATATCATGTTATTTGGGCAGGAGTACCTGTCCTCTGTTAGACTTAGAAAGTTTATCCATAAGCAGAGCTTCTAACTCTTCTAGCACATCTGTGGCTGACAGCTTTTTGGTGGCTCTTTTTACCCCACACTGGTTGTGAGTGTGTAAATAGCCCCACTAGTTCTTTTGGGTTGCAGTTAACTTGTGAGGAAGGGGTGGGTATGCCATGACTAGATGAATAACAATTATCTGGGATACATAAATTTCATAATGCATGCATATATCTCTATAAACCTGCCTGAGGGCTGCCATTTTTTACATTCAGTTATTTCTTTGTTGAATCTAAATAATGAATGTGTTACAGTTAAAGTGAAACACTGGTCAGTGTAAATGGCTCATTGGGACACAGAAACCTTTAAATTAAACCCTATCACCTGATATCGAATGTCAAACAATATCAAAGCTGTAAAAGCTGTTTACAGTCAGAATTTATAAAACTATGATTGTAAATAAATTCAAACAAGTGAGCTTTTCTCTTTGTGCTGAATATCAACACTGTGGCTTCTTAGACTGTAAGCTTTACTTTAGCACAACCAGTTGTAGAAGCTGCCACTCCAAATGTCTTTGATAACAAGAAAAAAATACCTTTTCAGTCCACGGCCTGAAGTTCTTCTCTGACATCTTCTGCAATCGGCTTTGTCTGCTGGTTTGAAGACAATGAACCACAAAAAAGATGATTTAGTCACTTTGTCTGCATCATGCAGCTCGAATGTGTCGTGTAACGATGTTGAATAGCCGTCGTTATCCCTCTGCTGTGTCACTAGGATTGTACTGTACAGCATCTCATTGATATGTGAGGAATGCTAATGTAACACGATAACAGACTTACATCATTAAAACATAAAGGACAGGAGATATTTAGATATTTTTATATTTATATTACATTTTATAGCTGACGGATATTACTAAATAGATAGAATTTACTAAATAGCTGGATGAACATGAAAAATATGTCTATAATAACAAATGACCATGAGAGCCAGTAGAATTAATTCAACTGGACACTCAAAAGACGTCCTTAAATGCTCTTTAAGTGGCAGAACAGATGAACAAACAGTTAATCGCTTACCTCAAGTAAGAAATCTGCTCAGCTACTTTGAAAACAGCTTCTAACTGGTTCCTCCTTTAACAGGATGACGACTCAGGGGTAAGGCCATCATGCAGTCCAGCAATCTTTATGGTTCTGCTTTGATTCACCAGGAACTATTAGGGAAACCTTCCAGCGCCTCCTGTGAAAGACACAGGGACAAACACACAAACATTTATTAACATGTTCCAGTCTTCCAGTTTGATTTCTCATCCTGTGGACAACAACGTACATGGATGCAGGTTTATTGTTAACTTTTGTAAGGTTTATTTACTGAACATATCCAGCTGCAGCTCCACTGTGATCCTGAACTGGATAAGCACTTAAGAAAATGTGTCAATAAATGCACATACATCAGGTTATTATATTTATCCAAACAGACGGGACCAATAATGCTTCACTGAGTTAGAGACTTTAACGTCTCTTCTATGTAAGAATGTCTCGTGCTGATAGACCTGCAAACTTGACAACAAAGGTTTTTCAGACTACATGTAGCTGTCCTCTATGTCAGCTCACACATTTACATTTATGTCACACTTATTTCTGCTTTCCCATTTTATAATTATTACTTACATTTTGATTAGATACCTTGAGTTTGTAAATGATCAGATTACATAATTGGAATACAATGTATCCAATTCAGGGTTGCGGGAGGATGAAGCCTATCCCAGCTGATACAGGACAAAGACAGGCTGCCAGTTTATTGCAGGGCTAACACAATATGTGTAACAGAAAATCCACTTAAATGTTTGATATTTCTTATAATAATCATAATTATGACTATTATTTAAAGGTTTCTCAGGTTTATATTTTGGAGGTTATAAAAAATCAAAATGTATTTATAACCTCTAAAATATAAACCTGAGCTGTTTCAGATTCTGACCTCTGACCTCACTGCAGCTCCCTCTTGGAAGTACGTCTGCTTCTTGTCTTCCCCCAGTGTTGACCGCCTGCCCTTGATATCACGTACTGTACCTGAGGAACAAAAAAGGACAAACACTTGCCTTCATTTAAGAAGTACATTCATACAGAGGTAATCTATGGAAACACACTAGTTCGACCTTTGGGAGGAATCAGTTCCTGTGAAACATTTCTGTAAATGAACATCATGTGGAGAATGAATGAAATGAGTTCTTCAGGTGACTCAGCAGTCCCACACTGACAAATGAAATCTAGTTAAACTATTAAGCATCTTTGCTCTTCTGAAATCTGTGTTACACAACAACAAACATAAATTAGTAACAAAAATACAGCTGAGTAGAGGCTTTACAAACCACCAGCAGCCATAATGCTAAATTTTAATCTTCAAATGTTTCTGAGCCGTTTCAACCTGCTTTTAACACATTAAAGTCCCACAGTCAATGCAGCCTGACTCAATCCTAGATGTTCAGCACACAGAGACACAGAGGTGCCGTTTAAAGTTTAGTGTTAACCTGAGTCACTGATCATTTGCAGTATTACAGAGTCTGGCAGTCTTTGCATGATGTCCACGTCACTGTAAGTTTCTAGCTGACTCTCAGGTGTGACAGGTGTGCCAGCAGGAAAGAGTAATAATAACCTGCATCCTGAGGTTTGTCATGCAGGATTAAAGGAGCCAGGCTTTGTTCACACAGCTAGGATTGTATTTTACACTGACCCTGGGTCAGTATAAGTATCATACAGTTTAAACGAAGCACTGAAACTTGCACATATTTATTACAGATGCACTGAAGCTAATCGAGATATTTGCTGTCAATCTGTGGCTGCGATTAAACACTTTACTGGAAACTTTATTAACTAGTAACTTCATCAGTCATGACAGAAGCTAATATTTCTGTGCTAACATCGTTTAAACAGTAACAGCTTTACTCCAATATAAGCTAACGTTTACACTGTAACTTTAAGCTAGCACCATAAAGACGGTAAAACACGTAATAATATCTACAAATGCATCTTAAAGCTGTTATATTAGCACTCTGTGTATTACTAACATAACCACATTAACATTACTGACACTCGCTGACTTTTAATAGTCATTCAATAAATGCTGTCCGTTTAAATGGTCTTACCTGTACACACTGCATATCCACCGGATTCCAGCCAGAGTGGATTCTGGAGTCTTCCACGCTCCTGTTAGTGATCCTCCATCTGGATGGATGAGAACAACCTTCTGAACAATCTAGCAGGAGATGGCCCATATCTATGGGACTGATTTGTGCTAATAACGCCCATTGTATGGACTGATAACAGCCGAAGCGGGTGAATAAAGTCACCCAGTAGCTAGCTGTGCCATTACCCAGCATACATCACTCCCTCCGTAAATGCAATAAACGATACAAAAGTATCGTTCTACCTGTTTTCCAGGTAGTTGTTTACATTATATAATTTATTGTGTTCTGTATATGTCACTACAATGTGATTTGGAAAATGTCTAAATATACCGACAACAGGCACTTCCGCAGCAATCTCTTCAATCGGAGGGCCCTTCACGTCAATTCCCGACGCGAGAGGGGTACCCTGCGCGTCCATAAGTGAAGCACAGGGAGCCTGACCATGCGTCACACGTTTGACGAGTTGGGAGTGAGAACGTGTTGTTCGTCCACATGTAAACGGCGTTTCGAATCACCGAAAACTGAGATTTTTTAAAACTCCTTTTTTGCGTTTACGTGTGGACGAGGAATACAGAGTTGGTCACGCAACGTCAAAGATATGTGCCTTTTTTTCACGTCACGCTGTGCGCACATTATTGTTTACATGAGATGAATTGCAGAATGGCAGATAGAGACAAAATACTGTTAATAAGATAAGATAAGATAAGATAAGATAAGATAGAACTTTATTAATCCCTCGGGTGGGTTCCTCTGGGAAATTCGATTTCCAAAAAAAGCACAGCACCGACAGAAGTTACAGAGTTATACACACACACATATATATAAATACAGAGACAATATAAATAAAATATACGAAGGGGATAAATAGAATAAATAGGAATAAAAATAAAAATACAAGTGAATTGCACATTTCAAGTATTGAGTCTATTGCACCGTTGACTATTTACAAAAGTATTGCACAAGGTATTGCACAGTGAGGTGAAGAGGCACTACAGCTTAGTTGTTCCCCCCTCCTTTGTCCTCCTGTTTCCCCTCCCTCTCCCCTCCAGAGAGGAGTTAAACAGTCTGATGGCGTGTGGGACAAAGGAGTTTTTAAGTCTGTTAGTTCTTGTCTTTGGGAGAAGCAACCTGTCACTGAACAGACTCTTCTGATTGTTTATGGCCGTGTGCAGAGGATGCCTGGCATTGTCCATAATGTCCATCAGTTTCTTTAATGTCCTTTTCTCTGCCACTGTCACCAGAGTGTCCAGCTTCATGCCGACCACAGAGCTAGCCCTCCTGATCAGTTTCTCCAGCCTGGATGAGTCCTTCTTTGCTGTGCTGCTCCCCCAGCACACCACAGCATAGAAAAGTACTCCAGCAACCACCGACTGGTAAAACATCCTCAGGAGCTTCCTGCAGATGTTAAAAGACCTCAGCCTCCTGAGGAAGTACAGTCGGCTTTGGGCTTTTTTATACAGGTGCTCTGTGTTGCATGACCAGTCCAGTTTATTGTCCACCCACAGCCCGAGGTACTTGTACTTGTTGACCACCTCCACCTCCTCCCCCTCTATCTGAACCGGCAGTGGACCTGCTCTAGACCTCCCGAAGTCCACAACCAGTTCCTTAGTCTTTGAGGTGTTGAGTTGCAGGTTGATCTGACTATCTGCAGGTTTTACACGCTTACATACACACATGCAGTTACTGTCCCTCCATTTACAAAGGCAGAGGCGTCACGGTGTGATTATCTTCCCTTTGGTTTCACCTGCACAAGTGCCGAGGTAGGTATTGATAGCAATGTTGAATATTATTACACAGGAAAAAACAACTACATGTAAAATATGCTTCACCATATTTTCTAGTCTTTGGCTTAGAATGAAGTTGATTTGGAAACATATTCAGCGATGCTTCATCTCCTGCTTTGCGTTTCTGTGGGTGCGCCCAATTTCTGTGGGCACAAAGTGTTAAGTGTGAAACAGGGCAGATCTGTCGTGGTCCTGAGTCATTGACCCAGTGTTTTGAGTTTGTTGGTATTATTTTCCAGTTTCTGCTGTTTTGTATTTGTTCTTAGGGTTTGAGTTGTGTGTTTAGTGTTTCTATTGTCCCTACCTGTGTCTTTCCTCTGTGTTCTGTTCGTGTCCCCAAGTTGGTATTGTGAAACAGCCTGTGAGTTTCCTGTTTTACTTTGTAGGTTTGTGTCTCGTTATGCCCATTAGTTCCAGCTGCGTCCCCTCCTGTCTGCCTGTGCTCCTCGTCGCATCGTCTGTGTTACACTCACCTCTTCCAGGCTCGCACGCTCACTCCTCTTCAGCCACTCACCCTCACACCGTTACACTCTCATGCCAATCCAGCAACAGGCAATCCACACAGGGTCAGGGACGCGTCCAGGAAATCTAGGTACAGGAAAGAACAGGTCAGGAACTCTAATGAACAGTACTGAGAATCAACTCAATGATTTAGCACAAACTGAGAAGACTCAACAAATCACCAACCTGTGGCCTAGAGTGTCCTGGTGCCACGTGCACTTATGGACACTCTTATGTTCGAACATGGTGTTCGTTATGGCCAAGCTGTGGTTTGCACAGAAGTTCAATAACAAAACACCACTCGGGTTCAGGTCCTGGGGTCCATTCCTCCCAATCACGCCCCTCCAGCTTTCACTGTTGTTGCCCACATGAGCATTTAAGTCTCCCAGTAGGACCCTCCAGTGTCCCACCCAGGGACTCCAAGAAGGCTGGGTACTCTGAACCCCAACCCGGAGGCACAGATAACAAACCCTCTCATCCACTGGGAGAAACCCCAACATACAGGCAGCAAGCTGAAGGGACACCAGGATACCCACCCCAGGCCGCCGCCTCTCACCAGGGGCAACTCCAGACTGAGACAGAGTCCAGCCCCTCTCCAGGAGGCTGGTTCCAGAGCCCAAGCCGTGTGTTGAGGTGAGCCTGACTATATCTAGCCGGTTCCTCTCAACCTCACGCACTAACTCAGCCTCCTTCCCCACCAGAGAGGTGACATTCAATGTCCCAATTGCCAGTCTTGGGGTTTGGTTCGCTCCTGGACGGCGCTCACAATGCACCCAACACACATTAGTTGGTATCAAATGAGCACAACTCATCATTAATCCCACTCCTTAGGGTGGCACAGTTGCTTCACTCTCTCCTCTTATTCCATTAGAAAGCATTCTGTATGTCCCTAATATAACTGAGAACTTCAATAAAATCTCTGAATCTAACAATATAAAAATGGCACTGAGTCTGTGTCTGCATTTGTGTGACATTAATGTTCCACTTTAAGTTGGAGGTTTTGACTCCCACTTTTAACTCCTTCTCTTAATGTGGACGATCATACAGCTGGCTTCTTGAAAGGGGGGTGGGTGGGGGGCACACTACAGCCAAACTACACAACAGGACAAATGAAAAGAACAATCACAACTTCTCCTGTATCAGTGTGTTGCAGTGATTGTTTAGTTTTACTATCATTCAGTGTTTCTCATCAAAGGCAGTGCAACTGTCTGTGACACTGTGGCACTCTGTCAAGATTGTTGCACATTTGTGTCTCCTTTATAAAGTCAAACAGGATTTTGAATTGTCTGACATTTGCACGGGAATCTGGAGGAGGGAGACGGGCCTTCTTCAGTTTCCTAAGAAACTGTAGTAACTCTAACTCTACTCTAAGAGAGAGATCCACTAATGCCTCGCACCAACACAAACTGGGTTCTGGAGTCAAAGAGCTGTTAGTGTTTACAAATCGAGCGCAGCGACAGGATTGTGTGTCAGAGACAGAATCTCAAAGATTTTTGTGACCCTGATGAAGACCCAATTCTGGACATTCAAACTGTGTTATGAATGTTTTTAACATCTACAGATCATTATCCAGATATTTAATACAAATAAGCATGTCTTATTTTTGTGTTTTATACATTTGAACTCACATCTCCTGTGTTTAGAAAACAGCAGAACTTTTGTAATTGGCCCAAAAAACGAACCATGTCTGTAAGCGCTGTTTTGAGCCTTTTAGCAAATCTTGCCCTAAACAGCCTGTTGCTGTTACAAAACAGAGAAAACATAGTGGAGTCTAATTGTTGCACCGTGGAGCTCAGCTGAACTCAGTTCTGGGAGTTGAAATCAACAGAAAGTGTTTCATTTGACACTGAAACAGTTTCTTTTCCATCCATGAAGGAAGCTTTTGTATTTCACTCAGCAAAATATACAGTCTGGACTGCACAACATTTCAGACTGCATGTGATCTGTGCACAAAAACATGGAGCTTCATGGACACACGCAGGTCCTGCTCCACTTCCTGCTGTTGCCATGGCTTTACTCTCGTCTTGCATTCAGTCTAATTACAGCTTCTTATTCAAACTCTGCACGTCACTAATTCCTGGTCTCTCCTTGTTGAATACTTTTTATCTTCAGCTGTCCTTGAAATCATTGAAAATCATACAGTTATGTCCAGTGTTGGTCAAGTTACTTGAAAAAAGTAATCAGTAAGTAATTACTGATTACTTCCCCAAAAAAGTAATCCCGTTACTTTACTGATTACTTATTTTCAAAGTAATTAATTACTTAGTTACTTAGTTACTTTTTAAAAACACGATTTACAACCTGAATAGGTGATAAAGTGATAGATCTCTCAGCCCAATTCTACTTTTTCTACATAATCCATCATACAAAATGCAATCAAATGGAAAAGTCCCTTTTTAAAACTTGTTTTATCTGTTTTAATCTTTTAACTTTATGCATCAAGCAAAAATGTAATTATATGCAACATTCTCTGATTGGAAGAAATTTGTTTAATATTTAAACCTATTTTCTGCACATTCCAGCACATAATTTTTTTTTTGTGTGTGTTTACACTCAGTCTTTCAAATAGATGCAAGTAAAACACAGCAGAAAATAAATAAAGTCAAAGACTAGCGGTCCTTTTGCTCTATTTTCACCTGTAAAGCAGGAGCAGGGTAGGCGGAGGTTTACCCTGGTGCAGGTGTGCTGCAGCGGTCAGTGGAAGGATATGGCAGCTCTGTGAATTTCCCATTACGTCGTTGCGCACTCGGTGCTTGCTTGGAAGTTTAGGGGTTTTTTTGCTGTAAAAAGAAGTTTTCTTCCCACGCACAACGGACACTAATGTTTTTGTCACTCTTTATGGAATCAAACTCAAAGTAAGGTCAGTACTTCCACGCTTTAAACGCTGCACGCTCATACTCTCTCCCGCACTCGATATATGATCCATTGTTGATCTGCACACAGCTGTTGTCACAAACGTTGCACTTGCTTACGTCACTGTCATGAGACATTCTCGCAAAAAAAATCACGGTTTTAGTAACGCAGTAACGCAGCGTTCCTACGGGAAAGTAACGGCAATCTAATTACCGTTTTTGCAATAGTAATCCCTTACTTTACTCGTTACTCGAAAAAAGTAATCGGATTACAGTAACGCGTTACTGCCCATCTCTGGTTATGTCTATAAGACTTTGGACAGAAACAACTTTCTCTAACTTTGGTTCTGTAAATTACAACAATGAGTGGGTTGCATTAAAATGTGAGGAACTAAAGCATTTTTTAGAATTATCCTATGGAGCACCGGGACGAAGGAAAGACGGGTGGACTTCCTGGTGGAGCTTGCAAGAGAGTTGGCTCACTCTCATGTAGCTGGGAAGAAGGCAAGAAAAGAACAGTTGCTTTGGACACAACCCTCCACACCTAGCCCTGGAAAAAGAGCCATGTGTCAGGTCAAACACAAATGCAAGAACAATCATGCCACTGTGCGATGTGTTCACTGCTACAGATACACATGTGGTAAATGCAGACTACAGATACCATGGCAGTGCCAGGATTGTGAGTGATTGCTGAAAATGTTGAAATGTACTCACTCACTTTTTATTATTATTTGTAAATATGTGTACAAATGGTTGGTTTTTTTGTACTGTTTTTATCAATAAATCTCAGCAACAAAGGAAATACACCCAGTGTTGGGTAAGTTACTTTAAAATAGTAACTTAGTTACATTACTAGTTACTTCTCTCAAAAGTAACTCAGTTACTTTGTTGTGACAGTGATGTACACTGTTCTGATGGTATATATGCATCAATCTATCAATCGTTTGTTGTAAGACTCAGATAATTATTTATTAAAAGCTAGACATTTTAAATGAGAATAAGAAAGAAAAGTATTTCTTTGTGCCCCCCTTTAATGCCCTACATGCCCCCCTGGCAACACTTTGCTAGATCTGCACCTGCACAGTTACCAGCTGTCAGCTACCTAAAAAAGGATCCTGGTGTTATTTGTCTCTCAGAAACAGTTCATAACTTCCATTCAACTCATTCATGTCACCTAAAAGGTAAACCTGTTTCTCCATCACCTGTTCAGCTCTGATGATCCAGTAAGGACATCTCCTGGTTTCATCTTCATGTTTCCCTCTCACCAGATAACCAAACCGACATCATGACCAGCAGCTTTTTTGCAGCTGTGGCTCCAGCAAACATCAGCTGATACTAGAAATTAATATTAAATAAATTCTAACAACAGCTGATCAAGCTTAAACATGCTGCTGTTGTTTACCGCGACATCCGGTTCCCTCTTTCGGCGCAAAGTGGGCGATAAACAAACAAGAGAGCCGATCAGCTGATCATTGATCAGTTTTCATGATTGAAGTAGAAACGGGAGAGGGAGGGGGAGAGAATGAAAGAAGAAGAGGCAGCTGTGCAGCAAAGACACAGAATAAATCCAGCTTTGTGCCTTTTTCATTGTAGCTGAATTACGGGACTAACTGTTCCTTTTCACCTCAATAAGAAACGCGTAATATTTTCTCTGAATACCAGATGAGATGGTTGGCAATTCTAATAACTTATGAATAAAATAAAGTTCAACATCATTAACTTCATAGCACCCACCCAGCTGTATAATAACTCCGTCATGCTAGCTAGCACGCAGTACGGAAAAAGTCAGAATAACGAAAATAAACTCCACCTAAACTTGGTTCCTATCTGACCCAGAGAGACTGCAGGTCATAACTTCTTACCTGAAGTTCAGTTCACACTTGGACCGGCGGCCGCCTCGGGTCTCTTTTCCTTCTGCGTCCCTTTTCCTTCATCCACCTGCTGGCCTCCACCACTTGCTAATGTTACTGAATCTGTGGAAGCTCCGCGATAGCCACCACACGAAGTAACGAGTAACGACCCTATCTAAATCCCAGTAACGAGTAACGCGTTCCTGATTTTGGCATAATAACTAGTTACCGTGCTCGTTACCACAATAATAACGTAGTTACTGTAACGCGTTACTTAATAACGCGTTAGTCCCAACACTGAATACACCCATGTGTGTTGATTTCTCCCTAAGATGGCAAACTGAAACACAAGTTTCCTTGTGGCTCAGGAAACTAACCACTCCAAGTTGGTGACTTTTGGAGATTTATTTTCCTGGATGATTGAGAATGCATCAAGACGAACACAAAACGAAGTTCACCGCTTTTAGCAGCTCCCCCCCAGACAAACAAAGAGGCAGTTGGCAGTTAGAAATCAGCAATCATTCACACACCCCCACTCCCCTCCAGAATTCTCAGGTAACAACCTAATTTACATATGAATGACTAGCCAATTTAGCTTCCACTTGGCTGAAGCTAAAGCCTAGCTAAAAGCCTACCAGCCATTTGGCAACTCAGCCCATCACACGTCCACGTCTCTCCTTGTTTCGTCTTTTATTATGAAAGGGTTGTGTTTCCATGTTCAGTGTGTTTCATGTTGCTTCCCCTGTGGTGTCAGGTTCATTTGTGTCAGCTGTGTTTCCACTTCCCTCCTTTCTCTTCTGTGTATTTAAGTCCGCTGTCTTCCTCTGGGCAGTGTTGGTGCGTTTTCCTCCGTTCACGTTATTCCGGGTTTCAGGTTATCTCCTGATTCTGTTTAGGTCCATGTTCATGTTCATGTTTTTTCATCAGAGTTTCTCGCATGCACCTCCTTGGATTCATGTTCATGTTTTTCTTGTCATAGTTGTCAAAGTCATACTGAGTTATTCCCAGGATAGGTTTTAGTTTTAGTTTCCGCCCCTGTTTGCTGGGCCTTGTTTTGTGTTCGTGTTTTTCAACCTAATAAATGGTTTGTTTTTTTGTTAAGATTCAGTTCCATCTCTCCCTTGTCTGCTTCCGGGTTCATATTGCAATCACATCAGCCACAGTGACAATAAACTTATTTTGATTTTTAACTTTCTTTATTTTTTCAACAATATTATGTATATATAAACATTTTGCATCTTACAATATAAAGCCTGGATCCTGCACATATTGCACTTTGAACTTGAACTGTGTTGTCTGTTTATTGGAGATTGTACTACTTGAATTCATTATCCTGGTGATATAACACATTAATTCTCCATTTGGAATCAATATAGTATATAATACAGTATCTGTCTATCCATCTATATAGCTATTGAATTGAACTGGAGTGAATGGAAGAGAATTAAATAATGGATTTCATGTTCATGTTTATCTATGTTGTAACAGTGACGACTTGAGACATCTGTTTGGCACTATATGAAGAGAATTAAATAAAATTTAAATAAAAATGATATTAACTGTATTTATACATTTTATATTTTTGGATGAGACACTGTCAGTGTGCTGTTATATAACTCAGGTATTTTTAAGGCCTGACTGGTGGCATTGGTGCCCATTGCTTTACTGTGCTGTTGGATGTGTATGTGGGCTATCCCTTGTACCTGACATTTGATTGGGCATCACTGTGTTGCTATGGTATGATCCTGGTAGTTGTTGTTAATAAAACAATAACAAATTCAAATTCAAACATTGCTGCATTCTTCTGTCACTGAGGATTCCAAACCTGCACTCAGTCTCCTCATTACTTTGGTATTGAACAGACAAACTTTGGAGCTCCTGCAAACTTTATTCACAAACTGCAAATATTTTACACAAATCTGCGACTGACAACAAGCACAGAGACTTCAAACAATCACTGAAGTAAGGACTGAAAGATTTACTTTAAAACAATAATGATTAAGACCTTTTTCGTAAGGTTGTTTTCCCTTGATTGCCAGCTGTTACTGTTTTTATCTTCATATCTTTCATATTTGTCCACCTAAACAATGCTTTAATGATACAGTTTGAGAAGTTTGATATGAATTTATCCAACTGACTTGAAAATGAAACTGACAACTGTCCTGTAATCTTACACAGAGAAACCAAATCCTGCGTCTTTGCCTTGACAGACGCCTAAAATGGCTCGAGCTGTGGTAAGTTACCCTTCACTGTGTCTGTTTCTAAACATTAAATCGTGTGAATTTTTAAAGAAAAATCCAACAACAACAATAATAATATGTAACAGAGCAAAACGTCAGATGACTTAAATGTTCCTCTGCAACACAAAGTCAAAGTCTGCCTCCTCCACAGGCAAAGGAGAAGCTCCCACGCTCATCCAGTGCAGACCGTTGTGCTCTGGACAATGAAGTTCCCGCTTTCATGTTCCGACCTATCAGCGCACCTGCATGTGAGCTCCTAAGTCCACCACCTGCTGATGCCAGCTTTCAGTCGAAGGACACAGACAAGATCATGCATCCAGATTTGAAAAACGATCGTTCATCCCTGGATGATGACGTGACATTTTTCATGTGTCCTAGCGATGTTCCTCTGCCTCCGAGACCTCCACCCACTGCAGAGGTAGGTCTCTGCAGAAAGCGCAGATATTCTACTGCTTTTTCTGTGGAGGATGAAGAGGAACATTTGATGCCCAAACGCATGAGGCTGATGAGTTCTGATGTTCCAGTTTCTTCAGTTCCTCCACCTGCTGATGCCAGCTTTCATGCAAAGGACACTGACAAGATCATTCATCCAGATTTGAAAAACGATCGTTCATCCCTGGATGATGACGTGATGTTTTTCATGTGTCCTACTGATGTTCCTCTGCCTCCGAGACCTCCACCCACTGCAGAGTTAGGTCTCTGCAGAAAGCGCAGATATTCTACTGCTTTTTCTGTGGAGGATGAAGAGGAACATTTGATGCCCAAACGCATGAGACTGATGAGTTCTGATGTACCAGTTTCTTCAAATCCTCCACCTGCTGATGCCAGCTTTCATGCAAAGGACACTGACAAGATCATTAATCCAGATTTGAAAAACGATCGTTCATCCCTGGATGATGACGTGACGTTTTTCATGTGTCCTAGCGATGTTCCTCTGCCTCCGAGACCTCCACCCACTGCAGAGGTAGGTCTCTGCAGAAAGCGCAGATATTCTACTGCTTTTTCTGTTAATGATGAAGAGGAACATTTGATGCCCAAACGCATGAGGCTGATGAGTTGGGATGTCTCTAAGTCTCCAGCTGCTGAGAAGGAGTATGTTTGCTTTACGTGTCCTGAAGACAAGAGGTCTGAGTTACCTCTCAGCTCCCTCCAAGGCCATCCACCATCACAGGTCAATAATAATGACACTGACCAGTGTACCATTCTGCTGCCTCCTGAAATCCCAGTACCTCCAAGTCCTGCCCCTGTTGGAGTTCTAGAAACTGTTGATTTTCCTTGTGTTGATAATTAAATACATGTTTGTGGTAATAAATACATTTTTGAGCAAATACGTGTTGAGATGATTTGGTTGATTATGATGGTTATAATTATCCAAACAGTATTATTCCTAATAAGATCTTTACTTTTTATACTTATTTTCTCCATGACCTATTTTGATGTCTGTTTTGAAGATCCACTCATATCATGACAGTATGCTTATTCTCAGTAGAGTGTATAGCCACATGTGAACAAATAATAAATTAAAGTCACTCATTAACAACTTACCACATACGCCGGAGCTGAATTCAAGATGTAAGCAGACGTTTCACAGATATCTTGGTTGTCTTTCCATTTCCTACACTAACAGTATCCTGAGAATTGGCTTATAGAGCTGATATAAAGGTGAAATTTGATGACTTAATCGAAGCATCATCAGCTTAAATGCAAATGAATCCACTGTACTTGAGGTAACCTAACACTGACCATGAACGCCACAATCACTGTGCGCCAGTCCAACACAGTGCTTTACTGTGAACTCACCACAGTACTGCAAACTAAAGTGTTTATCTTCCAGTCCAATCCAATCCATCTTTATTGAGAAAGCACTTTAAAAAACCCAGGACAAAACCAAAGTGCTGTACAGTAAATGAGTTAAGAACAATAGAATAAAACATAACAGTAAAAAAATAAAACACATAATACATAAAAAATTTAAACAGCCCTATATTTCAAAACAAGATAAAACAGTAAAAATAAACTAAAAAACTCAAACTAAAAACCAACATCTTACAAGGTGTCAAAGGTCAGGGTGAAGAGATGAGTTTTCAGGAGTGATTTAAGAACAGGCAGAGAAGAAGCCTGTCTAATCTCTAAAGGCAGATCGTGTCACAGTTTCAGAGATGCTGCAGCAAAAGCACGATGTCCTCTAAGTTTACGCTCAGTCCTGGGAACATTCAGGAACAGCTGATCAGCTGACCTGAGACAGCGGGTGGGTTTATAAGACTGTGGCAGCTCAGAGAGTTAAGATGCAGCTAGGTCATGGAGAGCTTTAAGAGACATTAATACCAATAAGCTGCTAACATGATGTTGTATTTTATTTACATGTCTGTTTTAGCACTTTAACATTTGCATCTGTCTAACTGGCTAACCATGCAAGACTATTGTAAGCATTGCTCTGTAATAGTGCGACATTTTGGACCCCAGGAGGTCCTTCTGTATCTGCACGATGTTTGACCTGCAGTCTTTATAGCCGCCTATGTATATTCTTTTAAACCTTTTTATTGTTTTTAAATGATAGTTACGGACCAAATGTTAAACTATATAGTTGAATATATAGTTAAAGTGTTTCTCTAGATACAGAGAAAGGTTTTACATCAAAAGGTCATCTGTCTGCATATAAAACAGAAGCTTTCATGCAGATGCACTTCCTGTTTAGAGACTTTGAGGTTTAGGTAGTGACGGGGGTGATTTACTGAGCGTGTAAGTTTTCCTCCTGTCAACACACTCTACAATGCCGCCCACATGCCACTCCTGTCCAGTCTTGAAAGCAAAACATGTATGTATAGTATAAAATGGTGAAATGCTGATTTCCATGTTTCAATTGAATCACTTGATTGTAATCAATTGATTGCAGAGACTTTTGTCAAGACCCTATAGAATCAGAAGTCCCGTGAACATGCACTAATAAAAGCTGCAGTTGTAATAAGGGATAAAGTAGTGTGCACAATGTGTGTTTGCATAAGATGTCAGTAATGCATTCACATTAAAATCACAGGGTTTCTTTCTTTTTCTTATTTTTCTTACATATCATGTAAAAAAAAAACACTCCTGCAGCATTTTTTCTCTGCCACAGATTTAGGAGAGGAAGAGTCCAGCATTTCAACACCTGTGCAAATGTTAGTTTATTTGATAGGTGCATCAGTAGTAATTATTTAAATTAGAGTTTTCAGCAGTGTTGTTGTATTTACAGCAAAGTGCCTGCAAAGTGTAAAAACTAATTAACTGATGATACTAGACCCTTATAAGAGATAAACACCACTAGTCAAGTCATAATGGCTACTTACAAATACATAAGCACTCAACACAACCCACACAGTGATCTAATGCACAAAAACAAAGGAGACTTAAACTGGCTGAATCAATTACTGTAAAGAAAACATGGAGGAAGGCTTCCTGTGGTGTCTGGCTGCAGTATAGGTCATAAACCTGCCTCCTGCATTACAGCAGACAGGTCAGGGGTCAAATGAAAAGCAAAATGTTTACCTCAGATAAGGGATGCACCGATACCACTTTTTTGGAAACGAGTACGAGTACTTGCATTTCAGTACTCACCGATACCGAGTACTTAATAAAAACACGATTTAAATTTACAGGTAACAGCTTTAGTCCTATAATTTAACAACAAACAAACAAGGGACTGGTTTGGAATTAAGAACATTTATTTAAAATGAAAAGCATGTTGTATGCAACATATTACAGAATAAATAATTATAAAAAAAATGTAAACAGTGACAGTGCAACTCAAGTATTTTTCAGTTTATTTTAAACTCTGCCGCTTTGGACAACACAAGGGGCATTAATAAACATCTTTGCCATTTAGTGCACAATATGTGAATAAACTAACAACATCCACTGACATAGAACTGTGGCAGTCAGTGCAACTGAGGTAGGTATTAACATCAAGTCTAAGATGACTCACTAAATGGAGAGAAACAGTGAGTGGCAGGGTTTTTTAAGAAAAGTAGCTTTTCTGCATCATCAGCAGTCAGACTGTTTCTGTTTTCATCTATAATGTGTGACACTGAGCTAAAAAGCCTTTCACTGTCCACACTGCTACATGGGGCTGAGAGCTATTTACAGGCTATTTTAGCCAAAGTGGGGAACCTGATTTTGTTGACACCCCAGTACTTCAGAGGACTGTCTTCACGAGGGCTTGGGGCCTCTCCGAGGTATGTGTCGAGCTCAATGGCAGCACCTGCTGCCAGCGGCAGCCTGGGCCTTGAGGAACAGTTTAGCAGGAGGTTCTGCAGCTTCTGCCCGACTCCCCTCTGCCTCACCTCTAGAAGCTCCTGCTTCAGGTGCAGCTTGGCCTCTGGAGCAGTGTTGTTGGAGAAGAAGCGATCTTTATACCTGCACAAAATTCATAAATGTATTAATATGTGGAAAAATAGGACTGATGTCATGTAATACGTGCTCTTCCAGCGTGTCTGTACGTCCTGCTGCAGTCTCTTTATTGGCTGGTTGAGCTGTCCCTGAATGTCCTCGAGGCGGGAGTAGGCTAAGGCGTTTAAAATGTTTAAAATGCCCAACTATTTTCCGTCCCACTGCTTTAGCATCAGCTATGCTCCTCTGTGCTAATAAGCGTGGGTAAATAAGCGTGGGCAAACTCTTTGTACTCGTTGTCGTGTTGGGATTTTAGGTGCTTGATTAAATTACTTGTGTTAAATGCGCTACCTTTTGAGCCTCCTCTGGACAATTTCGATGAGCATAATTTGCAGTCCGCCTTTGTTTTCGTGTCTTCGTTCACTTTGAAATAGTTCCACACGGCTGACTTGTCTCGCCTCGCCTTCTCCCAGCTCTGAGATGCAGCCGGGGCCTGTGGGGCGGGCACTCGGTGCCTGTGATTAACCCCTTACATGCCGCTCAAACATAGACAGGTCTCAGACCGTGGTATCGGTCCTCGGTATCGGGGAACTTTTCACGAGTACTTTAGAAAATGTGGTATCGAGGCCGATACCAGATACCGGTATCGGTGCAACCCTACCTCAGATTAAATATTTCCCAAAGTAAATTGGACTGAACTGGCCAGTTAAATACACGAGGGGATAAGAATAGAAAATAAAATATCTAAAAACAAAGAATGAAAACCAACTATTAATTTAATACTTAAGTCTGTGAAGGTTCTCAGTCATCCAGGTCATCCTAGTCTAAGGAGCTTGGAAGGAAAAGCGTCTGGACTTCTTGAGTTGCTTGAAGACGTTTCACCTCTCATCCGAGAAGCTTCTTCAGTTCTAAGGGTCAATGGTGGGGAGTCCCAGACTTAAAACCAGTGGGAGTTTCCCCCCAAAGAGGGACAAAGGACCCCCTGATGATCCTCTACCTAATCACATGAGCCAAGGTGTGAAAGCGGATGTGGGTCCTAATCAGCCAGGGCTTCGGGTGAGCTCATTGTGAAACCTGGCCCCACCTTATCATGTGATTTCCTGAGGTCAGATGGCCCAGGATGTAAATGGTCTGAGATCCCTTCCCAGACACCTTAACGTCCAATGAAAAAAACACATCATTTTCTCTCCAGTTACCCTCAGCAGTCCAACAGACCTCCAGCACCAGTAAAACATTAACCAGAAATAGTTTATGGGACATGTGTCGTTATTTATGTTTGTGGAAATGTGCATTAAAATTAAAATAAAGATACTGGTGTCTGACGTTACTGACTTCCCAATTGTGTGGCTTCTGGTGTGGCCTTCACAATTCAATTTTCAATTCAATTTTATTTGCACAGCAACAAATCACAACAATATAAAGTCACCTCAAGGCGCTTTATATTGTAAGGCAGACCCTACAATAATACATACAGAGAAAAAGCCCAACAATCATATGACTCCCTATGAGTGAGCAGTCTGGAGACAGTGGGAAGGAAAATCCCCCTTTTAACAGGAAGAAACCTCCAGCAGAACCAGGCTCAGGGAGGGGCGGGGCCATCTGCTGCGACCGGTTGGGATGAGAGAAGGAAGACAGGATAAAGACATGCTGTGGAAGAGAGACAGAGGTTAACTAGAAAAATTTGCATTTCCTGCGAAAATGCAGTGTGGATGCTTAAAGCTGAAGCTGCATGCAAAAACCAGCTGAAAAAGCTGAAAAGTTGCAGAAATTGTAAAAGCTTTTCAGAAGCAAAAGAACTTTGCTAAAATGGAATAACTTAGCAGAACTGCAATATCTTAGAGGAAACATAATACTTGGCAGAAATACAATTATATAGCAGAAATGCTATATTTAGAAAGAAAAATATAATATAGTAGAAATAGTATGATTTAGCAGAAATACTGTATTTAGCACAAGTACCAAAAAGTAGCAGAAATACTATGATTGAGCAGAAGTACTAAGATGTAGTAAAAGTACTTTGATTTAACAGAATTACAATTATGGAGGAGTAATACTTTAAAATGGGAGAAATAGCCTAAAGGGAAGAGTATTTGTGCCATGGAGTGTTAACAAGAATGTGAGGTCCATATTAGAAAAGCTGGTAAAATCATAAAAGTTTGCAGAATTGTAATAAATGATGAATATGAATTACTGGTCTGTGACAGTGTATTAATTTGTAGGGAAAAAAACATGTTGACCAAGGTGGAATCGAACCCACGATCTTTGGCTTGCAGACCCGTGTCATTACCAACTGCGCCACTGGGAAAGAGAGCAGCCGTTTTGAAAAACAGGGTGATGAGGAGTCAGAATTAGATCGCGGTGAGAGGCGAAAAACGCCGTTTTTTGGAGTTACAAAACGTTGTGTAACTCAAAAACTAGGTGGACTAGAAGCATAATTCTTGTACTGGGTGAATCAGCGGACTTTGGTGTACTTTAACTGCGATTTTCATTGCTCTATGTACATCCGTCGCTGAGATATGACGAGAGAGGAAACGGAAAACCTCAGATATGATTGGCTGGCTGGGAGGCCGTGCAGGCCCTGATCTGTATATTTGAATGTCTGAGTCCTCACAGAGGATTGGCTGCCTGGCAGAAATATATAGAAATAGTATGATTAAGCATAAACACTACATTTAGCAGAAATACTATATTAAGCACAAATCCTATAAAAAGCAGAAATAGTATATTAAGCACAAATTCTATAAAAAGCAGAAATACTATATTTGGCACAAATCCTATTAAAAGCAGAAATAGTATGATTTAGCACAATAGTAATAAGTTAAACAGAAAAATCGGAAAAGCAAAATGGACAGCTGAAAAAATGCTGAACATGCTGAGGGTCCCTCAAATATACTTGTTAAATGAAAAAAATCAGCAAAAAAAATATATAACAGCCACACAATCAGAAATATGTACACATAAGGAAACACACATGCACAGAGAGACACACACACAAGATCCAATTCAGTCAACCAGTCTAAATATATTGAATTTGAAGCTTAGAATGAGGTCATCCCATTAAAAGCCTTTCTCTCTCTCTCTCTCTCTCTCTCTCTCTCTGTCACACACACACACACACACACACACACACACACACACACACACACACACACACACACACACACACACACACGGAGAGAGAAGTAAGTTTCTAGCTCAGTCAAGCAGCCTTGGAGCTGCTGAATTTGAATCCACCAATCAGAGAGCCTGTGCACTTTTTCCCGCCAAAACAGGTGCACGCAGCACAGAGAGACACAGGATTTTTGCAGTCTATTTCTCATAATGACAACTCCCCTCAAACAAATGACCATAATTTCCTAACCGTAGGGGCTAGAACGGTCATTCTTACACCGTTTTGTTCAGAAGAGATGGGGGATTCTTAAAGTGTTGACAATTTATCATTAAAATATGAATTATTAAAGATAATTGACTTCTAATGCACCATAACTGAGTAGAGCAAAGCAAAAACTGCCTTGACTTGCCCTCAAACAACGCTTTCTAACTCTAAATCTATTTGGAGTATCAATATCATTCTTTCACCGTAAGAGACAGCAGGCTTTGGTGAACAATCATGGAAATTTTCAGGTCTCTGTGGAAATCCATTAAAAAGATATGACGAGAGAAAAAAGTGGTTCATTTCCAGAGTTTGAAATCTGAAGAAATCTGAGCGAAGGACGAATTTCCTACCCTCAAACAAGTCTAACTCATTTCAGAACGGTAATAGGTGAGAAAATAATTCTTGAATTGTGAGCGTCAGGAGTGTCTGAAGATATACTGGGACAAGCCTTATGTCTTAACTTTGCTTCGTTAAGGAGATATGACGATTCGAATATGCCTCTCATTACAGAAATCAAGCGGTGATTTTGAACAAGCTCTCCATTGACTTTCTATGGAGAGTTTTGCGACTTTGTGTTGGTCTGAGGAGATTTGCCAAAATTCTATAAATCCCACAACAATGATAGTGACATTTTCGGAAACCCAGCAAAAATACCTACGTTTTGATGTATAATTTGTGGAAGTTGAGTGAAAGTAGCAAGAAGTTGTTCGGACATGAAGAGAAGACTGCAAAACCTTCAGTGGCACACTGGAAGCCAAGTGCATAGCAACCATAACAACGCATGTATTTTGTGAAAAATCACAATTTTGCAACTGAAAACTTTAAGAGGCATAAAAGTAAAACGGTAAAAGATTTGAAAAAGCTGAATCATACCTGAATAGCCCAATAATTTGAGAACATTTTAAAGTTTGAATGGTTGTTCTACGTGAAAATATGAGGAAGTAGTTAAGTTTCAGAAACAAGCAAATTTTAGCAGAATTGCAGAAGTTTCCCATTCATTTCAATGGGACAAATTAAGCTTAATATTTTAAAAAGTATAATAGTGAAAAATACCAAAAGACATAGCAGGAATTAGCAGAAATAGCAGAATATTTTAAAATTTGAACGGTGAAAATCGGCTGAAAATTGTGGAAGTAGTTAAGTGCCAAAAAGTGTACGGAAGTCCCAAGAGGAACTCAATAGTGTGGATGCTTAAAGCATCCACACAATAACAGGTATGATTCAATGCAGAGAGCTGCATTAACACACAGTGAGTAGGAAAGGTGACTGAAGAAGAAATACGCATTGCATCATGGGAATCCCTCAGCCACATACACCTGTTGCACTACACAACAAATGCAAGCATGTCAGTTTTATTCATTTTATGCTCATCTTCGTACAAATTTTAAAGGTAATGCAGTCAAAACTTTGTAAGTATATGAGTGATTGGATGAAGCGGTTTGATGACGTAACACGCTATTTTAGTTTAAAATGCTTATAATGTTATGATAAATGGTAGTTTTGTTGTTACTTTTACAATATTATCCATCCTTCAGCTTCAGCGAACATGACAGTTAGCAGTGTAATAATTCCTCTGTGATAAAGAAAAATTAGCTTGTTTTCTTTTTGTGTGGTAGCTCGCACAGTGTTTCAACTTTACAGCCTTTTAATATGAAAGTCCTGTCAGTACACTTCCTTTTTACATCATTTCACACTTGCCCCGTGAAGGGCAACAGTCTGACGTCTGCTTAGCCAGGAAAGCTTCAGCTTGTTTCTTTCCGCACAGCTTCCTCTTCACTGTCGGTGGCTTACAGACATGTTAACAAGCATGGACGTATCAAAACTTTGCTTGATTTTGCTGTTACCACTAGCTGTGTCCCATGATGCTGAAGGTAATACAAGGAAACTATTTTCATTATGCATTATTAATATTTTTAAATTTATAACCTCCTTGCTTTTAGTTTAAACTAAACACATTATTATGGGATTAAAAAGATGGTTTAACATTCACAAAATATAGAAACTAAAGTCCTCTCTGACACAGGCTGAATCTTGTATTTACCGTATTTTGCTGTCCCTGTTTACAGAGACTGTTGTGAAGACAGTCAGGAGAGAACACGATGTCACTCGGATTTGCAACAAGGAAAGTCAGACTACTATTGTTTTGATTATCTGTAAGATCAAAAGACAGAGGGACACAGGAGGAGAGTGTCATCTGCTGTATCGACACGGAGAGAACGTTACTCAGGAATGTGACCCCAGGTTCTCAATAACAAAAGAAAATCAGACTGCCTTTCTCGAGCTGACCAGTTTAACACCAGCTGATAGTGGGAACTTCACCTGTGAGTGTACAAACACTGAAGGGACATATATTGTCCATATCAGTGTCACTGTGGAAGGTAAATGCATTTTGGTTTCTTTATCTGACACAGTTATTCAGCACTGTGTTAGCATTGTATTGACCTGCTTATGTGTTTTTTATTCTTGTAATTTGTTCATTTCTTTTCTTCTTATTTTCACTTACAGCAGTTTAAATACTCTCACTGACTCATTTATCAGGTACATCTTTGAACCGAGTTGGACCACCTTCAGCCATCAAACATGTCTTCATTTTTTGTGGCACAACAAGGCGCTAAAAACATTCCTCAAAGATTCTCAAGACATATTGAAATTACATCATCACACAGTTGCTGCAGATTCGTCAGCTGCTCTTACTTGAAGCAAACTTTCTGTTCCACCACATCCCAAAGGTGCTCTGCTGGATTGAGATCTGGTGACTGCGCAGGCCGTACATGATTTGAGCGCCGTGACATGGTGTGGTATCCTGCTGGAAGCAGCCATCAGACGATGGGTACTTTTTGGGCATAAAGACATGAATGTGGTCAGCAACAACCTTCAGGCAGGCTGTGGTGTTTAAATTATGCTCAGTGGTTACTACAGGGTCCAAAGTTTGCAAAGAAAATCCTTCACAGAGCATTACACCACCAGCAGTCTGAACTGTTAGAAATCAACTCATCGGGCAAGGCATCGTTTTTTTAGTCTTCTGTTGTCCAGACTTGCAAACTGTAGCCTCAGCTTGCTGTTGTTAGAGGACAGCAGTGATATCCAGTGTGGTCCGCTCTGCCTCAAGGTTTGATGTGTAAACAGCATTTTTACCCAGAGAATCACAGCTCACTGGATATTTTCTATTTTTCAGACCATTGTCTGTGAACAGAGATGATTGTGTGGGAAAATCCCAGCAGAGCAGCAGTTTGTGAAGCACTGGGACCAGTAACATGTGCCATGTTGCTCTGTTTGAGCATTGATTTGCTGACATTTTATTATTTTATTAACCTTTATTTAACCAGGAAGATGAAGCTGACATGTGATTGACAAATGAAATGAACACTGAAATATTTGTGTTACACCCTGAACAAGTATACCTCATAAAGTGGCCAGTGAATGTATATAAGCAGTTGGACCAATTTCAGTTCATAGTAATATTCAGAAAAGATGCAAAAGAAGAAGAAGAAGACAAAAGAAAAGAGCACAGTGACAATATTTAAAGCTCTGTGGTTATAAAACTGGGGTTTCATTACTTCACTCAGAGTTTCAGTAGACGTAAACTGTGTTTGATTTGTGTTTTGATTTCCAGGAAATGAAAGTAAATGATTTTACTGACAAATGCATCTTTTCAATGATTTAGACACAAACGAGGCCCACACTTCAGCAGACAAATCTTTTTCCGTTTATCTGCCCGGTGTTGTGATCATCTTTATAACTGGAGTTATCGTGGGATTTATCTACTGGAGGAAAAGTAATGGGTGAGACTATTTTTGCTGTAGTAATTCAAAGATGATATAGATGTAGAGAAAGTAAAAGGAAACATCACATTTCAATAAATGAGAATTCGCTGTATGTTAAACATCATGTCTAGAATGAACACTTTTTATCCTTCCAAAAATAATTATCATTATTAAGAGAGAAGATAATATAAATGTAGATGTTCTTACTTGATTTTTCTCTGTTTGAATGTGAATAGTGTTACACTAATGCTGACATCCTTTCTTATCAACGTGGCTGCTTAAGGTCAGGAACATCTGGAGTGTCTGTACCTGAAAATCCCAACGGTTTGGTGAGCAATTTATTGCTACGATCTACAGCAGCTAGTTAAAAGTTTGCCAGTAAACATAAAACATGTACATTTATGTTTTAGGATGTTAACTACTTATATAGGTAATTACAGATTAGTGTTATAATACTATTAGTGCCAACTTCAGTGTCCTTTATTTTGTGAAGAAGCTCTTACAGAAATGAGCAGAAACATTAAATAATCCAGGCAACAGATGGAGAGATTTAAAGATCAATAGAGTGTGTGGGTAGACCGGGTTGAACTTGATTAATACCTAAAATATTTCACTTTTCTAAAGGATGACGATGAGCCAGATCAGCCCTATACAAACCTTCAGCAGCCATCGAGTGATTCCTACCAGACTCTCATCTCAGTGAACCATCAACACGACAACAAGACACGCTCAGCAAGAAGCACAGGAACTGTGGGAGTGGATAATAAAGCTCTATGAAACATTTTAAAGTATATAAAACTTTAGGTGACATACTAATATAATAATATTCATATATTATAATAAACGTCCATCTTTTCACACTGGATATTTGTTTCCCAGTAAGGGAGACCATTCAGTCATAATACTCCAACTCAGGCTCTCAGATTTAATACAATACAAACACAATAAACTGTGGCAAACATGACTCTTTGTATCAGACTAGTTTTGTTTTTGAACAAACATCTCATCATAATTTGAACACAATGTCCATCCAGATAAACAGAGAGATCAGTCTGGCTTAAACAATGTTGGTGGTTTACCTTCTACTGTCCTTCCACTTTTATGCACTTCTATTTTAGACATAGTAAAAGTTTCAGTGTAGACACAAGAGGTGAAATAAGGAGGGTGCAAGTCTTCCTGCTTTCACTATAGTCTACCTCACACTGTCAGCCACAGTTACTTCCTCACCAGCATGACTGCACGGAAACTCTGCTTTCTCCTGCTTCTGCTTGTGGTTTTTAGCAGTGAAGGTAAATATATATAATTAAAAAAGAAAACCTGTAAAGCCAGGTGTTTAAGAAGAAAGCTTTAGTTAGGTTAGTGAAATAATATATGTGATTGATTTTCCCACAACAACAAATATATAGAAACTATAATCCCGATTTTGTTTCATTTTAACTGGAACAATTTATAGAGACTCTTGTGAAGACAATTGGAAAGAAACCCGATTCCACTCAAATATGCAGCAAAACAACTCTGAATATTACTGTGATGATACTGTGTGAGATCAGCACAGAGAGGAGCCGAGGAGAACAGTGTCGTCTGCTCTATCGTTACGACCGAGGCTTTATTCATGGCTGTGACTCCAGGTTCACACTGATCAAAGAAAATGAGACTGTGTTTCTCCACCTGCTCAACTTAACATCTGAAGACAGTGGGAACTACACCTGTGAGTGTGGATTTCGTGGTGGATTGTATGTTCTCCATCTCAGTGTGACTGTGAGAGGTAAAAACATTTTCTATTTATACCCACACCGCAGATTCAAGGTGGATGTTTGGAACTGCGTTAACACTTTCTTTTCTGTCATACATGGTTTGAGGTCGTCATTCCCGCCTGCAGCGGATTAATGAAAGGTTTCAGTCAGGAGATGAACATCTGGAATGTTTTTAAGCTCTTCTTCTGGCTAATTTGTTTAAAATTTCATTATAAAACTGCTCCAATCACAACTTTGTTGTTATTTCATCAGTGAAATGTTTGAATGATGCAATTGAAACTCTAATGTAATGAAAAGATAAACATGTTTTCCACTTTAATATAACAGGCTAATGCAAATTTCGTGACTTTTCATGTTTTCAAAATGAAGTTTTTTTGTGTGTGTGTGGCAACATTCAACAGACGATGGAGATTCTTCTGGCATGAAGTTCATGGCTACAGTTCCCATCATTTCTGCTGCTGCTTCACTCATCAGTGTGGCTGTGATAACCTGTGGTTACAGCCTGAGGAGAAATCCTCGCAGGTGAAAACTTTTACTGACGCACTTAAACTCATGAAATGACCCTTTGAAATCACTTGAGCACATTACTGCATACAGCAGCCACTGTGGTGTTCAAAGTATCTCATAGGTTCTTTTAAAACACCACACATTAGTTGTAGACATAGCTAGTCTTGTTTTTGAGGTATTTTTCACCCCATGACCTCTGATGTTTTTATCCTAACAGAGAAAACAGATCAGGTCTAACTAACTTAACAGGATCTGAAACTCGCCAGATGTTTGTCAGTTTTCCATAGTTCTGTTTTACACTTAATTGTGCCGAGGCTGCAGAGCATTATGTCTGTGTTTTAAGCTGCACTTTAATTAAATGTAAATGACAGTGTAAATTGTTGTTTAGGACAAAGAGGACCGCTACATGAGCCTTCATCGGCAAAACATCGATGTCTACCAAACTATCTCCTCCGGTCGCCTTCATCATGATGCTGAGGCCGCTGCATGTCACAGTCATGTACAATAATAATCAGAGATGGAGTTTTTATCCTGACTACGTGATCTATAAAACTATGATGCTAGACATGCTATCTATAAAAGACACTGACATTTTAACTTGCCAGCATCATGTGTACTGTTAGTTTGTTTTGCACTGAAAAAAGAGAAAAATATTAACGTCCAGTAAAACTTGTAATGATGTTGTGAATGAATTGCCTGAATTCATGGCTTTTAACACCATTTAATTTCTGTTTTTTATCTGGTTTGAACGTTGAAAATCCTGCCACTTGGCTCTGTGGCCTCTGCGATCATTATGGTTTTTGCTATACTGGTCCACTTGATTACTTCCCCTGCCGGTGGCGGACTCCCTCAGGTATCGGTGCGTTGGTGGTTCTTTGTATCTGGGGGTGGGCGTCCGGGTACACACCGGCTCACTCCTTGGCGGCCGCTTATTGGGGCTCGCTCGGGCCACTTTGGAGGTGGGGTGCCCCCGGCCTCTCGGCCTGGGGCTCGGTCACTCAGGCACAGCTGGCTGCCGGCGGAGCTCACGGGCGCGTCACTGCAACTCCCCCTGGCTTCTGCTCCGCGGCTGCTGAATGAGCTCTCATCTGGGACTCTCCTCAGCTCTTACTGGGACAGTGGCGCGGCTGCCCCTCTGTGGGTCTTCCTTGGTCTCTTGTGTTCTGGGGGCCTCTGGATGTCTGGAGTTTTGATCTCCTCCATACCTGCTTGATACCATAGAGGACGGGGCTATGGTTCCCCACACTCTCTAGCAGATCATTACATGGAGAAACCTTTAGAATGCAAGCATGCTGATCCACACAGGTATGCACACAGGTGTACACATGGGTATTCACAGATGCGGACTACAGCTTTCTTGGCTGCTGCCTCAAAGCACACTGTGTGCTGTCTATCTTGCGTGCTGCACAATATCGTTTACTATTTAGTAACTACTGATATCTATGACTAGCTAGTTTATTGTGATGGTGCTTTTTTATTTTCTATTATAATGTTGCTCTTTGTTGTTTGCTGTCTCCTCTGTTTTTTTTTCTCCATACAGGTGACCCAGGAGTTTTTTTTTTTGTTTTTTTTTTCTCTCTTCCCCCCCTTCTCACCGTCTCTTCTCCCCTTTGGTTTTCTTTCTTCCTCTCCCCCTCTTTCTTTCATTTTTTCCCCCTGTCCTATTAAAAAAAAAAAAAAAAAAGAAAAAAAAAAAGGATGACAAAGGATGAACTGAAGCTCCGCCATCACGTGCTGTTTCTGATGTCACTTCCAGAAAAAAAAAAAAAGAATTTGATGATGATTTTATTTTATTTTGAGTCATTAGAATCAGAACGGGGGTCAGGAAAGAAGAAAAAAGATAAGCTGGGGAGAAAGTTAACAGAAGAAGAGGGAAAAATAGAGAAGAAGAGAAATAGATGGAGAGGAAGAGAGAAAAAATACTGAAAATCTATTTCATCATCTGCTGAAAAACACAAGGAAAAACCAACACAGTGGGGAACCCACAGCAACAACCAATAATATGCAGTAAGTAGGCTAGTAAGTAGTAGTAAATAATAGATTATTAAATGTTACTGAGCAGTAAATGGGCCCAGAGGGCCGAGACCTGAGGGCACCCCACCCGCAGCACAGGCCCAACAGAGCCAGGGGGCCGGGCCCCACCGAGCAGCCGCCCAGAGTGAGCCACTAAACACAGAGAACCACTAATGCACTGTGGGTGGGGGCACCAGCTACTGGCAGGAAGTGTGGTGGGGGGAAATAATACGTGACTATTTTTATGTGGAGTGGAATTAAACTGCCATAGAATATGCTTGTGGTGGATTTGACTCAACACAAGCGTATTGTCAAAGTGTTCTTTGGCATGCATCGAGGCAGTTTCTCAGATACTGAAGTGACTTGAGCAGAGCCAGTTAAAGCCTACTGTGCTTGAGTGGGCAGCTCAAGTTTCCACGTGGAAGGTTTAGTGAGACAAAGACAGGAAGTTAAAGCTGCTGACTAATAATCTGCAGGTTCCTGATTTGAGTCTCTGTTAAGAGGATGGTGTCTCTGAGATAATTGCTTTTGTGCATCGATAAATAAACAGGGAAATAAATGAATAGAAAAAAGCATCCGAGCGGATGTGCACCGATGGTGTGCCCACTGGTCTTAAAGTGCCTTTGCGCCCCTTACCATTTATGGAGGTCCCATTTGGGCACATTGGCATGGACCTATAGTGTACATGGATATTGCTTTGTATTAGTTCTGGTATATTATACAACACAATAACATGATGCAGTGCTGCTGTGCACCATTTCTGCAAAGAGTGTGGTGCAAGCAAGGAAGATAAGATAACTCTTGCACAGTCATACCTAGTACAATAATACAACAAATTTGGAAACTGTCCCACCATAACACAATCATTTAGATACAATATTGGACTTTGTTTACATGTAACTGCACAAATAGAATTTAGAAATGTAATTATTGACAAGAGTGAACAACCACTTATAATGTAATCTACAGCTGTGACCAAACAGCTAGATAGAGAATCAGAAGTGTTGTTTTCTACAAAGTTTGCTGTTTCAGTGAGAGTCATATGTCATATCATTTCAAACAGTGGCGATCCAGAAATGTTGTACAAACGAGTAAGACTAACTATAGACTTTAGCCAAAGTTGTTAAGTTAGCTAAAGAGTTGGGATTGTGTGTAAGGCATAAATAAACCTAAAATGCAATGTTTTGGACGTTCTTTGGCACATTTCCCTACTGTAGGGGTCTCTGCAAGCATACGGGGCTCTGAGAGGGAACAAGATGACAACGAGGAATTCTACTGGAAATAGGGTTGCCAACTTCCTGAAAAATAAATAAGGGACACCTCGTGGCCAGGGCCAGGCGACCCAGTTGTCTTCACCCTTCCCAGTGTGGTGAATTTTCTAGCTCTTTTTTTTAACCATTTGACTTGAAGTTGATTTAAGTAGATATGTTCTACTTAAATCCTATTCTATTCTTTGTGATATGAACACATGTGAAACAAATGATCATTTAGCCATTTATTTTTAGCTCAAAATGACAACATTAACACAGTAAAACAGGTCTCTTTCTTAAACAGAAGCCTGTCATGCTTAACTTTTGAGAATATAAGTAAATCTTTCTTTAAAAGAACTCTGTCCTGCTTAACTTAAAATAATAGAAAACAATAGAAAGAAAAATATTCTTCTAACAGTGCACATTTAGTGCATTTAGTACAATTGGCTTCAGTTGAGGTATTATTTCAGCTTTTCTAAAGCTAATCAGCTGCTCCTGTTTGTAAACCCGCCTGTTCCCATGATTACGCATCATAACTCATCATCATTATTCATCTATGTATTACTTTTATGTATTAGTCATCAATTTGTTGTAATCATCTATCAGAATCAGAATCAGAATCAGAATGAGTTTATTGCCAGATGTTGGGGTTTACAACATTAGGAAATTGCTGCGGTGCTTCAGTGCAGACAATAAGAATTAAAGTGCTATGTAGAAAGAAAGATATGTGCATGAGATATACATGAGAATAAGAATTATGAGTGCTACGTAGAAAGATATATACATGAGTGCAGGTGGTGATCAGTGCCAGACATGAAATGATGCAGTGACACAGCGTAGGGTCATGTGCAGTTGTTTCTTACACAAAATAAGTTATATTATCACACTTCTGGCCACATAGCGCTGATATTCATTGCACATGCCCATATTAACTTTTTCCAGCCAGGTGTTTTCCTTTTCCCATTCTTCCCTTTCTCTGAGGGGAACAAACATTGCTGCTCTAATGCTGGGCTCACACTGTGCGGTTTTAGGCCCATTTTGAGCCGATTTTTGAGTCGTGCGACCGTTTTGGTGATCGGACCGTTTTTTGGCCTTCGTCGTGCGTCGTGTAGTATACGTGGGGTAACGAGAAGCGATTAACACCTCGAGCAGCTCCCGATCATCAATCGCTCGTGAGCCGCTCACACTGCTCACGCGCAAACACGTAAACGTCGGTGAAAAAGACGGAGCAGCACGGCTGTGCAGCGTGTGATCTGGACACAAGCGATGGAGGCACAACTTGTAGAACTTTGGAAAGCTCATCCGAGCCTTTTCGATGTGGCCTCACAAAATTATCACGACCACAACAACCGTGAAAATAGTTGGATTTACACTGCTGCTCAATCACAGCTGCCTGATCAATGTTTTTCATTAGCAATTTAGCAAAGTTGATGGTGGTGGTGTGTCTGTGTGAGTGAAAGACAGAGAGCGACAGATTTTCTGCTATAACCTTCATTTTATGGAGGCACAGTGTGAGCACTCAGGTCGCATCAGAGCATCGGGCCGTATAGTGTGAGACCTGCATCGTGACCTACCAACTTCTAACCCCTGCGAGTCAATCGTGCAGTTTGAGCAGGAGCTGAATAACGTGACTGAAAAAAAAATCGCACACTGTTTGCCCAGCATAAAGCTGGGCAAACAGTGTGCGATAAGTGTGCTGTCAGCTCATTGGTCACAAAGCAGGAGAGGGGCTGGGAATTATGTTTTCAAACAAAGTGTTAATTCCATTAAAAGTTATAGACTACTTTTGAGTCTCACTGTATTACGGGACAAAGTGCGTCCCTTATTAGCTCAATACGGGACGTGTACTTTTGTTTCTAAATACGGGACAATTCCGTATTTTAAGGGACGGTTGGCAACCCTAACTGGAAACAGTCGATCATGTCTGTTAAAGCTGAATTCAGGGCAAACTAAGCTAAATTAGTGTTTTTAGCTAACAGCTACAATAAGCATAAAAGTTACTGTTGGGCTGTTATTTGTTAACAGGGGCGATTTTAGCCCATTTTGGGCTGCAGCAGCATAAAATCCTCAGCAGGCTGGGTAAGCTTGCGTGAGCTCTCTGTGGAGGCTGTTGCAGCTGAGATGGCTCACCCGAGCGGTGCAAACTTAGTTACCTTCAAGGCTCCAGAGTCAGCTGAGGTCAGCAGCTCAGCCTCTGGGGAGGTTACAATCCCTGGAACAGCCAGGTCTCTACAACCAGAAACAGTCTTTGCATGTGCAGCTTCAGAACCAGACTTGAAGTTCCAGTTAGTGTCCGATGTCCCAGAAACACTCAGGTGCTCACTGAGCAATCTCTTGAGGCCAACACTCAGAAAATCAAACCGTCTTTGAGCCTTTGTGGGAACATTTATCGTCTGTGCTGGAAAGGTGGAAACATCTGGGAGATGCAGCCTTAACACACTGGGCTTCACAAGTCCTTGGAAGCAGCTCACTAAACTCAGGGATGCAGACAAAATCAGCACTTGCAGGAACACAATGTGCCCTCTCACAATGAGCTTGGAAGCATAAACTGAGTTTTCCTCACTGACTGTTTCAGACAGGATTGTGGGAGCAACACAAAAAGCAGCTTCAGCTGGAAACACACAGTTTAGTGTCTTTGCTGCTCGCTTTAAGTCACAATAAACAGGAAACTCATTGTGTCTCATGTCAGAATCACTCATATACAGGACAGGAAGAGGCGGAGCTTATTTCCTGCAGGGAGCGGTTAGCAGTCTGTGTCTTTCTCATTTCTGACTCCTAAAGAGCTGAAAAACACAGGCTGTTATTGGCTGGCTGACACTGGGATTAATGTCCTTGAAGCCAGCAGTCTTTAATGTCCAGGTTCAGAACGGGCAGGTGAAAAACAGTCCTTTATGTCCTCTGATGTTCAATAAACTGTCCTGATTACTGAGGGAGCAGAGAAAGTGTCTCCATCACTCACCACAGCTGGATGCTCTGAAATCCTGGAATCCAGCTGTGGAGAGGAGCGCCGGCGGCGTGGACGCAGTTTAGTAATCAGGGAACGGGAGACAGGAGGGAAACACAGCTGGGACCAATTACACACACGAGACAGGAAACAGTAACACAGGACTGTCAAAGTAAAACAGGAAATATAACACAGAGTCCAAAGTAAGGAGACGTGGGACACAGTGAAGACACAGAAACAGAAACCAGAACTATAATCACAAAACAAACTCAGAAACATAAAGAGTGAATCAGCTGATTCAGTGTTTGTGACAAAAACATGGATCCTGGTTAATAACTTTTGTTTGTTTGTTTCTGTATTATTTTGTGTATCGTTCTTATGAGCTGTTGTTTTGTCAGTGAAATATTATTTCATTGTTTTAAGCTTTTTGTTGACTTTGAAGTGCTTAAGTTGATATTTTTGAACATTTAATTTGTTCGATTATTGTCGAGTCGATAAAACTGTCAAACGCACAGCTGCTTCCAGCACGGCCGGAGGAGAGGTGGCCGAGCAGACGCACAACACACACAGCTCACAGGTTTGCATTTCTAGATATTGCAGATGTTGCAGAAATTGAGAGTAAAGAACTCAGAGATCCAGCGCTGTCTCCTGCCCCTTATTTATACACCACAACACAACGACAGGCGTAACTCACACAAACGGGTAACATGAGGCTCAGATGCTTTGGACGTGTTCACATATACTGGACACAGAATGATGAAGATGGAGCTGCAGGAAGGAGGAAAAGAGGAAAAACACAGAAAAGATTCAAAGATGTGGTGAAAAAGGACACGACAGCTTCTGTTTGTTAGTTTGGTTTTTCTTTATTTGGTAAAGATTCAGAAATAAAGAGAAGATCACATGTTGGAATATTATATTAACGTTCTGTAATTACAACAAGTTGTAAAATCTTTCCAGAGTGAGACAGAGACTGTGCAGAGACTGTAGAAGGACAGAGCAGCAGCAGAGCAGTCCAGATACACTGATGATCCTCTGTCAGATCCAGAGGGACACACAGGGCTGATGCTGGACTCTACATTGTGTCTGACAGTGGAGCTGTTCTCAGAGCAGTTCACTCTGCAGCACTGATAGTCATCTGCACTTCATTCCTCTGTCAGTCACTGCTGGATGAAGCTCTCCTCTCCACCTCCCAGTAACATGGCCCAGTCAGAGCGTCTCTACACACAAGCTGCTGCTGCTTCAACCTCTCTGGATCATCAGGACACAGCTGCTCCTCTCTCAGCACACACACCGTCCTGTTTACCATCATTCCCTCCACCTGCAGAGAGAAGGAGGAAGAGCAGAGGAGATAAACGAGTGTTTCCAGAGACTCTTCATCAGCTGTCAGTCAGTGATGCAGCACATCCAGTATAAAGAGCAGCAGGGACGTCAGTGCTGGGACTGTACTAGGACTCATTGTTGCTTCACTTTTTCTAATCTTTGGATTTTTATTGAAGTTGTTGAAAATGTTTTTCCCTCCTAGTTTGAGTTTGGACTTTCATTCATTAGAAGAACCTTGGTGTGTCCACTCTGAGCTCTGTAGGAACCCCAACAACAAGCCCAACAATCCAGATGGACGGTTCCAGCTGTTAACTGGAGGAATTCCATCCAAACATCTGCTCTCACTAAATTCTTCCTCACCTACAGACTGTGTTCTTCACTGCTTTAAACTTGGAAATCAATGCAGTCATTGGTCTGCGTGCTGCTTTGTTCAGAGAGCTGATTGGCTGTTGACAGTGTTTGATCAGAGCGTGTCAGCCGTTACTATGGTGACCATAAAGGTGAGAAACAGGAAGTGTTTGTGTCCAATCCTGAAGCCTGTCACCGTTCTCCTCTCACAGCTTCACTGAGAAGCTGCAGCTTTACAGGAAACACTGGATCTTTGTTTCATACTGACTGTGTTTAGTACAATACTGCTGACAGCACCACCCACTCACTCCATCACTCTACTGACCTCAGAGTCTCCAGTCTGTAGTCTGGACTCTGCTGAAGATCAGACAGCTGCTTCACATCTGGATCCTTCAGGTTGTTGTAGTACAGGTACAGCTCTCTCAGATGGGAGGGGTTGGACTTCAGTGCTGCTGCCAGATAATCACAGCTGATCTCTGACAAACCACACCAGCTCAATCTGTATAAAGAATGAAAGATGTAAGTTTATTAGACAAAGTGCTTGAAATCATTCAGTGTTTCATCATCTGTTCAGAGCTGAAGAAGGTTCAGAATGTAGAAGTTTAGAAAATGGAAACTCCAAACAGCTGAAGCCAACAGGAAGCAGCTTCAAACAGGAAACTGTGCAGAGTTTCAGACTATATGTCCTGATGCAGCCAGTTGGATTTTGGAGATTTGAATCTCTGTTCTGTGACTAAGTCCTTGAATCATTTCTTCCAGTTGGTCCAACAAGACAGACTAAGTATTGGACATGTGTTGTGGCTCCATCAGGGGAGCTTCTAAATGTGATGTGATGGCCCCTCTGGGTCTGTCAGGTCACAGCACTGAAGAGAGCTCAAACTGGGCACACAGCTGTTCCAGTCTGGACCAAAGACTCTATACTGGGACTGAGGGACTGCTTTGACTGCACCCACTGGGACTTTTGAAAGGCTCATGTTCTCACTTAGATCATCGATTTCTACTGACATTTCTTTCTGGGAAAAATGGGGATTACTTTGGAAACAGGAAGTATTTTCCCCAATAAGCAGCCCTGGATTAGTAAATCACTCCAACATGTTCTCAGGCAGAAGAAGCTGTCTTGTTAAGAGGGAGAGAAGAAAAAGATTGAGGCACAGAAACCTGTTGAAAGAGAGATAAAGCAGCTAAAATCAGGTGTAAAAGTAAAGCAGAGGATGAGCTGAATAAAGGACACTCAAGGCTGGCTTGGAAAGGAATGAAGTCCATGGTGGGGATGCAGAACAAGGAGCAAAGATGAATGTGATGCTGAATCAGCAGAAGACTTGGACTCATTTGATTCCAGCTTTGATATCATTGATTTCAATGAAGAGCTTTGTGATTGTAGCAAAGGGCTGGTAGCTCTGAGAGTCCCACTGATGAGGTGTTTGTGTGGAAATCTCTTAGTGGGACCAAAGAGAGAAAAAGCCCTGGTCCTGATGCTGTGGGAGGGAAATGATTGAAGTGTGCTGTGAGGAACTGACTGGGAGATTTTCACACATTTTCCAGTCCTCCTTGGAACAACAGGAAGTTCCCAGCATATGGAAACAAAGGTTAAGTGTCCTATGGCACCCAGTGATGATGGTGCTGTGGCCCCACCACCTCCACCTCTTTGTAAAGGAACTAACTGTAATCTGAAGCTTCAAATGGAACTAAGACTTCCTCCACTAGGTGGCAGTGTCTGATGAGAAAGTGTTAGTGGAGCTGGCCTGGAGTCAGAAACAGGAAGATGCAGGATTTGGGCTGAAATGGGCAAAAGTGGTTAGCACTAGTGCCTTAAAGCAAGAAGGTTGTAGGTTGAAGCTTGTTGGTCAGCTGGGCCTTTCTGTGGAGGTTGGATGTTCTCCCACAGTCCAATGAAATGCTGCTTAGGTTCATTGGTGCTTCTACATTGGCTGTAGGTGTGGATGTGAGGGAGTGCTTCTCTGTCGCTCTCTGTTGGCCCTGTGATGGACTGCTCACCTGTGCAGGTGGACCACGCCTCTTGCCCTATGACAGCTAGGGCACAGGCTGCAGCCCTGTGAGCCTAAGCTGAATAAACAGTTAGCAAAAATGATCCATAGATGGCCTGAAATCCCCCAGTTAGCAGTTTGGTAGATAGCTATGACATGCTAATCCCATCCAGCAGCTGTATTCTACCTGTAAGCTGATCCCTGCTGAGCCAAAGCACTTTTTCATATACAAATTACAACCTTTAATAGAAACCTATTGGTCAGCATCTTATTAGCCTGCTGTTAGCTTCATTCCACAGAAAACTGAGAGAAACTAACAGAGTTGATAAAGAATAAAGAGAAATGTGCTGATTTAAAGCCTTTGAAGTGCTTCAGATGATCTCTGTCCACTTCTGTCCACTCATTCATTCATGTAAGCTTTCTAATGCAGCTTTGATCTTCACAGTCTGCTTGATGAAACTCATTCTAACCCTGAATGTCAGAGTGTTCCTCCTTCTCTTTCCCATCATTCATGCTGGCAGTGGAGGAGATTTGGATGTTGGACTGTGTTTTGGATGATGTGTGTATGTTTGTGTTGGACTGCTGTCTGTAAAGCAAACGCACATTTTGCTTTGGATTTCAGTGTCAGACAGACTTTAAGGTGCAATGAAGAGTTTGAGAGTTTCACAGTGAATTTTCCAGTGGAGGATTTTTCTTCTTCTTTGAAGGTTTGAAATGTGAACATTGTTCTGCTGCAGTCAATGGACTAAACCAGAGAAGAAGAAAACAGACTTTACCATGAAGATCCTCAGTGTGGATCAGTATAATATCAGCCTGATGTCTGCAGTTTAGTGTCAGCACAACTTTCACATCATATTCATCTCAGCACAACTAAAACATGCTGACTGACCTCAGAGTTTCAAGTTTACATCCTGGACTCTCCAGGAAACCACACAGATGCTTCACTCCTGGATCCTGCAGCTTGCTGTTGTTGAACAGGTCCAGCTCTCTCAGATGGGAGGGGTTGGACTTCAGTGCTGCTGCCAGATAATCACAGCTGATCTCTGACAAACCACAGCCCCTCAATCTGTATAAAGAATGAAAGATGTAAGTTTATTAGACAAAGTGCTTGAAATCATTCAGTGTTTCATCATCTGTTCAGAGCTGAAGAAGGTTCAGAATGTAGAAGTTTAGAAAATGGAAACTCCAAACAGCTGAAGCCAACAGGAAGCAGCTTCAAACAAACACAACAAGAGAAAAAACTCTGAATGTTTCACATTAAAGTCGTACATTTCTCATAAAAACAGGACAAAGACTTGAAAAAGTCGTGTTTTTCCTTCCAGGAACCACATGGCTTCACTTTTAAAGGTGAAGTGTGAAAGAAATGGACATATTGAAATCAATGATATCAAAGCTGGAATCAAATGAGTCCAAGTCTTCTGCTGACTCAGCATCACATTCATCTTTGCTCCTTGTTCTGCATCCCCACCATAAACATAAAGAGGCAAAACTCACATTTTCCAAAATCCTCTTTAGTAAGTAAGTAAAATTTATTTATATAGCGCTTTTCACAGATAAAAATCACAAAGTGCTTTACAACACAGAAAATGGGAATATAAAACAATATCTTTAAGCTTCGACAATAAAGGAAGATAGTTTTATACAAGTCTTTGTGGTTTTGTGTCTCTGTAATGGATTGAAGAAGCTCCAGTTTTAGAGCAGTAGGATCCACATCACGCGCGTCTGTTGAGTCTGCTCTTCAGCGGCCGTAGAGCTGGACGCTGCCCTTTGGCCATCATCGATACTCTCGCCCGAGATCGCACCGGGGCTAAAATATTCACCTGCTCAGCTGTTTTTGATCAGTTTGAGCCTGTGTGGTTTGATCAGGTGGAGGAACGATGTGATGCTATAAAGACATCATCTTGTCCAAATGATGTTGTTCCAACACGTGTTTAAAAAGATTTTAAAGGTTGTTGGTTCCGACATCTTAGCGATTTTTAACAGCAGTCTTAGTTCAGGTGTTGTACAGCCTGTTTGAAACATGCTGTTGTACAGCCTGTACTAAAAACCTGATCTGGATCCTCTGTCCGCTCAAATTTCAGGCCTATTTCAAAGCTTCCCTTCCTGTCGAAGATTTTGTAAAAGATTATATTTGTTCAGCTGCAATCTGTTGTAAAGGTTTCAGTCTGGTTTTAAAGCTCTTCACAGCACTGAAACTGCACTTTGGAAAGTTCTTAATGATCTTTTATCAGCCACTGATCAGGAGACTCCGCTGTGCTTTTGGATCTGACTGCTGCCTTGACCACAGCATCTTGACCTCACCATTGGAGCATGGCGGCATCAAGGGCGCTCTATTAGACTGGTTCAGCTCTTTTATTAAATCGCATTATTACATTTGGGGCTTATATTTGACGGCAATTTGAAAAACAGCTGAGCTCAGTTGTACAGCGGTCTTTCTTCAAACTGAGGCTTTTATCTAAGGTGAGATCATTTATATCTTTTAAAAACCTTGAACGGGCGATCCACGTTTTCATGACGTCCCAGCTGGATTATTGTAACTCCTTATATGTTGGAGTTAGTGGGACCTGCCTGGCAAGACTGCAGCTGGTCCAGAAAGCTGCAGCTCGTCTTCTGACACAAGCTCAAAGACATTTATCGTCCCAACAACCACATATACGCTGGTCCCTCGCTGTAACACAGTTCACCTTTGGCGGCCTCGCTGTTTCGCTGATCTTTTTTGTGCAATTTTGCATGTTTTTGTTTTTTACAGCGCATTGTGTTCTGCGTCCTGATTGGCTGTAGACCATTGTCAGCCAATCTCGTGCCGTGTCTCCTGTACAGTACAGAATGTGTTCAAATTTACAGCAGTGTGACTCTGCAGTGCTGCACTGTATGTTTGTACGTTTTGTCCCAACAAACAACAATGATGACGAGACGTTTTGCACCTGTGGTAGCAGCCAAAGGCAGAGGAAGATGCTGACCATCATAGTTTCAACAAGGAGGCAAAAAGGTTGTAACTGTCCACAACAAGAACATCGTAAGGATGGAGTCAGCTTTGGCTTTGTGGCTCAGTGACCGCAGGAAAAAGAACATCGTGCTGGACACCAACATTATCTGCAGAAAAACTCAAAAGCTTTATGAAACTTTACCTGACAGCGAGGAGCCCAGGCCATGGACGAGTGCTCCTCACACAGAAGCTCATTTAATGCCAGCAAAGGCTGATTTGACACGTTTCAGAAACACTTTGCTTTCACTCTTTAATACTGAACTTATTTTTCTATGAAGGTTTGAACTTTGTTTAAACAAGAGAGAAAAGTGTGAAAATGTTCATGCCTGTCTGAGAAAAGTGTAGAAAGTGTGCAGTGAGGGTTTAACTGCCTTAAAACTTCTATAATACTTGTAAAACATAAAGCTGCTACTTCATTCTGAGACTTATTTTTAGAACGTAACTCGATAAACGAGCGACCGCAGTACTGTATTGTGTTTATTTTGAAAACTCTCAACAGGATCTTCAGATTTATTTTGAACGCTTTATCTGGAAAACACAAACACATAAGCAGGAAACAAAGAGCGTGATATGAAACGATAGACGTTTTCATATGGTCATCATATATACATCGTTCTATCGAACAGCCCCAGCTCCTGCTGTCAGTCTCTGTAAATCTGCTCTGAAAACACATTTGTATTCACTGGCTTTTAATACAGCATGAGAGTTATTTGATATTTGATGTGTGATATTAATATTAGGAGTTATTTTAATCGTTATTTTGGATTCTTGTACAGCACTGTGGTCAACGCTGCTGCTGTAATTAATGTGCTATAAACACATAAACAATCTGCAGTTAAACATCCAAAACTAAAGATGTGATCGCTGCCTTTAGAAAATGTGCTGATGCACAAGATATCAGCTCCATTAAGGTGGAATGTGGCCGTGTTAGAAACATGTTGGAAGAAGTTTGAAGCTGAAACTGTGAAGCTGAGAGTGAAAGAGCTCCAGCGTCTGTCACAGGAAACTTTCTTATTTCCACACTGATGAAAGCATCAAGCTTTGATTTCCTGCTGCTTTTATTGAGTCACACTGTGAAACTGAGCCACAGCTGAACCAGCATCCCTGTACAGCAGACACTTACAGCGCTTGGCTGCTTCCATTGGACCCTCTGCACAGAGCTTCAGTTTCCTCTTCTGGTCCCAAAGTGCAGAACAACAAGGTTTCAAACAGCTTCGTTCCAGCAGCATCAGCCACAGACATGCAGAGAGAATCCTTTGGTTGTGTTGTGTGTTTGCATATCTGCTGTGTTGCTTTGTGAGGATGGATCATCTCCTGCAGCTCCAGATAAACAAGCTGGACCTGAACCTGGTAGCTTCACTTAGAAGACACTTATGACGGGAACGTGTGAGAAGTTTTGTGCAGACAAGTGTGGATTTAGAGTGTGGGACGAGCTCTCCACAGTCTTTGTGGAGATCCACATTCTGCATACTGCCTGTGAGAAGCTGCAGACATTTGTCCTCAAAATCCACTGAGCAGCTGCTCGTGGTGGTATTAGCTTCATGTGTTCGTGTTAGCATGAAGCCTCGGTCACACTCTGCTGTGGACACGGTCACGGACAGCTGGACGCCTGATGGACGAGTCGTCCTTCCTGTTAAACTTCTTTGAGCATGAGAAGAGCATGAGAAGCTCAGTGGACACTGTTCAGGGTTTTAACTCTCGCTTTCACTTCAGCTTCACCAACAACAGCACAAGCAGAGCAGCCCACTGCCTGCATGGCTGGGACAGCGCCCCCTGGTGACTGTAAACCACTACAACATGTAGACGGCCGTCTGCAGGCTGGATGTAGCACCACCGCAGAGACGTGCTGCAGCTCTGTTTAGTTACCCAGCTGACAGCAGAGGCTGTAGTTTACTGTTACCAACATGGAAAACTGAAGCTTCACCAGCTGGAGCTACAGAGCTGGAGAACAAAGGAGACTGAGAGGCCAGAATGATGTGGGAGGAAACATCAAGAGCCTGTTTGAAAGGAGACACATGTGGATGCTGTGCCAGTCTGTGGTCTGTCAGAAGTCAGCTGAGTCACACTGCAAGAAGCTGCAGAATCTCAGAGGAGGAGATTTGGAAGTGTTTGTGGGACAAACTGGACTCAAAGAAAGAAGATGTTTGTGAAGTCTTTGGTGGAGGTGAGCAGTGTGAAGCAGAACACATGCAGATGAATCAGGAGGTCAGCATCAGTGTCTCCTTGTGGTGGACGGTAAAAGAATCAGAGCCAACGCTCCCGTCCACCCTCGGCATGAAGCAGTGCTGTTTCTGAAACAGGAGGACAAGTCCAGAGAAGACAGAGGAAGCAAAGATGAGGGTGGGACAGGACAGCAGGACTTCCTTCACACCTGCAGCTCCATCACACTGCTGTAGCTCCTCTTCATCACACATGTACCTGCAGCCTGTCTTCGAGTCCAGGAGTCACCTCCACACAGTGTAGAAGCCTCCTGTGCAGACCATGGAGTCCAGCCTCTGTCAGGGAAGTCGGCACTAAAGCCTGAAAGACTTCAATCTGTCTCTGCTCCACCCGAGAAAGACCAGGACGAGGACAAAGGAAAGGTGAGTGAGAAGACCCTGGTGGTGTGGACGGACCTGCAGGGGCTCCAAGACTGAGGAGCAGAGACGTCCATATACCAGCTGAGGATGCTGCAGTGATCCAGGGAGCTCGGTCCAATCTGAGGCCGTGTGAACTACGTGGACCACAGTTTCTTCACAGACTTCAGCCACGTGAACATCTGGAGATCCAACAGTGTACGAGCTGTGAGCCATCAGCTGTTTCTCTCATCAGCTGCTGTAATGAGAGCTGCTGGAATCATCTCGAGCAGCAGGAAATCACTGATGTTGTTTCTAACCAAAGATATGGGACTGAGCTCCGCTGAGCTCCTTCTACTTTCATCCAGATAGAAACTGCTACAGTCTGCTGATTATTGCTTTGCCTCCATCACACGAGCTCTTTATCCTGTTCTTCACTCTCATTGGTTCTTTGTCTGCTTGTTTTTACAACAGTAGTCTTCTGATTGGTCAAAGGAGACAATCAGCTGTGACTAAATGTAGCTCCTACAGCAGTGATGGGAATAACTACTGAAGCTAATCCAGTATCAAAGCTCAGGAATCAGCAGCTCCCACCTCGTTTTCTTTCAACAACTATTTTTAGCTGCTGTGTTTTTGTGTTTCTGCAGACCTCAGACATCCTGCTGCTCTGGACAACTTTTTCATTCTTTTTTATCATTATTTTGCTTTTCTTTTATTATTATGTTATATGTATTAATATGTGAAACACTTATTCTTTGTGTTTTTGCTTTACTTCCTGTCAAACTGCTTTAATAAAATCTGCTGCAGTCTAAACTGTGGACGTTCCCTTTTTAACCCTTTGTGAAACAATAAAGGTTTAAATCTGAGTATTCATTTATGTTAGTGTTTAATGGGTCTAATAGGACGCTTTTAGGGGTGGGTTTTTATAATCGATTTATCGATTAAAATCGATTCTGGCTTGGATAACGTAAAATCGATTAATTAAAATCCTGAATCTATTTTTTAATATAAATTTATTTTGCTTGAAATTCCAGAATTTCTGGTGAAATCTCACAAAATCTCAACAACAGCTAAGACAGTAAATGAGAGCAGGAACACGGATTCTGCACAAAGACTTAAACACACAGCGCGACCCGCGAATCAGAATCAGTGAGATGTCGCTTTTCTCACCCGATGACACGGACACGGTCGGGGTTGAAAGCCGACAGCTCGCTGATTCTGATGTTTCGGCGGCTCCGCGCTTTGTGTTTAACCTGTTTGAACCTGCTTAGCTATACCATACCGTCACTGCCATTATATTATGCTGCTATTCATACTGTCATTATATTAATGCTGCTATCCTGTATATATCTTACTTACTATTGTTTGAATACTTGCGATTGTTTTATTGTACCTTTTATATTTTACATTTATATTTATTTTTGAATCTTGCACCAAGGGAGTGGCACTCCAATTTCGTTGTACTCTGTACAATGACAATAAAGGCTATTCTATTCTATTCTATTACGTCCTTTTTACACTGATTCTAAAGCTGTTAGTTTTATCTCTCTCCAAACAATATTGACTGAACCAGCAGCAAAAGAAGATCCAAACTACGCTTCACATAAACATCGTCATGAACTCACTCTGACTTTTGCTGTTTTGCTTCCACCAGGATAAAATCACACTTCATGCACAGCTCTCTCTCTCTCTCTCTCTCTCTCTGTACTTCAAGAACAGTTTCCCATCTAAAAATCTGTTTTCTGCATTATTCGCTTGCTTGTTACGCACAAGTCTACCGTTGTTTACAGCGCTGTCGGCCGCTGTTTTTTTTCCTTTTACTTACTTTCGAAAAGAAAGCCTCATTTCTGCCGTTCAATACTGAACAAATTTAAACTTTTTAAAATTATGCAAAACTGCAAAACGCTGTGTTTGTAATAAAAACGGTGTAACTTTGCTCTGCTTCACTTCAGCAGCATCAGGTAATGTTTATGTGTTTTTGATCTACTGCAGAATATTTTTATAAAATCCCAGGAAAATCAGCTTCATGTTTTTCTGTGTTTTATCTTCAGCTACTTTGACACAAAGGCCTCTGCTGTGATGCTCACACCTTTGATAAAGTCGCGAAAGTGCCAGCTTCCCTTTTATAGATACAAAAATATGTAAATATACTGATCTGAATTATAATATTTCTGACTGTCTGAGGCAACATTTCCCACATTCCAATCGAATTGAATCGAATCGATTCTAGAAATCAGTGACGATACCCAGCCCTACTTTGAATTGTGTTACACAAAAATAAGCAAAGTTTCTCGTTGTTCAGGCAGAATCGAGCGTTGAAGAATGAATTCACACGTCAATAAACATTTTCATCAGCACAAGCAGGACAATGAAAGCAGGAAATACCCCAAACTGCCATTTCTCATTCTACAACTTCAACAACTGCACATGAATTATACTTCATACACAGACCCACAGTCTCTGATTGCTCTGAAATCTCACTGACAGCCAATAGAAATAAAGAAAAGTCCAGACTGACAGTCTCTGTGGGGTTAGGCAGTGAACTGCTCACGCTGCGTTCAAGTGCATCACAAACTATTGGAATTGGATCCAACTTTGTGAAGCAAATTTCTTCTCAGCTGCTGTTTTGAACATTTCCTCATGAACTGTATTAAACTCTGTAAATGAACTGAGAACTATTTCTACATTTGAAACTATGGATTCATTTTCCCGTTCACTTCTGTACGTTAGTGTATAAATGAATGTTAGACTGGGCTCCATGGAAACACTTGGACTGGTCTCAGCTGCCTTCTTTCTGTAGTCCTTTCTCTTCTCCAGCTTCTGTTTGAAATCCTCTCACAGAGCCTGAAACCTGCTTTGCTGTCATGTGTGGGCCTGTGTTCCTCTGCTTTAACACAAACCTCACCACAGCAGCTGTGTGGGTCGTCTCTGTAGCAGCCAGATCAGCTTCTGATACATGAACATCATCACAGCTCCTAACTTCACCTTTATTAGCTTTGACATTCATGTCTTTCTTTTCTCTCTCTCTGTTTCCACACAAGCTCAAAGTCTCTGCAGCCTGTTTTTATCTGCTATCATCAGATCTCCAACAGCCTCATTCACGTCCCTCACACACTCTACAGCCTCACCAGTACTGACTTCATCTTCACTGACTGACGGAGCACAACATGAACCTGTGGAGGCTGAAAAGCTGTCCTGACAAACATCTCCCCGTCACCACTCCACTTCTGTCAGCCTTTAAATGAACCCTGCTCAAGTCTGTCACTTCTATTTGGAGCCAAGAGGAAAAACTGTTGTTCAGTCGTTTGGAAAGACACAACATTTCTGAAAGCACTCAAACGTCTTCACATTTGTCTTCAGACACATCCTGAACATTTAGGAACTAAAGAACGTTTCAAATATCAAAGATCAGAAATATAGAAAAACAACAACAGCTGCAGTCAGTGAACTCACCTCAGAGTCTCCAGTCGACAGTTTGGACTCTCCAGTCCAGCACACAGAAGCTTCACTGCTGAATCCTGCAGCTTGTTCTCACTCATGTCCAGTTCTGTCAGATGGGAGGGGATGGACTTCAGAGCCGAGGCCACAACTTCACAATGAGTCCCTGAGAGTCCACAGTCAGCCAGTCTGTGATCATAGAAAATACAAAATGTGTTATTATAAAAGCAGAAAGTCTGCATTATAAACACAGACTGAATGTATATGAAGACAAAACAGAGTGAGGTCATAATCTGATGAACATCTGCTCTTCACATCTGTGCTTCAGCTCCTCTTACTGTGTTTGACATGACACAACGATTGAGTCTCTCTCAGACCTGCAGACTTTTAATGAGAATCTTTGTTTGGCTTTAATCTGCAGATGAAGGAGGAAGATGGTGTCACATTTAGGCTTCCATAATGTCCACAGTCTGTCAGTGAGATCTGATCCAGAGTCAGAGTGAAGACACACATGTGGACTGTTTCCTGTCTTGAATCCAGAACATTTTGAATGAGCTCAGCTCAGTGAAGAGTTCCAGCTGGAAAGACGATCTCTGTTTGCTACCTGCTGCTGTCAGGTACGACTGTTCACGTCCACACTCAGGAAAAATCTGCTGACTGTCACCAAACGGAGCAGAAATCTCATCACTGGACAATAATGATGAATGAACTCAGAGCTGCTGATATCACATCTGATTTCAGGGGAACTAAACACAGAAATGATTGGCTCATTTTAGCTTTCTGAGCCATTAGTCTGCAGGTTTATCACTAGTTGGCAGAAACAGACTTGTATTAATGTTCAGCGCTTCAGTGTTTATGACTCCAGATCCAGGTGACAGCAAGTCAAAATGATGTTACCTGTCTGTGTCCAGCAGCAGCCTTTGAATATTGTTATAAACTCACGTGGATCAGTTTGTCTTTGATTGGTTTGTAAAGTTCAAATTCATTTATATTCATCAACTCTAAATGAAAAATGTTTTTCTTCTTCTATGTTTATTATTAGAGTAACAAATTCTTATAGTTTCCTGTTGTTGAGAATTTCAGTGTAAAACCACTCGACCTGTGCATCACTGCACACTGTGAAAGTATTACTGCAGTTTAATCTATAATCCTAATCAGTGTGTTTACTGGACTGTAGTCAGACCTCCGTTATACCAAAGGAAACACTGAACGTCTTCAAAGTCACAATAAATTTATAATAAATGCTAATAAATACTGGAGTGTTAGAAAAGATGCTTCCAGCGTGTTTGTCTTTGATAGGGTTTATTCTGTTCGTCTATTGTCTGACCACTTGGGGGCGCTTTTGTCTCTTTTGCTCTGAGCCTTGGGTTTATTCAAACTGATTTTAATAAACTATTTTCTGCAAGTTGAAGCTTCATCTCCATCTCCAGTGGTTGTTGCATATTTTATGACTATATTAGTAACAGTCAGAGAGTTTAGAGTAAATTAGATCTTCACGTTTGATTTTTGACACAACATAAATGGTGAGCCAGTGTCAGAGGAAGTGACAGCATCCACCGAGGACCAGGGGGAGTGGGAGGACTGGGGGACCAGGCCAACAAAAAGGTGATCACTGATACAGGTCAGCAAACATTTGCTCATTTGGTGTCTTAGAGCAGACTCCGCCCAGCTTTGTCGTCCATGGTTGCTCTTTCAAAGGAATCTAGTTACATATTATTTTACTTAATGATCTACTGACACCACTGACTATGCAGGACAACCCCACGTCTGGAGCCAGTGCACATGTGCAGTTCAATTCCTGGGCAGGTTCTGAAGATGGCCGAGCTGTCGAGGACAAAGTTACTAATGTGAAGCTAATGTGGTTAACAAAGATCTTCATAACTATGTGGAGCAGAGTGTGCTTTCATCGTGGAGAAATCACACTGAAGAACTCGGCACACATTTTGGGGGCCTTTCTGTTTGTTGCTACAATCTGCAAATTTCATTAAAAGTTTAATAAACTATCATCTGGTCTTTATTTTTAGTTAGCACATACCTTAAAAACTCTAAGCTGTAAGCTAATGATAGTTACATAACAGCAGATGCATGCTGGTGCAATAAGCTGTATGTTTTATTTTTGATCTGATTAGTCAAATAATCACAAAAATAATCGTTTGTGGCAGCCCTAGTGTGACCTCAAATAAGAAATGATTGCAGTTTGTGACTGAGTAACTAAACTATCACCAACTGATAATATTAATGATCACATCTGGACTCACCGAGCCTTTCTGCAGTTCCTCACAGCTGGAATCAGTCTCAGTCGTCCCTCCTTTGTTGTGTTGTACTTCTTCAGGTCCAACTCATCCAGAACCTCCTCTGACATCTGCAGCATGAAGGCCAGAGCTGAGCAGTGGATCTCAGAGAGTTTCTTTGATTTGTTCTCTGACTTCAGGAACTCTTGGATCTCCTGAGATAATAAGATGTCGTTCATCTCCATCAGACAGTGGAAGATGTTGATGCTTCTGTCAGGAGAGGATTTTGTCTTCCTTTCTTTGAGATTCTTGATGACTCTCTGGATGGTTTCTGGACTGTTCTCTGTCTGACCCAGCAGACCTCCTAAGAGTCTCTGGTTGGACTCCAGACAGAGGCCATGAAGGAAGCGGACAAACAGGTCCAGACGACCATTTTTACTCCTGAAGGATTTTGTTAGTGTTTCCATCAAAAAATCATCCAGAGATGACTCTTTGTATTTTTTTCCCAAGAAGTTCTTCAGCACCTCTGACTTCCTGTTGGTGAAACAGTGGAACATGTAGACTGCAGCCAGAAACTCCTGGATGCTCAGATGAACAAAGCAGTAGACTGGTTTCTGGAAGATCACACACTCTCTTTTGAAGATCTCTGTACAAACTCCTGAGTACACCGAGGCCTCTGTCACATCCAGACCACACTGCTCCAGGTCTTCTTGGTAGAACATGATGTTTCCTTTCTCCAGATGTTCAAACGCCAGCCTCCCCAGCTTCAGAAGAACTTCCCTGTCAGCCTCCGTCAGCTCCTGTGGACTCGTCTCATGTCCCTCGTGGTACTTGTTCTTCTTCCTCTTTGTCTGAACCAGCAGGAAGTGTGAGTACATGTCAGTCAGGGTCTTGGGCAGCTCTCCTCTCTGCTCTGTAGTCAACATGTGCTCCAGAACTGTAGCAGTGATCCAGCAGAAGACTGGGATTCTACACATGATGTGGAGGCTCCTGGATGTCTTCATGTGGGAGATGATTCTGCTGGACAGCTCTTCATCACTGAATCTCCTCCTGAAGTACTCCTCTTTCTGGGCGTCAGTGAAGCCTCGTACTTCTGTTAGCCTGTCAACACATGTAGGAGGGATCTGATTGGCCGCTGCAGGTCGGGAAGTTATCCAGACGAGAGCCGAGGGAAGCAGATTCCCCTGGATGAGGTTTGTCAGCAGCTGGCTGACTGATGACTTCTGTGTGACATCAGACAGCAGCTTCCTGTTGGTGAAATCCAATGAAAGTCTGCTTTCATCCAGGCCGTCAAAGATGAACAAAAGCTGAGAGACAGCCAGCTTCTCTGCTGTGACCTTCTGTAGTGTTGGATGGAAAACATGGAGCAGCTCCAGAAGACTGTACTGCTCCTCTCTGATCAGGTTCAGCTCCCTGAATGAAAGCAGAACCACCACACTGACATGTTGGTTCTCCAAGCCCTCTGCCCAGTCCAGAGTGAACTTCTGCACTGAGAAGGTTTTTCCAACACCAGCCACGCCGTTGGTCAGAACCACTCTGATGGGTCTCTGTTGGTCAGGTAAGGCTTTAAAGATGTCCTGGCACCTGATTGGAGTGTCATGGAGGGCGTCCATCTTGGAAGCTGTCTCCAGCTGCCTCACCTCATGTTGGCTATGAACCTCTTCACTCTGTCCCTCTGTGATGTAGAGCTCAGTGTAGATCCTGTTGAGGAGGGTTCTACTTCCTGTTTCATCACTTCCTTCAGTCACACGTTCACATCTCCTCCTCAGACTGATCTTATGTTCATCTAAAACCTCCTGCAGACCAACATCTGCTGAAAGAAAGAAAAACAGAAAGAAAACTCTTCAATGTCTGAACAACAACAAGAAGTCCAGTTTTCAGAAATGAGTCCATCAGCAGACAGATGTTCAGTCTTACTTTGTACACAGCTGCTCTGACTGGCTGTCTGCAGTCCAGCTCTGCTTCTGGATCTTTCTCCACACTGGGGACAGGACCAGTCTCCTGATGAAGCAGACTGGTCCCAGTATGAGGAGATGCACTGTCTGCAGAACCAGTGTCCACAGCTGGTAGAGACTGGATCCTTCAGGACGTCCTGACACAAAGCACAGCAGGACAGCTGCTCCTCCTCACAGACACCACTCCTTTTCCTCTTCCTCCCTCTGTGAACACATTTCTTTATCACTAAAATCATTGACTGTCAGTGACAAACATCCAGATTTGATGACACTGTGCAGAAGCTCTGATGGTCACAGAGAAAAGTCAAAGTGGAGAAACTTGTGTTTGAGTTCAGAATCCAAGTTTCCTTTGCTGTTCCTGCCTGTCTTATTAAACACAGAGTGATCAGCCTACAAACTCCACAGTAAAAGCCTTCATCACAGAGCTGATTATGTCCTTCACTGGATGTACTGGAAGTTTGGGATCCATCACTTTCAACTGACCTTTGACCTCCTCTAAAAACTGTGGTGGAGCAGCGGTGTCACATTCAGAGCTTTCAGCTTTATTTTGAAAGAGTTCAGTCATCAGGAAGTGAACTTCTGGGTTCTGATTTCCTTTCTATTATTTTACAGAAGTGAAGAAGAAGAACTAAAAGCTTTGAAATGATCTGAGTGATATTTTTGAACATTGCCACCAAATTGAGTTCAGCCTCCAGCAGTAACTTTGTTTCATGATGCCTCCCTGATGATGTGATGTTTGATTACAAACCTGTTTATGTGTTAGACATTAATCACATGAACACAGGCAGAAAAAAGAAGCCAATGAAACAAATGACAGAAACGTGTTCATTCACTGCCATGATCCATATTTTCTATGTACAGATGTTTGTAAAGAACACGTGTGCAGCGCTTTGTTCTGAGTATCTGCTGTCAGCACACAGTGCAGCAATAACTACAACCACACGTTTCTGTAGATCCTGAACATCAGCCTGGAGGAATCTGACCTCAGGTCTGCACACAGAGGAGCTTCACCTCTGGGATGATGCTGGCTTCAGCTCCTTCTACAATCAGGCAGAAGCTTCTGCACCATCAGGACACAAACAGAGAGGAGCTTCTATCCTCAGACCATCCAAGTCCTAAATCAGAACATGCTCCCCTCATAGCATCACCATCAGGGTTTAAACAGGACCTTACATCATGTTCTTGTCTCACTGTCATATTTCAGATCATACCTGATTCATTATGACGTCACACGCTGCTACACTGATCCTGCTGCTTCATTACTGCTGATATTACTCTGCTCACTCTGTTCAGTTACTCTGTTTACATCACTTTGCTCATTTGCTTTGTTCTGCTTGCACTGCTCTGTCAGTACATGCTGTGCTAATGTGGCACAAAGCACTTTAACATTACATCTGCACAATGTTTCATTATTTCATTTAATGATTGTTTCTAATGTTTTGTCCAGTCACAGGAGCAGCTCAGCACATTTCACTGTGTTGTACGTGTATGACGATGCCTGTGACAAATAAACAGCCTCGGACTCTTCAATCTTCTGCATTTCTTTGGAGATCAGCTCAGTGGCCTGTTGAGACCATCTTTCTATTTCTGATGACTCAGTTCAGATTATTATCCTGATACTTTCTTTTAAAATGTGATGAAATCATTTATCTGATGTTCTGACACAAATACACCAAAACGATCCCAAACAGCACAAACCACCACGTTACACACAGTGTAATAAAAATACAGGCAACTACAAATAAAAACACTTTAAAATATAAACTAAAATTACAAAGTGGTCACAGAATTTCAAACACCCGTAAATGAGTCAGCAGCTCTCTTACATGGTCAGCTGAGCTCCATGATTGAAGAACATTGTTGCTGCAGGTTCATCACTGAATTGTGGAGGTGTGTTTTTGGACCAGTCACTCCTCACAGACACACAGCTGGATGCTGGAGACTGTGACCTCTGACCTCTGCAAACACAAACACATCACATGAATTACTGATTAATCTCTGTTTAAAATCTTTTAAGCAGCTGCAAACACACAAACTGGATGATGTGATGGTTTCTGTCAGTAATAGTTGTCTCAGATTAGAGTACAGACGGCTGCAGAGACGTTCACAGCAACAGAGAAGAAATCATTACCTTGGATTGCATTACTACTACGATTGATACTAGCATTATCGTACCCGGACCACCATTAGGAATCATTTATGATGTCACTGGTAGAACACATTTATAGAAACAACCTTTGAACTCTGAGTCAGCAGCTCTCTTACATGGTCAGCTGAGCTCCATGATTGAAGAACATTGTTGCTGCAGGTTCATGACTGAAATATAGAGGTGTGTTTCTGGACCAGTCACTCCTCACAGACACACAGCTGGATGCTGGAGACTGTGACCTCTGACCTCTGCAAATACAACCACATTGCATTCATTTCACATCAATTAGTACACCACAAAAGGCATGCAAGAAACACAGTATGAAGGCAAACTTCTGGCTTCAATAACATTCAACAGGTCAGGTGGAAACTTTTCTCAGATTTGATTCATGTTTTTATAGAACGATCCAGCTAAAAAAAATATACCATTAGGTCAGGGGTCAGCAACCTTCAGGACCCAAAGAGCCATTTGGAGCCAGTTTCCACGCAAAAGAAAACACTGGGAGCCACAAATACTTTTTGACATCTAGAATGAAGATAACACTGTATATACTGTTTTTTACCTTTATGCTTTGTGTGAACAACTAAGGTGTGTTGCTTATGAAATCCATGAAGTGCTACAGAGAAAATTACATGTTATTTATGTAATGAACACATTTGAACTCTTAAAGAAATATAACCAAAGGAAAGACACCCAGCTGAACTAAAATGATGTAGCAAACAAAAACTGCTGTGAGCCGCCACCCTTATATCTCCTTTGGGCTTTTGGAGCCTTGACCTGACTTTTAAAAAACAATTGGAAAAAAAGCTCTTTGCTGCTGAAAGATGAAAAATAGATATTTGCAAAATTCTGCCTAAATATGTATTTTACCTGGTTAATGTGTGTGGCGGGGCGTGGTCTGCAGCGCCGCTGCAGGGGAGGCGGACGCACCTGAGCGGCACCCGCAATCACGCCTCGCCGCCTTAACGTCTGTGCTGTTGTGTTGGTGTGTGTCGGGCTGTGAGCTGCAAAGCTACAGCCGGCTGTGTGCGTACAGCAACCGTGTGTGAAAAGTGGTCAATAAAGAGAAGCTGAAAAGCGTGTTCATGCAAACATCGTCGGGTCTGCCGTGATATGTTTACAACGGGACTTCTGCTCCTGAACCTCTGCGCACAGCGTCTGCAGGTCGGGGCTGTACGAAGTCACTTTCATCTTTACAGGACTGTAAGCTGTCGTCTGTGAGGCGTGAGCGGTGTTTGTTTTTAACATAGTTCACGGTGGAGAACAGCTGCTGACATAATGTGGATCCGAAGATCCATAACTGGCCTACCTGGGGCTGAAAGTCTCGATAAATGCACGGCGTTTCGGCGGGTACACCGGCTTCCACGAGTGTGACGCTTATTTGAACGATGAAAAAATAATAAAATATAATTTTCTTTTTATATTTCAATATCACAATAATCTTCCAATTTAGAACTACAAGTTAAAAAAGAACATAAATAAAATACACTTCAGCTAAATACTTCTAATTTATTTTCCCAAACCACGAGGAGCCGCACTGTAAGGACTAAAGAGCCGCAGGTTGCCGACCCCTGCATTAGTGTTAGTCAATGTTGCAACTGAACTGAAAAACAAAAGATTTTGGTCAGGTCCAAAGAAACAAAGTCACTATTAATACAACACAACCCCCCCAAAAAGAGCCATGTAGACCCCGGGCTCTATGGGTCTTGTGCTCGGAGCTTGTTCCTGTGCTGCCATGATTAGTGCCTCTGTGCTGTCTTTCAGTCCAGCTTTGTTCAGCCACTGGTAGGATTTCTGGATGTCAGCCACTTCCTCTGCCTGCTGGTGGTGCAAACTGTGTTGTTCTGAGTTTCATTGGACGTCTTTGTCCAAAGCACCAGACAAAGGGCAAAGTAGATGCATTTGCATCAGCAGGAAAATACACCCCAAACTAGCATCATCATTATACAACTTTAACAACTGCCACTAAATGATACTTCATACACAGACCAGTGTTAGGTTAAGTTATGATGTCACTGGCAGAACATTTATAGAAACAACCTTTGAACTCTGAGTCAGCAGCTCTCTTACATGGTCAGCTGAGCTCCATGATTGAAGAACATTGTTGCTGCAGGTTCATGACTGAAATATAGAGGTGTGTTTCTGGACCAGTCACTCCTCACAGACACACAGCTGGATGCTGGAGACTGTGACCTCTGACCTCTGCAAATACAACCACATTGCATTCATTTCACATCAATTAGTACACCACAAAAGGCATGCAAGAAACACAGTATGAAGGCAAACTTCTGGCTTCAATAACATTCAACAGGTCAGGTGGAAACTTTTCTCAGATTTGATTCATGTTTTTATAGAACGATCCAGCTAAAAAAAATATACCATTAGGTCAGGGGTCAGCAACCTTCAGGACCCAAAGAGCCATTTGGAGCTAGTTTCCACGCAAAAGAAAACACTGGGAGCCACAAATACTTTTTGACATCTAGAATGAAGATAACACTGTATATACTGTTTTTTACCTTTATGCTTTGTGTGAACAACTAAGGTGTGTTGCTTATGAAATCCATGAAGTGCTACAGAGAAAATTACAGGTTATTTATGTAATGAACACATTTGAACTCTTAAAGAAATATAACCAAAGGAAAGACACCCAGCTGAACTAAAATGATGTAGCAAACAAAAACTGCTGTGAGCCGCCACCCTTATATCTCCTTTGGGCTTTTGGAGCCTTGACCTGACTTTTAAAAAATAATTGGAAAAAAAGCTCTATGCTGCTGAAAGATGAAAAATAGATATTTGCAAAATTCTGCCTAAATATGTATTTTACCTGGTTAATGTGTGTGGCGGGGCGTGGTCTGCAGCGGCGAGGTGGACGCACCTGAGCGGCAATCACGCCTCGCCGCCTTAACATCTGTGCTGTTGTGTTGGTGTGTGTCGGGCTGTGAGCTGCAAAGCTACAGCCGGCTGTGTGCGTACAGCAACCGTGTGTGAAAAGTGGTCAATAAAGAGAAGCTGAAAAGCGTGTTCATGCAAACATCGTCGGGTCTGCCGTGATATGTTTACAACGGGACTTCTGCTCCTGAACCTCTGCGCACAGCGTCTGCAGGTCGGGGCTGTACGAAGTCACTTTCATCTTTACATGACTGTAAGCTGTCGTCTGTGAGGCGTGAGCGGTGTTTGTTTTTAACGTAGTTCACGGTGGAGAACAGCTGCTGACATAATGTGGATCCGAAGAGCCATAATTGGCCTACCTGGGGCTGAAAGTCTCAATAAATGCACGGCGTTTCGGCGGGTACACCGGCTTCCACGAGTGTGACGCTTATTTGAACGATGAAAAAATAATAAAATATAATTTTATTTTTTTATTTCAATATCACAATAATCTTCCAATTTAGAACTACAAGTTAAAAAAGAACATAAATAAAATACACTTCAGCTAAATACTTCTAATTTATTTTCCCAAACCACGAGGAGCCGCACTGTAAGGACTAAAGAGCTGCAGGTTGCCGACCCCTGCATTAGTGTTAGTCAATGTTGCAACTGAACTGAAAAACAAAAGATTTTGGTCAGGTCCAAAGAAACAAAGTCACTATTAATACAACACAACCCCCCCAAAAAGAGCCATGTAGACCCCGGGCTCTATGGGTCTTGTGCTCGGAGCTTGTTCCTGTGCTGCCATGATTAGTGCCTCTGTGCTGTCTTTCAGTCCAGCTTTGTTCAGCCACTGGTAGGATTTCTGGATGTCAGCCACTTCCTCTGCCTGCTGGTGGTGCAAACTGTGTTGTTCTGAGTTTCATTGGACGTCTTTGTCCAAAGCACCAGACAAAGGGCAAAGTAGATGCATTTGCATCAGCAGGAAAATACACCCCAAACTAGCATCATCATTATACAACTTTAACAACTGCCACTAAATGATACTTCATACACAGACCAGTGTTAGGTTAAGTTATGATGTCACTGGCAGAACATTTATAGAAACAACCTTTGAACTCTGAGTCAGCAGCTCTCTTACATGGTCAGCTGAGCTCCATGATTGAAGAACATTGTTGCTGCAGGTTCATGACTGAAATATGGAGGATATTCTTTGGACCAGTCACTCCTCACAGACACACAGCTGGATGCTGGAGACTGTGACCTCTGACCTCTGCAAACACAAACATCAATAACTGATCAGTTCTCTCTGACAGCCATATGATCAGCTGATCCCTCTGTGATATTGTGTCTGCCTCATAACGCTGACAGGTCAGCCAATCATCAGCCAGTTTTTCTGTCTCTGAATGAACTCAGTTTGTTCTCAGCTCTTCTCTCTGATTCTGCTGCACTGACTTCACTTAAACTTACAGAGTTCAGATCTTAGCAAGAAAACAAGTCAATAAAAATCAAACTCAGATCAAACAGTTTGAACCAATCACAGATCAATGATTCTGTCATGGTTATGTTGAAATGACTAATAAAGTTAGTAGTGTTCTTACATTGTTGCTGCAGGTCCATGACTGTAAGGTGGAGGTGTTTGTGTAACCCCGTCACTCCTCACAGACACACAGCTGGATGCTGCTCCGTCCTCTTCCTCCATCTTCTTGATGTCAGGGTGGAGTTAGTCTGAGAGGTAAACACACACACTCAGAGGTGCTGTTGTACTGGAAGCATCACACTGACGGCTTTCTAATGTTGGAGCTTTGGCCCTAAAGTCCAAACCAGTTATTTTAGAGGCTCAAAGTCTTTAAAAAACACCAAAACCATCACATTATTTAATAAGTACATGATCAGGTGGATGAAGGAACTCAGTGTGTTTGGGATCATCATCATGGTGAGAGCCCACATGTTACGGCTCCTTTGGAGAGAAGCTGAGGATCACTGCAGGAAGTGAGCTCATGAAACCAAACTGCTGTTTGTGAGCAGGATGACTGTTATTGGACCTGCTCTGTGTTCTACATATGATCAATACTTCAAATATCTGTAAACATCTCATCTTATATTTGTTGCACTTGGTCACATCTGTCTTTAAAAATAGATTTTTAATGTCACTGAGAGTTCTTTTCTACCTTTATTGATTTATTTTGGAATAAATTAAATATAAAGGTGCCAAAAACTGCCTGCAGCTTCTGCTCTGTGACAGGAAACTACTGTCAGGCTCAAAATGACTTCAGATTATTCATCACAGAGTGTTTATGGATCACAGGACACGTTACAGTTTTACAGCCTCACGGACATAAAACTCTTAAAGTTTGTTTCTGAAGGGATTTTCAGATCAGACCTGATGTTTCTGCCTACAGCCTGTTTACCGATATAATCAATATCAGACATCAGAGCAACAGAAACCTCGGTGATCAGGACGCCGGGACTGAGAACAGGAAGTGGCTCAAACGTCGCACTTTCATAAAGTCAGCCTGAACTCCACTCACAGTTTCTGTCGCCATTTTAGTTTTAAAATACGTCATGATAAGGGCGGGTCTTACTGTGAACCTGCGCGCTCATTGGCTAATAACTTGAGATTGACAAGTCGTTATCCAATGAGCGCGCGGCTTCTCCCAACATAAAGTAGTTTCCTTTGAAAAACCAAAGTCTGATTATTTTTGCCTCCACTGACGGAGCCTGTTGTTCCCGCCACAGAGACACAGTAATGTCAGAGCGGTGTTAACACTCAGCTGCCTCAGCACAGCTCTCACTCTCCTCCTGCTCTCTCAGCTAAACTCACTTCCTCTCTACTTACAGGAAACCAGCGCTCAGAGGAGCCGACCGGCCTCACGTTTCACCCACAGACACGAACAGTGTGGAATTATTTTATGTCATAAGAAGAAACATATTCATGTTAACACTCGCCTGCCTCAGCTCCACCTTCCTCCTCCTGCTGCTCTGAACGGAGGATCAACACTTTCACTTTCACTGCTCCTCCCTAAACACAGAGGATGCTGGGACTTGTAGTTTTTACCTTGTGTGATATTTATGGCTGTGACACTTGATCACAGCACGAAAACTTCCTGCAAACATGTCACAGGCGATAAAAGTTTCACATTAAAGGTGAAGTTATTTTTCTGTCTCATGTTCAATAAACAGTGAGCTGGGAAAACTGAAGAACAGACTTCAGACGTTCCCTGCAGAGTTTCTGCTGCTCGGTCGTCTGCATGTTGCTGAGACTGAGCTGATGATGAAGCTGTGATGGGTTTATGGCACGTTTGGTTGTGGAGAAGAGTTTTACTGCCGGTGCAGGTGAAATGATCAGAGGTTACAGCCTCTGGTTAAAGTGGAGGCAGCGATCAGGACGGCTGAGCAGCAGAGGTCTCGAGGGTCCTAAAGTGTAAAAGCATCAGTGTTAGTAACACAAAGATCACAGAATGGGATCATCCACACAACACTAACATCTAAATCCACGGCAGGAACTCTTCCAGTGTCCTGAAAAATCTGTGTGCACGATGCTGAGATTAAAATCTGTCTGCTCATCTTAATGCAATATTGTGAAGTTACAATTCTTTTCTGTAAAAAGAATTTTCATTTTTGTATATAAATAAATGTTGATGTTGTGCTTTGGGATCGTGTGCTTCAATTTGACCTATAATGTGCCAAATGACTGCAACAGGCGGCTTAAGGCAATGCCATCCAGAGTAAGGATCTTGTTAGCCACAGTGTTTCTAAGATTTTTACCCCCCGTTACAATAACCTCAGTTTATCTGAACTTAGAAGCAGAAAATTAAAGCTCATTATGTGTCTAAGACATCCCGGCAGTTTAACCAATAAAAGTGGGTATCATATGCATAGCAGTGAAAATGTATGCTATGTCTTCTAAAGCACGTATAATGTAAACAGAACTGGTCTTTGCACAAAAGCCTGTGGAGCTTCATAATTAACCTCAGTGTGTGAAGAGGACTCTCCATTTAATAATAGCTGTAATAAAATGTTCTGGCCGACGGTGTTAAACGCTGCACTTGGGTCTAGCAGGGAAGATTTCAACTTTTCAATATGAATGAAGGCTGAAAACTGATTAGATTAATGTCTGATGATCTTTTCTGTGCTTCTTCAAGTTTGTAACACCGAACATATTAAAGGATGATATAAGGTTCACAGGAAGAGTTTAATTAGACACACATTTACTATTTTTCTTTATACTCTTTCTTTCTTGACATGTTTAATATGCTTACTATCAGAGGAGAAAATGAACCTTGTGTAGTTTAAAAACTTTTTATTTAATCAAACTGTAATGTTGTTGAACTCTGACGGACGTGTCTTTTAATCTTGTCAACAAATCCTTAATCACCTAAATGTGCCATTTATCATCTTGTAAAATGTTCCCTCTGCTTCTGTTGCACATCTCCCCCGACACTCTCTGCTTCACCAGCCCTGTGCAGCTGGTCCAATCGCTGCCTCCTTAAACTGGTGTGTTTAAATCTCTTTACCTCTGTTGTGAACTTCACACAAAGTTTGTGGTAACAAAATCAAACTGAGGAGGATCTGGTTTGAAAAACACACACTTGCGAGACAAAATAAAAACAGACTGCTCAAAGCAAAAGCAGAGCTCACAGCTGGTAGCACAAAACACAGTGACAACGTGCGTATCAGATACCCTCAGTGCCAAAAGCATAAATATCAAAAAATGGGATCACCAAGAATATCCTAAAAATGGCATTGAGGGGGTGTTACAGTGAAATAAAATGAAACATTTTCATCTGAAAATGTTTCATTTTAGTAAAAACAATTCTCTGTAGTTTGATACTGTCGTTACAGACAAAGCGGATGTTTAAAGCCTTTGGACGCACATTTGAAATGCACTCATTCTCCTTATCAGCTGGAAACATTAAAGCCGTAAAATGACACACCCGCGTGTAACAAACCATCTGTTGGGGGTTGTGGATTTGACACCTCAGCATTGTGAAAGTGGGGAAACATGCTTCTGGCTGAGCATAAGATTTCTGCTTACAACTTAGAATCTCAGTTCTAAATGTAATTCAGATGTTTTTTTAAGTAGGGCTAATGTATTATTTGACTTCTAAGGCATACACACACACACACACACACACACACACACACACACACACACACACACACACACACACACACACACACAAGAACAACAACAACAACAACACAGAGAAGAAGAAGAGGGGGTCGTTTTACTACACATCAGAAAAACGCAATCATTCATCTTCCAACTGTATCTTTCTGTTCTGGATTAAGAATCATTGGTTGTTTACTGATCTGTACTTTGGGAGTCACACTGTTGTGATACTGGGGAGAAAAGGGTAAGGTTTGATAGACTAAACCATTACACACAAAACTTGAAAAACCTAAAGAGTGTGTGAGACTGCTAGCTGTGTCGTTCAGCAATAAACTCATCTATAAATGTGTTAGTAAAGAGTGACTTGTACTTCTGTCCCATTAAGCAACGGTTTAACAAATTTCACTGCAAACTATAAAAGTAATCTGGATTTAAATAGAGTGTGCCGGGTGGCGGCCAGGAGCGGAGGCCCTGGCGGACTGACCCCCGGCTGCCAAGACTGGCAATAGGGACATGGAATGTCACCTCTCTGGTGGGGAAGGAGCCTGAGTTAGTGCGTGAGGTTGAGAGGTACCGGCTAGATATAGTCGGGCTCACCTCTGCACATGGCTTGGGCTCTGGAACCAGTCTCCTGGAGAGGGGCTGGACTCTGTCTCAGTCTGGAGTTGCCCCTGGTGAGAGGCGGCGGGCTGGGGTGGGTATTCTAATATCCCCTCGGCTTGCTGCCGGTACGTTGGGGTTTTTCCCGGTGGACGAGAGGGTTTGTTCCCTGCGCCTTAGGGTCAGGGAACGGGTCCTGACTGTCATCTGCGCTTATGCGCCGAGTGGCAGTTCAGAGTACCCAGCCTTCTTAGAGTCCCTGGGGGGGGGGGGGGGGGGGGGGGGGGGTGCTGGAGGGTGCTCCACCTGGAGACTCTGTTGTCCTGCTGGGAGACTTCAATGCTCACGTGGGTAACGACAGCGAGACCTGGAGGGGCGTGATTGGGAGGAACGGCCTCCCTGATCTGAACCCAAGCGGTGCTTTGTTATTGGACTTCTGTGCTAATCACAGTTTGGCCATAACGAACACCCTGTTCGAACATAAGAGTGTCCATAAGTGCACGTGGCACCAGGACGCTCTAGGCCGTAGGTCGATGATCGATTTTGTAATCGTATCAGCAGACCTGCGACCATATGTTCTGGACACTCGGGTAAAGAGAGGGGCTGAGCTGTCAACTGATCACCACCTGGTGGTGAGTTGGATCAGGTGGCGGGGGAGGACGCTGGACAGACCTGGTGCACCTAAACGCGTAGTGAGGGTGTGCTGGGAACGTCTAGCAGAGGCCCCAGTCCGCGAGATCTTCAACGCACACCTCCGGCAGAGCTTCAACAGCATTCCGAGGGAGACTGGGGACATTGAGTCCGAATGGACCATGTTCAGCGTCTCCATTGCCGAAGCTGCTGCGGCCGCAAGGTGGTTGGTGCCTGCCGCGGTGGTAATCCCCGAACCAAATGGTGGACACCAGAGGTGAAGGGAGCCACCAGGCTGAAGAAGGAGTCCTATCGGGCTTGGTTAGCCTGTGGGACTCCGGAGGCAGCCGACATGTATCGACAGGCCAAGCGGAATGCGGCTCGGGCAGTGGCTGAAGCAAAAACTCGGGTGTGGGAGGAGTTCGGAGAGGCCATGGAAAAAGACTTTCGGACTGCCTCGAAGAGATTCTGGCAAACCGTCAGGCGTCTCAGGAGGGGAAAGCGGTGCTCTACCTGCACTGTGTATAGTGCTGGCGGAGCGCTACTGACGTCGACTGAGAAAATTGTCAGGCGGTGGAAGGAATACTTCGAGGACCTCCTTAATCCTACTGACACGTCTTCCGAGGAGGAAGCAGAGTCTGGGGATGAGGGGAATGACCCGCCAATTTCCGGGGGCGAGGTCACTGAGGCAGTTAAACAACTCCTTGGTGGCAGAGCCCCTGGTGTTGATGAGGTCCGCCCCGAGTTCCTGAAGGCTCTGGACGTTGTAGGGCTGTCCTGGTTGACACGCCTCTGCAATGTTGCGTGGAGATCAGGGGCAGTACCTGTGGACTGGCAGACCGGGGTGGTGGTCCCCATCTTTAAGAAGGGGGACCGGTGGGTGTGTTCCAACTACAGGGGGATCACACTCCTCAGCCTCCCTGGGAAAGTCTATGCCAGGGTGCTGGAAAGGAGAGTTCGTCCGCTAGTCGAACCTCGGATACAGGAGGAACAATGCGGTTTTCGTCCTGGTCGCGGAACACTGGACCAGCTCTTTATCCTCTCCAGGATACTTGAGGGTGCATGGGAGTTTGCCCAACCAGTCTACATGTGTTTTGTGGACTTGGAGAAGGCATTCGACCGTGTCCCTCGGGGTGTCCTGTGGGAGGTGTTGCGGGAGTATGGGGTGTCTGGCCCATTGCTACGGGCCATTCGATCCCTATACAACCGTTGCAAGAGCTTGGTTCGCATTGCCGGCAATAAGTCGGACTCGTTCCCGGTGGGTGATGGGCTCCGCCAGGGCTGCCCTTTGTCTCCGGTTCTGTTCATAATTTTTATGGACAGGATTTCTAGGCGCAGCCAAGTGGCGGAGGGCTTTCGCTTTGGTGGCCTCAGAATCTCATCTCTGATTTTTGGGGATGATGTGGTTCTGTTGGCTTCATTGGGTGAGGGCCTCCAGCTCGCACTGGAATGGTTCGCAGCCGAGTGTGAAGCAGCGGGAATGAGGATCAGCACCTCCAAATCTGAGGCCATGGTTCTCAGCCGGAAAAGGGTGGAGTGCCCACTCCGGGTCGGGGATGAGTTCCTGCCCCAAGTGGAGGAGTTCAAGTATCTCGGGGTCTTGTTCGCGAGTGATGGGAGAAGGGAGCCGGAGATCGACAGACGGATTGGGGCTGCGGCTGCAGTAATGCGGACGCTGCACCGGTCCGTCGTGGTGAAGAGGGAGCTGAGTGTAAAAGCGAAGCTCTCAATTTACCGGTCGATCTACGTCCCTACCCTCACCTATGGCCACGAGCTGTGGGTAGTGACCGAAAGAACGAGATCGCGGATACAAGCGGCAGAAATGAGCTTCCTCCGAAGGGTGGCTGGCCTCTCCCTTAGAGATAGGGTGAGAAGTTCGGCCATCCGGGAGGGGCTCAGAGTAGAGCAGCTGCTGCTCCACATCGAAAGGAGCCAGCTGAGGTGGTTCGGGCATCTGACAAGGATGCCCCCTGGGCGCCTCCTGGGTGAGGTGTTCCAGGCATGTCCCACCGGGAGGAGGCCCCGGGGCAGACCCAGGACACGCTGGAGAGATTATATCTCTCGGCTGGCCTGGGAACGCCTTGGTGTTCCCCCGGATAAGCTGGAGGAGGTGGCTGGGGAGAGGGAGGTCTGGGCCTCTTTGCTTAGGCTGCTGCCCCCGCGACCCGGCCCCGGATAAAGCGGATGGATGGATGGATGGATGGATGGATGGATTTAAATAGAACATAGTAGTGCAGGAAACACTAGTATAAGGTGTCTATGGAACAAATCTCCTTCAGCGTTCAAAATGACCAAAGTGAGGCCTACAGGCGTTTCTCTTAGTTGGTTGTGTTCAGGGAAAAAGCAGCTAAATACACTGAGACTGCTCCACATTGTTAGTGAGTTAACTCTGGATATCTGTAGGTTTGTCAAACTTGGAGTGAACAAAAGCAGAAAACAGTAAAAGTTGCAGACAGTGAAAGTCTGGTTTATTTCATGAACACAATGAAACATTTTCGGCAAAGTAGCATACATGATAAATAGATACACATGACACGGACAGTGAGAATTAAAACTCGTCGTCTTACCACATGTTATATTCTGTAAACTTAAAATAAACCACAGAAATGAGTGTTTAGTGTTTTAAAGTCATTATTAAAAACATGAGTCAACATTACTGAAGTGACACTTTAACGATGCTTCACATCACCGTGTTTATGATGATAAAACATGTTCTCTCGTTAGTAGATGTCTGCGCTGACACTTGTCATGAAAATGTCCCAAGCCAGGGTTCCTCTTCAATTACCATTGATCATTAATAGGGTCACAAAAGATTTGTCACATTATCCTCATAAACAAAATGCTTTTATAGAAATCATTGTGACACAAATATTTACAAAAATATTGCCTTTGACAAGATGGCGCGGCCACGTCCAGACGCCTTCCTGACCGCTCCGCTCCGACTATCCACTTTTCTTGTTTTTTACTTATTTTTTGCTCTGGTTTACATCCCAAAATCCTCTAGCCTTATAGTATACGACAGCGGATCACTTGTAAACATCGGTGCCAAGGTTGCACATCTAATCTTGGACACTTTTAAACCTGACCCTTCCTGGCCGCCAGAGATTCTACGCGGCGCGGAGAACAACAAAGGAGCTCATCCGAGGCGCAGAACAAAGAAGCGCCGGGGAAAACGCGCTGGTATTAGGAACAGACTGAGACAGCAGGCGCATCGCGCACCACTGCCCAGTATCCTACTGGCCAATGTACAATCCATGGAGAACAAGCTCGATGACCTAAGAGCAAGGGTCACCTTCCAACGTGACATGAGGGACTGCAACATTCTGTGCTTCACGGAGACATGGCTGACCCCCACCGTGCCGGACCAGGCCGTAACTCCGTCGGATTCATTCTTTGTGCTCCGCGCAGACAGAACGGCAGAGTCGAACAAAACCAAAGGTGGAGGAGTGTGTTTCATGGTAAACAGAAAGTGGTGTGATGCCAGGAGCATTTCTACTCTCTCCAGCGGCTGCTCGCCACATCTGGAGTTCCTGAGCATTAAGTGCCGCCCTTTCTATCTGCCCCGTGAGTTCACCTCAGTCATCGCCACGGTGGTCTACATCCCACCCCAAGCGGACACAGGTATGGCTTTGTCCGAATTACATGATGTGCTGAGCTCGCTTCAAAACAAGGACCCGGGCGCAGCCCTCATTGTAGCAGGAGACTTTAACAAAGCGAACCTCAGACAAGTCATGCCAAACTTTTACCAGCATGTCTCGTGTCCAACGAGAGGGGATCGGATTTTGGATCACTGCTACACGCCATACAAGCAGGGCTACAAAGCTGTCTCACACCCGGCTTTTGAGCATGTTGTTTGTGCTATTCTGTTTAAAAACTATTAGCCTGTGAAACTATTAGAAAAGTGAAATCAGAAAAAGTGTAGGTATTACTACTAATGGGAATTGAAGCAGTTGTAGGAATTGAAATTGATACTCAGCCCTAATCACATTGTCTCCTGTTATTTTTCTTGCAAACCAGGCGAAACAGGATTTAATGATAACATGCAGCAAAACTGAATCCTAAATCATCAAAGCAGCCGTAACAATAACACAAACAACATGTTTAATCAGTAAAAAATATTGCGAAATAAAGAAATCACAGGATAAAATGATTAATTAGGCAAGTTTTTCTTTCTTTAAAATGTTTTCTTTAAAATATTTTGTATTAATCACGTTACAATCGAACAAAAAAGGGAAAAACTAACATTTTAAAGGTGTTATTCAGTTTTTCCTCATGCAAATCTTTAGATCTTTTTTAGGAAACCAAAGTCTTGATGAACCTGCATGAGTGCTCACTGTGTATGTTAACAATGATCAGACGAGTTTCTTTTTTGTTCATTTAAACCTGTTTTATATTTAGTTTTTTTCTAATTTGACTCGATTCACAGAAGATGAAGCATTTGAACTGAAGTTAAAACTAGAATTTCTTAGAGAGACTCCGCCTGAAAGAGTGAAACCCGCATGTGAGATTTTGTGGCCTCTGTGTGACTGTTGGTGGGTCAAAAAGGTTTCAGCTGCACAGCCAGACGTTATTGAGCGAGCCACCGGTTGAGAGGCACACTTCTCGCAGCTCCTTCCTTTCGTCAGACTTTAAAAGAAACATTTATAGGGTTTAGAGACATTAATATTGATACCACCTCTGGAGAGGTTACGGTGTTGTGCCAAAAAGTGACTTCCAATGTTTCTGTGTATTTTTTATGTGTAATATCTTTACGTACGTTGGTAAATAGACTTCGGTTGTCAGGTTAAGGCTGTGTGCAGGCAAGAGTGGAAGTAGAAGGACCCAAAGTGCAGACACTCGGAGGCGGAAAGTAACTCAAAACTCAGCTTTTATTACTGGATGGCAAAAAGTGGCAAAACGTAGTGATGTGACGTTCTGTATTGAGGCTTCGAAGCGTGTGTCGAGTAATGGAGGGGGCGTTTCCGCGAAGCGCGTATCGAGGCTTGCTTCATTTATGGGAGGAGCTGAAAATGATGACGTCCGAAGCCTCGCTGCCCGGCTGTACCACGTGACTGGTTCAGGAAGCGGTTCGAACTTTGCCGCGAGCTATGACAGCGATATAAAACCCTCAGACCCCATTCAAAATGTGGGTGTTTGATGGAGAGTTGCGGTTAGTGAGAGTTAGAGACAGTTTGGAGAGAGGTTGGAGGTTTAGGAGAGTGAGGAGAGAAAGTCAGGAGAGAATGGAGCCAGCTAAGAAGAGGAGGATGTCCTCCCCTGTGTGGGAACATTTTGAGCTTATATCTCCCAACAAGGTATGTAAATTTCCACAGAAGATGTATTTTCATAATACTGATGGTGCAATAAAACCTATGTGAAGCTGTCTGTACTTTTGTACAAGGTGAAGTGTTTGCTATGTGCCAGGGAGCTGGGATATAACAACAACACCTCATCCATGCTTAGGCACTACAGAGCTTTGCATGAGAATAAGGGGAACACCGATTGTGGAGCAAAACCAGGTGAGCCATCAAATGCCATGATAATATAGCATGCTGTAATGTTACTAAATGATATAACAATATTATACAATGCAATAAGTTATGTGTGTGATATTTATATTTGTGCTTTGTCTTTATTGTCTTTCCTCAGGAGAACAATCTCAAATAGATGAAGACCTGGTTAGCATGGTGATTGAGGACTCCCAGCCATTTAGCATTGTGGAGGACAAAGGATTCAAAAGATTTGTTAAATCATTAAATCCTAGCTATGTTCTCCCCACTAAAAAGGTCATAAAAGCAGTGAAAATTTAGTTTTTACAGAATAAAATGTGAACAGGCAGGACTGACGCCTCAGTGTGTAGCTGTCCATACCTCAACGTTACAAAAGCACAACTACTGTCCACACCCCAACCACACCACACCTCACAGTAAATGATCATTTCCATTTTAAGCATTTCCAAATGATCATTTTCCATACTGCCAGTATAAATATACACAGTATACTGCCATCAATACAATATACATGTTTTACACACTCCTTTTGTTGTTGACATTTACAGGCTGTGTGCAAAAGGCCACACTCTTCAAATTCATGCCAGCTATTATTTTTACGTCCAGTAGGTGTCCTGCTAGAGCAAATGAAGCTTCATGAAGCTTCGCGTTGGGGTGAACCAATTGGATGAAAAGCTTCAGTGCTTCATGAGGCTTCATCTGCCCATCACTAGCAAAACGTAACAAAAATCCAAATAACGTTACATGACCAGGCAGCCAGAACACACAGCATAAATGAAAGCAGATCACGACACCGACACAAAGAAACACAGGGCTTAAATACACAGAGGGAGCAATCAGGGAATGGGTAACAGGAGGGAAACACAGCTGGGGCAAATCAGGCCTAACGAGACAAGGGGAAGCAAAACCAGACACATTAACATCAGACATGGACTTTCAAAGTAAAACAGGAAACATAACACAGACTCAGGCAGGCTCTATAACAAAGGGAACAGAGACGTGGGACCAGGGCAGACACAGACACTGGCTGTATCCCAATTCAGGATCTGCAGCCTTAAAGTACGCAGCCTCAACGATCCTCAAGGGCCGCGTACTCAAAGACCGCTAAGGCCGGAAGTGCGAGGCTTGTGAAATGGGACGGTCTAGCCTCCGTTGCGCTGCCCAGGTTGCCTAGCAACCATGATACCAACAGCTGGAAACGTGTCTTACAGCTTTGTTTGACAGAAATGAAGGAGAAAATCTTTTGTGCATTTGTTTGTTTGTTTCTACATGAGCTTTGATCATTCTCTGTAAGATTAAGCTCAGCTATTGAACGGCGTATATTTGAAAGTAAAGGCTTTAAAACCAAGTTAGTACAAACGTCACTGATGTCACATAACTTTGCCGACATGTGGCCAACAGTAATGTTTTAATGTTCTTCGTTATTAAACATTTGCACATAAATAAGTGACATAATATTCAGTACTTACTTAAAGTTTACTCTTCGGGCGCCCCTCATCCGCCGTTTTATTTCGGCAAAATTATCCACACCCACCGCCGCGCTATGCATTCTGGGATATGTTGGGCCACGAAGTCTACACTGCCACGTCCTTAAAATTCAGGGAAATGAAGGACGCATTTGGGGGCCGCATTTCGAGCAGCCTTCGAATTGGGACAGCCTTCGTCGCGTCGCTCTGACGTAATCGGCCTTAAAATGCGGCCCTTAAGGCTGCAGACCCTGAATTGGGATACAGCCACTGACTGGACGTGGGGATACAGCAGATAGGGGAGACAGCAACTATGGAACACAGACAGAAAACCAGAACACTAAAACTCTAACCAAACCCCACCCAGACAACCTAAACTAAGAATAATCCTAAAACCCATAAAGCAAAGCTAGAATATAATGAAATAACAAAATCAAAGAACCAAAAACACAAAACACTGGGTCAACGACCCAGGGACCCTAACATCGCTGAACAGGGTTTACAAAGAGGTTTTATATAGAATTAAAAAAAAATCTGTGTTTCAAGTGTCTTTACAACTCTGTGTTATTGTACTTACATTATAACCAATCCGCTCCTTTATCCCCACTTAAAATATTTTTACTGAACTATTGTAATATTTGCTGCCATTGCTGCTGTCCTCTTGGCCAACTTACTCTTACAAAAGACATGTTTAATGTTAATGAGATTTTTTTAACTACATAAATAAAGGTTATATAAAAGTCGCTGCCAAAAACTGATCGCAGCTTCTACCTTGTTACACGAATGTTGTTTGTGGCTCAAGATGACTTTATGTCATCCATGAGGGAAGCATTTGACATATGTTTCACATATTATAGCCCAACAAGTTACTTATAGCAGTTTAAATACGAGCAATCACTTTTTGGCAAATACCAGAAATCAGTTTTTGGCAGACAATCACTTTTTGGCACAACACCGGTGTCTAGCAGGTTTTATATTTTAGAAAGTTTAAACATCAGCTTAATAGAAGTAGTGTGGTCGTGAGTTTTGCATAAACAAATTTGTGCAAACCTCAATGAAGTGAAGCAACATTATAAAGAAGAGTGAGCCTAAATGACTCCCCAATGATGTGAGAGACTGATAGTCATACAGAAAACAATGACTTTGAGCTGTTGCTGCTAAACGTGCTTCTACAAGCAACTGAATCTTGGAGTGTACTTTGGTTTGTCTGCTCATAAATTGGTGGTTCATGATGATAAATGAACTTCTGAACTGGTTTAACATCAGTGCAGTGGCTGGTCCATTCCTTGATGTATATGTCAACGTTCAAAATGAGCCATTTAAATCAGCTGTGTTGGATCAAGGACACATCTAAACCCTGCAGGACAGCGGCCCCGAGGCCTGGAGTTCCCACCCTCAGTGCAGTGGAAATAGTCTCGTGCCAGTCTTGCTGCTGCCTTTGAGTCTATATTGCCGAACACTGTGCGCACACATTTCTTTCCTTCCTAAACAAACACACATTTGTAAAGGAAAATTTAAATTGAACTCACAGTTGGCGGTTAATCGTTATATAGTTTAGATGTACACCGAGAGACGCATTTAGTGGGACTTTTACACCGCCACAGATTTTCTTCTTCTTTTTGTTACATTATTGACATATACTAGATATTTTAACCTAAGCAGCAACAATCATGTCTCTGGTACAGGCACTTTCCACCATGCAGGTTAAGCTAAAATGTGACTTGAAACAAATTCTGGGTTTCCGTTCCATAAAGGTTCATTTCATCTGGTAAGTTAGCCCCTGAGGTAACAGTCTATGTGAACATAACATACTCACTGACTCACACTCAACTTGACTGATAGTGATTTCCTGAATTAGGCAAAGCGCACAGAGGAAATTCATTTGCATATGTTTGTTTTCACAATCACTGAAATCCAAGTTAGGCATGTTTCCCTTTGTTGTTGTTGTTCTTGACACGAGTGCTTCAGTTATTTTCTCATCAGTATGTTAGGACAGAAAGGATTCTGTTGTGGATTTATGATCATCTCACGTGTGTCCATCTTTCAAACTCTTAGATTGTGTAGACATTAATGCAGCTGTCAGACTGTAGGCCAGTTTCTTTGCACTGTAAGCATTGATTGGATGCTACTGTAGCAATCAGTGCTTACACAAAACGTCCCTGCGTAAACCCTCAGACACACAACAAACAGATCAATAGTATCTGAAATTCAGAGTACGGATCTTTTTACACATTTCTCACAGAAAATCACCTAAATCGCTTTCGTGTGAGATGCACATCATGTTTGCCTCATAAAGACTTGCCCTGTATGTATTCATTTCTTTTGACTTTCACGTGGAATTGTCACCTAATATAACAGGTCCATCAGTAAATGGTGTCTATCTTCAGTTTCTGTCTCCTAGACTTTGTCCCTGTCAGGTTACAGCTGAATAGATAGTCATATCATGCAGAGACTGCATCGTACTATAATGCTCGTATGATCGCGTTTGTCATAAGTGGACTGGTCTTGTTGAAACTTTGCATAAACCTTGCCCAGTAAACTGTGAGTGCTAACATTTCTATGGCATATGCAAATACTTTAGACAAATCCCACAGTTGTCTATATTTGTATATTTGACAGTTTAATGAAGCATTTAGAAATCAAAGGTCAGATTAAAATGCTGTATCACAATAGAATGTGATATCACACAATACAATATTTTTAATATCACACACAGCATGAAAGTTTGCTAGTGTATATTATAAAAATATTACAGTATGTTGGTATAACTTTATCCCCTCCTAGTTTTTAAGATACAAATTTTGGCCCACACTGATTTGTGATCATATTCCTCTGTCCACTAAATGAAGATGGAGGCTCTGCTCTTTATTTCTGTGTTTCTCTGGAGAATCCTGGTAACATGATGGCTTTCTGTCTCTAAACACACACGAGCTTAACTCCGAATGAACATGATCAGAGTTCATTGAACCAACTCTGATCAGTCTTTTCTAAGGGTTTCAAGCCTTTCTTGTTCGAGCCTCTCTTTGTTGTTGCTACAGTTATGTGTAATTATTAATAGTATTGCAGATGTTAGCCTCTGCCTGCAGTGTTGATGTGGGTAAAGGCTTTAACCATGGATTAGCGGCAGGTCCCAGCTTGTAAATTGTGGAGCATTAATGCCCACTCCAGCTCCTATAACCAAATATAAACAGTTGGGATGAGAGTTAGCTCAAGCCACTACAACAGCCAGCAAGAATGATCTGTTCATGCTAGCATTAACAGTGCCTATACACATAGCGACACATGGGGGAGGGGCCTAACTAATAACCAAGATGACTACAGGCTTGGAGGTGCTAAAAGTCAGATATACCAGGAGCAGTTTGGGCTTTAGAACAAATTTTGTGTAATTATAACAATTAGGGTTGCCAACTCCCTGAAAAATAAATAAGGGACACCTCGTGGCCAGGGCTGGGCAACCCAGTTCACCCTTCCCAGTGTGGTAGCTCTTTTTTTTGTGTGTGAAATTATTTTTTAAGCATTTGACTTGAATTTGATTTAAGCAGATGCATATTCTTTGTGATATGACCATATGGGAAACAAATGATCATTTAGCCATTTATTTTTAGCTCAAAATGACAACATTAACACAGTAAAACAGGTCTCTTTCTTAAACAGAAGCCTGTCATGCTTAACTTTTGAGAATATAAGTAAATCTTTCTTTAAAAGAACTCTGTCCTGCTTAACTTAAAATTATATAAATTAATAGAAAACAATAGAACAAAAATATTCTTGTAACAGTGCACATTTAGTGCATTTAGTACAATTGGCTTCAGTTGAGGTATTATTTCAGCTTTTCTAATGCTAATCAGCTGCTCCTGTTTGTAAACCCGCCTGTTCCCATGATTACGCATCTTAACTCATCATCATTATTCACCTATGTATTACTTTTATGTATTAGTGATCTATTTGTTGTAATCATCTATCCTTGCAGTTGTTTCTTACACAAAATAAATTATATTATCACACTTCTGGCCACATAGCGCTGATATTCACTGCACATGCCCATATTAACCTTAACCAGAGGGTTTAAAAAACAAACCAGTGTTTACATACCATATCTGCTTCTGCCCTGGCCTGGTGGACAAAAAAATTGGTTAAGGGTTCCCCGAGCTTTCACGCCCCTCATGTTCTTCTTGTGCCCACCATTAGAAGCATGCCTATGGAAAAAGTGCGCTGGCACACAGTGCAGTGCGCTTTAAAGGTGTTATTGTGCACTTTCCCAGCCAGGTGTTTCCCTTTTCCCATTCCTCCCTGTACTTTTGCAGCCTTTTTTTTCTTTCTCTGAGGGGAACAAACATTGCTGCTCTAATGCTGGGCTTACACTGTGCGAGCTTCCATGAGGTGCTATAATGGAGACTGTCCTTTTCAAGGAGTTTCTCATGTCTTATCCTACTTTTTTCTTTTTTTTAATTAACAGGAGTGAGAATTTGAAATCCTCTATATTGACATGATTACATTTCTTCTATTAAATGAGAAGTACATTTTGAACACAGTATAGTGAACACAATATCCAAGAAGCTAAATCTGGTGAAATGGTTTCTTTAGCTGTCAGCTTGAAAGGCTGATTGGGGTATTTTTGTCACCTTGCATGCGGGTGGCATGGACACCCGACTTTTGTGTGCATTTATCAAAAAGCTTGGATGATTTTGAAGATCAGTGGCATTCAACTCATGATCAGCGTTCAAGTTTTCTTAAAATCTTGTAACATGATAACTAGAAAGAAGACAGCTAGGATTTTCAAACTGATCCATAGATGGATCTACTATGAAGCTGAGGGACAGCACTGCTTAAAAGATCCTTTTTAAATGACTCCAGCTGTCTGATTTAATGAGACCACGTGTGCTCAAGTTTCCTGCTCTGACTCGGCCTCAGAATGTCTAGAGGCAGAAATCAAGCACACTCAAAGGAAATAAGCGTATCAGTGGGCATGTGCTCAGCACGCAGAGTGGGAGTGACTAAAGGTGCCACTGCAGAGCATCGCAGTTGTTTCGTGTGATTAAGTTGTGTGTTTATGAACCTGTGAGTGTTAGTCCTTTTGGCAGGATGACTCGCATGAAGCTGTTATAATTGTTTGTGCATGTTAAAGTTATGCCTCAGTTCTTTGATACCATGTTGGTAGGATTATTTGGCACTAAGTTAATAGCAGTGGCTGTAATCTCCCGCAGTCATTACATCCAGCGGTATTACAAATAAAGGACTTTTCTATTGTTTAGTTTAACTGTGGCTAGCTTGCCATGTCCGTGCCTTATGATTGGCAATTTGTATGACGTGCTATTTAGGCAATATATGAGCTATAGTGACCCCTTGTGGATATTGTGAGATATTGCTGTGTTGAGTACATTATGTTTTCAATTGTTTTTCTAGTTATTTGTGACTCTACTAATGATAAAATTGCCTGTTTCTGTTTCCAGAAAACCATTGCTCATAGTCCCACATACTATACAATGATAAGTTCAAGTATGGCTGTACCTAATTTGGATTAAGCCTGGCAAGCACTTTGATGTAAACATTTCTTCTGTGGGACTTAAAGACAGTTAACCCAACTCCTGGACTGCTGCAGTCTTCCTGACAGAAAGCTTAGGCCAGGCTTGTATGCCCAGTATATATATTCTATAACGTGTGTAACTACTTCGTTTAGTTGTTTTTGTTTGGATTTAGTTTAGTTGTTTTTCTTTTCAGTGTATTTCAGTGTCAGTAATTTGTGTAGTGCTCACTCACATTTTCAACTGGAAAAGACCTGCAATAGAAACGTATTTAGGAGCAAACAAGTGAATGAAAAGTTTGACATCATGAAGCCCAAACAGCACCTAGTTTTCAACAAAAACACATAACATAAGAGCAGCAGTGACGATGCAGCTGACACACATGAACCCATTTAAACTGGTCCCAGTGATTTTAGCCTAACTTGAGTCTTGAACCATTGGGGCAAATGAAAAATTCCAGCAGTTCTTGAAAGCAGCAACTCTGTGCTTTTTTGTGATGTTAGGGACATTATGGTAACTCGAGGCAGAACACCATCCAAATCTTGGTAAATAACACATGAAAGAACAAAACAAACAAACATGGTAAAAAGAAGCCAAACGTGTGATAACATTGTTCCATCACGCTCACTCACTATTCTCTCAACCTTTGCCTTCACGGGGCTGCTGCAACAATGTACCTGGGATTACCGTAATGATGCAAATATTAATGAAAAGTGCAGAGTTGCTGCTCTCAGGAATCATTGGACTTCTTTTAATTGAGGAAATGGATCAGGAGTTACGGTAGTTACAGATGTTTAATACAACCCTAGAAAAGAGCTTTCTGTAGTGCTGTGCGATACGGAAAGATGTTTTATGTATCCGATACAAGTAAATACAGGGCTGATATGATCTATACTTTTTAATGTGGATGATGCATCATCAAAATGCCAAATTGTTTACATTTTCATGACCTTTACGTTGTTTTTTAGGGGGCTTCATCCTAATGATTATTAATGAGTTAAAACCGAGGACAGAAATAATAAAAGGATTTAGTTTGTAGCCCATAGTTTAAAAACAGTAATCACACATTATCCCTTTCTTTAACAGCAACACAAAAGGATCATTATATTCCATTAAATCTGAGCCATATTATATTCAGTATCTTTATTTTAATTTCAGTAAATGTTTTTATTTAAATGACATGTTTCAGTGAGATAAATGTGTTATTTCAAGGTCGTTGCATCATTTTTACTTTTTGAGTTGGCTAAAATAAGAATTAGCCAGTTGCACTTTAAAGTAATATAACCAACATATCGCCACAGTTATCTACCTGGATATTCTTCAGAGCATGCTTTCTTGCATGTGACAACAAGAGACCTCTCGGTTGTCTGGTGGAGCATTTAGCGCCTCGCTACATGTTTCCAAAGAGTAAATTCTCGACCGTCTCACACTTCTGTTTAATCACTTTTCTGTTTGGCGTTTATTCAGCTGTGTGAAAACTGTAACTTCAGCCAAACCAAACAAACAACACTGAAAAAAGCCAAACGATAACATTTTTACGTGATCTAAGTGACTTAAATATCATGTTTAAACCTGAACAGCCAAAGGCCGTGGGGGTCCAAAAACGATGTGCCGGGAGTCCGCTGTTCTCGCCGGCTCTAATGACCCTCGACCTCCCGGTTAGCTATCCAGATGGTGGGTAACAGACGTCTCCAAAAACGTCAGAGCACTTTTGCAAATATGCGATATCTTGACAAACCGAGCAGATATTTGAAGTTTACACTCCTACATTCTCAAACAGGAGCCCCAGCAGAGATGGATGGCTGGCGCGGCTCTCCGGAGCCCCCAGTCAGAGCAGATGCAGGGCCAGCAGGTGTGGAGACCCCTGGCTGAGGCAGCTGAAGCTGTGGGTGGCTGTCAGCCAGCTCAGGATGCCTTTTGGGCTGCAGCAGCATAAAATCCTCAGCAGGCTGGGTAAGCTTGCGTGAGCTCTCTGTGGAGGCTGTTGCAGCTGAGATGGCTCACCCGAGCGGTGCAAACTTAGTTACCTTCAAGGCTCCAGAGTCAGCTGAGGTCAGCAGCTCAGCCTCTGGGGAGGTTACAATCCCTGGAACAGCCAGGTCTCTACAACCAGAAACAGTCTTTGCATGTGCAGCTTCAGAACCAGACTTGAAGTTCCAGTTAGTGTCCGATGTCCCAGAAACACTCAGGTGCTCACTGAGCAATCTCTTGAGGCCAACACTCAGAAAATCAAACAGTCTTTGAGCCTTTGTGGGAACATTTATCGTCTCTGCTGGAAAGGTGGAAACATCTGGGAGATGCAGCCTTAACACACTGGGCTTCACAAGTCCTTGGAGGCAGCTCACTAAACTCAGGGATGCAGACAAAATCAGCACTTGCAGGAACACAATGTGCCCTCTCACAATGAGCTTGGAAGCATAAACTGAGTTTTCCTCACTGACTGTTTTAGACAGGATTGTGGGAGCAACACAAAAAGCAGCTTCAGCTGGAAACACACAGTTTAGTGTCTTTGCTTCTCGCTTTAAGTCACAATAAACAGGAAACTCATTGTGTCTCATGTCAGAATCCCTCATATACAGGACAGGAAGAGGCGGAGCTTATTTCCTGCAGGGAGCGGTTAGCAGTCTGTGTCTTTCTCATTTCTGACTCCTAAAGAGCTGAAAAACACAGGCTGTTATTGGCTGGCTGACACTGGGATTAATGTCCTTGAAGCCAGCAGTCTTTAATGTCCAGGTTCAGAACGGGCAGGTGAAAAACAGTCCTTTATGTCCTCTGATGTTCAATAAACTGTCCTGATTACTGAGGGAGCAGAGAAAGTGTCTCCATCACTCACCACAGCTGGATGCTCTGAAATCCTGGAATCCAGCTGTGGAGAGGAGCGCCGGCGGCGTGGACGCAGTTTAGTAATCAGGGAACAGGAGAGGAGGGAAACACAGCTGGGACCAATTACACACACGAGACAGGAAACAGTAACACAGGACTGTCAAAGTAAAACAGGAAATATAACACAGAGTCCAAAGTAAGGAGACGTGGGACACAGTGAAGACACAGAAACAGAAACCAGAACTATAATCACAAAACAAACTCAGAAACATAAAGAGTGAATCAGCTGATTCAGTGTTTGTGACAAAAACATGGATCCTGGTTAATAACTTTTATTTGTTTGTTTCTGTATTATTTTGTGTATCGTTCTTATGAGCTGTTGTTTTTTCAGTGAAATATTATTTCATTGTTTTAAGCTTTTTGTTGACTTTGAAGTGCTTAAGTTGATATTTTTGAACATTTAATTTGTTCGATTATTGTCGAGTCGATAAAACTGTCAAACGCACAGCTGCTTCCAGCATGGCCGGAGGAGAGGTGGCCGAGCAGACGCACAACACACACAGCTCACAGGTTTGCATTTCTAGATATTGCAGATGTTGCAGAAATTGAGAGTAAAGAACTCAGAGATCCAGCGCTGTCTCCTGCCCCTTATTTATACACCACAACACAACGACAGGCGTAACTCACACAAACGGGTAACATGAGGCTCAGATGCTTTGGACGTGTTCACATATACTGGACACAGAATGATGAAGATGGAGCTGCAGGAAGGAGGAAAAGAGGAAAAACACAGAAAAGATTCACAGATGTGGTGAAAAAGGACACGACAGCTTCTGTTTGTTAGTTTGGTTTTTCTTTATTTGGTAAAGATTCAGAAATAAAGAGAAGATCACATGTTTGAATATTATATTAACGTTCTGTAATTACAACAAGTTGTAAAATCTTTCCAGAGTGAGACAGAGACTGTGCAGAGACTGTAGAAGGACAGAGCAGCAGCAGAGCAGTCCAGATACACTGATGATCCTCTGTCAGATCCAGAGGGACACACAGGGCTGATGCTGGACTCTACATTGTGTCTGACAGTGGAGCTGTTCTCAGAGCAGTTCACTCTGCAGCACTGACAGTCATCTGCACTTCATTCCTCTGTCAGTCACTGCTGGATGAAGCTCTCCTCTCCACCTCCCAGTAACATGGCCCAGTCAGAGCGTCTCTACACACAAGCTGCTGCTGCTTCAACCTCTCTGGATCATCAGGACACAGCTGCTCCTCTCTCAGCACACACACCGTCCTGTTTATTGCCACGACATCCACCTGCAGAGAGAAGGAGGAAGAGCAGAGGAGATAAACGAGTGTTTCCAGAGACTCTTCATCAGCTGTCAGTCAGTGATGCAGCACATCCAGTATAAAGAGCAGCAGGGACGTCAGTGCTGGGACTGTACTAGGACTCATTGTTGCTTCACTTTTTCTAATCTTTGGATTTTTATTGAAGTTGCTGAAAATGTTTTTCCCTCCTAGTTTGAGTTTGGACTTTCATTCATTAGAAGAACCTTGGTGTGTCCACTCTGAGCTCTGTAGGAACCCCAACAACAAGCCCAACAATCCAGATGGACGGTTCCAGCTGTTAACTGGAGGAATTCCATCCAAACATCTGCTCTCACTAAATTCTTCCTCACCTACAGACTGTGTTCTTCACTGCTTTAAACTTGGAAATCAATGCAGTCATTGGTCTGCGTGCTGCTTTGTTCAGAGAGCTGATTGGCTGTTGACAGTGTTTGATCAGCGCGTGTCAGCCGTTACTATGGTGACCATAAAGGTGAGAAACAGGAAGTGTTTGTGTCCAATCCTGAAGCCTGTCACCGTTCTCCTCTCACAGCTTCACTGAGAAGCTGCAGCTTTACAGGAAACACTGGATCTTTGTTTCATACTGACTGTGTTTAGTACAATACTGCTGACAGCACCACCCACTCACTCCATCACTCTACTTACACCAGAGTCTCCAGTCTGTAGTCTGGACTCTGCTGAAGATCAGACAGCTGCTTCACATCTGGATACTTCAGGTTGTTGTTCAACAGGTTCAGCTCTCTCAGATGGGAGGGGTTGGACTTCAGTGCTGCTGCCAGATAATCACAGCTGATCTCTGACAAACCACAGCTCTGCAATCTGTATAAAGAATGAAAGATGTAAGTTTATTAGACAAAGTGCTTGAAATCATTCAGTGTTTCATCATCTGTTCAGAGCTGAAGAAGGTTCAGAATGTAGAAGTTTAGAAAATGGAAACTCCAAACAGCTGAAGCCAACAGGAAGCAGCTTCAAACAGGAAACTGTGCAGAGTTTCAGACTATATGTCCTGATGCAGCCAGTTGGATTTTGGAGATTTGAATCTCTGTTCTGTGACTAAGTCCTTGAATCATTTCTTCCAGTTGGTCCAACAAGACAGACTAAGTATTGGACATGTGTTGTGGCTCCATCAGGGGAGCTTCTAAATGTGATGTGATGGCCCCTCTGGGTCTGTCAGGTCACAGCACCGAAGAGAGCTCAAACTGGGCACACAGCTGTTCCAGTCTGGACCAAAGACTCTATACTGGGACTGAGGGACTGCTTTGACTGCACCCACTGGGACTTTTTAAAGGCTCATGTTCTCACTTAGATCATCGATTTCTACTGACATTTCTTTCTGGGAAAAATGGGGATTACTTTGGAAACAGGAAGTATTTTCCCCAATAAGCAGCCCTGGATTAGTAAATCACTCCAACATGTTCTCAGGCAGAAGAAGCTGTCTTGTTATGAGGGAGAGAAGAAAAAGATTGAGGCACAGAAACCTGTTGAAAGAGAGATAAAGCAGCTAAAATCAGGTGTAAAAGTAAAGCAGAGGATGAGCTGAATAAAGGACACTCAAGGCTGGCTTGGAAAGGAATGAAGTCCATGGTGGGGATGCAGAACAAGGAGCAAAGATGAATGTGATGCTGAATCAGCAGAAGACTTGGACTCATTTGATTCCAGCTTTGATATCATTGATTTCAATGAAGAGCTTTGTGATTGTAGCAAAGGGCTGGTAGCTCTGAGAGTCCCACTGATGAGGTGTTTGTGTGGAAATCTCTTAGTGGGACCAAAGAGAGAAAAAGCCCTGGTCCTGATGCTGTGGGAGGGAAATGATTGAAGTGTGCTGTGAGGAACTGACTGGGAGATTTTCACACATTTTCCAGTCCTCCTTGGAACAACAGGAAGTTCCCAGCATATGGAAACAAAGGTTAAGTGTCCTATGGCACTCAGTGATGATGGTGCTGCGGCCCCACCACCTCCACCTCTTTGTAAAGGAACTAACTGTAATCTGAAGCTTCAAATGGAACTAAGACTTCCTCCACTAGGTGGCAGTGTCTGATGAGAAAGTGTTAGTGGAGCTGGCCTGGAGTCAGAAACAGGAAGATGCAGGATTTGGGCTGAAATGGGCAAAAGTGGTTAGCACTAGTGCCTTAGAGCAAGAAGGTTGTAGGTTGAAGCTTGTTGGTCAGCTGGGCCTTTCTGTGGAGGTTGGATGTTCTCCCACAGTCCAATGAAATGCTGCTTAGGTTCATTGGTGCTTCTACATTGGCTGTAGGTGTGGATGTGAGGGAGTGCTTCTCTGTCTCTCTGTTGGCCCTGTGATGGACTGCTCACCTGTGCAGGTGGACCACGCCTCTTGCCCTATGACAGCTAGGGCACAGGCTGCAGCCCTGTGAGCCTAAGCTGAATAAACAGTTAGCAAAAATGATCCATAGATGGCCTGAAATCCCCCAGTTAGCAGTTTGGTAGATAGCTATGACATGCTAATCCCATCCAGCAGCTGTATTCTACCTGTAAGCTGATCCCTGCTGAGCCAAAGCACTTTTTCATATACAAATTACAACCTTTAATAGAAACCTATTGGTCAGCATCTTATTAGCCTGCTGTTAGCTTCATTCCACAGAAAACTGAGAGAAACTAACAGAGTTGATAAAGAACAAAGAGAAATGTGCTGATTTAAAGCCTTTGAAGTGCTTCAGATGATCTCTGTCCACTTCTGTCCACTCATTCATTCATGTAAGCTTTCTAATGCAGCTTTGATCTTCACAGTCTGCTTGATGAAACTCATTCTAACCCTGAATGTCAGAGTGTTCCTCCTTCTCTTTCCCATCATTCATGCTGGCAGTGGAGGAGATTTGGATGTTGGACTGTGTTTTGGATGATGTGTGTATGTTTGTGTTGGACTGCTGTCTGTAAAGCAAACGCACATTTTGCTTTGGATTTCAGTGTCACACAGACTTTAAGGTGCAATGAAGAGTTTGAGAGTTTCACAGTGAATTTTCCAGTGGAGGATTTTTCTTCTTCTTTGAAGGTTTGAAATGTGAACATTGTTCTGCTGCAGTCAATGGACTAAACCAGAGAAGAAGAAAACAGACTTTACCATGAAGATCCTCAGTGTGGATCAGTATAATATCAGCCTGATGTCTGCAGTTTAGTGTCAGCACAACTTTCACATCATATTCATCTCAGCACAACTAAAACATGCTGACTGACCTCAGAGTTTCAAGTTTACATCCTGGACTCTCCAGGAAACCACACAGATGCTTCACTCCTGGATCCTGCAGCTTGTTGTTGATGCTCAGGTCCAGCTCTCTCAGATGGGAGGGGTTGGACTTCAGTGCTGCTGCCAGATAATCACAGCTGATCTCTGACAAACCACAGCTCTTCAATCTGTATAAAGAATGAAAGATGTAAGTTTATTAGACAAAGTGCTTGAAATCATTCAGTGTTTCATCATCTGTTCAGAGCTGAAGAAGGTTCAGAATGTAGAAGTTTAGAAAATGGAAACTCCAAACAGCTGAAGCCAACAGGAAGCAGCTTCAAACAAACACAACAAGAGAAAAAACTCTGAATGTTTCACATTAAAGTCGTACATTTCTCATAAAAACAGGACAAAGACTTGAAAAAGTCGTGTTTTTCCTTCCAGGAACCACATGGCTTCACTTTTAAAGGTGAAGTGTGACAGAAATGGACATATTTGAAGTCCAACACCTTTTTCCAGTCACATTATTAAAGCAGACAAACTACAAGCTCATTTTCATTCCAACAAGTCATCTTCTGACCTGGACTAACAACACTGGTCTCTATGTGCAGCTGGCTGTGAGACCAGTGCTCAGGGAGCGTCTACAAAGTGCAACACTGAAAGAACATCACACACTCATTTGCTTCCAGCACTTTCACACAAACATCTACTGTCATTATTGTCACCAAACTCTGTGGATCCTTTATTGCAAATTCAAATGGGATCAAATGGTCAGACAAAAGAGGCTTATGAGGAAATATGATGAAATGTTGTGTATTAGCAGCAAGTTATTGAATCATTTTCCTCAGAAACCAAACAAAATGATTGACAAACATGTTTTTACAAACTCAGTGTTGGACTTGGATCAGCAGGATAAGCTGATGTTTAAAGGCATTTGAGTCTCGCTGTATGAGAGTCCAGTTCTTACTCAATATTTAGGGATGATGTTCTTTCAGTGTTGCACTTTGTCGACGCTCCCTGAGCCTCACAGCCAGCTGCACATGGACCAGCTGACATTACCCAGCATTAGAGGCGGCTGTAAAAAATTCATGTTCCCATTTAAATGGTTTTAATTTGAATAAAACGATGTTGATTCATTCAATCCTGAATCGATGTTTAATATAAATGTATTTTGCCAGAATCTCAGGTTAAAGCTCACAAACTATTTCAACAAGCAGCAAACAGATAAAACAGTAAATGAGAGCAGCTAAACACACAAAGATGGAAACACAGAGCGTGGATCGTTCACTCGACGGCACGTACACGGACACGCCGTCGGGGCTGAAAGTGGACAGCTCACAGATCCTGAAGCTGCAGGTTTCATCTGTCTCCAACCAAAACTGAGTGAAGCAGCAGCAAAAGAAGATCCAAACTCTGCTTCACGTTTGATCAATATGCTCATGAATTCTCTCTGACTTTGGCTGTTCCTGCCTGCACAGCTCTCTCTCTCTCAGTGTACTCCAAGAACAGCTTCAAACATCTGTTTCTGCATCATTCACTGTTTATTAGCCACCAGTCTGCTGTTGTGTTCAGTGCTGTCGGCCTCTGACAGTAAAGCCTCATTTCTGCTGTTCCATGGAAACTTTTTAAAATGATGACAGATTACAAACTCTCAGCTGTGTCTGTAATCAAACCTCTGTAACTTTGCTTCACTTCAGCAGCATCAGCTCATGTTCACATGTTGCTTCATGGTTTGCTTCAGTTTTTGATCGACTGCAGAATATTTTGAAGGTTATCTGCTATAAAAAGCCAGAAGAGGAAAATCTGCTTCATGTGTTTCTGTTTGATCCTCAGTGACTTTGACACAAAGGCCTCTGCTGTGATGATCACACCTCTGATCAAGTCTCACAGTGTCACAACTGATAAATGATCAGAGTTAGAATATTTCTGACTGTCTGCTGTGTGCCGTGACCTTTGACCTGCTAAAGACAGTCAGCTGTGGATTATTCATTGTTGTGTCTGATACTTAGAACTGTGAGGAAGAAGCTACACAGTTAATCAGGGTCCCCTCTCTCTGAATCAGGAAAGGTGGGCAGGCCGCGTGTGGGCCGCGGGCCATACGTTGAGTATCACTGTTTGAAATGTGAACATTGTTCTGCTGCAGTCAATGGACTAAACCAGAGAAGAAGAAAACAGACTTTACCATGAAGATCCTCAGTGTGGATCAGTATAATATCAGCCTGATGTCTGCAGTTTAGTGTCAGCACAACTTTCACATCATATTCATCTCAGCACAACTAAAACATGCTGACTGACCTCAGAGTTTCAAATCGACATCGTGGATTCTCCAGCAAATCACACAGATGCTTCACTCCTGGATCCTGCAGGTTGCTGTAGGTTCCACTCAGGTCCACCTCTGTGGGATACAAGGGGTTGGACTTCAGTGCTGCTGCCAGATAATCAAGGCCAATATCTGACAAACCACAGCTCTTCAATCTGTATAAAGAATGAAAAATGTAAGTTTATTAGACAAAGTGCTTGAAATCATTCAGTGTTTCATCATCTGTTCAGAGCTGAAGAAGGTTCAGAATGTAGAAGTTTAGAAAATGGAAACTCCAAACAGCTGAAGCCAACAGGAAGCAGCTTCAAACAAACACAACAAGAGAAAAAACTCTGAATGTTTCACATTAAAGTCGTACATTTCTCATAAAAACAGGACAAAGACTTGAAAAAGTCGTGTTTTTCCTTCCAGGAACCACATGGCTTCACTTTTAAAGGTGAAGTGTGACAGAAATGGACATATTGAAATCAATGATATCAAAGCTGGAATCAAATGAGTCCAAGTCTTCTGCTGATTCAGCATCACATTCATCTTTGCTCCTTGTTCTGCATCCCCACCATAAATATAAAGAGGCAAAACTCACATTTTCCAAAATCCTCTTTAAGCTTCGACAATAAAGGAAGATAGTTTTATACAAGTCTTTGTGGTTTTCTTGTCACCCAGATGCCCGAGTACTTAAACTTGTTATAGCTGGGTTTAAAAGGGGCTAAAATACACAAAACTCCCCAGTTGTCGTACAGATAGACTTTGCCTCGCTCTTCCCAAAATTCACATTATATCCAGAAATTGTCCCAAATTCCTTAAGTATGCATTAAGGTGAACTTGAGGCTCTTAAAAGCGCCTATAAATAAAACGTATTATTATTATTATTGTAAGTCTATCCAAAAGTTTGTGGAGGCTGTTCGATGGGTTGGAAATAAATAAAATCATGTCGTCGGCATAAAGAGAGACTTCATGTTCGATACCCCCTCCATGTTTTCCCTCAACACCAACACATTGTCTCAGAGCAACAGCTAGCGGTTCAATGGCAAAAAGGAGACAGAGGGCATCCCTGTCCTGGAGGGCAGATTATTGTTAGTCTGGACGGCTGTTAGAGGGGAGCAATACAATACTTTTATCCAAGATACAAAATTAAAGCCACATTTTTTAAGCGTATAAAAAAAAATCCCATCTCACCCGATCCAACGCCTTTTCTGCGTCAAGCCAAATTACAGTTTCCAATGTATCACCTTTAACATGGGTATAAATGATATTTAATAGAGCTCTAATGTTCAAAAAAGAGTGCCTAATAAAGCCCGTCTGGTGAAATAATGGAGGACAAATACTTGTGTAAGCGACGGGCCAACACTTGAGCCAGGATCTTGGTGTCTGTGTTGAACAAAGATATTAAACGACATGAACGACAATCTAAATGGTCTTTTTCCTGTTTTACAATTAAACACATCACTGCTTGATGCATTGTTGGAGGCAACGACTGTGAGAGGAAGGATTCTTCAAAAGTTGATTTTAACAGTGAATTCAGTCGGTCAGAAAACTTTATGAAAAAATCAGATGGATACCCGTCGGGGCAGCAGATTTTCCAGACTGCATGCTCCGTACAGCCGTTTCAATTCCAACATTAGAGACAGGTTCCTCCAGACTAGCGATCGCATCTTCTCCCAAGGAGGGAATATCAAACACCTTATTGAAATCATTGTAGATCTCAAGGATAGTTGGTTAGCTGTTCTTAGTCGTAGCTGGTGAGCTGATAACTCGCCTGTTTTTTCTCCATGTTCATAAGCGTAGCTGCAACTTTGACTCAGCTTCTTTTGTAGATATGAGATTGTATTCAGTTTGTCATTGTAACCGCTGTGTATATAATACAGGCTCAGGAGAGTGGCTGTACACAGCATGTAGTTTAGTCATTTCATCAGCTAACTGAGAGAGGCGCTCGGTCCCTATTTTATTCCAACCGCCCCCAACATGTCCGGCTGGATAACCACTGCTCATCTACCATCACAATGAACACCGGTATACCACAAGGCTGTGTGATGAGCCCTTTCCTCTACTCCCTCTTCACCCACGACTGCAGACCTGCTGATGGTTCCAACACCATCATTAAGTTTGCAGATGACACCACGGTGATTGGCCTCATCAGTGACAACGATGAGGCCGCCTACAGGGAGGAGGTGGATCATCTGGCTGAGTGGTGCGACAGAAACAACCTGCTGCTTAACACTGAGAAGACCAAGGAGCTCATCGTGGACTACAGGAGGAATGCTGACCCACATCCACCCATCCACATTAAGGGGACAGCTGTGGAGCGTGTGAGCAGCTTCAAGTTCCTGGGAGTCCACATCTCCGAGGATCTCACCTGGACGACCAACTGCTCCAAGCTGGTCAAGAAGGCTCACCAGCGCCTCTTCTTCTTGAGGACTCTGAGGAAGAACCACCTGTCCTCAGACATCCTGGTGAACTTCTATCGTTGCACCATCGAGAGCATCCTGACCAACTGTATAACAGTCTGGTACGGGAACTGCTCTGCCTCGGACCGGAAGGCGTTGCAGAGGGTCGTGAAAACTGCCCAGCGCATCGCCGGAGCACCACTTCCTGCCATAAAGGACATCTACAGGAAGCGGTGTCTGAAAAGGGTTGTGCGGTCAGCTGAGCGCACCATCCGCTCCGAGCTCCCTGACCTGCACTCAATCTACAGCAGGCGGTGCTGGACCAAGGCCAGGAAGATCGTGAAGGACCTCAGCCATCCCAACAACAGACTGTTCTCTCTGTTGAGGTCAGGAAAGCGATTCCGCTCCCTGAAGACCAACACAGAGAGACTGAGGAGGAGCTTCTTCCCGCAGGCGATACGGTCTCTCAATCACACCACCACACAGTACTGACCCACACATATGGTTCTTACACACACACTGGACTTTCTGGACATTGTTTTTGCACAACACTGGTCACTATATTCTTCATTTCCAGTTAATACTTGTACAGCTGCTGTTATTGTGTATATATTTATTTATATTTAGATTTCTTCATACATTCTTATATAGTTCTATATTGTGTATTGTGTATTTTGTTGTACAGTTATTTTATTTTCAACTTTAATTTATATATTTTATCTTATTCTTCCCAGTTAAATTTACCCTTCATTCTAATTTGTGTTGTACAGTTATTTCATTTTTAACCTTAATTTATATTTTATTCCTTCCTAGTTAAATTTACCCTTTTTAATTTTTCATATTTATTTCCTATCTTATTCATAGCCTTTCCTTTTTTGTTTTCTTTAGGTCACGAGCAGTTGTCCAAGCATTTCACTACATATCGTACTGTGTATGACTGTGTACGTGACAAATAAAATTTGAATTTGAATTTGAATTTGAAAAGGGCTGGGAAAATCATCAAAGACCCCAGTCACCCATCACATGGACTCTTCACCCTCCTGCCCTCCGGGAGGCGCTACAGGAGCCTCCGAACTAAGACCACCAGGTACCGGAACAGCTTCTTCCCCACAGCTGTCAGACTCCTGAACTCTGCCTCCTGACATCTGACCCACGTTAAACTCATGGACTGAACATACACACACCCACAATGGACAACTGTACCCTCAAACACACAATAATAACATGGACTGAATCACCACTCACAACCACCAGCACTTTATATAGCCTCTGTAGAAACTATCTACACCCTCACTTATCTTAACTGCACTACTGTATAGCTCTGTGTAAATAATCATTCTGTACATTCGATAATCTTTAATCCTACAACTGTTTACAACTTGCATAGTTCCCATTTCTGTATAGCTGTATATCTCAGATTTCTGTAAAGTTATTTATTTCATATTCTGTATAGTTTTTCATATTTATATCCTGTTCATATTCTGTACATAGCTTGTACTCACTACAGCCTGTACATACTTATAGTTATAGAATATTCACAACATACTTCATACCGTGTACATTATAACATACCATAATAGACCCATTTCTGTAATATACTCACATATCTATATTATTGCTAATATATATTGTAATATATCTATATCACTAAAGCACTTCTGGATGGATGCAAACTGCATTTCGTTGCCCTGTACCTGTGCATGTGCAATGACAATAAAGTTGAATTCTATTCTAATTCTATTCTATTCTATTCTGTTTGGCACAAAATGAAATTATTTGGCCTCTCAGATGCTTTTAGAGATTCCCAAATGACTGATGATGACATCTCTGGGGTCTGATTGATAGAAAAAAAATGTCTTTGAGACCTTTTGTAACTGACAAACTCTTCATCTGCTAACAACACTGAGTTGAATCTCCATGGCTGATAGTTGGAGCAGGCATCAGGAATACACATTGAAAAAACAAGAGGAGAAATCACCAGAGTCTTATAATCACATTCTGTAACTAAAGGGAGACGTTTTTCTATACAAATATATGTTTTATGGACATTAGAAAAAAAAGAGTATTGACGTGAAGCAGGATTATGAAATCTCCATACATCAGCCAGCCCATAATTATCAAGAAAGCTCTGAATGACGCATGCTGACTTTGGACTAAGTGTACTTTTGTGTGAACTGTGGTCCATAGCAGATAATGAGCAGTTTAGGTCTCCCTCAAAGATGATATTGTGTGATGACATATTGGGGAGCCGCGCAAAGACATTAGTGAAAAATCTGTGATCGTCCCAATTAGAGGCGTAGATATTTGCTAAGATCAAAGGAAAACCATAAACTATGTTTTCTGCACTTAAAATCCTGTAATTTTCTCATAAATCGACAGTGCGCCTTATGGATGAATTCTGGTTGTGCTTACTGACCTCGAACCGATTTTATGTGCTACACGGCGCTCAGAAACCTTTCAAAAGATGTTTTGGTACGACTTTGCTCAGCTACGAGGCCGCACCGCTTGATGGATTGTTGGAGCATTACAGCTACGAGGAGCCTCGCGGAGTGATACGTACTCTGCTTCAACGTAATATTACTGTATTGAGTGTGTATAAGGACCATAAATGGCACCTGTAAGAGACACGGTTACAAAGAGGGTTTCAAACTCCAGGCTGTCAGTCACGCAGTAGAACCTGGGAACAGAGCAGCTGCTTGTTATTATGCTCAGCGTCTGTTTACATTTTGACTGCACGATTGTGAGCTTTTTGTTATGCACAAACACAACATTGTTTTCTTTTATTTATGGAGCATTATTATTTAATAAATGCTGATCATTTATTTCTGAGTAATTGTTTCATGTACATCTACGCTGTATGTTAATAAATGTGCCTGTGTGAGATTTGGGACACAGCTTTGACTAAGAACTCTCTTTTTGTTCGAACTTTCTGACTTCAAAAATATCGAGATATATATCGTATATCGCCACCCAGCTAAAGAATATCGAGATATGAACTTTGGGTCATATCGCCCAGTCGTAATATTGCAATAGGTTGTCCGTTAAACTCAAGCGGGGCTTGGGCCCTGGCACGGCGTAGCCACACAATCCTGGTAGTAGTGACGCTCGGCTATGACGGCGTGCGGGTTACCAGCTGGCTTTCTCAGGATAGGGCTCCTGTGTGAGCGGTCGACAATAACGTCTTTATCCATACCCAGCACTTCACGTAGTAGCACGGATACGGCCGTGGAGGAGCTCGAGTCCAGGCCCTTTGGGATCCCTATGATGTGGATGTTAGCTCTCCGCTTCCTGCCTTCATCACATTTATCCTTCAGGTCAGACAGCTCCTCCTTCATACTCTCTACTGTAGACTGCAGGATGGTCACCTCATCGCTCCACATTGACAGCCCATCCTCAGCTTCTTTCACTCTAACCTTTACTCCATCAACTTCGCCGCACGTCGTGTGAGTGTAAACCACTACAACATGTAGACGGCCGTCTGCAGGCTGGATGTAGCACCACCGCAGAGACGTGCTGCAGCTCTGTTTAGTTACCCAGCTGACAGCAGAGGCTGTAGTTTACTGTTACCAACATGGAAAACTGAAGCTTCATCAGATGGAGCTACAGAGCTGGAGAACAAAGGAGACTGAGAGGCCAGAATGATGTGGGAGGAAACATCAAGAGCCTGTTTGAAAGGAGACACATGTGGATGCTGTGCCAGTCTGTGGTCTGTCAGAAGTCAGCTGAGTCACACTGCAAGAAGCTGCAGAATCTCAGAGGAGGTGATTTGGAAGTGTTTGTGGGACAAACTGGACTCAAAGAAAGAAGATGTTTGTGAAGTCTTTGGTGGAGGTGAGCAGTGTGAAGCAGAACACATGCAGATGAATCAGGAGGGAACAAACTGAGTGGGCGGAGCTGTCTGAGCCCCGCCCACACAAACACAGCTCTCTGAATCGGTAAAGGTGGGCAGGCCGCGTGTGGGCCGCGGGCCATACGTTGAGTATCACTGTTTGAAATGTGAACATTGTTCTGCTGCAGTCAATGGACTAAACCAGAGAAGAAGAAAACAGACTTTACCATGAAGATCCTCAGTGTGGATCAGTATAATATCAGCCTGATGTCTGCAGTTTAGTGTCAGCACAACTTTCACATCATATTCATCTCAGCACAACTAAAACATGCTGACTGACCTCAGAGTTTCAAGTTTACATCCTGGACTCTCCAGGAAACCACACAGATGCTTCACTCCTGGATCCTGCAGGTTGTTGTTGTCGCTCAGGTCCAGCTGTCTCAGATGGGAGGGGTTGGACTTCAGTGCTGCTGCCAGATAATCACAGCTGATATCTGACAAATCACAGCGCTCCAATCTGTATAAAGAATGAAAGATGTAAGTTTATTAGACAAAGTGCTTGAAATCATTCAGTGTTTCATCATCTGTTCAGAGCTGAAGAAGGTTCAGAATGTAGAAGTTTAGAAAATGGAAACTCCAAACAGCTGAAGCCAACAGGAAGCAGCTTCAAACAAACACAACAAGAGAAAAAACTCTGAATGTTTCACATTAAAGTCGTACATTTCTCATAAAAACAGGACAAAGACTTGAAAAAGTCGTGTTTTTCCTTCCAGGAACCACATGGCTTCACTTTTAAAGGTGAAGTGTGACAGAAATGGACATATTTGAAGTCCAACACCTTTTTCCAGTCACATTATTAAAGCAGACAAACTACAAGCTCATTTTCATTCCAACAAGTCATCTTCTGACCTGGACTAACAACACTGGTCTCTATGTGCAGCTGGCTGTGAGACCAGTGCTCAGGGAGCGTCTACAAAGTGCAACACTGAAAGAACATCACACACTCATTTGCTTCCAGCACTTTCACACAATCATCTACTGTCATTATTGTCACCAAACTCTGTGGATCCTTTATTGCAAATTCAAATGGGATCAAATGGTCAGACAAAAGAGGCTTATGAGGAAATATGATGAAATGTTGTGTATTAGCAGCAAGTTATTGAATCATTTTCCTCAGAAACCAAACAAAATGATTGACAAACATGTTTTTACAAACTCAGTGTTGGACTTGGATCAGCAGGATAAGCTGATGTTTAAAGGCATTTGAGTCTCGCTGTATGAGAGTCCAGTTCTTACTCAATATTTATGGATGATGTTCTTTCAGTGTTGCACTTTGTAGACGCTCCCTGAGCCTCACAGCCAGCTGCACATGGACCAGCTGACATTACCCAGCATTAGAGGCGGCTGTAAAAAATTCATGTTCCCATTTAAATGGTTTTAATTTGAATAAAATGATGTTGATTCATTCAATCCTGAATCGATGTTTCATATAAATGTATTTTGCCAGAATCTCAGCTTAAAGCTCACAAACTATTTCAACAAGCAGCAAACAGCTAAAACAGTAAATGAGAGCAGCTAAACACACAAAGATGGAAACACAGAGCGTGGATCGTTCACTCCACGGCACGTACACAGACACGCCGTCGGGGCTGAAAGTGGACAGCTCACAGATCCTGAAGCTGCAGGTTTCATCTGTCTCCAACCAAAACTGAGTGAAGCAGCAGCAAAAGAAGATCCAAACTCTGCTTCACGTTTGATCAATATGCTCATGAATTCTCTCTGACTTTGGCTGTTCCTGCCTGCACAGCTCTCTCTCTCTCAGTGTACTCCAAGAACAGCTTCAAACATCTGTTTCTGCATCATTCACTGTTTATTAGCCACCAGTCTGCTGTTGTGTTCAGTGCTGTCGGCCTCTGACAGTAAAGCCTCATTTCTGCTGTTCCATGGAAACTTTTTAAAATGATGACAGATTACAAACTCTCAGCTGTGTCTGTAATCAAACCTCTGTAACTTTGCTTCACTTCAGCAGCATCAGCTCATGTTCACATGTTGCTTCATGGTTTGCTTCAGTTTTTGATCGACTGCAGAATATTTTGAAGGTTATCTGCTATAAAAAGCCAGAAGAGGAAAATCTGCTTCATGTGTTTCTGTTTGATCCTCAGTGACTTTGACACAAAGGCCTCTGCTGTGATGATCACACCTCTGATCAAGTCTCACAGTGTCACAACTGATAAATGATCAGAGTTAGAATATTTCTGACTGTCTGCTGTGTGCCGTGACCTTTGACCTGCTAAAGACAGTCAGCTGTGGATTATTCATTGTTGTGTCTGATACTTAGAACTGTGAGGAAGAAGCTACACAGTTAATCAGGGTCCCCTCTCTCTGAATCAGGAAAGGTGGGCAGGCCGCGTGTGGGCCGCGGGCCATACGTTGAGTATCACTGTTTGAAATGTGAACATTGTTCTGCTGCAGTCAATGGACTAAACCAGAGAAGAAGAAAACAGACTTTACCATGAAGATCCTCAGTGTGGATCAGTATAATATCAGCCTGATGTCTGCAGTTTAGTGTCAGCACAACTTTCACATCATATTCATCTCAGCACAACTAAAACATGCTGACTGACCTCAGAGTTTCAAGTTTACATCCTGGACTCTCCAGGAAACCACACAGATGCTTCACTCCTGGATCCTGCAGGTTGTTGTCGCTCAGCTCCAGCTGTCTCAGATGGGAGGGGTTGGACTTCAGTGCTGCTGCCAGATAATCACAGCTGATCTCTGACAAACCACAGCCCCTCAATCTGTATAAAGAATGAAAGATGTAAGTTTATTAGACAAAGTGCTTGAAATCATTCAGTGTTTCATCATCTGTTCAGAGCTGAAGAAGGTTCAGAATGTAGAAGTTTAGAAAATGGAAACTCCAAACAGCTGAAGCCAACAGGAAGCAGCTTCAAACAAACACAACAAGAGAAAAAACTCTGAATGTTTCACATTAAAGTCGTACATTTCTCATAAAAACAGGACAAAGACTTGAAAAAGTCGTGTTTTTCCTTCCAGGAACCACATGGCTTCACTTTTAAAGGTGAAGTGTGACAGAAATGGACATATTGAAATCAATGATATCAAAGCTGGAATCAAATGAGTCCAAGTCTTCTGCTGATTCAGCATCACATTCATCTTTGCTCCTTGTTCTGCATCCCCACCATAAATATAAAGAGGCAAAACTCACATTTTCCAAAATCCTCTTTAAGCTTCGACAATAAAGGAAGATAGTTTTATACAAGTCTTTGTGGTTTTCTTGTCACCCAGATGCCCGAGTACTTAAACTTGTTATAGCTGGGTTTAAAAGGGGCTAAAATACACAAAACTCCCCAGTTGTCGTACAGATAGACTTTGCCTCGCTCTTCCCAAAATTCACATTATATCCAGAAATTGTCCCAAATTCCTTAAGTATGCATTAAGGTGACCTTGAGGCTCTTAAAGGCGCCTATAAATCAAACGTATTATTATTATTATTATTGTAAGTCTATCCAAAAGTTTGCGGAGGCTGTTCGATGGGTTGGAAATAAATAAAATCATGTCGTCGGCATAAAGAGAGACTTCATGTTCGATACCCCCTCCATGTTTTCCCTCAACACCAACACATTGTCTCAGAGCAACAGCTAGCGGTTCAATGGCAAAAAGGAGACAGAGGGCATCCCTGTCCTGGGGGGCAGATTATTGTTAGTCCGGACGGCTGTTAGAGGGGAGCAATACAATACTTTTATCCAAGATACAAAATTAAAGACACATTTTTTAAGCGTATAAAAAAAAATCCCATCTCACTTGATCCAACGCCTTTGCTGCGTCAAGCCAAATGACAGTTTCCAATGTATCACCTTTAACATGGGTATAAATGATATTTAATAGAGCTCTAATGTTCAAAAAAGAGTGCCTAATAAAGCCCGTCTGGTGAAATAATGGAGGACAAATACTTGTGTAAGCGACGGGCCAACACTTGAGCCAGGATCTTGGTGTCTGTGTTGAACAAAGATATTAAACGACATGAACGACAATCTAAATGGTCTTTTTCCTGTTTTACAATTAAACACATCACTGCTTGATGCATTGTTGGAGGCAACGACTGTGAGAGGAAGGATTCTTCAAAAGTTGATTTTAACAGTGAATTCAGTCGGTCAGAAAACTTTATGAAAAAATCAGATGGATACCCGTCGGGGCAGCAGATTTTCCAGACTGCATGCTCCGTACGGCCGTTTCAATTCCAACATTAGAGACAGGTTCCTCCAGACTAGCGATCGCATCTTCTCCCAAGGAGGGAATATCAAACACCTTATTGAAATCATTGTAGATCTCAAGGATAGTTGGTTAGCTGTTCTTAGTCGCAGCTGGTGAGCTGATAACTCGCCTGTTTTTTCTCCATGTCCATAAGCGTAGCTGCAACTTTGACTAAGCTTGTTTTGTAGATATGAGATTGTATTCAGTTTGTCATTGTAACCGCTGTGTATATAATACAGGCTCAGGAGAGTGGCTGTACACAGCATGTAGTTTAGTGTCACGGTCGCAGTAGCTGACCGTATGGAGAGTGTGTGGAGAACTCAGGCGCAGACACTGGCGCAGACATGAAACTGAGTTTTGAACGAAAAGCGAGCCTTTATTTCGGCGGAAGACATCAAACAAGGCAGAATCACAGTGAAGAGAACTAAACTGGGGAACTAATACTATAATAAATCATGAAGACACGGAAAGCTATGGCTAAGAATACAAAAGACTGGGCATGAAAATATGGAGGGTGGGAACACAGACGATGCGACACAGAGACATGAAACACAGAGACTAAATACACATGAGGGATGATCAAGTTCCAAACATTAAAACTGTCAAAACTGCAGGGGGGATTGGCTGTTCCAAACCTGAAATATTATTTCTGGGCAGCTCAGATGAGACCCCTGACTGTATGGGTGCGGGATTTGTCTGAAACTCAGTAGCTAAACATTGAGAAGACAATGTGCGAAAGATCATTGGAATCACTGCTTTGTTCTAACATTTCAATTAAAAATGTGCATATGGGGGAACGGACGAGGGTCACACTAAAGATTTGGCGTAGAATCAAACAATCATTTGGTCTTCCAAAAGAAATTTCAATTCTATCAAGCCTCTCCTCCCTGCAGGGTTTTTCTCCTATTGTGGAAGACTCTGGCTTCAGAGCATGGTCAAATAGCGGGCTTCATAAACTTTGTCATGTTGTGAGGAATGGGCACCTGAGCTCATTTGAACAATTGAGGTCAGTTTCGGCTTCCTTCTTCTGACTTTTTTAGATTTCTGCAGCTAAGAAGCTTTTTGACAAAACATAAAGAATGGAGGCAAGTTTTGGAGCCCTCACCCATTGAGGAAATATTTCTAAAAATATTTCAAAGTAATTCCTCCCCAAAATTAATCAGTCATTTTTATAACACATTTATGAGTTTCAATACAAATGCAACTTTGGATATTAAGGCAAGGTGGGAAGCTGAGACTGGCACTCAAATCTCAGAGGACACCTGGGAAGAGGTGTTCGGTGAAGCCCATCTGGTGACTAATTCTGGGCTGTGGAGAGAATTTAAATGGAAGGTGGTCATGAGATATTTTAGAACCCCAGAGATAATTGCCAAAATGAAGCCTACAAATCCTGACACCTGCTGGCGAAATTGTGGTACTTCTTTAGGAACCCACTCACATATATTCTGGTCATGCCCAAAACTCTGCTCACTTTGGAATGACATATTTAAAGTTCTCAGTACAGTTTTCCAACAACCATTAACAAAAGACCAACAGTTAGCCCTTTTAGGAGTCTTACCAAAGGGTTTTGCGGGAAACAATAAAACGTATCTCTTAAGAATCTTACAGCAGCACTAAAGTGTATCACTATTTGTCACGGACCCGGTTCTGGGGACTCGGGGTTCGTGAACAGTGTGGACCATTATTGTTATTGTTGTTATTGTTATTATTATTGTTATTAGTGTATTGGATGTATGTTTGCTGCACTGTGCTCTTGTGTTCCATGCTGGTGTGTGGGTGTCTGCGGGTGTGACTGAGGGATGAAGGACAGCCACCTGCAGGCCTGCTGGGCGTGGCCCTGCCGGCTGCCGGTCACGCCTAGGTTCTCACACACCTGCTTCTGATCGGGCTCGTCGGGGGAGCTACTTAACAGAGCGATGGAGCTTCCTCCGGCGCAGGATCGTTGAGTTAGACTCCATGTCAGTGTCTCTAGTATTGTTAAGTGTATGCCTGCTGGAGTTGGTGCCATAACGGCTGCTTCTGTCGTTTTTTCCTCAGGAGAGTGGAACACAGGACTGCAGGACGCGTAGGCACAGAGAGCACGGGATACCAGCACTTGGGAGAAGACACGTCACGGGAGTCGAGGGAGCACTTTTGGAGATTTTATGTGTGGTGTACATTTACCTCACTGTAAATAAACCCACTGTTCATTCCACTAAGTCCAGCGTTTGGGTCCTTTCTCCAACATCCCCCACGGTCTGCCCCCCAGACCGTGACACTATTAAATGGCTGAATCTTGACCCACCTTCATATAATATGTGGATTGATAAAGCAAGAGAAATTTACCAGATGGAGGAAATAACATCTGCTCTGCGGATTCAGAGAGAATTGTTTACTGAGCGTTGGCGACCCATACATGCTTTACTGTTTCAATAATTTAGCATAGGTCTGTTTCGTTTTGTCCATTTACGGCTAAGTTTGTCACATGTTATTTAATATTACATAAAGTTTTTGTTTTGTTTTGTTTTTGTTATGTTGTTGTCTGTTTGTTTGCTTGCTTGGGTTTTGTTTTGCTTGGGTTTTGTTTTGTGCTTCCTAATTGCAGTTCTTATTTTAATCTACATTTCTGCATTGCAGTTCCTGTAACTGTCCTACTTGTGAACATCGACAAGTACAAGTTGCAATGTTGTAAATTATAATAAAAATTGAGTTAAAAAAAAAAAAAGAACATTAAAGTCGTACATTTCTCATAAAAACAGGAAAAAAGCTTGAAAAAGTCGTGTTTTTCTTTCCAGGAACCACATGGCTTCACTTTTAAAGGTGAAGTGTGAAAGAAATGGACATATTTGAAGTCCAACACCTTTTTCCAGTCACATTATTAAAGCCGACAAACTACAAGCTCATTTTGACAAACTGAGGCTCAAACTGAGCCACAGCTGAACCAGCATCCCTGTACAGCAGACACTTACAGCGCTTGGCTGCTTCCATTGGACCCTCTGCACAGAGCTTCAGTTTCCTCTTCTGGTCCCAAAGTGCAGAACAACAAGGTTTCAAACAGCTTCGTTCCAGCAGCATCAGCCACAGACATGCAGAGAGAATCCTTTGGTTGTGTTGTGCGTTTGCATTCTTCTGCTGATTCAGCATCACATTCATCTTTGCTCCTTGTTCTGCATCCCCACCATAAATATAAAGAGGCAAAACTCACATTTTCCAAAATCCTCTTTAAGCATCGAGAATAAAGGAAGATAGTTTTATACAAGTCTTTGTGGTTTTGTGTCTCTTTAATGGATTGAAGAAGCTCCAGTTTTAGAGCAGTAGGATCCACATCACGCGCGTCTGTTGAGTCTGCTCTTCAGCGGCCGTAGAGCTGGACGCTGCCCTTTGGCCATCATCGATACTCTCGCCCGAGATCGCACCGGGGCTAAAATATTCACCTGCTCAGCTGTTTTTGATCAGTTTGAGCCTGTGTGGTTTGATCAGGTGGAGGAACGATGTGATGCTATAAAGACATCATCTTGTCCAAATGATGTTGTTCCAACACGTGTTTAAAAAGATTTTAAAGGTTGTTGGTTCCGACATCTTAGCGATTTTTAACAGCAGTCTTAGTTCAGGTGTTGTACAGCCTGTTTGAAACATGCTGTTGTACAGCCTGTACTAAAAACCTGATCTGGATCCTCTGTCCGCTCAAACTTCAGGCCTATTTCAAAGCTTCCCTTCCTGTCGAAGATTTTGTAAAAGATTATATTTGTTCAGCTGCAATCTGTTGTAAAGGTTTCAGTCTGGTTTTAAAGCTCTTCACAGCACTGAAACTGCACTTTGAAAAGTTCTTAATGATCTTTTATCAGCCACTGATCAGGAGACTCCGCTGTGCTTTTGGATCTGACCGCTGCCTTGACCACAGCATCTTGACCTCACCATTGGAGCATGGCGGCATCAAGGGCGCTCTATTAGACTGGTTCAGCTCTTTTATTAAATCGCATTATTACATTTGGGGCTTATATTTGACGGCAATTTGAAAAACAGCTGAGCTCAGTTGTACAGCGGTCTTTCTTCAAACTGAGGCTTTTATCTAAGGTGAGATCATTTATATCTTTTAAAAACCTTGAACGGGCGATCCACGTTTTCATGACGCCCCAGCTGGATTATTGTAACTCCTTATATGTTGGAGTTAGTGGGACCTGCCTGGCAAGACTGCAGCTGGTCCAGAAAGCTGCAGCTCGTCTTCTGACACAAGCTCAAAGACATTTATCGTCCCAACAACCACATATACGCTGGTCCCTCGCTGTAACACAGTTCACCTTTGGCGGCCTCGCTGTTTCGCTGATCTTTTTTGTTCAATTTTGCATGCTTTTGTTTTTTACAGCGCTTTGTGTTCTGCGTCCTGATTAGCTGTAGACCATTGTCAGCCAATCTCGTGCCGTGTCTCCTGTACAGTACAGAATGTGTTCAAATTTACAGCAGTGTGACTCTGCAGTGCTGCACTGTATGTTTGTACGTTTTGTCCCCAACAAACAACAATGATGACGAGACGTTTTGCACCTGTGGTAGCAGCCAAAGGCAGAGGAAGATGCTGACCATCATAGTTTCAACAAGGAGGCAAAAAGGTTGTAACTGTCCACAACAAGAACATCGTAAGGATGGAGTCAGCTTTGGCTTTGTGGCTCAGTGACCGCAGGAAAAAGAACATCGTGCTGGACACCAACATTATCTGCAGAAAAACTCAAAAGCTTTATGAAACTTTACCTGACAGCGAGGAGCCCAGGCCATGGATGAGTGCTCCTCACACAGAAGCTCATTTAATGCCAGCAAAGGCTGATTTGACACGTTTCAGAAACACTTTGCTTTCACTCTTTAATAATGAACTTATTTTTCTATGAAGGTTTGAACTTTGTTTAAACAAGAGAGAAAAGTGTGAAAATGTTCATGCCTGTCTGAGAAAAGTGTAGAAAGTGTGCAGTGAGGGTTTAACTGCCTTAAAACTTCTATAATACTTGTAAAACATAAAGCTGCTACTTCATTCTGAGACTTATTTTTAGAACGTAACTCGATAAACGAGCGACCGCAGTACTGTATTGTGTTTATTTTGAAAACTCTCAACAGGATCTTCAGATTTATTTTGAAAGCTTTATCTGGAAAACACAAACACATAAGCAGGAAACAAAGAGCGTGATATGAAACGATAGACGTTTTCATATGGTCATCATATATACATCGTTCTATCGAACAGCCCCAGCTCCTGCTGTCAGTCTCTGTAAATCTGCTCTGAAAACACATTTGTATTCACTGGCTTTTAATACAGCATGAGAGTTATTTGATATTTGATGTGTGATATTAATATTAGGAGTTATTTTAATAGTTATTTTGGATTCTTGTACAGCACTGTGGTCAACGCTGCTGCTGTAATTAATGTGCTATAAACACATAAACAATCTGCAGTTAAACATCCAAAACTAAAGATGTGATCGCTGCCTTTAGAAAATGTGCTGATGCACAAGATATCAGCTCCATTAAGGTGGAATGTGGCCGTGTTAGAAACATGTTGGAAGAAGTTTGAAGCTGAAACTGTGAAGCTGAGAGTGAAAGAGCTCCAGCGTCTGTCACAGGAAACTTTCTTATTTCCACACTGATGAAAGCATCAAGCTTTGATTTCCTGCTGCTTTTATTGAGTCACACTGTGAAACTGAGCCACAGCTGAACCAGCATCCCTGTACAGCAGACACTTACAGCGCTTGGCTGCTTCCATTGAACCCTCTGCACAGAGCTTCAGTTTCCTCTTCTGGTCCCAAAGTGCAGAACAACAAGGTTTCAAACAGCTTCGTTCCAGCAGCATCAGCCACAGACATGCATAGAGAATCCTTTGGTTGTGTTGTGTGTTTGCATATCTGCTGTGTTGCTTTGTGAGGATGGATCATCTCCTGCAGCTCCAGATAAACAAGCTGGACCTGAACCTGGTAGCTTCACTTAGAAGACACTTGTGACGGGAACGTGTGAGAAGTTTTGTGCAGACAAGTTTGGATTTAGAGTGTGGGACGAGCTCTCCACAGTCTTTGTGGAGATCCACATTCTGCATACTGCCTGTGAGAAGCTGCAGACACTTGTCCTCCAAATCCACTGAGCAGCTGCTCGTGGTGGTATTAGCTTCATGTGTGCATGTTAGCATGAAGCCTCGGTCACACTCTGCTGTGGACACGGTCACGGACAGCTGGACGCCTGATGGACGAGTCGTCCTTCCTGTTAAACTTCTTTGAGCATGAGAATAGCATGAGAAGCTCAGTGGACACTGTTCAGGGTTTTAACTCTCGCTTTCACTTCAGCTTCACCAACAACAGCACAAGCAGAGCAGCCCACTGCCTGCATGGCTGGGACAGCGCCCCCTGGTGACTGTAAACCACTACAACATGTAGACGGCCGTCTGCAGGCTGGATGTAGCACCACCGCAGAGACGTGCTGCAGCTCTGTTTAGTTACCCAGCTGACAGCAGAGGCTGTAGTTTACTGTTACCAACATGGAAAACTGAAGCTTCACCAGCTGGAGCTACAGAGCTGGAGAACAAAGGAGACTGAGAGGCCAGAATGATGTGGGAGGAAACATCAAGAGCCTGTTTGAAAGGAGACACATGTGGATGCTGTGCCAGTCTGTGGTCTGTCAGAAGTCAGCTGAGTCACACTGCAAGAAGCTGCAGAATCTCAGAGGAGGAGATTTGGAAGTGTTTGTGGGACAAACTGGACTCAAAGAAAGAAGATGTTTGTGAAGTCTTTGGTGGAGGTGAGCAGTGTGAAGCAGAACACATGCAGACGGTAAAAGAATCAGAGCCAACGCTCCCGTCCACCCTCGGCATGAAGCAGTGCTGTTTCTGAAACAGGAGGACAAGTCCAGAGAAGACAGAGGAAGTAAAGATGAGGGTGGGACAGGACAGCAGGACTTCATTCACACCTGCAGCTCCATCACACTGCTGTAGCTCCTCTTCATCACACATGTACCTGCAGCCTGTCTTCGAGTCCAGGAGTCACCTCCACACAGTGTAGAAGCCTCCTGTGCAGACCATGGAGTCCAGCCTCTGTCAGGGAAGTCGGCACTAAAGCCTGAAAGACTTCAATCTGTCTCTGCTCCACCCGAGAAAGACCAGCACCGTACTTGTTGTGCATTCAAGGAGGGAACATCAGCACTGCATCGTGGGAACAACACCGCAGGAACAAAGACACAGCACGGCCGATGAAGGACGAGGACAAAGGAAAGGTGAGTGAGAAGACCCCGGTGGTGTGGACGGACCTGCAGGGGCTCCAAGACTGAGGAGCAGAGACGTCCATGTACCAGCTGAGGATGCTGCAGTGATCCAGGGAGCTCGGTCCAATCTGAGGCCGTGTGAACTACGTGGACCACAGTTTCTTCACAGACTTCAGCCACGTGAACATCTGGAGATCCAACAGTGTACGAGCTGTGAGCCATCAGCTGTTTCTCTCATCAGCTGCTGTAATGAGAGCTGCTGGAATCATCTCGAGCAGCAGGAAATCACTGATGTTGTTTCTAACCAAAGATATGGGACTGAGCTCCGCTGAGCTCCTTCTACTTTCATCCAGATAGAAACTGCTACAGTCTGCTGATTATTGCTTTGCCTCCATCACACGAGCTCTTTATCCTGTTCTTCACTCTCATTGGTTCTTTGTCTGCTTGTTTTTACAACAGTAGTCTTCTGATTGGTCAAAGGAGACAATCAGCTGTGACTAAATGTAGCTCCTACAGCAGTGATGGGAATAACTACTGAAGCTAATCCAGTATCAAAGCTCAGGAATCAGCAGCTCCCACCTCGTTTTCTTTCAACAACTATTTTTAGCTGCTGTGTTTTTGTGTTTCTGCAGACCTCAGACATCCTGCTGCTCTGGACAGCTTTTTCATTCTTTTTTATCATTATTTTGCTTTTCTTTTATTATTATGTTATATGTATTAATATGTGAAACACTTATTCTTTGTGTTTTTGCTTTGCTCCTGTCAAACTGCTTTAATAAAATCTGCTGCAGTCTAAACTGTGGACGTTCCCTTTTTAACCCTTTGTGAAACAATAAAGGTTTAAATCTGAGTATTCATCTATGTTAGTGTTTAATGGGTCTAATAGGTTGCTTTGGCCTTTCCCAGTAATATCTTCCCTTGCACTCTGTGGTCCAGGCTTCTAAAACCATCCCAGGTTAACAAGAACTACAATCTAGAGGAGAGCTGCCATAACAGGTGTGACTGATGAGATCTGACCTGCAAGGTTACTCAGGTTTGTTTGTATCAGGACAAGCAGGGAAGCCGCCTGGACGTCAAAGTAGTTAGAGCTGGGCGAGTGTCCTCACCCACATCGGCTTCACAACTCTGCATCATCTACTGAGTAAGACTCAGAGCATCAGAGATTAGAAGGTCTACAAAGAGCTGAACCAGACTTCCTGTATAAAGGTTTTAGTTCCACAGATCGACAGTGTCAGCACAACTAAAACGTGGAGACTGACCTCAGAGTTTCAATTTGATGTTGTGGATTCTCCAGAAGAACACACAGCTGCTTCACTCCTGAATCCTGCAGCTTGTGGTAGCTCAGCTCCACCTCTCTGGGATACGAAGGGTTGAGCTTCAGCACTGCTTCCAGATAATCACAGCTGATCTCTGACAAATCACAGCTCTTCAATCTGTATAGAGAATGAAAGATGTAAGTTTATTAGACAAAGTGCTTGAAATCATTCAGTGTTTCATCATCTGTTCAGAGCTGAAGAAGGTTCAGAATGTAGAAGTTTTGAAAATGGAAACTCCAAACAGCTGAAGCCAACAGGAAGCAGCTTCAAACAAACACAACAAGAGAAAAAACTCTGAATGTTTCACATTAAAGTCGTACATTTCTAACAAGAGTATTTTAAAGACAGAGTCACTGATGATCATCTTCTGCCCAGTAAAACTTTGGTTTTCCTCATGTGAGTGTTAATGATGCACAAAGACTGTGAGTGCAAAGAGGGAGCGAGGAGGATGACAGAGAGATGGTACAGGAGCATCAAGAACCCGGCGAGGAAATGAGCAGAAGGACTTTGGAGCCTGTTGGATTGAAGCTTTCACAGAGACGTGTTTGACTGGACACCACCAGGACAGACTTTTAATCCCAGGATTTGGATGAGCTTTCTGTCTTTATGGTCACAAATGATGCTGTAACTCTGTGAATGTCCTGGAACTGTCAGCAGTGTGGTTACGTCCTTTTGACCTGAGTTTCCACAGCTCTTATAACAGCAGTGTACATTCACCTGCAGGTACACGCTGCCTCTGCTTCAGCTCTGTTTATGAAGCACAAACTGCAGGAACCAAACTCAGACTGGCTCATTTCAATCATGTCTGCTTACAAAGACACTTTGAAACTCTTATCAGTATGTTTCCTGTCCTACTAGGAGGGATCAAACTCTGGACCTTTGTTGTGGATCAGTGAAGGATGCTTAGAAATCCCTCCTGCTGCCTGAGCTTGAACATCATCAGCACTTTAACACTGAGCAGAGGGACGTGGAAAAGGCCTTCTGTCTTTATCTGACTCAACTGTTTCCTTATGTGGGCTGAAGACAACACAGTTGTAGACTATATTTATATGAAACATGTATATTTAATGCATTTAATGTATTTGAACCATATTTAATGCATATTACAGGATGTAACAGCTGCATATGTGTCAACAATAATGGCTTTGATTTTGCCCCCTATGAACATTTCTGTAGCTCCGCCCCTGCAGCAAACGTGTGTGAGAGCAGCCACGGCCCGCTCCTCCATGGTTTCATTCACACTCATCTCATACTGAACACACACACTTTGTAGGAATCATCAGTACTTTGACTGTTTCTCAGGTTAGCTTCAGGTTAGCCATTTAGCATTTCTCCAGTCTGAGTCACAGAGCGTCACATGACGTGACAGAAGCTGATTGGTCAGCTGCAGTGATGGTGGTGGAGCAGCATTAATGATGATGCTGTAGAACAACAGGAACACGGGGATATCAGACTGTTAGTGGGTTTAGTCATTCCTGCTGCACTTTGTCCTTCTTATTGAAGTGAGCTGCTGAGAGCTCACACTGTTCTCTGTAGAAATGATGTCAGTCTGACTCGTCACATGTTTGGAGGCGTGTTTGATGTTTGCTCTTCTGGAAACTCTCAGTATCAAATATGGAAGATGCAAAGGAGACACGCTTCAGTCTGTATGGACCCGTTTCTACATGTTTGTACATCAGCTTATCAAATCCTGTCTGCTGTCTTCATTTATTACTCTTCACCTGCTTCACTGTCACTGTGTGGGCGGAGCTGCCTGAGCCCCGCTGTTAGGTTTTGTATTGTTGATTGTCATTTATGCTTAGAAATATTTAACCATATATGCTTAGAGGTGTATAATCAATTGCGTACTGATAGGATGTGTGATCTTTAGCAGGCTGCAAAGTCTGGGTGTGTATTCCACACTGGAATGCACACCTACATCCTGGGAGCATGGGAAGAGGTCGTACCTTGTTTTATTGTTTTATGGCAGGATAAACGTGGCTGTATCTGTTTTATGCTAAGTGCCTTTTGTTTAGATGAACTGTTGGACTTCCAGACCAGCAGGTTTAGGGAAGTCATTTATGGGGTCACACTCTGACCCCCCCCCCACACACACACACACACACACACACACACACAAACAGTATTCTTTGTTCACATGTATACCTATGTAGACGTCATATGTTAATGACCCTATGCATAGGGATGGGTATTGATAAGATTTTAACGATTCCGATTCCATTTTCGATTCTCTTATCGATTCTTTTTTTTTTTTTTTAAAAAGGAGAACACTAAGGTCGATTAGCTTAGAACTTTGTTTTATATCTTCTCTTTGAACAAGATAGAAATTTAGGAGTAACATGGCCTTACAAACCCAACAGTGAGATCTTAAGAGATACAGCCTACGGCTCTTCAATGTGGTGTCACAGGGTCCCCAGGAAAAAAAATTGTAAATGTAAAATAATAAAATAAATATTCTTCTGTAGCAATAACAAAGTATAACATAAATTGTTCTGTGGCAATTACACAAGAATATCCAGTAATGTCCCTGCCTACAATTAAACACATTCACTTACCAAAAATCGGGGGCATCTGCTGTGGCAAATGGGTGCAAGCCTTTGACCACAAACTTAGTCACTGCTCGGTGACATTCGTCTATCCTGGCCTGAAAGGAGACGCTACCGGTAGACTGCAGTGAGAACTGCCAGCGAGCGCCAGCCAGACTCTGTCTGTCTCTCTCATCATGGTCACCTACATGTACAGTAATGGCAGGTCTTGTAATAAGGCAGATTGCGCTTACATAATATGCACTGTTAGTTGATTATTTACCTGCCGCATTAACGGGAGAGGACGCGCAAACGTTACCGCTGCTGCTGGTTGAGAGTCACGAGTCCGGAGCGGAATTAAAAACACGTGTCATCGCGTGTTTTGTGAGCAAATGCTTTTGCATATTCGTAGTGTTTCCTCCCTTAAATGAAATATCTACTTTGCAAGTTGCCCTGTTGTCATCGGTTCTCATAAAGTATAATCAAACTTTTGAGCGTTTGAGCCGCTTAGGCGCCGTGTTTCCTGCCAGGTAAATGACGCGCCGCAACGTGGTGACGTCATTCGGGGCGACTGGAATTGATAAGGGAATCATTTGCAAAAATGGCAAACGATTCCAAGGAATTGAAACAGTGGGAACCGGTTCTCAACAAGAACCGGTTTTCGATACCCATCCCTACCTATGCATATTCATGTAACCACAATAAAAGGAGTGCAATGGGGAACGACACTTGGCTCCAGGCAGGTCTCCCTCATGCATAACTTTCTGCTTCTCATTTCAGATAAAACTGAGGTTATTGTACTCGGCCCTGAAAAGCTTAGAAATATGGTATCTAAGCAGATTCTTACTCTGGATGGCATTACCTTGGCCTCCAGTAATGCTGTGAGGAACCTTGGAGTCATTTTTGACCAGGACATGTCCTTCAACGCACATATTAAACAAATATGTAAGACTGCGTTCTTCCATTTGCGCAACATTTCTAAAATTAGAAATATCCTGTCTCAGAGTGACGCTGAAGAACTAGTTCATGCATTTATTACTTCCAGGCTGGACGACTGTAATTCATTATTATCAGGAAGTCCAAAAAACTCCCTGAAAACCTTCAGCTAATCCAAAATGCTGCAGCAAGAGTCCTGACAGGGACTAGAAAGAGAGAGCATATTTCTCCTGTTTTGGCTTCCCTTCATTGGCTTCCTGTTAAATCCAGAATTGAATTCAAAATCCTGCTCCTCACATACAAGGTCTTAAATAATCAGGCCCCATCTTATCTTAATGACCTTGTAGTACCATATCCCCCTATTAGAGCACTTCGCTCTCGCTCTGCAGGCCTACTTGTTGTTCCTAGAGTACTTAAAAGTAGAATGGGAGGAAGAGCCTTCAGTTTTCAGGCCCCTCTTCTGTGGAACCAGCTTCCAGTTCGGATTCGGGAGACAGACACTATCTCTACTTTTAAGATTAGGCTTCAAACTTTCCTTTTTGCTAAAGCATATAGTTAGGGCTGGACCAGGTGACCCTGAATCCTCCCTTAGTTATGCTGCAATAGATGTAGGCTGCCGGGGGATTCCCATGATGCATTGAGTTTTTCCTTTCCAGTCACCTTTCTCACTCACTATGTGTTAACAGACCTCTCTGCATTGAATCATATCTGTTATTAACCTCTGTCTCTCTTCCACAGCATGTCTTCATCCTGTCTTCCTTCTCTCACCCCAACCAGCAGATGGCCCCGCCCCTCCCTGAGCTTGGTTCTGCTGGAGGTTTCTTCCTGTAAAAAGGGAGTTTTTCCTTCCCACTGTCACCAAAGTGCTTGCTCATAGGGGGTCATATGATTGTTGGGTTTTTCTCTGTATCTATGAAGCGCCTTGAGGCGACTTTTGTTGTGATTTGGCGCTATATAAATAAAATTGAATTGAATTGAATTGAATGAGTAACAAGAAGAACTTTGCCTACTTTGTGTCTTGCTTGCTGTGTAATTATATTGTCTTCAACGTTCCAGCGAATAGGTTCAAGCTACAAACCTATCACCCACCCACACAGAAACATTTCCTCTCTGGAGCTTAACTTCTGCTTCATCTCCGCCTCTTTTCTTCATCCTCCACTTCTCTTTTCTCTTCTTCGGTGTTCTGCAGCCACAGAGCCTCACAGCCGTTAGCACGCCCATACCTGAGCAGCTAGCATTACCCAGCATGCCGTGCAGCAGTGTCAGTTTGTAAATGTGCAAGAATTCCTGCTCCAAACTGTTTCACAGAGTGCTGTGTGCCGTGACCTTTGACCTGCTAAAGACAGTCAGCTGTGGATTATTCATTGTTGTGTCTGATACTTAGAACTGTGAGGAAGAAGCTACACAGTTAATCAGGGTCCCCTCTCTCTGAATCAGGAAAGGTGGGCAGGCCGCGTGTGGGCCGCGGGCCATACGTTGAGTATCACTGTTTGAAATGTGAACATTGTTCTGCTGCAGTCAATGGACTAAACCAGAGAAGAAGAAAACAGACTTTACCATGAAGATCCTCAGTGTGGATCAGTATAATATCAGCCTGATGTCTGCAGTTTAGTGTCAGCACAACTTTCACATCATATTCATCTCAGCACAACTAAAACATGCTGACTGACCTCAGAGTTTCAAATCGACATCGTGGATTCTCCAGGAAACCACACAGATGCTTCACTCCTGAACCCTTCAGGTTGCTGTAGGTTCCACTCAGGTCCACCTCTGTGGGATACGAGGGGTTGGACTTCAGTGCTGCTGCCAGATAATCAAGGCCAATATCTGACAAACCACAGTTCTTCAATCTGTATAAAGAATGAAAGATGTAAGTTTATTAGACAAAGAGCTTGAAATCATTCAGTGTTTCATCATCTGTTCAGAGCTGAAGAAGGTTCAGAATGTAGAAGTTTAGAAAATGGAAACTCCAAACAGCTGAAGCCAACAGGAAGCAGCTTCAAACAAACACAACAAGAGAAAAAACTCTGAATGTTTCACATTAAAGTCGAACATTTCTCATAAAAACAGGACAAAGACTTGAAAAAGTCGTGTTTTTCCTTCCAGGAACCACATGGCTTCACTTTTAAAGGTGAAGTGTGACAGAAATGGACATATTTGAAGTCCAACACCTTTTTCCAGTCACATTATTAAAGCAGACAAACTACAAGCTCATTTTCATTCCAACAAGTCATCTTCTGACCTGGACTAACAACACTGGTCTCTATGTGCAGCTGGCTGTGAGACCAGTGCTCAGGGAGCGTCTACAAAGTGCAACACTGAAAGAACATCACACACTCATTTGCTTCCAGCACTTTCACACAATCATCTACTGTCATCATTCATGTTTCTGCTCCTCTGGATTCACACGGAGCCTCTGCTCATGCCGTTGCCATGGTGAATCATAGTATGTGGCTCCATAACTCAGACTGAGCATGCTCAGAGCTGATTGGCCTGACTCTGATCAGCTGATCTAGAAGAGGAAACTCTGCTATATGTACATTATTACATCTACACCTGAATCACAACACTCACACAAATATATCAACTGTGTTTAATATTTTGGCACGTAGATCATTTATGTGCTTCAGCTCTTCTTACATTTTACCACCAACATGTTTCAAAAGGAGCAGCTTTTACTTTGAAGGCCAGCTGTCTGTGTTTCCTGTTTTCATTGTTGGATAATGAAATAAGTCGATGCTTCAGTGCTTTGAATTGTGTTACACAAAGCAAAGTTTTCTCGTTGTTCAGGCAGAATCGAGCGTTGAAGAATGAATTCACACGTCAATAAACATTTTCATCAGCACAAGCAGGACAATGAAAGCAGGAAATACCCCAAACTGCCATTTCTCATTCTACAACTTCAACAACTGCACATGAATTATACTTCATACACAGACCCACAGTCTCTGATTGCTCTGAAATCTCACTGACAGCCAATAGAAATAAAGAAAAGTCCAGACTGACAGTCTCTGTGGGGTTAGGCAGTGAACTGCTCACGCTGCGTTCAAGTGCATCACAAACTATTGGAATTGGATCCAACTTTGTGAAGCAGATTTTTTCTCAGCTGCTGTTTTGAACATTTCCTCATGAACTGTATTAAACTCTGTAAATGAACTGAGAACTATTTCTACATTTGAAACTATGGATTCATTTTCCCGTTCACTTCTGTACGTTAGTGTATAAATGAATGTTAGACTGGGCTCCATGGAAACACTTGGACTGGTCTCAGCTGCCTTCTTTCTGTAGTCCTTTCTCTTCTCCAGCTTCTGTTTGAAATCCTCTCACAGAGCCTGAAACCTGCTTTGCTGTCACGTTTGGGCCTGTGTTCCTCTGCTTTAACACAAACCTCACCACAGCAGCTGTGTGGGTCGTCTCTGTAGCAGCCCGATCAGCTTCTGATACATGAACATCATCACAGCTCCTAACTTCACCTTTATTAGCTTTGACATTCATGTCTTTCTTTTCTCTGTCTGTTTCCACACAAGCTCAAAGTCTCTGCAGCCTGTTTTTATCTGCTATCATCAGATCTCCAACAGCCTCATTCACATCCCTCACACACTCTACAGCCTCACCAGTACTGACTTCATCTTCACTGACTGATGGAGCACAACATGAACCTGTGGAGGCTGAAAAGCTGTCCTGACAAACATCTCCCCGTCACCACTCCTCTTCTGTCAGCCTTTAAATGAACCCTGCTCAAGTCTGTCACTTCTATTTGGAGCCAAGAGGAAAAACTGTTGTTCAGTCGTTTGGAAAGACACAACATTTCTGAAAGCACTCAAACTTCTTCACATTTGTCTTCAGACACATCCTGAACATTTAGGAACTAAAGAACGTTTCAAATATCAAAGATCAGAAATATAGAAAAACAACAACAGCTGCAGTCAGTGAACTCACCTCAGAGTCTCCAGTCGACAGTTTGGACTCTCCAGTCCAGCACACAGAAGCTTCACTGCTGAATCCTGCAGCTTGTTCTCACTCATGTCCAGTTCTGTCAGATGGGAGGGGATGGACTTCAGAGCCGAGGCCACAACTTCACAGTGAGTCCCTGAGAGTCCACAGTCAGCCAGTCTGTGATCATAGAAAATACAAAATGTGTTATTATAAAAGCAGAAAGTCTGCATTATAAACACAGACTGAATGTATATGAAGACAAAACAGAGTGAGGTCATAATCTGATGAACATCTGCTCTTCACATCTGTGCTTCAGCTCCTCTTACTGTGTTTGACATGACACAACGATTGAGTCTCTCTCAGACCTGCAGACTTTTAATGAGAATCTTTGTTTGGCTTTAATCTGCAGATGAAGGAGGAAGATGGTGTCACATTTAGGCTTCCATAACGTCCACAGTCTGTCAGTGAGATCTGATCCAGAGTCAGAGTGAAGACACACATGTGGACTGTTTCCTGTCTTGAATCCAGAACATTTTGAATGAGCTCAGCTCAGTGAAGAGTTCCAGCTGGAAAGACGATCTCTGTTTGCTACCTGCTGCTGTCAGGTACGACTGTTCACGTCCACACTCAGGAAAAATCTGCTGACTGTCACCAAACGGAGCAGAAATCTCATCACTGGACAATAATGATGAATGAACTCAGAGCTGCTGATATCACATCTGATTTCAGGGGAACTAAACACAGAAATGATTGGCTCATTTTAGCTTTCTGTGCCATTAGTCTGCAGGTTTATCACTAGTTGGCAGAAACAGACTTGTATTAATGTTCAGCGCTTCAGTGTTTATGACTCCAGATCCAGGTGACAGCAAGTCAAAATGATGTTACCTGTCTGTGTCCAGCAGCAGCCTTTGAATATTGTTATAAACTCACGTGGATCAGTTTGTCTTTGATTGGTTTGTAAAGTTCAAATTCATTTATATTCATCAACTCTAAATGAAAAATGTTTTTCTTCTTCTATGTTTATTATTAGAGTAACAAATTCTTATAGTTTCCTGTTGTTGAGAATTTCAGTGTAAAACCACTCGGACCTGTGCATCACTGCACACTGTGAAAGTATTACTGCAGTTTAATCTATAATCCTCATCAGTGTGTTTACTGGACTGTAGTCAGACCTCCGTTATACCAAAGGAAACACTGAACGTCTTCAAAGTCACAATAAATTTATACTAAATGCTAATAAATACTGGAGTGTTAGAAAAGATGCTTCCAGCGTGTTTGTCTTTGATAGGGTTTATTCTGTTCGTCTACAGTCTGACCACTTGGGGGCGCTTTTGTCTCTTTTGCTCTGAGCCTTGGGTTTATTCAAACTGATTTTAATAAACTATTTTCTGCAAGTTGAAGCTTCATCTCCATCTCCAGTGGTTGTTGCATATTTTATGACTATATTAGTAACAGTCAGAGAGTTTAGATTAAATTAGATCTTCACGTTTGATTTTTGACACAACATAAATGGTGAGCCAGTGTCAGAGGAAGTGACAGCATCCACCGAGGACCGGGGGGAGTGGGAGGACTGGGGGACCAGGCCAACAAAAAGGTGATCACTGATACAGGTCAGCAAACATTTGCTCATTTGGTGTCTTAGAGCAGACTCCGCCCAGCTTTGTCGTCCATGGTTGCTCTTTCAAAGGAATCTAGTAACATATTATTTTACTTAATGATCTACTGACACCACTGACTATGCAGGACAACCCCACGTCTGGAGCCAGTGCACATGTGCAGTTCAATTCCTGGGCAGGTTCTGAAGATGGCCAAGCTGTCGAGGACAAAGTTACTAATGTGAAGCTAATGTGGTTAACAAAGATCTTCATAACTATGTGGAGCAGAGTGTGCTTTCATCGTGGAGAAATCACACTGAAGAACTCGGCAGACATTTTGGGGGCCTTTCTGTTTGTTGCTACAATCTGCAAATTTCATTAAAAGTTTAATAAACTATCATCTGGTCTTTATTTTTAGTTAGCACATACCTTAAAAACTCTAAGCTGTAAGCTAATGATAGTTACATAACAGCAGATGCATGCTGGTGCAATAAGCTGTATGTTTTATTTTTGATCTGATTAGTCAAATAATCACAAAAATAATCGTTTGTGGCAGCCCTAGTGTGACCTCAAATAAGAAATGATTGCAGTTTATGACTGAGTAACTAAACTATCACCAACTGATAATATTAATGATCACATCTGGACTCACCGAGCCTTTCTGAAGTTCCTCACAGCTGGAATCAGTCTCAGTCGTCCCTCCTTTGTTGTGTTGTACTTCTTCAGGTCCAACTCATCCAGAACCTCCTCTGACATCTGCAGCATGAAGGCCAGAGCTGAGCAGTGGATCTCAGAGAGTTTCTTTGATTTGTTCTCTGACTTCAGGAACTCTTGGATCTCCTGAGATAATAAGATGTCGTTCATCTCCATCAGACAGTGGAAGATGTTGATGCTTCTGTCAGGAGAGGATTTTGTCTTCCTTCCTTTTAGATTCTTGATGACTCTCTGGATGGTTTCTGGACTGTTCTCTGTCTGACCCAGCAGACCTCCTAAGAGTCTCTGGTTGGACTCCAGACAGAGGCCATGAAGGAAGCGAACAAACAGGTCCAGACGACCATTTTTACTCCTGAAGGATTTTGTTAGTGTTTCCATCAAAAAATTGTCCAGAGATGACTCTTTGTATATTTTTTCCCAAGAAGTCCTTCAGCACCTCTGACTTCCTGTTGGTGAAACAGTGGAACATGTAGACTGCAGCCAGAAACTCCTGGATGCTCAGATGAACAAAGCAGTAGACTGGTTTCTGGAAGATCACACACTCTCTTTTGAAGATCTCTGTACAAACTCCTGAGTACACCGAGGCCTCTGTCACATCCAGACCACACTGCTCCAGGTCTTCTTGGTAGAACATGATGTTTCCTTTCTCCAGATGTTCAAACGCCAGCCTCCCCAGCTTCAGAAGAACTTCCCTGTCAGCCTCCGTCAGCTCCTGTGGACTCGTCTCATGTCCCTCGTGGTACTTGTTCTTCTTCCTCTTTGTCTGAACCAGCAGGAAGTGTGAGTACATGTCAGTCAGGGTCTTGGGCAGCTCTCCTCTCTGCTCTGTAGTCAACATGTGCTCCAGAACTGTAGCAGTGATCCAGCAGAAGACTGGGATTCTACACATGATGTGGAGGCTCCTGGATGTCTTCATGTGGGAGATGATTCTGCTGGACAGCTCTTCATCACTGAATCTCCTCCTGAAGTACTCCTCCTTCTGGGCGTCAGTGAAGCCTCGTACTTCTGTTAGCCTGTCAACACATGTAGGAGGGATCTGATTGGCCGCTGCAGGTCGGGAAGTTATCCAGACGAGAGCCGAGGGAAGCAGATTCCCCTGGATGAGGTTTGTCAGCAGCTGGCTGACTGATGACTTCTGTGTGACATCAGACAGCAGCTTCCTGTTGGTGAAATCCAATGAAAGTCTGCTTTCATCCAGGCCGTCAAAGATGAACAAAAGCTGAGAGACAGCCAGCTTCTCTGCTGTGACCTTCTGTAATGTTGGATGGAAAACATGGAGCAGCTCCAGAAGACTGTACTGCTCCTCTCTGATCAGGTTCAGCTCCCTGAATGAAAGCAGAACCACCACACTGACATGTTGGTTCTCCAAGCCCTCTGCCCAGTCCAGAGTGAACTTCTGCACTGAGAAGGTTTTTCCAACACCAGCCACGCCGTTGGTCAGAACCACTCTGATGGCTCTCTGTTGGTCAGGTAAGGCTTTAAAGATGTCCTGGCACCTGATTGGAGTGTCATGGAGGGCGTCCATCTTGGAAGCTGTCTCCAGCTGCCTCACCTCATGTTGGCTATGAACCTCTTCACTCTGTCCCTCTGTGATGTAGAGCTCAGTGTAGATCCTGTTGAGGAGGGTTCTACTTCCTGTTTCATCACTTCCTTCAGTCACACGTTCACATCTCCTCCTCAGACTGATCTTATGTTCATCCAAAACCTCCTGCAGACCAACATCTGCTGAAAGAAAGAAAAACAGAAAGAAAACTCTTCAATGTCTGAACAACAACAAGAAGTCCAGTTTTCAGAAATGAGTCCATCAGCAGACAGATGTTCAGTCTTACTTTGTACACAGCTGCTCTGACTGGCTGTCTGCAGTCCAGCTCTGCTTCTGGATCTTTCTCCACACTGGGGACAGGACCAGTCTCCTGATGAAGCAGACTGGTCCCAGTATGAGGAGATGCACTGTCTGCAGAACCAGTGTCCACAGCTGGTAGAGACTGGATCCTTCAGGACGTCCTGACACAAAGCACAGCAGGACAGCTGCTCCTCCTCACAGACACCACTCCTCTTCCTCTTCCTCCCTCTGTGAACACATTTCTTTATCACTAAAATCATTGACTGTCAGTGACAAACATCCAGATTTGATGACACTGTGCAGAAGCTCTGATGGTCACAGAGAAAAGTCAAAGTGGAGAAACTTGTGTTTGAGTTCAGAATCCAAGTTTCCTTTGCTGTTCCTGCCTGTCTTATTAAACACAGAGTGATCAGCCTACAAACTCCACAGTAAAAGCCTTCATCACAGAGCTGATTATGTCCTTCACTGGATGTACTGGAAGTTTGGGATCCATCACTTTCAACTGACCTTTGACCTCCTCTAAAAACTGTTGTGGAGCAGCGGTGTCACATTCAGAGCTTTCAGCTTTATTTTGAAAGAGTTCAGTCATCAGGAAGTGAACTTCTTGGTTCTGATTTTCTTTCTATTCTTTTACAGAAGTGAAGAAGAAGAACTAAAAGCTTTGAAATGATCTGAGTGATATTTTTGAACATTGCCACCAAATTGAGTTCAGCCTCCAGCAGTAACTTTGTTTCATGATGCCTCCCTGATGATGTGATGTTTGATTACAAACCTGTTTATGTGTTAGACATTAATCACATGAACACAGGCAGAAAAAAGAAGCCAATGAAACAAATGACAGAAACGTGTTCATTCACTGCCATGATCCATATTTTCTATGTACAGATGTTTGTAAAGAACACGTGTGCAGCGCTTTGTTCTGAGTATCTGCTGTCAGCACACAGTGCAGCAATAACTACAACCACACGTTTCTGTAGATCCTGAACATCAGCCTGGAGGAATCTGACCTCAGGTCTGCACACAGAGGAGCTTCACCTCTGGGATGATGCTGGCTTCAGCTCCTTCTACAATCAGGCAGAAGCTTCTGCACCATCAGGACACAAACAGAGAGGAGCTTCTATCCTCAGACCATCCAAGTCCTAAATCAGAACATGCTCCCCTCATAGCATCACCATCAGGGTTTAAACAGGACCTTACATCATGTTCTTGTCTCACTGTCATATTTCAGATCATACCTGATTCATTATGACGTCACACGCTGCTACACTGATCCTGCTGCTTCATTACTGCTGATATTACTCTGCTCACTCTGTTCAGTTACTCTGTTTACATCACTTTGCTCATTTGCTTTGTTCTGCTTGCACTGCTCTGTCAGTACATGCTGTGCTAATGTGGCACAAAGCACTTTAACATTACATCTGCACAATGTTTCATTATTTCATTTAATGATTGTTTCTAATGTTTTGTCCAGTCACAGTAGCAGCTCAGCACATTTCACTGTGTTGTACGTGTATGACGATGCCTGTGACAAATAAACAGCCTCGGACTCTTCAATCTTCTGCATTTCTTTGGAGATCAGCTCAGTGGCCTGTTGAGACCATCTTTCTATTTCTGATGACTCAGTTCAGATTATTATCCTGATACTTTCTTTTAAAATGTGATGAAATCATTTATCTGATGTTCTGACACAAATACACCAAAACAATCCCAAACAGCACAAACCACCACGTTACACACAGTGTAATAAAAATACAGGCAACTACAAATAAAAACACTTTTAAAATATAAACTAAAATTACAAAGTGGTCACAGAATTTCAAACACCTGTAAATGAGTCAGCAGCTCTCTTACATGGTCAGCTGAGCTCCATGATTGAAGAACATTGTTGCTGCAGGTTCATCACTGAACTGTGGAGGAACTTTTTCTTTGGACCAGTCACTCCTCACAGACACACAGCTGGATGCTGGAGACTGTGACCTCTGACCTCTGCAAACACAAACACATCACATGAATTACTGATTAATCTCTGTTTAAAATCTTTTAAGCAGCTGCAAACACACAAACTGGATGATGTGATGGTTTCTGTCAGTAATAGTTGTCTCAGATTAGAGTACAGACGGCTGCAGAGACGTTCACAGCAACAGAGAAGAAATCATTACCTTGGATTGCATTACTACTACGATTGATACTAGCATTATCGTACCCGGACCACCATTAGGAATCATTTATGATGTCACTGGTAGAACACATTTATAGAAACAACCTTTGAACTCTGAGTCAGCAGCTCTCTTACATGGTCAGCTGAGCTCCATGATTGAAGAACATTGTTGCTGCAGGTTCATGACTGAAATATAGAGGTGTGTTTCTGGACCAGTCACTCCTCACAGACACACAGCTGGATGCTGGAGACTGTGACCTCTGACCTCTGCAAATACAACCACATTGCATTCATTTCACATCAATTAGTACACCACAAAAGGCATGCAAGAAACACAGTATGAAGGCAAACTTCTGGCTTCAATAACATTCAACAGGTCAGGTGGAAACTTTTCTCAGATTTGATTCATGTTTTTATAGAACGATCCAGCTAAAAAAAATATACCATTAGGTCAGGGGTCAGCAACCTTCAGGACCCAAAGAGCCATTTGGAGCTAGTTTCCACGCAAAAGAAAACACTGGGAGCCACAAATACTTTTTGACATCTAGAATGAAGATAACACTGTATATACTGTTTTTTACCTTTATGCTTTGTGTGAACAACTAAGGTGTGTTGCTTATGAAATCCATGAAGTGCTACAGAGAAAATTACATGTTATTTATGTAATGAACACATTTGAACTCTTAAAGAAATATAACAAAAGGAAAGACACCCAGCTGAACTAAAATGATGTAGCAAACAAAAACTGCTGTGAGCCGCCACCCTTATATCTCCTTTGGGCTTTTGGAGCCTTGACCTGACTTTTAAAAAACAATTGGAAAAAAAGCTCTTTGCTGCTGAAAGATGAAAAATAGATATTTGCAAAATTCTGCCTAAATATGTATTTTACCTGGTTAATGTGTGTGGCGGGGCGTGGTCTGCAGCGCCGCTGCAGGGGAGGCGGACGCACCTGAGCGGCACCCGCAATCACGCCTCGCCGCCTTAACGTCTGTGCTGTTGTGTTGGTGTGTGTCGGGCTGTGAGCTGCAAAGCTACAGCCGGCTGTGTGCGTACAGCAACCGTGTGTGAAAAGTGGTCAATAAAGAGAAGCTGAAAAGCGTGTTCATGCAAACATCGTCGGGTCTGCCGTGATATGTTTACAACGGGACTTCTGCTCCTGAACCTCTGCGCACAGCGTCTGCAGGTCGGGGCTGTACGAAGTCACTTTCATCTTTACAGGACTGTAAGCTGTCGTCTGTGAGGCGTGAGCAGTGTTTGTTTTTAACATAGTTCACGGTGGAGAACAGCTGCTGACATAATGTGGATCCGAAGATCCATAACTGGCCTACCTGGGGCTGAAAGTCTCGATAAATGCACGGCGTTTCGGCGGGTACACCGGCTTCCACGAGTGTGACGCTTATTTGAACGATCAAAAAATAATAAAATATAATTTTCTTTTTATATTTCAATATCACAATAATCTTCCAATTTAGAACTACAAGTTAAAAAAGAACATAAATAAAATACACTTCAGCTAAATACTTCTAATTTATTTTCCCAAACCACGAGGAGCCGCACTGTAAGGACTAAAGAGCCGCAGGTTGCCGACCCCTGCATTAGTGTTAGTCAATGTTGCAACTGAACTGAAAAACAAAAGATTTTGGTCAGGTCCAAAGAAACAAAGTCACTATTAATACAACACAACCCCCCCAAAAAGAGCCATGTAGACCCCGGGCTCTATGGGTCTTGTGCTCGGAGCTTGTTCCTGTGCTGCCATGATTAGTGCCTCTGTGCTGTCTTTCAGTCCAGCTTTGTTCAGCCACTGGTAGGATTTCTGGATGTCAGCCACTTCCTCTGCCTGCTGGTGGTGCAAACTGTGTTGTTCTGAGTTTCATTGGACGTCTTTGTCCAAAGCACCAGACAAAGGGCAAAGTAGATGCATTTGCATCAGCAGGAAAATACACCCCAAACTAGCATCATCATTATACAACTTTAACAACTGCCACTAAATGATACTTCATACACAGACCAGTGTTAGGTTAAGTTATGATGTCACTGGCAGAACATTTATAGAAACAACCTTTGAACTCTGAGTCAGCAGATCTCTTACATGGTCAGCTGAGCTCCATGATTGAAGAACATTGTTGCTGCAGGTTCATCACTGAACTCTGAAGGTTTTTCTCTGGACCAGTCACTCCTCACAGACACACAGCTGGATACTGGAGACTGTGACCTCTGACCTCTGCAAACACAAACATCAATAACTGATCAGTTCTCTCTGACAGCCATATGATCAGCTGATCCCTCTGTGATATTGTGTCTGCCTCATAACGCTGACAGGTCAGCCAATCATCAGCCAGTTTTTTCTGTCTCTGAATGAACTCAGTTTGTTCTCAGCTCTTCTCTCTGATTCTGCTGCACTGACTTCACTTAAACTTACAGAGTTCAGATCTTAGCAAGAAAACAAGTCAATAAAAATCAAACTCAGATCAAACAGTTTGAACCAATCACAGATCAATGATTCTGTCATGGTTATGTTGAAATGACTAATAAAGTTAGTAGTGTTCTTACATTATTGCTGCAGGTCCATGACTGTAAGGTGGAGGTGTTTGTGTAACCCCGTCACTTCTCACAGACACACAGCTGGATGCTGCTCCGTCCTCTTCCTCCATCTTCTTGATGTCAGGGTGGAGTTAGTCTGAGAGGTAAACACACACACTCAGAGGTGCTGTTGTACTGGAAGCATCACACTGACGGCTTTCTAATGTTGGAGCTTTGGCCCTAAAGTCCAAACCAGTTATTTTAGAGGCTCAAAGTCTTTAAAAAACACCAAAACCATCACATTATTTAATAAGTACATGATCAGGTGGATGAAGGAACTCAGTGTGTTTGGGATCATCATCATGGTGAGGAGCCCACATGTTACGGCTCCTTTGGAGAGAAGCTGAGGATCACTGCAGGAAGTGAGCTCATGAAACCAAACTGCTGTTTGTGAGCAGGATGACTCTGTTATTGGACCTGCTCTGTGTTCTACATATGATCAATACTTCAAATATCTGTAAACATCTCATCTTATATTTGTTGCACTTGGTCACATCTGTCTTTAAAAATAGATTTTTAATGTCACTGAGAGTTCTTTTCTACCTTTATTGATTTATTTTGGAATAAATTAAATATAAAGGTGCCAAAAACTGCCTGCAGCTTCTGCTCTGTGACAGGAAACTACTGTCAGGCTCAAAATGACTTCAGATTATTCATCACAGAGTGTTTATAGGTCACAGGACACGTTACAGTTTTACTGTCGATGTTTTAGTTTAAAAGAATGACGTGATAAGATCTTACTGTGAATCTGCGCGCTCATTGGCTAATACCCTGAGACTGACAGGTGGTTATCCAATCAGCGTGCGGCCTCACACGGACATAAAACTCTTAAAGTTTGTTTCTGAAGGGATTTTCAGATCAGACCTGATGTTTCTGCCTACAGCCTGTTTACCGATATAATCAATATTAGATATCAGAGCAACAGAAACCTCGGTGATCAGGACGCCGGGACTGAGAACAGGAAGTGGCTCAAACGTCGCACTTTCATAAAGGCTGTATCCCAATTCAGGGTCTGTAGCCTTAAAGCATTTTAAGGCCGATTACGTCACATTGGCGCACCGAAGGCTTTCCCAATTCAAAGGCTGCTCGAAATGCGTCCTTCACAAAGATGTCTAAAATATGTTCTCCTTCATTTCTGTCAAACAAAGCTGTGTGAAACGTTTCCAGCTGTTAGTATCATGGTTGCTAGGCAACCGGGGCAGCGCGACGGAGGCTAGACCGCCCATTTCACAAGCCTCGTACTTCCGGCCTTAGCGGTCCTTGAGTACGTGGCCCTTGAGGATCGTTGAGGCTGCAGAACCTGAATTGTACAGAGCCCCTCTGATGACATGGCCCAAAAATAAATAAATTGTGGCCACAAAATACTATTTCGTGCCCTCGAAATACTATTTTCGAGGGCACGAAATAGGTATAACGTGCGCATGAAATGCTAATTTGTGGGCATGAAATGGGTATAACGTGGCAATGAATTACTCATTTGTGGCAACAAAATAGATAACGTGCGCATATCATATTGATACAATTCCTGGACAGCTGCGTAGAGACACAAGCATGAGAGTAGGCTAAACCTATACACCGTGGACAGAGACGGTATGAGTGAGTTTTATTTTAGGCTGGGAATGAGCTACAATGCATTTTGAAAAGCCTGCAATGCAAGGAACCATTATTACGGAGAGACATTTAAACAGGATACTGAGAGCCCAGTTGCTTTACAGGACCTGGACGCCGGGATAGATTTTATTGTCAACCAACTGCAAGGGCCTGGGAAGGATCACGGTTATTGGTCAAGTGTTTCGTGCCCACAAATTAGCATTTCGTGCGCACGAAGTAGTATTTTGTGGCCACAATTGATTTATTTTTTGGACCATGTCATCAGAGGGGCTCCGAAGAATTGGGATACAGCCTCTGAGATAGAAAGTGTGCGACCGTGAACTCGACTCTCTTTATGACACATACACACACAGACACACACACAGACACTTGTTTTCAGATTTTAGTGAGGACACCAAAAAGCCTCAAAAATATCCTCAAACTCGTGAGGACGGCCATTTTGTGGGACTCTATTAGCCCACATAGTAGCATACCAACTCTTTGTCCTCACAAACATGTCTAAACAGGTACACACACACACACAGACACACACACACAAACAGGTTTGTCAGGTTCCTCGGCTCGTTCTCTGCGTTCAGTCCATTGAAGGTGATTATTGAGCCAATCACAGCTACAGAGCTCACTGTGACTCTTCTTCTCTCTACAGTCACACAAACAAACACACTCAGAGACTCTGACAGCAAAACTACAACAATGTGGTGTTAACACTCACCCTGCCTCAGCTCCACCGTCCTCCTGCTGCTCTGACGGAGGCTCAGCTGTTTCTCTTCCTGTTCCCACCTGCTCGGGTGGCTCCTCCCCTCTGCAGTTACAGGAAATCAGGTGTGTGTGTCTCTTGTTGAGACTGGTTCTTCCTGCTCTCTATCATCACATTGGGTGTTTCCAAATTCAGGGAGAGGATGCTTCGAATGCCACATTTGTAGGAAATTGTATCACATGGACGCGACGAAGGCTGTTCAAATTTGAAGTCTTCCAAATGCGTCCTTCATTTCCCTGAATTTGAAGGATGGGTCAGGTGTGTCCTTTGTGGCCCAACATATCCCAGGATTCATTGCGGGCCATACAGGAGATATTTTTCTGATAATGATAGTGATCGAAGTGGGAGTTAATGCAGGAGACGAACACTTTCAAATGTAAGTATATGAAAATCTGGTGGTGCAAAAGTTTTTATAGCGGGTGTGTTGTTAGGCTCTGGGCATCTGCATAGACATGTTCTTTTTTTGAGAATGTGAGGACAAACTTGAAAGAGAGACACTGTGAGAGTGGACACATCCACACTGCTGCTGCATCTGTGCTCACCACGATGGCCTCCTTCAGAGAGATGGAGGACTCACTCTGTCTTCTGGCTGATGTAAGTGTTCAGCTTTGAACAGCTGTCGTTCCAGCTGCTTTTAACTTTGTAGTTTCACATTTGTACAGACTTTATATTTTTTATAGACGTGTCATAAACCAGTCCTTAAATCATTTTCATTATCACAGATACAGTCTACACTCTGCATCATGAGCTGGTCAATATCGCAAAAGTTGTAATTCGTTTCATGTTTCATGTAAACTGCTCTGAGGTCACAGTGACACCAGCAGATGTAGTTACAGCCTCTCTGTCCCCACCATCCCGGCCCACGTAGACCGCAAAGGCCGGGTCCTCCGAAGGATGCAGCCGACGAATTGGAACACAGCTCATGTCTGACAGCAGTTTGAAGAGGAAATGGATTCTGTTCTGTTCTTCACTCATCACCTACCTGACAGCTGACACCTCACACCTGTTTCTCAGCTGCAGGTCAGACAGAAGGACACACAGAGGATGGAGGGAAGGAGGATGGATCTGCTAGTCTGAAAGTTGGTATGTCAGTTTCTGGTCAAGTTTTTGTTCAACAGGAAACATAAACAGAAGCAGGATTCATACCAGCCTCCACTTGAACAGCAGCCTGCTTAAACTGTCTGCGTGTCTCTAGCTGATCTCTGTCTCCTGCTGATGTCACAACGTCTCCGTTTTATTTGAACACTGGAGGTGAAGATGGCAGATTGTTGGCTAAAATGGATGTCTGTGGCATCCTGCATTTAATGTTCAGCATCTTTGTGAAAAACCCTTTAAAAGTTGTTTAACATGTCCAAAAATCCAAAACTGTTACAGATTACAAAGATGTTGTTTCTATGAGCTCAGGCTGTACTTGCTAGTTCACATTTCGGTAGTAATGTTGATGATGAGGATCATTATTTGTCATTGCTTTAGTTTTTATTCCACTGTTTCAAGGACATGCACTTAGTAGGGACAGCGGACTGGACAGGTCTTCAGTCTGTCTCGCTCTAAGACAGCTGGGTTAGGCTCCAGCGCCCCCGCGACCCTGAAAAGGATCAGCAGAAGTGGATGGATGGAGGGTCAGTTTGTCAACATTAGAAAAACAAACATACTACCTGCCTTAAATGTGAAATGGACGGGCTTTATGTTTGCTCGTTGTTTGCTAAAGAGACTTTTCTGCAGCATTTCTCTCCCGACTTCTTTGTAGCACCTTTCACTGTCACACATTTGATCTTTACAGCAGGGCTGTGCCATATCATATACCATACTATAGAATTTTGACATAGTAGCTATATAATGTTACTCCTACTTTATAGATCTCCATCACCCGATCCTCCGAAAACCTCTTGGAGTTGGCAGCACTCGACTGAGCCATTTTGTGCAGAAGAAGATTAAAATGATGCTTTAAACTCCAGATGTTATCTGAGCTCAGATCCTAAAGCCAGACCTCTGCATCTTCATTCTTGTGGAAAAGCAGAGCAGATGTTGTTTTCAGGAGGATGCTGCTATAATGGCTTTAGTTCCTTGCAGGTAATTATGACGACAGCGGAAGCAGCAGGAACAACAAACAGCCCAAACTAACAGACAAAATATTAATGAAAGTCCAACCCAATCTCCTCCATCCCCGTATCCTCCACTATTTGCATCTTCATCTGTGAAACCTGCAGAGCAGAAACAGTGTGTGGACAAAGTTAGCCGGTATGCAGACATGTTTGCTTTTGTTACAGGAGTTTGAAACACATCTGCAGCTCATTCAGAGGCTTTGGGGCCGTACACACTTCATTTTAAATCAGTACAGCCGATCTCACAGCTGCTGGATGTTTCTTTGAATCATAAGAACATTAAGACAAACAAGATGATCATGAAAATCATATTAATGATTGATTTGGCCTACGTTTGATGCTGAACTGCAGTAGCTCCTGACATTGTGCTTTTATTTCGTCTGGGTTAGTTTGCAGCACTGCTGCACAGTTTACATTAAAGTGCACTTTTGCAGAGCAGACGACCCCCTGCACGACTGATGGGGTGAACCAAGGCCCTGCATCAGACAAAGAAGCATTATTTCAACTGTGAGTCATGCAAAGCAGCTCTAGTAGAGTCCTGTAAATGAACAGACTGGATCCCTGTAACGTACCACCTCAGTGACCAGTGGAAACATTCAAATGTTCAGGTAGTCATCCTAACTGACTTGGGGTTTCTGCCAGTGTGTTACAAGTGAAGCAGCTCGCCTGGTCTACACACTGGGACTCGTTTCTTTAAATCACCATTAATACAGTTTCAGCTGCTGACACATTCACTAGTGGGTAGTAATTAAAGCATGCTGCACCACTCATGAGTGCTATCATTCAGCACTCTCATTCATTTGTCTTAAAGCTGGTAATTAAACTCCCTGATGCCTCACTCTGTCTCACTCTTTTCTGTGTGTGAGAGAAAGAAGATGCAGCTGTGTTTCTAACAGCTTCTCTGGAGGAAGCCCTGCAACTCTAGAATCTCACCTGAGTCTGTGCCTGTGAGCTTGATGGAGTGCCTGAACTCCTTGATGACTCTCTCACCACAGATGCTGTGGTTGGCTGTAATCTTACATTCATATTTTCCTGTATCGCTGATGCTGATGTTCCTCACAATCACAGAAACGTCTCGCTCCTTCATGGATGAGCGTCTCAGCTCCACTCGGCATTTGAAGGACTCGTGCTGATAGTTCTCATCTGAGTGATGGCTTTGGAAGAACACAGAGCCGTCTGACTCGAGCTCGGGTCTGCTCCACTCTAATGCTGTGATATCTGCATCTGTGGGTCCCCGACACTGAAGAGTGACGTCTTGTTCAGACCTCACTTTGACATCTGTGTGGTCTAAAGTGAGACTTCACTCAAATGTGTGCTCAGATGAAATGATCAGAAGAGTTTCGTGATGAGAACTTAGAGTCAGATCAATATTGCTGCAGTTTATTACTCAAGACTATAAATTTCTATAATTCCATAACTATGAGTGTAAGATTATTATATTATCTTATGCCACGTTGTACCCCTAATTAAAGATTGTGAAATTATTATGTAGTTTTAGTTTGCATTATTCTCCAGACTTAGAAGAAGGTGATAACTATTTGATTTATCAGACTGATTTGTATTACATCAGACTGCTGATTTATGGTGAATGAATGATATTGTTTTATGATGCATGATACTGCTGAGTTATAAGAAATACTGTTTTCAGAGAATCAAGGCCTTATTTGTCTGATTAGAAAAGAACAGAACATGCTGCACAGGAAGCCGAGGTCATAACTCAGGCTCACTGAGAGAGAAAGAATGTGGATGTTTAGCTTGGAGGGGCTGAAGCTATAAGAATGTGAGAAACGCTCAGACACTTGGAGATCAGGCGGACACCCTCCCGCGCTCATCTCCCCATCCGGATGGTTTATGGTCAAAGTGTTTGTCTGGAATAAAGAGATTGTTGATTGAGCATTTATACACCGAGTGCTGTTCTTCCTTCAGCCCAAAGATCAAAGAACTGGAATATTTAACATGAGAAAATCAAGAGGATTTTTTGCATTTTCTGTATATTTTGCAGTAACAGCAGTAGTAGGATGATCCAAACTCACCCGAGGCCTCACTGTGAGCTTGATGAAGCACTGAACGATCTCTCGTGCTCTTTTTGTTCCTGAACACAATCCGACACTTGTTTGTGCCGTTATCGCTGATGATGACGTTCTTCAGAATCAAAGTGAGGTCTCCATCCTTCAACTCCACTCGGTCTCCAAAGGACTCAGGCTGCTGTCTTTGAAACAAGTTACGATAGAACAGAGGATCCAGGCCACGTCTGCTCCACTGCAGCAGGGTGATGGCTGCAGCTCTGGGACACGGACAGCGAAAGGTGGCCTCTTGTCTGGGCGTCGCTTTGATTTCTGTGTGAGTCATGCACACACACACACCATCAGTGGCTCTGATGCCAATAGACCTGTGTCTGTTTCTGATTGGTCAGAATCGTAAACATGGGAACACTGCCTCTTTCATGTGAACACACTCTTACCTATTGATTGAAAAAGTCTGGGGTAATTTATCAAGTTGAAAAGCACCTTCATGTGACCTCTCATCAGTAGGAGTAACGCAGCTCAGACAGGTAGGTGGGGTGAGAAAATAGAAGGATTTAAAAATAAATACAAGAACTTGGAAATGTTTTCACTGCCCACATGTTTCTATATCAGCACTGCCAGTGAATTTTGTCCCCCCTTTCCTTTAGTCTGTGTGTTGTGGCGTCTCCCCGTGCTTTCTTTTCCTTTTCTCCCTCCTTTTACCACCAATACACCAGCAGATGGCCGCGCCTCCCTGAGCTTGGACCTGCTGGAGGTTTCCTCCTGTTACAAGGGAGTTTTTCCTTCGCACTGTTGCTAAGTGCTTGTTCACAGGGAGCCGTGATTGTTAGCATTTCCTCTGTATTAATGTAAACTATTTCAGTCGAGTACAAAATGCTTTGAGGTCACTGTTCTTGTGATTTGGTGCTAAAAAGATGGAGCAGAACTGAAAGTTTCGGGGACTTTGGTGAGTTAGCCTCGTATGTTGACAAAGGGATAAAATTGCATTTTTTGAAACACACTGTTCTTTACAATCACTGCTCATATTTTTTATAATTTCCTTGTTTGCACATGTTATTAATAATCTGGTATCACAGATGTTTGATGTAGACTAAAGCTCGTCTGCGTCATCATCACCTGACTGCCAGCAGGTGTCAGGCTGACTGTGAACTGCCCGTCTCAAATATACAGTGTGTCATGTTTCGGCTGTGTACAGGCAAGAGAAGGACCCAAACGCAAAACTCACCACGCAGGAATAAAACTCAAAAAGTTGCTTTATTGCAGAATGGCACAAAAATATAACAAAACTAAACTGGGGCATGGATAAACTGACACACAGGGAAACACAGCCATGAGGGAGACTACGACACTGACAAAGAGAAACACAGGGCTTAAATACACTGAGGGATAACGAGGGAATGAGACACAGAAGGAGAGCACAGCTGGGAGTAATCAGGCTGGACGAGACAAGGGAAGCAAAACTAGAAACACTCACATGAGACATGGACCTTCAAAATAAAACAGGAAACACACTGAACTCTAAACATGCAAACTTAACAGCAACTGAGAAGACAGAACATAGGGACCAGAAACATGGTATAAAGAGGTCACAGTAGACACAACATTGAACACAGGGAAGCCATATTACAAAGCCAAAGAACTAAACCTATGATAACCATAACTGAAATCTAGGGAAACAGGAAACAGTACAACAAAGGACTCAAAACATAATCCATAATATAAAAACACGAGATCTCTTCAAAATAAAACAGGAAACACGAGAGGCAGACATGACAACATAAGACAACAGACATGAAACACACGAAGGGCAAGGGAGACTTCACAGGGGTTGAAAACACAAGGGGGAGCTAATAAGCAAACGAACATAGGAAACCTAATAAGCTTAAACATACACTATAAACATCAAAAGAACTAAAACTCAAAACACTGGGTCATAAGACCCAGGATCGTGACACAGTGGCTTGCAAAAATATTCGGCCCCCTTGAACTTTTCCACATTTTGTCACATTACAGCCACAAACATGAATCAATGTTAGTGGAATTCCACGTGAAAGACCAACACAAAGTGGTGCACACGTGAGAAGTGGAACGAAAATCATACATGATTCCAAACATTTTTTACAAATAAATAACTGCAAAGTGGGGTGTGTGTAATTATTCAGCCCCTGAGTCAATACTTTGTAGAACCAGCTTTTGCTGCAGTTCCAGCTGCCAGTCTTTTAGGGTCTGTCTGTACCAGCTTTGCACATCTACAGACTGAAATCTTTGCACATTCTTCTTTGCAAAACAGCTCCAGCTCAGTCAGATTAGATCAGGGGCGTCAAACTCAATCGCACAGGGGGCCAAAACTCAAGGCACACTTTAGGTCGTGGGCCAAACAAGATAAACATTTATTGAACACACTAAAACAATGTTTTTTTAAACATAAATATGAATAAAAACAGACAGGAATAATATTCCAGATTAAATAAACTTTAAATATTTTGCTCTTCATAAAAATATATCCTGTCAAAATTATGCAAGTTAGAAATATGAACATGCTGCCAAAACCCCCAGAAAAAGCAAAAAAAGCACACACAAGGGCAGTTTCATGTCGGTTACACTTTAACATACGTTTTCAAAAATGTCTTTCCCTGTCGTTGTCCCGTGCATCGATTTAATGTTCAGTATTTCCTCTCCACGGATGAAGATGGCCAGCTGTGCAATGTCCATCATGTCTGTACTTTCATCCACAGCAAGCAATAAAGTTTTTGCTTCTTTCACACAACTGTGTTCTTAAATCAGTGGCCATCTCACAAACCCGATCAGCAATCGTATTTCTGCTCAGGCCCACATTTGCAAAAATCTGCGTTTTGTTTGGACACAAGACGTCGCACAGCTTCATCATGCAGCTCTTCAGAGTGGTATCGGGCTGATTTGGCTCCTCTGCTACAATAAAACTTGCTCTCACAACAGCTTCACTTTGTGATTTTGCTCTGGTGATGTTACACCCTGAAAAGGGGCTGAAAAGGGGATAAGTCAATGACGACGCTCAAACACGATGCTTCTCCTTCAGCAGCTTCATTGCTTCGTGGCCAGAGCTCCCCCTTCCGGCAACGGCAGGCATAACTAATCAATCGTGATCACTAAATCACATGGATTATTCCCCAGGCTCAACAAGTAGATCACAGATTGAATGTTACACAGGTTGTAGTCGCATTAAGGATTATTATCCGGTTGAACATAGTCATGAACTCTTTTAACTATTTTAGCCTGTGTTACATTACATCTCTTTGATGGGACTTCGTTTACCCTTGTTTATACATTTACATATTTGAAATAAATTGAATAATATATTGGGTAACTTTTAACCACAACTTTTTACTCCATTATGAACTTCAACAAATAATCAATCTATCACAGTGACAAACGTCTGCTGAAATGTCAGATTCTTCTTTAGCTCTTCTACTTTCTGTAGTTTCTGCTCTGCATTTAGGTTTTTCAGGTTATCCTGACGTTTTGTCTCGAAGTGCCGTCTTAAATTAAATTCCTTAATTACAGCCACATTAGCTCCACTAATAAGATACATGGGTTTACCAGCATGTCTGTAAACATATATTCAGTCTCCCACTGGCGCTGAAAGACTCTGCTTTCAGAATCAACTTTTCTCTCCACCATTGTGGGCGGCTAGCTTCAATAACAGAAGTTTGACTTGATTGATGCGGGAATGTTCCCAGTTAGCCTGGGTGCTTCAGCACCCCCCAAAATGAATCAAAGCACCCCCAAAGATTTCTTACTTTTTTGACAATATTTGCTGTTTGTGTGACACACTACTAAAAATATAAAAAGCATACAGACTTGGTTGAGACGTAACACTTTAACAACAAAAGTATAGATAACCTCCCCCCCCTCCTAAAGTGGTTTGTTCCAGCTCTCCCCTGCTCTGGCTTTAGCGCCCTTTCTGCCAGAGGATGGTGGCTGAGACGCAGCAGAGCGGAGGTGTAAGTGCCTGGCTTAAAACAGGACATATTGGCTGCATTTAACCTTCAGTTACTCTTTATATAGTTAGGTAGGAGTCAGGCCATGTTTCTTTTAGCTGAAAAACATTACACCAGGTAACCTGCAGTGTTGAAAGCGTGTTTTCCCACGATGTTTGCTACCCTACAATCCGTCCTGCTCTGTAGTAAAATCAGCGACATTTGACCGTCCTGTTGCTCCCATTGAAATGTATACAGACTATTTAAAATCTAAAACTTATAATTGTCCGTAGCCTGCTGTTGTTACCACTGTCCTGTTTTAAATGGATGCTAACTAGCTAACTGACTGAATGCCCATTAACCTTATAACTCCTGTTGTGTGTGTGTGTGTGTGTGTGTGTGTGTGTGTGTGTGTGTGTGTGTGTGTGTGTGTGTGTGTGTGTTTGTGTACAGAGAGACAGCCAGGTTCATAATGGATATAAGGAAGTTTTTTCAAAAAAAGGAGCCACATTCAGGAAAAAGTGTAAGATCAAATGATCCGTGAATCAAGAATAATGTTGGATCAGTGTTTCAATGTTTATATCTTTTATTAGATGTTCGTGTGGTTTGGTTATTTGCCTTTTGGTTGAAAGTAGACTGAGAGAGGACTTTTTGTTAGTGATCTTAATAGTATTTTTTCATATTAATTTAATTTTTCATCTGATTGAATACAATCTATTTGTGTATGATTGTCAGTCGAAAGAGGGAGAGAGGAAAGAGGGGAACGTGAGGAGAAAGTACAAGGTCAGGAAGAACCAGGTAAGAAAACAGACAGGGAACAGTGACAGGCACAACAGAAACTGTTAAACTGACAAAGAGAAAAAACCTGATTTTACTCACAATATCTGGAAGTTGTGTTCTCCCTATATTAAAGCTGCTGTACAGAATCTGCAAAACAAACTGGGTTGAAACATTTTGACCCTCTTTAACAACATTCCAACATAACATTATCATTGATTGGGGAGATTAAAATTAATGATATATTTTTATGTGGTTCAGCCACAACTCTACTAAAACCTCAGCCAGTAATAGGTCGGCCAACTTTTGGACCGTCCACTTGTCTGTACGACTGCCGCAGTACGTACATCACATTTGCACACTATCAGAGCCAAACAGCCCTGGTGGAGTGAGGAGCTGTAAAGAGAAGCAGATGCTCTGTTTATATTCTACAAATGTTTTAAGCTTGTTTCAAAGATTCTGTACTGCACCTTTAAATGTTTTCGAGAAGCACACATACACTTATCAGTGTTTTTCACACTTTTTACAGTGTGGACCACCTGATAAAAATGTCAAGCTCTCCCAAGCACCACTATGAAAGCATGAAACTCATAAATCTAAAAACACAAAATTAGTATCTGCAGTAAAGATTTTTTCATGCATTGTATACATTCTACCACAGGCAAAGTTGCCTCCATTTTTATATTCGTTTTTTAAATATTTTGTAATAATTTATTTGTAATAATTTATTTATTTATTAATGTAATTATATTTTTTATGTATCTGTATTATATTATACAAACACATTAAAAGTGAATCTCTGTCCAAAATATGCACTCAGTTTACTTCTTACTCACTATGAGCATCATTCATTATTCTCCTCCAGTAATTAAGGTTAGGATATGTATTTTTTTTATTCCAATCCATTCTTCTTTGGCAGCATTTAAATAACCTTGATCAGAATTGATGGTTTTGTTACAGACTTTTCAAAAAAGTGTTTTGCTTTTTTTTCACAAATGTGGGATTAAATTGTTAAAATGTACAAAACAGTGATGTCATGTTTTGTGACGAGGATCCAGGCACAGAGAGACTTGATGGATTTAAGAATCTTTTGATTTAATAAAGAAATTTGCAGACTTGCACAGAGATGGTAAAATTATGATGACTGATAAAGGAGACGAAGACAACAGACGATGAGGACAGGGAGGATGCAGGGACCGACAGAGACGGGGAAGAAGTCTCATTGTGACGAGTAAAGTGTATCTTGGCTGGCTGGGCAGCTCTCTGGGTGCTCAGCCCCCCAAAGCTCTGATCCTAGAATCGCTCCTGCAAAAATTTTACATTTTCTGTAAATTCTGTGAATCTCGGGCAGCTCGACTTGCGTGAAGTGTTTCCAGCTGGGCGTCGTGTAGCTGGAGTCGAGTGTTTTAATTGAAACGATACATTTTTAGACATAAGTTGTAACGGCCGCCATTTTCTTTGTGAGTATTTATTACACGGCGTGCTGCGGGGACAAGCCTGTTCTAACGTTTGAGTCTAAGCTTTAGTTTTTGCTTCTCATCCGTAAACACTCTGCATCTTTCATGTGATTCAGTTTATTTTGAAAAGTCTCAACAGGATCTTGAGCTTTATTGTGAAAGGTTTATGTGGAAAATAAACAAGCAGACACGCAATGGTTGCTGTTGCTAACGACAACACATAAAAACAGGCGCTTGTCCGTCCGTAGTGTGGTTATATTAAATATAAGAGAAAGAGAACTTTAAGAAATGAATATAGCCTCTACAGTGACCATCAAAACATGAAAAAATATTGCTGTAAACAGTTTATTTTGTGACACCACGAAACAAACGATAGCGTAAAATGAAACGATAGATGTTTTTGTATCGTCATCCGACACATATCGTTATATCGAACAGCCCTAATCAATACAGTTTTCAAAAAATGCTTCTCTGTGCAGAATCGTTTTAAAAACATAAACAGCTGTGGGATGCTGCTTGTCCGTGATTTGGACATCATATTTTCTTGTTTGGCTTGGAAGGAAGTTGGTTTGGAAACATATCTGGCGATGCTTCATCTTCTGCTTTGCAACTGTGTGGGATTTAAAAACCTGTCCATGATGCTGGCAGTGTCCAAGCATGTTGTTGTTTTTAAGTTCATATCTCCCCTGCAACGGCTCTGAAAACATGTGTTCTAACAGCAGCAGTACTGAGCTCAGTCTCAGAGAGATGCAGATGCAGTTTGCATGTAACTACACGCAGCCTTCCTCTTTCTCTCGCACCTCTCTCCCTCCTTCTTGTGGAGCAGGTCTCTCTCTCTCTGGTACACAACTGCACGCACACACGCGCACACACACAACAGAAGAAAGGAGAACTGGAAAGCCGAAGACTTGTTGACTAGATTCCCAAGCGGTGACGCGGTGGATATTCATCATCATTTGCCCTCCTGTCCACCTTTGATAGTTTACACTCATTCTCTTGTGCCCTTATTTCCCTTTACACCACATAAAGGGGGGGGGGGGGGGGGGGGGGGGGATTAATTTGATGCTACAAGTGCCTAAAGCAGGTGCCCGAGAGGATCACATATGGAGAATGATGTATGGCCACATCTGCGCATCTGGTTTAGTAGCAGCCTTGGATGAACAGACTGTTGTGTTGCTTTAAGAGGCCCCATGGGCAGATTAGCTCTTCTAGTCCAAGACAAAGCTCAGATTATAGAGGCAGTGCCATTTCACATCCTCTGAACACCCACAGTCCCGCACAACTCCTACAGATTAAGCTGTGATGAAGCTCCACTGTGATGATGATGATGCTCCCGTGCGCACATTTTATTACTAACAGTCATGGAGGTCATGCTGAGCAGGGAGGGGATGATACGGATCAATAGCACTGTAGTGTAACATGGGTAAAAAAAAGCCATCAGGGGAGATCAGGTAGAGAACATGAAGGTCCAGTCACACTGAATGGATTCATTTTTACCAACAAGTGCTTTAAAGAGAGCTCCTGCTTGGCACAAACACCTGTGTGCCTTCAGAGACTCAACTTCCATCAAATATTTGTTTTTTAATTAAGGCACAAGTGCACAGGCAGCAGTCTGTGTTCAGAAAAACCCAAAACATTTGATTCAAATTTAGAACAAAAACACCACAGTGGGAGGGAAACAGAGAAACTGGCTTCTTTTTTCCACTATAACTGTGTTTACAGGCCGTTCCAGTCTTTATCTGTCTCACACACTCGACCAAATAACAAACACAAAATAAAAAAAGAACATCTCACATAAATAAATACAGAAATAATCCAAAAGTAGCTATATTAGTAGTGAAACAAACAAGAAAAGCATTTAAAAACCAAACGTGTAAAATCAGTCAGTGCATGATTACATTGCTCCGCCCATCAAAAAGTGACCTGTGTGAATGTCACCATCTCATTTATAGGACTGATGAACGTTGGTTGGAACATTTGTAGTCCAATCATACTTCACAGACATCTTTAATCCTTCACTGAGTCAGGCTGTTGTTCTCACAAGCCTCAAACTCTCCACCATCATTCCTGTGCTGAAGTAGTCGTGTCCCTCCTGCATGAAGGACGACTGTCCGGTCCCACTCACCTCCATCATTATGAAGAGCTTTGAACAGTTAGTCATGCATCAAATCAAAACTTCCCTCCAACCTGGATCCATGTCAGTCACATACCGCTCAAACCGCTCGACCGATGATGCGATTTCAACTGCCCTCTTATTCAGCCCTCACACATCTGGACACTCATACGTTAGAATGATGTTCACAGACTTCAGCGTTCAACACCATCTTTCCCCAGCAACTCATTCACAAACTGGATCTGCTGGGCATCAGCACCTCGCTGTGTCACTGGCTGCTGGATGTACTGAGAGGAAGACAGCAGACAGGTCGGCAGCAACACCTCCAGCACAAGAACACTGAACACAGGCTCCCCAAGGATGTGTGTCGAGCCCCTTCTCTTCACTCTGCCTCTCATTTCTTATCATTTTCAGTCTTTTAAAAGGTGAAGTGTTCAAAAGAACAACAGCACCTGATCTCTGCTGAGGTGTTAAAGAGCTCTTATTTTAGGATGTGATGATGAGACAGCATACAAACTTACAATTACATGATAATAATACATTTGTAATACACAACATTTGGCTTGTAATTGGTGACATCTGTAACACCACATTTGTGATTGAGACCTTTTGAGGTCAACATGGTGACTGAGGACAACGGGTCCTGCAGAGTCAGTAGTTTCTATTCAGCTGTTTTGTTTTCATGTCTTCTCCTCCATCATCAGTTATCAGGAGAGCCGACAGTCAAAGTGCAAGAATTCAAAGAAACACAGAGATTCTCCTTACAGAGCAGACACAGCACAGATGTTTCCTTCATCGTCCTTCTCACTCGTTTCAGCTTCTTTTCATTTCTGTCACTGACACCAAGTAAAGCCGCCCTCTTCCTCTGAGCACCAGCTTTTCTATTATTACAAAGAAGAAGAAACCATTAAAACACCAAAGCACAAACACACTGTGGAGCCTTTTTGGTTTTCTTAACACACTTTTACAGACACTGAAAGCACAAAGCTGCTCCACAAACACAGGATTAAGAACAGAAGAAGATTTCTGTCAGGAAGCATATCTGGAAGAATATTCAGGCCCAATCTGACACACAGACCATAATAATAAAAGTGGAGAATGATCAGAATCATTTCAGAATTTTCAAATAAATCCAGATTCAGTTTTGGCAGCAGAGCACAGGGATGCACATGAGACTGAAAATCAAGTCTTCTGTATCTTTGTAAGTCCTGTGACTGTCTGGCAGTCGGTGACCTTCACCTCTGATGAAAAACTGAAATGAGATCTTTTCTCAGCTGATTTTAAAAAAGAAATGTGAGTAATGATCCAATCAATCATTGTTATTGTTGGCCAATACTGTGAAGACCGAACTAGGATTCACGTAAACGCTGAGATTCAAAGTATAATTCAATGATTATTGTCATAAATGACAGATATAGTATTTTTCTATTTTGTCTCGTATGTTATTCTGTTTATCTGATTCTATTGTTTCCCCTTGAAATCTCCTCCAGTTTGCGCTGATCCAGGACGTCACAGGTCTTGGACTCAGTCGTGGAGACGATGGTCTGGTAGCGAACACAGATCTTCTCCACGCCCTCCACCTGAAACACACCTGAGCTCAGTTTGAATCCGTCTCATTTCTGGAAAATAGACTTTTGACACGATTAATAAATAATAAAAGGAGGAAATACATTTATACAAAATCATTACAAATGTCCATTCATCACTGTAGCTTTGCATCGACTTTAATTCGACCATTTTTATATTATAAATGTCTTATTATAATTATTATTGTGCATTGATGAATATCTGATGGAGTCACTTGTTTCTAGTCTGACAATCATCCACCTTCATGCTCTGCAGAGCAGCCAGGCTCTCCAGAGTGGACGCCATGTCAGCCATCTTCTCCAGACGGCGGCAGAAAGAGTCAAACTTCCCGAAGATGTAGTTCTCACTGAAAACACGCACACACGTGTGTAAAGGTTAGCGTGACGCTGCTGACACGCTCTGACTCAGAGTCAGTTACTGATCACCTGAAGTCAAACTGTCTGTTCTCAGGTTTCCTCTCAGTTTGTCTCTGTCATGACCCTGTGCCTTCTCGGCTGACTCTGTATGGCTACAAGTGTTTTTGTTGTGCTGCATCTCTCTCTTTCCCCTGCACTGCGCTCTACCGGGGCGGAGTCATGACGGCTCCAGCCCCTGGCTCGGACACCTGCAAGCAATCATCTCACTCACTTCTTAAGGCGGCTGCTGAGAGTGCTTCCTCGCTGGATTATTGTGTAACACTCGTCAGTGTCATCACTTATCTGAGCCGTTTTTCGAGTTTCTGTCGTGCCACTACTCACCTGCCTTTCCTCTCTGTGCCAGGATTCTCGCCAGCCTGAGGACCGCCGTTGGTGAGCTAAAGCCGGAGTCCGAGCTACCTGAGCTTCAGTGGATGTTGTACATAGCCCTCTTCTTCCCGTGCCTGTGCTTCCCGGAGACCCTCTTCCTGTGCCCCCTCACCTGTATATATTCGCACCTGGTGTCTGTGTGTGTAAATAAATCACGAACTTAAGTGACGGTCTGCCTCCGAGTCCCTCCTGAGCCTGACAGTCTCTGACGCTGTGGAAGCTTCGCTGATACGCCGCATTCAGATTACAGCAGTCAGAGACTCACTGCAGCACACACACACACACACACACAGTGTTGATGTTGTACTTGCACATAAACTCTACATTGGACTCTGATGTGTCGCGCCATACCTGCCACCTACTGGTCAGCCAGTGTAAGTGCACAAAACATTTCTTCAAACCAAGATGGAAAAATGCATGTTTAAAAAAATGAAGTTCAAAAATCTGTTTTCATCCCTAAAGATGAATAAAAATACTAAAGAATAAATCCTGATTGATGTCGTCATAATTCATGCATGAAAGGGTTAAAAACTATTCTACAAACAAACAAACATGAATATTTTGGAACATTTCAACTTTAAAGAGCAGAAAGAGAAAGAACAGAAAGTTATATTGTGTAAAAGTGGTTTTGTCCTGAAGTCTCAGAGTGGAGACTAAACTGTTGCAGGTCTGAGGAGCTTCTGTCCACAGACGTCAGATCATGTTTGATAAACTGAGTTTAAAGTGAAACCTGTAAATGCTGACGCTACAGGAGATCCAGCTGAGAGGATGCGTCTACCTGTTGAAGGTCACCGTGCGGCTCTTCCAGCGCTCCAGCTCGGCCGACGGCCCGACGTCGTCGGCCTCTTTCCTCATCTGCTCGCTCTCCGTCAGGACCTGCTTGATTTGATTGGTCCACAGGGTCGACACCTCCTCCAGACGCTCCACCAGCTCACTGTTATTGGCTGAGAGCGAAACACACGAGTTCCTCTAAACACGCGTGAACACGGACTCATTATTTCAAAGAAGCCATCGTCTCAGGTCAGATGCTTCCTTCAGCTTCCACAGATAAACTGGTTTGATTTACCTGAGAGTTGATTTTTAAAGCTTTAAATGATGTTTCCTGTATTTCCAACAGTCTTATTGTTTGTGTGAGATGTGAACAGCTTGAGCTTCATACCTGCTGCTCTGTAGTCTGCAGGGCTGCTCAGCTGGCTGATGGCGTCAGGAAGCTCCACGTGCTGCAGCTGCAACTTTCTCTCCATGTTCAGTCGGGCTGAGCTCAGATTACTGACAAACTGATCCACCGAGGACAGGAAGGACCGGACGTGTGGACACGAGGCGCCGTCCTGCACAGAGCCCCACGACTGGGCACAGGGTCAAAGGTCAGCAATAACAACAAAGGTTAATGTGTTTTCCTGTTTCACTTTTTACCTCATTCACAGCCAAAAGCATCAGGAGGAGCACTGCACACAAATAAGACTTTTCATGGATCATTATGTAACAGCTGCTCTACAGTCAAAGCCCACAAAGAGAAACCAGCAGGTACAGATGAGCCCAAGGTGTGGCCTCCAGTAACACTGTGAGGAACCTTGGAGTCATGTTTGACCAGCACATGTCCTTCAACGCACATATTAAACAAACATGTAAGACTGCGTTCTTCCATTTGTGCAACATCTCTAAAGTTAGAAATATCCTGTCTCAGAGTGACGCTGAAAAACTAGTTCATGCATTTATTACTTCCAGGCTGGACGACTGTAATTCATTATTATCAGGATGTCCAAAAAACTCCCTGAAAAGCCTTCAGTTGATCCAAAATGCTGCAGCAAGAGTCCTGACAGGGACTAGAAAGAGAGAGCAGATTTCTCCTACACTGGCTTCTCTTCACAGGATTGACCCCTCATGGCTGCCCCTCCCTGCCCCTTTCTTTGCTTTCAGTCTCTTCCTGTTTAAAGAGAGTTCTTCCTTCCCACCATCAACAAAGTCTTCATATATGGCGTCATGTGATCACTGGAAGCTTAAAACATCTCCCTTTTTGTGCTCAGTGAAAGCCTGAATGGATGGAGGTGTTTTACCTGCTGCGACCTGAGAGCAGGTAACATGATGTGAGTCAGCAGAGTTTCCAGACTGTTCAGGACGCCGCCGCCGCAGTCCAACACGCCAAAGTTCACTTCCTGGAAACATCAGGTTGCACGAGAAGATCAGAATGATTGGCTGCATCCACGTCACAGTCAACCAATGAGGTCTGTGCGGTTTGTTAAATGTGCAGGTGAGGAGGTGACCCAGACCAGTTACTGACCTGCTGCACGTTAGCGGTGGTTATGGCCTTCTCAGTGGTTCTCAGGAAGAACAGACATTTCCCCAGTAAAGGCTGGAAATACAGAACGTGATGGAGTTCAGATTCCTTTAACGTGACGCAGACAGAGCACTTCCTCTGCACTCTGTCACCAAAGTTCACCATGCAAAGGAAAACCTTTCATGGGCTTTAAAGACGGGGTGGTTGGAGAGCTCTGCAGGCTGCTCGTTACCAGTAATGGGAGTAACGGCACTACTTTTTCAGTAAAGAGTAATCTAATTACTATTCCTATCGTTACAACGCCGTTACAATTACTAACAAGAAAATGTGGGGCGGTCCGTTACTATTTTTCAACAAACAGACGGTTGAAGCTGTGTTCAGCTTACAGCAGCTTATATCAGCTGCAGGAAGTAGCTGTAAGTAATCTGGGCGCTGCAGCTTTAAGCAGCTGTGCGCTCCCGCAGACAGACCATCACTTTTTGGCACAACAGCTGGAGCTCAGGGGGCAAAACAATCGCATGAGTGCTGCTGTTTGCCTGAGGAAGAATAAAGGAGTCGTGGTAAGACAATCACATGACCACTTACAGACAAAGCAACAAGGTGACATATACCAGTTTATAAACTGTGTTGATAGGCCAGTAAAACCAGAGTCATGATAAACAATATATACGCGTGTTTGTTCCTCAATAGTTTCATGTTTAGTGTCTAAGGACAGCAGCGAGCACTCTCTGCTTATGAGCTGCTGTCAGACCTGCAGGTATCAGGCTGTGATCTTCTCCTTTATACTGGACACTAATTATTATTTTGGAGTCGCACAAATAATTCGTGTGGCGTCTTATTGAATGCAGAACAGCTGATTGTTCTGGAAATAGTTTAATGGTTATTAAAAAAAGGGTAAAAGGTAAATGGCTGCAAATAACTTTGTTGTTTGCAAAACTTGTGTGTATAATTTTCAAATTTATATTTACATTTAAAGTTATAAAAATGATTCGTTAAACATGTTCGTGGTTGTTACAGTAAAAAATATAACTTTTTTGTTTTCTGTCTGATTTTAGATCAATTGTGTTAATACAGTTTGTCAAAATGAAAACATAACTGCAGATTCAGACACGTGAGGTTGTGCTGAAAAGAATGATACCAAACAAGACAAAGTAAATAGTTTTTAAAGGTAAATGTAGAGGAAACATAAAAAGCTGTCACGGCTGGGGCAGCAGTCGTGTGGTGGAGTGAATGAGGACCAAGATGCAGACGGCGGTGGAGATTTATTTACAGTGAAAATAACAAAGGTGAGGGAAGAAGCGAACATCAACCTAAACTGGGACAAACTAACAGACAAAGCAGAAAACATGAGGGCAGCAGGGAAACACAGAGATGACACGAAGAAGGCAGAGAGACGTGGAGACACACCGATGGACACGGAGACACACAGAGTAATGCAGACGACGCCACAAGCAACACAGGCAGACACACACTATAAATACACACGAGGTAATGAGGGGATGACACACAGGAGGGGAGCACAGCTGAACCACAAGACGAGACACAAACCTTCAAAGTAAAACAGGAAACACACAGACTGTTTTACAACACAAGGACACGAACAGAGCACAGAGGACAGACACAGGCAGGGCTGATAAAACACGGAAGCACTAAACATAAGAACCAAACCCTAAGAACTAAAACAAAATCAGAATAAACACCAAACACAAGATGAAACCAAAAGGAAACACAAAACGCTGCGACCCAGGACCCTGACAAAAGGAGTCACAATGGCCGATTATACCCTGGAGCCCAGAGGGTATTTTTAAAGTTACACAATAGTTACTTTTCCTAGTAATTAATTACATCTAGAACCTTGTCACTCAGTTACTAACTAAGTTACTTTTTGAAGAAGTAATTAGTAACTATAATTAATGACTTAATTAATTTTGAATGACTATTTGAAGGTAACTTGCCCAACACTGGATATGAGCGAGTTTCCCAGCTGATGCAAACTGGAAAGCTTCTCCTGTTTGAAGTGGATCTATTCAGCTTTTATTTCCTGATCATTTTAAGCATCAACAAAGTTTCTAAAAACAAGCAACAGTTTGTCATCATTCATAAACTCTGACGTCACAGGAGTGTTTTTATTCCTGTCCCATGTTTGAACGTTTCTGCATATCAGAGCTGCCAACACGGCACCGACTCAGGCTGGAACTGACTTTAAATACTTCATCATTCATGATCCTGTTAAAACCACATCCAGGGGAAATGTTATTAGCATGTAGCCTTTAGCTCATGTTCTGATTGCTGCTCCTCCATGTTTGTAGTCCTTTTTTCTGTGAATAAGTGTTTGTGGAGCTTTGAGCTCCTCAGACTTTGGCCTCTCGACCTCCTGATGTTCAGCCTGCAGCTGTCAGTCATCCAGTGTTTGGTCAAAGACTTTAATCACCTCGTTAACCAAACAAAGCAGCACAGTTTGATCCATGGAAACACAAACACGCTCAGGCTCATCATCTCTGAACAGGACGATGATGAATCGTAGGCTCGGTATTGTTTGGAGCTTAAAGAGAAACCAGATACAACAGAACACAAAAACCCCGAGAGGTGGATCAATGTGACGTCACACACCTGAGCTCTGAGTCCTCGAGTCTGATCCAGGCTCGTGCTTTAAGACACGTTTCTGTGTAACCCTCAGCTCAGGTGTGTTCAGGACATTTGCTTGGAAGAAGCCGTCTGTGGATAAATCCTGCTCTCCACCTCAGCTGTCAGGTTTATCCAGAGAACGGCCGTCCTGACTTCCAGCAGCCCCACAGTCCTCGTTTCTAATAAACTGGCATCACTGAAACGAACTGTCTGCCTCGCTGTTCAATAATCTGCTCTTTGCCAATTTCCCAGCAGAACCTTCCACTCATATCAGCATTTTTCTGTGATTCTCACATGAACTAAACATAAAAAGCTGAAGCCAACCTCAGAGTTCCCCGTAGTGAGGAAGAGTTTCCTCTGAGCCACAGCTGAGTTTGATGCGTCCACAAAGGAAGACTGACGGGAGGACAGACTCTGGGAGAAAGGCAGATATTAAAAGATATGAATACAAAGTACGCTGCAACAAACAGGACAGCAGATTATGAAGAGCGGTTAGACCTTCATGTGTCAGTCATTGAAATGTGATCAAACTGGGACAGTGGCGTGGCTGCCCCTCTGTGGGTCTTCCATGGTCTCTTGTGTTCTGGGGGCCTCTGGATGTCTGGAGTTTTGATCTCCTCCATACCTGCTTCATGCCCTGGAGGACGGGGCTGTGGCTCCCCACACTCCCTAGCAGATCGTTACATGGAGAAACCTTTGGAATGCAAGCATGCTGATCCACACAGGTATGCACACAGGTGTACACACGGGTGTTCACAGACGCAGACTACAGCTTTCTTGGCTGCTGCCTCAAAGCACATTGTGCGCTGTCTATCTTGCGTGCTGCACAATATCGTTTATTATTTAGTATCTACTGATATCTACTGCTAGCTAGTTTATTGTGATGGTGCTGTTTTTTTTATTATGTTGTTCTTTGTTGTTTGCTTCCTCTTCTGTTTTTTTTCTCCATACAGGTGACCCAGGAGTTTTGTTTTTTTTTTGTTGGTGTTTTTTTTGTTTGTTTTTTTTTCTTTCTTCCCCCCCTTCTCACCGTCTCTTCTCCCCTTTGGTTTTCTTTCTCTCCCTCTCTTTCTTTCATTCTTTCTCCCTGTCCTATCCCCCAGTCATGTCTGTCCCGTTTGTAGCAACTGAAAATAAAATAAATTCATAATTATAATAAAGGTCAATCAAATGGACCAATATGGCAAGGCCATGATGATCCACTTGGTAAAATAAATCCGCTTGGCATCTTTCTTGGCCTTAAGACAACAATTCTGATGGCTAAAGATCCAAACGGGACACAAAAAAAAAAAAAAGTGAAATGTTACAATTAACCCCATAGTCTGGGTTAGTTGTAACATATCCTGGGGTAAAATGTAACACAATGAAATAAGGGTACTAACAAAATATTAACATGTAATCTTTGTTTATTCAACACATGAATGCACTTAGAGCCATTTATGTAGCTGTGTGTGTGTGTGTGACAGAATGCAGAAATCTAGCTTTTGAACATATTCCAACCCCCCAAAAAAGACAAATTATGGAATTTTCTGCAACTGAATATTTCATTAATTTTGGTTGGTCTTCCTTGAGTTTGGCCTCATTGGCTCAGTGGGCATCATAACCTACAACTCTTGCACCAATTTTGAACATAACAATGAAGCTGAAAAAATGTAGTTGTTCACCAGCATCGCAGTTCCATTACTTTTTATCATGGCTTACCTTGGTGTGGTTTGCAAAGTGCTTCAGAAAGATGAGGAAATCTGTTTCTTGCACCCATCCTGATTTATTTCCACTACCAGTACTTCCTACTGGTCCATCTCTGATGCAGAGGTCTGCATAATGTATGTGTGGGAACACAAACAGTGAAGTAATTGTGTTGCCAATGGCATTAACCGCATATACAAATGTGACCAGTGAACCTCTCTCTGCTGATGTCGTTGCCCCAACTTGTTTAATATAAGTTAAAGTAAAAGTGTGGTAAGTTGTAACATCTGCGTTATTGTTACAACTAACCCAGACTGTTGCTGTTACAACTGACCCAGACTCCTATAGCCATGAACTAGCTAACATTACAGCCAACGGCTAAAACATTAGCACTAAAGACCTACACAGAATATATCCCCATAGACATACAAATAACATAATTTAAGTTTGATGAGTTTAACTGCAAAGCAGATAATGCTATTAGAAATTGAAATAAAGTAGAAAAACTTACTTTTTGGCATACAAATTACTTTTTTTCGTGTTAAATTGTCTGTGTTTGACAAAATGTGCTGATTTTTCACATGTGATAGCAGAACTGAGTTGGGCATGCACAGGATGAGTCACATCATTTGAAACTTAGCCCTGATTGGAGAAATTGGAAGTGTTACAACTGACCCACGTTACAACTATCCCCGGTCTCCCCTACAATATCCTTCTCTTAACTTTTACTCAACTTTTAGCATTTTTGTGCATATGGTACGGTGTTTGTTTGAAATGCTTTGTAAAGCCTCTGGCGCAAATTTATTCAAATAGCACTGGGTGAACCTTGGAGTGGTTATATGTTAATTGCTGACTGGCAAGCTATTCTATACTTTTCTCTTGGCAAAACCGAGTAACCCACATTCCTGCAGGACTCTGTCTCTCTTTGTTGGCCCTGTGGCAGACTGGCAACCTGTTCAGGGTGTGTCCCCTGCATCTCGTCCTGTGAAACTGGGACAGGCTCCAGCTCCACCACAACCCTGAATTGAATAAAGCAGTAGAAAGTGACTGAACAGATGGATCTGAGTCTGATCTGAACTGTAGTTTCATTTTGAAAGAAACCTGCCTGCTGATGAAAACCATCCCACGTTTGCTTCCAAGAACTGCATCAAAGAGTTTTTCTGTTTTATTGAGTTCTTTGAACTGAACGTCAGATATGTCTGAGCTTGTTTTTATCCTCCTGCCTCCTGAATTTCCCAACCTCCCCACCACTTCTGATGTTATGTCTCTGATCTGATTCCAGTAAGATCCAAATTTTTCTTCAGCTTGCTGACTCCGGCAAACATGCAATAATTATGTCAGTTTAAGCAAGTTACTTGTCTTCCTTGGAACCCTTAAAATCCCCCGAGAGGTCACTTACGTTAAAAATAAATCTGACAAAATTTAAATCTTAACTGGAAATGTAGAAGATAATATAATAAAGGTATTACAAATTGTTACTTACAGATTTACATTTCAACATTTCAACTTCTAAACGTGTATTTTACTATGATCCTTCCTTCTTAGTTTAAATAATTTCAAAGCGCTATGACAGTAATCCCTGCCTTGACTCTTACACTGTCAGTTTTTTTAAATTTTAAAATACACAAGATAGTAAAATAATCAAGGACAGTCATATAAAAAAATTAAATAACTGCAAAAAACAAAACAAAACATATAAGTAGGTTAGGATCTCAAAAACCCATGTATCAAATATGACACCCTTGTCAATAGGGAAACCTGGTCATTTCTATTATGAAATATTCACTAATAACTTGGGGGAATTATCTCTGACACAACATTAAATGACATCCTCCGGATTTCCAAATGTTGTGGTTTTAAACCTTTGAACTTTTCCATTCAGCTGTCTGCTGTTGCTGGTGAATGAAATCATCTCCAGCTTCACATTTTACAGTGAATCCAAAGCTGAATGTGTGACCCTTCAGTCACTGAGTTTATGGTGCTCTACATGTCTGATCGTCTCTCTGAGTCACTGCCAACATTCCTCTGAGTGATGCTTTTTCAGAGGAGCAAAGTTCTTGAAACTTCACAAATAGTTTACCAGGAAGGATAGAAATCTTCATTGTGTTTACAGAAAGTCGTTTGAGCACATGACAGTTACAGCATGTCTAAAAATAGTTCATTGACGAGAGCCATGATGGTGGCAAAACATACACATAGGACTCTCAGTTGTAAAATTAATAATTTATTTGGCTTAATTTATAAATCAAATCAATACAATGGCAAATTTATAATGACAGGTAAAGAATACATTTGTAATAGAGGTTTATACTGCTACTACTACTAATAATAAGAATTTGTTCTGAAATTGCAATGAACCCAAATGATGTCTGATACAAATACACATTTACTGGTTTTATTGGATAGTCATATTTTGGATTCAAATCCAAATTCTACTATCATCAGAAGTTTGGAGAAAATATTATGATAGTTCAAAACATAAATAAACAGAAACAAATAAATGAAATAATACAGTGATTCACAAATAGACACTTGTTCAAAAGATTTTATTTGATTCCTGTTTTCATTTGTGCTTTTCTTTGTTCGCTAAAGGTGCGCTGGAGGTCCAGAAAAAGAGAAGGAAAAGTTGCAGCCGTCTTTATTTCAAAATGTCCTTCCATTACAGAGGGAAGCTCCTCTCTTTCCTTGCAAGATTAGAGACTGCAGTGTGGAACCACCCATTGCAATGAATACCTTAAATAGTATAAACATATTTTACATAACAATGAACTGAATAATGTTATCATAGCCATAGCAAGATCAGCGAGTCACATTTCAGCATTTTTCTCCTTACAATAGGTGCTGCCATACGACAGAAACACTGTAGTGCTCCCCACTGCTCTGAGAAAATGTTGACGTCATTGTTGGCATTTTCACCACTGCTTTTTTGGAGTTGCCAATAACCATATTTAGATAAAAAGCTTGACGGCTAAGCTAGCTGCTAATACTAGCAAACTTGATTGGCAAGACACATATCTGCTAATTAGTGCTAAGAAACAAACTAAGTGCGCACAGTTTGTTCCTCCTGTGCAGAGAGGGTTAGTCTCCGAGCACTAAAAAGAAGAGAAAAGAGGAAGAGAGTAAAAAAAAGAAAAGAAAAGAAAAAAAAGAAAAGAAAAAAAAAGAAATGTGATCAAAGTTACCTGTTTGACATCCTGATAGAAGAAAATCAGCTTCTTGGATCCGTTTGCAGCAAAGAATTCATGGATCAAACTGAACTGGAAGAATCAGACATTAATGACTCAAAGGTTCAACTCTGAGGAAGGATCACGTCTCTGAACTTACTCTGTCATCAGAGACGATGGCGTCTTCCACCGCCGCCTCCTCCAGGCTGCCGGCGTCTGCCAGCCTGCTCATCAGGTATTTATGTCGGGCATCCAGAGCTGCCCGCCGTTCCTCCTTCACGGCTCTCGCCTGTTTGGCTACTTCTCTCCTCGCCTCATTGGACAGCAGCATCGTCCTTTTACCAGACACCTGGAGAAACATCAGCTCAGTCTACAGACGCAGAGACCAGTGAGAGCTTGGCCCAAACATCTGCAGGTTTCTGAGGACCACGTTTGACCCTGACTGGAGGCATCGATTCTGAGTGTGACTGCCTAAACTGAGCTACTGCCCCCCCTCCACTGAGACGTTGTCCTGTGATGTGTCATGGGGGGAAGTGTTCCTCACGGTTGGACTCGTGACAAGTTCAGTCAGTTTATTCAAACTTTAAAAAGACGCATTTTCAGTCTCTGGATTTCAGCAGAAACAAATGTGAACACAGCACTTTTTGATTGAGTATAAAAGGATGAAAGAGTCAGTGATTAGTAACATTGTTGCTGACTGATGCTGTTGTAGAGCTGTCTTTGGATCCTCACCTTCCTGGAAGCCTTCCCTGGATTGCTCATATATCATTAACTTGTTTGTGTTCAGTAGAATCAGGTGTTGTGGATGCAGGTCGTAGCTGTGTGAGGCCTGTACAGTCAGCGCTGTGTGAGCGCTGTGTAACGTTAGCTTAGACTTCTTTCTGTTGTTATCATCCTTCAGGTTAATGTTGTTTTCATTATGCATCACAGGAAGTGTGGGTGGCTGTTAGCCTCACAGCTCATGGAGAGTTGCTGCTGCTCTGCCTCCTTTTTGCTGTTTCTGCTCTTTGTGGCTTTGTGTTACTTTGTGTCGTGTCTGAAACAAAGTGAGTCCATGTTACTAACTGTAGTCGGCTCTCTGTCTCGTGCACAGCTGACTGTTGTCTGAATGAAAGTGTTTTTGTACTTTGTGTAATCTGTTGGGTCTTTGAGCCCTTTTTAAACAGCATATGAGCCATATGTATGTGTGTATATGAAAGGTTGTTTGTAATACATCAAATTGTTGCTTATTCTAGAGCTGCTGCTGTGCCTGATTGGTCTACTCGCTCGAAACTGAAGGTTGACTTGATTCTTTTGGTTTTTTACATTTTGTCAATAAACCAACTTCTTTATGATTTGAACGGCGTCTCTGACGTGTCACAGGCCTGTCAGCTTTCTTGGTGATTGGTATAGATTTGAGCTTCATGCTCTGGCTGTTGTTGGGTTTTCCTCTTTCATATTAAAGCTTTTGTCCTACATTTGGCTCTAAAGTCTAATTCTAATCCCAGCACTGTGTCTGGGTGTGTGATGCTTGTTTTCCTGCTCTTTCTCATGAAACAGTCACAACATTCTCAGTCCAACTTTCACTCTTTGCTGCGTTTGCTGCAGCTGCAGTGAACATGGTGCCGTTTGCCTTTAAGAAAGTTGTGCACAAAGGCTTTTTCTCTAGCAGACAGCTGTGTGGCTAAAAGTCAGATCATTTTTTACCACCTCAGTCACACTGGACTGAAACAAGAGTGAAACTAGGAAGAATCAGAGTTTGTCCAGTGACTGCACTGATTTTCTTCATATTCACAAACTGATTCTAAGTAGTTGCATCAGCTAATCACCCGGACACTGAGCGTCCAACACGCTCCCTGAAGGGAAACGATTACATCCTCCAAACAATCACAATCTGTCTCTGAATGACTGGAATTATTCTCTGATTTGTCAATAACTGGAGTTTATCAATGCAGACACGTTGCCAACATGATGAAGTCAGTCTGAGTCGCATCTCTTTGGCTAACTTAACTCAAGTGGTTGCCGACTATTCTGGTTCTATTCCCATATAACAGCAGGGTTGCTGAGCACCTCTGTCACTCTGCACTTATGTTCCCAGTTCTCTTTTGTGGAGGAATTTTCCAGGAATGCCTGGGACCAGCTTTCCATGAGAGACCCGATCAGGAGCGACTGTCCTGGACACTCCCAGCATCACAGGGACTCACAAACCCGTCTACCACAGTGAGAAGACTGATGGTCACAGGCCCACATGTAGCTTTAGATCACACGTGTGCACTTCCTGTGGTCACTGCTGTAACTCTAGACTCACCGAGGGGCCAGTGGTTGGTGAGGCGGCAGCAGCTGAAGTCATGTGACTAATGGCTCTCAGCTTCTGTCCTCCTATTCGCCGGTGTCCTTCACCTGTCACACCTGGTCAAGAAAGAGTGAGAATGTTCAGAGCTTTAATGGAAAAGAATATTATTACATATAAAAGGCCTCTAACAAGTATTGTAGTGTTAATCAGGATGAAGTCCATCATGAACACTTCAGAGTGCTTCAGACAGTCGGTGGTTTCATCCACAGAGCCTCCAGTCTGCATATCAAAGGATCCTGAGGAATGACAGTGAACCCCGAGTTCCCCTCATTACATTCATGTGTGTGACTGTGAGGAAAAGGTGATTGTATGAACGTGTGTGAGCGAGTGAATGAGGCTTGTATCAGAGTGGAGATAATGTCAGCGGCACAAGCTGGACGCTGCAGGTGTCACATGTGAATCTGTGCATCAGTGTCTGCACCTTTGTGGAGGTGAAGCTCAGGAGGTTTGCATTTGTTCAAAGCTCTGTCTGCTCCATCTTTCTTTCCCTCAGGCCTCTCCAGATCAGGAAGGAGGTCCTGTTCTCCTTCTCCCTCCTGGATTTCTGGATCCAGGGAAGGATCAAAGTCTCTCAGCCCAGCATCAGAGCTTCTGGCTGGGGGAGGACTGGAAGTTTCAGCTGGAGGCTGAGAGCCTGGATCTGCCATCTGAGTCACAATTCAAATATTCTCAGTAATCTCAAAAAGCAACAGAAAGGTGCCATTTTCATGAGCAGTGGGTTATCCAGCAGTTTGATTCATGTCAGCAGCATTTAGTTTGTAACTGCTGACTCACCTCTGGCTGTGTCCTGCTCTCAGGGTCACAGTGGACACTGTACCTTTGACCGAAGCTGCAAAGACAGTCAGCAGGGGTCCGGATGCATTCAGCACCACGTCCTTGTTGGGCAGACACCTTCAGTGACAGGACAGTTTATTATGCTGGTAACGTTAATAAGTCTGATCACCTGTAGAGCTCATTTAAACACATCAGCTGTAGAACATCATGTGTCATGGCGTGTCCAAACTCACAGGCTGCATCCTCCTGAGGACCCGGCCTTCAAGGTCTACGTGGGCCGGGTCCTCCAAAGGTCGGGTAGGCGGGAAGTGAGCGGCTGTGACGGTCTGGCCTTCAGATCCGCGTCACCGCTGTCTGGGTGGAGTTTAATAAACTCAGCCGTCTGCTCCTTGCTGTCTAAAATCTAACAGGACACTGGAGTAAACTCTCGACCGTCTCACACTTCTGTTTAATCACTTTTCTGTTTGACGTTTATTCAGCTGTGTGAAAACTGTAACTTCAGCCAAACCAAACAAACAACACTGAAAAAAGCCAAACGATAACATTTTTACGTGATCTAAGTGACTTAAATATCATGTTTAAACCTGAACAGCCAAAGGCCGTGGGGGTCCAAAAACGATGTGCCGGGAGTCCGCTGTTCTCGCCGGCTCTAATGACCCTCGACCTCCCGGTTAGCTATCCAGATGGTGGGTAACAGACGTCTCCAAAAACGTCAGAGCACTTTTGCAAATATGTGATATCTTGACAAACCGAGCAGATATTTGAAGTTTACACTCCTACATTCTCAAACAGGAGCCCCAGCAGAGATGGATGGCTGGCGCGGCTCTCCGGAGCCCCCAGTCAGAGCAGATGCAGGGCCAGCAGGTGTGGAGACCCCTGGCTGAGGCAGCTGAAGCTGTGGGTGGCTGTCAGCCAGCTCAGGATGCCTTTTGGGCTGCAGCAGCATAAAATCCTCAGCAGGCTGGGTAAGCTTGCGTGAGCTCTCTGTGGAGGCTGTTGCAGCTGAGATGGCTCACCCGAGCGGTGCAAACTTAGTTACCTTCAAGGCTCCAGAGTCAGCTGAGGTCAGCAGCTCAGCCTCTGGGGAGGTTACAATCCCTGGAACAGCCAGGTCTCTACAACCAGAAACAGTCTTTGCATGTGCAGCTTCAGAACCAGACTTGAAGTTCCAGTTAGTGTCCGATGTCCCAGAAACACTCAGGTGCTCACAGAGCAATCTCTTGAGGCCAACACTCAGAAAATCAAACCGTCTTTGAGCCTTTGTGGGAACATTTATAGTCTCTGCTGGAAAGGTGGAAACATCTGGGAGATGCAGTCTTAACACACTGGGCTTCACAAGTCCTTGGAGGCAGCTCACTAAACTCAGGGATGCAGACAAAATCAGCACTTGCAGGAACACAATGTGCCCTCTCACAATGAGCTTGGAAGCATAAACTGAGTTTTCCTCACTGACTGTTTTAGACAGGATTGTGGGAGCAACACAAAAAGCAGCTTCAGCTGGAAACACACAGTTTAGTGTCTTTGCTGCTCGCTTTAAGTCACAATAAACAGGAAACTCATTGTGTCTCATGTCAGAATCACTCATATACAGGACAGGAAGAGGCGGAGCTTATTTCCTGCAGGGAGCGGTTAGCAGTCTGTGTCTTTCTCATTTCTGACTCCTAAAGAGCTGAAAAACACAGGCTGTTATTGGCTGGCTGACACTGGGATTAATGTCCTTGAAGCCAGCAGTCTTTAATGTCCAGGTTCAGAACGGGCAGGTGAAAAACAGTCCTTTATGTCCTCTGATGTTCAATAAACTGTCCTGATTACTGAGGGAGCAGAGAAAGTGTCTCCATCACTCACCACAGCTGGATGCTCTGAAATCCTGGAATCCAGCTGTGGAGAGGAGCGCCGGCGGCGTGGACGCAGTTTAGTAATCAGGGAACGGGAGACAGGAGGGAAACACAGCTGGGACCAATTACACACACGAGACAGGAAACAGTAACACAGGACTGTCAAAGTAAAACAGGAAATATAACACAGAGTCCAAAGTAAGGAGACGTGGGACACAGTGAAGACACAGAAACAGAAACCAGAACTATAATCACAAAACAAACTCAGAAACATAAAGAGTGAATCAGCTGATTCAGTGTTTGTGACAAAAACATGGATCCTGGTTAATAACTTTTATTTGTTTGTTTCTGTATTATTTTGTGTATCGTTCTTATGAGCTGTTGTTTTGTCAGTGAAATATTATTTCATTGTTTTAAGCTTTTTGTTGACTTTGAAGTGCTTAAGTTGATATTTTTGAACATTTAATTTGTTCGATTATTGTCGAGTCGATAAAACTGTCAAACGCACAGCTGCTTCCAGCACGGCCGGAGGAGAGGTGGCCGAGCAGACGCACAACACACACAGCTCACAGGTTTGCATTTCTAGATATTGCAGATGTTGCAGAAATTGAGAGTAAAGAACTCGGAGATCCAGCGCTGTCTCCTGCCCCTTATTTATACACCACAACACAACGACAGGCGTAACTCACACAAACGGGTAACATGAGGCTCAGATGCTTTGGACGTGTTCACATATACTGGACACAGAATGATGAAGATGGAGCTGCAGGAAGGAGGAAAAGAGGAAAAACACAGAAAAGATTCACAGATGTGGTGAAAAAGGACACGACAGCTTCTGTTTGTTAGTTTGGTTTTTCTTTATTTGGTAAAGATTCAGAAATAAAGAGAAGATCACATGTTTGAATATTATATTAACGTTCTGTAATTACAACAAGTTGTAAAATCTTTCCAGAGTGAGACAGAGACTGTGCAGAGACTGTAGAAGGACAGAGCAGCAGCAGAGCAGTCCAGATACACTGATGATCCTCTGTCAGATCCAGAGGGACACACAGGGCTGATGCTGGACTCTACATTGTGTCTGACAGTGGAGCTGTTCTCAGAGCAGTTCACTCTGCAGCACTGACAGTCATCTGCACTTCATTCCTCTGTCAGTCACTGCTGGATGAAGCTCTCCTCTCCACCTCCCAGTAACATGGCCCAGTCAGAGCGTCTCTACACACAAGCTGCTGCTGCTTCAACCTCTCTGGATCATCAGGACACAGCTGCTCCTCTCTCAGCACACACACCGTCCTGTTTACCATCATCACCTCCACCTGCAGAGAGAAGGAGGAAGAGCAGAGGAGATAAACGAGTGTTTCCAGAGACTCTTCATCAGCTGTCAGTCAGTGATGCAGCACATCCAGTATAAAGAGCAGCAGGGACGTCAGTGCTGGGACTGTACTAGGACTCATTGTTGCTTCACTTTTTCTAATCTTTGGATTTTTATTGAAGTTGCTGAAAATGTTTTTCCCTCCTAGTTTGAGTTTGGACTTTCATTCATTAGAAGAACCTTGGTGTGTCCACTCTGAGCTCTGTAGGAACCCCAACAACAAGCCCAACAATCCAGATGGACGGTTCCAGCTGTTAACTGGAGGAATTCCATCCAAACATCTGCTCTCACTAAATTCTTCCTCACCTACAGACTGTGTTCTTCACTGCTTTAAACTTGGAAATCAATGCAGTCATTGGTCTGCGTGCTGCTTTGTTCAGAGAGCTGATTGGCTGTTGACAGTGTTTGATCAGAGCGTGTCAGCCGTTACTATGGTGACCATAAGGGTGAGAAACAGGAAGTGTTTGTGTCCAATCCTGAAGCCTGTCACCGTTCTCCTCTCACAGCTTCACTGAGAAGCTGCAGCTTTACAGGAAACACTGGATCTTTGTTTCATACTGACTGTGTTTAGTACAATACTGCTGACAGCACCACCCACTCACTCCATCACTCTACTTACTCCAGAGTCTCCAGTCTGTAGTCTGGACTCTGCTGAAGATCAGACAGCTGCTTCACATCTGGATCCTTCAGGTTGTTTCCATACAGGTACAGCTCTCTCAGATGGGAGGGGTTGGACTTCAGTGCTGCTGCCAGATAATCACAGCTGATCTCTGACAAACCACAGAGAGTCAATCTGTATAAAGAATGAAAGATGTAAGTTTATTAGACAAAGTGCTTGAAATCATTCAGTGTTTCATCATCTGTTCAGAGCTGAAGAAGGTTCAGAATGTAGAAGTTTAGAAAATGGAAACTCCAAACAGCTGAAGCCAACAGGAAGCAGCTTCAAACAGGAAACTGTGCAGAGTTTCAGACTATATGTCCTGATGCAGCCAGTTGGATTTTGGAGATTTGAATCTCTGTTCTGTGACTAAGTCCTTGAATCGTTTCTTCCAGTTGGTCCAACAAGACAGACTAAGTATTGGACATGTGTTGTGGCTCCATCAGGGGAGCTTCTAAATGTGATGTGATGGCCCCTCTGGGTCTGTCAGGTCACAGCACTGAAGAGAGCTCAAACTGGGCACACAGTTGTTCCAGTCTGGACCAAAGACTCTATACTGGGACTGAGGGACTGCTTTGACTGCACCCACTGGGACTTTTGAAAGGCTCATGTTCTCACTTAGATCATCGATTTCTACTGACATTTCTTTCTGGGAAAAATGGGGATTACTTTGGAAACAGGAAGTATTTTCCCCAATAAGCAGCCCTGGATTAGTAAATCACTCCAACATGTTCTCAGGCAGAAGAAGCTGTCTTGTTATGAGGGAGAGAAGAAAAAGATTGAGGCACAGAAACCTGTTGAAAGAGAGATAAAGCAGCTAAAATCAGGTGTAAAAGTAAAGCAGAGGATGAGCTGAATAAAGGACACTCAAGGCTGGCTTGGAAAGGAATGAAGTCAATACACATATATCCCCCCACACACATACACATACACACACATACACACACACACACATACACACACACACACATACACACACACACATACACACACGCGCACACTTAAAGAGTAAAAATTGGGCTGGGCTCGCATGAGCCAAGTGAGGAAACACTATAACAGGGAGCCGTCTGCACCGGGAGACACAGACCGCAGCCTCCAGGCTGGGCACACAGCAGGAGGGAGGCAAAGGAGCCCCCCAGCCAGGCTGAGAGGACACCCAGAGACCCAGCAGCCACGGTCAATCACAGCCCCGGTGCAGAGAGCGCCCTCCGAGGAAACACTGGAGATATGACGCAATACGATATACACAGGGTAAAATGATAAAATAAATAAGAACAGGATACAATATAAATATAAATATAAATGGAGTAAGAAGATTAAAAAATGAATAAGAATAAAATCAAATCCTAAAATTCTAAATCCTAAATTAATAATAGAATAACAGGATAGAATAAATAAGCATAAAATAAATAAACACTAAGTAAAAGCTAAATTAAAAAGGTGAATGTGATGCTGAATCAGCAGAAGACTTGGACTCATTTGATTCCAGCTTTGATATCATTGATTTCAATGAAGAGCTTTGTGATTGTAGCAAAGGGCTGGTAGCTCTGAGAGTCCCACTGATGAGGTGTTTGTGTGGAAATCTCTTAGTGGGACCAAAGAGAGAAAAAGCCCTGGTCCTGATGCTGTGGGAGGGAAATGATTGAAGTGTGCTGTGAGGAACTGACTGGGAGATTTTCACACATTTTCCAGTCCTCCTTGGAACAACAGGAAGTTCCCAGCATATGGAAACAAAGGTTAAGTGTCCTATGGCACTCAGTGATGATGGTGCTGTGGCCCCACCACCTCCACCTCTTTGTAAAGGAACTAACTGTAATCTGAAGCTTCAAATGGAACTAAGACTTCCTCCACTAGGTGGCAGTGTCTGATGAGAAAGTGTTAGTGGAGCTGGCCTGGAGTCAGAAACAGGAAGATGCAGGATTTGGGCTGAAATGGGCAAAAGTGGTTAGCACTAGTGCCTTAGAGCAAGAAGGTTGTAGGTTGAAGCTTGTTGGTCAGCTGGGCCTTTCTGTGGAGGTTGGATGTTCTCCCACAGTCCAATGAAATGCTGCTTAGTGCTTGGTGCTTCTACATTGGCTGTAGGTGTGGATGTGAGGGAGTGCTTCTCTGTCGCTCTCTGTTGGCCCTGTGATGGACTGCTCACCTGTGCAGGTGGACCACGCCTCTTGCCCTATGACAGCTAGGGCACAGGCTGCAGCCCTGTGAGCCTAAGCTGAATAAACAGTTAGCAAAAATGATCCATAGATGGCCTGAAATCCCCCAGTTAGCAGTTTGGTAGATAGCTATGACATGCTAATCCCATCCAGCAGCTGTATTCTACCTGTAAGCTGATCCCTGCTGAGCCAAAGCACTTTTTCATATACAAATTACAACCTTTAATAGAAACCTATTGGTCAGCATCTTATTAGCCTGCTGTTAGCTTCATTCCACAGAAAACTGAGAGAAACTAACAGAGTTGATAAAGAATAAAGAGAAATGTGCTGATTTAAAGCCTTTGAAGTGCTTCAGATGATCTCTGTCCACTTCTGTCCACTCATTCATTCATGTAAGCTTTCTAATGCAGCTTTGATCTTCACAGTCTGCTTGATGAAACTCATTCTAACCCTGAATGTCAGAGTGTTCCTCCTTCTCTTTCCCATCATTCATGCTGGCAGTGGAGGAGATTTGGATGTTGGACTGTGTTTTGGATGATGTGTGTATGTTTGTGTTGGACTGCTGTCTGTAAAGCAAACGCACATTTTGCTTTGGATTTCAGTGTCACACAGACTTTAAGGTGCAATGAAGAGTTTGAGAGTTTCACAGTGAATTTTCCAGTGGAGGATTTTTCTTCTTCTTTGAAGGTTTGAAATGTGAACATTGTTCTGCTGCAGTCAATGGACTAAACCAGAGAAGAAGAAAACAGACTTTACCATGAAGATCCTCAGTGTGGATCAGTATAATATCAGCCTGATGTCTGCAGTTTAGTGTCAGCACAACTTTCACATCATATTCATCTCAGCACAACTAAAACATGCTGACTGACCTCAGAGTTTCAAGTTTACATCCTGGACTCTCCAGGAAACCACACAGATGCTTCACTCCTGGATCCTTCAGGTTGTAGTTGGAGCTCAGCTCCAGCTGTCTCAGATGGGAGGGGTTGGACTTCAGTGCTGCTGCCAGATAATCACAGCTGATCTCTGACAAACCACAGCCCCACAATCTGTATAAAGAATGAAAGATGTAAGTTTATTAGACAAAGTGCTTGAAATCATTCAGTGTTTCATCATCTGTTCAGAGCTGAAGAAGGTTCAGAATGTAGAAGTTTAGAAAATGGAAACTCCAAACAGCTGAAGCCAACAGGAAGCAGCTTCAAACAAACACAACAAGAGAAAAAACTCTGAATGTTTCACATTAAAGTCGTACATTTCTCATAAAAACAGGACAAAGACTTGAAAAAGTCGTGTTTTTCCTTCCAGGAACCACATGGCTTCACTTTTAAAGGTGAAGTGTGACAGAAATGGACATATTTGAAGTCCAACACCTTTTTCCAGTCACATTATTAAAGCAGACAAACTACAAGCTCATTTTCATTCCAACAAGTCATCTTCTGACCTGGACTAACAACACTGGTCTCTATGTGCAGCTGGCTGTGAGACCAGTGCTCAGGGAGCGTCTACAAAGTGCAACACTGAAAGAACATCACACACTCATTTGCTTCCAGCACTTTCACACAAACATCTACTGTCATTATTGTCACCAAACTCTGTGGATCCTTTATTGCAAATTCAAATGGGATCAAATGGTCAGACAAAAGAGGGTTATGAGGAAATATGATGAAATGTTGTGTATTAGCAGCAAGTTATTGAATCATTTTCCTCAGAAACCAAACAAAATGATTGACAAACATGTTTTTACAAACTCAGTGTTGGACTTGGATCAGCAGGATAAGCTGATGTTTAAAGGCATTTGAGTCTCGCTGTATGAGAGTCCAGTTCTTACTCAATATTTATGGATGATGTTCTTTCAGTGTTGCACTTTGTAGACGCTCCCTGAGCCTCACAGCCAGCTGCACATGGACCAGCTGACATTACCCAGCATTAGAGGCGGCTGTAAAAAATTCATGTTCCCATTTAAATGGTTTTAATTTGAATAAAACGATGTTGATTCATTCAATCCTGAATCGATGTTTAATATAAATGTATTTTGCCAGAATCTCAGGTTAAAGCTCACAAACTATTTCAACAAGCAGCAAACAGCTAAAACAGTAAATGAGAGCAGCTAAACACACAAAGATGGAAACACAGAGCGTGGATCGTTCACTCGACGGCACGTACACGGACACGCCGTCGGGGCTGAAAGTGGACAGCTCACAGATCCTGAAGCTGCAGGTTTCATCTGTCTCCAACCAAAACTGAGTGAAGCAGCAGCAAAAGAAGATCCAAACTCTGCTTCACGTTTGATCAATATGCTCATGAATTCTCTCTGACTTTGGCTGTTCCTGCCTGCACAGCTCTCTCTCTCTCAGTGTACTCCAAGAACAGCTTCAAACATCTGTTTCTGCATCATTCACTGTTTATTAGCCACCAGTCTGCTGTTGTGTTCAGTGCTGTCGGCCTCTGACAGTAAAGCCTCATTTCTGCTGTTCCATGGAAACTTTTTAAAATGATGACAGATTACAAACTCTCAGCTGTGTCTGTAATCAAACCTCTGTAACTTTGCTTCACTTCAGCAGCATCAGCTCATGTTCACATGTTGCTTCATGGTTTGCTTCAGTTTTTGATCGACTGCAGAAGATTTTGAAGGTTATCTGCTATAAAAAGCCAGAAGAGGAAAATCTGCTTCATGTGTTTCTGTTTGATCCTCAGTGACTTTGACACAAAGGCCTCTGCTGTGATGATCACACCTCTGATCAAGTCTCACAGTGTCACAACTGATAAATGATCAGAGTTAGAATATTTCTGACTGTCTGCTGTGTGCCGTGACCTTTGACCTGCTAAAGACAGTCAGCTGTGGATTATTCATTGTTGTGTCTGATACTTAGAACTGTGAGGAAGAAGCTACACAGTTAATCAGGGTCCCCTCTCTCTGAATCAGGAAAGGTGGGCAGGCCGCGTGTGGGCCGCGGGCCATACGTTGAGTATCACTGTTTGAAATGTGAACATTGTTCTGCTGCAGTCAATGGACTAAACCAGAGAAGAAGAAAACAGACTTTACCATGAAGATCCTCAGTGTGGATCAGTATAATATCAGCCTGATGTCTGCAGTTTAGTGTCAGCACAACTTTCACATCATATTCATCTCAGCACAACTAAAACATGCTGACTGACCCCAGAGTTTCAAGTTTACATCCTGGACTCTCCAGGAAACCACACAGATGCTTCACTCCTGGATCCTGCAGCTTGTTGTTGGAGCTCAGGTCCAGCTGTCTCAGATGGGAGGGGTTGGACTTCAGTGCTGCTGCCAGATAATCACAGCTGATCTCTGACATACCACAGCTCTTCAATCTGTATAAAGAATGAAAGATGTAAGTTTATTAGACAAAGTGCTTGAAATCATTCAGTGTTTCATCATCTGTTCAGAGCTGAAGAAGGTTCAGAATGTAGAAGTTTAGAAAATGGAAACTCCAAACAGCTGAAGCCAACAGGAAGCAGCTTCAAACAAACACAACAAGAGAAAAAACTCTGAATGTTTCACATTAAAGTCGTACATTTCTCATAAAAACAGGACAAAGACTTGAAAAAGTCGTGTTTTTCCTTCCAGGAACCACATGGCTTCACTTTTAAAGGTGAAGTGTGAAAGAAATGGACATATTTGAAGTCCAACACCTTTTTCCAGTCACATTATTAAAGCAGACAAACTGATGATGACATCTCTGGGGTCTGATTAATAGAAAAAAAATGTCTTTGAGACCTTTTGTAACTGACAAACTCTTCATCTGCTAACAACACTGAGTTGAATCTCCATGGCTGATAGTTGGAGCAGGCATCAGGAATACACATTGAAAAAACAAGAGGAGAAATCACCAGAGTCTTATAATCACATTCTGTAACTAAAGGGAGACGTTTTTCTATACAAATATATGTTTTATGGACATTAGAAAAAAAAGAGTATTGACGTGAAGCAGGATTATGAAATCTCCATACATCAGCCAGCCCATAATTATCAAGAAAGCTCTGAATGACGCATGCTGACTTTGGACTAAGTGTACTTTTGTGTGAACTGTGGTCCATAGCAGATAATGAGCAGTTTAGGTCTCCCTCAAAGATGATATTGTGTGATGACATATTGGGGAGCCGCGCAAAGACATTAGTGAAAAATCTGTGATCGTCCCAATTAGAGGCGTAGATATTTGCTAAGATCAAAGGAAAACCATAAACTATATTTTCTGCACTTAAAATCCTGTAATTTTCTCATAAATCGACAGTGCGCCTTATGGATGAATTCTGGTTGTGCTTACTGACCTCGAACCGATTTTATGTGCTACACGGCGCTCAGAAACCTTTCAAAAGATGTTTTGGTACGACTTTGCTCAGCTACGAGGCCGCACCGCTTGATGGATTGTTGGAGCATTACAGCTACGAGGAGCCTCGCGGAGTGATACGTACTCTGCTTCAACGTAATATTACTGTATTGAGTGTGTATAAGGACCATAAATGGTACCTGTAAGAGACACGGTTACAAAGAGGGTTTCAAACTCCAGGCTGTCAGTCACGCAGTAGAACCTGGGAACAGAGCAGCTGCTTGTTATTATGCTCAGCGTCTGTTTACATTTTGACTGCACGATTGTGAGCTTTTTGTTATGCACAAAAACAACATTGTTTTCTTTTATTTATGGAGCATTATTATTTAATAAATGCTGATCATTTATTTCTGAGTAATTGTTTCATGTACATCTACGCTGTATGTTAATAAATGTGCCTGTGTGAGATTTGGGACACAGCTTTGACTAAGAACTCTCTTTTTGTTCGAACTTTCTGGCTTTAAAAATATCGAGATATATATCGTATATCGCCATCCAGCTAAAGAATATCGAGATATGAACTTTGGGTCATATCGCCCAGTCGTAATATTGCAATAGGTTGTCCGTTAAACTCAAGCGGGGCTTGGGCCCTGGCACGGCGTAGCCACACAATCCTGGTAGTAGTGACGCTCGGCTATGACGGCGTGCGGGTTACCAGCTGGCTTTCTCAGGATAGGGCTCCTGTGTGAGCGGTCGACAATAACGTCTTTATCCATACCCAGCACTTCACGTAGTAGCACGGATACGGCCGTGGAGGAGCTCGAGTCCAGGCCCTCTGGGATCCCTATGATGTGGATGTTAGCTCTTCGCTTCCTGCCTTCATCACATTTATCCTTCAGGTCAGACAGCTCCTCCTTCATACTCTCTACTGTAGACTGCAGGGTGGTCACCTCATCGCTCCACATTGACAGCCCATCCTCAGCTTCTTTCACTGTAACCTTTACTCCATCAACTTCGCCGCACGTCGCCGCCATGCTGTTAGTGATCTCATTTCTCAGTCCTTGCACGTCAGCCCTTATATTGTCAAAATCTTCTTTCAATGCATTTCTGAGTTCTTCTTTTAACAGCGTACTAATGTCCTCTTTAATGGATTGAAGAAGCTCCAATTTTAGAGCAGTAGGATCCACATCACGCGCGTCTGTTGAGTCTGCTCTTCAGCGGCCGTAGAGCTGGACGCTGCCCTTTGGCCATCATCGATACTCTCGCCCGAGATCGCACCGGGGCTAAAATATTCACCTGCTCAGCTGTTTTTGATCAGTTTGAGCCTGTGTGGTTTGATCAGGTGGAGGAACGATGTGATGCTATAAAGACATCATCTTGTCCAAATGATGTTGTTCCAACACGTGTTTAAAAAGATTTTAAAGGTTGTTGGTTCCGACATCTTAGCGATTTTTAACAGCAGTCTTAGTTCAGGTGTTGTACAGCCTGTTTGAAACATGCTGTTGTACAGCCTGTACTAAAAACCTGATCTGGATCCTCTGTCCGCTCAAATTTCAGGCCTATTTCAAAGCTTCCCTTCCTGTCGAAGATTTTGTAAAAGATTATATTTGTTCAGCTGCAATCTGTTGTAAAGGTTTCAGTCTGGTTTTAAAGCTCTTCACAGCACTGAAACTGCACTTTGGAAAGTTCTTAATGATCTTTTATCAGCCACTGATCAGGAGACTCCGCTGTGCTTTTGGATCTGACTGCTGCCTTGACCACAGCATCTTGACCTCACCATTGGAGCATGGCGGCATCAAGGGCGCTCTATTAGACTGGTTCAGCTCTTTTATTAAATCGCATTATTACATTTGGGGCTTATATTTGACGGCAATTTGAAAAACAGCTGAGCTCAGTTGTACAGCGGTCTTTCTTCAAACTGAGGCTTTTATCTAAGGTGAGATCATTTCTATCTTTTAAAAACCTTGAACGGGCGATCCACGTTTTCATGACGTCCCAGCTGGATTATTGTAACTCCTTATATGTTGGAGTTAGTGGGACCTGCCTGGCAAGACTGCAGCTGGTCCAGAAAGCTGCAGCTCGTCTTCTGACACAAGCTCAAAGACATTTATCGTCCCAACAACCACATATACGCTGGTCCCTCGCTGTAACACAGTTCACCTTTGGCGGCCTCGCTGTTTCGCTGATCTTTTTTGTGCAATTTTGCATGTTTTTGTTTTGTACAGCGCGTTGTGTTCTGCGTCCTGATTGGCTGTAGACCATTGTCAGCCAATCTCGTGCCGTGTCTCCTGTACAGTACAGAATGTGTTCAAATTTACAGCAGTGTGACTCTGCAGTGCTGCACTGTATGTTTGTACGTTTTGTCCCCAACAAACAACAATGATGACGAGACGTTTTGCACCTGTGGTAGCAGCCAAAGGCAGAGGAAGATGCTGACCATCATAGTTTCAACAAGGAGGCAAAAAGGTTGTAACTGTCCACAACAAGAACATCGTAAGGATGGAGTCAGCTTTGGCTTTGTGGCTCAGTGACCGCAGGAAAAAGAACATCGTGCTGGACACCAACATTATCTGCAGAAAAACTCAAAAGCTTTATGAAACTTTACCTGACAGCGAGGAGCCCAGGCCATGGACGAGTGCTCCTCACACAGAAGCTCATTTAATGCCAGCAAAGGCTGATTTGACACGTTTCAGAAACACTTTGCTTTCACTCTTTAATAATGAACTTATTTTTCTATGAAGGTTTGAACTTTGTTTAAACAAGAGAGAAAAGTGTGAAAATGTTCATGCCTGTCTGAGAAAAGTGTAGAAAGTGTGCAGTGAGGGTTTAACTGCCTTAAAACTTCTATAATACTTGTAAAACATAAAGCTGCTACTTCATTCTGAGACTTATTTTTAGAACGTAACTCGATAAACGAGCGACTGCAGTAATGTATTGTGTTTATTTTGAAAACTCTCAACAGGATCTTCAGATTTATTTTGAAAGCTTTATCTGGAAAACACAAACACATAAGCAGGAAACAAAGAGCGTGATATGAAACGATAGACGTTTTCATATGGTCATCATATATACATCGTTCTATCGAACAGCCCCAGCTCCTGCTGTCAGTCTCTGTAAATCTGCTCTGAAAACACATTTGTATTCACTGGCTTTTAATACAGCATGAGAGTTATTTGATATTTGATGTGTGATATTAATATTAGGAGTTATTTTAATAGTTATCTTGGATTCTTGTACAGCACTGTGGTCAACGCTGCTGCTGTAATTAATGTGCTATAAACACATAAACAATCTGCAGTTAAACATCCAAAACTAAAGATGTGATCGCTGCCTTTAGAAAATGTGCTGATGCACAAGATATCAGCTCCATTAAGGTGGAATGTGGCCGTGTTAGAAACATGTTGGAAGAAGTTTGAAGCTGAAACTGTGAAGCTGAGAGTGAAAGAGCTCCAGCGTCTGTCACAGGAAACTTTCTTATTTCCACACTGATGAAAGCATCAAGCTTTGATTTCCTGCTGCTTTTATTGAGTCACACTGTGAAACTGAGCCACAGCTGAACCAGCATCCCTGTACAGCAGACACTTACAGCGCTTGGCTGCTTCCATTGGACCCTCTGCACAGAGCTTCAGTTTCCTCTTCTGGTCCCAAAGTGCAGAACAACAAGGTTTCAAACAGCTTCGTTCCAGCAGCATCAGCCACAGACATGCAGAGAGAATCCTTTGGTTGTGTTGTGCGTTTGCATATGGATGTAGCACCACCGCAGAGACGTGCTGCAGCTCTGTTTAGTTACCCAGCTGACAGCAGAGGCTGTAGTTTACTGTTACCAACATGGAAAACTGAAGCTTCATCAGCTGGAGCTACAGAGCTGGAGAACAAAGGAGACTGAGAGGCCAGAATGATGTGGGAGGAAACATCAAGAGCCTGTTTGAAAGGAGACACATGTGGATGCTGTGCCAGTCTGTGGTCTGTCAGAAGTCAGCTGAGTCACACTGCAAGAAGCTGCAGAATCTCAGAGGAGGAGATTTGGAAGTGTTTGTGGGACAAACTGGTATCAAAGAAAGAAGATGTTTGTGAAGTCTTTGGTGGAGGTGAGCAGTGTGAAGCAGAACACATGCAGATGAATCAGGAGGGAACAAACTGAGTGGGCGGAGCTGCCTGAGCCACGCCCACACAGACACAGCTCCTCTCTGGAGCTAAACGTCTGCTTCATCTCAGTCTCTTTTCTTCATCCTCCACCTCTCTTTTCTCTTCTTCGGTGTTCTGCAGCCACGGAGCCTCACAGCCGTTAGCACGCCCATACCTGAGCAGCTAGCATTACCCACCATGCCGTGCAGCAGTTTCAGTTTGTAAATGTGCAAGAATTCCTGCTCCAAACTGTTTCACAGAGTGCTGTGTGCCGTGACCTTTGACCTGCTAAAGACAGTCAGCTGTGGATTATTCATTGTTGTGTCTGATACTTAGAACTGTGAGGAAGAAGCTACACAGTTAATCAGGGTCCCCTCTCTCTGAATCAGGAAAGGTGGGCAGGCCGCGTGTGGGCCACGGGCCATACGTTGAGTATCACTGTTTGAAATGTGAACATTGTTCTGCTGCAGTCAATGGACTAAACCAGAGAAGAAGAAAACAGACTTTACCATGAAGATCCTCAGTGTGGATCAGTATAATATCAGCCTGATGTCTGCAGTTTAGTGTCAGCACAACTTTCACATCATATTCATCTCAGCACAACTAAAACATGCTGACTGACCTCAGAGTTTCAAGTTTACATCCTGGACTCTCCAGGAAACCACACAGATGCTTCACTCCTGGATCCTGCAGCTTGTTCTTATTCAAAGACAAGGAGTCATTACTCAGGTCCAGCTCTCTCAGATGGGAGGGGTTGGACTTCAGTGCTGCTGCCAGATAATCACAGCTGATCTCTGACAAACCACAGCCCCTCAATCTGTATAAAGAATGAAAGATGTAAGTTTATTAGACAAAGTGCTTGAAATCATTCAGTGTTTCATCATCTGTTCAGAGCTGAAGAAGGTTCAGAATGTAGAAGTTTAGAAAATGGAAACTCCAAACAGCTGAAGCCAACAGGAAGCAGCTTCAAACAAACACAACAAGAGAAAAAACTCTGAATGTTTCACATTAAAGTCGTACATTTCTCATAAAAACAGGACAAAGACTTGAAAAAGTCGTGTTTTTCCTTCCAGGAACCACATGGCTTCACTTTTAAAGGTGAAGTGTGACAGAAATGGACATATTTGAAGTCCAACACCTTTTTCCAGTCACATTATTAAAGCAGACAAACTACAAGCTCATTTTCATTCCAACAAGTCATCTTCTGACCTGGACTAACAACACTGGTCTCTATGTGCAGCTGGCTGTGAGACCAGTGCTCAGGGAGCGTCTACAAAGTGCAACACTGAAAGAACATCACACACTCATTTGCTTCCAGCACTTTCACACAAACATCTACTGTCATTATTGTCACCAAACTCTGTGGATCCTTTATTGCAAATTCAAATGGGATCAAATGGTCAGACAAAAGAGGGTTATGAGGAAATATGATGAAATGTTGTGTATTAGCAGCAACTTATTGAATCATTACAAATATATGTTTTATGGACATTAGAAAAAAAAAGAGTATTGATGTGAAGCAGGATTATGAAATCTCCATACATCAGCCAGCCCATAATTATCAAGAAAGCTCTGAATGACGCATGCTGAGTTTGGACTAAGTGTACTTTTGTGTGAACTGTGGTCCATAGCAGATAATGAGCAATTTAGGTCTCCCTCAAAGATGATATTGTGTGATGACATATTGGGGAGCCGCGCAAAGACATTAGTGAAAAATCTGTGATCGTCCCAATTAGAGGCGTAGATATTTGCTAAGATCAAAGGAAAACCATAAACTATATTTTCTGCACTTAAAATCCTGTAATTTTCTCATAAATCGACAGTGCGGCTTATGGATGAATTCTGGTTGTGCTTACTGACCTCGAACCGATTTTATGTGCTACACGGCGCTCAGAAACCTTTCAAAAGATGTTTTGGTACGACTTTGCTCAGCTACGAGGCCGCACCGCTTGATGGATTGTTGGAGCATTACAGCTACGAGGAGCCTCGCGGAGTGATACGTACTCTGCTTCAACGTAATATTACTGTATTGAGTGTGTATAAGGACCATAAATGGCACCTGTAAGAGACACGGTTACAAAGAGGGTTTCAAACTCCAGGCTGTCAGTCACGCAGTAGAACCTGGGAACAGAGCAGCTGCTTGTTATTATGCTCAGCGTCTGTTTACATTTTGACTGCACGATTGTGAGCTGTTTGTTATGCACAAAAACAACCTTGTTTTCTTTTATTTATGGAGCATTATTATTTAATAAATGCTGATCATTTATTCCTGAGTAATTGTTTCATGTACATCTACGCTGTATGTTAATAAATGTGCCTGTGTGAAATTTGGGACACAGCTTTGACTAAGAACTCTCTTTTTGTTCGAACTTTCTGGCTTTAAAAATATCGAGATATATATCGTATATCACCATCCAGCTAAAGAATATCGAGATATGAACTTTGGGTCATATTGCCCAGTCGTAATATTGCAATAGGTTGTCCGTTAAACTCAAGCGGGGCTTGGGCCCTGGCACGGCGTAGCCACACAATCCTGTTAGTAGTGATGCTCGGCTATGACGGCGTGCGGGTTACCAGCTGGCTTTCTCAGGATAGGGCTCCTGTGTGAGCGGTCGACAATAATGTCTTTATCCATACCCAGCACTTCACGTAGTAGCACGGATACGGCCGTGGAGGAGCTCGAGTCCAGGCCCTCTGGGATCCCTATGATGTGGATGTTAGCTCTCCGCTTCCTGCCTTCATCACATTTATCCTTCAGGTCAGACAGCTCCTCCTTCATACTCTCTACTGTAGACTGCAGGGTGGTCACCTCATCGCTCCACATTGACAGCCCATCCTCAGCTTCTTTCACTGTAACCTTTACTCCATCAACTTCGCCGCACGTCGCCGCCATGCTGTTAGCGATCTCATTTCTCAGCCCTTGCACGTCAGCCCTTATATTGTCTTCTTTCAATGCATTTCTGAGTTCTTCTTTTAACAGCGTACTAATGCCAGCAGATGACTCGTAATCTGGAGAGGAAATGGCGTGTCACAAATCTAGAGGATCATCATTTAGCCTGGAGAAATAGTTTGCTGCTTTATAAGAAAGCCCTCCGCAAAGCCAGAACATCTTACTATTCATCACTGATTGAAGAAAATAAGAACAACCCCAGGTTTGTCTTCAGCACTGTAGCCAGGCTGACAAACAATCAGAGCTCTTTTGAGCCAACCATCCCTTTAACGTTAACTAGTAATGACTTCATGAACTTCTTCACAAAGAAAATTTTTTATCATTAGAGAAAAAGTTACCAATAATCATCCCACAGATGTAATATTATCTACAGCTACTCTTAGTACCATTGATGTTAAGTTAGACTCTTTTTCTCCAATTGATCTTTCTGAGTTAACTTCAATAATTACTTCCTCCAAACCATCAACGTGTCTTTTAGACCCCATTCTCCCATGCTCAAAGAAGTCCTGCCATTAATTAATTCTTTGATCTTAAATATGATCAACCTATCTCTAATAATCGGCTATGTACCACAGGCCTTCAAGCTGGCTGTAGTTAAACCTTTACTCAAAAAGCCATCTCTAGACCCAGCAGTCTTAGCTAATTATAGGCCAATCTCCAACCTTCCTTTCATATCAAAAATCCTTGAAAGAGTAGTTGTCAAACAGCTAACTGATCATCTGCAGAGGAATGGTTTATTTGAAGAGTTTCAGTCAGGTTTCAGAGCTCATCACAGAACAGAAACAGCTTTAGTGAAGGTTACAAATGATCTTCTTATGGCCTCTGACAGTGGACTCATCTCTGTGCTTATCCTGCTAGACCTTAGTGCAGCATTCGATACTGTTGACCATAATATCCTATTAGAGCGATTAGAACATGTTGTAGGTATTACAGGTACTGTGCTGCAGTGGTTTGTATCATATCTATCTAATAGACTCCAATTTGTGCATGTAAATGGAGAGTCCTCTTCACACACTGAGGTTAATTATGGAGTTCCACAGGGTTCAGTGCTAGGACCAATTCTGTTTACACTATACATGCTTCCCTTAGGCAGCATCATTAGAAGACATAGCATACATTTTCACTGCTATGCAGATGACACCCAGCTCTATCTGTCCATGAAGCCAGATAACACACACCAATTAGTTAAACTGCAGGAATGTCTTAAAGACATAAAGACCTGGATGGACGCTAACTTTCTGATTCTTAATTCAGATAAAACTGAGGTTATTGTACTCGGCCCTGAAAAGCTTAGAAATATGGTATCTAACCAGATTCTTACTCTGGATGGCATTACCTTGGCCTCCAGTAAAGCTGTTAGGAACCTTAGAGTCATTTTTGACCAGGACATCTCCTACAACGCACCATCCATCCATCTTCATCCGCTTTATCCGAGGCCGGGTCGCGGGGGCAGCAGCCTAAGCAAAGAGGCCCAGACCTCCCTCTCCCCAGCCACCTCCTCCAGCTTATCCGGGGGAATACCAAGGCGTTCCCAGGCCAGCCGAGAGATATAATCTCTCCAGCGTTTCCTGGGTCTGCAACGGGGCCTCCTCCCGGTGGGACATGCCTAGAACACCTCACCCAGGAGGCGCCCAGGGGGCATCCTTATCAGATGCCCGAACCACCTCAGCTGGCTCCTTTCGATGTGGAGCAGCAGCTGCTCTACGCTGAGCCCCTCCCAGATGGCCAAACTTCTCAACCTATCTCTAAGGGAGAGGCCAGCCACCCTTCGGAGGAAGCTCATTTCTGCCGCTTGTATCCGTGATCTCGTTCTTTCGGTCACTACCCACAGCTCGTGGCCATAGGTGAGGGTAGGAACGTAGATCGACCGGTAAATTGAGAGCTTCGCTTTTACACTCAGCTCCCTCTTCACTACGACGGACCGGTGCAGCGTCCGCATTACTGCAGCTGCAGCCCCAATCCGTCTGTCGATCTCCGGCTCCCTTCTCCCATCACTCGCGAACAAGACCCCAAGATACTTGAACTCCTCCACTTGGGGCAGGAACTCATCCCCGACCCGGAGTGGGCACTCCACCCTTTTCCGGCTGAGAACCATGGCCTCAGATTTGGAGGTGCTGATCCTCATTCCCGCTGCTTCACACTCGGCTGCGAACCATTCCAGTGCGAGCTGGAGGCCCTCACCCGATGAAGCCAACAGAACCACATCATCCACAAAAATGAGAGATGAGATTCTGAGGCCACCAAAGCGAAAGCCCTCCGCCACTTGGCTGCGCCTAGAAATCCTGTCCATAAAAATTATGAACAGAACCGGAGACAAAGGGCAGCCCTGGCGGAGCCCATCACCCACCGGGAACGAGTCCGACTTATTGCCGGCAATGCGAACCAAGCTCTTGCAACGGTTGTATAGGGATCGAATGGCCCGTAGCAATGGGCCAGACACCCCATACTCCCGCAACACCTCCCACAGGACACCCCGAGGGACACGGTCGAATGCCTTCTCCAAGTCCACAAAACACATGTAGACTGGTTGGGCAAACTCCCATGCACCCTCAAGTATCCTCGAGAGGATAAAGAGCTGGTCCAGTGTTCCGCGACCAGGACGAAAAAGGCATTGTTCCTCCTGTACCGAGGTTCGACTAGCGGACGAACTCTCCTTTCCAGCACCCTGGCATAGACTTTCCCAGGGAGGCTGAGGAGTGTGATCCCCCTGTAGTTGGAACACACCCTCCGGTCCCCCTTCTTAAAGATGGGGACCACCACCCCGGTCTGCCAGTCCACAGGTACTGAACTGGCAGACATAACAAATAAAAGTTATTAACCAGGATCCATGTTTTTGTCACAAACACTGAATCAGCTGATTCACTCTTTATGTTTCTGAGTTTGTTTTGTGATTATAGTTCTGGTTTCTGTTTCTGTGTCTTCACTGTGTCCCACGTCTCCTTACTTTGGACTCTGTGTTATATTTCCTGTTTTACTTTGACAGTCCTGTGTTACTGTTTCCTGTCTCGTGTGTGTAATTGGTCCCAGCTGCGTTTCCCTCCTCTCCCGTTCCCTGATTACTAAACTGCGTCCACGCCGCCAGCGCTCCTCTCCACAGCTGGATTCCAGGATTTCAGAGCATCCAGCTGTGGTGAGTGATGGAGACACTTTCTCTGCTCCCTCAGTAATCAGGACAGTTTATTGAACATCAGAGGACATAAAGGACTGTTTTTCACCTGCCCGTTCTGAACCTGGACATTAAAGACTGCTGGCTTCAAGGACATTAATCCCAGTGTCAGCCAGCCAATAACAGCCTGTGTTTTTCAGCTCTTTAGGAGTCAGAAATGAGAAAGACACAGACTGCTAACCGCTCCCTGCAGGAAATAAGCTCCGCCTTTTCCTGTCCTGTATATGAGTGATTCTGACAAGAGACACAATGAGTTTTCTGTTTATTGTGACTTAAAGCGAGCAGCAAAGACACTAAACTGTGTGTTTCCAGCTGAAGCTGCTTTTTGTGTTGCTCCCACAATCCTGTCTAAAACAGTCAGTGAGGAAAACTCAATGTGACTTCAGAGTGACAGAAACAAGCGACTCATGTTGTAACTGACGTCAGACGCCGGAGATTTTGGCGGAAAATTAAAGCGAATGGTAGTTTAGAATTGAGAATTGTCTCAGAGTGACGCTGAAAAACTAGTTCATGCATTTATTACTTCCAGGCTGGACGACTGTAATTCATTATTATCAGGATGTCCAAAAAACTCACTGAAAAGCCTTCAGCTAATCCAAAATGCTGCAGCAAGAGTCCTGACAGGGACTAGAAAGAGAGAGCAGATTTCTCCTGTTTTGGCTTCCCTTCATTGGCTTCCTGTTAAATCCAGAATTGAATTCAAAATCCTGCTCCTCACATACAAGGTCTTAAATAATCAGGCCCCATCTTATCTTAATGACCTTGTAGTACCATATCACCCTATTAGAGCACTTCGCTCTCGCTCTGCAGGCCTACTTGTTGTTCCTAGAGTATTTAAAAGTAGAATGGGAGGCAGAGCCTTCAGTTTTCAGGCCCCTCTTCTGTGGAACCAGCTTCCAGTTTGGATTCAGGAGACAGACACTATCTCTACTTTTAAGATTAGGCTTCAAACTTTCCTTTTCGCTAAAGCATATAGTTAGGGCTGGACCAGGTGACCCTGAATCCTCCTTTAGTTATGCTGCAATAGACGTAGGCTGCCGGGGGATTCCCATGATGCATTGAGTTTTTCCTTTCCAGTCACCTTTCTCACTCACTATGTGTTAACAGACCTCTCTGCATTGAATCATATCTGTTATTAACCTCTGTCTCTCTTCCACAGCATGTCTTTATCCTGTCTTCCTTCTCTCACCCCAACCGGTCGCAGCAGATGGCCCCGCCCCTCCCTGAGCCTGGTTCTGCCGGAGGTTTCTTCCTGTTAAAAGGGAGTTTTTCCTTCCCACTGTCGCCAAAGTGCTTGCTCATAGGGGTTCATATGATTGTTGGGTTTTTCTCTGTATCTATGAAGCGCCTTGAGGCGACTTTTGTTGTGATTTGGCGCTATATAAATAAAATTGAATTGAATTGAAATTGAATGTCCTCTTTAATTGATTGAAGAAGCTCCAATTTTAGAGCAGTAGGATCCACATCACGCGCGTCTGTTGAGTCTGCTCTTCAGCGGCCGTAGAGCCGCCATCATCGATACTCTCGCCCGAGATCGCACCGGGGCTAAAATATTCACCTGCTCAGCTGTTTTTGATCAGTTTGAGCCTGTGTGGTTTGATCAGGTGGAGGAACGATGTGATGCTATAAAGACATCATCTTGTCCAAATGATGTTGTTCCAACACGTGTTTAAAAAGATTTTAAAGGTTGTCGGTTCCGACATCTTAGCGATTTTTAACAGCAGTCTTAGTTCAGGTGTTGTACAGCCTGTTTTAAACATGCTGTTGTACAGCCTGTACTAAAAACCTGATCTGGATCCTCTGTCCGCTCAAATTTCAGGCCTATTTCAAAGCTTCCCTTCCTGTCGAAGATTTTGTAAAAGATTATATTTGTTCAGCTGCAATCTGTTGTAAAGGTTTCAGTCTGGTTTTAAAGCTCTTCACAGCACTGAAACTGCACTTTGGAAAGTTCTTAATGATCTTTTATCAGCCACTGATCAGGAGACTCCGCTGTGCTTTTGGATCTGACCGCTGCCTTGACCACAGCATCTTGACCTCACCATTGGAGCATGGCGGCATCAAGGGTGCTCTATTAGACTGGTTCAGCTCTTTTATTAAATCGCATTATTACATTTGGGGCTTATATTTGACGGCAATTTGAAAAACAGCTGAGCTCAGTTGTACAGCGGTCTTTCTTCAAACTGAGGCTTTTATCTAAGGTGAGATCATTTCTATCTTTTAAAAACCTTGAACGGGCGATCCACGTTTTCATGACGTCCCAGCTGGATTATTGTAACTCCTTATATGTTGGAGTTAGTGGGACCTGCCTGGCAAGACTGCAGCTGGTCCAGAAAGCTGCAGCTCGTCTTCTGACACAAGCTCAAAGACATTTATCGTCCCAACAACCACATATACGCTGGTCCCTCGCTGTAACACAGTTCACCTTTGGCGGCCTCGCTGTTTCGCTGATCTTTTTTGTGCAATTTTGCATGTTTTTGTTTTTTACAGCGCATTGTGTTCTGCGTCCTGATTGGCTGTAGACCATTGTCAGCCAATCTCGTGCCGTGTCTCCTGTACAGTACAGAATGTGTTCAAATTTACAGCAGTGTGACTCTGCAGTGCTGCACTGTATGTTTGTACGTTGTGTCCCCAACAAACAACAATGATGACGAGACGTTTTGCACCTGTGGTAGCAGCCAAAGGCAGAGGAAGATGCTGACCATCATAGTTTCAACAAGGAGGCAAAAAGGTTGTAACTGTCCACAACAAGAACATCGTAAGGATGGAGTCAGCTTTGGCTTTGTGGCTCAGTGACCGCAGGAAAAAGAACATCGTGCTGGACACCAACATTATCTGCAGAAAAACTCAAAAGCTTTATGAAACTTTACCTGACAGCGAGGAGCCCAGGCCATGGACGAGTGCTCCTCACACAGAAGCTCATTTAATGCCAGCAAAGGCTGATTTGACACATTTCAGAAACACTTTGCTTTCACTCTTTAATAATGAACTTATTTTTCTATGAAGGTTTGAACTTTGTTTAAACAAGAGAGAAAAGTGTGAAAATGTTCATGCCTGTCTGAGAAAAGTGTAGAAAGTGTGCAGTGAGGGTTTAACTGCCTTAAAACTTCTATAATACTTGTAAAACATAAAGCTGCTACTTCATTCTGAGACTTATTTTTAGAACGTAACTCGATAAACGAGCGACCGCAGTACTGTATTGTGTTTATTTTGAAAACTCTCAACAGGATCTTCAGATTTATTTTGAAAGCTTTATCTGGAAAACACAAACACATAAGCAGGAAACAAAGAGCGTGATATGAAACGATAGACGTTTTCATATGGTCATCATATATACATCGTTCTATCGAACAGCCCCAGCTCCTGCTGTCAGTCTCTGTAAATCTGCTCTGAAAACACATTTGTATTCACTGGCTTTTAATACAGCATGAGAGTTATTTGATATTTGATGTGTGATATTAATATTAGGAGTTATTTTAATCGTTATCTTGGATTCTTGTACAGCACTGTGGTCAACGCTGCTGCTGTAATTAATGTGCTATAAACACATAAACAATCTGCAGTTAAACATCCAAAACTAAAGATGTGATCGCTGCCTTTAGAAAATGTGCTGATGCACAAGATATCAGCTCCATTAAGGTGGAATGTGGCCGTGTTAGAAACATGTTGGAAGAAGTTTGAAGCTGAAACTGTGAAGCTGAGAGTGAAAGAGCTCCAGCGTCTGTCACAGGAAACTTTCTTATTTCCACACTGATGAAAGCATCAAGCTTTGATTTCCTGCTGCTTTTATTGAGTCACACTGTGAAACTGAGCCACAGCTGAACCAGCATCCCTGTACAGCAGACACTTACAGCGCTTGGCTGCTTCCATTGGACCCTCTGCACAGAGCTTCAGTTTCCTCTTCTGGTCCCAAAGTGCAGAACAACAAGGTTTCAAACAGCTTCGTTCCAGCAGCATCAGCCACAGACATGCAGAGAGAATCCTTTGGTTGTGTTGTGTGTTTGCATATCTGCTGTGTTGCTTTGTGAGGATGGATCATCTCCTGCAGCTCCAGATAAACAAGCTGGACCTGAACCTGGTAGCTTCACTTAGAAGACACTTGTGACGGGAACGTGTGAGAAGTTTTGTGCAGACAAGTTTGGATTTAGAGTGTGGGACGAGCTCTCCACAGTCTTTGTGGAGATCCACATTCTGCATACTGCCTGTGAGAAGCTGCAGACATTTGTCCTCCAAATCCACTGAGCAGCTGCTCGTGGTGGTATTAGCTTCATGTGTGCGTGTTAGCATGAAGCCTCGGTCACACTCTGCTGTGGACACGGTCACGGACAGCTGGACGCCTGATGGACGAGTCGTCCTTCCTGTTAAACTTCTTTGAGCATGAGAATAGCATGAGAAGCTCAGTGGACACTGTTCAGGGTTTTAACTCTCGCTTTCACTTCAGCTTCACCAACAACAGCACAAGCAGAGCAGCCCACTGCCTGCATGGCTGGGACAGCGCCCCCTGGTGACTGTAAACCACTACAACATGTAGACGGCCGTCTGCAGGCTGGATGTAGCACCACCGCAGAGACGTGCTGCAGCTCTGTTTAGTTACCCAGCTGACAGCAGAGGCTGTAGTTTACTGTTACCAACATGGAAAACTGAAGCTTCATCAGATGGAGCTACAGAGCTGGAGAACAAAGGAGACTGAGAGGCCAGAATGATGTGGGAGGAAACATCAAGAGCCTGTTTGAAAGGAGACACATGTGGATGCTGTGCCAGTCTGTGGTCTGTCAGAAGTCAGCTGAGTCACACTGCAAGAAGCTGCAGAATCTCAGAGGAGGAGATTTGGAAGTGTTTGTGGGACAAACTGGACTCAAAGAAAGAAGATGTTTGTGAAGTCTTTGGTGGAGGTGAGCAGTGTGAAGCAGAACACATGCAGATGAATCAGGAGGTCAGCATCAGTGTCTCCTTGTGGTGGACGGTAAAAGAATCAGAGCCAACGCTCCCGTCCACCCTCGGCATGAAGCAGTGCTGTTTCTGAAACAGGAGGACAAGTCCAGAGAAGACAGAGGAAGCAAAGATGAGGGTGGGACAGGACAGCAGGACTTCCTTCACACCTGCAGCTCCATCACACTGCTGTAGCTCCTCTTCATCACACATGTACCTGCAGCCTGTCTTCAAGTCCAGGAGTCACCTCCACACAGTGTAGAAGCCTCCTGTGCAGACCATGGAGTCCAGCCTCTGTCAGGGAAGTCGGCACTAAAGCCTGAAAGACTTCAATCTGTCTCTGCTCCACCCGAGAAAGACCAGCACCGTACTTGTTGTGCATTCAAGGAGGGAACATCAGCGCTGCATCGTGGGAACAACACCGCAGGAACAAAGACACAGCACGGCCGATGAAGGACGAGGACAAAGGAAAGGTGAGTGAGAAGACCCCGGTGGTGTGGACGGACCTGCAGGGGCTCCAAGACTGAGGAGCAGAGACGTCCATGTACCAGCTGAGGATGCTGCAGTGATCCAGGGAGCTCGGTCCAATCTGAGGCCGTGTGAACTACGTGGACCACAGTTTCTTCACAGACTTCAGCCACGTGAACATCTGGAGATCCAACAGTGTACGAGCTGTGAGCCATCAGCTGTTTCTCTCATCAGCTGCTGTAATGAGAGCTGCTGGAATCATCTCGAGCAGCAGGAAATCACTGATGTTGTTTCTAACCAAAGATATGGGACTGAGCTCCGCTGAGCTCCTTCTACTTTCATCCAGATAGAAACTGCTACAGTCTGCTGATTATTGCTTTGCCTCCATCACACGAGCTCTTTATCCTGTTCTTCACTCTCATTGGTTCTTTGTCTGCTTGTTTTTACAACAGTAGTCTTCTGATTGGTCAAAGGAGACAATCAGCTGTGACTAAATGTAGCTCCTACAGCAGTGATGGGAATAACTACTGAAGCTAATCCAGTATCAAAGCTCAGGAATCAGCAGCTCCCACCTCGTTTTCTTTCAACAACTATTTTTAGCTGCTGTGTTTTTGTGTTTCTGCAGACCTCAGACATCCTGCTGCTCTGGACAACTTTTTCATTCTTTTGTATCATTATTTTGCTTTTCTTTTATTATTATGTTATATGTATTAATATGTGAAACACTTATTCTTTGTGTTTTTGCTTTGCTCCTGTCAAACTGCTTTAATAAAATCTGCTGCAGTCTAAACTGTGGACGTTCCCTTTTTAACCCTTTGTGAAACAATAAAGGTTTAAATCTGAGTATTCATCTATGTTAGTGTTTAATGGGTCTAATAGGTTGCTTTGGCCTTTCCCAGTAATATCTTCCCTTGCAGTCTGTGGTCCAGGCTTCTAAAACCATCCCAGGTTAACAAGAACTACAATCTAGAGGAGAGCTGCCATAACAGGTGTGACTGATGAGATCTGACCTGCAAGGTTACTCAGGTTTGTTTGTATCAGGACAAGCAGGGAAGCCGCCTGGACGTCAAAGTAGTTAGAGCTGGGCGAGTGTCCTCACCCACGTCGGCTTCACAACTCTGCATCATCTACTGAGTAAGACTCAGAGCATCAGAGATTAGAAGGTCTACAAAGAGCTGAACCAGACTTCCTGTATAAAGGTTTTAGTTCCACAGATCGACAGTGTCAGCACAACTAAAACGTGGAGACTGACCTCAGAGTTTCAATTTGATGTTGTGGATTCTCCAGAAGAACACACAGCTGCTTCACTCCTGAATCCTGCAGCTTGTGGTAGCTCAGCTCCACCTCTCTGGGATACGAAGGGTTGAGCTTCAGCACTGCTTCCAGATAATCACAGCTGATCTCTGACAAATCACAGCGCTCCAATCTGTATAGAGAATGAAAGATGTAAGTTTATTAGACAAAGTGCTTGAAATCATTCAGTGTTTCATCATCTGTTCAGAGCTGAAGAAGGTTCAGAATGTAGAAGTTTAGAAAATGGAAACTCCAAACAGCTGAAGCCAACAGGAAGCAGCTTCAAACAAACACAACAAGAGAAAAAACTCTGAATGTTTCACATTAAAGTCGAACATTTCTAACAAGAGTGTTTTAAAGACAGCGTCACTGATGATCATCTTCTGCCCAGTAAAACTTTGGGTTTCCTCATGTGAGTGTTAATGATGCACAAAGACTGTGAGTGCAAAGAGGGAGCGAGGAGGATGACAGAGATATGGTACAGGAGCATCAAGAACATTAAAGTCTGGCGATTAAATGCCTCACTCCTAAATGACAGCCAGTTTTTTGAGTTCATACATACTGAACTAAATACTTACTTGCAGTTGAACACAACTCCAGAGATATCGCCTTTAACTCTCTGGGATTGCACCAAGGCATACATTAGAGGTCGCATAATATCATTTGCAAGTGCCGGGAAAAAAAGAAAAGAGGCTAGGCGGTGTGAATTGGAGGCCAAAATAAAACACCTAGAGCAACAACACAAAAAAGCACGGACAGCCAATTTGCTTTCCGATCTTAAAATGTTACGTAGTGAGCTTAATAGTTTAATGAACGTGAAAATTGAGGGCAATTTCAGATTCACTAAACAAAAGTACTATGAACAGGGTAGTAGGGCTAGTAGATTGCTGGCAATAAGACTCAGGAAACAGCAAACTTGTAATATGGTCCAAAAGTTGAAGTCAGATCAAACCCTAATTACTAAACCAAATCAAATTACAAGTTGTTTTGCCAATTTTTTCGAGTCATTATATAAAAATTCAGATACATGTAAAGATAACAATAGACTATCTGATTTCTTAGAAAAGATCAATTTAAAAACACTGCCAGAGTCTGTAGCAAAGGAGTTCGATGAACAAGAAATTTTACAGGTGATTTCAAACCTTAACACTTAAAAGGCTTAGCACTTAAAAAACTTAAGGACAAAGTCGCACCCTTATTACTGAAAGCTTACCACTGCGCTCTGGAGACTGGGACTATGAATTGAATTGAATTGCATGAATGCTTTATTGGCCATATGCAGGTTGCCCCGCAGAGGAATAGGACCCCTCCCCCCCGACTTACACACACAACAAAGACATCACATGGGAATACAGTCGGAGATCGGCAGCGTTACAGAAAAAAAAAAAAAAACTGAAAAAGTACACAACAATGGGAAAAGTACATGAGGAAAAAAAGAGACCTCTTCTCACGCTGGGCACCTATGGGAGGACAGCATGAGAACAGGAAACAAAAAAAACTCCTCTGCACAGAGAGCACATAAATGTCCACATTACAACATTGGAGCACGTGACAAGCCACCGGGGTTGGGTAGGGGGTGAGGAGTAATACGAAGGAACACAGCAGTCGTCCTACACAGCGCTACCATTCCAGCGTGGCACACGGACCCGCCGTCTTCCCCCACAGGAAACAAGCATCGAAGGCGTTTGGAAAGGGAGGGGGATGAGTGCGTGCTTATCAGTGTAAGTGTATGTGTGTGCGCGTCGTCCTGGAACGATGCTACAGTTGTCGTAATCCATAAAGAGGGCAAGGACCCCACAAACTGTCAATCATACAGGCCAATCTCATTACTTAATACTGATTTGCGCATTCTCACCACGATTTTAGCCAAAAGAGTTAGTAAAATTATTACACAGGTTATAAATCCAGATCAAACGGGGTTCATTGCAGGAAGGCACTATTGTCACGGCTGGCGGAGGGAGCCGTGTGGTGTGGAGGAAAAGGAGGACCCAAGATGCAGCGAACTGATGACAGAGTGATGTTTATTTACAAGGTGGTGGTGGTGGCAAAAACAGGCAACTCAACATGAGCAATTACAAACCTAAACTGGGAGAAACTAAAGACAAACCTGAGACCATACAAAAGGGGTGCGGGGCAGAGAGACGCAGAGACAGGAACGAAACACCATAGAATGCAGAGCTACACGGAGGAACGCAGTGATACATGGATGAACGCAGACGAGCCGACGAGGAGCACAGGCAGACACCAACTATAAATACACACACCAGGTAATGAGGAAATGGCACACAGGAGGGGACACAGCTGGAACTTAATGGGCATAACGAGACACAGACCTACAAAGTAAAACAGGAAATCTAGAACCCGAACCGGACACAAGGGGGGAGGACACAGAATAACTAGAACAGAGGGAAATAGTCACAAAACACAAAACGCTGGGTCAACGACCCAGGACCATGACAACTATGGCACTATATTGCCTTCCTGCAATATAGTGCCATATTGACAAAACATTGGCAATGGATATAGGAGGAAACATTTCACTAACATTCAAGGAGCGATGTGGCTTTAAATGGCCAAACGAAGGTATCAAGTATTTAGGAATTCAAATTCCTCACTCATTATCAGACTTGTTTAAAGTAAATTATGAAGTTACAGTTGCAAAAATAAAGATTTAGAGAGATGGACAGTCCTGCCTCTGTCTTTCTTGGGTCGGATCGAGAGTATACGTATGAATGTATTGCCAAGACTTCTAGACCTTTTTCAAATGCTGCCTATTAACATTCCCAACTCTACATTTGATAATTTAGATAAACTTTTTTCCAAATTTATATGGCAAGGCAAACGCCCAAGGATCAAGTTCCAAACATTAAAACTGTCAAACCTGCAGGGGGGATTGGCTGTTCCAAATCTGAAATATTATTTCTGGGCAGCTCAGATGAGACCCCTGACTGTATGGGTGCGGGATTTGTCTGAAACTCAGTGGCTAAACATTGAGAAGACAATGTGCGAAAGATCATTGGAATCCCTGCTTTTTTCTAACATTTCAATTAAAAATGTGCATATGGGGGAACGGACGAGGGTCACACTAAAGATTTGGCGTAGAATCAAACAATCATTTGGTCTTCCAAAAGAAATTTCAATGTTATCAAGCCTCTCCTCCCTGCAGGGTTTTTCTCCTATTGTGGAAGACTCTGGCTTCAGAGCATGGTCACATAGCGGGCTTCATCAACTTTGTCATGTTGTGAGGAATGGGCACCTGAGCTCATTTGAACAGTTGAGGTCAGTTTCGGCTTCCTTCTTCTGACTTTTTTAGATTTCTGCAGCTAAGAAGCTTTTTGACAAAACATAAAGAATGGAGGCAAGTTTTGGAGCCCTCACCCATTGAGGAAATATTTCTAAAAACATTTCAAAGTAATTCCTCCCCAAAATTAATCAGTCATTTTTATAACGCATTTATGAGTTTCAATACAAATGCAACTTTGGATATTAAGGCAAGGTGGGAAGCTGAGACTGGCACTCAAATCTCAGAGGACACCTGGGAAGAGGTGTTCGGTGAAGCCCATCTGGTGACTGATTCTGGGCTGTGGAGAGAATTTAAATGGAAGGTGGTCATGAGATATTTTAGAACCCCAGAGATAATTGCCAAAATGAAGCCTACAAATCCTGACACCTGCTGGCGAAATTGTGGTACTTCTTTAGGAACCCACTCACATATATTCTGGTCATGCCCAAAACTCTGCTCACTTTGGAATGACATATTTAAAGTTCTCAGTACAGTTTTCCAACAACCATTAACAAAGACCAACAGTTAGCCATTTTAGGAGTCTTACCAAAGGGTTTTGCGGGAAACAATAAAAAGTATCTCTTAAGAATCTTACAGCAGCACTAAAGTGTATCACTATTAAATGGCTGAATCTTGACCCACCTTCATATAATATGTGGATCGATAAAGCAAGAGAAATTTACCAGATGGAGGAAATAACATCTGCTCTGCGGATTCAGAGAGAATTGTTTACTGAGCGTTGGCGACCCATACATGCTTTACTGTTTCAATAATTTAGCATAGGTCTGTTTCGTTTTGTCCATTTACGGCTAAGTTTGTCACATGTTAGGGCTGGGCGATATGGCCTAAAATCAATATCATGATAAATTGAGCAATTAACCTCGATAACGATAAATGGACGATAACCACCCCAAGTGCCAAAAAACAAACGTTTTTTTTTTTTTCATTTGATGGGGCTGTGGCAGGCAGCATAGTTCCTCCAGTTATTTTGATAATATTATTCCCCCTAGACCTATTCATTGCAATTATATTATTACCACTTTAAAGGACTGTAAAATGTCACTGAAAATAAATGAAGACAATAGTAGTAAGTACTTTTAGTGGTTAAGATTTATTAACTGAACAAAATAAAAAGTGTCGGATACAATATGTAACCATGCTCTCTAAAAAATGTATATCCCTTGTAAACAAAATAGTTTAATAATAAATATTATTTATTAAGAGGTTGGTTGTGTTACCTTGACTTGACGCAACAGTCTTTTTGCAGAGTTTACATTTAACAATTTTTTGATCAATATCATCCTTGTTGAATCCAAAATGTTGCCAAACGATTGATGATGCATTTTTTTTGTTAACAAGCGTCTCCTCTTCCTCCTCCACCAGCTCTACCTCCGTCGCTGCTGCTTCAACATTTAAATCGTCCTCCATTTGTTCACTCGTGTCTCGTCTTGTTACAGGTAGTAGAGTCATGTGACTCCACCCCGTCAAGTCTGTAACGTAGCACAGCGTCTTAAAGGGACATGAACATCGCCAACCTGCACATGCCTTTCCTTTTTTTTTTTAAATACCGAATTTACCGACATGGGCAAAATGACGTCGATGAGAGTCATAAATTTCGGTAACGATAAATTTTTGATATATCGCCCAGCCCTATCACATGTTATTTAATATTACATAAAGTTTTTGTTTTGTTTTCTTTTTGTTATGTTGTTGTCTGTTTGTTTGTTTTGCTTGGGTTTTGTTTTGTGCTTCCTAATTGCAGTTCTTATTTTAATCTACATTTCTGCATTGCGGTTCCTGTAACTGTCCTACTTGTGAACATTGACAAGTACAAGTTGCAATGTTGTAAATTATAATAAAAATTGAGTATAAAAAAAAGAACATTAAAGTCGTACATTTCTCATAAAAACAGGACAAAGACTTGAAAAAGTCGTGTTTTTCCTTCCAGGAACCACATGGCTTCACTTTTAAAGGTGAAGTGTGACAGAAATGGACATATTTGAAGTCCAACACCTTTTTCCAGTCACATTATTAAAGCAGACAAACTACAAGCTCATTTTCATTCCAACAAGTCATCTTCTGACCTGGACTAACAACACTGGTCTCTATGTGCAGCTGGCTGTGAGACCAGTGCTCAGGGAGCGTCTACAAAGTGCAACACTGAAAGAACATCACACACTCATTTGCTTCCAGCACTTTCACACAAACATCTACTGTCATTATTGTCACCAAACTCTGTGGATCCTTTATTGCAAATTCAAATGGGATCAAATGGTCAGACAAAAGAGGGTTATGAGGAAATATGATGAAATGTTGTGTATTAGCAGCAAGTTATTGAATCATTTTCCTCAGAAACCAAACAAAATGATTGACAAACATGTTTTTACAAACTCAGTGTTGGACTTGGATCAGCAGGATAAGCTGATGTTTAAAGGCATTTGAGTCTCGCTGTATGAGAGTCCAGTTCTTACTCAATATTTATGGATGATGTTCTTTCAGTGTTGCACTTTGTAGACGCTCCCTGAGCCTCACAGCCAGCTGCACATGGACCAGCTGACATTACCCAGCATTAGAGGCGGCTGTAAAAAATTCATGTTCCCATTTAAATGGTTTTAATTTGAATAAAACGATGTTGATTCATTCAATCCTGAATCGATGTTTAATATAAATGTATTTTGCCAGAATCTCAGGTTAAAGCTCACAAACTATTTCAACAAGCAGCAAACAGCTAAAACAGTAAATGAGAGCAGCTAAACACACAAAGATGGAAACACAGAGCGTGGATCGTTCGCTCCACGGCACGTACACGGACACGCCGTCGGGGCTGAAAGTGGACAGCTCACAGATCCTGAAGCTGCAGGTTTCATCTGTCTCCAACCAAAACTGAGTGAAGCAGCAGCAAAAGAAGATCCAAACTCTGCTTCACGTTTGATCAATATGCTCATGAATTCTCTCTGACTTTGGCTGTTCCTGCCTGCACAGCTCTCTCTCTCTCAGTGTACTCCAAGAACAGCTTCAAACATCTGTTTCTGCATCATTCACTGTTTATTAGCCACCAGTCTGCTGTTGTGTTCAGTGCTGTCGGCCTCTGACAGTAAAGCCTCATTTCTGCTGTTCCATGGAAACTTTTTAAAATGATGACAGATTACAAACTCTCAGCTGTGTCTGTAATCAAACCTCTGTAACTTTGCTTCACTTCAGCAGCATCAGCTCATGTTCACATGTTGCTTCATGGTTTGCTTCAGTTTTTGATCGACTGCAGAATATTTTGAAGGTTATCTGCTATAAAAAACCAGAAGAGGAAAATCTGCTTCATGTGTTTCTGTTTGATCCTCAGTGACTTTGACACAAAGGCCTCTGCTGTGATGATCACACCTCTGATCAAGTCTCACAGTGTCACAACTGATAAATGATCAGAGTTAGAATATTTCTGACTGTCTGCTGTGTGCCGTGACCTTTGACCCTCTAAAGACAGTCAGCTGTGGATTATTCATTGTTGTGTCTGATACTTAGAACTGTGAGGAAGAAGCTACACAGTTAATCAGGGTCCCCTCTCTCTGAATCAGGAAAGGTGGGCAGGCCGCGTGTGGGCCGCGGGCCATACGTTGAGTATCACTGTTTGAAATGTGAACATTGTTCTGCTGCAGTCAATGGACCACCAGAGAAGAAGAAAACAGACTTTACCATGAAGATCCTCAGTGTGGATCAGTATAATATCAGCCTGATGTCTGCAGTTTAGTGTCAGCACAACTTTCACATCATATTCATCTCAGCACAACTAAAACATGCTGACTGACCTCAGAGTTTCAAATCGACATCGTGGATTCTCCAGGAAACCACACAGATGCTTCACTCCTGGATCCTTCAGGTTGCTGTAGGTTCCACTCAGGTCCACCTCTGTGGGATACGAGGGGTTGGACTTCAGCGCTGCTGCCAGATAATCAAGGCCAATATCTGACAAACCACAGACACTGTATAAAGAATGAAAGATGTAAGTTTATTAGACAAAGTGCTTGAAATCATTCAGTGTTTCATCATCTGTTCAGAGCTGAAGAAGGTTCAGAATGTAGAAGTTTAGAAAATGGAAACTCCAAACAGCTGAAGCCAACAGGAAGCAGCTTCAAACAAACACAACAAGAGAAAAAACTCTGAATGTTTCACATTAAAGTCGTACATTTCTCATAAAAACAGGACAAAGACTTGAAAAAGTCGTGTTTTTCCTTCCAGGAACCACATGGCTTCACTTTTAAAGGTGAAGTGTGACAGAAATGGACATATTTGAAGTCCAACACCTTTTTCCAGTCACTTTATTAAAGCAGACAAACTACAAGCTCATTTTCATTCCAACAAGTCATCTTCTGACCTGGACTAACAACACTGGTCTCTATGTGCAGCTGGCTGTGAGACCAGTGCTCAGGGAGCGTCTACAAAGTGCAACACTGAAAGAACATCACACACTCATTTGCTTCCAGCACTTTCACACAAACATCTACTGTCATTATTCATGTTCCTGCTCCTGCCGTCCCATTTCACAAGCCTTGCACTTCCGGCCTTTGCGGTCTTTGAGTACGCGGCCCTTGAGGACCGTTAAGGCTTCAGACCCTGAATTGTGATACAGCTAGTGAGTACTTTCATAGGCTGCATCCTCCTGAGGACCCGGCCTTCACGGTCTATGTGGGCCGGGTCCTCCGAAGGTCGGGTAGGCCGGAAGTGCGAGGCTGTAATATCAGACGGTCTAGCCTTCTGATTAGCATCACCGCTGTCTCGGTGGAGTTTAATAACCTCGGCCGTCTGCTCCTTGCTATCTAAAATATAACAGGACACTGGTGGATGACATCAGTGCGCACACACAGTGTTTACACACATCTTCAACCTTTCCCTCTCTCTGTCTGTAGTCCCAGCCTTCTTCAAAATGGCCACCATCGTCTCTGTACCCAAATCCTCCACCATCTCATCATTGAACTTCTGGCGACCTGTAGCCCTGACCCCCATTGTGAGCAAATGCTTCGAGAAGCTGGTCAGGGACTTCATCTGCTCTGCACTACCCGACTCACTGGACCCTCTACAATTTGCATACCGCCACAAGAGGTCCACTGATGATGCCATAGCCCTGACACTACACACTGCCCTGTCACACCTGGAGAAGAGAGACACGTATGTGAGAATGCTGTTTGTAGATTACAGCTCAGTATTCAATACCATCGTTCCCTCAAAGCTGGACAGGAAACTGCAGGATCTAGGACTGAGCAGCTCCCTCTGCAGCTGGATTCTTAACTTCCTGTCTGACAGATGCCAAGTGGTCAGACTGGGCAGCATCAACTCATCCCCCCTCACACTGAACACTGGTGCTCCACAGGGGTGTGTACTGAGCCCTGTCCTGTACTCACAGGAGAGGGCGGAGTACAGTTTGCGGACGACACTACAGTGGTGGGTCTTATCACCAAAGGTGATGAGACGGCTTACAGGGAGGAGGTCAGCGCCCTGACCCACCGGTGTCAAGACAACCATCTCACCCTCAACGTCGCAAAGACAAAGGAGTTGATAGTGGACTTCCGGAGGTGCAGAGAAGTACACACCCCCATCACCATCAATGGTGCTGCTGTGGAGAGTGAGCAGCTTCCGCTTCCTTGGTGTACATCTGGCTGACGATCTTACGTGGTCAGTACTAGGGCTGCACGATTTTGCATAAAATGAGAATCACGATTTTTTTGCTTAGAATTGAGATCACGATTCTCTCACGGTTTTCTTTTCCAGTATAAATATTTATTGCACTTATTAACTGCACATCAACTTCGTAACAGTTGAGACTGAACATAAAAACAATAAATAAACATAAAAACAACAAATGTCTCACGTTTTGTTGTTGCCGCAAAATGTTGTACTGCTTGAAACTCCGTCTCCACCGTTGCTCGACACTGCGTGTATAGAGCAGGTAGTGCAACAATAGAAAAATAGTTGCGGGACGGCACTGTGTAGCGTTTGTCTAGGGTGTTGATCATTTTCCTAAATCCCTCGTTTTGCACAGTGTTGATGGGAGCCATATCTTTGGTCAGGTGATAAGTGATAGCCTCCCTAATTTCTTTGTGCCTGCGGGAGTTCGACGTGTATAGAGAAGCGCTGTATAAGGTTCCCGTTATTGATGTTTGGGTTGTTGACCGGGACGGATTTTCTCCTGTTACTTTCGTCATCCCTGACGTGCTCTCCGTGGTTTTTTCCCTGCTAATTTTCCCAGCCAGCTTCTGTACCACGTGGTATAAGGCTCCGCCCTTGTCATTTGTTGAGCAGGAAGAGTGAGCGCTTGTTTTCATGCAGATTACATCCCGGATCTAAATGCGGTACAATCATCGTCGTCTTTTCTCTCTCTTTTTTTTTTAAATCGTTGTAATTTGGAAATGAGATCGCACATAAGTATGAATTGAGATCGCGATTTTCTAACGATTAATCATGCAGCCCTAGTCAGGACACATAAACAAAACAGTGAAGAAGGCGCAGCAGCGCCTCTTCTTTGTCAGGAGACTGAAAAGATTCGGCATGAGCCCCCGCATCCTCAGGACCTTCTATCGCTTTGCCATTGAGAGCATCCTCACTGGATGCATCACCACCTGGTACGGCAACAGCACCGCTTACAACCGCAAAGCTCTCCAGCGAGTAGTGCGGTGTTCTGAACGGATAATTGGAGGTGAGCTTCCCTCCCTCCAAGACATCTACAGGAAGCGCTGCCTGAGGAAAGCGGGGAGGACCATCAAGGACTCCAGTCCCCCCAGCCATCAACTGTTCAGACTACTTCCATCAGGAAGGAGGTTCTGCAGCATCCGGTCCCCAACCAGCAGACTGAGAGACAGCTTCTTCCACCAGGCCATCAGACTGCTGGACACTTCATAGACACCTCACCTTCACTACTGGAACTTCAACATTATGCACTCCACACTGTATATAAATGCCACTTGTTTTGCACATGTCCAACTACCAACCTCTGTATATTTTATTTTATTGTTTACTCTATTTAATTTCCATATAACTCTCAGATTTAGCCATTCTTCTATTTTGCTTGTTCTTATGTTATTGTATTTTTGCACACCTCTGTTGCTTGTGAAGCTCGCACACAAGAATTTCACTCGCATGTACTGTACCAGTGTACCTGCACATGTGATGTGACAGTCAAAGTGATTTGATTTCAGCCGCCATAACCCCCGCAGTACACTGACTTCATTTACTGAGGTTATATTTATCAGGTTTTTATTTCCTGATGTTCGTATGTGTCCTGCGTGTTTCAGTCGCCAATTCTGAATTATAACTAACATAAAAACATGTTTAAGGAGGAGAGAAAGCAAATAAATCCGATTAACATCTGATCTTTGTGTTTTTGTTCAGTAATCAGCGTGACCTGCGTATAAACGCATAAAAGAGATAACGTTGGTGTTTCATGTAGTAACTGCTGGCTTTAACTGTACAAAGGTTGTTCGACACTATGACACACATACAGACTTCATGATGTTCGGCTAATATTTTAATTGTGAATATTAATCACGAGGGTAAACGGCCCTGTACACCACGGAGCGAGGTCAGCATGTCCACGATATCTTCAGCTCTCTGAGTTAACCCAGAGTTTCCCAGCTGACTAATCTAACTGTCATCTACGAATATGTCACGGCTCATATCAATATGATTTTACAGAAAATCATCCTTTTTACTGCCAACTATTCCAGAGACGTGAAAATCTACAGCATAAAGACCAAAAAATATAGCAGTCTAACGCAACACTGTAACAGAGATGAACCGTCTGTTTGTCGCAGATCAAAGTGGAATGAATGTGATTGGTTGAACAGGTGTCCGTGATCTGTGTTTTCTGCATTTTCATCAGCGTAAGAGACTCAGCAGCAGATTAGAATAACATTTATACGTTTAATAAATCATAAATCATACACAAAACGATCAAACCTGTTCCGACAGTTTGAGTTTGTGTTCCCTCAGCTGCAGACTCGCTGCTGTTTAAATGTTTGAGAGGAAGATTAGATATAAACAAACGTCAAACATAGACTCAGTCTGCGTTCACATTTGATATGAGGCCAGCACGTACAGTGGCTGTGTCCTGTTTTAAGATCGTATATGTAAAATTGTTGTCTGACCTGGAGTCCGTGGTTACCATGGTTACTGCATAAGCAGCTGTAATGTAAACAGCTGGCACAGCGGAAACCTACCGGCGACATGAGGTTTGTCATTGCAGCAGAACTGTCTGAATGGTTAACTGACGTTAACTTGGATAAATTATAGTTAAGCAGTCTCACAGATAACACCCACGGAGCTGTGTGACTGTTCACCACTACACTGAAATCAGCAGGCTATTACTGAAATACACGTGCGATATCATAAACTATGATATAAATAGGGAGGTCCTATTAACATGTTTAGTTTTACAGGACACCTTCCTGCCTTTAGTCTCATTCATGAGCAGTATTAGTTTTCTTCTAACATCCAGAAGTCTGCACCATGTGTTTCATAGTTTTTAACAAGCCTTTGACAGGTAAACATAACATGACCGAAACACACACAAACAAACAAAAACAATCACACAAATTATATGTTAACCTCGTTTATTTTTAGTTAAGTAAACTCTAAAAATTCTAACAGATCGCTGGTGCTTAGAATACAGTTGAATAACTATTAAAAACCAGATGATGTAATATTTCTGCCCAGGTTGCAGTCTGAACACGCTGTTGCAAGCTCTGCTCCTCTCAGTGGAAATACGCCGTCTCTTTCCTCTTTGTATAAAAACATTTTAAAAGTCAGTTTAATCTCGAAATTCACTGTTAAATCCAAAACACACCAGATAAAGAAAAGCGAACGGTTCAGTCTAACACAGTGAACCATTAAACTTCAGTAAAACTATGAAGTTATGACGTCTTGATGCATTCTCAATCATCCAGGGAAGTAAGTGAAAAGGGAAAGACCATCTCTGAATCGAGGAGGAGCCTAAGGGTACATCTGTCACCATCTTACATGCTGTGATTGCAGCCATTCCCCAACTCTCTGTGAATGGGACTCATGGACATTGATCAGTGGTTGTTGATCAATGGCTGTGACAGTTTGCATAATTCTGATTAATGAACTGACCTCCCAGCCCATTGTTCCTTCAGTGGGCTGGTTTCAGTCATTATGCAAATGTACTGTTTATAAGATTGAAACCTGCAGTCAGCTGAGACTGAAGAAGTCACCTGGATGATGACGAAACAAAACGCTACGTCCAGATGAACAGAATCAACTTTTGGAGACATGCAGTTTAACCTCAGCCAAACCGATTTGCTCAGTTGTAAATAAAACAGCGAAGTAAACGTGACCCGACAGACAGAACCTGAGTGAATTAAGTCCAGCGTTTAACCACTGAGAGCTAAAACTCAGCTGAGGTTTCAAAGCTGTGTGATTGGACATCAGCTGCTGATGAAGTTGGTTCGCCTATAAAGTGCTCTGTAGGGAAACAAGCTTCAGCAGCTCTGCGCTCGGGGAAAAAACTATATTTACTTATCTTGTGCAGAAAAATGCGCTGACATTGCGTTATATCGAGCACCGGCTGCCCAGTTAAACTGTGACTATCACCAGGTCACGTGGGCGCGTTTCTTGAATTAGCAGCTAAACAGCTGACAGGTGAGGAGGAGGATGCATGCAGGTAAACTGAGGGCCTGTTGAGCTGATCGCTGGTGTCCTGAGAAACACGTCAGCTCGTTCTTTATGTTACAGAAGCACAGAGACACAAGGCGGAAAAAGACGGTGAAAATGAGAATCTGCAAATGCAACATGTGGAACACGGACAGTGGAATATGTAAACAAACTGGGTAACGTAACCCCCCCCCAAAAAAACCCCAAAAACAGTTAAGCTGGAACACCGGGGCTGTGAGCTCGGTGCTCTCTGTCAGCTGACTGTTAGCAGAGCGAGTGAAATCTCTGAAAACATCTGAGCACTTTTGCAAACACGTTCTATGTTGACAACCTGACCAGACGTGTGAAGATTACGCTGCGACATTCGCGGCTAAAACACTGTTAAAAGTGTAGTTGGTGACAGAAAAACAGGATATTTTATAACTTTACACCACCATTGCTGACGGTGATTTGAAATGCATTCTGGGATACCTGGCTGCCCCAAGGCCACACAAGCAATCGATTATGTAGGATCGACCTGTCTTGACTTACTTTGCACGGCAACCAATCAAATGCTAGAGAAGCTGCAGTGGCAGCGTTAACCCCGCCCACTTATTTGATGGGTGAGGCTGACAGATAAAATGATTTCAAGTTGAGACATGAAGGGGACAAAAGTGCCAAAATGAATTAAATAAATACATCATTAAATAATTAATTAAAACTGTCAATACTTATTTAAATGTGTTGTAAATATTTATTTAATTATTTCCAATTTTAATTAATTATTGCCACATTTAATTAATTATTTAATGGTGTATTTAATTATTTCATTATGGCAGTCCTGGCGTTCCACAGCACCGTGCCATAAGGCAAAAGTGATAACTGGCTCGGGGACCAGGTCCCCAGATCTTAATCCAATTGAGAATTTATGGTCAATCCTCAAGAGGCGGGTGGAGGAAACAAAAACCCACTAATTCTGACAAACTCCAAGAAGTGATTATGACAGAATGGGTTGCTGTCAGTCAGGATTTGACTGAGAGCACGCCCAGTCGAATTGCAGAGGTCCTGAAAAAGAAGGGCCAACACTGCAAATACTGACTGTTTGCATAAATGTCATGTAATTGTCAATAAAAGCCTTTGAAACGTATGAAGTGCTTGTCATTATATTTCAGTACATCACAGACACAACTGAAACAAAGATCTAAAAGCAGTTTAGCAGCAAACTTTGTGAAAACTAATATTTGTGTCATTCTCAAAACTTTTTGGCCACGACTGTACTTTCTTCTCACATGTCCATCACTCCTACTCTCGCCTGGATTATTTTTTGGTCAGCAGGGCCCTGTTTCAGGAAGCCGGTTTAGTGGAAAAACTGAGTAAGTATACCCTGAGTTAACGAAAACTCTGGGTTTTCGGTTTCACAAAGCGAGTTCAGCTGCAGCCTGAGTGAGTCACTATGACGACACACGCCGTGAAGCTAACCTGCCCCCTAGCAGGTTTACTACAACTAACCCTGACTGTCTCCGCCCCTTTGTCGGAAACCTGACAGTAGGAAGTGTCGGACATGGCGTGCCACTTCCTTGAAGAGCCAGTAGATCGTGAAGCCCAAATTCTCCGCAGAGCTCTCCGCCGGGAGAGAGTGATCAGAGCGCGTTTGGACATTTTATCATTTCCTGATGATTTTCTGTGTGAACGTTACCGTTTCTCAGCACAATCTATAATTTATTTGGATAACATCCTCAGGCCATATATTACGCATGTGACACATCGCGGACATGCTCTCAGTTCATTGCATATTATTTGTATTGCACTTCGGTTTTTTGCAAACGGGAGCTTTCTGTATAATATTGGTGATGCTGAGCACGTTTCCAAGGCTACCGTCTGTCGGGCAGTCAGGAATGTTACAGTTGCACTGAAACGTCTCCTGTACTCGTCTGTGGTGTTCCCCGGTCACAGACCCACAAGATTTATCAAAGAGGGATGCCACAAAATTGCAGGTATCAGGATGACCAAAACTTAATTTATGATGTGGTGATACTTGAACTACTACTTAAATTTTACATTTATTTTCAGGGTTCCCAGGCGTGATTGGCTGTATAGATGGCACTCACATTCCAATTATTGCTCCTTCAGTAAATGAAGGAGACTATGTGAACAGGAAGTCTTTCCACAGCATTAATGTACAGGTACATAGTTCCCTGTAGCATGTCAAACTAACAAATTATTTCATTATAGTAATGGATGCTAATTTGTGTTCTCTGCACTGTGAAGATCATATGTGATGCTGCCAACATTATCACAAATGTGGAAGCCAAGTGGCCAGGCTCTGTCCATGACTCACAAATATTCCGTGAATGTACACTGAGCACAAAATTTGGACATGGTGAGTTGAAAATACTTTAAAATATATAAAGACCAATTGCTTCAGGGACATTTGAACTGAAGTGTACCCTTCTGTCTTAGGAGAGTTCACTGGCTACTTGCTTGGTGATAGGGGGTATCCATGTTTACCCTATTTGCTTACCCCTTACTCTGACCCTGAACCGGGCCCACAGCAGCGATATAATCTGGCTCATTGCAGGACAAGAGCCAGAGTTGAAATGACTATCGGAATGCTTAAGGCCCGGTTCCAGTGCCTGCAAAGGCTCAGGGTCACCCCAGAAAGGGCATGTGACATTATTGTGGCATGTGTGATTCTTCACAACATTGCCACAATTAGAGGAGAACACTGTCCTTCTGAACCAAACATCAGCAGTGATCCAAACCATGAACATCCTGACCCTCCCACGGACATACAAGATGGAAGTGCAGTCAGAGACACCATATGTCACAATCATTTCTTTTGACCCATCACCTCAACATGTTGAAAGAAGAATAAACAGATTTTTTGTTCAACTGGCTTTATTGGTCACCTGTGTTTCCTGTACACAAAGTATTAAAAGATGTAAACCTCATAAAGTGTCTCTGTTGCTTCCTCCTCTGTAACAGCTGTCAATGTTTCTTCATTATTTTCCTGTAGTAAAGAAATAAACAACATTGCTGTTCTACTGTAAACTCATATAATCTGTGGAGTATTACTCACAACTGCATGTTGGTCTGGCTCAACAGGAGGCTGCACCAGATGCAGTACACCATCACCATCAACTGATAGAATATGAGGTTTATACAGGTCACTTATAACTTACAAGGGACCAAATGGCAATTAACAAACATACCAAGCACCTTACACTTCATTGTCATTATGCTCTCAAAGACAACCAAGACTGAGGGAAGGCAAAATCAGTAGGAAAATAACTTCACTACAAAATAATTCATTATGGTAAAGAGTTTATCAAATGAATGAGTAGCACTGCAAAGGTGACTGTGAAGAAAGGATGTATGCACATCATGTATTATTTTGAATGTACCCCTTATGTAGGCACTTGTGTCTTGCGGGGTTATTGACTCAGAGGATGTCCCCGCAGAGATGCCTTCAGCCACAGGGCGCCCACTGTTTTGGCTGAGGGCCAACTGCTCAGCCTCTGTGAGTGGTGGTGGTGGAGGACCCCCACCTGTTTTTCGGGCCTCCGCTTTTTTTCTGTTGGCTATAACGGGTCACATTTGAGCATACAGAGTAAGCAAATATGTACTTGTAATGTGCTCAGATAATTTCAATAAGTGCTTACAGAAAGAAAATTAATGTAGCCTCTAACTGCAATTGATTTACATCGGACAAACAGACCAAGCAGTATGGCTCATAATACAATTACACCTTACCTGTTTGGACTATATTTTTATATTTCATTTTTACTTGCTGCCAGGAACGTTTGGGGCCTGTTGGGTCGCACCTGCGCTCACATCACATCACAAAATAAAATGTATAAAATAACAAATAAAATAACATATGATAAAATAACGTGTTAAATGGGTGGAAATCCCTCGATCAATGTTTAAATTAACACTCACGCATTGACTCTGTCGGCTATGTTTTGCCATGCATGCTTTTGCAGCTGTGGCTGTGTTACTTTTTTCCGCGGAATTTGCATGTTATCGGCATATGCTGCCATCAGAATTTCAGCCTCAAGCGCTGTGAAATACATTGACCGCGCCTTCTTTCCCTCCGTCTCCATGGTGACTCGCTTAATCTGTGCTCCGCTTATCAGGGCTTTATGTATCCTCGTCCGCGCGCTTCACTTGGGGTTAAAGCAACTCCGCGTTGACTGAACTAATTGTTATCAGCCTTTCTGAAACCGAATATTCCGAGTTGGACAGTTCGGGATTACTCAACCCTGCGTATCGTTTTTCACTCTGAGTTTTCTAAACCGGCTTCCTGAAACAGGGCCCAGGGAGGAACTTGTAGAAATATATGAAAGTGGAGGAAGCTGCACACAGGGCAACTAAATATTATGCAGAAGGTGAAATCAAAAAGACAGGAGACAAGGAGGTGTCAGGGAGAATGCAGCTATGCAGCATCAAATGGTAGTTTGAAGGATGAGTTTGGACATCAAGAAGAGGAAGTGAGTGAAGGCAGAGACATGCAGGAGTATAAACAGGCTCTGGGTAGTAGGGAAGACTTACCAGATGGCTGGGATAGTACAGCTTTATTGAGATAAACTGCCAAGAAGGGGTTTGACGGCTTCTCTGCACAGAAGAAAGGGAAAAAAGAAAAGTGATTTTGAAAGTATTTGAAGGAAGAGATTTACAAAGAAAAAGAAGTGTAGTTAGCGAAATGAAGAAAATAGACCAAGAAACTGGGAGGCTAGGCATGTAGCAGAAAGAGGTGACAAAGGAAAAGGCTCAGTGCCACGTATGTGAAGCTGGACCCCAAGGAAATGAGGGAATGACACTTGCTAGGCAGAGAGTGAGTTTGAATGGATGTTCAAACCCAAAAAGAAAAAGATATATTCACATAACATAGATTGAAAGAAGCTGCAGGTGGCACAGCAGCTTTAATGTCTTCCAGACAGGAAGTTTTGGAAAGAAATATCATCATTTCCCAGATTTTACTATCTTAGTGTTCTGTAACAAAATCACTGTTGTGCGCATGGTGTTAGAGATGATGATGATTACAAACAAACTTAATGTGCTAGTCGTGCTTTTCTTGAGGGATTTGTCCTTCCACCAGTTTTCATGTCATTGGAATCATTTGTATTCACTGATTCTGGCACTTATTTCATCAAACCAAACTCCAAGTAAATACTTTCGGCTTTTTGGTTTTGTCAAACGAACTAATGTAAAGAATGCCTGGCTGTGCACTACACCACGCAGTGGGAATTTGTCTTCTCCAGTTAAATTCAGGATTAACTTGCTTTATAACACAGACCTCAAAAGTAACCGTTATAACCCCAAACACAAGAAAATGTGATCTACAGCACAGTGAGAACTGGCAACGCTTATCTGGAGGGGTCAGAGTGAATGAACTGGACACCTGTAGAAGCAGGATTTGATTTCCACTGATTTCCTTTCCGATCCGATACCAAGTAAAATTCAGGGTGGTATCGACGATACTGATCTGATACGATACTCTGTACAAAAACTTGTTTTTTTTACTCTATCTTTTATTTTATCTCAAATTATAGCGTCGTAATGATCACAGGACATCAGATTACTTGTTCTTATCACTTAATGATGCAGAATTATCATATAGAAATGAAAAACCTGAAGTTGTGGCTATTTGTTGCCTGCCTGCAGCATTAAAGGACTCCGTGAGAGACGTCTGTCTCGCCCTGGCAGCACCTCTCCCTCTCCTCCTCTTCAGTTCGCCTCAACATACGCTCGTCATATTCTGTGATATGATTCACTCTGAGGTGTTTGACCAGGTCAGCGGTGTTACCACAACACCTCACATTCTTGCCACATGTATGGCAAACCACGTCTCAGCTGTTCGTGGAGGTAAAATACGTCTGCACATGACTCTGTTTACGCTCAGCCATTGTTGTGAGTGTGCACGCCAAGGGGCCGGACACAATGACGGGTATCGGAGGAATCGATATTTCAGTATCGATCCGCACATCACTAGTTGAGATACGTTTTAAACTGGTCCAAAAAACAAATGCATATTTTCCCGAACCACTGTTCCTTGACTAAGGTGGATAACGTGATGAGGTCAAGGAAGGGTGTGACGGAGATTTGATTGAAAAACTTTGTCGTCCGTTAAAGTTTCACGTTGGCTTTTTCATCTTGAAAGCCCTCTCTGCTCGTGTCCAACCCGTGTGAACAATCACAGATGTGAGAAATGTAAACAAACCGTTCGCAGAACGCTGATCAGGTTATTTTAAGCGCAAGAAAACAAAAACGTTGCGCTCACCGTCGGCGTCACGGACGAGGCCTGGGGGTCCGGGCCCGTCCACAAAGGTCATTGTAACACAAATCATACGATTGCTAATGAAAATGCTATAAAGCTACATCGCAGATAAGTCTCTGGAGTAACAATCAAGGCCATGTTAGTTATTTGATGAATAGTATCTGTGCCACTCATGGCGCATGACTGAGGAGGACGTTGACCTCTGCAAGTCAGGAAAGTCTGCTGCTCATTGTATAAATATGAGATTTTTTCAAAAACCAGCCAGCCATCATCTCGGGAGGCTGACTCCAAAGTACCATCTCACTTCAAACTTGCAAAACAAGTCGAGTCGATGCGAGCGCACTGCTTGTTTCTAGTTAGTCTTTAAGGATGACAGCATTAGTCTGCTCCTTTGTATGAAATAAAGTGAGTCGAGTCCATGTGGTCTGGCACCCACCCACATTTCTCTGCTAGTGATCCATGAGGACTCCACCTTGTTGCCAGTTCTCTTGTGTGGAAGCTTCAGGAAATGACAGCTTCACTCTGACGTGTGTGAGCTGTGTGAGGTCTGTGGTTAGAAGTTTACAGTGTTTGCTCTTTGTGTCGTCTGTAATATGCTCTATGGCTTTAAAAAAATGGCCACATGTTTCTGTAGCTGAATTTGTCCATCTCTGACCTTCTGAGACTGTATTTTCAAATAGGGACGTTCTGACTTTTCTTCACCTTGTACTTCATTCTGCAAATGTTTTATACTCTATTAGAGTTATTACATTATTCTGTTATGCTATAAAATCAACCCCCATATAAGATCGTACTTAAGAAATACATTTAAAAAACCTTCCTGTGCAAATAACCCAAGTTATCTAGAAGAAATAAAAACTGCACCGCAAACCAAACTCAGGTGTTCGACCTGTTGAGCTCGGGAAACTAACTGGTGTTTCATTTTAGTGAGTGCTTTGTTAGATTCCTTCATTTGAACCAAATGAAGTTGATTAAAGTTGATGCATTGATGTGTTTGAAGTGTTTTGTTAGTTGCGATGGATCTCCTGCTGTCTTTTTTCCTCATTATTAAAAGAGGATTTCTTTGAATTTCAAACATCCATTTCCTGTTTATCTGGTCCCGGGTCACAGGTGCAGCAGTCTAAGCAGAGAATCCCAGACCTCCCTAAACAACCACTTCCTCCATCATATCCAGGACAATACTGAGGCATTCCCAGGCCTGCTGAGAGATATAACCTCTCTAGTGTGTCCTGGGTCTGCCCTGGAGACTCCTCCTCATGGGACAGGCCCCAAACACCTCACCCAGGATATTTTTAATTAAAACATCACAAATAAGTCGTCAGGTCTGATGGTCACATTTGTGAGATTCAACCACCATAAAGCAGAGATCACACAGGACACACTGTGTAACCCTCAGCTCAGGTGTGTTCAGGACATTTGCTTGGAAGAAGCCGTCTGTGGATAAATCCTGCTCTCCACCTCAGCTGTCAGGTTTATCCAGAGAACGGCCGTCCTGACTTCCAGCAGCCCCACAGTCCTCGTTTCTAATAAACTGGCATCACTGAAATGAACTGTCTGCCTCGCTGTTCAATAATCTGCTCTTTGCCAATTTCCCAGCAGAAGCTTCCACTCATATCAGCATTTTTCTGTGATTCTCACATGAACTAAACAGAAAAAGCTGAAGCCAACCTCAGAGTTCCCCGTAGTGAGGAAGAGTTTCCTCTGAGCCACAGCTGAGTTTGATGCGTCCACAAAGGAAGACTGACGGGAGGACAGACTCTGGGAGAAAGGCAGATATTAAAAGATATGAATACAAAGTACGCTGCAACAAACAGGACAGCAGATTATGAAGAGCGGTTAGACCTTCATGTGTCAGTCATTGAAATGTGATCAAAGTTACCTGTTTGACATCCTGATAGAAGAAAATCAGCTTCTTGGATCCGTTTGCAGCAAAGAATTCATGGATCAGACTGAACTGGAAGAATCAGACATTAATGACTCAAAGGTTCAACTCTGAGGAAGGATCACGTCTCTGAACTTACTCTGTCATCAGAGACGATGGCGTCTTCCACCGCCGCCTCCTCCAGGCTGCCGGCGTCGGCCAGCCTGCTCATCAGGTATTTATGTCGGGCATCCAGAGCTGCCCGCCGTTCCTCCTTCACGGCTCTCGCCTGTTTGGCTACTTCTCTCCTCGCCTCATTGGACAGCAGCATCGTCCTTTTACCAGACACCTGGAGAAACATCAGCTCAGTCTACAGACGCAGAGACCAGTGAGAGCTTGGCCCAAACATCTGCAGGTTTCTGAGGACCACGTTTGACCCTGACTGGAGGCATCGATTCTGAGTGTGACTGCCTAAACTGAGCTACTGTCCCCCCTCCACTGAGACGTTCTCCTGTGATGTGTCATGGGGGGAAGTGTTCCTCACGGTTGGACTCGTGAGAAGTTCAGTCAGTTTATTCAAACTTTAAAAAGACGCATTTTCAGTCTCTGGATTTCAGCAGAAACAAATGTGAACACAGCACTTTTTGATTGAGTATAAAAGGATGAAAGAGTCAGTGATTAGTAACATTGTTGCTGACTGATGCTGTTGTAGAGCTGTCTTTGGATCCTCACCTTCCTGGAAGCCTTCCCTGGATTGCTCATATATCATTAACTTGTTTGTGTTCAGTAGAATCAGGTGTTGTGGATGCAGGTCGTAGCTGTGTGAGGCCTGTACAGTCAGCGCTGTGTGAGCGCTGTGTAACGTTAGCTTAGACTTCTTTCTGTTGTTATCATCCTTCAGGTTAATGTTGTTTTCATTATGCATCACAGGAAGTGTGGGTGGCTGTTAGCCTCACAGCTCATGGAGAGTTGCTGCTGCTCTGCCTCCTTTTTGATGTTTCTGCTCTTTGTGGCTTTGTGTTACTTTGTGTCGTGTCTGAAACAAAGTGAGTCCATGTTACTAACTGTAGTCGGCTCTCTGTCTCGTGCACAGCTGACTGTTGTCTGAATGAAAGTATTTTTGTACTTTGTGTAATCTGTTGGGTCTTTGAGCCCTTTTTAAACAGCATATGAGCCATATGTATGTGTGTATATGAAAGGTTGTTTGTAATACATCAAATTGTTGCTTATTCTAGAGCTGCTGCTGTGCCTGATTGGTCTACTCGCTCGAAACTGAAGGTTGACTTGATTCTTTTGGTTTTTTACATTTTGTCAATAAACCAACTTCTTTATGATTTGAACGGCGTCTCTGACGTGTCACAGGCCTGTCAGCTTTCTTGGTGATTGGTATAGATTTGAGATTCATGCTCTGGCTGTTGTTGGGTTTTCCTCTTTCATATTAAAGCTTTTGTCCTACATTTGGCTCTAAAGTCTAATTCTAATCCCAGCACTGTGTCTGGGTGTGTGATGCTTGTTTTCCTGCTCTTTCTCATGAAACAGTCACAACATTCTCAGTCCAACTTTCACTCTTTGCTGCGTTTGCTGCAGCTGCAGTGAACATGGTGCCGTTTGCCTTTAAGAAAGTTGTGCACAAAGGCTTTTTCTCTAGCAGACAGCTGTGTGGCTAAAAGTCAGATCATTTTTTACCACCTCAGTCACACTGGACTGAAACAAGAGTGAAACTAGGAAGAATCAGAGTTTGTCCAGTGACTGCACTGATTTTCTTCATATTCACAAACTGATTCTAAGTAGTTGCATCAGCTAATCACCCGGACACTGAGCGTCCAACACGCTCCCTGAAGGGAAACGATTACATCCTCCAAACAATCACAATCTGTCTCTGAATGACTGGAATTATTCTCTGATTTGTCAATAACTGGAATTTATCAATGCAGACACGTTGCCAACATGATGAAGTCAGTCTGAGTCGCATCTCTTTGGCTAACTTAACTCAAGTGGTTGCCGACTATTCTGGTTCTATTCCCATATAACAGCAGGGTTGCTGAGCACCTCTGTCACTCTGCACTTATGTTCCCAGTTCTCTTTTGTGGAGGAATTTTCCAGGAATTCCTGGGACCAGCTTTCCATGAGAGACCCGATCAGGAGCGACTGTCCTGGACACTCCCAGCATCACAGGGACTCACAAACCCGTCTACCACAGTGAGAAGACTGATGGTCACAGGCCCACATGTAGCTTTAGATCACACGTGTGCACTTCCTGTGGTCACTGCTGTAACTCTAGACTCACCGAGGGGCCAGTGGTTGGTGAGGCAGCAGCAGCTGAAGTCATGTGACTAATGGCTCTCAGCTTCTGTCCTCCTGTTCGCCGGTGTCCTTCACCTGTCACACCTGGTCAAGAAAGAGTGAGAATGTTCAGAGCTTTAATGGAAAAGAATATTATTACATATAAAAGGCCTCTAACAAGTATTGTAGTGTTAATCAGGATGAAGTCCATCATGAACACTTCAGAGTGCTTCAGACAGTCGGTGTTTCATCCACAGAGCCTCCAGTCTGCATATCAAAGTATCCTGAGGAATGACAGTGAACCCCGAGTTCCCCTCATTACATTCATGTGTGTGACTGTGAGGAAAAGGTGATTGTATGAACGTGTGTGAGCGAGTGAATGAGGCTTGTATCAGAGTGGAGATAATGTCAGCGGCACAAGCTGGACGCTGCAGGTGTCACATGTGAATCTGTGCATCAGTGTCTGCACCTTTGTGGAGGTGAAGCTCAGGAGGTTTGGATTTGTTCAAAGCTCTGTCTGCTCCATCTTTCTTTCCCTCAGGCCTCTCCAGATCAGGAAGGAGGTCCTGTTCTCCTTCTCCCTCCTGGATTTCTGGATCCAGGGAAGGATCAAAGTCTCTCAGCCCAGCATCAGAGCTTCTGGCTGGGGGAGGACTGGAAGTTTCAGCTGGAGGCTGAGAGCCTGGATCTGCCATCTGAGTCACAATTCAAATATTCTCAGTAATCTCAAAAAGCAACAGAAAGGTGCCATTTTCATGAGCAGTGGGTTATCCAGCAGTTTGATTCATGTCAGCAGCATTTAGTTTGTAACTGCTGACTCACCTCTGGCTGTGTCCTGCTCTCAGGGTCACAGTGGACACTGTACCTTTGACCGAAGCTGCAAAGACAGTCAGCAGGGGTCTGGATGCATTCAGCACCACGTCCTTGTTGGGCAGACACCTTCAGTGACAGGACAGTTTATTATGCTGGTAACGTTAATAAGTCTGTTCACCTGTAGAGCTCATTTAAACACATCAGCTGTAGAACATCATGTGTCACGGCGTGTCCAAACTCACAGGCTGCATCCTCCTGAGGACCCGGCCTTCAAGGTCTACGTGGGCCGGGTCCTCCAAAGGTCGGGTAGGCGGGAAGTGAGCGGCTGTGACGGTCTGGCCTTCAGATCCGCGTCACCGCTGTCTCGGTGGAGTTTAATAAACTCAGCCGTCTGCTCCTTGCTGTCTAAAATCTAACAGGACACTGGAGTAAACTCTCGACCGTCTCACACTTCTGTTTAATCACTTTTCTGTTTGACGTTTATTCAGCTGTGTGAAAACTGTAACTTCAGCCAAACCAAACAAACAACCCTGAAAAAAGCCAAACGATAACATTTTTACGTTATCTAAGTGACTTATATATCATGTTTAAACCTGAACAGCCAAAGGCCGTGGGGGTCCAAAAACGATGTGCCGGGAGTCCGCTGTTCTCGCCGGCTCTAATGACCCTCGACCTCCCGGTTAGCTATCCAGATGGTGGGTAACAGACGTCTCCAAAAACGTCAGAGCACTTTTGCAAATATGTGATATCTTGACAAACCGAGCAGATATTTGAAGTTTACACTCCTACATTCTCAAACAGGAGCCCCAGCAGAGATGGATGGCTGGCGCGGCTCTCCGGAGCCCCCAGTCAGAGCAGATGCAGGGCCAGCAGGTGTGGAGACCCCTGGCTGAGGCAGCTGAAGCTGTGGGTGGCTGTCAGCCAGCTCAGGATGCCTTTTGGGCTGCAGCAGCATAAAATCCTCAGCAGGCTGGGTAAGCTTGCGTGAGCTCTCTGTGGAGCCTGTTGCAGCTGAGATGGCTCACCCGAGCGGTGCAAACTTAGTTACCTTCAAGGCTCCAGAGTCAGCTGAGGTCAGCAGCTCAGCCTCTGGGGAGGTTACAATCCCTGGAACAGCCAGGTCTCTACAACCAGAAACAGTCTTTGCATGTGCAGCTTCAGAACCAGACTTGAAGTTCCAGTTAGTGTCCGATGTCCCAGAAACACTCAGGTGCTCACTGAGCAATCTCTTGAGGCCAACACTCAGAAAATCAAACCGTCTTTGAGCCTTTGTGGGAACATTTATCGTCTCTGCTGGAAAGGTGGAAACATCTGGGAGATGCAGCCTTAACACACTGGGCTTCACAAGTCCTTGGAGGCAGCTCACTAAACTCAGGGATGCAGACAAAATCAGCACTTGCAGGAACACAATGTGCCCTCTCACAATGAGCTTGGAAGCATAAACTGAGTTTTCCTCACTGACTGTTTCAGACAGGATTGTGGGAGCAACACAAAAAGCAGCTTCAGCTGGAAACACACAGTTTAGTGTCTTTGCTGCTCGCTTTAAGTCACAATAAACAGGAAACTCATTGTGTCTCATGTCAGAATCAAATCACTCATATACAGGAAAGGAAGAGGCGGAGCTTATTTCCTGCAGGGAGAGGTTAGCAGTCTGTGTCTTTCTCATTTCTGACTCCTAAAGAGCTGAAAAACACAGGCTGTTATTGGCTGGCTGACACTGGGATTAATGTCCTTGAAGCCAGCAGTCTTTAATGTCCAGGTTCAGAACGGGCAGGTGAAAAACAGTCCTTTATGTCCTCTGATGTTCAATAAACTGTCCTGATTACTGAGGGAGCAGAGAAAGTGTCTCCATTACTCACCACAGCTGGATGCTCTGAAATCCTGGAATCCAGCTGTGGAGAGGAGCGCCGGCGGCGTGGACGCAGTTTAGTAATCAGGGAACGGGAGGCAGGAGGGAAACACAGCTGGGACCAATTACACACACGAGACAGGAAACAGTAACACAGGACTGTCAAAGTAAAACAGGAAATATAACACAGAGTCCAAAGTAAGGAGACGTGGGACACAGTGAAGACACAGAAACAGAAACCAGAACTATAATCACAAAACAAACTCAGAAACATAAAGAGTGAATCAGCTGATTCAGTGTTTGTGACAAAAACATGGATCCTGGTTAATAACTTTTATTTGTTTGTTTCTGTATTATTTTGTGTATCGTTCTTATGAGCTGTTGTTTTTTCAGTGAAATATTATTTCATTGTTTTAAGCTTTTTGTTGACTTTGAAGTGCTTAAGTTGATATTTTTGAACATTTAATTTGTTCGATTATTGTCGAGTCGATAAAACTGTCAAACGCACAGCTGCTTCCAGCATGGCCGGAGGAGAGGTGGCCGAGCAGACGCACAACACACACAGCTCACAGGTTTGCATTTCTAGATATTGCAGATGTTGCAGAATTTGAGAGTAAAGAACTCAGAGATCCAGCGCTGTCTCCTGCCCCTTATTTATACACCACAACACAACGACAGGCGTAACTCACACAAACGGGTAACATGAGGCTCAGATGCTTTGGACGTGTTCACATATACTGGACACAGAATGATGAAGATGGAGCTGCAGGAAGGAGGAAAAGAGGAAAAACACAGAAAAGATTCACAGATGTGGTGAAAAAGGACACGACAGCTTCTGTTTGTTAGTTTGGTTTTTCTTTATTTGGTAAAGATTCAGAAATAAAGAGAAGATCACATGTTTGAATATTATATTAACGTTCTGTAATTACAACAAGTTGTAAAATCTTTCCAGAGTGAGACAGAGACTGTGCAGAGACTGTAGAAGGACAGAGCAGCAGCAGAGCAGTCCAGATACACTGATGATCCTCTGTCAGATCCAGAGGGACACACAGGGCTGATGCTGGACTCTACATTGTGTCTGACAGTGGAGCTGTTCTCAGAGCAGTTCACTCTGCAGCACTGACAGTCATCTGCACTTCATTCCTCTGTCAGTCACTGCTGGATGAAGCTCTCCTCTCCACCTCCCAGTAACATGGCCCAGTCAGAGCGTCTCTACACACAAGCTGCTGCTGCTTCAACCTCTCTGGATCATCAGGACACAGCTGCTCCTCTCTCAGCACACACACCGTCCTGTTTACCATCATCACCTTCACCTGCAGAGAGAAGGAGGAAGAGCAGAGGAGATAAACGAGTGTTTCCAGAGACTCTTCATCAGCTGTCAGTCAGTGATGCAGCACATCCAGTATAAAGAGCAGCAGGGACGTCAGTGCTGGGACTGTACTAGGACTCATTGTTGCTTCACTTTTTCTAATCTTTGGATTTTTATTGAAGTTGCTGAAAATGTTTTTCCCTCCTAGTTTGAGTTTGGACTTTCATTCATTAGAAGAACCTTGGTGTGTCCACTCTGAGCTCTGTAGGAACCCCAACAACAAGCCCAACAATCCAGATGGACGGTTCCAGCTGTTAACTGGAGGAATTCCATCCAAACATCTGCTCTCACTAAATTCTTCCTCACCTACAGACTGTGTTCTTCACTGCTTTAAACTTGGAAATCAATGCAGTCATTGGTCTGCGTGCTGCTTTGTTCAGAGAGCTGATTGGCTGTTGACAGTGTTTGATCAGAGCGTGTCAGCCGTTACTATGGTGACCATAAAGGTGAGAAACAGGAAGTGTTTGTGTCCAATCCTGAAGCCTGTCACCGTTCTCCTCTCACAGCTTCACTGAGAAGCTGCAGCTTTACAGGAAACACTGGATCTTTGTTTCATACTGACTGTGTTTAGTACAATACTGCTGACAGCACCACCCACTCACTCCATCACTCTACTGACCTCAGAGTCTCCAGTCTGTAGTCTGGACTCTGCTGAAGATCAGACAGCTGCTTCACATCTGGATACTTCAGGTTGTTGAAGTTCAGGTACAGCTGTCTCAGATGGGAGGGGTTGGACTTCAGCGCTGCTGCCAGATAATCACAGCTGATCTCTGACAAACCACAGTTCACCAATCTGTATAAAGAATGAAAGATGTAAGTTTATTAGACAAAGTGCTTGAAATCATTCAGTGTTTCATCATCTGTTCAGAGCTGAAGAAGGTTCAGAATGTAGAAGTTTAGAAAATGGAAACTCCAAACAGCTGAAGCCAACAGGAAGCAGCTTCAAACAGGAAACTGTGCAGAGTTTCAGACTATATGTCCTGATGCAGCCAGTTGGATTTTGGAGATTTGAATCTCTGTTCTGTGACTAAGTCCTTGAATCATTTCTTCCAGTTGGTCCAACAAGACAGACTAAGTATTGGACATGTGTTGTGGCTCCATCAGGGGAGCTTCTAAATGTGATGTGATGGCCCCTCTGGGTCTGTCAGGTCACAGCACTGAAGAGAGCTCAAACTGGGCACACAGCTGTTCCAGTCTGGACCAAAGACTCTATACTGGGACTGAGGGACTGCTTTGACTGCACCCACTGGGACTTTTTAAAGGCTCATGTTCTCACTTAGATCATCGATTTCTACTGACATTTCTTTCTGGGAAAAACGGGGATTACTTTGGAAACAGGAAGTATTTTCCCCAATAAGCAGCCCTGGATTAGTAAATCACTCCAACATGTTCTCAGGCAGAAGAAGCTGTCTTGTTATGAGGGAGAGAAGAAAAAGATTGAGGCACAGAAACCTGTTGAAAGAGAGATAAAGCAGCTAAAATCAGGTGTAAAAGTAAAGCAGAGGATGAGCTGAATAAAGGACACTCAAGGCTGGCTTGGAAAGGAATGAAGTCCATGGTGGGGATGCAGAACAAGGAGCAAAGATGAATGTGATGCTGAATCAGCAGAAGACTTGGACTCATTTGATTCCAGCTTTGATATCATTGATTTCAATGAAGAGCTTTGTGATTGTAGCAAAGGGCTGGTAGCTCTGAGAGTCCCACTGATGAGGTGTTTGTGTGGAAATCTCTTAGTGGGACCAAAGAGAGAAAAAGCCCTGGTCCTGATGCTGTGGGAGGGAAATGATTGAAGTGTGCTGTGAGGAAGTGACTGGGAGATTTTCACACATTTTCCAGTCCTCCTGGGAACAACAGGAAGTTCCCAGCATATGGAAACAAAGGTTAAGTGTCCTATGGCACTCAGTGATGATGGTGCTGTGGCCCCACCACCTCCACCTCTTTGTAAAGGAACTAACTGTAATCTGAAGCTTCAAATGGAACTAAGACTTCCTCCACTAGGTGGCAGTGTCTGATGAGAAAGTGTTAGTGGAGCTGGCCTGGAGTCAGAAACAGGAAGATGCAGGATTTGGGCTGAAATGGGCAAAAGTGGTTAGCACTAGTGCCTTAGAGCAAGAAGGTTGTAGGTTGAAGCTTGTTGGTCAGCTGGGCCTTTCTGTGGAGGTTGGATGTTCTCCCACAGTCCAATGAAATGCTGCTTAGGTTCATTGGTGCTTCTACATTGGCTGTAGGTGTGGATGTGAGGGAGTGCTTCTCTGTCGCTCTCTGTTGGCCCTGTGATGGACTGCTCACCTGTGCAGGTGGACCACGCCTCTTGCCCTATGACAGCTAGGGCACAGGCTGCAGCCCTGTGAGCCTAAGCTGAATAAACAGTTAGCAAAAATGATCCATAGATGGCCTGAAATCCCCCAGTTAGCAGTTTGGTAGATAGCTATGACATGCTAATCCCATCCAGCAGCTGTATTCTACCTGTAAGCTGATCCCTGCTGAGCCAAAGCACTTTTTCATATACAAATTACAACCTTTAATAGAAACCTATTGGTCAGCATCTTATTAGCCTGCTGTTAGCTTCATTCCACAGAAAACTGAGAGAAACTAACAGAGTTGATAAAGAATAAAGAGAAATGTGCTGATTTAAAGCCTTTGAAGTGCTTCAGATGATCTCTGTCCACTTCTGTCCACTCATTCATTCATGTAAGCTTTCTAATGCAGCTTTGATCTTCACAGTCTGCTTGATGAAACTCATTCTAACCCTGAATGTCAGAGTGTTCCTCCTTCTCTTTCCCATCATTCATGCTGGCAGTGGAGGAGATTTGGATGTTGGACTGTGTTTTGGATGATGTGTGTATGTTTGTGTTGGACTGCTGTCTGTAAAGCAAACGCACATTTTGCTTTGGATTTCAGTGTCAGACAGACTTTAAGGTGCAATGAAGAGTTTGAGAGTTTCACAGTGAATTTTCCACTGGAGGATTTTTCTTCTTCTTTGAAGGTTTGAAATGTGAACATTGTTCTGCTGCAGTCAATGGACTAAACCAGAGAAGAAGAAAACAGACTTTACCATGAAGATCCTCAGTGTGGATCAGTATAATATCAGCCTGATGTCTGCAGTTTAGAGTCAGCACAACTTTCACATCATATTCATCTCAGCACAACTAAAACATGCTGACTGACCTCAGAGTTTCAAGTTTACATCCTGGACTCTCCAGGAAACCACACAGATGCTTCACTCCTGGATCCTGCAGCTTGTTCTTAGTTGAAGAAGAGAAGGAGTAGGCATTACTCAGGTCCAGCTCTCTCAGATGGGAGGGGTTGGACTTCAGTGCTGCTGCCAGATAATCACAGCTGATCTCTGACAAACCACAGTTCATCAATCTGTATAAAGAATGAAAGATGTAAGTTTATTAGACAAAGTGCTTGAAATCATTCAGTGTTTCATCATCTGTTCAGAGCTGAAGAAGGTTCAGAATGTAGAAGTTTAGAAAATGGAAACTCCAAACAGCTGAAGCCAACAGGAAGCAGCTTCAAACAAACACAACAAGAGAAAAAACTCTGAATGTTTCACATTAAAGTCGTACATGTCTCATAAAAACAGGACAAAGACTTGAAAAAGTCGTGTTTTTCCTTCCAGGAACCACATGGCTTCACTTTTAAAGGTGAAGTGTGACAGAAATGGACATATTTGAAGTCCAACACCTTTTTCCAGTCACATTATTAAAGCAGACAAACTACAAGCTCATTTTCATTCCAACAAGTCATCTTCTGACCTGGACTAACAACACTGGTCTCTATGTGCAGCTGGCTGTGAGACCAGTGCTCAGGGAGCGTCTACAAAGTGCAACACTGAAAGAACATCACACACTCATTTGCTTCCAGCACTTTCACACAAACATCTACTGTCATTATTGTCACCAAACTCTGTGGATCCTTTATTGCAAATTCAAATGGGATCAAATGGTCAGACAAAAGAGGGTTATGAGGAAATATGATGAAATGTTGTGTATTAGCAGCAAGTTATTGAATCTTTTTCCTCAGAAACCAAACAAAATGATTGACAAACATGTTTTTACAAACTCAGTGTTGGACTTGGATCAGCAGGATAAGCTGATGTTTAAAGGCATTTGAGTCTCGCTGTATGAGAGTCCAGTTCTTACTCAATATTTATGGATGATGTTCTTTCAGTGTTGCACTTTGTCGACGCTCCCTGAGCCTCACAGCCAGCTGCACATGGACCAGCTGACATTACCCAGCATTAGAGGCGGCTGTAAAAAATTCATGTTCCCATTTAAATGGTTTTAATTTGAATAAAACGATGTTGATTCATTCGATCCTGAATCGATGTTTAATATAAATGTATTTTGCCAGAATCTCAGGTTAAAGCTCACAAACTATTTCAACAAGCAGCAAACAGCTAAAACAGTAAATGAGAGCAGCTAAACACACAAAGATGGAAACACAGAGCGTGGATCGTTCACTCGACGGCACGTACACGGACACGCCGTCGGGGCTGAAAGTGGACAGCTCACAGATCCTGAAGCTGCAGGTTTCATCTGTCTCCAACCAAAACTGAGTGAAGCAGCAACAAAAGAAGATCCAAACTCTGCTTCACGTTTGATCAATATGCTCATGAATTCTCTCTGACTTTGGCTGTTCCTGCCTGCACAGCTCTCTCTCTCTCAGTGTACTCCAAGAACAGCTTCAAACATCTGTTTCTGCATCATTCACTGTTTATTAGCCACCAGTCTGCTGTTGTGTTCAGTGCTGTCGGCCTCTGACAGTAAAGCCTCATTTCTGCTGTTCCATGGAAACTTTTTAAAATGATGACAGATTACAAACTCTCAGCTGTGTCTGTAATCAAACCTCTGTAACTTTGCTTCACTTCAGCAGCATCAGCTCATGTTCACATGTTGCTTCATGGTTTGCTTCAGTTTTTGATCGACTGCAGAATATTTTGAAGGTTATCTGCTATAAAAAGCCAGAAGAGGAAAATCTGCTTCATGTGTTTCTGTTTGATCCTCAGTGACTTTGACACAAAGGCCTCTGCTGTGATGATCACACCTCTGATCAAGTCTCACAGTGTCACAACTGATAAATGATCAGAGTTAGAATATTTCTGACTGTCTGCTGTGTGCCGTGACCTTTGACCTGCTAAAGACAGTCAGCTGTGGATTATTCATTGTTGTGTCTGATACTTAGAACTGTGAGGAAGAAGCTACACAGTTAATCAGGGTCCCCTCTCTCTGAATCAGGAAAGGTGGGCAGGCCGCGTGTGGGCCGCGGGCCATACGTTGAGTATCACTGTTTGAAATGTGAACATTGTTCTGCTGCAGTCAATGGACTAAACCAGAGAAGAAGAAAACAGACTTTACCATGAAGATCCTCAGTGTGGATCAGTATAATATCAGCCTGATGTCTGCAGTTTAGTGTCAGCACAACTTTCACATCATATTCATCTCAGCACAACTAAAACATGCTGACTGACCTCAGAGTTTCAAGTTTACATCCTGGACTCTCCAGGAAACCACACAGATGCTTCACTCCTGGATCCTTCAGGTTGTTGTTGTCGCTCAGCATCAGCACTCTCAGATGGGAGGGGTTGGACTTCAGTGCTGCTGCCAGATAATCACAGCTGATCTCTGACAAACCACAGCTCTGCAATCTGTATAAAGAATGAAAGATGTAAGTTTATTAGACAAAGTGCTTGACATCATTCAGTGTTTCATCATCTGTTCAGAGCTGAAGAAGGTTCAGAATGTAGAAGTTTAGAAAATGGAAACTCCAAACAGCTGAAGCCAACAGGAAGCAGCTTCAAACAAACACAACAAGAGAAAAAACTCTGAATGTTTCACATTAAAGTCGTACATTTCTCATAAAAACAGGACAAAGACTTGAAAAAGTCGTGTTTTTCCTTCCAGGAACCACATGGCTTCACTTTTAAAGGTGAAGTGTGACAGAAATGGACATATTTGAAGTCCAACACCTTTTTCCAGTCACATTATTAAAGCAGACAAACTACAAGCTCATTTTCATTCCAACAAGTCATCTTCTGACCTGGACTAACAACACTGGTCTCTATGTGCAGCTGGCTGTGAGACCAGTGCTCAGGGAGCGTCTACAAAGTGCAACACTGAAAGAACATCACACACTCATTTGCTTCCAGCACTTTCACACAAACATCTACTGTCATTATTGTCACCAAACTCTGTGGATCCTTTATTGCAAATTCAAATGGGATCAAATGGTCAGACAAAAGAGGGTTATGAGGAAATATGAGGAAATGTTGTGTATTAGCAGCAAGTTATTGAATCTTTTTCCTCAGAAACCAAACAAAATGATTGACAAACATGTTTTTACAAACTCAGTGTTGGACTTGGATCAGCAGGATAAGCTGATGTTTAAAGGCATTTGAGTCTCGCTGTATGAGAGTCCAGTTCTTACTCAATATTTATGGATGATGTTCTTTCAGTGTTGCACTTTGTAGACGCTCCCTGAGCCTCACAGCCAGCTGCACATGGACCAGCTGACATTACCCAGCATTAGAGGCGGCTGTAAAAAATTCATGTTCCCATTTAAATGGTTTTAATTTGAATAAAACGATGTTGATTCATTCAATCCTGAATCGATGTTTCATATAAATGTATTTTGCCAGAATCTCAGGTTAAAGCTCACAAACTATTTCAACAAGCAGCAAACAGCTAAAACAGTAAATGAGAGCAGCTAAACACACAAAGATGGAAACACAGAGCGTGGATCGTTCACTCGACGGCACGTACACGGACACGCCGTCGGGGCTGAAAGTGGACAGCTCACAGATCCTGAAGCTGCAGGTTTCATCTGTCTCCAACCAAAACTGAGTGAAGCAGCAGCAAAAGAAGATCCAAACTCTGCTTCACGTTTGATCAATATGCTCATGAATTCTCTCTGACTTTGGCTGTTCCTGCCTGCACAGCTCTCTCTCTCTCAGTGTACTCCAAGAACAGCTTCAAACATCTGTTTCTGCATCATTCACTGTTTATTAGCCACCAGTCTGCTGTTGTGTTCAGTGCTGTCGGCCTCTGACAGTAAAGCCTCATTTCTGCTGTTCCATGGAAACTTTTTAAAATGATGACAGATTACAAACTCTCAGCTGTGTCTGTAATCAAACCTCTGTAACTTTGCTTCACTTCAGCAGCATCAGCTCATGTTCACATGTTGCTTCATGGTTTGCTTCAGTTTTTGATCGACTGCAGAATATTTTGAAGGTTATCTGCTATAAAAAGCCAGAAGAGGAAAATCTGCTTCATGTGTTTCTGTTTGATCCTCAGTGACTTTGACACAAAGGCCTCTGCTGTGATGATCACACCTCTGATCAAGTCTCACAGTGTCACAACTGATAAATGATCAGAGTTAGAATATTTCTGACTGTCTGCTGTGTGCCGTGACCTTTGACCTGCTAAAGACAGTCAGCTGTGGATTATTCATTGTTGTGTCTGATACTTAGAACTGTGAGGAAGAAGCTACACAGTTAATCAGGGTCCCCTCTCTCTGAATCAGGAAAGGTGGGCAGGCCGCGTGTGGGCCGCGGGCCATACGTTGAGTATCACTGTTTGAAATGTGAACATTGTTCTGCTGCAGTCAATGGACTAAACCAGAGAAGAAGAAAACAGACTTTACCATGAAGATCCTCAGTGTGGATCAGTATAATATCAGCCTGATGTCTGCAGTTTAGTGTCAGCACAACTTTCACATCATATTCATCTCAGCACAACTAAAACATGCTGACTGACCTCAGAGTTTCAAGTTTACATCCTGGACTCTCCAGGAAACCACACAGATGCTTCACTCCTGGATCCTGCAGCTTGTTGTTGGAGCTCAGGTCCAGCTCTCTCAGATGGGAGGGGTTGGACTTCAGTGCTGCTGCCAGATAATCACAGCTGATCTCTGACAAACCACAGCTCTTCAATCTGTATAAAGAATGAAAGATGTAAGTTTATTAGACAAAGTGCTTGAAATCATTCAGTGTTTCATCATCTGTTCAGAGCTGAAGAAGGTTCAGAATGTAGAAGTTTAGAAAATGGAAACTCCAAACAGCTGAAGCCAACAGGAAGCAGCTTCAAACAAACACAACAAGAGAAAAAACTCTGAATGTTTCACATTAAAGTCGTACATTTCTCATAAAAACAGGACAAAGACTTGAAAAAGTCGTGTTTTTCCTTCCAGGAACCACATGGCTTCACTTTTAAAGGTGAAGTGTGACAGAAATGGACATATTTGAAGTCCAACACCTTTTTCCAGTCACATTATTAAAGCAGACAAACTACAAGCTCATTTTTATTCCAACAAGTCATCTTCTGACCTGGACTAACAACACTGGTCTCTATGTGCAGCTGGCTGTGAGACCAGTGCTCAGGGAGCGTCTACAAAGTGCAACACTGAAAGAACATCACACACTCATTTGCTTCCAGCACTTTCACACAAACATCTACTGTCATTATTGTCACCAAACTCTGTGGATCCTTTATTTCAAATTCAAATGGCATCAAATGGTCAGACAAAAGAGGGTTATGAGGAAATATGATGAAATGTTGTGTATTAGCAGCAACTTATTGAATCATTTTCCTCAGAAACCAAACAAAATGATTGACAAACATGTTTTTACAAACTCAGTGTTGGACTTGGATCAGCAGGATAAGCTGATGTTTAAAGGCATTTGAGTCTCGCTGTATGAGAGTCCAGTTCTTACTCAATATTTATGGATGATGTTCTTTCAGTGTTGCACTTTGTAGACGCTCCCTGAGCCTCACAGCCAGCTGCACATGGACCAGCTGACATTACCCAGCATTAGAGGCGGCTGTAAAAAATTCATGTTCCCATTTAAATGGTTTTAATTTGAATAAAACGATGTTGATTCATTCAATCCTGAATCGATATTTCATATAAATGTATTTTGCCAGAATCTCAGGTTAAAGCTCACAAACTATTTCAACAAGCAGCAAACAGCTAAAACAGTAAATGAGAGCAGCTAAACACACAAAGATGGAAACACAGAGCGTGGATCGTTCACTCGACGGCACGTACACGGACACGCCGTCGGGGCTGAAAGTGGACAGCTCACAGATCCTGAAGCTGCAGGTTTCATCTGTCTCCAACCAAAACTGAGTGAAGCAGCAGCAAAAGAAGATCCAAACTCTGCTTCACGTTTGATCAATATGCTCATGAATTCTCTCAGACTTTGGCTGTTCCTGCCTGCACAGCTCTCTCTCTCTCAGTGTACTCCAAGAACAGCTTCAAACATCTGTTTCTGCATCATTCACTGTTTATTAGCCACCAGTCTGCTGTTGTGTTCAGTGCTGTCGGCCTCTGACAGTAAAGCCTCATTTCTGCTGTTCCATGGAAACTTTTTAAAATGATGACAGATTACAAACTCTCAGCTGTGTCTGTAATCAAACCTCTGTAACTTTGCTTCACTTCAGCAGCATCAGCTCATGTTCACATGTTGCTTCATGGTTTGCTTCAGTTTTTGATCGACTGCAGAATATTTTGAAGGTTATCTGCTATAAAAAGCCAGAAGAGGAAAATCTGCTTCATGTGTTTCTGTTTGATCCTCAGTGACTTTGACACAAAGGCCTCTGCTGTGATGATCACACCTCTGATCAAGTCTCACAGTGTCACAACTGATAAATGATCAGAGTTAGAATATTTCTGACTGTCTGCTGTGTGCCGTGACCTTTGACCTGCTAAAGACAGTCAGCTGTGGATTATTCATTGTTGTGTCTGATACTTAGAACTGTGAGGAAGAAGCTACACAGTTAATCAGGGTCCCCTCTCTCTGAATCAGGAAAGGTGGGCAGGCCGCGTGTGGGCCGCGGGCCATACGTTGAGTATCACTGTTTGAAATGTGAACATTGTTCTGCTGCAGTCAATGGACTAAACCAGAGAAGAAGAAAACAGACTTTACCATGAAGATCCTCAGTGTGGATCAGTATAATATCAGCCTGATGTCTGCAGTTTAGTGTCAGCACAACTTTCACATCATATTCATCTCAGCACAACTAAAACATGCTGACTGACCTCAGAGTTTCAAGTTTACATCCTGGACTCTCCAGGAAACCACACAGATGCTTCACTCCTGGATCCTTCAGGTTGTTGTTGTCGCTCAGCATCAGCACTCTCAGATGGGAGGGGTTGGACTTCAGTGCTGCTGCCAGATAATCACAGCTGATCTCTGACAAACCACAGCTCCACAATCTGTATAAAGAATGAAAGATGTAAGTTTATTAGACAAAGTGCTTGACATCATTCAGTGTTTCATCATCTGTTCAGAGCTGAAGAAGGTTCAGAATGTAGAAGTTTAGAAAATGGAAACTCCAAACAGCTGAAGCCAACAGGAAGCAGCTTCAAACAAACACAACAAGAGAAAAAACTCTGAATGTTTCACATTAAAGTCGTACATTTCTCATAAAAACAGGACAAAGACTTGAAAAAGTCGTGTTTTTCCTTCCAGGAACCACATGGCTTCACTTTTAAAGGTGAAGTGTGACAGAAATGGACATATTTGAAGTCCAACACCTTTTTCCAGTCACATTATTAAAGCAGACAAACTACAAGCTCATTTTCATTCCAACAAGTCATCTTCTGACCTGGACTAACAACACTGGTCTCTATGTGCAGCTGGCTGTGAGACCAGTGCTCAGGGAGCGTCTACAAAGTGCAACACTGAAAGAACATCACACACTCATTTGCTTCCAGCACTTTCACACAAACATCTACTGTCATCATTGTCACCAAACTCTGTGGATCCTTTATTGCAAATTCAAATGGGATCAAATGGTCAGACAAAAGAGGGTTATGAGGAAATATGAGGAAATGTTGTGTATTAGCAGCAAGTTATTGAATCTTTTTCCTCAGAAACCAAACAAAATGATTGACAAACATGTTTTTACAAACTCAGTGTTGGACTTGGATCAGCAGGATAAGCTGATGTTTAAAGGCATTTGAGTCTCGCTGTATGAGAGTCCAGTTCTTACTCAATATTTATGGATGAATGAAACAGAGACTGCAGCAAACAGAGACTGCAGCGTGTTGTGCGCTCTGCTGAGAAGGTGATTGGCTGCAGACTCCCATCTTTGCAGGACCTGTACACCTCCAGGACACTGGGGCGTGCAGCTCGGATCTCAGCTGACCCTTCTCACCCTGGACACAGTCTGTTTGACCTGCTCCCCTCAGGCAGGAGGCTCCGGTCCATTCGCACCAGAACCTCTCGCCATAAGAACAGTTTCTTCCCCTCTGCTGTCGGACACATGAACAATAACCATATGACTGTTCCCACCACTAACACATGACCCTATGCTGTGTTCACTGCATCATTCCATGTTTGGCACTGATCACCACCTGCACTCATGTATATATCTTCCCACGTAGCACTTTTAATTCTTATCCCTAATTTTATTTTTTTCCATGTCTATTTAAGTGCTATTTATGACACTATGTTTGCACTGAAGCACCGCAGCAATTTCCTAATGTTGTAAACCTGCTCAACATTTGGCAATAAACCCCATTCTGATTCTGATTCTGATGATGTTCTTTCAGTGTTGCACTTTGTAGACGCTCCCTGAGCCTCACAGCCAGCTGCACATGGACCAGCTGACATTACCCAGCATTAGAGGCGGCTGTAAAAAATTCATGTTCCCATTTAAATGGTTTTAATTTGAATAAAACGATGTTGATTCATTCAATCCTGAATCGATGTTTAATATAAATGTATTTTGCCAGAATCTCAGGTTAAAGCTCACAAACTATTTCAACAAGCAGCAAACAGATAAAACAGTAAATGAGAGCAGCTAAACACACAAAGATGGAAACACAGAACGTGGATCGTTCACTCGACGGCACGTACACGGACACGCCGTCGGGGCTGAAAGTGGACAGCTCACAGATCCTGAAGCTGCAGGTTTCATCTGTCTCCAACCAAAACTGAGTGAAGCAGCAGCAAAAGAAGATCCAAACTCTGCTTCACGTTTGATCAATATGCTCATGAATTCTCTCTGACTTTGGCTGTTCCTGCCTGCACAGCTCTCTCTCTCTCAGTGGACTCCAAGAACAGCTTCAAACATCTGTTTCTGCATCATTCACTGTTTATTAGCCACCAGTCTGCTGTTGTGTTCAGTGCTGTCGGCCTCTGACAGTAAAGCCTCATTTCTGCTGTTCCATGGAAACTTTTTAAAATGATGACAGATTACAAACTCTCAGCTGTGTCTGTAATCAAACCTCTGTAACTTTGCTTCACTTCAGCAGCATCAGCTCATGTTCACATGTTGCTTCATGGTTTGCTTCAGTTTTTGATCGACTGCAGAATATTTTGAAGGTTATCTGCTATAAAAAGCCAGAAGAGGAAAATCTGCTTCATGTGTTTCTGTTTGATCCTCAGTGACTTTGACACAAAGGCCTCTGCTGTGATGATCACACCTCTGATCAAGTCTCACAGTGTCACAACTGATAAATGATCAGAGTTAGAATATTTCTGACTGTCTGCTGTGTGCCGTGACCTTTGACCTGCTAAAGACAGTCAGCTGTGGATTATTCATTGTTGTGTCTGATACTTAGAACTGTGAGGAAGAAGCTACACAGTTAATCAGGGTCCCCTCTCTCTGAATCAGGAAAGGTGGGCAGGCCGCGTGTGGGCCGCGGGCCATACGTTGAGTATCACTGTTTGAAATGTGAACATTGTTCTGCTGCAGTCAATGGACTAAACCAGAGAAGAAGAAAACAGACTTTACCATGAAGATCCTCAGTGTGGATCAGTATAATATCAGCCTGATGTCTGCAGTTTAGTGTCAGCACAACTTTCACATCATATTCATCTCAGCACAACTAAAACATGCTGACTGACCTCAGAGTTTCAAGTTTACATCCTGGACTCTCCAGGAAACCACACAGATGCTTCACTCCTGAATCCTGCACGTTGTTCTTAGTTGAAGAAGAGGAGTCATTACCCAGGTCCAGCTCTCTCAGATGGGAGGGGTTGGACTTCAGTGCTGCTGCCAGATAATCACAGCTGATCTCTGACAAACCACAGCTCTTCAATCTGTATAAAGAATGAAAGATGTAAGTTTATTAGACAAAGTGCTTGAAATCATTCAGTGTTTCATCATCTGTTCAGAGCTGAAGAAGGTTCAGAATGTAGAAGTTTAGAAAATGGAAACTCCAAACAGCTGAAGCCAACAGGAAGCAGCTTCAAACAAACACAACAAGAGAAAAAACTCTGAATGTTTCACATTAAAGTCGAACATGTCTCATAAAAACAGGACAAAGACTTGAAAAAGTCGTGTTTTTCCTTCCAGGAACCACATGGCTTCACTTTTAAAGGTGAAGTGTGACAGAAATGGACATATTTGAAGTCCAACACCTTTTTCCAGTCACATTATTAAAGCAGACAAACTACAAGCTCATTTTCATTCCAACAAGTCATCTTCTGACCTGGACTAACAACACTGGTCTCTATGTGCAGCTGGCTGTGAGACCAGTGCTCAGGGAGCGTCTACAAAGTGCAACACTGAAAGAACATCACACACTCATTTGCTTCCAGCACTTTCACACAAACATCTACTGTCATTATTGTCACCAAACTCTGTGGATCCTTTATTGCAAATTCAAATGGGATCAAATGGTCAGACAAAAGAGGGTTATGAGGAAATATGATGAAATGTTGTGTATTAGCAGCAAGTTATTGAATCTTTTTCCTCAGAAACCAAACAAAATGATTGACAAACATGTTTTTACAAAGTCAGTGTTGGACTTGGATCAGCAGGATAAGCTGATGTTTAAAGGCATTTGAGTCTCGCTGTATGAGAGTCCAGTTCTTACTCAATATTTATGGATGATGTTCTTTCAGTGTTGCACTTTGTAGACGCTCCCTGAGCCTCACAGCCAGCTGCACATGGACCAGCTGACATTACCCAGCATTAGAGGCGGCTGTAAAAAATTCATGTTCCCATTTAAATGGTTTTAATTTGAATAAAACGATGTTGATTCATTCAATCCTGAATCGATGTTTCATATAAATGTATTTTGCCAGAATCTCAGGTTAAAGCTCACAAACTATTTCAACAAGCAGCAAACAGATAAAACAGTAAATGAGAGCAGCTAAACACACAAAGATGGAAACACAGAGCGTGGATCGTTCACTCGACGGCACGTACACAGTGTTAAGGTTCAAAATTGAGGAGGGAGAGTACAAACCACTCTTGGTCCAGAAGCTCTTTGGTCAAACAATGATTTTAATGAACACACGTGTGGGAAGACACTCTGTACGCAGACAGCCAGTAGTCCTCGACTTAATCAAAGCATGAACAGATATTTTATAGCATCAGGGTTTGATTTACTGACGCCCCTTCATGCGTCACAGATACATTTTATACATAGATCAGATCAACACCACCATGGCTTTTAAGACAGAACATCATCTTCTATTTTTATGGCTGGCCCTTCCTGTCTACCTTTCAGTTCTTGTCTTGTTCCTCTTTCTTGCCGAGACAACAAGGAACGGTTCCTCTTTTACCGAGACACTTTTGCAGTTACAGCCAGACATGAGTAACCTCTTCTCTAACTAATGTGTGTGTGTGTGTGTGTGTGTGTGTGTGTGTGTGTGTGTTGACCTCACATGCTCTTTGTGTCACCTCTTCACCTACTGTCTGTGTCTCGTCCTCAAATGCTCTTTCTCAATTCACCTGTTGCACTTCTGACCTTTTACCAGACCAGAAGCTCACTGAGACTATGTGTATGTCTTCTACTAAATAAATGTTTTAACCAAGAACCTCTACTAAAACCTTAATATAAAATGATCTGATATATAAGTGTTTTGTAAGCATGTATTGCAATTCCTTCTATGTTCTAGTTTTCCCTCAGCATGGATCATCTAGACACTCTCACTAGATGAAGCTTAAGACCTTTAAAGAACCTGAACATCAACTCAAATAAGCACAGATATGCAATATGTATAAAATAGTTATAACTGCACCTGGAATACAAAGTTAATTTAATACCTGTATGCATAAAACCTTAAAGCCTTCTTAAAGCTATCTGTTACATTGTTAAAGCCTCGTCTTAGCCTGCGGCTCAAAATAACTTCCACTTCTGCATACAACTTCCTGTCAGCCTGCAACTCAGTCTTTCTGAAAGAGACACTGTTTAACCCCTGAATGCAATATAAACTCCAGATTATATTATTAATGCAATGGTAATGATGACAATTATTTAACAATAGCAGTAAAATAATTTCCCTGCTCCACACTCCCTCTCTCGACCTCTGGAACACCAGAGGTCGCAATACATTGTGTCCTCGCTCAGACCCTCTCTAGCCGTCCTCTGGCTCAACCAGCTCCCATTCGAGAAGACTCCATGTGTAAGCTTAGGTTTTCTCGGTCCCTCTCTGGTGGTTCAGCAGGCCTCGAGATCTCCAGGATCCTCGCCCCTCCTGTGGTCGCCGAGATCGATCTTCTGCAAAGGAAACAAAACACCTTTTCCTGCATCTCCCTAACTTATCCTATTTGGGACTCTTTAATCAAAAGCATGATCCTAATTATGCTCTTAACTTATTGACTTGTATTTATGTATATTCTTCAACGTTCCTCATCACTTTAAAACTCTTTAAGCCCTGCTTTCACGTCCGGTTGCTCGCTCTATTTTTCCCTTATCTGATCATCAACATCCTGTGCACAAATTGTCGCTGCTGCAAGTTCCTCTACTCTAAAAGATCCAAAAGAAAACAACCATTCTAATCAATTAAGTTTAAGCATATAAGCAATTACTCCTGTATACATTTCATCATAGCTAAATGCTGCCTTGAAACAACTCCTATGTGTTAACTTCATTTTAACCTCACATTTCCTATGTTATAACCCGTTTTTGGTATAGCCTTTTTATTTCATTTGCTCCCTTTAATGTAACAATACCTTCTAATTCTAGTTTATCAGACTTAACCAAAATATATGCTTTCCTTCTTCTTTGGTCCTTCTTTAAGTTCAGTTAAAAGCTAAATGAATTTGAGGCCTTTTGCCTGGAATCAATACTGTCATGTGTGTTTCTTAACTCTGTGTCTGTAAGCGTGCAATCCTTCAATAACTTCAATAACTCATCTCAAAAATGCAATATGTATAAAAATCATTTCTATTTACAAGCTCTCCCCTTTATCCTAAAAATACCTCCTATGTAATATCTGTATGTGTAAGCCTACATTATAACCACTACTTCTAGAAATCAAAAAGAAATCAAAGCTGTTCTACTCCTTCAACCCTCACTAATTTTCCCTCTAAGACTTATTCACAGCTTTGAAAAACCGGCATTGTATCTTCTAAACAGGATTCAGTTCTGTCATGGTCCTGGGCCATGTTGGCCCAGTATTCTTGGTTCCTTGTATTTTCGCTCCTTATTTAGGCCAGGTTTTCTGAGGTGTCCTGTTGTGGTGTTCCCTAAGTGTTTTTCCCTTTGTGACTCTTACCCCCTTGTGCCCCTCTGTGTATTTATGAGCTCTCGTCTCTCTTTGTGTTTATTCCATGTTTCCCCCAGCCTGTTATGTCTGTGTTCTCCCCGTGCTTTCTCTCCTCCTGTCTGAACCTCTGTGTACTTCCTGTTTTACTTTGACAGTCTCTCGTCAGTATGCGTAATGTTGTGTTCACTCCTGCCCTGTCTCGTTATGTTTATCAGTATCCCCTGTGTTCCCCACCTGTGTGTAATCTCCCTGTGTTCTCTGGGTGTATTTAAGTTGTGTCTTCTGTTATGGTAGTTGCTGGTTCGTCTGTGTTGTTTCCCCTCGGTCTCCCTGCGTCTCGTTTCTGGTTTGTGTTATTAGCTTACCCAGTTTAGGTTTCCGGTTTCTTGTTTTTCCACCAGTGCTGTTTTGTGCCCACCGTTGTAAATAAATATTCACCTGCACCAGAGCTGCCGCCTTTTGGGTCCTTTTCTACAACTCCACACGGCTTGCCTCGCAAACCGTGACAAGTTCACTTTAATCCTTTAACCTTAACTTAAAAATAACAGTTTCAGTTTTACCATATCCAAATGATCAAAAACCCCAAAAGTCCTAAAATGATCCTAAATTATTAAACAATTAAATTAATAAACCCTAAACCCCCCTTTATCTTGATACATTTCATGTGTCAAGATACTATACAAAACTTAAAAATGCTCAGTTTCCCCACTCATGATCCAATCTATGTCACGAAAATAAACTTAAAACAGAACAGTTATCAGTCATGTGTTTCTTCAATTAATGATAACTGAGTTACATCAAAAAATATTTCCCCTTTAGCATTTGGCATTCTCCCAACAATATACTATAATCCCATAATCTAACCCCAGTCAACAAAACAAAACAGAAATTTTCTCTGGTAAAAACAAATTGTTTGTCCACATTTATTCATCCTCACTCACATGCAGTCACACCATGTATTTGCTAATAGTGGAGCTTCCCGCGTCAGATTCTCCACCCTCAGCAAAATGAGCTCAGTCATTTTTATTTTCCATAGGAAAATATTTCTTTATGCTTTTGGACTGGATTGACTCGCATAAAATCCTTTTTACAGGGACTTACGACCTTGATCAGTCCCCACAGGTAGCTCTCCTCAGCCAATTGTAATCTGGAGAGCCCCCCCTTGTGTTTGCTCTCCCCGAGAATTTTCAGCGCCGTTATTCACTGTTGCAGGCCTGCTTAAAACAGAAATGGAAAAAATAGAGCTGATTGTTAGCTCATAAAAACAAAACAAAATCACCCGACAGGTTTTCTTTAAGTGCACTGTTACAAAATAATGGGCCCAATTTTTAGACATGTCCATGTTTCCTAAAACTCCCTCTATTAAAACAAAAACAACAACCCAAACCTAACTGACAAAATCAACCCATCACCACAACAACCTCAACAACCTTAAACGCACAAAAGTTTTGCCACCACATAATTTCGCCTCCTCAATACACCGAAAGTCTCATTAAAACCACACAATTTGCACGCAAAAATCACCCCCTTATGCTCTTAAATTCAGCATAAGACCCCTTACGACATCATATAATCACTAAACTATAAATTCCCTACCCCAATCTGCACTTCTCGTCTCTGCTATGCTTCCTCTTCCTGAAAGTCACTTCCTCAGTCACACACATACAGGAAGCTCCTACGTCACCACTCACTCCAGCTAATTTGCATACTGAGTCATCTCTCAAAAAGCTGTAACAACAGAAACATGGTATGTTTAAACATTCCCAACTCATTAAATCATTTTATTTCTTTCAACAGTGATCACTAGTGTTGATCACTCAGTACGAGAGAGCACTCCTAAGTCACTCTTTTTTTAAAACTACTTTAATCACTTTTTGTTTTCATAACTCACTCCCTTTGTCATATGGCTTCTTCTATTCCTCAATTACAAACTCAAATGTATTTTATTAAACATTCACACCATTGTATCATTCATACAAAATAGCAAGCTGTTCTTCATTGCATATGTTTGTGTTCTTAGCCAAGTTTAATCTGTATCTATGCATTAATCTCCACGAGCTTGTCTTGTCTTTATAAGGTTAATGCATTTTCTGTTTGTGTGTGTGAATTTGCATATGTTGCTTTTGCAGTGTGTCAGACTCCTGCACAATTCTCCACTTAAGCCGTCAGTTTCTTTCCCAAATTTGCTAACCCAAATTCTAAGTTCCCACCTTATTAACACCATTCCTGCTCCTTAGCCAGAAGTTAGGGCCCACTTGTCATGTTTATGGAGACATGGCGCTGTAAACAATTCAACCAGAAACTTGCCTTGGCATGTCCAGTCAAGTTAACCTACAGGTTTCTTCCGACCGCTGCACGTGGAAAATTGATCCAGATCTGTTTCGCCCCTATAGAAACACAACTGAGACATTTTCATTATTTTCATATGTACTTAAACTACCCGTTTCCCTTTCTCTGGTCAGAAATCCCAACTTATGTCATGTATATACGTGTAAGCAGGTCTTCATTGCTTTTCCTATGTATTTTGTTAATGTTCAGTGAGTGTAAGCTGCTTTCTTCATTGCCTCTATATGTTATAGTCAGGTTTAATTCATGCATCTTTTCTCTGATTTCTTAATTCAAAACTATCTCACTTCTGATCCTTTCCAGAAATAATTTCACATGTAACACTTTGTGTATGTGTGTTTTCTATTCTTGTTTACCTCTTTGTTTGTGACGGTGGACATCTCTAAACCATCATGAGTTCAGGCTTTCATTTCAATCCAATTACACCCTGTATACTCACAGTCGAACTCGTCCGGCTTCACCTCTCACTGGTCACTGTCCTCTTCTCTCAGTGTCCTTTTGTTGTCTTGAATTCCAGCAAACACAGTCTGTTTCTTCTCTGTTTCTCTTCAGTATTTTCCTTTTGGATCAAGTCCCAGCCTGGCAAAATACCACATTCAGTGCCTTTAAACAGTCATGTCACACTGTTCTTACCAGCCTTCTGTCCACCGTGCATGTTTCATCACGTGGTTTCTTCTTTTCTGTTGATCCTCTCAGTCATCTCTTTCAAGATTACTCCAAGCATGGCAAATCTGACAATCAATGTCCAGTGCTTTCCACAGCTCATTATCCCACTGTTCAACTGCCCAGCCTGTAATTTACAGTACATGTTTCCACCTCTTGGTTCCTTACATGCTGCTGCTGGTGTCGTCAGTGTGGTTTCAGTTGCACTGTCTTTTGGCTGCTGTTCATTCTTCTCAAGTCCACGATGTTCTGTCGGTCTTCATCAGGAGATTAACTGTCCTTTGAGCTTCCTCTCAGGATGGGGACAAGTGCGAGGTCAAGCTGTAAAATTTTAAGCCAAAATCTGGCCTGTTTTCTCCCAATTATGCTACTCTAGTGGTTTTGGCGCCGTACTCAAAATTCCAGGTTGAGAGAAGTCCACCTTTATTTATCTGTAATCTGTGTTGACACACTAAAACATACAATTAATATCCTTTTCATTTCTTTTTTCAAAACCTCCATTCGCTTTATCTGCCTAGAGTTTAACTCATCTGTTTCTCTCTCTGGGTGCTCACTCGTCACCTTATATGGGCATGCAAACTTCCTGTCACCCACACCATTTCCTGTTACACACACACAGCACGCAGCTGCTCTGCTGTTTCTCCAGGCTAATCAAACTTATTTTGTATTTACAATCTACAAACCCTCTGTAATTCTACTAACTTTTGATCTAAAATGTAGCATCATTCACACAATGATTTCATAATCCTCTCACACACACACCTTTTAAATAAACTAAACTCTTATAACATCACTCATGCATCTCTTAAATTAAAAACACTTTCAAACTTTAAAACATCCTACTTTACATCACCAAAGAAATACCTCTCACACCTTTATTCATCATTCAAAACCTTCTAGTCACCGCATTCACACAAGAAATTGAAAAAATAAAACACACCAGCAACTATTGCTGGAGAGAAGTTACTACTGAAAGTAATATGTTAATCTTAAGTATACACAGTGCACTCAATATATTTATATATCTACATCCAACTTCAGTCAATTACTATACATCCCCTACGGCAACTCAAAACTTTATTTATAGTCCTCTAATAAACATAAATGGCATTTTAAACACACACTCAACAATGTTTGCAGCAGTATTTGTAAAACCAACTGTGGTTTAAACAGTTCACTGCTTACTCATTTGCATTTTCACTCACACACACACCGTCTAAAAATAGCAGCAGGCAGTCAGTGCATTACTGACTCGACACACAGAGATCTCTCACACCAAATTTTCTTATTCTATATTACAACGACGTCTTATGTTTACAACCACTGTCAGATCTGTCAGCTTTAGCGCCTACACAATTTAGACAAATTTAAAATAACCGCCCAGCAGATGAACTCCCTGAGTTTTTTGCGACCAATTCACCAGTACCTGTCCAACAGTTTCTGGCCTCATCTCTAAAGTCCCTAACTCAATTTAAAAGTGTCCAACACCCAAGGTCCAACCTTTGCTGCCCAAAAAAGCGCAGATACCGTTCCAAACGGTAAGGAGACTCTAACTCCTAGTTATTCTGGAGTGCCCCAAGCTCCACAGTGACCAACTGACTATCCCTCTTCGAGGACAATGCCTAAGCGTCCTTGGCATTGGCAAGCGTTACCTCTGAGCACTGCGCTTCCTAGAACCCCCTCGGTTCCGTTCTAAAATAATTTATAATACTTTGGAACAACAGTAAAACACCCAACAAAGTGTAAGACTGAAGCAGGTCCAACCTTATAACCAAAAAATAACCAAATTCCCTAAGATAGTAAAATCATTGAGCAGTCCAACTGCTTACCACGGTCCTAACCGTATTAAATCCTTTTAGCGGTCCAACCGCGTTCAATCATTACCAGCAGTCCAACTGCTTTTAAATCCTCAGTACTGTCATGAGATTCTCATCAAAATCAAAGCAGACATTTACCGGCAACTTTTACTGAATAGACATTTAATTTTATCATCCAATTCAGCACACTTCGGATAAAATCAACAGGCCTGTGCCTACCTCTTTTTAAAGGCGCCTGTCCCCTCAGTTTGGTTGCCGGGTCACGCCTGCCTGTCTGACCACAACGGACCATACATCACCGTCTACACCTCCAATCCTCCCTCCTCAACCACCGGACGAAGCCCCCAAATGTTAAGGTTCAAAATTGAGGAGGGAGAGTACAAACCACTCTTGGTCCAGAAGCTCTTTGGTCAAACAATGATTTTAATGAACACACGTGTGGGAAGACACTCTGTACGCAGACAGCCAGTAGTCCTTGACTTAATCAAAGCATGAACAGATATTTTATAGCATCAGGGTTTGATTTACTGACGCCCCTTCATGCGTCACAGATACATTTTATACATAGATCAGATCAACACCACCATGGCTTTTAAGACAGAACATCATCTTCTATTTTTATGGCTGGCCCTTCCTGTCTACCTTTCAGTTCTTGTCTTGTTCCTCTTTTACCGAGACACTTTTGCAGTTACAGCCAGACATGAGTAACCTCTTCTCTAACTAATGTGTGTGTGTGTGTGTGTGTGTTGACCTCACATGCTCTTTGTGTCACCTCTTCACCTACTGTCTGTGTCTCGTCCTCAAATGCTCTTTCTCAATTCACCTGTTGCACTTCTGACCTTTTACCAGACCAGAAGCTCACTGAGACTATGTGTATGTCTTCTACTAAATAAATGTTTTAACCAAGAACCTCTACTAAAACCTTAATATAAAATGATCTGATATATAAGTGTTTTGTAAGCATGTATTGCAATTCCTTCTATGTTCTAGTTTTCCCTCAGCATGGATCATCTAGACACTCTCACTAGATGAAGCTTAAGACCTTTAAAGAACCTGAACATCAACTCAAATAAGCACAGATATGCAATATGTATAAAATAGTTATAACTGCACCTGGAATACAAAGTTAATTTAATACCTGTATGCATAAAACCTTAAAGCCTTCTTAAAGCTATCTGTTACATTGTTAAAGCCTCGTCTTAGCCTGCTGCTCAAAATAACTTCCTGCTTTCACTTCTGCATACAACTTCCTGTCAGCCTGCAACTCAGTCTTTCTGAAAGAGACACTGTTTAACCCCTGAATGCAATATAAACTCCAGATTATATTATTAATGCAATGGTAATGATGACAATTATTTAACAATAGCAGTAAAATAATTTCCCTGCTCCACAACGGACACGCCGTCGGGGCTGAAAGTGGACAGCTCACAGATCCTGAAGCTGCAGGTTTCATCTGTCTCCAACCAAAACTGAGTGAAGCAGCAGCAAAAGAAGATCCAAACTCTGCTTCACGTTTGATCAATATGCTCATGAATTCTCTCTGACTTTGGCTGTTCCTGCCTGCACAGCTCTCTCTCTCTCAGTGTACTCCAAGAACAGCTTCAAACATCTGTTTCTGCATCATTCACTGTTTATTAGCCACCAGTCTGCTGTTGTGTAATAATGAAATAAGTCGATGCTTCAGTGCTTTGAATTGTTACACAAAGCAAAGTTTCTCGTTGTTCAGGCAGAATCGAGCGTTGAAGAATGAATTCACACGTCAATAAACATTTTCATCAGCACAAGCAGGACAATGAAAGCAGGAAATACCCCAAACTGCCATTTCTCATTCTACAACTTCAACAACTGCACATGAATTATACTTCATACACAGACCCACAGTCTCTGATTGCTCTGAAATCTCACTGACAGCCAATAGAAATAAAGAAAAGTCCAGACTGACAGTCTCTGTGGGGTTAGGCAGTGAACTGCTCACGCTGCGTTCAAGTGCATCACAAACTATTGGAATTGGATGAAACTTTGTGAAGCAGATTTCTTCTCAGCTGCTGTTTTGAACATTTCCTCATGAACTGTATTAAACTCTGTAAATGAACTGAGAACTATTTCTACATTTGAAACTATGGATTCATTTTCCCGTTCACTTCTGTACGTTAGTGTATAAATGAATGTTAGACTGGGCTCCATGGAAACACTTGGACTGGTCTCAGCTGCCTTCTTTCTGTAGTCCTTTCTCTTCTCCAGCTTCTGTTTGAAATCCTCTCACAGAGCCTGAAACCTGCTTTGCTGTCATGTTTGGGCCTGTGTTCCTCTGCTTTAACACAAACCTCACCACAGCAGCTGTGTGGGTCGTCTCTGTAGCAGCCCGATCAGCTTCTGATACATGAACATCATCACAGCTCCTAACTTCACCTTTATTAGCTTTGACATTCATGTCTTTCTTTTCTCTGTCTGTTTCCACACAAGCTCAAAGTCTCTGCAGCCTGTTTTTATCTGCTATCATCAGATCTCCAACAGCCTCATTCACATCCCTCACACACTCTACAGCCTCACCAGTACTGACTTCATCTTCACTGACTGATGGAGCACAACATGAACCTGTGGAGGCTGAAAAGCTGTCCTGACAAACATCTCCCCGTCACCACTCCACTTCTGTCAGCCTTTAAATGAACCCTGCTCAAGTCTGTCACTTCTATTTGGAGCCAAGAGGAAAAACTGTTGTTCAGTCGTTTGGAAAGACACAACATTTCTGAAAGCACTCAAACTTCTTCACATTTGTCTTCAGACACATCCTGAACATTTAGGAACTAAAGAACGTTTCAAACATCAATCAAAGATCTGAAATATAGAAAAACAACAACAGCTGCAGTCAGTGAACTCACCTCAGAGTCTCCAGTCGACAGTTTGGACTCTCCAGTCCAGCACACAGAAGCTTCACTGCTGAATCCTGCAGCTTGTTGTTACTAATGTCCAGCTCTGTCAGATGGGAGGGGATGGACTTCAGAGCCGAGGCCACAACTTCACAGTGAGTCCCTGAGAGTCCACAGTCAGCCAGTCTGAGATTACAGAAAATATAAAATATGTTATTATAAAAGCAGAAAGTCTGCATTATAAACACTGACTGAATGTATATGAAGACAAAACAGAGTGAGGTCATAATCTGATGAACATCTGCTCTTCACATCTGTGCTTCAGCTCCTCTTACTGTGTTTGACATGACACAACGATTCAGTCTCTCTCAGACCTGCAGACTTTTAATGAGAATCTTTGTTTGGCTTTAATCTGCAGATGAAGGAGGAAGATGGCGTCACATTTAGGCTTCCATAATGTCCACAGTCTGTCACTGAGATCTGATCCAGAGTCAGAGTGAAGACACACATGTGGACTGTTTCCTGTCTTGAATCCAGAACATTTTGAATGAGCTCAGCTCAGTGAAGAGTTCCAGCTGGAAAGACGATCTCTGTTTGCTACCTGCTGCTGTCAGGTACGACTGTTCACGTCCACACGCAGGAAAAATCTGCTGACTGTCACCAAACGGAGCAGAAATGTCATCACTGGACAATAATGATGAATGAACTCAGAGCTTCTGATATCACATCTGATTTCAGGGGAACTAAACTAAAAAGGAACAAATAGAAACAACCATCATGACTCTGTTTGACCTTCAGATCAGAAACTATGGTTCAGAACAGCAGCAGGATTTCAGGCACTGTCACATCCTCAACATCCATATTCCAAATGCTCTTCCTGACAGGACACTCTTTGTTCCCACTCAGGGAGTTTCCATGTGTACAAATCATTTCTGAATCTCAGTAGACTGGGAGGTTTTTCCATCTCATGAATCTCTTTCCTAACATCAAACTAGATAAATCAAACAAAGGAACTGGAGTCTGTCTAATTTCTGACCCCAGTAAAGTTTGTACTGGGATACCCCGACATACTCTCTCCATCTGCTCCCACAGCCTCATATTCACAGCTGGCCCTTCTCTCAGCATCCACACTCAGGGTGGGGGCGGGGTCAACACCAGTCAAAACCATTGCTTTGGCCTTATGGCCATTTTATTAGTGTGCGTTTCTCAGTAACAAGCAGGACTACGCACAGGTGTTTGGACATGTGTGGACCCGACCTACACTTAAACTTCTTAAATCCTCTGTTTCTGTGTCACCAGCTACACTTTTAATATTAATGTATTCACTCCGACATTTTTGGGGAGCGGTCAGAGCTCGTACACTGCAGACAGACATGTCTCCCAGCACACAGCTGACTGTCAACTCTCTGAGATTGGATATGATTCATTTAGATTATATCTGTAAGGTGAAGTTTATCTCAGTGTTTATTTGTTCCTGAGGAAGTCAGCTCGGCTCAGATTAAAGTTTAATAACTGAACAATTTCAATGAACCTTAACGCCTCCCTGGAGCATATATGGAACTGAATCAGTCACTTTTCTTTATTTCCTGATGTTCATATGTGACATACATGTTTTAACCATTAATCTGGAATTAAACTGACATTTAATATATTTTAAGGAGGAAAGAGAAATTTCACCAGAGGATGTTGATGCTGTTCATGGAGACTGAAGACAGAATGATTTATCTGTCTTAATATTTCTGCTGCTCTTTCCTTTGGTGCAAAAATATTTTAACTGTTGGTTTTAATTCAAAATCAATGGTCAAAATGTTAAAATACCAACAAACTTGTGGCGTTAGTGTTGATATTCTGTGAGTTACTTAAAGAGATCACACAGGTACAGGACATATTTTATGTTCAGGTTTATGCATGTTTGCGGTGAGATGTGCATGTAGTGGGCTGTTATGTTGTAAACTGTGTGGATGTGTTTGGGAACAGAAAGATTATTTTACTGCATAAAACGGCGCTGATCAGCTGTTTCTGCCGCTGATACACTCGGCCGGTGAACCACCTGACTCACACAGGCTCTCCTCCTCCACAGTCCTCGTTTATGAAGAGCTTTACAAACACAACATCACGGCTAACAGCTGGATTCTCCCGTTTCAGTGCCAAACAGCCACTTCCTGCTACAGACAGTAAAGTGGACAGTTCGGCGCTAAACATGTTTTTAAAACTTTAAGCTCTTATTTGTTAAAGCCAGCTTCACAGACAGATCTGTGTCAGTGTTTTAGAGCAGGGCTCAGTGGTGTAAACCAGCCTTTATATGCGTTTCATCTCCATTTTTACATTAAACTGAACCAAAACACTGAAAACTTCACCTGATATGTCTGTGTAGGTTCTCATCATACAGTCATGGTAATCTAAGGAGCCTGGAAAGAAAAGTGACTTCTTTAAGTTTCTTGAAGACGTTTCATCTCTCGAAACCTCTGCTGATAATCACCCACACCCTTTTTCACAGCTTGGCTCATGTGATGAGCCACATGATCAATAGTTGGTCAGCGACCCTCTTAAGGGACACTCCCACTAGGATTAAAATCTGGGACTCTCCACTTTTTGGTTTTAGAAGTGAAGAAGCTGAATGTTCGTATTAAACATCTTCAAGAAACTTAAAGCAGTGCACTCGCTTTTCTTTCTAAGTGGCCTTTCTTAGATCACCTGATATAACCTGAGTAAATTATGTCGAGTGTCAGCGGGGTTTGAAAACTCTGCAGCATGACCCGGGTGTTGCTGGTGGCATCATGAGCTTAGACCCCTCAGTCAGCTCGGTCTGAAGTCATCGCAGCACTAACAGGCACAAATAGGCTCTAACGTGACAAACTGACCCGACATTTAAAGAGTGCCCACTACAGTCTCAGCTAAAACATATTAAAATGTGCAACGCCAAGGACTGTACACTGGACTCCCGACAGCGTGACAGGGTCTGACAACGAGTGGTGGCGTCGTCCTAGCCGACCTCGGCAGTTATTCACAGCCATGACCAAAAACTCCTGCAGTGTCACAGCAGACAGAGGAGGAGTCACAGAGGAGCGTAACAGCTGTGACAGATGCAACAGGAGGACGAGCTCCAACAGTAAACACACTGAAGACAGGAAAGCAGTCACGAGTGATGTTGGTCCTGTTTTTATCTCCACTAAAACCTCTCTAATGTCACATGTAACAGAACACAGACACGTCTGATTATCAGGGACCACGACCCACATCTTTGCCTCACTATGTTTATAAGAAGAGACTGAAAATAATGATTCTCCCAACACATCACCAACACTTTTATGGCAAACAGATAATAGTGAGTGAAAAGAGGTGAACTGTTTCATATGCAGTTATCAGGGTAAATACATTTAAACCAAAGACACTGGAAGAGTAAAGGAAAGGAACTGAAGGTGACAATTCAAGAAGCTCAACAGAAGTCAAATGTAACATGATCAAGATTCCCTGTTAAAAACAGATATGTATAGTATAATAGTATACTATACTAATAATAGTGTATAGTATAGTAGTAGACTATACTAATAATAGTGTATAGTATAATAGTATACTATACTAATAATAGTGTATAGTATAATAGTATACTATACTAATAATAGTGTATAGTATAATAGTAGACTATACTAATAATAGTGTATAGTATAATAGTATACTATACTAATAATAGTGTATAGTATAATAGTATACTATACTAATAATAGTGTATAGTATAATAGTAGACTATACTAATAATAGTGTATAGTATAATAGTAGACTATACTAATAATAGTGTATAGTATAATAGTATACTATACTAATAATAGTGTATAGTATAATAGTATACTATACTAATAATAGTGTATAGTATAATAGTAGACTATACTAATAATAGTGTATAGTATAATAGTAGACTATACTAATAATAGTGTATAGTATAATAGTAGACTATACTAATAATAGTGTATAGTATAATAGTAGACTATACTAATAATAGTGTATAGTATAATAGTAGACTATACTAATAATAGTGTATAGTATAATAGTAGACTATACTAATAATAGTGTATAGTATAATAGTAGACTATACTAATAATAGTGTATAGTATAATAGTAGACTATACTAATAATAGTGTATAGTATAATAGTATACTATACTAATAATAGTGTATAGTATAATAGTATACTATACTAATAATAGTGTATAGTATAATAGTAGACTATACTAATAATAGTGTATAGTATAATAGTATACTATACTAATAATAGTGTATAGTATAATAGTATACTATACTAATAATAGTGTATAGTATAATAGTATACTATACTAATAATAGTGTATAGTATAATAGTATACTATACTAATAATAGTGTATAGTATAATAGTATACTATACTAATAATAGTGTCTAGTATAATAGTAGACTACACTAATAATAGTGTATAGTATAGTAGTATACTATATGAAGTCTACACCGCCACGTCCTTAAAATTCAGCGAAATTAAGGACGCATTTGAGGGCCGCATTTCGAGCAGCGACCTTCGTCGCGTCGCTGTGACGTAATCGGCCTTAAAATGCGTCCTTTAAGGCCTCTCAATTCAGGCCTCTTAAGACCCTGAATTGGGATACAGCCAGAGTCTGGTCTCTGTTTTCACAGAGGATGTGGTTCTGTTGGCTTCATCAGGTGATGGCCTCCAGCTCACAGTGGAGCTGTTCTCAGCAGAGTGTGAAGCCGTGTGAATGAGGATCAGCATCATGGTCCTCAGCTGGGAAAGGGTGGAGTGCCCACTCTGGGTCAGAGACGTTCCTGCCCCAGGTGGAGGAGTCTGAGTATCTCAGGGTCGTGTAAAGAAGGGGGAGGGGAGCAGGAATCAACAGACAGACCGTTGCTGCGGTAACAGTGAGGTAGACGCTGTACCGGTCTGTCGTGGTGATGAGAGAGAGAGCTGAGCGTGACAGCGAAGCTCTCAATTTACCGGTCGATCTACGTCCCTGCCCTCACCTATGGTCACGAGCTGTGGGCAGTGACTGGAAGAACCAGATCGTGGTTACAAGTGGGGCAAATAAATTTTCTCTGAAGGGTAGCTGGTGTCTCCCTTGGAGACGGGGTGAGGAGAATCCACTTCACAAAAGCTAATCAAGTGAACAAGACTCTCCAGGAGGTAAACATTTAAATATCCAAGTCTACCATAAAGAGAAAACTGCATGAAGGTAAACACAGATGGTGCATTACAATTCACTGCATGTGTTTTACATGAAGAATGGAGGATATACCGTCCACTTTCACTCTGTCTTTAGCAGCAAGTGGCTCTTTGTTGTTTGGCTAGCTGCACTGAAACAGGAGAATCCAGCTGTTAGCCGTAATGTTGGTGTTTGTAAAGCACTTTATAACCAAGGACTGTGTTTTTAATTTAAACATTAAACTATTAACCGACACTGATCAATGATGTAATGATCACATCTGGACTCACCGAGCCTTTCTGCAGTTCCTCACAGCTGGAATCAGTCTCAGTCGTCCCTCCTTTGAAGCTTTGTACTTCTGCAGGTCAAACTCATCCAGAACCTCCTCTGACATCTGCAGCATGAAGGCCAGAGCTGAGCAGTGGATCTCAGAGAGTTTCTTTGACCTTTGCTTTGACTTCAGGAACTCTTGGATCTCCTGATGTACTGAGAGGTCGTTCATCTCCATCAGACAGTGGAAGATGTTGATGCTTCTGTCAGGAGAGGATTTAAACTTCTTGTTATTCTTCAGGTTCTTGATGACTCTCTGGATGGTTTCTGGACTGTTCTCTGTCTGACCCAGCAGACCTCCTAAGAGTCTCTGGTTGGACTCCAGACAGAGGCCATGAAGGAAGCGGACAAACAGGTCCAGATGACCATTTTTACTCTGGAGGGATTTCTCCATGGCTCGTTTAAGGAAATCATCCAGAGATGACTCTTTGTATTTTTTTCCCAGGAAGTCCTTCAGCACCTCTGACTTCCTGTTGGTGAAACAGTGGAACATGTAGACTGCAGCCAGAAACTCCTGGATGCTCAGATGAACAAAGCAGTAGACTGGTTTCTGGAAGATCACACACTCTCTTTTGAAGATCTCTGTACAAACTCCTGAGTACACCGAGGCCTCTGTCACATCCAGACCACACTGCTCCAGGTCTTCTTGGTAGAACATGATGTTTCCTTTCTCCAGATGTTCAAACGCCAGCCTCCCCAGCTTCAGAAGAACTTCCCTGTCAGCCTCCGTCAGCTCCTGTGGACTCGTCTCATGTCCCTCGTGGTACTTGTTCTTCTTCCTCTTTGTCTGAACCAGCAGGAAGTGTGAGTACATGTCAGTCAGGGTCTTGGGCAGCTCTCCTCTCTGCTCTGTAGTCAACATGTGCTCCAGAACTGTAGCAGTGATCCAGCAGAAGACTGGGATTCTACACATGATGTGGAGGCTCCTGGATGTCTTCATGTGGGAGATGATTCTGCTGGACAGCTCTTCATCACTGAATCTCCTCCTGAAGTACTCCTCCTTCTGGGCGTCAGTGAATCCTCGTACTTCTGTTAGCCTGTCAACACATGTAGGAGGGATCTGATTGGCCGCTGCAGGTCGGGAAGTTATCCAGACGAGAGCCGAGGGAAGCAGATTCCCCTGGATGAGGTTTGTCAGCAGCTGGCTGACTGATGACTTCTGTGTGACATCAGACAGCAGCTTCCTGTTGGTGAAATCCAATGAAAGTCTGCTTTCATCCAGGCCGTCAAAGATGAACAAAAGCTGAGAGACAGCCAGCTTCTCTGCTGTGACCTTCTGTAGTGTTGGATGGAAAACATGGAGCAGCTCCAGAAGACTGTACTGCTCCTCTCTGATCAGGTTCAGCTCCCTGAATGAAAGCAGAACCACCACACTGACATGTTGGTTCTCCAAGCCCTCTGCCCAGTCCAGAGTGAACTTCTGCACTGAGAAGGTTTTTCCAACACCAGCCACGCCATTGGTCAGAACCACTCTGATGGGTCTCTGTTGGTCAGGTAAGGCTTTAAAGATGTCCTGGCACCTGATTGGAGTGTCATGGAGGGCGTCCATCTTGGAAGCTGTCTCCAGCTGTCTCACCTCATGTTGGCTATGAACCTCTTCACTCTGTCCCTCTGTGATGTAGAGCTCAGTGTAGATCCTGTTGAGGAGGGTTCTACTTCCTGTTTCATCACTTCCTTCAGTCACACGTTCACATCTCCTCCTCAGACTGATCTTATGTTCATCTAAAACCTCCTGCAGACCAACATCTGCTGAAAGAAAGAAAAACAGAAAGAAAACTCTTCAATGTCTGAACAACAACAAGAAGTCCAGTTTTCAGAAATGAGTCCATCAGCAGACAGATGTTCAGTCTTACTTTGTACACAGCTGCTCTGACTGGCTGTCTGCAGTCCAGCTCTGCTTCTGGATCTTTCTCCACACTGGGGACAGGACCAGTCTCCTGATGAAGCAGACTGGTCCCAGTATGAGGAGATGCACTGTCTGCAGAACCAGTGTCCACAGCTGGTAGAGACTGGATCCTTCAGGACGTCCTGACACAAAGCACAGCAGGACAGCTGCTCCTCCTCACAGACACCACTCCTCTTCCTCCCTCTGTGAACACATTTCTTTATCACTAAAATCATTGACTGTCAGTGACAAACATCCAGATTTGATGACACTGTGCAGAAGCTCTGATGGTCACAGAGAAAAGTCAAAGTGGAGAAACTTGTGTTTGAGTTCAGAATCCAAGTTTCCTTTGCTGTTCCTGCCTGTCTTATTAAACACAGAGTGATCAGCCTACAAACTCCACAGTAAAAGCCTTCATCACAGAGCTGATTATGTCCTTCACTGGATGTACTGGAAGTTTGGGATCCATCACTTTCAACTGACCTTTGACCTCCTCTAAAAACTGTGGTGGAGCAGCGGTGTCACATTCAGAGCTTTCAGCTTTATTTTGAAAGAGTTCAGTCATCAGGAAGTGAACTTCTGGGTTCTGATTTCCTTTCTATTATTTTACAGAAGTGAAGAAGAAGAACTAAAAGCTTTGAAATGATCTGAGTGATATTTTTGAACATTGCCACCAAATTGAGTTCAGCCTCCAGCAGTAACTTTGTTTCATGATGCCTCCCTGATGATGTGATGTTTGATTACAAACCTGTTTATGTGTTAGACATTAATCACATGAACACAGGCAGAAAAAAGAAGCCAATGAAACAAATGACAGAAACGTGTTCATTCACTGCCATGATCCATATTTTATATGTACAGATGTTTGTAAAGAACACGTGTGCAGCGCTTTGTTCTGAGGATCTGCTGTCAGCACACAGTGCAGCAATAACTACAACCACACGTTTCTGTAGATCCTGAACATCAGCCTGGAGGAATCTGACCTCAGGTCTGCTTGCACTGCTCTGTCAGTACATGCTGTGCTAATGTGGCACAAAGCACTTTAACATTACATCTGCACAATGTTTCATTATTTCATTTAATGATTGTTTATAATGTTTTGTCCAGTCACAGGAGCAGCTCAGCACATTTCACTGTGTTGTACGTGTATGACGATGCCTGTGACAAATAAACAGCCTCGGACTCTTCAATCTTCTGCATTTCTTTGGAGATCAGCTCAGTGGCCTGTTGAGACCATCTTTCTATTTCTGATGACTCAGTTCAGATTATTATCCTGATACTTTCTTTTAAAATGTGATGAAATCATTTATCTGATGTTCTGACACAAATACACCAAAACAATCCCAAACAGCACAAACCACCACGTTACACACAGTGTAATAAAAATACAGGCAACTACAAATAAAAACACTTTAAAAATATAAACTAAAATTACAAAGTGGTCACAGAATTTCAAACACCCGTAAATGAGTCAGCAGATCTCTTACATGGTCAGCTGAGCTCCATGATTGAAGAACATTGTTGCTGCAGGTTCATCACTGAAGACTGGAGGAAGTATGTCTTTGGAGCAGTCACTCCTCACAGACACACAGCTGGATGCTGGAGACTGTGACCTCTGACCTCTGCAAACACAAACACATCACATGAATTACTGATTAATCTCTGTTTAAACTCTTTTAAGCAGCTGCAAACACACAAACTGGATGATGTGATGGTTTCTGTCAGTAATAGTTGTCTCAGATTAGAGTACAGACGGCTGCAGAGACGTTCACAGCAACAGAGAAGAAATCATTACCTTGGATTGCATTACTACTACGATTGATACTAGCATTATCGTACCCGGACCACCATTAGGAATCATTTATGATGTCACTGGTAGAACACATTTATAGAAACAACCTTTGAACTCTGAGTCAGCAGCTCTCTTACATGGTCAGCTGAGCTCCATGATTGAAGTTCACTGTTGGTGCAGGTTCATGACTGAAATGTGGAGGATATTCTTTGGACCAGTCACTCCTCACAGACACACAGCTGGATACTGGAGACTGTGACCTCTGACCTCTGCAAACACAACCACATTGCATTCATTTCACATCAATTAGTACACCACAAAAGGCATGCAAGAAACACAGTATGAAGGCAAACTTCTGGCTTCAATAACATTCAACAGGTCAGGTGGAAACTTTTCTCAGATTTGATTCATGTTTTTATAGAACGATCCAGCTAAAAAAAATATACCATTAGGTCAGGGGTCAGCAACCTTCAGGACCCAAAGAGCCATTTGGAGCCAGTTTCCACGCAAAAGAAAACACTGGGAGCCACAAATACTTTTTGACATCTAGAATGAAGATAACACTGTATATACTGTTTTTTACCTTTATGCTTTGTATGAACAACTAAGGTGTGTTGCTTATGAAATCCATGAAGTGCTACAGAGAAAATTACATGTTATTTATGTAATGAACACATTTGAACTCTTAAAGAAATATAACCAAAGGAAAGACACCCAGCTGAACTAAAATGATGTAGCAAACAAAAACTGCTGTGAGCCGCCACCCTTATATCTCCTTTGGGCTTTTGGAGCCTTGACCTGACTTTTAAAAAACAATTGGAAAAAAAGCTCTATGCTGCTGAAAGATGAAAAATAGATATTTGCAAAATTCTGCCTAAATATGTATTTTACCTGGTTAATGTGTGTGGCGGGGCGTGGTCTGCAGCGCCGCTGCAGGGGAGGCGGACGCACCTGGGCAGCACCCGCAATCACGCCTCGCCGCCTTAACGTCTGTGCTGTTGTGTTGGTGTGTGTCGGGCTGTGAGCTGCAAAGCTACAGCCGGCTGTGTGCGTACAGCAACCGTGTGTGAAAAGTGGTCAATAAAGAGAAGCTGAAAAGCGTGTTCATGCAAACATCGTCGGGTCTGCCGTGATATGTTTACAACGGGACTTCTGCTCCTGAACCTCTGCGCACAGCGTCTGCAGGTCGGGGCTGTACGAAGTCACTTTCATCTTTACAGGACTGTAAGCTGTCGTCTGTGAGGCGTGAGCGGTGTTTGTTTTTAACATAGTTCACGGTGGAGAACAGCTGCTGACATAATGTGGATCCGAAGAGCCATTATTGGCCTTCCTGGGGCTGAAAGTCTCGATAAATGCACGGCGTTTCGGCGGGTACACCGGCTTCCACGAGTGTGACGCTTATTTGAACGATGAAAAATAAAAAAATATAATTTTATTTTTTTATTTCAATATCACAATAATCTTCCAATTTAGAACTACAAGTTAAAAAAGAACATAAATAAAATACACTTCAGCTAAATACTTCTAATTTATTTTCCCAAACCACGAGGAGCCGCACTGTAAGGACTAAAGAGCCGCAGGTTGCCGACCCCTGCATTAGTGTTAGTCAATGTTGCAACTGAACTGAAAAACAAAAGATTTTGGTCAGGTCCAAAGAAACAAAGTCACTATTAATACAACACAACCCCCCCAAAAAGAGCCATGTAGACCCCGGGCTCTATGGGTCTTGTGCTCGGAGCTTGTTCCTGTGCTGCCATGATTAGTGCCTCTGTGCTGTCTTTCAGTCCAGCTTTGTTCAGCCACTGGTAGGATTTCTGGATGTCAGCCACTTCCTCTGCCTGCTGGTGGTGCAAACTGTGTTGTTCTGAGTTTCATTGGACGTCTTTGTCCAAAGCACCAGACAAAGGGCAAAGTAGATGCATTTGCATCAGCAGGAAAATACACCCCAAACTAGCATCATCATTATACAACTTTAACAACTGCCACTAAATGATACTTCATACACAGACCAGTGTTAGGTTAAGTTATGATGTCACTGGCAGAACATTTATAGAAACAACCTTTGAACTCTGAGTCAGCAGATCTCTTACATGGTCAGCTGAGCTCCATGATTGAAGTTCACTGTTGCTGCAGGTTCATGACTGAAATATGGAGGTCTGTCTTTGGACCAGTCACTCCTCACAGACACACAGCTGGATACTGGAGACTGTGACCTCTGACCTCTGCAAACACAAACATCAATAACTGATCAGTTCTCTCTGACAGCCATATGATCAGCTGATCCCTCTGTGATATTGTGTCTGCCTCATAACGCTGACAGGTCAGCCAATCATCAGCCAGTTTTTTCTGTCTCTGAATGAACTCAGTTTGTTCTCAGCTCTTCTCTCTGATTCTGCTGCACTGACTTCACTTAAACTTACAGAGTTCAGATCTTAGCAAGAAAACAAGTCAATAAAAATCAAACTCAGATCAAACAGTTTGAACCAATCACAGATCAATGATTCTGTCATGGTTATGTTGAAATGACTAATAAAGTTAGTAGTGTTCTTACATTGTTGCTGCAGGTCCATGACTGTAAGGTGGAGGTGTTTGTGTAACCCCGTCACTCCTCACAGACACACAGCTGGATGCTGCTCCGTCCTCTTCCTCCATCTTCTTGATGTCAGGGTGGAGTTAGTCTGAGAGGTAAACACACACACTCAGAGGTGCTGTTGTACTGGAAGCATCACACTGACGGCTTTCTAATGTTGGAGCTTTGGCCCTAAAGTCCAAACCAGTTATTTTAGAGGCTCAAAGTCTTTAAAAAACACCAAAACCATCACATTATTTAATAAGTACATGATCAGGTGGATGAAGGAACTCAGTGTGTTTGGGATCATCATCATGGTGAGGAGCCCACATGTTACGGCTCCTTTGGAGAGAAGCTGAGGATCACTGCAGGAAGTGAGCTCATGAAACCAAACTGCTGTTTGTGAGCAGGATGACTCTGTTATTGGACCTGCTCTGTGTTCTACATATGATCAATACTTCAAATATCTGTAAACATCTCATCTTATATTTGTTGCACTTGGTCACATCTGTCTTTAAAAATAGATTTTTAATGTCACTGAGAGTTCTTTTCTACCTTTATTGATTTATTTTGGAATAAATTAAATATAAAGGTGCCAAAAACTGCCTGCAGCTTCTGCTCTGTGACAGGAAACTACTGTCAGGCTCAAAATGACTTCAGATTATTCATCACAGAGTGTTTATAGATCACAGGACACGTTACAGTTTCACTGTTGATGTTTTAGTTTTAAAAAAAATGCTGTGTTAAGGTCTTACTGTGAATCTGCGCGCTCATTGGCTAATAACTTGAGACTGACAGGTGGTTATCCAATCAGCGTGCGGCCTCACACGGACATAAAACTCTTAAAGTTTGTTTCTGAAGGGATTTTCAGATCAGACCTGATGTTTCTGCCTACAGCCTGTTTACCGATATAATCAATATCAGACATCAGAGCAACAGAAACCTCGGTGATCAGGACGCCGGGACTGAGAACAGGAAGTGGCTCAAACAGTTTAAAGTCAGCCTGAAAGGAGTTTCTGTCGCCATTTTTTTTGTCGTGATAAGGGCGGGTCTTACTGTGAACCTGCGCGCTCATTGGCTAATAACTTGAGATTGACAAGTCGTTATCCAATGAGCGCGCGGCTTCTCCCAACATAAAGTAGTTTCCTTTGAAAAACCAAAGTCTGATTATTTTTGCCTCCACTGACGGAGCCTGTTGTTCCCGCCACAGAGACACAGTAATGTCAGAGCGGTGTTAACACTCACCTGCCTCAGCACAGCTCTCACTCTCCTCCTGCTCTCTCAGCTAAACTCACTTCCTCTCTACTTACAGGAAACCAGCGCTCAGAGGAGCCGTTTCACCCACAGACACGAACAGCGTGGAATTATTTTATGTCATAAGAAGAAACATATTCATGTTAACACTCACCTGCCTCAGCTCCACCTTCCTCCTCCTGCTGCTCTGAACGGAGGATCAACACTTTCACTTTTACTGCTCCGCCCTAAACACAGAGGATGCTGGGACTTGTAGTTTTTACCTTGTGTGATATTTATGGCTGTGACACTAAATCACAGCATGAAAACTTCCTGCAAATATGTCACAGGCGATAAAAGTTTCACATTAAAGGTGAAATTATTTTTCTGTCTCATGTTCAATAAACAGTGAGCTGGGAAAACTGAAGAACAGACTTCAGACGTTCCCTGCAGAGTTTCTGCTGCTCGGTCGTCTGCATGTTGCTGAGACTGAGCTGATGATGAAGCTGTGATGGGTTTATGGCACGTTTGGTTCTGGAGAAGAGTTTTACTGCCGGTGCAGGTGAAATGATCAGAGGTTACAGCCTCTGGTTAAAGTGGAGGCAGCGATCAGGACAGCTGAGCAGCAGAGGTCTCGAGGGTCCTAAAGTGTAAAAGCATCAGAATCAGAATCAGAAAGGGTTTTATTGCCAAATGTTGAGCAGGTTTACAACATTAGGAAATTGCTGCGGTGCTTCAGTAGAAAAACATACTGTCATAAATTACGCTTAAATAGACATGAAAATAAAAATAAGAATAAGAATTAAAAGTGCTAAGTAGATAGATATATACATGATATATACATGAGTGCAGGTGGTGATCAGTGCCAAACATGGAATGATGCAGTGAACACAGCGTAGGGTGTTAGTGGTGGGAACAGTCATACGGTTATTGTTCATGTGTCCGACAGCAGAGGGGAAGAAACTGTTCTTATGGCGAGAGGTTCTGGTGCGAATGGACCGGAGCCTCCTGCCTGAGGGGAGCAGGTCAAACAGACTGTGTCCAGGGTGAGAAGGGTCAGCTGAGATCCGAGCTGCACGCCCCAGTGTCCTGGAGGTGTACAGGTCCTGCAGAGATGGGAGTCTGCAGCCAATCACCTTCTCAGCAGGGCGCACAACACGCTGCAGTCTCTGTTTGTCCCTGATAGTGGCTCCAGCGTACCACACAGTGATGGAGGAGGTGAGGATGGACTCGATGATTGCAGTGTAGAATTGCATCATCGTCCGTGTTGGCAGGTTGAATTTCTTCAGCTGCCTCAGGAAGTACATCCTCTGCTGGGCTTTCTTAATGACGGAGGTGATGGTGGGCTCCCACTTCAGGTCCTGGGTGATGGTGGTACCCAGGAAGCGGAATGAGTCCACAGAGGTGATGGGGGTGTCAGACAGGATGATGGGGGGGAGTGGAGCTGTGTGCTTCCTGAAGTCCACAATAATCTCCACTGTCTTCTGGGCATTCAGCACCAGGTTGTTGTGGCTGCACCAGGACACCAGACGTTCAACCTCCCTCCTGTAGGCAGACTCATCCCCGTCCGAGATGAGTCCAATAACGGTGGTGTCATCAGTGTTAGTAACACAAAGATCACAGAATGGGATCATCCACACAACACTAACATCTAAATCCACGGCAGGAACTCTTCCAGTGTCCTGAAAAATCTGTGTGCACGATGCTGAGATTAAAATCTGTCTGCTCATCTTAATGCAATATTTACTAAAGTCTGGTAGAAGTTTTACTGATTTCCAGTCCACTTAGCAGACGTGTGGATAGGTGGTGGGTTGTAGAGCAGACTGAAAGCTTTAAGTTCATCCTCTGATTAAAAACTCAGACCCATAGATACAGGAAGTATAACCCTGGTGTAAGAAAGGAAACAGCAACATGGCAGCCATCTTTTTCCTCCCATGATGACCAGTGTCCCAGCAGAAGCTGGGGTTTGTTAGATCCTGTTCGATCCAGAGGAAACAGGCTAAAAGAGTCGATCAGGGGGGATCATGGTTTTATTATGTGCTCGTTATGATTGAAGCTCTGGTTGTGTGTTAGAGACAGAACCTGCAGATTCCTCCACTCTGCCTCCTCCTCTGCAGGAATCAGCCTCTTTGCTGGTTTTATTCACCAACGTGAATAAAATCATCAAACTAATCCAAGTTCATTGTGAAATGCCTGAAAATGGAGGAATAAATCTGTCAGTTACCGTATAAAGTTTGAGTTTGTCAGTGTTTTACACGGAGACGGTCGTCAGATGTTGAATGTTTAGCATGAATGTTCCACATCTGGAGAAACCTTCAAGATTAAAGCCAGTGAAAAGTGAAGAGTTTCTGCAGCAGCCGCACTTCCTGCAAATCTGTTCTTTCAAAATAAAGTGAAGAGTCTAAAATTATATTCACGACAGGTTTAAAGGTGAAGGTGGTCACATGGTTTTAGTGGAATGCCTACGTGGGCGCGTCTGAGTGATTTTGATTCAGATTCGTGCAGCGTGGAGCAGTAAACACTTGTTTTTGTTCATCTGGACTCATGAATGATTCCAGTTAGCACATTTCCAGCCAATGAAACGTAACTACAGATGAAGACAAACACATTTAAGCTGCCTGACTCTCGAGTGTGGGTGCGTGTTCCCATTTTCAGTCTGTTTTAGTTTTCAGTTTAGAGGAACGCTGCAAACTCACAAAAACTTCTTTCTTGTGAGGTTTTGTTGTCAGACTGATAAAAGCAGCAGCAGCTGGTGTTTGATGAGCAGACGTGTGTTTCCTGTTCTGTAATAATCAGCTTGTTACCATCACATAATGAACTCAGCCGTGACCAATGAGGCCGTCCTTGTGCGGTTCTCTGGCGCTGATTCTGACTGTGACCTTCACCTCTGCAGGGTCATGTTTGGGGCTTTTAGCATCTTTGTGTGTCGGTCAGATTTAATTCACTCTTGTTTTGAGGTTTTGTGCCTTTTTGTTTCATTCTTTGTGCGTTTATTTTCTCTTTAAGCCTTTCAGGACTCGTGCTGTTGGCTTTTTCCTGGTGTGTTATTAGTATTTTTCATTTCTAAACTTATTCTAAAAGAAGGACCGATGGAACATTGATGTGAAAATAAAAATGATCATTTAATGTTTTTGTCAATCACAGTGTTGGGACTAACGCGTTATTAAGTAACGTGTTACAGTAACTACGTTATTATTGTGGTAACGAGCACGGTAACTAGTTATTATGCTAAAATCAGGAACGCGTTAGTCATTACTGGGATTTAGATAGGCTCGTTACTCGTTACTTCGTGTGGTGGCTATCGCGGAGCTTCCACAGATTCAGTAACATTAGCAAGTGGTGGAGGCCAACAGGTGGATGAGGGAAAGGGGAGGCAGGAGGAGAAGAGACCCGAGGCGGCCGCCGGTCCAAGTGTGAACTGAACTTCAGGTAAGAAGTTATGACCTGCAGTCTCTCTGGGTTAGATATAAACCAAGTTTAGGTGGAGTTTATTTTTGTTATTCTGACTTTTTCCGTACTGCGTGCTAGCTAGCATGACAGAGTTTCTATACAGCTGGGTGGGTGCTATGAAGTTAATGATGTTGAACTTTATTTTGTTCATAAGTTATTAGAATTGCCAACCGTCTCATCTGGTATTCAGAGAAAATATTACGCATTTCTTATTGAGGTGAAAAGGAACAGTTAGTCCCGTAATTCAGCTACAATGAAAAAGGCACAAAGCTGGAGTTATTCTGTGTCTTTGCTGCACAGCTGCCTCTTCTTCTCTCATTCTCCCCCCTCCCTCTCCCGTTTCTACTTCAATCATGAAAACTGATCAATGATCAGCTGATCGTCTCTCTTGTTTGTTTATCTCCCACTTTGCATCAGAAAGAGGAAACCAGCGGAGTTCACGTTAAACAACAGCAGCACGTTTAAGCTTGATCAGCTGTTGTTAGAATTTATTTAATATTAATTTCTAGTATCAGCTGATGTTTGCTGGAGCCACAGCTGCAAAAAAGCTGCTGGTCATGATGTCGGTTTGGTTATGTGGTGAGAGGGAAACATGAAGATGAAACCAGGAGATGTCCTTACTGGATCATCAGAGCTGTGATGGAGAAACAGGTTTACCTTTTAGGTGACATGAATGAGTTGAAGGGAAGTTATGAACTGTTTCTGAGAGACAAATAACACCAGGATCCTTTTTTAGGTAGCTGAGAGCTGGTAACTGTGCAGGGGCAGCTCTAGCAAAGTTTTGCCAGGGGGGCCAGGTAGGGCATTAACAGGGAGAGGGGGGCACAAAGAAATACTTTTCTTTCTTATTCTCGTTTAAAATGTCTCGCTTTTAAAAAATAATTATCTGAATCTTACAACAAACGATTGATAGATTGATGCATATACACCATCAAGACAGTGAGCATCACTGTCACAGCAGCGTTTGTTTTCATTCAAAGGCTTTAGGATTTTTGCTATAATGGTGGGCCGGTCTCTAGTCACAATGCCCAGGCTGATTTTTTTGTCCCAGTCCAGCCCTGTATGCAGCTCATCTGCAGTCTGGTGTTACCTACATCTTCCTATTCAGAAGGCAGAATTTCCGAGTTCTGAGTACAGTCGAAAGCACCATGACTGCAGTTTTTGTGTTGGATGTAAAAGGCGCACATGATGCTGTGACGTAGGCTAGAATCATGGTGGCGGTCAACGGCGGTCCAGGCGTGGGATTTCTCTCGTGGAAATATGCACATTATCTTTTCCTTTCTATTGGTAGGTGGCACAGTGCACTGTGGCAGGTAAGCAAGCTAGAAGACTGGCAAAGTTATGGAAGCAACACATTAACAAGAGGATTCTGAGTAAAACCAAAGTTACTTTCCCTAGTAACTAGTTACTTTGAAAGTAACGAGTAACTTGAAGTAACTGAGTTACTTTTGATAGAAGTAACTAGCAATGTAACTAAGTTACTAATTTAAAGTAACTTACCCAACACTGGTCAATCATTAAAAATAAATCCTGGTCTTTCATTTTGCTGCTGCATTGTTCACAGAAACACATATTTTCCTGTTTCTTTCTGTTTGTGTGTTTCTGCTTTTGCCTGTTTAGCGCTGCTGAGCAGGAAAACCCAGACGAACAAAAATCTCTTTTAAGTAAATGTTTGAGTCACTTTGGGTCTGAAATGTAAAAATCTGCAGACTGAAACAGATTTGAAGGCATCACAGGAACAGCCTCACATTCAAAACATGAAAGAGAGGACTTTTATTTTGAAACACTCAGTAAAATGACAGAGAGAAAGTTTTTTAATTAAAACAAATTATTAGTTTATGCATTCTAAGTTCATACAACCACCAAAACTGTGATGATCCTCACATCAGCTTTACTGTGTGAGGTCCCATACAAAATCATTAATGTTACTATTATTATTATTATTATTATTATTAGAGACTTGCAGAGAGAAGAGGTGGAAACATTTTGATTTTCATAAATTTAACAGACTAAAAACCTACAAACATGTTTGGTGCTGAAGAAAAATGGAAAATATCAGAACATCAGAATAAAAAAGTGAAACCTGTGGGGAGGTCTGAGTGAGACACGGCAGAGCCCCACGGTGAGTGTCTGTCCGTGTCTGTGGAACAACAACGTTTGGATCACTTGCAGTCGCAGAGCAGCGCGGCGCCTCGCAGCGTCCAGTGCTCGGGCGGCTGCACGCTCCTCAGCTGCAGGGAGAAGATGAAGTTCAGGTCGGTGCGTCAAGGCTTCATGTAGACGGGACACGAGTACAGGCTGACCGCCCCCCACATTCATTCGCACATTCACACCTAGTGACAATTTGGATTATCCAAATAACCTATCCCCACAAGCTTCATGTCTTTGGGCAGTGGGAGGAAGCCGGAGTACCCGGAGGGAATACACGCAAACACGGGGAGAACAGTGGACCATTGATCAGAGGTCCATTGTGGTATCAATCAGACCACTGGTCTTTGATAATTATGATTGACATGGCAGCACTGAATGCACATGTGCTGTATCAAGCATGCACCGGGACGCAGGAAAGACGGTGGACTTCCTGGTGGAGCTTGCAAGAGAGCTGGCTCACTCTCATGTAGCTGGGAAGAAGGCAAGAAAAGAACAGTTGCTTCGGAAACAACCCTCCACACCTAGCCCTGGAAAAAGAGCCATGTGTCAGGTCAAACACAAATGCAAGAACAATCATGCCACTGTGCGATGTGTTCACTGCTACAGATACACATGTGGTAAATGCAGACTACAGATACCATGGCAGTGCCAGGATTGTGAGTGATTGCTGAAAATGTTGAAATGTACTCACTCACTTTTTATTATTATTTGTAAATATGTGTACAAATGGTTGGTTTTTTTGTACTGTTTTTATCAATAAATCTCAGCAACAAAGGAAATACACCCATGTGTGTTGATTTCTCCCTAAGATGGCAAACTGAAACACAAGTTTCCTTGTGGCTCAGGAAACTAACCACTCCAAGTTGGTGACTTTTGGAGATTTATTTTCCTGGATGATTGAGAATGCATCAAGACGAACACAAAAGGAAGTTCACCGCTTTTAGCAGCTCCCCCCCAGACAAACAAAGAGGCAGTTGGCAGTTAGAAATCAGCAATCATTCACACACCCCCACTCCCCTCCAGAATTCTCAGGTAACAACCTAATTTACATATGAATGACTAGCCAATTTAGCTTCCACTTGGCTGAAGCTAAAGCCTAGCTAAAAGCCTACCAGCCATTTGGCAACTCAGCCCATCACACGTCCACGTCTCTCCTTGTTTCGTCTTTTATTATGAAAGGGTTGTGTTTCCATGTTCAGTGTGTTTCATGTTGCTTCCCCTGTGGTGTCAGGTTCATTTGTGTCAGCTGTGTTTCCACTTCCCTCCTTTCTCTTCTGTGTGTTTAAGTCCGCTGTCTTCCTCTGGGCAGTGTTGGTGCGTTTTCCTCCGTTCACGTTATTCCGGGTTTCAGGTTATCTCCTGATTCTGTTTAGTAGTGATGGGTCGTTCGCGAACGAAATGGCTCTTAGAGCCGGCTCTTTGACGTGAACGACGCGAGCCGGCTCCTTATCGCGAGCCGTCACGTGGGTTTTTTTTTTCCCTTTCTCTCAGCCTCTCTCTCTCTCCCTCTCTCTCTCTCTTGCACTTTTTTCCCGCTTCACTCTGCACGCGAGCCTTGTGCTTTACGCTGGGCAGAGGGGGGAGGGGCGGTAGTTACACTCAGTAGCACAGGAACAGAGCCAGAGAGAGAGAAAGAGAGGCAGGGACAACAACATTAGAAAGGCATAGTAATCATCCACAACTATTTTCGGTTGCAGATGATAAAGGATTGAGAAAGTTTATTCATGCAGGTCCATATGACAGAGAATATGCATGTTCTTTTAGTTTTCATATTATAATTTATATTTAATTGTGTTGTGGTTTGCAGTGTTTTGTGTTCTTTTCACTTTAAATTTGTGAAAGGAAAAAGCTGAAAATTTAAATAGTTAAAACTTGAAATGTGAATAGTTGATTTTTGTATTATATGATTTATTTATTACATTTTATGTGGAGTGAATAAATAAAAGTATATTTACGGTGGCCCCTAGAGACAAAGCACATACAAACTTCAAATCACGTACGAACTCTGAAGCATGTACAAACTCCAAAACACGTAAAAACACGTACAAACTCCAAAACACGTAAAAACTCCAAAACACGTAAAAACACGTAAAAACTCAGAAGCACATAAAAACTCAAAACACGTACAAAAGACAACAGAAGTGCTCCAGGATGCTGGGCGCAGTGTTGAGCCTTTGTTATCTTGTGGCTACACAAGCCAGCAAGTACCAACGACCGGATTTGATGTGTGGTAATAACAGGTAAATGAACTTTTTTTTAAATTATTTGAATATATATATGAGTGCCTGTGTATAAATACACAAACAATACACACATGCTTTCAATTGTGTAATTTAAGTGATCTAGTAGCTCTGCTTTGGAAGTTCAGTTCATGCTAGAAATGTGTTTTGGAGTTTGTACGTGTTTTGTCTCTAGGGGCCACCGCATATATTTATATATAAACATATATAAATAAAACCACTTGTTTTTACGTTAGTAATTCCTTTTGTGCATAATTTTATATTATTGTTAATAATAAATTAATTAAAGCAACAAAACAACCCGAAGAGCCGGTTCGGAGCCGAAAGAGCCGGCTCTTTTTAGTGAGCCGAACCGAAAGAGCCGGATCTCTAAAAAGAGCCGGAAATCCCATCACTACTGTTTAGGTCCATGTTCATGTTCATGTTTTTTCATCAGAGTTTCTCGCATGCACCTCCTCGGATTCATGTTCATGTTTTTCTTGTCATAGTTGTCATAGTCATACCGAGTTATTCCCAGGATAGGTTTTAGTTTTAGTTTCCGCTCCTGTTTGCTGGGCCTTGTTTTGTGTTCGTGTTTTTCAACCTAATAAATGGTTTGTTTTTTTGTTAAGATTCAGTTCCATCTCTCCCTTGTCTGCTTCCGGGTTCATATTGCAATCACATCAGCCACAGTGACAATAAACTTATTTTGATTTTTAACTTTCTTTATTTTTTCAACAATATTATGTATATATAAACATTTTGCATCTTACAATATAAAGCCTGGATCCTGCACATATTGCACTTTGAACTTGAACTGTGTTGTCTGTTTATTGGAGATTGTACTACTTGAATTCATTATCCTGGTGATATAACACATTAATTCTCCATTTGGAATCAATATAGTATATAATACAGTATCTGTCTATCCATCTATATAGCTATTGAATTGAACTGGAGTGAATGGAAGAGAATTAAATAATGGATTTCATGTTCATGTTTATCTATGTTGTAACAGTGGCGACTTGAGACATCTGTTTGGCACTATATGAAGAGAATTAAATAAAATTTAAATAAAAATGATATTAACTGTATTTATACATTTTATATTTTTGGATGAGACACTGTCAGTGTGCTGTTATATAACTCAGGTATTTTTAAGGCCTGACTGGTGGCATTGGTGCCCATTGCTTTACTGTGCTGTTGGATGTGTATGTGGGCTATCCCTTGTACCTGACATTTGATTGGGCATCACTGTGTTGCTATGGTATGATCCTGGTAGTTGTTGTTAATAAAACAATAACAAATTCAAATTCAAACATTGCTGCATTCTTCTGTCACTGAGGATTCCAAACCTGCACTCAGTCTCCTCATTACTTTGGTATTGAACAGACAAACTTTGGAGCTCCTGCAAACTTTATTCACAAACTGCAAATATTTTACACAAATCTGATCTGCGACTGACAACAAGCACAGAGACTTCAAACAATCACTGAAGTAAGGACTGAAAGATTTACTTTAAAACAATAATGATTAAGACCTTTTTCATAAGGTTGTTTTCCCTTGATTGCCAGCTGTTACTGTTTTATCTTCATATCTTTCATATTTGTCCACCTAAACAATGCTTTAATGATACAGTTTGAGAAGTGTGATATGAATTTATCCAACTGACTTGAAAATGAAACTGACAACTGTCCTGTAATCTTACACAGAGAAACCAAATCCTGCGTCTTTGCCTTGACAGACGCCTAAAATGGCTCGAGCTGTGGTAAGTTACCCTTCACTGTGTCTGTTTCTAAACATTAAATCGTGTGAATTTTTAAAGAAAAATCCAACAACAACAATAATAATATGTAACAGAGCAAAACGTCAGATGACTTAAATGTTCCTCTGCAACACAAAGTCAAAGTCTGCCTCCTCCACAGGCAAAGGAGAAGCTCCCACGCTCATCCAGTGCAGACCGTTGTGCTCTGGACAATGAAGTTCCCGCTTTCATGTTCAGACCTATCAGCGCACCTGCATGTGAGCTCCTAAGTCCACCACCTGCTGATGCCAGCATTCAGTCGAAGGACACAGACAAGATCATGCATCCAGATTTGAAAAACGATCGTTCATCCCTGGATGATGACGTGACATTTTTCATGTGTCCTAGCGATGTTCCTCTGCCTCCGAGACCTCCACCCACTGCAGAGTTAGGTCTCTGCAGAAAGCGCAGGTATTCTACTGCTTTTTCTGTTAATGATGAAGAGGAACATTTGATGCCCAAACGCATGAGGCTGATGAGTTCTGATGTACCAGTTTCTTCAAATCCTCCACCTGCTGATGCCAGCTTTCATGCAAAGGACACAGACAAGATCATGCATCCAGATTTGAAAAACGATTGTTCATCCCTGGATGATGACGTGATGTTTTTCATGTGTCCTACTGATGTTCCTCTGCCTCCGAGACCTCCACCCACTGCCGAGTTAGGTCTCTGCAGAAAGCGCAGATATTCTACTGCTTTTTCTGTGGAGGATGAAGAGGAACATTTGATGCCCAAACGCATGAGACTGATGAGTTCTGATGTACCAGTTTCTTCAAATCCTCCACCTGCTGATGCCAGCTTTCATGCAAAGGACACAGACAAGATCATTAATCCAGATTTGAAAAACGATCATTCATCCCTGGATGGTGAAGTGACATTTTTCATGTGTCCTAGCGATGTTCCTCTTCCTCCGAGACCTCCACCCACTGCAGAGGTAGGTCTCTGCAGAAAGCGCAGATATTCTACTGCTTTTTCTGTTAATGATGAAGAGGAACATTTGATGCCCAAACGCATGAGGCTGATGAGTTGGGATGTCTCTAAGTCTCCAGCTGCTGAGAAGGAGTATGTTTGCTTTACGTGTCCTGAAGACAAGAGGTCTGAGTTACCTCTCAGCTCCCTCCAAGGCCATCCACCATCACAGGTCAATAATAATGACACTGACCAGTGTACCATTCTGCTGCCTCCTGAAATCCCAGTACCTCCAAGTCCTGCCCCTGTTGGAGTTCTAGAAACTGTTGATTTTCCTTTTGTTGATAATTAAATACGTGTTTGTGGTAATAAATACATTTTTGAGCAAATACATGTTGAGATGATTCGGTTGCTTATGATGGTTATAATTATCCAAACAGTATTATTCCTAATAAGATCTTTACTTTTTATACTTATTTTCTCCATGACCTATTTCGATGTCTATTTTGAAGATCCACTCATATCATGACAGTATGCTTATTCTCAGTAGAGTGTATAGCCACATCTGAAGAAAGAATAAATTAAAGTCACTCATTAACAACTTACCACATACGCCGGAGCTGAATTCAAGATGTAAGCAGACGTTTCACAGATATCTTGGTTGTCTTTCCATTTCCTACACTAACAGTATCCTGAGAATTGGCTTATAGAGCTGATATAAAGGTGAAATTTGATGACTTAATCGAAGCATCATCAGCTTAAATGCAAATGAATCCACTGTACTTGAGGTAACCTAACACTGACCATGAACGCCACAATCACTGTGCGCCAGTCCAACACAGTGCTTTACTGTGAACTCACCACAGTACTGCAAACTAAAGTGTTTATCTTCCAGTCCAATCCAATCCATCTTTATTGAGAAAGCACTTTAAAAAACCCAGGACAAAACCAAAGTGCTGTACAGTAAATGAGTTAAGAACAATAGAATAAAACATAACAGTAAAAAAATAAAACACATAATACATAAAAAATGTAAACAGCCCTATATTTCAAAACAAGATAAAACAGCAAAAATAAACTAAAAAACTCAAACTAAAAACCAACATCTTACAAGGTGTCAAAGGTCAGGGTGAAGAGATGAGTTTTCAGGAGTGATTTAAGAACAGGCAGAGAAGAAGCCTGTCTAATCTCTAAAGGCAGATCGTGTCACAGTTTCAGAGATGCTGCAGCAAAAGCACGATGTCCTCTAAGTTTACGCTCAGTCCTGGGAACATTCAGGAACAGCTGATCAGCTGACCTGAGACAGCGGGTGGGTTTATAAGACTGTGGCAGCTCAGAGAGTTAAGATGCAGCTAGGTCATGGAGAGCTTTAAGAGACATTAATACCAATAAGCTGCTAACATGATGTTGTATTTTATTTACATGTCTGTTTTAGCACTTTAACATTTGCATCTGTCTAACTGGCTAACCATGCAAGACTATTGTAAGCATTGCTCTGTAATAGTGCGACATTTTGGACCCCAGGAGGTCCTTCTGTATCTGCACGATGTTTGACCTGCAGTCTTTATAGCCGCCTATGTATATTCTTTTAAACCTTTTTATTGTTTTTAAATGATAGTTACGGACCAAATGTTAAACTATATAGTTGAATATATAGTTAAAGTGTTTCTCTAGATACAGAGAAAGGTTTTACATCAAAAGGTCATCTGTCTGCATATAAAACAGAAGCTTTCATGCAGATGCACTTCCTGTTTAGAGACTTTGAGGTTTAGGTAGTGACGGGGGTGATTTACTGAGCGTGTAAGTTTTCCTCCTGTCAACACACTCTACAATGCCGCCCACATGCCACTCCTGTCCAGTCTTGAAAGCAAAACATGTATGTATAGTATAAAATGGTGAAATGCTGATTTCCATGTTTCAATTGAATCACTTGATTGTAATCAATTGATTGCAGAGACTTTTGTCAAGACCCTATAGAATCAGAAGTCCCGTGAACATGCACTAATAAAAGCTGCAGTTGTAATAGGGGATAAAGTAGTGTGCACAATGTGTGTTTGGATAAGATGTCAGTAATGCATTCACATTAAAATCACAGGGTTTCTTTCTTTTTCTTATTTTTCTTACATATCATGTAAAAAAACACTCCTGCAGCATTTTTTCTCTGCCACAGATTTAGGAGAGGAAGAGTCCAGCATTTCAACACCTGTGCAAATGTTAGTTTATTTGATAGGTGCATCAGTAGTAATTATTAAAATTAGAGTTTTCAGCAGTGTTGTTGTATTTACAGCAAAGTGCCTGCAAAGTGTAAAAACTAATTAACTGATGATACTAGACCCTTAAAAGAGATAAACACCACTAGTCAAGTCATAATGGCTACTTACAAATACATAAGCACTCAACACAACCCACACAGTGATCTAATGCACAAAAACAAAGGAGACTTAAACTGGCTGAATCAATTACTGTAAAGAAAACATGGAGGAAGGCTTCCTGTGGCGTCTGGCTGCAGTATAGGTCATAAACCTGCCTCCTGCATTACAGCAGACAGGTCAGGGGTCAAATGAAAAGCAAAATGTTTACCTCAGATTAGGGATGCACCGATACCACTTTTTTGGAAACCAGTACGAGTACGAGTACTTGCATTTCAGTACTCGCCGATACCGAGTACTTAATAAAAACATGATTTAAATTTACAGGTAACAGCTTTAGTCCTATAATTTAACAACAAACAAACAAGGGACTGGTTTGGAATTAAGAACATTTATTTAAAATGAAAAGCATGTTGTATGCAACATATTACAGAATAAATAATTATAAAAAAATGTAAACAGTGACAGTGCAACTCAAGTATTTTTCAGTTTATTTTAAACTCTGCCGCTTTGGACAACACAAGGGGCATTAATAAACATCTTTGCCATTTAGTGCACAATATGTGAATAAACTAACAACATCCACTGACATAGAACTGTGGCAGTCAGTGCAACTGAGGTAGGTATTAACATCAAGTCTAAGATGACTCACTAAATGGAGAGAAACAGTGAGTGGCAGGGTTTTTTAAGAAAAGTAGCTTTTCTGCATCATCAGCAGTCAGACTGTTTCTGTTTTCATCTATAATGTGTGACACTGAGCTAAAAAGCCTTTCACTGTCCACACTGCTACATGGGGCTGAGAGCTATTTACAGGCTATTTTAGCCAAAGTGGGGAACCTGATTTTGTTGACACCCCAGTACTTCAGAGGACTGTCTTCACGAGGGCTTGGGGCCTCTCCGAGGTATGTGTCGAGCTCAATGGCAGCACCTGCTGCCAGCGGCAGCCTGGGCCTTGAGGAACAGTTTAGCAGGAGGTTCTGCAGCTTCTGCCCGACTCCCCTCTGCCTCACCTCTAGAAGCTCCTGCTTCAGGTGCAGCTTGGCCTCTGGAGCAGTGTTGGAGAAGAAGCGATCTTTATACCTGCACAAAATTCATAAATGTATTAATATGTGGAAAAATAGGACTGATGTCATGTAATACGTGCTCTTCCAGCGTGTCTGTATGTCCTGCTGCAGTCTCTTTATTGGCTGGTTGAGCTGTCCCTGAATGTCCTCGAGGCGGGAGTAGGCTAAGGCGTTTAAAATGTTTAAAATGCCCAACTATTTTCCGTCCCACTGCTTTAGCATCAGCTATGCTCCTCTGTGCTAATAAGCGTGGGTAAATAAGCGTGGGCAAACTCTTTGTACTCGTTGTCGTGTTGGGATTTTAGGTGCTTGATTAAATTACTTGTGTTAAATGCGCTACCTTTAGAGCCTCCTCTGGACAATTTCGATGAGCACAATTTGCAGTCCGCCTTTGTTTTCGTGTCTTCGTTCACTTTGAAATAGTTCCACACGGCTGACTTGTCTCGCCTCGCCTTCTCCCAGCTCTGAGATGCAGCCGGGGCCTGTGGGGCGGGCACTCGGCGCCTGTGATTAACCCCTTACATGCCGCTCAAACATAGACAGGTCTCAGACCGTGGTATCGGTCCTCGATATCGGGGAAATTTTAACGAGTACTTTAGAAAATGCGGTATCGAGGCCGATACCAGATACCGGTAAATTGGACTGAACTGGCCAGTTAAATACACGAGGGGATAAGAATAGAAAATAAAATATCTAAAAACAAAGAATGAAAACCAACTATTAATTTAATACTTAAGTCTGTGAAGGTTCTCAGTCATCCAGGTCATCGTAGTCTAAGGAGCTTGGAAAGAAAAGCGTCTGGACTTCTTGAGTTGCTTGAAGACGTTTCACCTCTCATTCGAGAAGCTTCTTCAGTTCTAAGGGTCAATGGTGGGGAGTCCCAGATTTAAAACCAGTGGGAGTTTCGCCCCAAAGAGGGACAAAGGACCACCTGATGATCCTCTACCTAATCACATGAGCCAAGGTGTGAAAGCGGATGTGGGTCCTAATCAGCCAGGGTTTCGGGTGAGCTCATTGTGAAACCTGGCCCCACCTTATCATGTGATTTCCTGAGGTCAGATGGCCCAGGATGTAAATGGTCTGAGATCCCTTCCCAGACGCCTTAACGCCCAATGAAAAAAAACACATCATTTTCTCTCCAGTTACCCTCAGCAGTCCAACAGACCTCCAGCACCAGTAAAACTTTAACCAGAAATTGTTTATGGGACATGTGTCGTTATTTATGTTTGTGGAAATGTGCATTAAAATTAAAATAAAGATGCTGGTGTCTGACGTTACTGACTTCCCAATTGTGTGGCTTCTGGTGTGGCCTTCACAATTCAATTTTCAATTCAATTTTATTTGCACAGCGACAAATCACAACAATATAAAGTCGCCTCAAGGCGCTTTATATTGTAAGGCAGACCCTACAATGATACTTACAGAGAAAAAGCCCAACAATCATATGACTCCCTATGAGTGAGCAGTCTGGAGACAGTGGGAAGGAAAAACTCCCTTTTAACAGGAAGAAACCTCCAGCAGAACCAGGCTCAGGGAGGGGCGGGGCCATCTGCTGCGACTGGTTGGGATGAGAGAAGGAAGACAGGATAAAGACACGCTGTGGAAGAGAGACAGAGGTTAATAACAGGTATGATTCAATGCAGAGAGCTGCATTAACACACAGTGAGTAGGAAAGGTGACTGAAGAAGAAATACGCATTGCATCATGGGAATCCCTCAGCCACATACACCTGTTGCACTACACAACAAATGCAAGCATGTCAGTTTTATTCATTTTATGCTCATCTTCGTACAAATTTTAAAGGTAATGCAGTCAAAACTTTGTAAGTATCTGAGTGATTGGATGAAGCGGTTTGATGACGTAACACGCTATTTTAGTTTAAAATGCTTATAATGTTATGATAAATGGTAGTTTTGTTGCTACTTTTACAATATTATCCATCCTTCAGTTTCAGCGAACATGACAGTTAGCAGTGTAATAATTCCTCTGTGATAAAGAAAAATTAGCCTGTTTTCTTTTTGTGTGGGAGCTCGCACAGTGTTTCAACTTTACAGCCTTTTAATATGAAAGTCCTGTCAGTACACTTCCTTTTTACATCATTTCACACTTGCCCCGTGAAGGGCAACAGTCTGACGTCTGCTTAGCCAGGAAAGCTTCAGCTTGTTTCTTTCCGCACATCTTCCTCTTCACTGTCGGTGGCTTACAGACATGTTAACAAGCATGGACGTATCAAAACTTTGCTTGATTTTGCTGTTACCACTAGCTGTGTCCCATGATGCTGAAGGTAATACAAGGAAACTATTTTCATTATGCATTATTAATATTTTTAAATTTATAACCTCCTTGCTTTTAGTTTAAACTAAACACATTATTATGGGATTAAAAAGATGGTTTAACATTCACAAAATATAGAAACTAAAGTCCTCTCTGACACAGGCTGAATCTTGTATTTACCGTATTTTGCTGTCCCTGTTTACAGAGACTGTTGTGAAGACAGTCAGGAGAGAACACGATGTCACTCGGATTTGCAACAAGGAAAGTCAGACTACTATTGTTTTGATTATCTGTAAGATCAAAAGACAGAGGGACACAGGAGGAGAGTGTCATCTGCTGTATCGACACGGAGAGAACGTTACTCAGGAATGTGACCCCAGGTTCTCAATAACAAAAGAAAATCAGACTGCCTTTCTGGAGCTGACCAGTTTAACACCAGCTGATAGTGGGAACTTCACCTGTGAGTGTACAAACACTGAAGGGACATATATTGTCCATATCAGTGTCACTGTGGAAGGTAAATGCATTTTGGTTTCTTTATCTGACACAGTTATTCAGCACTGTGTTAGCATTGTATTGACCTGCTTATGTGTTTTTTATTCTTGTAATTTGTTCATTTCTTTTCTTCTTATTTTCACTGACAGCAGTTTAAATACTCTCACTGACTCATTTATCAGGTACATCTTTGAACCGAGTTGGACCACCTTCAGCCATCAAACATGTCTTCATTTTTTGTGGCACAACAAGGCGCTAAAAACATTCCTCAAAGATTCTCAAGACATATTGAAATTACATCATCACACAGTTGCTGCAGATTCGTCAGCTGCTCTTACTTGAAGCAAACTTTCCGTTCCACCACATCCCAAAGGTGCTCTGCTGGATTGAGATCTGGTGACTGCGCAGGCCGTACATGATTTGAGCGCCGTGACATGGTGTGGTATCCTGCTGGAAGCAGCCATCAGACGATGGGTATTTTTTGGGCATAAAGACATGAATGTGGTCAGCAACAACCTTCAGGCAGGCTGTGGTGTTTAAATGATGCTCAGTGGTCACTACAGGGTCCAAAGTTTGCAAAGAAAATCCTTCACAGAGCATTACACCACCAGCAGTCTGAACTGTTAGAAATCAACTCATCGGGCAAGGCATCGTTTTTTTAGTCTTCTGTTGTCCAGACTTGCAAACTGTAGCCTCAGCTTGCTGTTGTTAGAGGACAGCAGTGATATCCAGTGTGGTCCGCTCTGCCTCAAGGTTTGATGTGTAAACAGCATTTTTACCCAGAGAATCACAGCTCACTGGATATTTTCTATTTTTCAGACCATTGTCTGTGAACAGAGATGATTGTGTGGGAAAATCCCAGCAGATCAGCAGTTTGTGAAGCACTGGGACCAGTAACATGTGCCATGTTGCTCTGTTTGAGCATTGATTTGCTGACATTTTATTATTTTATTAACCTTTATTTAACCAGGAAGATGAAGCTGACATGTGATTGACAAATGAAATGAACACTGAAATATTTGTGTTACACCCTGAACAGGTATACCTCATAAAGTGGCCAGTGAATGTATATAAGCAGTTGGACCAATTTCAGTTCATAGTAATATTCAGAAAAGATGCAAAAGAAGAAGAAGAAGACAAAAGAAAAGAGCACAGTGACAATATTTAAAGCTCTGTGGTTATAAAACTGGGGTTTCATTACTTCACTCAGAGTTTCAGTAGACGTAAACTGTGTTTGATTTGTGTTTTGATTTCCAGGAAATGAAAGTAAATGATTTTACTGACAAATGCATCTTTTCAATGATTTAGACACAAACGAGGCCCACACTTCAGCAGACAAATCTTTTTCCGTTTATCTGCCCGGTGTTGTGATCATCTTTATAACTGGAGTTATCGTGGGATTTATCTACTGGAGGAAAAGTAATGGGTGAGACTATTTTTGCTGCAGTAATTCAAAGATGATATAGATGTAGAGAAAGTAAAAGGAAACATCACATTTCAATAAATGAGAATTCGGTGTATGTTAAACATCATGTCTAGAATGAACACTTTTTATCCTTCCAAAAATAATTATCATTATTAAGAGAGAAGATAATATAAATGTAGATGTTCTTACTTGATTTTTCTCTGTTTGAATGTGAATAGTGTTACACTAATGCTGACATCCTTTCTTATCAACGTGGCTGCTTAAGGTCAGGAACATCTGGAGTGTCTGTACCTGAAAATCCCAACGGTTTGGTGAGCAATTTATTGCTACGATCTACAGCAGCTAGTTAAAAGTTTGCCAGTAAACATAAAACATGTACATTTATGTTTTAGGATGTTATTTATATAGATAATTACAGATTAGTGTTATAATACTATTAGTGCCAACTTCAGTGTCCTTTATTTTGTGAAGAAGCTCTTACAGAAATGAGCAGAAACATTAAATAATCCAGGCAACAGATGGAGAGATTTAAAGATCAATAGAGTGTGTGGGTAGACCGGGTTGAACTTGATTAATACCTAAAATATTTCACTTTTCTAAAGGATGACGATGAGCCAGATCAGCCCTATACAAACCTTCAGCAGCCATCGAGTGATTCCTACCAGACTATCATCTCAGTGAACCATCAACACGACAACAAGACACGCTCAGCAAGAAGCACAGGAACTGTGGGAGTGGATAATAAAGCTCTATGAAACATTTTAAAGTATATAAAACTTTAGGTGACATACTAATATAATAATATTCATATATTATAATAAACGTCCATCTTTTCACACTGGATAGTTGTTTCCCAGTAATGGAGACCATTCAGTCATAATACTCCAACTCAGGCTCTCAGATTTAATACAATACAAACACAATAAACTGTGGCAAACATGACTCTTTGTATCAGACTAGTTTTGTTTTTGAACAAACATCTCATCATAATTTGAACACAATGTCCATCCAGATAAACAGAGAGATCAGTCTGGCTTAAACAATGTTGGTGGTTTACCTTCTACTGTCCTTCCACTTTTATGCACTTCTATTTTAGACATAGTAAAAGTTTCAGTGTAGACACAAGAGGTGAAATAAGGAGGGTGCAAGTCTTCCTGCTTTCACTATAGTCTACCTCACACTGTCAGCCACAGTTACTTCCTCACCAGCATGACTGCACGGAAACTCTGCTTTCTCCTGCTTCTGCTTGTGGTTTTTAGCAGTGAAGGTAAATATATATAATTAAAAAAGAAAAGCTGTAAAGCCAGGTGTTTAAGAAGAAAGCTTTAGTTAGGTTAGTGAAATAATATATGTGATTGATTTTCCCACAACAACAAATATATAGAAACTATAATCCTGATTTTGTTTCATTTTAACTGGAACAATTTATAGAGACTCTTGTGAAGACAATTGGAAAGAAACCCGATTCCACTCAAATATGCAGCAAAACAACTCTGAATATTACTGTGATGATACTGTGTGAGATCAGCACAGAGAGGAGCCGAGGAGAACAGCGTCGTCTGCTCTATCGTTACGACCGAGGCTTTATTCATGGCTGTGACTCCAGGTTCACACTGATCAAAGAAAATGAGACTGTGTTTCTCCACCTGCTCAACTTAACATCTGAAGACAGTGGGAACTACACCTGTGAGTGTGGATTTCGTGGTGGATTGTATGTTCTCCATCTCAGTGTGACTGTGAGAGGTAAAAACATTTTCTATTTATACCCACACCGCAGATTCAAGGTGGATGTTTGGAACTGCGTTAACACTTTCTTTTCTGTCATACATGGTTTGAGGTCGTCATTCCCGCCTGCAGCGGATTAATGAAAGGTTTCAGTCAGGAGATGAACATCTGGAATGTTTTTAAGCTGTTCTTCTGGCTAATTTGTTTAAAATTTCATTATAAAACTGCTCCAATCACAACTTTGGTGTTATTTCATCAGTGAAATGTTTGAATGATGCAATTGTAACTCTAATGTAATGAAAAGATAAACATGTTTTCCACTTTAATATAACAGGTTAATGCAAATTTCGTGACTTTTCATGTTTTCAAAATGAAGTTTTTTTGTGTGTGTGGCAACATTCAACAGACGATGGAGATTCTTCTGGCATGAAGTTCATGGCTACAGTTCCCATCATTTCTGCTGCTGCTTCACTCATCAGTGTGGCTGTGATAACCTGTGGTTACAGCCTGAGGAGAAATCTTTTACTGACGCACTTAAACTCATGAAATGACCCTTTGAAATCACTTGAGCACATTACTGCATACAGCAGCCACTGTGGTGTTCAAAGTATCTCATAGGTTCTTTTCAAACACCACACATTAGTTGTAGACATAGCTAGTCTTGTTTTTGAGGTATTTTTCACCCCATGACCTCTGATGTTTTTATCCTAACAGAGAAAACAGATCAGGTCTAACTAACTTAACAGGATCTGAAACTCACCAGATGTTTGTGAGTTTTCCATAGTTCTGTTTTACACTTAATTGTGCCGAGGCTGCAGTGCATTATGTCTGTGTTTTAAGCTGCACTTTAATTAAATGTAAATGACAGTGTAAATTGTTGTTTAGGACAAAGAGGACCGCTACATGAGCCTTCATCGGCAAAACATCGATGTCTACCAAACTATCTCCTCCGGTCGCCTTCATCATGATGCTGAGGCCACTGCATGTCACAGTCATGTACAATAATAATCAGAGATGGAGTTTTTACCCTGACTACGTGATCTATAAAACTATGATGCTAGACATGCTATCTATAAAAGACACTGACATTTTAACTTGCCAGCATCATGTGTACTGTTAGTTTGTTTTGCACTGAAAAAAGAGAAAAATATTAACGTCCAGTAAAACTTGTAATTATGTTGTGAATGAATTGCCTTAATTCATGGCTTTTAACACCATTTAATTTGTTTTTTATCTGGTTTGAACGTTGAAAATCCTGCCACTTGGCTCTGTGGCCTCTGCGATCATTATGGTTTTTGCTATACTGGTCCACTTGATAGTCATATTTGATGATGATTTTACTTTATTTTGAGTCATTAGAATCAGAACGGGGGTCAGGAAAGAAGAAAAAAGATAAGCTGGGGAGAAAGTTAACAGAAGAAGAGGGAAAAATAGAGAAGAAGAGAAATAGATGGAGAGGAAGAGAGAAAAAATACTGAAAATCTATTTCATCATTTGCTGAAAAACACAAGGAAAAACCAACACAGTGGGGAACCCACAGCAACAACCAATAATATGCAGTAAGTAGGCTAGTAAGTAGTAGTAAATAATAGATATTAAATGTTACTGAGCAGTAAATGGGCCCAGAGGGCCGAGACCTGAGGGCACCCCACCCGCAGCACAGGCCCAACAGAGCCAGGGGGCCGGGCCCCACCGAGCAGCCGCCCAGAGTGAGCCACTAAACACAGAGAACCACTAATGCACTGTGGGTGGGGGCACCAGCTACTGGCAGGAAGTGTGGTGGGGGGAAATAATACGTGACTATTTTTATGTGGAGTGGAATTAAACTGCCATAGAATATGCTTGTGGTGGATTTGACTCAACACAAGCGTATTGTCAAAGTGTTCTTTGGCATGCATCGAGACAGTTTCTCAGATACTGAAGTGACTTGAGCAGAGCCAGTTAAAGCCTACTGTGCTTGAGTGGGCAGCTCAAGTTTCCACGTGGAAGGTTTAGTGAGACAAAGACAGGAAGTTAAAGCTGCTGACTAATAATCTGCAGGTTCCTGATTTGAGTCTCTGTTAAGAGGATGGTGTCTCTGAGATAATTGCTTTTGTGCATCGATAAATAAACAGGGAAATAAATGAATAGAAAAAAGCATCCGAGCGGATGTGCACCGACGGTGTGCCCACTGGTCTTAAAGTGCCTTTGCGCCCCTTACCATTTATGGAGGTCCCATTTGGGCACATTGGCATGGACCTATAGTGTACATGGATGTTGCTTTGTATTAGTTCTGGTATATTATACAACACAATAACATGATGCAGTGCTGCTGTGCACCATTTCTGCAAAGAGTGTGGTGCAAGCAAGGAAGATAAGATAACTCTTGCACAGTCATACCTAGTGCAATAATACAACAAAATTGGAAACTGTCCCACCATAACACAATCATTTAGATACAATATTGGACTTTGTTTACATGTAACTGCACAAATAGAATTTAGAAATGTAATTATTGACAAGAGTGAACAACCACTTATAATGTAATCTACAGCTGTGACCAAACAGCTAGATAGAGAATCAGAAGTGTTGTTTTCTACAAAGTTTGCTGTTTCAGTGAGAGTCATATGTCATATCATTTCAAACAGTGGCGATCCAGAAATGTTGTACAAACGAGTAAGACTAACTATAGACTTTAGCCAAAGTTGTTAAGTTAGCTAAAGAGTTGGGATTGTGTGTAAGGCATAAATAAACCTAAAATGCAATGTTTTGGACGTTCTTTGGCACATTTCCCTACTGTAGGGGTCTCTGCAAGCATACGGGGCTCTGAGAGGGAACAAGATGACAACGAGGAATTCTACTGGAAACAGTCGATCATGTCTGTCAAAGCTGAATTCAGGGCAAACTAGGCTAAATTAGTGTTTTTAGCTAACAGCTACAGTAAGCATAAAAGTGACTGTTGGGCTATTATTTGTTAACAGGGGCGATTTTAGCCCATTTTTGGGGTGCTTTGGTTCATTTTTGGGGTGCTTTGGTTCATTTTTGGGGTGCTTTGGTTCATTTTTGGGGGTGCTTCAGCAATTACTTACTTTTTTTTGACAATATTTCCTGTTTGTGTGACACACTACTAAAAATATAAAAGGCAGAACTTGGTTGAGAGGTAACATTTTAACAACAAAAGTATCCATAATATTTTTTAATATTTTGTAATAATTTATTTGTAATAATTTATTCTGTTTCAGGAGTGTTTTTATGTATCTGTATTATATTATACAAACACATTAAAAGTGAATCTCTGTCCAAAATATGCACTCAGTTTACTTCTTATTCACTATGAGCATCATTCATTATTCTCCTCCAGTAATTAAGGTTAGGATATGTATTTTTTTTATTCCAATCCATTCTTCTTTGGCAGCATTTAAATAACCTTGATCAGATTTGATGGTTTTGTTACAGACTTTTCAAAAAAGTGTTTTGCTTTTCTTTCACAAATGTGGGATTAAATTGTTAAAAAGTACAAAACAGTGATGTCATGTTTTGTGACGAGGACCCAGACACAGAGAGACTTGATGGATTTAAGAATCTTTTGATTTAATAAAGAAATTTGCAGACTTGCACAGAGACGGTAAAATTATGATGACTGATAAAGGAGGCGAAGACAACAGACGATGAGGACAGGGAGGATGCAGGGACAGAGACGGGGAAGAAGTCTCATTGTGACGAGTAAAGTGTATCTTGGCTGGCTGGGCAGCTCTCTGGGTGCTCAGCCCCCCAAAGCTCTGATCCTAGAATCCTCCCTGAATTGTGTTAATACAGTATGTCAAAATGAAAGCATAACTGTACAGGGTGGGCCAGTTATATGGATACACCGTAATAACATAGGAATGGTTGGTGATGTTAAAGTCCTGTTTGTGGCACATTAGTATATGTGAGGGGGCAAACTCCTCAAGTTCGGTGGTGACCATGGTGACCATTTAGAAGTCGGCCATCTGATACCAAATGATACCAAAGAAGGCAAAGTAAATAATTTTTAAAGGTAAATGTAGAGGAAACATCAAAAGTTGTCACGGCTGGGGCAGCAGTCGTGTGGTGGAGTGAATGAGGACCAAGATGCAGACGGCGGTGGAGATGCGAGTGGAGATTTATTTACAGTGAAAATAACAAAGGTGAGGGAAGAAGTGAACATCAACCTAAACTGGGACAAACTAACAGACAAAGCAGAAAACATGAGGGCAGCAGGGAAACACAGAGATGACACGAAGAAGGCAGAGAGACGTGGAGAAACACCGATGGACACGGAGACTTTTCACCTGTTCCTTTTGTTTGAAGTGGCCGAACTTGGCCACAGTAGGACGTGGTCTCCCGGTCGCAGCCCGCATGGGGCCGATGCGATGCACTCTATCAAAGGCGATGTTCTTCACCGTGTCCTCCAGCAGCTTCAGGTGGGTTTTGATGAAGGTTTTGCACTCTGAGCCTTCTTCATCACAAGATCCTGGAAGCACTGATCAATGTAATCTTGGAGAGCCTCTAAACTCTCCCCGTTGTTCTCCAGGGTGTTGGAGATGATTTAGACAAATATTGTTAGTTAGAAGACTATTGATAAGTGTATTTGGTAATACTGAAGCTTAAAGGAATTTGTTCAATTCTAAACTACCATTCGCTTTAATTTTCCGCCAAAATCTCCAGGGTCTGACGTCAGTTACAACATGAGTCGCTTACCTCTGTCACTCTGAAGTCACATTGAGTTTTCCTCACTGACTGTTTCAGACAGGATTGTGGGAGCAACACAAAAAGCAGCTTCAGCTGGAAACACACAGTTTAGTGTCTTTGCTTCTCACTTTAAGTCACAATAAACAGGAAACTCATTGTGTCTCATGTCAGAATCACTCATATACAGGACAGGAAGAGGCGGAGCTTATTTCCTGCAGGGAGAGGTTAGCAGTCTGTGTCTTTCTCATTTCTGACTCCTAAAGAGCTGAAAAACACAGGCTGTTATTGGCTGGCTGACACTGGGATTAATGTCCTTGAAGCCAGCAGTCTTTAATGTCCAGGTTCAGAACGGGCAGGTGAAAAACAGTCCTTTATGTCCTCTGATGTTCAATAAACTGTCCTGATTACTGAGGGAGCAGAGAAAGTGTCTCCATCACTCACCACAGCTGGATGCTCTGAAATCCTGGAATCCAGCTGTGGAGAGGAGCGCCGGCGGCGTGGACGCAGTTTAGTAATCAGGGAACGGGAGGCAGGAGGGAAACACAGCTGGGACCAATTACACACACGAGACAGGAAACAGTAACACAGGACTGTCAAAGTAAAACAGGAAATATAACACAGAGTCCAAAGTAAGGAGACGTGGGACACAGTGAAGACACAGAAACAGAAACCAGAACTATAATCACAAAACAAACTCAGAAACATAAAGAGTGAATCAGCTGATTCAGTGTTTGTGACAAAAACATGGATCCTGGTTAATAACTTTTATTTGTTTGTTTCTGTATTATTTTGTGTATCGTTCTTATGAGCTGTTGTTTTGTCAGTGAAATATTATTTCATTGTTTTAAGCTTTTTGTTGACTTTGAAGTGCTTAAGTTGATATTTTTGAACATTTAATTTGTTCGATTATTGTCGAGTCGATAAAACTGTCAAACGCACAGCTGCTTCCAGCACGGCCGGAGGAGAGGTGGCCGAGCAGACGCACAACACACACAGCTCACAGGTTTGCATTTCTATATATTGCAGATGTTGCAGAAATTGAGAGTAAAGAATTCAGAGATCCAGCGCTGTCTCCTGCCCCTTATTTATACACCACAACACAACGACAGGCGTAACTCACACAAACGGGTAACATGAGGCTCAGATGCTTTGGACGTGTTCACATATACTGGACACAGAATGATGAAGATGGAGCTGCAGGAAGGAGGAAAAGAGGAAAAACACAGAAAAGATTCACAGATGTGGTGAAAAAGGACACGACAGCTTCTGTTTGTTAGTTTGGTTTTTCTTTATTTGGTAAAGATTCAGAAATAAAGAGAAGATCACATGTTTGAATATTATATTAACGTTCTGTAATTACAACAAGTTGTAAAATCTTTCCAGAGTGAGACAGAGACTGTGCAGAGACTGTAGAAGGACAGAGCAGCAGCAGAGCAGTCCAGATACACTGATGATCCTCTGTCAGATCCAGAGGGACACACAGGGCTGATGCTGGACTCTACATTGTGTCTGACAGTGGAGCTGTTCTCAGAGCAGTTCACTCTGCAGCACTGACAGTCATCTGCACTTCATTCCTCTGTCAGTCACTGCTGGATGAAGCTCTCCTCTCCACCTCCCAGTAACATGGCCCAGTCAGAGCGTCTCTACTAGAGATGGCACGATACCACTTTTTTATGTCCGATACCGATACCGATATTATAAATTTGGATATCTGCCGATACCGATATGAATCCGATATAGTGTTTTTTAATCAACAAAACTGTTTTTTAAATATCTTGCTGCATTTTGTATAAGTTCATACTCAAGTTTAAAACAACAACTACACTAAAGCTATTCTGTTATACCTGTATACATAAAAAATATTTCATAGTTCAGCAATACTGATCAATCTAATAAACTTAAACCTACACCATCCTCCCTATTCTGGTATTTTAAAGAGTACTTAGCGTAAATATTAAGCAACCTAAATAATAGGGTTCCAACTCCCAGCAACAACAAAAATAAATAAATAAAAAATAGGGAACCACCCCTCACGCTCCACCTCATGATGCTTAATCGACGTAATCAACCTTAATTTGATGCAGTGTGAAAAAAAAATGCACAGAAATCAATTATTTTTCAAGAAATATTAAATAGATTCAACATCTTTCTTCAACAAAATTGCAGACTGCACAGATGGTACCTTCCCAAAGGAAAAAGTACTATAGCTTACTAGGGTATATATATTAGACTTAATAGTCACTATATACAGTAATGGACTTCTATTCATTTTACATCAAATTAAAACTTTGGGTGTCAGATAATTATTTATTAAAAGCTAGACATTTTAAATGAGAATAAGAAAGAAAAGTATGTCTTTGTGCCCCCTTTTCCCTGTTAATGCCCTATTGGCCCCCCTGGCTAAACTTTGCTAGATCCGCCCCTGCACAGTTACCAGCCGTCAGCTGTAGAAAAAGATCCTGGTGTAGAAAGTAATATTAAATAAATTGTAACAACAGCTTATCAAGCTTAAACGTGCTGCTGTTGTTCAGCCGCTGGTTTCCTCTTTCTGGCGCAAAGTGGACCAAAAACAAACAAGTGAGGCGGACTCGCGACAGAAAAGCCGATCAGCTGATCATTTAAGCAGTTTCATGATTGAAGTAGCAGCGAGAGCGAGAGGCAGTCGCTCGTTAAGCTTAACGTGGGAATGCTTTACAAACATTCAGAGATGGACTTACACACTTGCTTTACTTCTCTCGGGGATAACTTTGTCGGAGATGAAATGCCGGGTTGCTAGCGAAGCTCCAAATGCTATCCAGACCACCGACAGGTCCCGCATGCCACAGCTGCTCTATCACGTGATGCATACTGCTCCGAGTGCTAACGTTCTGAGGTGAGTTACGGCGTGTTGCAAGTTTTGTGAGGTGCTTTCATGATATTTAATGGATCGGATTACATTTTTTATTTTTCTCCGATATCCGATCCAGTAATTTAGGTCAGTATCGGACCGATACCGATACGTAATATCGGATCGGTCCATCTCTAGTCTCTACACACAAGCTGCTGCTGCTTCAACCTCTCTGGATCATCAGGACACAGCTGCTCCTCTCTCAGCACACACACCGTCCTGTTTACCATCATCACCTCCTGCAGAGAGAAGGAGGAAGAGCAGAGGAGATAAACGAGTGTTTCCAGAGACTCTTCATCAGCTGTCAGTCAGTGATGCAGCACATCCAGTATAAAGAGCAGCAGGGACGTCAGTGCTGGGACTGTACTAGGACTCATTGTTGCTTCACTTTTTCTAATCTTTGGATTTTTATTGAAGTTGCTGAAAATGTTTTTCCCTCCTAGTTTGAGTTTGGACTTTCATTCATTAGAAGAACCTTGGTGTGTCCACTCTGAGCTCTGTAGGAACCCCAACAACAAGCCCAACAATCCAGATGGACGGTTCCAGCTGTTAACTGGAGGAATTCCATCCAAACATCTGCTCTCACTAAATTCTTCCTCACCTACAGACTGTGTTCTTCACTGCTTTAAACTTGGAAATCAATGCAGTCATTGGTCTGCGTGCTGCTTTGTTCAGAGAGCTGATTGGCTGTTGACAGTGTTTGATCAGAGCGTGTCAGCCGTTACTATGGTGACCATAAAGGTGAGAAACAGGAAGTGTTTGTGTCCAATCCTGAAGCCTGTCACCGTTCTCCTCTCACAGCTTCACTGAGAAGCTGCAGCTTTACAGGAAACACTGGATCTTTGTTTCATACTGACTGTGTTTAGTACAATACTGCTGACAGCACCACCCACTCACTCCATCACTCTACTGACCTCAGAGTCTCCAGTCTGTAGTCTGGACTCTGCTGAAGATCAGACAGCTGCTTCACATCTGGATCCTTCAGGTTGTTGAAGTTCAGGTCCAGCTGTCTCAGATGGGAGGGGTTGGACTTCAGTGCTGCTGCCAGATAATCACAGCTGATCTCTGACAAACCACAGCTGTCCAATCTGTATAAAGAATGAAAAATGTAAGTTTATTAGACAAAGTGCTTGAAATCATTCAGTGTTTCATCATCTGTTCAGAGCTGAAGAAGGTTCAGAATGTAGAAGTTTAGAAAATGGAAACTCCAAACAGCTGAAGCCAACAGGAAGCAGCTTCAAACAGGAAACTGTGCAGAGTTTCAGACTATATGTCCTGATGCAGCCAGTTGGATTTTGGAGATTTGAATCTCTGTTCTGTGACTAAGTCCTTGAATCATTTCTTCCAGTTGGTCCAACAAGACAGACTAAGTATTGGACATGTGTTGTGGCTCCATCAGGGGAGCTTCTAAATGTGATGTGATGGCCCCTCTGGGTCTGTCAGGTCACAGCACTGAAGAGAGCTCAAACTGGGCACACAGTTGTTCCAGTCTGGACCAAAGACTCTATACTGGGACTGAGGGACTGCTTTGACTGCACCCACTGGGACTTTTTAAAGGCTCATGTTCTCACTTAGATCATCGATTTCTACTGACATTTCTTTCTGGGAAAAATGGGGATTACTTTGGAAACAGGAAGTATTTTCCCCAATAAGCAGCCCTGGATTAGTAAATCACTCCAACATGTTCTCAGGCAGAAGAAGCTGTCTTGTTATGAGGGAGAGAAGAAAAAGATTGAGGCACAGAAACCTGTTGAAAGAGAGATAAAGCAGCTAAAATCAGGTGTAAAAGTAAAGCAGAGGATGAGCTGAATAAAGGACACTCAAGGCTGGCTTGGAAAGGAATGAAGTCAATACACATATATCCCCCCACACACATACACACACACACACACACACATACACACACGCGCACACTTAAAGAGTAAAAATTGGGCTGGGCTCGCATGAGCCAAGTGAGGAAACACTATAACAGGGAGCCGTCTGCACCGGGAGCCGGTCACAGACCGTAGCCTCCAGGCTGGGCACACAGCAGGAGGGAGGCAAAGGAGCCCCCCAGCCAGGCTGAGAGGACACCCAGAGACCCAGCAGCCACGGTCAATCACAGCCCCGGTGCAGAGAGCGCCCTCCGAGGAAACACTGGAGATATGACGCAATACGATATACACAGGGTAAAATGATAAAATAAATAAGAACAGGATACAATATAAATATAAATATAAATGGAGTAAGAAGATTAAAAAATGAATAAGAATAAAATCAAATCCTAAAATTCTAAATCCTAAATTAATAATAGAATAACAGGATAGAATAAATAAGCATAAAATAAATAAACGCTAAGTAAAAGCTAAATTAAAAAGGTGAATGTGATGCTGAATCAGCAGAAGACTTGGACTCATTTGATTCCAGCTTTGATATCATTGATTTCAATGAAGAGCTTTGTGATTGTAGCAAAGGGCTGGTAGCTCTGAGAGTCCCACTGATGAGGTGTTTGTGTGGAAATCTCTTAGTGGGACCAAAGAGAGAAAAAGCCCTGGTCCTGATGCTGTGGGAGGGAAATGATTGAAGTGTGCTGTGAGGAACTGACTGGGAGATTTTCACACATTTTCCAGTCCTCCTTGGAACAACAGGAAGTTCCCAGCATATGGAAACAAAGGTTAAGTGTCCTATGGCACTCAGTGATGATGGTGCTGTGGCCCCACCACCTCCACCTCTTTGTAAAGGAACTAACTGTAATCTGAAGCTTCAAATGGAACTAAGACTTCCTCCACTAGGTGGCAGTGTCTGATGAGAAAGTGTTAGTGGAGCTGGCCTGGAGTCAGAAACAGGAAGATGCAGGATTTGGGCTGAAATGGGCAAAAGTGGTTAGCACTAGTGCCTTAGAGCAAGAAGGTTGTAGGTTGAAGCTTGTTGGTCAGCTGGGCCTTTCTGTGGAGGTTGGATGTTCTCCCACAGTCCAATGAAATGCTGCTTAGGTTCATTGGTGCTTCTACATTGGCTGTAGGTGTGGATGTGAGGGAGTGCTTCTCTGTCGCTCTCTGTTGGCCCTGTGATGGACTGCTCACCTGTGCAGGTGGACCACGCCTCTTGCCCTATGACAGCTAGGGCACAGGCTGCAGCCCTGTGAGCCTAAGCTGAATAAACAGTTAGCAAAAATGATCCATAGATGGCCTGAAATCCCCCAGTTAGCAGTTTGGTAGATAGCTATGACATGCTAATCCCATCCAGCAGCTGTATTCTACCTGTAAGCTGATCCCTGCTGAGCCAAAGCACTTTTTCATATACAAATTACAACCTTTAATAGAAACCTATTGGTCAGCATCTTATTAGCCTGCTGTTAGCTTCATTCCACAGAAAACTGAGAGAAACTAACAGAGTTGATAAAGAATAAAGAGAAATGTGCTGATTTAAAGCCTTTGAAGTGCTTCAGATGATCTCTGTCCACTTCTGTCCACTCATTCATTCATGTAAGCTTTCTAATGCAGCTTTGATCTTCACAGTCTGCTTGATGAAACTCATTCTAACCCTGAATGTCAGAGTGTTCCTCCTTCTCTTTCCCATCATTCATGCTGGCAGTGGAGGAGATTTGGATGTTGGACTGTGTTTTGGATGATGTGTGTATGTTTGTGTTGGACTGCTGTCTGTAAAGCAAACGCACATTTTGCTTTGGATTTCAGTGTCAGACAGACTTTAAGGTGCAATGAAGAGTTTGAGAGTTTCACAGTGAATTTTCCAGTGGAGGATTTTTCTTCTTCTTTGAAGGTTTGAAATGTGAACATTGTTCTGCTGCAGTCAATGGACTAAACCAGAGAAGAAGAAAACAGACTTTACCATGAAGATCCTCAGTGTGGATCAGTATAATATCAGCCTGATGTCTGCAGTTTAGTGTCAGCACAACTTTCACATCATATTCATCTCAGCACAACTAAAACATGCTGACTGACCCCAGAGTTTCAAGTTTACATCCTGGACTCTCCAGGAAACCACACAGATGCTTCACTCCTGGATCCTGCAGCTTGTTGTTGTTGAACAGGTCCAGCTCTCTCAGATGGGAGGGGTTGGACTTCAGTGCTGCTGCCAGATAATCACAGCTGATCTCTGACAAACCACAGCTCCACAAACTGTATAAAGAATGAAAGATGTAAGTTTATTAGACAAAGTGCTTGAAATCATTCAGTGTTTCATCATCTGTTCAGAGCTGAAGAAGGTTCAGAATGTAGAAGTTTAGAAAATGGAAACTCCAAACAGCTGAAGCCAACAGGAAGCAGCTTCAAACAAACACAACAAGAGAAAAAACTCTGAATGTTTCACATTAAAGTCGTACATTTCTCATAAAAACAGGACAAAGACTTGAAAAAGTCGTGTTTTTCCTTCCAGGAACCACATGGCTTCACTTTTAAAGGTGAAGTGTGACAGAAATGGACATATTTGAAGTCCAACACCTTTTTCCAGTCACATTATTAAAGCAGACAAACTGATGATGACATCTCTGGGGTCTGATTAATAGAAAAAAAATGTCTTTGAGACCTTTTGTAACTGACAAACTCTTCATCTGCTAACAACACTGAGTTGAATCTCCATGGCTGATAGTTGGAGCAGGCATCAGGAATACACATTGAAAAAACAAGAGGAGAAATCACCAGAGTCTTATTCAATTCAATTCAATTCAATTCAATTTTATTTATATAGCGCCAAATCACAACAAAAGTCGCCTCAAGGCGCTTCATAGATACAGAGAAAAACCCAACAATCATATGACCCCCTATGAGCAAGCACTTTGGCGACAGTGGGAAGGAAAAACTCCCTTTTAACAGGAAGAAACCTCCGGCAGAACCAGGCTCAGGGAGGGGCGGCCATCTGCTGCGACCGGTTGGGGTGAGAGAAGGAAGACAGGATAAAGACATGCTGTGGAAGAGAGACAGAGGTTAATAACAGATATGATTCAATGCAGAGAGGTCTATTAATACATAGTGAGTGAGAAAGGTGACTGGAAAGGAAAAACTCAATGCATCATGGGAATCCCCCGGCAGCCTACATCTATTGCAGCATAACAAAGGGAGGATTCAGGGTCACCTGGTCCAGCCCTAACTATATGCTTTAGAAAAAAGGAAAGTTTTAAGCCTAATCTTAAAAGTAGAGATAGTGTCTGTCTCCCGAATCCAAACTGGAAGCTGGTTCCACAGAAGAGGGGCCTGAAAACTTATAATCACATTCTGTAACTAAAGGGAGACGTTTTTCTATACAAATATATGTTTTATGGACATTAGAAAAAAAGAGTATTGACGTGAAGCAGGATTATGAAATCTCCATACATCAGCCAGCCCATAATTATCAAGAAAGCTCTGAATGACGCATGCTGAGTTTGGACTAAGTGTACTTTTGTGTGAACTGTGGTCCATAGCAGATAATGAGCAGTTTAGGTCTCCCTCAAAGATGATATTGTGTGATGACATATTGGGGAGCCGCGCAAAGACATTAGTGAAAAATCTGTGATCGTCCCAATTAGAGGCGTAGATATTTGCTAAGATCAAAGGAAAACCATAAACTATATTTTCTGCACTTAAAATCCTGTAATTTTCTCATAAATCGACAGTGCGCCTTATGGATGAATTCTGGTTGTGCTTACTGACCTCGAACCGATTTTATGTGCTACACGGCGCTCAGAAACCTTTCAAAAGATGTTTTGGTACGACTTTGCTCAGCTACGAGGCCGCACCGCTTGATGGATTGTTGGAGCATTACAGCTACGAGGAGCCTCGCGGAGTGATACGTACTCTGCTTCAACGTAATATTACTGTATTGAGTGTGTATAAGGACCATAAATGGCACCTGTAAGAGACACGGTTACAAAGAGGGTTTCAAACTCCAGGCTGTCAGTCACGCAGTAGAACCTGGGAACAGAGCAGCTGCTTGTTATTATGCTCAGCGTCTGTTTACATTTTGACTGCACGATTGTGAGCTGTTTGTTATGCACAAAAACAACATTGTTTTCTTTTATTTATGGAGCATTATTATTTAATAAATGCTGATCATTTATTCCTGAGTAATTGTTTCATGTACATCTACGCTGTATGTTAATAAATGTGCCTGTGTGAGATTTGGGACACAGCTTTGACTAAGAACTCTCTTTTTGTTCGAACTTTCTGGCTTTAAAAATATCGAGATATATATCGTATATCACCATCCAGCTAAAGAATATCGAGATATGAACTTTGGGTCATATCGCCCAGTCGTAATATTGCAATAGGTTGTCCGTTAAACTCAAGCGGGGCTTGGGCCCTGGCACGGCGTAGCCACACAATCCTGGTAGTAGTGACGCTCGGCTATGACGGCGTGCGGGTTACCAGCTGGCTTTCTCAGGATAGGGCTCCTGTGTGAGCGGTCGACAATAACGTCTTTATCCATACCCAGCACTTCACGTAGTAGCACGGATACGGCCGTGGAGGAGCTCGAGTCCAGGCCCTCTGGGATCCCTATGATGTGGATGTTAGCTCTCCGCTTCCTGCCTTCATCACATTTATCCTTCAGGTCAGACAGCTCCTCCTTCATACTCTCTACTGTAGACTGCAGGGTGGTCACCTCATCGCTCCACATTGACAGCCCATCCTCAGCTTCTTTCACTGTAACCTTTACTCCGTCAACTTCGCCGCACGTCGCCGCCATGCTGTTAGCGATCTCATTTCTCAGTCCTTGCACGTCAGCCCTTATATTGTCAAAATCTTCTTTCAATGCATTTCTGAGTTCTTCTTTTAACAGCGTACTAATGTCCTCTTTAATGGATTGAAGAAGCTCCAGTTTTAGAGCAGTAGGATCCACATCACGCGCGTCTGTTGAGTCTGCTCTTCAGCGGCCGTAGAGCTGGACGCTGCCCTTTGGCCATCATCGATACTCTCGCCCGAGATCGCACCGGGGCTAAAATATTCACCTGCTCAGCTGTTTTTGATCAGTTTGAGCCTGTGTGGTTTGATCAGGTGGAGGAACGATGTGATGCTATAAAGACATCATCTTGTCCAAATGAAGTTGTTCCAACACGTGTTTAAAAAGATTTTAAAGGTTGTCGGTTCCGACATCTTAGCGATTTTTAACAGCAGTCTTAGTTCAGGTGTTGTACAGCCTGTTTGAAACATGCTGTTGTACAGCCTGTACTAAAAACCTGATCTGGATCCTCTGTCCGCTCAAATTTCAGGCCTATTTCAAAGCTTCCCTTCCTGCCGAAGATTTTGTAAAAGATTATATTTGTTCAGCTGCAATCTGTTGTAAAGGTTTCAGTCTGGTTTTAAAGCTCTTCACAGCACTGAAACTGCACTTTGAAAAGTTCTTAATGATCTTTTATCAGCCACTGATCAGGAGACTCCGCTGTGCTTTTGGATCTGACCGCTGCCTTGACCACAGCATCTTGACCTCACCATTGGAGCATGGCGGCATCAAGGGCGCTCTATTAGACTGGTTCAGCTCTTTTATTAAATCGCATTATTACATTTGGGGCTTATATTTGACGGCAATTTGAAAAACAGCTGAGCTCAGTTGTACAGCGGTCTTTCTTCAAACTGAGGCTTTTATCTAAGGTGAGATCATTTCTATCTTTTAAAAACCTTGAACGGGCGATCCACGTTTTCATGACGCCCCAGCTGGATTATTGTAACTCCTTATATGTTGGAGTTAGTGGGACCTGCCTGGCAAGACTGCAGCTGGTCCAGAAAGCTGCAGCTCGTCTTCTGACACAAGCTCAAAGACATTTATCGTCCCAACAACCACATATACGCTGGTCCCTCGCTGTAACACAGTTCACCTTTGGCGGCCTCGCTGTTTCGCTGATCTTTTTTGTGCAATTTTGCATGTTTTTGTTTTGTACAGCGCGTTGTGTTCTGCGTCCTGATTGGCTGTAGACCATCGTCAGTCAATCTCGTGCCGTGTCTCCTGTACAGTACAGAATGTGTTCAAATTTACAGCAGTGTGACTCTGCAGTGCTGCACTGTATGTTTGTACGTTTTGTCCCAACAAACAACAATGATGACGAGACGTTTTGCACCTGTGGTAGCAGCCAAAGGCAGAGGAAGATGCTGACCATCATAGTTTCAACAAGGAGGCAAAAAGGTTGTAACTGTCCACAACAAGAACATCGTAAGGATGGAGTCAGCTTTGGCTTTGTGGCTCAGTGACCGCAGGAAAAAGAACATCGTGCTGGACACCAACATTATCTGCAGAAAAACTCAAAAGCTTTATGAAACTTTACCTGACAGCGAGGAGCCCAGGCCATGGACGAGTGCTCCTCACACAGAACCAAGCTCATTTAATGCCAGCAAAGGCTGATTTGACACGTTTCAGAAACACTTTGCTTTCACTCTTTAATAATGAACTTATTTTTCTATGAAGGTTTGAACTTTGTTTAAACAAGAGAGAAAAGTGTGAAAATGTTCATGCCTGTCTGAGAAAAGTGTAGAAAGTGTGCAGTGAGGGTTTAACTGCCTTAAAACTTCTATAATACTTGTAAAACATAAAGCTGCTACTTCATTCTGAGACTTATTTTTAGAACGTAACTCGATAAACGAGCGACCGCAGTACTGTATTGTGTTTATTTTGAAAACTCTCAACAGGATCTTCAGATTTATTTTGAAAGCTTTATCTGGAAAACACAAACACATAAGCAGGAAACAAAGAGCGTGATATGAAACGATAGACGTTTTCATATGGTCATCATATATACATCGTTCTATCGAACAGCCCCAGCTCCTGCTGTCAGTCTCTGTAAATCTGCTCTGAAAACACATTTGTATTCACTGGCTTTTAATACAGCATGAGAGTTATTTGATATTTGATGTGTGATATTAATATTAGGAGTTATTTTAATCGTTATTTTGGATTCTTGTACAGCACTGTGGTCAACGCTGCTGCTGTAATTAATGTGCTATAAACACATAAACAATCTGCAGTTAAACATCCAAAACTAAAGATGTGATCGCTGCCTTTAGAAAATGTGCTGATGCACAAGATATCAGCTCCATTAAGGTGGAATGTGGCCGTGTTAGAAACATGTTGGAAGAAGTTTGAAGCTGAAACTGTGAAGCTGAGAGTGAAAGAGCTCCAGCGTCTGTCACAGGAAACTTTCTTATTTCCACACTGATGAAAGCATCAAGCTTTGATTTCCTGCTGCTTTTATTGAGTCACACTGTGAAACTGAGCCACAGCTGAACCAGCATCCCTGTACAGCAGACACTTACAGCGCTTGGCTGCTTCCATTGGACCCTCTGCACAGAGCTTCAGTTTCCTCTTCTGGTCCCAAAGTGCAGAACAACAAGGTTTCAAACAGCTTCGTTCCAGCAGCATCAGCCACAGACATGCATAGAGAATCCTTTGGTTGTGTTGTGTGTTTGCATATCTGCTGTCTGTGTTGCTTTGTGAGGATGGATCATCTCCTGCAGCTCCAGATAAACAAGCTGCACCTGAACCTGGTAGCTTCACTTAGAAGACACTTGTGACGGGAACGTGTGAGAAGTTTTGTGCAGACAAGTTTGGATTTAGAGTGTGGGACGAGCTCTCCACAGTCTTTGTGGAGATCCACATTCTGCATACTGCCTGTGAGAAGCTGCAGACATTTGTCCTCCAAATCCACTGAGCAGCTGCTCGTGGTGGTATTAGCTTCATGTGTGCGTGTTAGCATGAAGCCTCGGTCACACTCTGCTGTGGACACGGTCACGGACAGCTGGACGCCTGATGGACGAGTCGTCCTTCCTGTTAAACTTCTTTGAGCATGAGAAGAGCATGAGAAGCTCAGTGGACACTGTTCAGTGTTTTAACTCTCGCTTTCTGATGGGTTTAGATTTTATTATTGTCATTTGTATTAGGAAATATTTAACCATATATTCTTAGAGGTGTATAATCAATTGTGTAGTGATAGGATGTGTGATCTTTAGCAGGCTGCAGGGGCTTGGTGTGTATTCCACACTAGAATGCACACCCACATCCTGGGAGCACGAGAGAGGTCGTACCTTCTCTTATTGTTTTATGGTAGGATTAACGTAGCTACGTCTGTTCTAGTCTAAGTGCTTTTTGTTTAGATGAACTGCTGGACTTCCTCACCATGTTATCTAGGGTGAACCATCTAGGGTGAAGGGGGGTCTACCCTCTTCCTGACCAAGGATGTTATATGACCCTTTGATCAGCAGTACCACACACACACACACACACACACACACACACACACACACACACACACACACACACACACACACACACACACACACACACACACACAGTATTCTTTGTTCACATGTATACCTATGTGAGATGCTATATGTTAATGACCCTATGCATATTCATGTAACCACAATAAAAGGAGTGCTATGGGGAGCCTGGCTGAGAGTCTGATGGTGGTCAAGTGGTGGAACGACGCTTGGCTCCAGCCAGGTCTCCCTCATGCATGAGTAAACCAGAGAACTTTGGTGCCTTGTGTCTTGCTTTTTGCTGCGTAGCAGATTGTCCTTAACGTTCCAGTGGATAGGTTCAAACTACAAACCTATCATTAATTGGTCCTTCGAGAGCCGGATCCCTGGAGTCGACATTCACCGAGGGGAAAAGAGACACGCCGACAGACTGACGTCAGCCAGGACTTATAGAGGTCCTGCAGCAAAGTCCCGAGGCGTGAGAATTCGTCATCGAGCCGGTGGATTAGCCGTCTGTTTTTTCTCCTCGATGGATGACGATTGACGGGATTCGGGACTGATGCTACTCGCAATAAGCAACACCAAGTAGGTATGTGAAAAATCTAAGCCACTGTGTGAGGCTGAGTTGTAAAGTCTTTATCACTGTGTGCGATAAAGCGTGTAGTCACTGTGTGCGACTATTCTTTGCCGCTGTGTGCAGCAAAGCGCGCATCCACTGTGTGAGGTTGCGTTGAAAGTCTTTATCACTGTGTGCGATAAAGCGCGTGATCACTGCTATGTAAGTCTTTGCCACTGTGTGCGACAAAGCACGCAGTCACTGTGTGAGACTGCGTTGAGACAATAGGCCTAATTTTTGTTGTTTGTGTGTGAGGATATTTTTTGTTGTTGTTGTTGTTGTGTGAGTGTGTGCGGAGCAGAACACGTGGTCTGTGACGTCGGCAGCTGTTGTTGTTATTATGGGTTCCCAAGCAACCAAGAGTGTGTCAGAGGGTGACGAGAAGTTTATGGTGAAATTCGCTCCCGGTAGCGCAAAGTATTTAGGACATTGGCGCAAGAAATATGATTTTGAAGGTAAATTGGTTGTAGGACAATGTCAAATGTTAGTAGACCAGTTGACAGTGAAAGCAGCTTGTGCGACAGGGAAATTGAAACAGGAGAGAGAGTTACAAGTGGCGTCCGCTAAATTGTGGTTAGAACAGGCGCAGAAGAGACAGGAGGCAGTGACTATATATACTGACAGTCAGTATGCATATGCTACACTTCATTTCTTTGCCGCTCAGTGGTCAAGACGAGGCATGACAACATCAACAGGTAAACCTGTGGAGCATGCGACATTGTTGCAGGCCCTGTTGAAAGCAGTCTTACTGCCTAGTAAAGTTGCGGTTTGTAAATGTGCAGCACACACACGTGGCACTGACCCCATTGTACTAGGCAACGCCTTTGCAGATAAAATTGCAAAGGAAGCGGCCCTTGGAACACATGGGGTTCATGTTCTGGCGTCACAGGAGCAAACTACGCCCATCACACATGATGTGTTAGCAGACATGCAGTCACACTCACCTCCAGCTGAGAAGCAGCTGTGGCTCACTAAAGGAGCAAGCCTGCGAGGTGATGTCTACTATCTTTGTGATAAACCTATATTGCCTAAGAACCTATATAGGACTGCTGCAAGTTTGAGCCACGGGCTCTGCCATGTCTCGACAGCTGGGATGGTGGCAGCAGTCGAACGGCAGTTTTTCACACTGGGATTCAATGCTTATTCAAAACATTTTTGTAAAGCATGTTTAATATGTTGTAAACATAATGCTCAGGGAAACCTCAGACCTAGGAGAGGAAAGTTTCCCAGACCCAGCTACCCATTTGAAGTAATCCATATGGATTTCATTGAGTTGTCTAACTGTAACACCTACAGGTACTGCCTGGTGATTGTGTGCCCGTTCTCAAAGTGGGTAGAAGTTGTCCCCACTAAGAAAGCAGATGCTATTTCAGTGGCTAAAGTGATATGCAAAAATGTGATCCCAGAGCATGGGATCCCCCAGACTATTTACAGTGACAATGGTCCTCATTTTGTGAATGAAGTAATTGAGAAAATGTCACAACATCTGGGGATAACGCTGAAAAACCATTGCTCATATCACCCACAAAGTGCAGGGCTGGTTGAAAGGACTAATGGCACAGTAAAGCTGAGACTCAGGAAAACAATGGAGGAAACAGGCAGAACATGGGTAGACTGCATTGAGCTAGTGAAAATGTATATGAGAATCACGCCAACTGATAATGGCCTAACGCCTTTTGAAATAATATATGGCAGGCCATTTAGAGTTCCAGTGTTTTGTAATGATAATGATAAAGCAGAAGAAGAAAACACACTAGCAGACTGGATGATTAAAATGCTGAAAAGCAAAGAAGTCATGAGTGCAAATAATCTGCCAGATGATTCTGTTTCTGTACAGGAAGAACGTCTGAAGCCAGGGGACTGGGTACTGATAAAGGTCATAAAGAGGAAGTGCTGGTCGAAGCCACGGTGGGACGGACCATACCAGGCTCTGCTGACAACACCAACTGCTGTGAAGATTGCAGAACGACCCACCTGGATACACCAAAGCCACTGCAAAAAGGTGACACACATCCAGGCCAGCTCGGAGTAAGTGGCAGGAAGACCGGGTACAAAGGGGGGGAAAGCCTCTAGGGCCCTTCGTCTCAATCCGGTGAAGAAACCAACTGAGCCACAGGTACTCATCAGAATGGCTGGTAAAGTGTTGTCTACCCTGCTGGGTGTAATGGCTTTGATGTCATCATGGTCAGCTGTGGAGACCCTGTATGTCCAAGGAAACCACACCCAATACCCTCATGGCTATTCTACAAACTTTTGGTGGCAGTTTATGAATACAACTGCTCACTTGAACAATAGGACGGACTGCTATGTGTGTGCTCATATGCCGTTATCCGCATATACATCTGGACTGTGGCCGTACAGCATACCAGAGGACAGGAGTTGGTGTCTGTTGGGCTTAGCAACTCATCCTGGCAACAGAGTCCTCTGGTCCCAGGCCAACTATAGTACACCTCTGAACATCACCTGGAGTAAGTCGCCACTTATAGATGTGAATTGTTCTGAGCAAACTGACTTATTGGCCTGGCCTCAAGTGTCAGACCCACTGCCAGACATAATATTGCTGAACAAGCTGAATACAGCTCAACTGCCGTTGTGTGTGATGAACAATGGATCACTGTCAGTGGGGGAGCTGCCGCTTCGTTTATGTGGATACATATACACCTACTGCCCTCCAGAGAATGAGAGCAGGTGTATGAAATGCTTGACCAGTGCAAAGTGAGCTGAGAACTTGACATTAAGGAGGACTGAATGCAAGTCCAACCGGGCTTACAGGATACCAGTAAAAGCAAAGAGTCAGAAGTGGACAGGATGTGCAAGGATGGTGCCGAGCAGTAAAGGAACAAGAGTTTTGGCTGATTGGTATTTCTTGTGTGGACATAAAGCCTATCTATCACTCCCTGAGGGATGGGGAGGATTGTGTGCCGTGGTGAAGTTATCGGATCATGTCTTCTTCATGGACAGAGTTGAACATCACCCTAGCAACCGACGGAAGCGTGAGGTGAATATAGCCTCACCTAACTCTTTTGGAGTGACAGTAGACACTGGAGTGCCACGAGAATTCCGCATTTGGAGTGGAGGAGCTAAATTCTTCCAAAGTTTGATCCCAAACATCGGAGTTGCAGAGGTGCGGGATCATGTGGAGATCAACCGATATGCCTTACTGCGACACATTAATCTCACTAAGACTCTGGGAACAGCCTTAGCGGAGGAGCAAAAGGCCATCAGAACGATGGTACTGCAGAACAGGCTGACCCTAGACTTGATAACAGCATCACAAGGAGGAGTGTGTAAGCTGATTGGAGAGACATGTTGTACGTTTATTCCGGATGGATATACGACTGGAGGAGACATCTATGAGGCACTGCAGAACTTAACTGCTCTGCAGAAATATGTGGCGGACCACACATCAGGAGGAGACACGTCACAAGGCTGGATAGCCTGGTTGACATCTGGACCATGGTGGAATATGTTTCTAAAGTTTTTGACTCCCATTCTTACATTATTGGCTTTGCTTTGCTTGTTTACAGGTTGCATTTTGCCATGTGTAAGATCGATGGTGAATAAAATGATTGCTAACACCTTTACCAATTTCATACTGTTGCAGCAGAGTGACATGGATGCTAAGGCTAATATGTGTGTATGAAATGAAGCCTGCACTGAAAATGTTGACAAGTGGTGTAGAGCTGAAGATATATATATGCCGTTAAGCCTTAAAAAATGACAATACAGGGTGGTGATGATGGGTTTAGATTTTATTATTGTCATTTGTATTAGGAAATATTTAACCATATATTCTTAGAGGTGTATAATCAATTGTGTAGTGATAGGATGTGTGATCTTTAGCAGGCTGCAGGGGCTTGGTGTGTATTCCACACTGGAATGCACACCCACATCCTGGGAGCACGAGAGAGGTCGTACCTTCTCTTATTGTTTTATGGCAGGATTAACGTAGCTACGTCTGTTCTAGTCTAAGTGCTTTTTGTTTAGATGAACTGCTGGACTTCCTCACCATGTTATCTAGGGTGAACCATCTAGGGTGAAGGGGGGTCTACCCTCTTCCTGACCAAGGATGTTATATGACCCTTTGATCAGCAGTACCACACACACACACACACACACACACACACACACACACACACACACACACACACACACACACACACACACACACACAGTATTCTTTGTTCACATGTATACCTATGTGAGATGCTATATGTTAATGACCCTATGCATATTCATGTAACCACAATAAAAGGAGTGCTATGGGGAGCCTGGCTGAGAGTCTGATGGTGGTCAAGTGGTGGAACGACGCTTGGCTCCAGCCAGGTCTCCCTCATGCATGAGTAAACCAGAGAACTTTGGTGCCTTGTGTCTTGCTTTTTGCTGCGTAGCAGATTGTCCTTAACGTTCCAGTGGATAGGTTCAAACTACAAACCTATCGCTTTCACTTCAGCTTCACCAACAACAGCACAAGCAGAGCAGCCCACTGCCTGCATGGCTGGGACAGCGCCCCCTGGTGACTGTAAACCACTACAACATGTAGACGGCCGTCTGCAGGCTGGATGTAGCACCACCGCAGAGACGTGCTGCAGCTCTGTTTAGTTACCCAGCTGACAGCAGAGGCTGTAGTTTACTGTTACCAACATGGAAAACTGAAGCTTCACCAGCTGGAGCTACAGAGCTGGAGAACAAAGGAGACTGAGAGGCCAGAATGATGTGGGAGGAAACATCAAGAGCCTGTTTGAAAGGAGACACATGTGGATGCTGTGCCAGTCTGTGGTCTGTCAGAAGTCAGCTGAGTCACACTGCAAGAAGCTGCAGAATCTCAGAGGAGGAGATTTGGAAGTGTTTGTGGGACAAACTGGACTCAAAGAAAGAAGATGTTTGTGAAGTCTTTGGTGGAGGTGAGCAGTGTGAAGCAGAACACATGGAGATGAATCAGGAGGTCAGCATCAGTGTCTCCTTGTGGTGGACGGTAAAAGAATCAGAGCCAACGCTCCCGTCCACCCTCAGCATGAAGCAGTGCTGTTTCTGAAACAGGAGGACAAGTCCACAGAAGACAGAGGAAGCAAAGATGAGGGTGGGACAGGACAGCAGGACTTCCTTCACACCTGCAGCTCCATCACACTGCTGTAGGTCCTCTTCATCACACATGTACCTGCAGCCTGTCTTCAAGTCCAGGAGTCACCTCCACACAGTGTAGAAGCCTCCTGTGCAGACCATGGAGTCCAGCCTCTGTCAGGGAAGTCGGCACTAAAGTCTGAAAGACTTCAATCTGTCTCTGCTCCACCCGAGAAAGACCAGCACCGTACTTGTTGTGCATTCAAGGAGGGAACATCAGCGCTGCATCGTGGGAACAACACCGCAGGAACAAAGACACAGCACGGCCGATGAAGGACGAGGACAAAGGAAAGGTGAGTGAGAAGACCCTGGTGGTGTGGACGGACCTGCAGGGGCTCCAAGACTGAGGAGCAGAGACGTCCATGTACCAGCTGAGGATGCTGCAGTGATCCAGGGAGCTCGGTCCAATCTGAGGCCGTGTGAACTACGTGGACCACAGTTTCTTCACAGACTTCAGCCACGTGAACATCTGGAGATCCAACAGTGCACGAGCTGTGAGCCATCAGCTGTTTCTCTCATCAGCTGCTGTAATGAGAGCTGCTGGAATCATCTCGAGCAGCAGGAAATCACTGATGTTGTTTCTAAACAAAGATATGGGACTGAGCTCCGCTGAGCTCCTTCTACTTTCATCCAGATAGAAACTGCTACAGTCTGCTGATTATTGCTTTGCCTCCATCACACGAGCTCTTTATCCTGTTCTTCACTCTCATTGGTTCTTTGTCTGCTTGTTTTTACAACAGTAGTCTTCTGATTGGTCAAAGAAGACAATCAGCTGTGACTAAATGTAGCTCCTACAGCAGTGATGGGAATAACTACTGAAGCTAATCCAGTATCAAAGCTCAGGAATCAGCAGCTCCCACCTCGTTTTCTTTCAACAACTATTTTTAGCTGCTGTGTTTTTGTGTTTCTGCAGACCTCAGACATCCTGCTGCTCTGGACAACTTTTTCATTCTTTTTTATCATTATTTTGCTTTTCTTTTATTATTATGTTATATGTATTAATATGTGAAACACTTATTCTTTGTGTTTTTGCTTTGCTCCTGTCAAACTGCTTTAATAAAATCTGCTGCAGTCTAAACTGTGGACGTTCCCTTTTTAACCCTTTGTGAAACAATAAAGGTTTAAATCTGAGTATTCATCTATGTTAGTGTTTAATGGGTCTAATAGGTTGCTTTGGCCTTTCCCAGTAATATCTTCCCTTGCAGTCTGTGGTCCAGGCTTCTAAAACCATCCCAGGTTAACAAGAACTACAATCTAGAGGAGAGCTGCCATAACAGGTGTGACTGATGAGATCTGACCTGCAAGGTTACTCAGGTTTGTTTGTATCAGGACAAGCAGGGAAGCCGCCTGGACGTCAAAGTAGTTAGAGCTGGGCGAGTGTCCTCACCCACATCGGCTTCACAACTCTGCATCATCTACTGAGTAAGACTCAGAGCATCAGAGATTAGAAGGTCTACAAAGAGCTGAACCAGACTTCCTGTATAAAGGTTTTAGTTCCACAGATCGACAGTGTCAGCACAACTAAAACGTGGAGACTGACCTCAGAGTTTCAATTTGATGTTGTGGATTCTCCAGAAGAACACACAGCTGCTTCACTCCTGAATCCTGCAGCTTGTTGGAGCTCAAGTCCACCTCTCTGGGATACGAAGGGTTGAGCTTCAGCACTGCTTCCAGATAATCACAGCTGATCTCTGACAAATCACAGCCCCTCAATCTGTATAGAGAATGAAAGATGTAAGTTTATTAGACAAAGTGCTTGAAATCATTCAGTGTTTCATCATCTGTTCAGAGCTGAAGAAGGTTCAGAATGTAGAAGTTTAGAAAATGGAAACTCCAAACAGCTGAAGCCAACAGGAAGCAGCTTCAAACAAACACAACAAGAGAAAAAACTCTGAATGTTTCACATTAAAGTCGAACATTTCTAACAAGAGTGTTTTAAAGACAGCGTCACTGATGATCATCTTCTGCCCAGTAAAACTTTGGGTTTCCTCATGTGAGTGTTAATGATGCACAAAGACTGTGAGTGCAAAGAGGGAGCGAGGAGGATGACAGAGAGATGGTACAGGAGCATCAAGAACATTAAAGTCTGGCGATTAAATGCCTCACTCCTAAATGATTGGCAGTTTTTTGAGTTCATACATACTGAACTAAATACTTACTTGCAGTTGAACACAACTCCAGAGATATCGCCTTTAACTCTCTGGGATTGCGCCAAGGCATACATTAGAGGTCGCATAATATCATTTGCAAGTGCCGGGAAAAAAAGAAAAGAGGCTAGGCGGTGTGAATTGGAGGCCAAAATAAAACACCTAGAGCAACAACACAAAAAAGCACAGACAGCCAATTTGCTTTCCGATCTTAAAATGTTACATAGTGAGCTTAATAGTTTAATGAATGTGAAAATTGAGGGCAATTTAAGATTCACTAAACAAATGTACTATGAACAGGGTAGTAGGGCTAGTAGATTGCTGGCAATAAGACTCAGGAAACAGCAAACTTGTAATATGGTCCAAAAGTTGAAGTCAGATCAAACCCTAATTACTAAACCAAATCAAATTGCAAGTTGTTTTGCCAATTTTTTCGAGTCATTATATAAAAATTCAGATACATGTAAAGATAACAATAGACTATCTGATTTGTTAGAAAAGATCAATTTAAAAACACTGTCAGAGTCTGTAGCAAAGGAGTTCGATGAACAAGAAATTTTACAGGTGATTTCAAACCTTAACACTTAAAAGGCTTAGCACTTAAAAAACTTAAGGACAAAGTCGCACCCTTATTACTGAAAGCTTACCACTGCGCTCTGGAGACTGGGACTATGAATTGAATTGAATTGAATGAATGCTTTATTGGCCATATGCAGGTTGCCCCCCCCGACTTACACACACAACAAAGACATCACATGGGAATACAGTCGGAGATCGGCAGCGTTACAGAAAAAAAAACAAAAACTGAAAAGTACACAACAATGGGAAAAGTACATGAGGAAAAAAAGAGACCTCTTCTCACGCTGGGCACCTATGGGAGGACAGCATGAGAACAGGAAACAAAAAAAATTCCTCTGCACAGAGAGCACATAAATGTCCACATTACAACATTGGGGCACGTGACAAGCCACCGGGGTTGGGTAGGGGGTGAGGAGTAATACGAAGGAACACAGCAGTCGTCCTACACAGCGCTACCATTCCAGCGTGGCACACGGACCCGCCGTCTTCCCCCACAGGAAAGAAGCATCGAAGGCGTTTGGAAAGGGAGGGGGATTAGTGCGTGCTTATCAGTGTAAGTGTATGTGTGTGCGCGTCGTCCTGGAACGATGCTACAGTTGTTGTAATCCATAAAGAGGGCAAGGACCCCACAAACTGTCAATCATACAGGCCAATCTCATTACTTAATACTGATTTGCGCATTCTCACCACGATTTTAGCCAAAAGAGTTAGTAAAATTATTACACAGGTTATAAATCCAGATCAAACGGGGTTCATTGCAGGAAGGCACTATTGTCACGGCTGGCGGAGGGAGCCGTGTGGTGTGGAGGAAAAGGAGGACCCAAGATGCAGCGAACTGATGACAGAGTGATGTTTATTTACAAGGTGGTGGTGGTGGCAAAAACAGGCAACTCAACATGAGCAATTACAAACCTAAACTGGGAGAAACTAAAGACAAACCTGAGACCATACAAAAGGGGTGCGGGGCAGAGAGACGCAGAGACAGGAACGAAACACCATAGAATGCAGAGCTACACGGAGGAACGCAGTGATACATGGATGAACGCAGACGAGCCGACGAGGAGCACAGGCAGACACCAACTATAAATACACACACCAGGTAATGAGGAAATGGCACACAGGAGGGGACACAGCTGGAACTTAATGGGCATAACGAGACACAGACCTACAAAGTAAAACAGGAAATCTAGAACCCGAACCGGACACAAGGGGGGAGGACACAGAATAACTAGAACAGAGGGAAATAGTCACAAAACACAAAACGCTGGGTCAACGACCCAGGACCATGACAACTATGGCACTATATTGCCTTCCTGCAATATAGTGCCATATTGACAAAACATTGGCAATGGATATAGGAGGAAACATTTCACTAACATTCAAGGAGCGATGTGGCTTTAAATGGCCAAACGAAGGTATCAAGTATTTAGGAATTCAAATTCCTCACTCATTATCAGACTTGTTTAAAGTAAATTATGAAGTTATAGTTGCAAAAATAAAAAAAGACTTAGAGAGATGGACAGTCCTGCCTCTGTCTTTCTTGGGTCGGATCGAGAGTATACGTATGAATGTATTGCCAAGACTTCTAGACCTTTTTCAAATGCTGCCTATAAACATTCCCAACTCTACATTTGATAATTTAGATAAACTTTTTTCCAAATTTATATGGCAAAGCAAACGCCCAAGGATCAAGTTCCAAACATTAAAACTGTCAAAGCTGCAGGGGGGATTGGCTGTTCCAAACCTGAAATATTATTTCTGGGCAGCTCAGATGAGACCCCTGACTGTATGGGTGCGGGATTTGTCTTAAACTCAGTGGCTAAACATTGAGAAGACAATGTGCGAAAGATCATTGGAATCCCTGCTTTGTTCTAACATTTCAATTAAAAATGTGCATATGGGGGAACGGACGAGGGTCACACTAAAGATTTGGCGTAGAATCAAACAATCATTTGGTCTTCCAAAAGAAATTTCAATGTTATCAAGGCTCTCCTCCCTGCAGGGTTTTTCTCCTATTGTGGAAGACTCTGGCTTCAGAGCATGGTCAAATAGCGGGCTTCATAAACTTTGTCATGTTGTGAGGAATGGGCACCTGAGCTCATTTGAACAGTTGAGGTCAGTTTCGGCTTCCTTCTTCTGACTTTTTTAGATTTCTGCAGCTAAGAAGCTTTTTGACAAAACATAAAGAATGGAGGCAAGTTTTGGAGCCCTCACCCATTGAGGAAATATTTCTAAAAACATTTCAAAGTAATTCCTCCCCAAAATTAATCAGTCATTTTTATAACGCATTTATGAGTTTCAATACAAATGCAACTTTGGATATTAAGGCAAGGTGGGAAGCTGAGACTGGCACTCAAATCTCAGAGGACACCTGGGAAGAGGTGTTCGGTAAAGCCCATCTGGTGACTAATTCTGGGCTGTGGAGAGAATTTAAATGGAAGGTGGTCATGAGATATTTTAGAACCCCAGAGATAATTGCCAAAATGAAGCCTACAAATCCTGACACCTGCTGGCGAAATTGTGGTACTTCTTAGGAACCCACTCACATATATTCTGGTCATGCCCAAAAATCTGCTCACTTTGGAATGACATATTTAAAGTTCTCAGTACAGTTTTCCAACAACCATTAACAAAGACCAACAGTTAGTCATTTTAGGAGTCTTACCAAAGGGTTTTGCGGGAAACAATAAAAAGTATCTCTTAAGAATCTTACAGCAGCACTAAAGTGTATCACTATTAAATGGCTGAATCTTGACCCACCTTCATACAAAATGTGGATCAATAAAGCAAGAGAAATTTACCAGATGGAGGAAATAACATCTGCTCTGCAGATTCAGAGAGAATTGTTTACTGAGCGTTGGCGACCCATACATGCTTTACTGTTTCAATAATTTAGCATAGGTCTGTTTCGTTTTGTCCATTTACGGCTAAGTTTGTCACATGTTAGGGCTGGGCGATATGGCCTAAAATCAATATCATGATAAATTGAGCAGTTAACCTCGATAACGATAAATGGACGATAACCACCCCAAGTGCCAAAAAACAAACGTTTTTTTTTTTTTTTCATTTGATGGGGCTGTGGCAGGCAGCATAGTTCCTCCAGTTATTTTGATAATATTATTCCCCCTAGACCTATTCATTGCAATTATATTATTACCACTTTAAAGGACTGTAAAATGTCACTGAAAATAAATGAAGACAATAGTAGTAAGTACTTTTAGTGGTTAAGATTTATTAACTGAACAAAATAAAAAGTGTCGGATACAATATGTAACCATGCTCTCTAAAAAAATGTATATCCCTTGTAAACAAAATAGTTTAATAATAAATATTATTTATTAAGAGGTTGGTTGTGTTACCTTGACTTGACGCAACAGTCTTTTTGCAGAGTTTACATTTAACAATTTTTTGATCAATATCATCCTTGTTGAATCCAAAATGTTGCCAAACGATTGATGATGCATTTTTTTTGTTAACAAGCGTCTCCTCTTCCTCCTCCACCAGCCTACCTCTGTCGCTGCTGCTTCAACATTTAAATCGTCCTCCATTTGTTCACCCGTGTCTCGTCTTGTTACAGGTAGTAGAGTCATGTGACTCCACCCCGTCAAGTCTGTAACGTAGCACAGCGTCTTAAAGGGACATGAACATCGCCAACCTGCACATGCCTTTCCTTTTTTTTTTTAAATACCGAATTTACCGACATGGGCAAAATGACGTCGATGAGAGTCATAAATTTCGGTAACGATAAATTTTTGATATATCGCCCAGCCCTATCACATGTTATTTAATATTACATAAAGTTTTTGTTTTGTTTTCTTTTTGTTATGTTGTTGTCTGTTTGTTTGTTTTGCTTGGGTTTTGTTTTGTGCTTCCTAATTGCAGTTCTTATTTTAATCTACATTTCTGCATTGCGGTTCCTGTAACTGTCCTACTTGTGAACATTGACAAGTACAAGTTGCAATGTTGTAAATTATAATAAAAATTGAGTATAAAAAAAAGAACATTAAAGTCGTACATTTCTCATAAAAACAGGACAAAGACTTGAAAAAGTCGTGTTTTTCCTTCCAGGAACCACATGGCTTCACTTTTAAAGGTGAAGTGTGACAGAAATGGACATATTTGAAGTCCAACACCTTTTTCCAGTCACATTATTAAAGCAGACAAACTACAAGCTCATTTTCATTCCAACAAGTCATCTTCTGACCTGGACTAACAACACTGGTCTCTATGTGCAGCTGGCTGTGAGACCAGTGCTCAGGGAGCGTCTACAAAGTGCAACACTGAAAGAACATCACACACTCATTTGCTTCCAGCACTTTCACACAAACATCTACTGTCATTATTGTCACCAAACTCTGTGGATCCTTTATTGCAAATTCAAATGGGATCAAATGGTCAGACAAAAGAGGGTTATGAGGAAATATGATGAAATGTTGTGTATTAGCAGCAAGTTATTGAATCTTTTTCCTCAGAAACCAAACAAAATGATTGACAAACATGTTTTTACAAACTCAGTGTTGGACTTGGATCAGCAGGATAAGCTGATGTTTAAAGGCATTTGAGTCTCGCTGTATGAGAGTCCAGTTCTTACTCAATATTTATGGATGATGTTCTTTCAGTGTTGCACTTTGTAGACGCTCCCTGAGCCTCACAGCCAGCTGCACATGGACCAGCTGACATTACCCAGCATTAGAGGCGGCTGTAAAAAATTCATGTTCCCATTTAAATGGTTTTAATTTGAATAAAACGATGTTGATTCATTCAATCCTGAATCGATGTTTAATATAAATGTATTTTGCCAGAATCTCAGGTTAAAGCTCACAAACTATTTCAACAAGCAGCAAACAGCTAAAACAGTAAATGAGAGCAGCTAAACACACAAAGATGGAAACACAGAGCGTGGATCGTTCACTCCACGGCACGTACACGGACACGCCGTCGGGGCTGAAAGTGGACAGCTCACAGATCCTGAAGCTGCAGGTTTCATCTGTCTCCAACCAAAACTGAGTGAAGCAGCAGCAAAAGAAGATCCAAACTCTGCTTCACGTTTGATCAATATGCTCATGAATTCTCTCTGACTTTGGCTCTTCCTGCCTGCACAGCTCTCTCTCTCTCAGTGTACTCCAAGAACAGCTTCAAACATCTGTTTCTGCATCATTCACTGTTTATTAGCCACCAGTCTGCTGTTGTGTTCAGTGCTGTCGGCCTCTGACAGTAAAGCCTCATTTCTGCTGTTCCATGGAAACTTTTTAAAATGATGACAGATTACAAACTCTCAGCTGTGTCTGTAATCAAACCTCTGTAACTTTGCTTCACTTCAGCAGCATCAGCTCATGTTCACATGTTGCTTCATGGTTTGCTTCAGTTTTTGATCGACTGCAGAATATTTTGAAGGTTATCTGCTATAAAAAGCCAGAAGAGGAAAATCTGCTTCATGTGTTTCTGTTTGATCCTCAGTGACTTTGACACAAAGGCCTCTGCTGTGATGATCACACCTCTGATCAAGTCTCACAGTGTCACAACTGATAAATGATCAGAGTTAGAATATTTCTGACTGTCTGCTGTGTGCCGTGACCTTTGACCTGCTAAAGACAGTCAGCTGTGGATTATTCATTGTTGTGTCTGATACTTAGAACTGTGAGGAAGAAGCTACACAGTTAATCAGGGTCCCCTCTCTCTGAATCAGGAAAGGTGGGCAGGCCGCGTGTGGGCCGCGGGCCATACGTTGAGTATCACTGTTTGAAATGTGAACATTGTTCTGCTGCAGTCAATGGACTAAACCAGAGAAGAAGAAAACAGACTTTACCATGAAGATCCTCAGTGTGGATCAGTATAATATCAGCCTGATGTCTGCAGTTTAGTGTCAGCACAACTTTCACATCATATTCATCTCAGCACAACTAAAACATGCTGACTGACCTCAGAGTTTCAAATCGACATCGTGGATTCTCCAGGAAATCACACAGATGCTTCACTCCTGTATCCTTCAGGTTGCTGTAGGTTCCACTCAGGTCCACCTCTGTGGGATACGAGGGGTTGGACTTCAGCGCTGCTGCCAGATAATCAAGGCCAATATCTGACAAACCACAGACACTGTATAAAGAATGAAAGATGTAAGTTTATTAGACAAAGTGCTTGAAATCATTCAGTGTTTCATCATCTGTTCAGAGCTGAAGAAGGTTCAGAATGTAGAAGTTTAGAAAATGGAAACTCCAAACAGCTGAAGCCAACAGGAAGCAGCTTCAAACAAACACAACAAGAGAAAAAACTCTGAATGTTTCACATTAAAGTCGTACATTTCTCATAAAAACAGGACAAAGACTTGAAAAAGTCGTGTTTTTCCTTCCAGGAACCACATGGCTTCACTTTTAAAGGTGAAGTGTGACAGAAATGGACATATTTGAAGTCCAACACCTTTTTCCAGTCACATTATTAAAGCAGACAAACTACAAGCTCATTTTCATTCCAACAAGTCATCTTCTGACCTGGACTAACAACACTGGTCTCTATGTGCAGCTGGCTGTGAGACCAGTGCTCAGGGAGCGTCTACAAAGTGCAACACTGAAAGAACATCACACACTCATTTGCTTCCAGCACTTTCACACAAACATCTACTGTCATTATTCATGTTCCTGCTCCTGCCGTCCCATTTCACAAGCCTTGCACTTCCGGCCTTTGCGGTCTTTGAGTACGCGGCCCTTGAGGACCGTTAAGGCTTCAGACCCTGAATTGTGATACAGCCAGTGAGTACTTTCATAGGCTGCATCCTCCTGAGGACCCGGCCTTCACGGTCTATGTGGGCCGGGTCCTCCGAAGGTCGGGTAGGCCGGAAGTGCGAGGCTGTAATATCAGACGGTCTAGCCTTCTGATTAGCATCACCGCTGTCTCGGTGGAGTTTAATAACCTCGGCCGTCTGCTCCTTGCTATCTAAAATATAACAGGACACTGGTGGATGACGTCAGTGCGCACACACAGTGTTCACACACATCTTCAACCTTTCCCTCTCTCTGTCTGTAGTCCCAGCCTTCTTCAAAATGGCCACCATCGTCTCTGTACCCAAATCCTCCACCATCTCATCATTGAACTTCTGGCGACCTGTAGCCCTGACCCCCATTGTGAGCAAATGCTTCGAGAAGCTGGTCAGGGACTTCATCTGCTCTGCACTACCCGACTCACTGGACCCTCTACAATTTGCATACCGCCACAAGAGGTCCACTGATGATGCCATAGCCCTGACACTACACACTGCCCTGTCACACCTGGAGAAGAGAGACACGTATGTGAGAATGCTGTTTGTAGATTACAGCTCAGTATTCAATACCATCGTTCCCTCAAAGCTGGACAGGAAACTGCAGGATCTAGGACTGAGCAGCTCCCTCTGCAGCTGGATTCTTAACTTCCTGTCTGACAGATGCCAAGTGGTCAGACTGGGCAGCATCAACTCATCCCCCCCATCACACTGAACACTGGTGCTCCACAGGGGTGTGTACTGAGCCCTGTCCTGTACTCACAGGAGAGGGCGGAGTACAGTTTGCGGACGACACTACAGTGGTGGGTCTTATCACCAAAGGTGATGAGACGGCTTACAGGGAGGAGGTCAGCGCCCTGACCCACCGGTGTCAAGACAACCATCTCACCCTCAACGTCGCAAAGACAAAGGAGTTGATAGTGGACTTCCGGAGGTGCAGAGAAGTACACACCCCATCACCATCAATGGTGCTGCTGTGGAGAGTGAGCAGCTTCCGCTTCCTTGGTGTACATCTGGCTGACGATCTTACGTGGTCAGTACTAGGGCTGCACGATTTTGCATAAAATGAGAATCACGATTTTTTTGCTTAGAATTGAGATCACGATTCTCTCACGATTTTCTTTTCCAGTATAAATATTTATTGCACTTATTAACTGCACATCAACTTCGTAACAGTTGAGACTGAACATAAAAACAATAAATAAACATAAAAACAACAAATGTCTCACGTTTTGTTGTTGCCGCAAAATGTTGTACTGCTTGAAATTCCGTCTCCACCGTTGCTCGACACTGCGTGTATAGAGCAGGTAGTGCAACAATAGAAAAATAGTTGCGGGACGGCACTGTGTAGCGTTTGTCTAGGGTGTTGATCATTTTCCTAAATCCCTCGTTTTGCACAGTGTTGATGGGAGCCATATCTTTGGTCAGGTGATAAGTGATAGCCTCCCTAATTTCTTTGTGCCTGCGGGAGTTCGACGTGTATAGGGAAGCGCTGTATAAGGTTCCCGTTATTGATGTTTGGGTTGTTGACCGGGACGGATTTTCTCCTGTTACTTTCGTCATCCCTGACGTGCTCTCCGTGGTTTTTTCCCTGCTAATTTTCCCAGCCAGCTTCTGTACCACGTGGTATAAGGCTCCGCCCTTGTCATTTGTTGAGCAGGAAGAGTGAGCGCTTGTTTTCATGCAGATTACGTCCCGGATCTAAATGCGGTACAATCGTCGTCGTCTTTTCTCTCTCTCTTTTTTTTAAAATCGTTGTAATTTGGAAATGAGATCGCACATAAGTATGAATTGAGATCGCGATTTTCTAACAATTAATCATGCAGCCCTAGTCAGGACACATAAACAAAACAGTGAAGAAGGCGCAGCAGCACCTCTTCTTTGTCAGGAGACTGAAAAGATTCGGCATGAGCCCCCGCATCCTCAGGACCTTCTATCACTGTGCCATTGAGAGCATCCTCACCGGATGCATCACCACCTGGTACGGCAACAGCACTGCTTACAACCGCAAAGCTCTCCAGCGAGTAGTGCGGTGTTCTGAACGGATAATTGGAGGTGAGCTTCCCTCCCTCCAAGACATCTACAGGAAGCGCTGCCTGAGGAAAGCGGGGAGGACCATCAAGGACTCCAGTCCCCCCAGCCATAAACTGTTCAGACTACTTCCATCAGGAAGGAGGTTCTGCAGCATCCGGTCCCCAACCAGCAGACTGAGAGAGCTTTTTCCACCAGGCCATCAGACTGCTGAACACGTCATAGACACCTCACCTTCACTACTGGAACTTCAACATTATGCACTCCACACTGTATATAAATGCCACTTGTTTTGCACATGTCCAACTACCAACCTCTGTATATTTTATTTTATTGTTTACTCTATTTAATTTCCATATAACTCTCAGATTTAGCCGTTCTTCTATTTTGCTTGTTCTTATGTTATTGTATTTTTGCACACCTCTGTTGCTTGTGAAGCTCACACACAAGAATTTCACTCGCATGTACTGTACCAGTGTACCTGCACATGTGATGTGACAGTCAAAGTGATTTGATTTCAGCCGCCATAACCCCCGCAGTACACTGACTTCATTTACTGAGGTTATATTCATCAGGTTTTTATTTCCTGATGTTCGTATGTGTCCTGCGTGTTTCAGTCGCCAATTCTGAATTATAACTAACATAAAAACATGTTTAAGGAGGAGAGAAAGCAAATAAATCCGATGAACATCTGATCTTTGTGTTTTTGTTCAGTAATCAGCGTGACCTGCGTATAAACGCATAAAAGAGATAACGTTGGTGTTTCATGTAGTAACTGCTGGCTTTAACTGTACAAAGGTTGTTCGACACTATGACACACATACAGACTTCATGATGTTCGGCTAATATTTTAATTGTGAATATTAATCACGAGGGTAAACGGCCCTGTACACTACGGAGCGAGGTCAGCATGTCCACGATATCTTCAGCTCTCTGAGTTAACCCAGAGTTTCCCAGCTGACTAATCTAACTGTCATCTACGAATGTGTCACGGCTCATATCAATATGATTTTACAGAAAATCATCCTTTTTACTGCCAACTATTCCAGAGACGTGAAAATCTACAGCATAAAGAACAAAAAATATAGCAGTCTAACGCAACACTGTAACAGAGATGAACCGTCTGTTTGTCGCAGATCAAAGTGGAATGAATGTGATTGGTTGAACACGTGTCCGTGATCTGTGTTTTCTGCATTTTCATCAGCGTAAGAGACTCAGCAGCAGATTAGAATAACATTTATACGTTTAATAAATCATAAATCATACACAAAACGATCAAACCTGTTCCGACAGTTTGAGTTTGTGTTCCCTCAGCTGCAGACTCGCTGCTGTTTAAATGTTTGAGAGGAAGATTAGATATAAACAAACGTCAAACATAGACTCAGTCTGCGTTCACATTTGATATGAGGCCAGCACGTACAGTGGCTGTGTCCTGTTTTAAGATCGTATATGTAAAATTGTTGTCTGACCTGGAGTCCGTGGTTACCATGGTTACTGCATAAGCAGCTGTAATGTAAACAGCTGGCACAGCGGAAACCTACCGGCGACATGAGGTTTGTCATTGCAAAAGAACTGTCTGAATGGTTAACTGACGTTAACTTGGATAAATTATAGTTAAGCAGTCTCACAGATAACACCCACGGAGCTGTGTGACTGTTCACCACTACACTGAAATCAGCAGGCTATTACTGAAATACACGTGCTATCCGGTTGTTCAGTGATGACGCGACGAATCCTACTTCCGGGTCTAAAGTAGTCTGCGTTTAATATGGCTTTTGTGTTGTTAACATGTTTAATGTTTTGTATTTTCTTCTATTTGATCTCAAAAAGCTCCTAAAACAGTCAGCGACCACTGTTGACCTCCCTCGGCTTTTATTACCGCTAATCATTTATTTAAGCTCAGTTTTTAAAACCTTACGATGTAACTACAGCCCAGCCCATGCAGCAGTATATGAATGACTAACCTCGTATTGTGGATGGATTATCTCAGTTGTTCTCCTGGCTGAAGTTTGGTCCGTTTACAGCATCCTGCCATGCGATTACATTTGTTCCTGACCACCGAGAACACTCACATTAACTTTTATCGAGTGGAAAAAAAGTTAGCTTGTTTATATTATGCTAACATAGCTGTGTCGCTAGCGGTCACGTAGCACATCATTATATACCAGCTAGCCCAACTTCAGTAACCCTACAAACGTCACTGCTGTTTAGTTTTCTGTCTTCATTTATGCTGGAAGTGATAACAGAGCTGTACGTTTTAATTTGTTTCCAAAACCCCGCAGTCAGGACATGCTATATTGTATTTAGATAGAAGCTAGCGAGCTAACTCCCTGCTAACTTCTAACTCCGTTAATTGTCATAAATTCCGTTTTCATGGATGCCTGGATGTTAAACTCAATTGTTACACCTGGTAGAGCAGAACGCTGATCATTTTATTAAAGATGAAAGACTTTAGACAGTTTTTCAACTCTCAGTAATGCCATAGTGATCGTTTGATATATGGACCTGCAGCGGAGTTTAGACCCAGACACGGCTAGTGACGTCAGACTGAACAACCGGATATCATAAACTATGATATAAATAGGGAGGTCCTATTAACATGTTTAGTTTTACAGGACACCTTCCTGCCTTTAGTCTCATTCATGAGCAGTATTAGTTTTCTTCTAACATCCAGAAGTCTGCATGATGTGTTTCATAGTTTCTAACAAGCCTTTGACAGGTAAACATAACATGACCGAAACACACACAAACAAACAAAAACAATCACACAAATTATATGTTAACCTCGTTTATTTTTAGTTAAGTAAACTCTAAAAATTCTAACAGATCGCTGGTGCTTAGAATACAGTTGAATAACTATTAAAAACCAGATGATGTAATATTTCTGCCCAGGTTGCAGTCTGAACACGCTGTTGCAAGCTCTGCTCCTCTCAGTGGAAATACGCCGTCTCTTTCCTCTTTGTATAAAAACATTTTAAAAGTCAGTTTAATCTCAAAATTCACTGTTAAATCCAAAACACACCAGATAAAGAAAAGCGAACGGTTCAGTCTAACACAGTGAACCATTAAACTTCAGTAAAACTATGAAGTTATGACGTCTTGATGCATTCTCAATCATCCAGGGAAGTACCGTAATTGTCGGGCTATAAGCCGCTACTTTTTCCACCAGCTTTGAACCCTGCGGCTTTTAGTCAGGTGCGGCTTTTCTATGGATTGTCCATGATTTTTGTCATATCGTAAGACGATTTGTTTTGTTTGTTCCGCTGTTGTACGGCACTACGTTGCCTGGCGGAAGGGCATGTGATCAGACACACAGTATCGGGGTTCAAGAGTGGTGTGTTGGTCACGTGTCCATCCGCCAGACAACATAGTGCCGTACAAGTAGCGCGAAAAACAATGCGAAAAGCAAGTTATGCTCAACTCCACCGGTGGAATCTGACAGCGTGGAAAAGTGTGAAAACATCCACGATCACCAACGGATTTCGAAGGGCTGAATGCTGCATGATGGAGAGGAGGACACTGCCACGGCCCTTCTGAGGGTGTTCGACTCTGACACTGACAACGAGGATTTCTTTGGTTTTGAAAGTGACAACGAAGGAAAGAAGCTGAGAGTGGATGACGAAGCCATCCTGAGCCTGTTTGTATCCGACACTGGAGACGAGGACTTTGGTGGTTTTAGTGGGCAGGAAGATGGTGGTGAATGACTGACTTTTCTTCTTGTTAAAGCCGTGTCACTGCACCTGAGCCTAAAAGGTAGTCTGAATCTATTTTTCTGGTGTGCTGTAGGTTATTGTTATGTACTACATTTGTTACTCATTTATGAAGCACAGTACATGTTTCCTACTTGTAATTACCGCTACTTGTACATATACCTAAAAGGTTATGCAAATATGTACCCATAACTTGTTTTTCAAAATATTAATAAAAGGGGTGTGTCTCCAAACAGCCATCTCTTTCCTGACAATTCCCTTTGTGCATATTCTCTTACATATGATAAGTCAACATTGAAACACCTGCGGCCTTTAGTCAGGTGCGGCTAATGTATGTACAAAACAGGATTTTCCCCTGATTTTAGCTTGTGCGGCTAATATTCTGGTGCGCTTTGTAGTCCGGGAAATACGGTAAGTGAAAAGGGAAAGACCATCTCTGAATCGAGGAGGAGCCTAAGGGTACATCTGTCACCATCTTACATGCTGTGATTGCAGCCATTCCCCAACTCTCTGTGAATGGGACTCATGGACATTGATCAGTGGTTGTTGATCAATGGCTGTGACAGTTTGCATAATTCTGATTAATGAACTGACCTCCCAGCCCATTGTTCCTTCAGTGGGCTGGTTTCAGTCATTATGCAAATGTACTGTTTATAAGATTGAAACCTGCAGTCAGCTGAGACTGAAGAAGTCACCTGATGATGACGAAACAAAACGCTACGTCCAGATGAACAGAATCAACTTTTGGAGACATGCAGTTTAACCTCAGCCAAACCGATTTGCTCAGTTGTAAATAAAACAGCGAAGTAAACGTGACCCGACAGACAGAACCTGAGTGAATTAAGTCCAGCGTTTAACCACTGAGAGCTAAAACTCAGCTGAGGTTTCAAAGCTGTGTGATTGGACATCAGCTGCTGATGAAGTTGGTTCGCCTATAAAGTGCTCTGTAGGGAAACAAGCTTCAGCAGCTCTGCGCTCGGGGAAAAAACTATATTTACTTATCTTGTGCAGAAAAATGCGCTGACATTGCGTTATATCGAGCACCGGCTGCCCAGTTAAACTGTGACTATCACCAGGTCACGTGGGCGCGTTTCTTGAATTAGCAGCTAAACAGCTGACAGGTGAGGAGGAGGATGCATGCAGGTAAACTGAGGGCCTGTTGAGCTGATCGCTGGTGTCCTGAGAAACACGTCAGCTCGTTCTTTATGTTACAGAAGCACAGAGACACAAGGCGGAAAAAGACGGTGAAAATGAGAATCTGCAAATGCAACATGTGGAACACGGACAGTGGAATATGTAAACAAACTGGGTAACGTAACCCCCCCCCCAAAAAAAACCCAAAAACAGTTAAGCTGGAACACCGGGGCTGTGAGCTCGGTGCTCTCTGTCAGCTGACTGTTAGCAGAGCGAGTGAAATCTCTGAAAACATCTGAGCACTTTTGCAAACACGTTCTATGTTGACAACCTGACCAGACGTGTGAAGATTACGCTGCGACAGTCGCGGCTAAAACACTGTTAAAAGTGTAGCTGGTGACAGAAAAACAGGATATTTTATAACTTTACACCACCATTGCTGACGGTGATTTGAAATGCATTCTGGGATACCTGGCTGCCCCAAGGCCACACAAGCAATCGATTATCTAGGATCGACCTGTCTTGACTTACTTTGCACGGCAACCAATCAAATGCTAGAGAAGCTGCAGTGGCAGCGTTAACCCCGCCCACTTAGTTTGATGGGTGAGGCTGACAGATAAAATGATTTCAAGTTGAGACATGAAGGGGACAAAAGTGCCAAAATGAATTAAATAAATACATCATTAAATAATTAATTAAAACTGTCAATACTTATTTAAATGTGTTGTAAATATTTATTTAATTATTTCCAATTTTAATTAATTATTGCCACATTTAATTAATTATTTAATGGTGTATTTAATTATTTCATTATGGCAGTCCTGGCGTTCCACAGCACCGTGCCATAAGGCAAAAGTGATAACTGGCTCGGGGACCAGGTCCCCAGATCTTAATCCAATTGAGAATTTGTGGTCAATCCTCAAGAGGCGGGTGGAGGAAACAAAAACCCACTAATTCTGACAAACTCCAAGAAGTGATTATGACAGAATGGGTTGCTGTCAGTCAGGATTTGACTGAGAGCACGCCCAGTCGAATTGCAGAGGTCCTGAAAAAGAAGGGCCAACACTGCAAATACTGACTGTTTGCATAAATGTCATGTAATTGTCAATAAAAGCCTTTGAAACGTATGAAGTGCTTGTCATTATATTTCAGTACATCACAGACACAACTGAAACAAAGATCTAAAAGCAGTTTAGCAGCAAACTTTGTGAAAACTAATATTCGTGTCATTCTCAAAACTTTTTGGCCACGACTGTACTTTCTTCTCACATGTCCATCACTCCTACTCTCGCCTGGATTATTTTTGGTCAGCAGCTCACTGCTGAGTGACATCTCAGACACTGAGATGAAGACTTTGTTAAATATTTTTAAAAAAGAGTGGACTTAGGAAATACTGAACAAAATACCCCAAAAATTTGAACACAGTAACAAATTTGGTTGATTTTTAGCTAACCAGTTAAAAATAAATAAAGAAAAAACAACTATATGTGCTGTTAAAGATGATCTGGGAACACAATGTATGACCTGAAAGAATGAACAACATTTTTAGGGATTTCTATGAAACTTTATATTCACCACAAATAAACGCGTCTAAAAAAAGACATTTATTAGTTTCTTGACAGCGTAACTCTTCCAAAATTACTAGACAGTCAAGCAATGTCAGTGGATTCACCAGGTGACGCCGGGTGAACTCCAGGAAGCCCTGATAAGTATGCCCAATAATAAGGCTCCAGGTCCAGATGGCAGAATTCTACAAAGAATTCTGGACGATTCTGGCACCAGTTTTTTACAGAACATTGTTGGAAATCAAAGAAAAGGGAAGACTTCCATCAAATATGAATTCTGCAAACATTAGTCTCCTGCTAAAACCAGGCAAAGACCCTGTACATCCCTCAAGCTATCGTCCAATATCACTTATAAATGTAGACCTTAAAATAATCTGCAAAGCTCTCTCAAAGAGATTAGAGAAAATAACCTCCCTCTTAATTCATCCTGACCAAACTGGTTTCATAAAAGGTCGGCACTCATCAACAAATACACATAGATTACTTAGTTTCATAGACTACTCATGCAGTAAAAACATCGAAACTACAATATTTTCTTTAGATGCAGAAAAAACGTTTGACAGAGTTAACTGGAAATGTTTATTTCCAACTTTACACAAATTTGGTTTTGGAAACTCTTTCAAAAATATTACACAACAGCTTGTGTCAGAACAAATGACCAAACATCCTCCAGCTTCTGCATTTCTGAATAACAAATCTTGGACTCACCGAGCCTTTCTGCAGTTCCTCACAGCTGGAATCAGTCTCAGTCGTCCCTCTGCTGATGTGTTGTACTTCTGCAGGTCCAACTCATCCAGAACATCCTCTGACATCTGCAGCATGAAGGCCAGAGCTGAGCACTGGATCATAGTGAGTTTCTTCTTTGATCTGTTCTCTGACTTCAGGAACTCTTGGATCTCCTGGTGTAATGAGAGGTCGTTAATCTCCATCAGACAGTGGAAGATGTTGATGCTTCTGTCAGGAGAGACTTTAAGCTTCTTGTTATTCTTCAGGTTCTTGATGACACTCTGGATGGTTTCTGGACTGTTCTCTGTCTGACCCAGCAGACCTCCTAAGAGTCTCTGGTTGGACTCCAGACAGAGGCCATGAAGGAAGCGAACAAACAGGTCCAGACGACCATTTTTACTCCTGAAGGATTTTGTTAGTGTTTCCATCAAAAAGTCATCCAGAGATGACTCTTTGTATTTTTTTCCCAGGAAGTCCTTCAGCACCTCTGACTTCCTGTTGGTGAAACAGTGGAACATGTAGACTGCAGCCAGAAACTCCTGGATGCTCAGATGAACAAAGCAGTAGACTGGTTTCTGGAAGATCACACACTCTCTTTTGAAGATCTCTGTACAAACTCCTGAGTACACCGAGGCCTCTGTCACATCCAGACCACACTGCTCCATGTCTTCTTGGTAGAACATGATGTTTCCTTTCTCCAGATGTTCAAACGCCAGCCTCCCCAGCTTCAGAAGAACTTCCCTGTCAGCCTCCGTCAGCTCCTGTGGACTCGTCTCATGTCCCTCGTGGTACTTGTTCTTCTTCCTCTTTGTCTGAACCAGCAGGAAGTGTGAGTACATGTCAGTCAGGGTCTTGGGCAGCTCTCCTCTCTGCTCTGTAGTCAACATGTGCTCCAGAACTGTAGCAGTGATCCAGCAGAAGACTGGGATACTACACATGATGTGGAGGCTCCTGGATGTCTTCATGTGGGAGATGATTCTGCTGGACAGCTCTTCATCACTGAATCTCCTCCTGAAGTACTCCTCCTTCTGGGCGTCAGTGAAGCCTCGTACTTCTGTTAGCCTGTCAACACATGTAGGAGGGATCTGATTGGCTGCTGCAGGTCGGGAAGTTATCCAGACGAGAGCCGAGGGAAGCAGATTCCCCTGGATGAGGTTTGTCAGCAGCTGGCTGACTGATGACTTCTGTGTGACATCAGACAGCAGCTTCCTGTTGGTGAAATCCAATGAAAGTCTGCTTTCATCCAGGCCGTCAAAGATGAACAAAAGCTGAGAGACAGCCAGCGTCTCTGCTGTGACCTTCTGTAGTGTTGGATGGAAAACATGGAGCAGCTCCAGAAGACTGTACTGCTCCTCTCTGATCAGGTTCAGCTCCCTGAATGAAAGCAGAACCACCACACTGACATGTTGGTTCTCCAAGCCCTCTGCCCAGTCCAGAGTGAACTTCTGCACTGAGAAGGTTTTTCCAACACCAGCCACGCCGTTGGTCAGAACCACTCTGATGGGTCTCTGTTGGTCAGGTAAGGCTTTAAAGATGTCCTGGCACCTGATTGGAGTGTCATGGAGGGCGTCCATCTTGGAAGCTGTCTCCAGCTGCCTCACCTCATGTTGGCTATGAACCTCTTCACTCTGTCCCTCTGTGATGTAGAGCTCAGTGTAGATCCTGTTGAGGAGGGTTCTACTTCCTGTTTCATCACTTCCTTCAGTCACACGTTCACATCTCCTCCTCAGACTGATCTTATGTTCATCTAAAACCTCCTGCAGACCAACATCTGCTGAAAGAAAGAAAAACAGAAAGAAAACTCTTCAATGTCTGAACAACAACAAGAAGTCCAGTTTTCAGAAATGAGTCCATCAGCAGACAGATGTTCAGTCTTACTTTGTACACAGCTGCTCTGACTGGCTGTCTGCAGTCCAGCTCTGCTTCTGGATCTTTCTCCACACTGGGGACAGGACCAGTCTCCTGATGAAGCAGACTGGTCCCAGTATGAGGAGATGCACTGTCTGCAGAACCAGTGTCCACAGCTGGTAGAGACTGGATCCTTCAGGACGTCCTGACACAAAGCACAGCAGGACAGCTGCTCCTCCTCACAGACACCACTCCTCTTCCTCTTCCTCCCTCTGTGAACACATTTCTTTATCACTAAAATCATTGACTGTCAGTGACAAACATCCAGATTTGATGACACTGTGCAGAAGCTCTGATGGTCACAGAGAAAAGTCAAAGTGGAGAAACTTGTGTTTGAGTTCAGAATCCAAGTTTCCTTTGCTGTTCCTGCCTGTCTTATTAAACACAGAGTGATCAGCCTACAAACTCCGCAGTAAAAGCCTTCATCACAGAGCTGATTATGTCCTTCACTGGATGTACTGGAAGTTTGGGATCCATCACTCTGAACTGACCTTTGACCTCCTCTAAAAACTGTGGTGGAGCAGCGGTGTCACATTCAGAGCTTTCAGCTTCATTTTGAAAGAGTTCAGTCATCAGGAAGTGAACTTCTGGGTTCTGATTTCCTTTCTATTATTTTACAGAAGTGAAGAAGAAGAACTAAAAGCTTTGAAATGATCTGAGTGATATTTTTGAACATTGCCACCAAATTGAGTTCAGCCTCCAGCAGTAACTTTGTTTCATGATGCCTCCCTGATGATGTGATGTTTGATTACAAACCTGTTTATGTGTTAGACATTAATCACATGAACACAGGCAGAAAAAAGAAGCCAATGAAACAAATGACAGAAACGTGTTCATTCACTGCCATGATCCATATTTGATATGTACAGATGTTTGTAAAGAACACGTGTGCAGCGCTTTGTTCTGAGTATCTGCTGTCAGCACACAGTGCAGCAATAACTACAACCACACGTTTCTGTAGATCCTGAACATCAGCCTGGAGGAATCTGACCTCAGGTCTGCACACAGAGGAGCTTCACCTCTGGGATGATGCTGGCTTCAGCTCCTTCTACAATCAGGCAGAAGCTTCTGCACCATCAGGACACAAACAGAGAGGAGCTTCTATCCTCAGACCATCCAAGTCCTAAATCAGAACATGCTCCCCTCATAGCATCACCATCAGGGTTTAAACAGGACCTTACATCATGTTCTTGTCTCACTGTCATATTTCAGATCATACCTGATTCATTATGACGTCACACGCTGCTACACTGATCCTGCTGCTTCATTACTGCTGATATTACTCTGCTCACTCTGTTCAGTTACTCTGTTTACATCACTTTGCTCATTTGCTTTGTTCTGCTTGCACTGCTCTGTCAGTACATGCTGTGCTAATGTGGCACAAAGCACTTTAACATTACATCTGCACAATGTTTCATTATTTCATTTAATGATTGTTTCTAATGTTTTGTCCAGTCACAGGAGCAGCTCAGCACATTTCACTGTGTTGTACGTGTATGACGATGCCTGTGACAAATAAACAGCCTCGGACTCTTCAATCTTCTGCATTTCTTTGGAGATCAGCTCAGTGGCCTGTTGAGACCATCTTTCTATTTCTGATGACTCAGTTCAGATTATTATCCTGATACTTTCTTTTAAAATGTGATGAAATCATTTATCTGATGTTCTGACACAAATACACCAAAACAATCCCAAACAGCACAAACCACCACGTTACACACAGTGTAATAAAAATACAGGCAACTACAAATAAAAACACTTTAAAATATAAACTAAAATTACAAAGTGGTCACAGAATTTCAAACACCCGTAAATGAGTCAGCAGCTCTCTTACATGGTCAGCTGAGCTCCATGATTGAAGAACATTGTTGCTGCAGGTTCATGACTGAAATATGGAGGAAACATTTCTTTGGACCGGTCACTCCTCACAGACACACAGCTGGATGCTGGAGACTGTGACCTCTGACCTCTGCAAACACAAACACATCACATGAATTACAGATTAATCTCTGTTTAAAATCTTTTAAGCAGCTGCAAACACACAAACTGGATGATGTGATGGTTTCTGTCAGTAATAGTTGTCTCAGATTAGAGTACAGACGGCTGCAGAGACGTTCACAGCAACAGAGAAGAAATCATTACCTTGGATTGCATTACTACTACGATTGATACTAGCATTATCGTACCCGGACCACCATTAGGAATCATTTATGATGTCACTGGTAGAACACATTTATAGAAACAACCTTTGAACTCTGAGTCAGCAGCTCTCTTACATGGTCAGCTGAGCTCCATGATTGAAGAACATTGTTGCTGCAGGTTCATCACTGAAGTCTGGAGGAAATATTCCTTTGGACCAGTCACTCCTCACAGACACACAGCTGGATGCTGGAGACTGTGACCTCTGACCTCTGCAAACACAACCACATTGCATTCATTTCACATCAATTAGTACACCACAAAAGGCATGCAAGAAACACAGTATGAAGGCAAACTTCTGGCTTCAATAACATTCAACAGGTCAGGTGGAAACTTTTCTCAGATTTGATTCATGTTTTTATAGAACGATCCAGCTAAAAAAATATACCATTAGGTCAGGGGTCAGCAACCTTCAGGACCCAAAGAGCCATTTGGAGCCAGTTTCCACGCAAAAGAAAACACTGGGAGCCACAAATACTTTTTGACGTCTAGAATGAAGATAACACTGTATATACTGTTTTTTACCTTTATGCTTTGTGTGAACAACTAAGGTGTGTTGCTTATGAAATCCATGAAGTGCTACAGAGAAAATTACATGTTATTTATGTAATGAACACATTTGAACTCTTAAAGAAATATAACAAAAGGAAAGACACCCAGCTGAACTAAAATGATGTAGCAAACAAAAACTGCTGTGAGCCGCCACCCTTATATCTCCTTTGGGCTTCTGGAGCCTTGACCTGACTTTTAAAAAATAATTGGAAAAAAAGCTCTATGCTGCTGAAAGATGAAAAATAGATATTTGCAAAATTCTGCCTAAATATGTATTTTACCTGGTTAATGTGTGTGGCGGGGCGTGGTCTGCAGCGGCGAGGCGGACGCACCTGAGCGGCACCCGCAATCACGCCTCGCCGCCTTAACGTCTGTGCTGTTGTGTTGGTGTGTGTCGGGCTGTGAGCTGCAAAGCTACAGCCGGCTGTGTGCGTACAGCAACCGTGTGTGAAAAGTGGTCAATAAAGAGAAGCTGAAAAGCGTGTTCATGCAAACATCGTCGGGTCTGCCGTGATATGTTTACAACGGGACTTCTGCTCCTGAACCTCTGCGCACAGCGTCTGCAGGTCGGGGCTGTACGAAGTCACTTTCATCTTTACAGGACTGTAAGCTGTCGTCTGTGAGGCGTGAGCGGTAGGGATGGGTATTGATAAGATTTTCACGATTTCGATTCCATTTTCGATTCTGTTTAACGATTCGATTCTTTATCGATTCTTTTTAAAAAAGGAGAACACTAAGGTCGATTAGCTTAGAACTTTGTTTTATATCTTCTCTTTGAAGAAGATAGAAATTTAGGAGTAACATGGCCTTACAAACCCAACAGTGAGATCTTAAGAGTTCCAGCCTACGGCTCTTCAATGTGGTGTCACAGGGACCCCGGGGAAAAAAATTGTAAATGTAAAATAATAAAATAAATATTCTTCTGTAGCAATAACAAAGTATTACATAAATTATTCTGTAGCAATTACACAAGAATATCCAGTAATGTCCCTGCCTACAATTAAACACATTCACTTACCGAAAATCGGGGGCATCTGCTGTGGCAAATGGGTGCAAGCCTTTGACCACAAACTTAGTCACTGCTCGGTAACATTAGTCTATCCTGGCTTGAAAGGAGACGCTACCAGTAGACTGCAGCGAGAACTGCCAGCGAGCGCCAGCCAGACTCTGTCTCTCTCATCATGGTCACCTAAACGCGCAGTAATGGCAGATAAGGCAGATCGCGCTAACATAATATGCACTGTTAGCTGATTATTTACCTGCCGCATTAACGGGAGAGGACGTGCAAACGTTACCGCTGCTGCTGGGTTGAGATTCACGAGTCCGGAGCGGAATTAAAAACACGACATTCATTTAAGGTCATCGTGTGTTTTGTGAGCAAATGCTTTTGCATATTCGTAGTGTTTCCTCCCTTAAATGAAGTATCTACTTTGCAAGTATTGCAAGTTGCCCTGTTGTCATCCGTTCTTGTAAAGTATAACCAATCTTTTTAGCGTTTGAGCCGCCATGTTTCCTGCCAGGTAAATGACGCTCCGCAACGTGGTGACGTCATTCAGGGTGACTGGAATCGATAAGGGAATCGTTTGCAAAAATGGCAAACGATTCCAAGGAATTGAAACAGTGGGAACCGGTTCTCAACAAGAACCGGTTTTCGATACCCATCCCTAGTGAGCGGTGTTTGTTTTTAACATAGTTCACGGTGGAGAACAGCTGCTGACATAATGTGGATCCGAAGATCCATAATTGGCCTACCTGGGGCTGAAAGTCTCGATAAATGCACGGCGTCTCGGCGGGTACACCGGCTTCCGCGAGTGTGACGCTTATTTGAACGATGAAAAAAATATATATATATAATTTTATTTTTATATTTCAATATCACAAAAATCTTCCAATTTAGAACTACAAGTTAAAAAAGAACATAAATAAAATACACTTCAGCTAAATACTTCTAATTTATTTTCCCAAACCACGAGGAGCCGCACTGTAAGGACTAAAGAGCCGCAGGTTGCCGACCCCTGCATTAGTGTTAGTCAATGTTGCAACTGAACTGAAAAACAAAAGATTTTGGTCCAAAGAAACAAAGTCACTATTAATACAACACAACCCCCCCAAAAAGAGCCATGTAGACCCCGGGCTCTATGGGTCTTGTGCTCGGAGCTTGTTCCTGTGCTGCCATGATTAGTGCCTCTGTGCTGTCTTTCAGTCCAGCTTTGTTCAGCCACTGGTAGGATTTCTGGATGTCAGCCACTTCCTCTGCCTGCTGGTGGTGCAAACTGTGTTGTTCTGAGTTTCATTGGACGTCTTTGTCCAAAGCACCAGACAAAGGGCAAAGTAGATGCATTTGCATCAGCAGGAAAATACACCCCAAACTAGCATCATCATTATACAACTTTAACAACTGCCACTAAATGATACTTCATACACAGACCAGTGTTAGGTTAAGTTATGATGTCACTGGTAGAACATTTATAGAAACAACCTTTGAACTCTGAGTCAGCAGCTCTCTTACATGGTCAGCTGAGCTCCATGATTGAAGAACATTGTTGCTGCAGGTTCATGACTGAAATATGGAGGATCTTTTTCTTTGGACCTGTCACTCCTCACAGACACACAGCTGGATACTGGAGACTGTGACCTCTGACATCTGCAAACACAAACATCAATAACTGATCAGTTCTCTCTGACAGCCATATGATCAGCTGATCACTCTGTGATATTGTGTCTGCCTCATAACGCTGACAGGTCAGCCAATCATCAGCCAGTTTTTCTGTCTCTGAATGAACTCAGTTTGTTCTCAGCTCTTCTCTCTGATTCTGCTGCACTGACTTCACTTAAACTTACAGAGTTCAGATCTTAGCAAGAAAACAAGTCAATAAAAATCAAACTCAGATCAAACAGTTTGAACCAATCACAGATCAATGATTCTGTCATGGTTATGTTGAAATGACTAATAAAGTTAGTAGTGTTCTTACATTATTGCTGCAGGTCCATGACTGTAAGGTGGAGGTGTTTGTGTAACCCCGTCACTCCTCACAGACACACAGCTGGATGCTGCTCCGTCCTCTTCCTCCATCTTCTTGATGTCAGGGTGGAGTTAGTCTGAGAGGTAAACACACACACTCAGAGGTGCTGTTGTACTGGAAGCATCACACTGACGGCTTTCTAATGTTGGAGCTTTGGCCCTAAAGTCCAAACCAGTTATTTTAGAGGCTCAAAGTCTTTAAAAAACACCAAAACCATCACATTATTTAATAAGTACATGATCAGGTGGATGAAGGAACTCAGTGTGTTTGGGATCATCATCATGGTGAGGAGCCCACATGTTACGGCTCCTTTGGAGAGAAGCTGAGGATCACTGCAGGAAGTGAGCTCATGAAACCAAACTGCTGTTTGTGAGCAGCATGACTCTGTTATTGGACCTGCTCTGTGTACATGTGATCAATACTTCAAATATCTGTAAACATCTCATCTTATATTTGTTGCACTTGGTCACATCTGTCTTTAAAAATAGATTTTTAATGTCACTGAGAGTTCTTTTCTACCTTTATTGATTTATTTTGGAATAAATTAAATATAAAGGTGCCAAAAACTGCCTGCAGCTTCTGCTCTGTGACAGGAAACTACTGTCAGGCTCAAAATGACTTCAGATTATTCATCACAGAGTGTTTATGGATCACAGGACACGTTACAGTTTTACAGCCTCACGGACATAAAACTCTTAAAGTTTGTTTCTGAAGGGATTTTCAGATCAGACCTGATGTTTCTGCCTACAGCCTGTTTACCGATATAATCAATATCAGCTATCAGAGCAACAGAAACCTCGGTGATCAGGACGCCGGGACTGAGAACAGGAAGTGGCTCAAACGTCGCACTTTCATAAAGTCAGCCTGAACTCCACTCACCGAGTTTCTGTCGCCATTTTAGTTTTAAAACCCGTCGTGATAAGGGCGGGTCTTACTGTGAACCGGCACGCTCATTGGCTAATAACTTGAGATTGACAAGTCGTTATCCAATGAGCGCGCGGCTTCTCCCAACATAAAGTAGTTTCCTTTGAAAAACCAAAGTCTGATTATTTTTGCCTCCACTGACGGAGCCTGTTGTTCCCGCCACAGAGACACAGTAATGTCAGAGCGGTGTTAACACTCACCTGCCTCAGCACAGCTCTCACTCTCCTCCTGCTCTCTCAGCTAAACTCACTTCCTCTCTACTTACAGGAAACCAGCGCTCAGAGGAGCCGACCGGCCTCACGTTTCACCCACAGACACGAACAGCGTGGAATTATTTTATGTCATAAGAAGAAACATATTCATGTTAACACTCACCTGCCTCAGCTCCACCTTCCTCCTGCTGCTCTGAACGGAGGATCAACACTTTCACTTTCACTGCTCCTCCCTAAACACAGAGGATGCTGGGACTTGTAGTTTTTACCTTGTGTGATATTTATGGATGTGACACTAAATCACAGCATGAAAACTTCCTGCAAACATGTCACAGGCGATAAAAGTTTCACATTAAAGGTGAAGTTATTTTTCTGTCTCATGTTCAATAAACAGTGAGCTGGGAAAACTGAAGAACAGACTTCAGACGTTCCCTGCAGAGTTTCTGCTGCTCGGTCGTCTGCATGTTGCTGAGACTGAGCTGATGATGAAGCTGTGATGGGTTTATGGCACGTTTGGTTCTGGAGAAGAGTTTTACTGCCGGTGCAGGTGAAATGATCAGAGGTTACAGCCTCTGGTTAAAGTGGAGGCAGCGATCAGGACGGCTGAGCAGCAGAGGTCTCGAGGGTCCTAAAGTGTAAAAGCATCAGTGTTAGTAACACAAAGATGACAGAATGGGATCATCCACACAACACTAACATCTAAATCCACGGCAGGAACTCTTCCAGTGTCCTGAAAAATCTGTGTGCACGATGCTGAGATTAAAATCTGTCTGCTCATCTTAATGCAATATTTACTAAAGTCTGGTAGAAGTTTTACTGATTTCCAGTCCACTTAGCAGACGTGTGGATAGGTGGTGGGTTGTAGAGCAGACTGAAAGCTTTAAGTTCATCCTCTGATTAAAAACTCAGACCCACAGATACAGGAAGTATAATGCTGGTGTAAGAAAGGAAACAGCAACACGGCAGCCATCTTTTTCCTCCCATGATGACCAGTGTCCCAGCAGAAGCTGGGGTTTGTTAGATCCTGTTCGATCCAGAGGAAACAGGCTAAAAGAGTCGATCGGGGGGATCATGGTTTTATTATGTGCTCGTTATGATTGAAGCTCTGGTTGTGTGTTAGAGACAGAACCTGCAGATTCCTCCACTCTGCCTCCTCTTCTGCAGGAATCAGCCTCTTGGCTGGTTTTATTCACCAACGTGAATAAAATCATCAAACTAATCCAAGTTCATTGTGAAATGCCTGAAAATGGAGGAATAAATCTGTCAGTTACCGTATAAAGTTTGAGTTTGTCAGTGTTTTACACGGAGACGGTCGTCAGATGTTGAATGTTTAGCATGAAAGTTCCACATCTGGAGAAACCTTCAAGATTAAAGCCAGTGAAAAGTGAAGAGTTTCTGCAGCAGCCGCACTTCCTGCAAATCTGTTCTTTCAAAATAAAGTGAAGAGTCTAAAATTATATTCACGACAGGTTTAAAGGTGAAGGTGGTCACATGGTTTTAGTGGAATGCCTACGTGGGCGCGTCTGAGTGATTTTGATTCAGATTCGTGCAGCGTGGAGCAGTAAACACTTGTTTTTGTTCATCTGGACTCATGAATGATTCCAGTTAGCACATTTCCAGCCAATGAAACGTAACTACAGATGAAGACAAACACATTTAAGCTGCCTGACTCTCGAGTGTGGGTGCGTGTTCCCATTTTCAGGCTGTTTTAGTTTTCAGTTTAGAGGAACGCTGCAAACTCACAAAAACTTCTTTCTTGTGAGGTTTTGTTGTCAGACTGATAAAAGCAGCAGCAGCTGGTGTTTGATGAGCAGACGTGTGTTTCCTGTTCTGTAATAATCAGCTTGTTACCATCACATAATGAACTCAGCCGTGACCAATGAGGCCGTCCTTGTGCGGTTCTCTGGCGCTGATTCTGACTGTGACCTTCACCTCTGCAGGGTCGCCTCTGCTCGTGGCTGAGCTCGTGTTTGTCAGGCTGACAAAATAAAAGCTTCTTCATTTCTGTGGCTGAAGAGGAGTCTGCTCTTCTTCACCAACAGGAAGTGAAACATTTCTCACTGATTCTGAAATCTTCACTTGTCTCACAAACTCACAGTAACACACACACACGGTTGTGTTTTCATATCCTTGTGGGGACATCTATTTGACATCATGCTCTCCTCAGCCTTTTACTCTAACCATTAAGACTGAATGCCTAACCCTGACCTGACTGTCCCTGACACTAAAACCACATTCTGAGTCTCACAAATGTCTTCAAACTTGTGGGGACGGGCATTTTGGTCCCCACAAAGACATGTAAACATGCACACACACAGGTATTAATGACCTCACAGGTTCATGTTTGGGGCTTTTAGCATCTTTGTGTGTCGCTCAGATTTAATTCACTCTTGTTTTGAGGTTTTGTGCCTTTTTGTTTCATTCTTTGTGCGTTTATTTTATCTTTAAGCCTTTCAGGACTCGTGCTGTTGGCTTTTTCCTGGTGTGCTATTAGTATTTTTCATTTCTAAACTTATTCTAAAAGAAGGACCGATGGAACATTTATGTGAAAATAAACATGATCATTTAATGTTTTTGTCAATCACAGTGTTGGGACTAACGCGTTATTAAGTAACGTGTTACAGTAACTACGTTATTATTGTGGTAACGAGCACGGTAACTAGTTATTATGCTAAAATCAGGAACGCGTTAGTCGTTACTGGGATTTAGATAGGCTCGTTACTCGTTACTTCGTGTGGTGGCTATCGCGGAGCTTCCACAGATTCAGTAACATTAGCAAGTGGTGGAAGCCAGCAGGTGGAGGAGGGAAAGGGGAGGCAGGAGGAGAAGAGACCCGAGGCGGCCGCCGGTCCAAGTGTGAACTGAACTTCAGGTAAGAAGTTATGACCTGCAGTCTCTCTGGGTCAGATATAAACCAAGTTTGGGTGGAGTTTATTTTTGTTATTCTGACTTTTTCCGTACTGCGTGCTAGCTAGCATGACAGAGTTTCTATACAGCTGGGTGGTGCTATGAAGTTAATGATGTTGAACTTTATTTTGTTCATAAGTTATTAGAATTGCCAACCGTCTCATCTGGTATTCAGAGAAAATATTATGCATTTCTTATTGAGGTGAAAAGGAACAGTTAGTCCCGTAATTCAGCTACAATGAAAAAGGCACAAAGCTGGAGTTATTCTGTGTCTTTGCTGCACAGCTGCCTCTGATCATTGATCAGCTGATCAATGATCAGCTGATCGTCTCTCTTGTTTGTTTATCTCCCACTTTGCAACAGAAAGAGGAAACCAGCGGAGTTCACGTTAAACAACAGCAGCACGTTTAAGCTTGATCAGCTGTTGTTAGAATTTATTTCATATTAATTTCTAGTATCAGCTGATGTTTGCTGGAGCCACAGCTGCAAAAAAGCTGCTGGTCATGATGTCGGTTTGGTTATCTGGTGAGAGGGAAACATGAAGATGAAACCAGGAGATGTCCTTACTGAATCATCAGAGCTGAACAGTGATGGAGAAACAGGTTTACCTTTTAGGTGACATGGATGAGTTGAAGGGAAGTTATGAACTGTTTCTGAGAGACAAATAACAGCAGGATCCTTTTTTAGGTAGCTGACAGCTGGTAACTATGCAGGGGCGGGTCTAGCAAAGTTTTGCCAGGGGGGCCAGGTAGGGCATTAACAGGGAGAGGGGGGCACAAGGAAATACTTTTCTATCTTATTCTCATTTAAAGTGTCTCGCTTTTAAAAAATAATTATCTGAATCTTACAACAAACGATTGATAGATTGATGCATATACACCATCAAGACAGTGAGCATCACTGTCACAACAGCGTTTGTTTTCATTCAAAGGCTTTAGGATTTTTGCTATAATGGTGGGCCGGTCTCTAGTCACAATGCCCAGGCTGATTTTTTTGTCCCAGTCCAGCCCTGTATGCAGCTCATCTGCAGTCTGGTGTTACCTACATCTTCCTATTCAGAAGGCAGAATTTCCGAGTTCTGAGTACAATCGAAAGCACCACGACTGCAGTTCTTGTGTTGGATGTAAAAGGCGCACATGATGCTGTGACGTAGGCTAGAATCATGGTGGCGGTCAACGGCGGTCCAGGCGTGGGATTTCTCTCGTGGAAATATGCACATTATCTTTTCCTTTCTATTGGTAGGTGGCACAGTGCACTTGTGGCAGGTAAGCAAGCTAGAAGACTGGCAAAGTTATGGAAGCAACACATTAACAAGAGAATTCTGAGTAAAACCAAAGTTACTTTCCCTAGTAACTAGTTACTTTGAAAGTAACGAGTAACTTGAAGTAACTGAGTTACTTTTGATAGAAGTAACTAGTAATGTAACTAAGTTACTAATTTAAAGTAACTTACCCAACACTGGTCAATCATTAAAAATAAATCCTGGTCTTTCATTTTGCTGCTGCATTGTTCACAGAAACACATATTTTCCTGTTTCTTTCTGTTTGTGTGTTTCTGCTTTTGCCTGTTTAGAGCTGCTGAGCAGGAAAACCCAGACGAACAAAAACCTCTTTTAAGTAAATGTTTGAGTCACTTTGGGTCTGAAATGTAAAAATCTGCAGACTGAAACAGATTTGAAGGCATCACAGAAACAGCCTCACATTCAAAACATGAAAGAGAGGACTTTTATTTTGAAACACTCAGGAAATGACAGAGGGAAAGTTTTTTAATTAAAACAAATTATTAGTTTATACAACCACCAAAACTATGATGATCCTCCTTCTCCCTAAGATGGCAAACTGAAACACAAGTTTCCTTGTGGCTCAGGAAACTAACCACTCCAAGTTGGTGACTTTTGGAGATTTATTTTCCTGGATGATTGAGAATGCATCAAGACGAACACAAAAGGAAGTTCACCACTTTTAGCAGCTCCCCCCCAGACAAACAAAGAGGCAGTTGGCAGTTAGAAATCAGCAATCATTCACACACCCCCACTCCCCTCCAGAATTCTCAGGTAACAACCTAATTTACATATGAATGACTAGCCAATTTAGCTTCCACTTGGCTGAAGCTAAAGCCTAGCTAAAAGCCTACCAGCCATTTGGCTACTCAGCCCATCACACGTCCACGTCTCTCCTTGTTTCGTCTTTTATTATGAAAGGGTTGTGTTTCCATGTTCAGTGTGTTTCATTTTGCTTCCCCTGTGGTGTCAGGTTCATTTGTGTCAGCTGTGTTTCCACTTCCCTCCTTTCTCTTCTGTGTATTTAAGTCCGCTGTCTTCCTCTGGGCAGTGTTGGTGCGTTTTCCTCCGTTCACGTTATTCCGGGTTTCAGGTTATCTCCTGATTCTGTTTAGGTCCATGTTCATGTTCATGTTTTTTCATCAGAGTTTCTCGCATGCACCTCCTCGGATTCATGTTCATGTTTTTCTTGTCATAGTTGTCATAGTCATACCGAGTTATTCCCAGGATAGGTTTTAGTTTCCGCTCCTGTTTGCTGGGCCTTGTTTTGTGTTCGTGTTTTTCAACCTAATAAATGGTTTGTTTTTTTGTTAAGATTCAGTTCCATCTCTCCCTTGTCTGCTTCCGGGTTCATATTGCAATCACATCAGCCACAGTGACAATAAACTTATTTTGATTTTTAACTTTCTTTATTTTTTCAACAATATTATGTATATATAAACATTTTGCATCTTACAATATAAAGCCTGGATCCTGCACATATTGCACTTTGAACTTTAACTGTGTTGTCTGTTTATTGGAGATTGTACTACTTGAATTCATTATCCTGGTGATATAACACATTAATTCTCCATTTGGAATCAATATAGTATATAATACAGTATCTGTCTATCCATCTATATAGCTATTGAATTGAACTGGAGTGAATGGAAGAGAATTAAATAATGGATTTCATGTTCATGTTTATCTATGTTGTAACAGTGACGACTTGAGACATCTGTTTGGCACTATATGAAGAGAATTAAATAAAATTTAAATAAAAATGATATTAACTGTATTTATACATTTTATATTTTTGGATGAGACACTGTCAGTGTGCTGTTATATAACTCAGGTATTTTTAAGGCCTGACTGGTGGCATTGGTGCCCATTGCTTTACTGTGCTGTTGGATGTGTATGTGGGCTATCCCTTGTACCTGACATTTGATTGGGCTTCACTGTGTTGCTATGGTATGATCCTGGTAGTTGTTGTTAATAAAACAATAACAAATTCAAATTCAAACATTGCTGCATTCTTCTGTCACTGAGGATTCCAAACCTGCACTCAGTCTCCTCATTACTATGGTATTGAACAGACAAACTTTGGAGCTCCTGCAAACTTTATTAACAAACTGCAAATATTTTACACAAATCTGCAACTGACAACAAGCACAGAGACTTCAAACAATCACTGAAGTAAGCACTGAAAGATTTACTTTAAAACAACAATGATTAAGACCTTTTTCGTAAGGTTGTTTTCCCTTGATTGCCAGCTGTTACTGTTTTTATCTTCATATCTTTCATATTTGTCCACCTAAACAATGCTTTAATGATACAGTTTGAGAAGTTTGATATGAATTTATCCAACTGACTTGAAAATGAAACTGACAACTGTCCTGTAATCTTACACAGAGAAACCAAATCGTGCGTCTTTGCCTTGAGAGACGCCTAAAATGGCTCGAGCTGTGGTAAGTTACCCTTCACTGTGTCTGTTTCTAAACATTAAATCGTGTGAATTTTTAAAGAAAAATCCAACAACAACAATAATAATATGTAACAGAGCAAAACGTCAGATGACTTGAATGTTCCTCTGCAACACAAAGTCAAAGTCTGCCTCCTCCACAGGCAAAGGAGAAGCTCCCACACTCACCCAGTGCAGACCGTTGTGCTCTGGACAATGAAGTTCCCGCTTTCATGTTCCGACCTATCAGCGCACCTGCATGTGAGCTCCTAAGTCCACCACCTGCTGATGCCAGCTTTCAGTCAAAGGACACAGACAAGATCATGCATCCAGATTTGAAAAACGATCGTTCATCCCTGGATGATGACGTGACGTTTTTCATGTGTCCTACTGATGTTCCTCTGCCTCCGAGACCTCCACCCACTGCAGAGGTAGGTCTCTGCAGAAAGCGCAGATATTCTACTGCTTTTTCTGTGGAGGATGAAGAGGAACATTTGATGCCCAAACGCATGAGGCTGATGAGTTGGGATGTCTCTAAGTCTCCAGCTGCTGAGAAGGAGTATGTTTGCTTTACTTGTCCTGAAGACAAGAGGTCTGAGTTACCTCTCAGCTCCCTCCAAGGCCATCCACCATCACAGGTCAATAATAATGACACTGACCAGTGTACCATTCTGCTGCCTCCTGAAATCCCAGTGCCTCCACCCACTGCAGAGGTAGGTCTCTGCAGAAAGCGCAGATATTCTACTGCTTTTTCTGTGGAGGATGAAGAGGAACATTTGATGCCCAAACGCATGAGGCTGATGAGTTCTGATGTTCCATTTTCTTCAGTTCCTCCACCTGCTGATGCCAGCTTCCATGCAAAGTACACTGACAAGATCATTAATCCAGATTTGAAAAACGATCGTTCATCCCTGGATGATGACGTGACATTTTTCATGTGTCCTAGCGATGTTCCTCTGCCTCCGAGACCTCCACCCACTGCAGAGGTAGGTCTCTGCAGAAAGCGCAGATATTCTACTGCTTTTTCTGTTAATGATGAAGAGGAACATTTGATGCCCAAACGCATGAGGCTGATGAGTTGGGATGTCTCTAAGTCTCCAGCTGCTGAGAAGGAGTATGTTTGCTTTACGTGTCCTGAAGACAAGAGGTCTGAGTTACCTCTCAGCTCCCTCCAAGGCCATCCACCATCACAGGTCAATAATAATGACACTGACCAGTGTACCATTCTGCTGCCTCCTGAAATCCCAGTACCTCCAAGTCCTGCCCCTGTTGGAGTTCTAGAAACTGTTGATTTTCCTTTTGTTGATAATTAAATACATGTTTGTGGTAATAAATACATTTTTGAGCAAATACGTGTTGAGATGATTTGGTTGATTATGATGGTTATAATTATCCAAACAGTATTATTCCTAATAAGATCTTTACTTTTTATACTTATTTTCTCCATGACCTATTTTGATGTCTATTTTGAAGATCCACTCATATCATGACAGTATGCTTATTCTCAGTAGAGTGTATAGCCACATGTGAACAAATAATAAATTAAAGTCACTCATTAACAACTTACCACATACGCCGGAGCTGAATTCAAGATGTAAGCAGACGTTTCACAGATATCTTGGTTGTCTTTCCATTTCCTACACTAACAGTATCCTGAGAATTGGCTTATAGAGCTGATATAAAGGTGAAATTTGATGACTTAATCGAAGCATCATCAGCTTAAATGCAAATGAATCCACTGTACTTGAGGTAACCTAACACTGACCATGAACGCCACAATCACTGTGCGCCAGTCCAACACAGTGCTTTACTGTGAACTCACCACAGTACTGCAAACTAAAGTGTTTATTTTCCAGTCCAATCCAATCCATCTTTATTGAGAAAGCACTTTAAAAAACCCAGGACAAAACCAAAGTGCTGTACAGTAAATGAGTTAAGAACAATAGAATAAAACATAACAGTAAAAAAATAAAACACATAATACATAAAAAATTTAAACAGCCCTATATTTCAAAACAAGATAAAACAGCAAAAATAAACTAAAAAACTCAAACTAAAAACCAACATCTTACAAGGTGTCAAAGGTCAGGGTGAAGAGATGAGTTTTCAGGAGTGATTTAAGAACAGGCAGAGAAGAAGCCTGTCTAATCTCTAAAGGCAGATCGTGTCACAGTTTCAGAGATGCTGCAGCAAAAGCACGATGTCCTCTAAGTTTACGCTCAGTCCTGGGAACATTCAGGAACAGCTGATCAGCTGACCTGAGACAGCGGGTGGGTTTATAAGACTGTGGCAGCTCAGAGAGTTAAGATGCAGCTAGGTCATGGAGAGCTTTAAGAGACATTAATACCAATAAGCTGCTAACATGATGTTGTATTTTATTTACATGTCTGTTTTAGCACTTTAACATTTGCATCTGTCTAACTGGCTAACCATGCAAGACTATTGTAAGCATTGCTCTGTAATAGTGCGACATTTTGGACCCCAGGAGGTCCTTCTGTATCTGCACGATGTTTGACCTGCAGTCTTTACAGCCGCCTATGTATATTCTTTTAAACCTTTTTATTGTTTTTAAATGATAGTTACGGACCAAATGTTAAACTATATAGTTGAATATATAGTTAAAGTGTTTCTCTAGATACAGAGAAAGGTTTTACATCAAAAGGTCATCTGTCTGCATATAAAACAGAAGCTTTCATGCAGATGCACTTCCTGTTTACAGACTTTGAGGTTTAGGTAGTGACGGGGGTGATTTACTGAGCGTGTAAGTTTTCCTCCTGTCAACACACTCTACAATGCCGCCCACATGCCACTCCTGTCCAGTCTTGAAAGCAAAACATGTATGTATAGTATAAAATGGTGAAATGCTGATTTCCATGTTTCAATTGAATCACTTGATTGTAATCAATTGATTGCAGAGACTTTTCTCAAGACCCTATAGAATCAGAAGTCCCGTGAACATGCACTAATAAAAGCTGCAGTTGTAATAAGGGATAAAGTGGTGTGCACAATGTGTGTTTGGATAAGATGTCAGTAATGCATTCACATTAAAATCACAGGGTTTCTTTCTTTTTCTTATTTTTCTTACATATCATGTAAAAAAAACACTCCTGCAACATTTTTTCTCTGCCACAGATTTAGGAGAGGAAGAGTCCAGCATTTCAACACTTATGCAAATGTTAGTTTATTTGATAGGTGCATCAGTAGTAATTATTTAAATTAGAGTTTTCAGCAGTGTTGTTGTATTTACAGCAAAGTGCCTGCAAAGTGTAAAAACTAATTAACTGATGATACTAGATCCTTAAAAGAGATAAACACCACTAGTCAAGTCATAATGGCTACTTACAAATACATAAGCACTCAACACAACCCACACAGTGATCTAATGCACAAAAACAAAGGAGACTTAAACTGGCTGAATCAATTACTGTAAAGAAAACATGGAGGAAGGCTTCCTGTGGTGTCTGGCTGCAGTATAGGTCATAAACCTGCCTCCTGCATTACAGCAGACAGGTCAGGGGTCAAATGAAAAGCAAAATGTTTACCTCAGATTAGGGATGCACCGATACCACTTTTTTGGAAACGAGTAGGAGTACGAGTACGAGTACTTGCATTTCAGTACTCGCCGATACCGAGTACTTAATAAAAACACGATTTAAATTTACAGGTAACAGCTTTAGTCCTATAATTTAACAACAAAAAAACAAGGGACTGGTTTGGAATTAAGAACATTTATTTAAAATGAAAAGCATGTTGTATGCAACATATTACAGAATAAATAATTATAAAAAAAATTTAAACAGTGACAGTGCAACTCAAGTATTTTTCAGTTTATTGTAAACTCTGCCGCTTTGGACAACACAAGGGGCATTAATAAACATCTTTGCCATTTAGTGCACAATATGTGAATAAACTAACAACATCCACCGACATAGAACTGTGGCAGTCAGTGCAACTGAGGTAGGTATTAACATCAAGTCTAAGATGACTCACTAAATGGAGAGAAACAGTGAGTGGCAGGGTTTTTTAAGAAAAGTAGCTTTTCTGCATCATCAGCAGTCAGACTGTTTCTGTTTTCATCTATAATGTGTGACACTGAGCTAAAAAGCCTTTCACTGTCCACACTGCTACATGGGGCTGAGAGCTATTTACAGGCTATTTTAGCCAAAGTGGGGAACCTGATTTTGTTGACACCCCAGTACTTCAGAGGACTGTCTTCACGAGGGCTTGGGGCCTCTCCGAGGTATGTGTCGAGCTCAATGGCAGCACCTGCTGCCAGCGGCAGCCTGGGCCTTGAGGAACAGTTTAGCAGGAGGTTCTGCAGCTTCTGCCCGACTCCCCTCTGCCTCACCTCTAGAAGCTCCTGCTTCAGGTGCAGCTTGGCCTCTGGAGCAGTGTTGGAGAAGAAGCGATCTTTATACCTGCACAAAATCCATAAATGTATTAATATGTGGAAAAATAGGACTGATGTCATGTAATACGTGCTGTTCCAGCGTGTCTGTATGTCCTGCTGCAGTCTCTTTATTGGCTGGTTGAGCTGTCCCTGAATGTCCTCGAGGCGGGAGTAGGCTAAAGCGGAATGTTTAAAATGCCCAACTATTTTCCGTCCCACTGCTTTAGCATCAGCTATGCTCCTCTGTGCTAATAAGCGTGGGTAAATAAGCGTGGGCAAACTCTTTGTACTCGTTGTCGTGTTGGGATTTTAGGTGCTTGATTAAATTACTTGTGTTAAATGTGCTACCTTTAGAGCCTCCTCTGGACAATTTCGATGAGCACAATTTGCAGTCCGCCTTTGTTTTCGTGTCTTCGTTCACTTTGAAATAGTTCCACACGGCTGACTTGTCTCGCCTGGCTTTCTCCCAGCTCTGAGATGCAGCCGGGGCCTGTGGGGCGGGCACTCGGCGCCTGTGATTAACCCCTTACATGCCGCTCAAACATAGACAGGTCTCAGACCGTGGTATCAGTCCTCGGTATCGGGGAACTTTTAACGAGTACTTTAGAAAATGTGGTATCGAGGCCGATACCAGATACCGGTATCGGTGCAACCCTACCTCAGATTAAATATTTCCCAAAGTAAATTGGACTGAACTGGCCAGTTAAATACACGAGAGGATACGAATAGAAAAAAAAAATATCTAAAAACAAAGAATGAAAACCAACTATTAATTTAATACTTAAGTCTGTGAAGGTTCTCAGTCATCCAGGTCATCATAGTCTAAGGAGCTTGGAAAGAAAAGCGTCTGGACTTCTTGAGTTGCTTGAAGACGTTTCACCTCTCATCCGAGAAGCTTCTTCAGTTCTAAGGGTCAATGGTGGGGAGTCCCAGACTTAAAACCAGTGGGAGTTTCCCCCCAAAGAGGGACAAAGGACCCCCTGATGATCCTCTACCTAATCACATGAGCCAAGGTGTGAAAGCGGATGTGGGTCCTAATCAGCCAGGGTTTCGGGTGAGCTCATTGTGAAACCTGGCCCCACCTTATCATGTGATTTCCTGAGGTCAGATGGCCCAGGATGTAAATGGTCTGAGATCCCTTCCCAGACGCCTTAACGTCCAATGAAAAAAAACACATCAGTAGTAATATACCTATAGCTTCCCCCCCCCCCCCCCCCACCCCGAGGGCATTTGCCCCCCACCCCCCCACCCCTCTCCCCCACACCCCCCACCCCGAGGGCATTTTCCCCCCTCCCCTATCCCCCGCCGCGTCCATGTGCGTGTGCACGTGCGCGAGAACGGACTTTTTGCACGTGCGTGTGTGTCCAGGGGTCATATGAGTTCACATGTGTTTAATAGTGTATTATTTAATGAAACCATTATGTGTTTTAATTAAACTCTTTTTAAAGGATTGTATAGGTCTCAGAGTTCTGTTATTTAGACATAGGTGATTTAATTTAACTACTTTATGGGTATTTTAACTAGTTAGGAGCCTTTTGCATTTTCTTCAGTGCTATTTAGGAGCAAATAACAGGTATCCCTTTAGAAATAAAGAGTGATACTTCTAAAAACCGTGTATTCCCACACAGCATTTAATTTAGCTAGTTTAGGAAGATTTCACTTTTCTAATAGTTTCACAGGCTAGTAGTTTTTTTTTGAAATAGAGCACCACAAACAACATGTATCCCTTTAGAAATAAACTGTGATACTTCTAAAAGTACATATTCACACTAGAGCTGTATCAACCTCAATGGGGCTTTAATGCAACTAGTCTTATAATTATCTACTAGTCTGCAACAGTTAGACTCGCTGATTACACATAGATGATTTAACTACTTTAGGGGCATTTCACTTTTCTAAAAGTTTCACAGACCAATAGTTTTAAATAGAGCACCGCAAACAACATGTATTTCTTTTAGAAATAACCTGTGATACTTCTAAAAAACACATATTCTCACACTCTGCAACAGTTAGACAGAGGGGGTGCAGCAGCTGCCTAGCTGATCCCATCAGTCTGTAAAAGAAGTCATGAAGCAAACAAAAGATGCTCCTTATCAAGAGTATCCCAACCCAAAGGTGTATATTCACAAACAGTTAATGGCTTTAATGCAACTAGTCTTATCATGTCAGAGGCCGGCAGAAACTATGTCCAACAGAGTCTCCAAAGGCTTTCCACCTTTCTTCCTTACATCGTGCTCTTTTATCTCTACATCTCAGAGGTCAACTGAAAGTAGCCCCACCTATATAAAAACACCCCATCAGACACACAGTATTTTCCTCAGCACTTCACAACTGCAGCGAGGTATATCGTTTTAACTTTTTATTTTTTCACCTGAATGTGCGTTGGAGCCGACTTTGCTACCCACACAGAACGTTTCTGACAGTCGGGCGCTGCTTATACAATAGAGAAAAGCAACAATACAGAGTGTTTCTCTGCTCCAAGACATCCCAGGGCCTTTCACAAGGTAAGCATGTCTGTTATACCCAGAGCATAAATGTCTGGATGTCAGCGCTGATTATTCAAACCCTGTTTAAAATGTGACACATATGTTGTCTGAAAACATTTCCTCTAAATTTGCAAAGTTACTGATTTAAAAATATATATATTTTCGAATTTTTAGTTGCATGTCAAACATATGATAGACTCTTGAGCATATTTATATAGCTAAATTCACAATGGTATAACCGTGCTAAATAAAAGAGGCCCAAGCACCAATGCACTCTAATGCAAACCTCTAAACTGCATGTTGATAAGTACATGAAGCGTACCTCTACCTCTACAGCTGAAAACAGTTTGTATCCGCACTCTGAGGGTCTGCTGAATTGTTTTTAATACGGCACTTTTTGACGAACAGCAGATGATGAAATCCTCTTTATTGTAGAAACTGGCCCTAAGCTATTGTTGCTCATACTTACTGAGGTCCCTAGCTACTTCCTTACTATGTCTGTAAACTTTTTTGAAAAGGAAGCTGTTGTAGATTTAAAGAAACATCTTAATTGAAGCAAAGGCAAAAAAAAAACTGGAATGAATTTTATGTGACTGTTCATATTACAGTTTTTGCCCGTTGCTTGAACACATTTGGCAAAACGTCGCTCATTGTGCCAAAACTCTAAACACAAGTAAACACGACACAACACTGGGAAATATACCATACACATCTGTGCCAAAATGAAACTCCACTCCCAAAACCTAAACTCTGCTGTCAAAACCTAACATTCCTCTGTCAAAATGTACACAATACACAATGCTGACTCATGTTTTTACAGTTTTTGCCCGTTGCTTGAACACTATAAACCCATGCTTAGACTAAAGTAACACAACGTGAAGCTGTTGTTACCATACCTCAAACACATGTACCCATACCTTAAACAAAAGCGCTGCTTTGCACCCCAGTACCAATTATGCAACACTCCTACCCCTTTATGCAACACACATGGTCCTGCATGCTACACTCTATTTCATACATAAGACACTTCGCTCACAAAATGAAATCTCAGGGTGCCATTCGGAAAACACATGTATCCAAAATACAAAGCACATCGGGTAATTGCAACCACTCAAATACACACCTGAAGGCACCTACTTGCAAAACCGAACACCAATTAGCCAACTACAAAAAGCCCTCAGCGTAGCCATTCCAAGAACTTTGCAAGCATGGATGGAGGGAGAGCAAGAGGATATTTACCCCGGTGCCTAGCGGGAGAGGACATTGCTTGCGATGTTGATGAGGTCCTGTGGCCAGACCCCAACAGACGGCAGGATCCATGAGCCCACTTACAGTTTTTTCTGATTGCTTAAGCCCTTTTTTTGCAACTATTGGCTAATTTTGCAAAACTCTTCACACAAATAAGAAAACCTGTCACCCAATCATCAAAACATTGTAGTTCTCTTGCAAAAGCAAACACAGCTAGATCACAGTTTTTGCCCGTTGCTTGAACACATTTTGCAAAACTTTGCTCATTGTGCCAAAACCCTAAACACAAGTAAACATGACACAACACTGGGAAATATACCATTCACATCTGCACCAAATTGAAACTCTACTCTCAAAACCTAAACTCTGCTATCAAAACCTAACATTCCTCTGTCAAAATGTAACTCTGTTGACAAAATGACACATACTTGCATCATATGCAAACACTTACAGAGCAGGAGGAACACACTAGTCTACTTTATATAAAGCACTGCAGTCTTTGATTTCCATTGTTCATTCAGAAGGCATATTTTCAGGAGACACATTTGCAAACAACCAAAAAAGCAAATAGACCTACTCAATAGTGTACATCGCAGTACCATGAATTCAGATAAAGCAAAAAAAACAAAAAAAAAAAAAAAACCATAATACAGTAATAGAAAAAACACTATACTGTAAACTAAAATTCATGACAATTGTGCATACGTGGGCTCATGGATCCCGCCGTCTGTTGGGGTCTGGCCACAGGACCTCATCAACATCGCAAGCAATGTCTTCTCCCGCTAGGCACTGGGGAAAATATCCTCTTCCATGTCAAAACCATCCATGGATTGCTGTCACCTGAATGTCGCCGCATTGCTCAGGTCGAATCCAGCTTCATCAATGAAAATGTATTCATGAGGCTGTGCAGCTCCATCCATGGCCAAGATTCTCTGAAAAAAAGGGGAACATATCACTGTACTACAGTGCTACACATACAGCACCCTCACCCCATCACACAGGTACCTGTGTAGCTCTCAGAATAGATCCATGTGGTACTGATATGGTACATATTCAGCTGCTACTGGACTTCACCAATACTCTATTGTAAATGTAAGGGGCAGTTACACGTACCCGTACATATTCAGCTCGAAGTCCTTTGACCCTGTCACTGTTCCTCTCGAATGGGACTCTGTAGAGCTGCTTCATGGTGATGCTGTGTTTACCCAAGATGCGTCTGATGGTGGTGATGCTCACATGGTCTATGTTGCTGAACACTCGCCTGTCTGCAAGTATTTTCCGTCGTAGCTGGTGGAGACGGATGGCATTGTCTGCCCTCACTAGGTCCACAATGGCAAGTTCCTGCTGTTGTGTGAACAGGCGTTGCCGTCCTCCCCCAGAAGGTCTTCGAGTCATTCTGGAGAAATACAACCACATATTGTCATCGGTTTGCTTATTTTTCTTACAGTACTTTACTGTATGTACTGTGTCATCCACTGTACAACACTGTACTTCAATATAAGGAACCAGCCACTTTGGCTGCAAAAGGAGCATTAGCACCCCGTACACTTGATATGGTAATGTGATATACTGTAGAACAGTGCTATGGAACCATCTGAGTAGAGCAGAAGGTATGGAGATGAAGACAGACCTGTTTTCTAGTCGGAATGTTCGTATTACAGATGCCACTGTGAAGCGGCTTAGATGTGGGTGGACTCTCTGCCCAGCTTCCCTCATAGTCAGGCCGTGGTTGATGACATGGTCCACCAAAGTTGCTCTTATATCATCAGAAATATGGGTCCGTGCATGGCCTCTTTGACCTCCTCCTCCTCTTCCTCTTGCTCTCCCTCCATCCATGCTTGCAAAGTTCTTGAAATGGCTAAACTGAGGGCTTTTTGTAGTTGGCTAATTGGTGTTCAGTTTTGCAAGTAAGTGCCTTCAGGTGTATATTTGAGTGGTTGCAATTACCCGATGTGCTTGGTATTTTGGATACATGTGTTTTCCAAATGGCACCCTGAAATTTCATTTTTGAACGAAGTGTCTGCCGGGTACGATAATGCTAGTATTAATCGTAGTAGTAATGCAATCCAAGGTAATGATTTCTTCTCTGTTGCTGTGAACGTCTCTGCAGCCGTCTGTACTCTAATCTGAGACAACTATTACTGACAGAAACCATCACATCATCCAGTTTGTGTGTTTGCAGCTGCTTAAAAGATTTTAAACAGAGATTAATCAGTAATTCATGTGATGTGTTTGTGTTTGCAGAGGTCAGAGGTCACAGTCTCCAGCATCCAGCTGTGTGTCTGTGAGGAGTGACTGGTCCAAAGAGAGACCTCCATATTTCAGTCATGAACCTGCAGCAACAATGTTCTTCAGTCATGGAGCTCAGCTGACCATGTAAGAGAGCTGCTGACTCATTTACGGGTGTTTGAAATTCTGTGACCACTTTGTAATTTTAGTTTATATTTTAAAGTGTTTTTATTTGTAGTTGCCTGTATTTTTATTACACTGTGTGTAACGTGGTGGTTTGTGCTGTTTGGGATCGTTTTGGTGTATTTGTGTCAGAACATCAGATAAATGATTTCATCACATTTTAAAAGAAAGTATCAGGATAATAATCTGAACTGAGTCATCAGAAATAGAAAGATGGTCTCAACAGGCCACTGAGCTGATTTCCAAAGAAATGCAGAAGATTGAAGAGTCCGAGGCTGTTTATTTGTCACAGGCATCGTCATACACGTACAACACAGTGAAATGTGCTGAGCTGCTCCTGTGACTGGACAAAACATATTGAAACAATCATTAAATGAAATAATGAAACATTGTGCAGATGTAATGTTAAAGTGCTTTGTGCCACATTAGCACAGCATGTACTGACAGAGCAGTGCAAGCAGAACAAAGCAAATGAGCAAAGTGATGTAAACAGAGTAACTGAACAGAGTGAGCAGAGTAATATCAGCAGTAATGAAGCAGCAGGATCAGTGTAGCAGCGTGTGACGTCATAATGAATCAGGTATGAGCTGAAATATGACAGTGAGACAAGAACATGATGTAAGGTCCTGTTTAAACCCTGATGGTGATGCTATGAGGGGAGCATGTTCTGATTTAGGACTTGGATGGTCTGAGGATAGAAGCTCCTCTCTGTTTGTGTCCTGATGGTGCAGAAGCTTCTGCCTGATTGTAGAAGGAGCTGAAGCCAGCATCATCCCAGAGGTGAAGCTCCTCTGTGTGCAGACCTGAGGTCAGATTCCTCCAGGCTGATGTTCAGGATCTACAGAAACGTGTGGTTGTAGTTATTGCTGCACTGTGTGCTGACAGCAGATACTCAGAACAAAGCGCTGCACACGTGTTCTTTACAAACATCTGTACATATAAAATATGGATCATGGCAGTGAATGAACACGTTTCTGTCATTTGTTTCATTGGCTTCTTTTTTCTGCCTGTGTTCATGTGATTAATGTCTAACACATAAACAGGTTTGTAATCAAACATCACATCATCAGGGAGGCATCATGAAACAAAGTTACTGCTGGAGGCTGAACTCAATTTGGTGGCAATGTTCAAAAATATCACTCAGATCATTTCAAAGCTTTTAGTTCTTCTTCTTCACTTCTGTAAAACAATAGAAAGAAAATCAGAACCCAGAAGTTCACTTCCTGATGACTGAACTCTTTCAAAATAAAGCTGAAAGCTCTGAATGTGACACCGCTGCTCCACCACAGTTTTTAGAGGAGGTCAAAGGTCAGTTCAGAGTGATGGATCCCAAACTTCCAGTACATCCAGTGAAGGACATAATCAGCTCTGTGATGAAGGCTTTTACTGTGGAGTTTGTAGGCTGATCACTCTGTGTTTAATAAGACAGGCAGGAACAGCAAAGGAAACTTGGATTCTGAACTCAAACACAAGTTTCTCCACTTTGACTTTTCTCTGTGACCATCAGAGCTTCTGCACAGTGTCATCAAATCTGGATGTTTGTCACTGACAGTCAATGATTTTAGTGATAAAGAAATGTGTTCACAGAGGGAGGAAGAGGAAGAGGAGTGGTGTCTGTGAGGAGGAGCAGCTGTCCTGCTGTGCTTTGTGTCAGGACGTCCTGAAGGATCCAGTCTCTACCAGCTGTGGACACTGGTTCTGCAGACAGTGCATCTCCTCATACTGGGACCAGTCTGCTTCATCAGGAGACTGGTCCTGTCCCCAGTGTGGAGAAAGATCCAGAAGCAGAGCTGGACTGCAGACAGCCAGTCAGAGCAGCTGTGTACAAAGTAAGACTGAACATCTGTCTGCTGATGGACTCATTTCTGAAAACTGGACTTCTTGTTGCTGTTCAGACATTGAAGAGTTTTCTTTCTGTTTTTCTTTCTTTCAGCAGATGTTGGTCTGCAGGAGGTTTTAGATGAACATAAGATCAGTCTGAGGAGGAGATGTGAACGTGTGACTGAAGGAAGTGATGAAACAGGAAGTAGAACCCTCCTCAACAGGATCTACACTGAGCTCTACATCACAGAGGGACAGAGTGAAGAGGTTCATAGCCAACATGAGATGAGGCAGCTGGAGACAGCTTCCAAGATGGACGCCCTCCATGACACTCCAATCAGGTGCCAGGACATCTTTAAAGCCTTACCTGACCAACAGAGACCCATCAGAGTGGTTCTGACCAACGGCGTGGCTGGTGTTGGAAAAACCTTCTCAGTGCAGAAGTTCACTCTGGACTGGGCAGAGGGCTTGGAGAACCAACATGTCAGTGTGGTGGTTCTGCTTTCATTCAGGGAGCTGAACCTGATCAGAGATGAGCAGTACAGTCTTCTGGAGCTGCTCCATGTTTTCCATCCAACATTACAGAAGGTCACAGCAGAGAAGCTGGCTGTCTCTCAGCTTTTGTTCATCTTTGACGGCCTGGATGAAAGCAGACTTTCATTGGATTTCACCAACAGGAAGCTGCTGTCTGATGTCACACAGAAGTCATCAGTCAGCCAGCTGCTGACAAACCTCATCCAGGGGAATCTGCTTCCCTCGGCTCTCGTCTGGATAACTTCCCGACCTGCAGCGGCCAATCAGATCCCTCCTACATGTGTTGACAGGCTAACAGAAGTACGAGGCTTCACTGACGCCCAGAAGGAGGAGTACTTCAGGAGGAGATTCAGTGATGAAGAGCTGTCCAGCAGAATCATCTCCCACATGAAGACATCCAGGAGCCTCCACATCATGTGTAGAATCCCAGTCTTCTGCTGGATCACTGCTACAGTTCTGGAGCACATGTTGACTACAGAGCAGAGAGGAGAGCTGCCCAAGACCCTGACTGACATGTACTCACACTTCCTGCTGGTTCAGACAAAGAGGAAGAAGAACAAGTACCACGAGGGACATGAGACGAGTCCACAGGAGCTGACGGAGGCTGACAGGGAAGTTCTTCTGAAGCTGGGGAGGCTGGCGTTTGAACATCTGGAGAAAGGAAACCTCATGTTCTACCAAGAAGACCTGGAGCAGTGTGGTCTGGATGTGACAGAGGCCTCGGTGTACTCAGGAGTTTGTACAGAGATCTTCAAAAGAGAGTGTGTGATCTTCCAGAAACCAGTCTACTGCTTTGTTCATCTGAGCATCCAGGAGTTTCTGGCTGCAGTCTACATGTTCCACTGTTTCACCAACAGGAAGTCAGAGGTGCTGAAGAACTTCTTGGGAAAAAAATACAACGAGTCATCTCTGGATGATTTCCTTAAACGAGCCATGGAGAACTCCCTCCAGAGTAAAAATGGCCACCTGGACCTGTTTGTCCGCTTCCTTCATGGCCTCTGTCTGGAGTCCAACCAGAGACTCTTAGGAGGTCTGCTGGGTCAGACAGAGAACAGTCCAGAAACCATCCAGAGAGTCATCAAGAACCTGAAGAATAACAAGAAGTTTAAATCCTCTCCTGACAGAAGCATCAACATCTTCCACTGTCTGATGGAGATGAACGACCTCTCAGTACATCAGGAGATCCAAGAGTTCCTGAAGTCAAAGAAAAGGTCAAAGGACCTCTCTATGATCCACTGCTCAGCTCTGGCCTTCATGCTGCAGATGTCAGAGGAGGTTCTGGATGAGTTTGACCTGCAGAAGTACAAAGCTTCAAAGGAGGGACGACTGAGACTGATTCCAGCTGTGAGGAACTGCAGAAAGGCTCGGTGAGTCCAGATGTGATCATTACATCATTGATCAGTGTCGGTTAATAGTTTAATGTTTAAATTAAAAACACAGTCGTTGGTTATAAAGTGCTTTACAAACACCAACATTACGGCTAACAGCTGGATTCTCCTGTTTCAGTGCAGCTAGCCAAACAACAAAGAGCCACTTGCTGCTAAAGACAGAGTGAAAGTGGACGGTATATCCTCCATTCTTCATGTAAAACACATGCAGTGAATTGTAATGCACCATCTGTGTTTCCCTTCATGCAGTTTTCTCTTTATGGTGGACTTGGATATTTAAATGTTTACCTCCTGGAGAGTCTTGTTCACTTGATTAGTTTTTGTGAAGGGGATTCTCCTCACCCCGTCTCCAAGGGAGACACCAGCTACCCTTCAGAGAAAATGTATTTGCCCCACTTGTAACCACGATCTGGTTCTTCCAGTCACTGCCCACAGCTCGTGACCATAGGTGAGGGCAGGGACGTAGATCGACCGGTAAATTTAGAGCTTCGCTGTCAGGCTCAGCTCTCTCTCTCTTCACCACGACAGACCGGTACAGCGTCTACCTCACTGTTACCGCAGCAACAGTCTGTCTGTTGATTCCTGCTCCCCTCCCCCTTCTTTACACGACCCTGAGATACTCAGACTCCTCCACCTGGGGCAGGAACTTGTCTCTGACCCAGAGCGGGCACTCCACCCTTTCCCAGCTGAGGACCATGATGCTGATCCTCATTCACACGGCTTCACACTCTGCTGAGAACAGCTCCACTGTGAGCTGGAGGCCATCACCTGATGAAGCCAACAGAACCACATCCTCTGTGAAAACAGAGACCAGACTCTGGCTGTATCCCAATTCAGGGTCTGCAGCCTTAAAGGACGCATTTTAAGGCCGATTACATCACAGCGACGGGACGAAGGTCGCTGCTCGAAATGCGGCCCTCAAATGCGTCCTTAATTTCGCTGAATTTTAAGGACGTGGCGGTGTAGACTTCATATAGTATACTACTATACTATACACTATTATTAGTGTAGTCTACTATTATACTATACATATCTGTTTTTAACAGGGAATCTTGATCATGTTACATTTGACTTCTGTTGAGCTTCTTGAATTGTCACCTTCAGTTCCTTTCATTTAGTCTTCCAGTGTCTTTGGTTTAAATGTATTTACCCTGATAACTGCATATGAAACAGTTCACCTCTTTTCACTCACTATTATCTGTTTGCCATAAAAGTGTTGGTGATGTGTTGGGAGAATCATTATTTTCAGTCTCTTCTTATAAACATAGTGAGGCAAAGATGTGGGTCGTGGTCCCTGATAATCAGATGTGTCTGTGTTCTGTTACATGTGACGTTAGAGAGGTTTTAGTGGAGATAAAAACAGGACCAACATCACTCGTGACTGCTTTCCTGTCTTCAGTGTGTTTACTGTTGGAGCTCGTCCTCCTGTTGCATCTGTCACAGCTGTTACGCTCCTCTGTGACTCCTCCTCTATCTGCTGTCACACTGCAGGAGTTTTTGGTCATGGCGTGTGAATAACTGCCGAGGTCGGCTAGGACGACGCCACCACTCGTTGTCAGACCCTGTCACGCTGTCTGGTGTCATCTTTAGCCGAGGTTATTAAGAACTTCAAAATGAAACCAGTCTCTGTTTTCAGTCTCCGCCCTCTTTTGCAGCTTTGAGCCAGGTTGTAACACCTGTTAAAGTCACCACCTGTTGTGACCGGGGAGTGAGATGAGTGTGAGAAAGATGAAAACAACGTCTCATTCTGACTAGTTACTGGGAACTGATGTGTGATGATGCAATAACAAAGATGACTGTTTCTATGATTTTCTGTTTTATTAATTGTTTTTATTGATGATAAGGACAGGCAGAGGAGATTGGATGGATTTACTTTGTTTTATTATTTTGCACTGAAATGGAGTCCAGTGTACAGTCCTTGGCGTTGCACATTTTAATATGTTTTAGCTGAGACTGTAGTGGGCACTCTTTAAATGTCGGGTCAGTTTGTCACGTTAGAGCCTATTTGTGCCTGTTAGTGCTGACGATGACTTTAGACCGAGCTGACTGAGGGGTCTAAGCTCATGATGCCACCAGCAACACCCGGGTCATGCTGCAGAGTTTTCAAACCCGACATAATTTACTCAGGTTACATCAGGTGATCTAAGAAAGGCCGCTTAGAAAGAAAAGCGAGTGCACTGCTTTAAGTGTCTTGAAGATGTTTAATCTGAACATTCAGCTTCTTCACTTCTAAAACCAGAAAGTGGAGAGTCCCAGATTTTAATCCTAGTGGGAGTGTCCCTTAAGAGGGTCGCTGACCAACTATTGATCATGTGGCTCATCACATGAGCCAAGCTGTGAAAAAGGGTGTGGGTGATTATCAGCAGAGGTTTCGAGAGATGAAACGTCTTCAAGAAACTTAAAGAAGTCACTTTTCTTTCCAGGCTCCTTAGATTACCATGACTGTATGATGAGAACCTACACAGACATATCAGGTGAAGTTTTCAGTGTTTTGGTTCAGTTTAATGTAAAAATGGAGATGAAACGCATATAAAGGCTGGTTTACACCACTGAGCCCTGCTCTAAAACACTGACACAGATCTGTCTGTGAAGCTGGCTTTAACAAATAAGAGCTTAAAGTTTTAAACACATGTTTAGCGCCGAACTGTCCACTTTACTGTCTGTAGCAGGAAGTGGCTGTTTGGCACTGAAACGGGAGAATCCAGCTGTTAGCCGTGATGTTGTGTTTGTAAAGCTCTTCATAAACGAGGACTGTGGAGGAGGAGAGCCTGTGTGAGTCAGGTGGTTCACCGGCCGAGTGTATCAGCGGCAGAAACAGCTGATCAGCGCCGTTTTATGCAGTAAAATAATCTTTCTGTTCCCAAACACATCCACACAGTTTACAACATAACAGCCCACTACATGCACATCACACCACAAACATGCATAAACTTAAACATAAAATATGTCCTGTACCTGTGTGATCTCTTTAAATAACTCACAGAATATCAACACTAACGCCACAAGTTTGTTGGTATTTTAACATTTTAACCATTGATTTTGAATTAAAACCAACAGTTAAAATATTTTTGCACCAAAGGAAAGAGCAGCAGAAATATTAGGACAGATAAATCATTCTGTCTTCAGTCTCCATGAACAGCATCAACATCCTCTGGTGAAATTTCTCTTTCCTCCTTAAAATATATTAAATGTCAGTTTAATTCCAGATTAATGGTTAAAACATGTATGTCACATATGAACATGAGGAAATAAAGAAAAGTGACTGATTCAGTTCCATATATGCTCCAGGGAGGCGTTAAGGTTCATTAAAATTGTTCAGTTATTAAAGTTTAATCTGAGCCGAGCTGACTTCCTCAGGAACAAATAAACACCGAGATAAACTTCACCTTACAGATATAATCTAAATGAATCATATCCAATCTCAGAGAGTTGACAGTCAGCTGTGTGCTGGGAGACATGTTTGTCTGCAGTGTACGAGCTCTGACCGCTCCCCAAAAATGTCGGAGTGAATACATTAATATTAAAAGTGTAGCTGGTGACACAGAAACAGAGGATTTAAGAAGTTTAAGTGTAGGTCGGGTCCACACATGTCCAAACACCTGTGCGTAGTCCTGCTTGTTACTCAGAAACGAACACTAATAAAATGGCCATAAGGCCAAAGCAATGGTTTTGACTGGTGTTGACCCCGCCCCCACCCTGAGTGTGGATGCTGAGAGAAGGGCCAGCTGTGAATATGAGGCTGTGGGAGCAGATGGAGAGAGAGTATGTCGGGGTATCCCAGTACAAACTTTACTGGGGTCAGAAATTAGACAGACTCCAGTTCCTTTGTTTGATTTATCTAGTTTGATGTTAGGAAAGAGATTCATGAGATGGAAAAACCTCCCAGTCTACTGAGATTCAGAAATGATTTGTACACATGGAAACTCCCTGAGTGGGAACAAAGAGTGTCCTGTCAGGAAGAGCATTTGGAATATGGATGTTGAGGATGTGACAGTGCCTGAAATCCTGCTGCTGTTCTGAACCATAGTTTCTGATCTGAAGGTCAAACAGAGTCATGATGGTTGTTTCTATTTGTCCCTTTTTAGTTTTGTTTCCCTGAAATCAGATGTGATATCAGCAGCTCTGAGTTCATTCATCATTATTGTCCAGTGATGACATTTCTGCTCCGTTTGGTGACAGTCAGCAGATTTTTCCTGCGTGTGGACGTGAACAGTCGTACCTGACAGCAGCAGGTAGCAAACAGAGATCGTCCTTCCAGCTGGAACTCTTCACTGAGCTGAGCTCATTCAAAATGTTCTAGATTCAAGACAGGAAACAGTCCACATGTGTGTCTTCACTCTGACTCTGGATCAGATCTCAGTGACAGACTGTGGACATTATGGAAGCCTAAATGTGACACCATCTTCCTCCTTCATCTGCAGATTAAAGCCAAACAAAGATTCTCATTAAAAGTCTGCAGGTCTGAGAGAGACTGAATCGTTGTGTCATGTCAAACACAGTAAGAGGAGCTGAAGCACAGATGTGAAGAGCAGATGTTCATCAGATTATGACCTCACTCTGTTTTGTCTTCATATACATTCAGTCTGTGTTTATAATGCAGACTTTCTGCTTTTATAATAACACATTTTGTATTTTCTATGATCACAGACTGGCTGACTGTGGACTCTCAGGGACTCATTGTGAAGTTGTGGCCTCGGCTCTGAAGTCCATCCCCTCCCATCTGACAGAACTGGACATGAGTGAGAACAAGCTGCAGGATTCAGCAGTGAAGCTTCTGTGTGCTGGACTGGAGAATCCAAACTGTCGACTGGAGACTCTGAGGTGAGTTCACTGACTGCAGCTGTTGTTGTTTTTCTATATTTCAGATCTTTGATTGATGTTTGAAACTTTCTTTAGTTCCTAAATGTTCAGGATGTGTCTGAAGACAAATGTGAAGAAGTTTGAGTGCTTTCAGAAATGTGGTGTCTTTCCAAATGACTGAACAACAGTTTTCCTCTTGGCTCCAAATAGAAGTGACAGACTTGAGCAGCGTTCATTTAAAGGCTGACAGAAGTGGAGTGGTGACGGGGAGATGTTTGTCAGGACAGCTTTTCAGCCTCCACAGGTTCATGTTGTGCTCCATCAGTCAGTGAAGATGAAGTCAGTACTGGTGAGGCTGTAGAGTGTGTGATGGATGTGAATGAGGCTGTTGGAGATCTGATGATAGCAGATAAAAACAGGCTGCAGAGACTTTGAGCTTGTGTGGAAACAGACAGAGAAAAGAAAGACATGAATGTCAAAGCTAATAAAGGTGAAGTTAGGAGCTGTGATGATGTTCATGTATCAGAAGCTGATCGGGCTGCTACAGAGACGACCCACACAGCTGCTGTGGTGAGGTTTGTGTTAAAGCAGAGGAACACAGGCCCACACATGACAGCAAAGCAGGTTTCAGGCTCTGTGAGAGGATTTCAAACAGAAGCTGGAGAAGAGGAAGGACTACAGAAAGAAGGCAGCTGAGACCAGTCCAAGTGTTTCCATGGAGCCCAGTCTAACATTCATTCATACACTAACGTACAGAAGTGAACGGGAAAATGAATCCATAGTTTCAAATGTAGAAATAGTTCTCAGTTCATTTACAGAGTTTAATACAGTTCATGAGGAAATGTTCAAAGCAGCAGCTGAGAAGAAATCTGCTTCACAAAGTTGGATCCAATTCCAATAGTTTGTGATGCACTTGAACGCAGCGTGAGCAGTTCACTGCCTAACCCCACAGAGACTGTCAGTCTGGACTTTTCTTTATTTCTATTGGCTGTCAGTGAGATTTCAGAGCAATCAGAGACTGTGGGTCTGTGTATGAAGTATAATTGATGTGCAGTTGTTGAAGTTGTAGAATGAGAAATAGCAGTTTGGGGTATTTCCTGCTTTCATTGTCCTGCTTGTGCTGATGAAAATGTTTATTGACGTGTGAATTCATTCTTCAACGCTCGATTCTGCCTGAACAACGTGAAAACTTTGCTTTGTGTAACACAATTCAAAGCACTGAAGCATCGACTTATTTCATTATCCAACAATGAAAACAGGAAACAGAGACAGCTGGCCTTCAAAGTAAAAGCTGCTCCTTTTGAAACATGTTGGTGGTAAAATGTAAGAAGAGCTGAAGCACATAAATGATCTACGTGCCAAAATATTAAACACAGTTGATATATTTGTGTGAGTGTTGTGATTCAGGTGTAGATGTAATAATGTACATATAGCAGAGTTTCCTCTTCTAGATCAGCTGATCAGAGTCAGGCCAATCAGCTCTGAGCATGCTCAGTCTGAGTTATGGAGCCACATACTATGATTCACCATGGCAACGGCATGAGCAGAGGCTCCGTGTGAATCCAGAGGAGCAGGAACATGAATGATGACAGTAGATGTTTGTGTGAAAGTGCTGGAAGCAAATGAGTGTGTGATGTTCTTTCAGTGTTGCACTTTGTAGACGCTCCCTGAGCACTGGTCTCACAGCCAGCTGCACATAGAGACCAGTGTTGTTAGTCCAGGTCAGAAGATGACTTGTTGGAATGAAAATGAGCTTGTAGTTTGTCTGCTTTAATAATGTGACTGGAAAAAGGTGTTGGACTTCAAATATGTCCATTTCTGTCACACTTCACCTTTAAAAGTGAAGCCATGTGGTTCCTGGAAGGAAAAACACGACTTTTTCAAGTCTTTGTCCTGTTTTTATGAGAAATGTACGACTTTAATGTGAAACATTCAGAGTTTTTTCTCTTGTTGTGTTTGTTTGAAGCTGCTTCCTGTTGGCTTCAGCTGTTTGGAGTTTCCATTTTCTAAACTTCTACATTCTGAAGCTTCTTCAGCTCTGAACAGATGATGAAACACTGAATGATTTCAAGCACTTTGTCTAATAAACTTACATCTTTCATTCTCTATACAGATTGGAGAGCTGTGGTTTGTCAGAGATCAGCTGTGATTATCTGGCAGCAGCACTGAAGTCCAACCCCTCCCATCTGAGAGAGCTGGACCTGTACTACAACTACCTGCAGGATTCAGGAGTGAAGCATCTGTGTGGTTTCCTGGAGAGTCCAGGATGTAAACTTGAAACTCTGAGGTCAGTCAGCATGTTTTAGTTGTGCTGAGATGAATATGATGTGAAAGTTTTGCTGACACTAAACTGCAGACATCAGGCTGATATTATACTGATCCACACTGAGGATCTTCATGGTAAAGTCTGTTTTCTTCTTCTCTGGTTTATTCCATTGACTGCAGCAGAACAATGTTCACATTTCAAACCTTCAAAGAAGAAGAAAAATCCTCCACTGGAAAATTCACTGTGAAACTCTCAAACTCTTCATTGCACCTTAAAGTCTGTGTGACACTGAAATCCAAAGCAAAATGTGCGTTTGCTTTACAGACAGCAGTCCAACACAAACATACACACATCATCCAAAACACAGTCCAACATCCAAATCTCCTCCACTGCCAGCATGAATGATGGGAAAGAGAAGGAGGAACACTCTGACATTCAGGGTTAGAATGAGTTTCATCAAGCAGACTGTGAAGATCAAAGCTGCATTAGAAAGCTTACATGAATGAATGAGTGGACAGAAGTGGACAGAGATCATCTGAAGCACTTCAAAGGCTTTAAATCAGCACATTTCTCTTTATTCTTTATCAACTCTGTTAGTTTCTCTCAGTTTTCTGTGGAATGAAGCTAACAGCAGGCTAATAAGATGCTGACCAATAGGTTTCTATTAAAGGTTGTAATTTGTATATGAAAAAGTGCTTTGGCTCAGCAGGGATCAGCTTACAGGTAGAATACAGCTGCTGGATGGGATTAGCATGTCATAGCTATCTACCAAACTGCTAACTGGGGGATTTCAGGCCATCTATGGATCATTTTTGCTAACTGTTTATTCAGCTTAGGCTCACAGGGCTGCAGCCTGTGCCCTAGCTGTCATAGGGCAAGAGGCGTGGTCCACCTGCACAGGTGAGCAGTCCATCACAGGGCCAACAGAGAGCGACAGAGAAGCACTCCCTCACATCCACACCTACAGCCAATGTAGAAGCACCAATGAACCTAAGCAGCATTTCATTGGACTGTGGGAGAACATCCAACCTCCACAGAAAGGCCCAGCTGACCAACAAGCTTCAACCTACAACCTTCTTGCTCTAAGGCACTAGTGCTAACCACTTTTGCCCATCTCAGCCCAAATCCTGCATCTTCCTGTTTCTGACTCCAGGCCAGCTCCACTAACACTTTCTCATCAGACACTGCCACCTAGTGGAGGAAGTCTTAGTTCCATTTGAAGCTTCAGATTACAGTTAGTTCCTTTACAAAGAGGTGGAGGTGGTGGGGCCACAGCACCATCATCACTGAGTGCCATAGGACACTTAACCTTTGTTTCCATATGCTGGGAACTTCCTGTTGTTCCAAGGAGGACTGGAAAATGTGTGAAAATCTCCCAGTCAGTTCCTCACAGCACACTTCAATCATTTCCCTCCCACAGCATCAGGACCAGGGCTTTTTCTCTCTTTGGTCCCACTAAGAGATTTCCACACAAACACCTCATCAGTGGGACTCTCAGAGCTACCAGCCCTTTGCTACAATCACAAAGCTCTTCATTGAAATCAATGATATCAAAGCTGGAATCAAATGAGTCCAAGTCTTCTGCTGATTCAGCATCACATTCATCTTTGCTCCTTGTTCTGCATCCCCACCATGGACTTCATTCCTTTCCAAGCCAGCCTTGAGTGTCCTTTATTCAGCTCATCCTCTGCTTTACTTTTACACCTGATTTTAGCTGCTTTATCTCTCTTTCAACAGGTTTCTGTGCCTCAATCTTTTTCTTCTCTCCCTCATAACAAGACAGCTTCTTCTGCCTGAGAACATGTTGGAGTGATTTACTAATCCAGGGCTGCTTATTGGGGAAAATACTTCCTGTTTCCAAAGTAATCCCCATTTTTCCCAGAAAGAAATGTCAGTAGAAATCGATGATCTAAGTGAGAACATGAGCCTTTAAAAAGTCCCAGTGGGTGCAGTCAAAGCAGTCCCTCAGTCCCAGTATAGAGTCTTTGGTCCAGACTGGAACAGCTGTGTGCCCAGTTTGAGCTCTCTTCAGTGCTGTGACCTGACAGACCCAGAGGGGCCATCACATCACATTTAGAAGCTCCCCTGATGGAGCCACAACACATGTCCAATACTTAGTCTGTCTTGTTGGACCAACTGGAAGAAATGATTCAAGGACTTAGTCACAGAACAGAGATTCAAATCTCCAAAATCCAACTGGCTGCATCAGGACATATAGTCTGAAACTCTGCACAGTTTCCTGTTTGAAGCTGCTTCCTGTTGGCTTCAGCTGTTTGGAGTTTCCATTTTCTAAACTTCTACATTCTGAACCTTCTTCAGCTCTGAACAGATGATGAAACACTGAATGATTTCAAGCACTTTGTCTAATAAACTTACATCTTTCATTCTTTATACAGATTGAGGAGCTGTGGTTTGTCAGAGATCAGCTGTGATTATCTGGCAGCAGCACTGAAGTCCAACCCCTCCCATCTGAGACAGCTGGAGCTGACCTCGAACAACCTGCAGGATTCAGGAGTGAAGCATCTGTGTGGTTTCCTGGAGAGTCCAGGATGTAAACTTGAAACTCTGAGGTCAGTCAGCATGTTTTAGTTGTGCTGAGATGAATATGATGTGAAAGTTGTGCTGACACTAAACTGCAGACATCAGGCTGATATTATACTGATCCACACTGAGGATCTTCATGGTAAAGTCTGTTTTCTTCTTCTCTGGTTTAGTCCATTGACTGCAGCAGAACAATGTTCACATTTCAAACCTTCAAAGAAGAAGAAAAATCCTCCACTGGAAAATTCACTGTGAAACTCTCAAACTCTTCATTGCACCTTAAAGTCTGTCTGACACTGAAATCCAAAGCAAAATGTGCGTTTGCTTTACAGACAGCAGTCCAACACAAACATACACACATCATCCAAAACACAGTCCAACATCCAAATCTCCTCCACTGCCAGCATGAATGATGGGAAAGAGAAGGAGGAACACTCTGACATTCAGGGTTAGAATGAGTTTCATCAAGCAGACTGTGAAGATCAAAGCTGCATTAGAAAGCTTACATGAATGAATGAGTGGACAGAAGTGGACAGAGATCATCTGAAGCACTTCAAAGGCTTTAAATCAGCACATTTCTCTTTATTCTTTATCAACTCTGTTAGTTTCTCTCAGTTTTCTGTGGAATGAAGCTAACAGCAGGCTAATAAGATGCTGACCAATAGGTTTCTATTAAAGGTTGTAATTTGTATATGAAAAAGTGCTTTGGCTCAGCAGGGATCAGCTTACAGGTAGAATACAGCTGCTGGATGGGATTAGCATGTCATAGCTATCTACCAAACTGCTAACTGGGGGATTTCAGGCCATCTATGGATCATTTTTGCTAACTGTTTATTCAGCTTAGGCTCACAGGGCTGCAGCCTGTGCCCTAGCTGTCATGGGGCAAGAGGCGTGGTCCACCTGCACAGGTGAGCAGTCCATCACAGGGCCAACAGAGAGCGACAGAGAAGCACTCCCTCACATCCACACCTACAGCCAATGTAGAAGCACCAATGAACCTAAGCAGCATTTCATTGGACTGTGGGAGAACATCCAACCTCCACAGAAAGGCCCAGCTGACCAACAAGCTTCAACCTACAACCTTCTTGCTCTAAGGCACTAGTGCTAACCACTTTTGCCCATTTCAGCCCAAATCCTGCATCTTCCTGTTTCTGACTCCAGGCCAGCTCCACTAACACTTTCTCATCAGACACTGCCACCTAGTGGAGGAAGTCTTAGTTCCATTTGAAGCTTCAGATTACAGTTAGTTCCTTTACAAAGAGGTGGAGGTGGTGGGGCCACAGCACCATCATCACTGAGTGCCATAGGACACTTAACCTTTGTTTCCATATGCTGGGAACTTCCTGTTGTTCCAAGGAGGACTGGAAAATGTGTGAAAATCTCCCAGTCAGTTCCTCACAGCACACTTCAATCATTTCCCTCCCACAGCATCAGGACCAGGGCTTTTTCTCTCTTTGGTCCCACTAAGAGATTTCCACACAAACACCTCATCAGTGGGACTCTCAGAGCTACCAGCCCTTTGCTACAATCACAAAGCTCTTCATTGAAATCAATGATATCAAAGCTGGAATCAAATGAGTCCAAGTCTTCTGCTGATTCAGCATCACATTCATCTTTGCTCCTTGTTCTGCATCCCCACCATGGACTTCATTCCTTTCCAAGCCAGCCTTGAGTGTCCTTTATTCAGCTCATCCTCTGCTTTACTTTTACACCTGATTTTAGCTGCTTTATCTCTCTTTCAACAGGTTTCTGTGCCTCAATCTTTTTCTTCTCTCCCTCATAACAAGACAGCTTCTTCTGCCTGAGAACATGTTGGAGTGATTTACTAATCCAGGGCTGCTTATTGGGGAAAATACTTTCTGTTTCCAAAGTAATCCCCATTTTTCCCAGAAAGAAATGTCAGTAGAAATCGATGATCTAAGTGAGAACATGAGCCTTTAAAAAGTCCCAGTGGGTGCAGTCAAAGCAGTCCCTCAGTCCCAGTATAGAGTCTTTGGTCCAGACTGGAACAGCTGTGTGCCCAGTTTGAGCTCTCTTCAGTGCTGTGACCTGACAGACCCAGAGGGGCCATCACATCACATTTAGAAGCTCCCCTGATGGAGCCACAACACATGTCCAATACTTAGTCTGTCTTGTTGGACCAACTGGAAGAAATGATTCAAGGACTTAGTCACAGAACAGAGATTCAAATCTCCAAAATCCAACTGGCTGCATCAGGACATATAGTCTGAAACTCTGCACAGTTTCCTGTTTGAAGCTGCTTCCTGTTGGCTTCAGCTGTTTGGAGTTTCCATTTTCTAAACTTCTACATTCTGAACCTTCTTCAGCTCTGAACAGATGATGAAACACTGAATGATTTCAAGCACTTTGTCTAATAAACTTACATCTTTCATTCTTTATACAGATTGAAATACTGTGGTTTGTCAAAGATCAGCTGTGATTATCTGGCAGCAGCACTGAAGTCCAACCCCTCCCATCTGAGAGAGCTGGACCTGAGCTGGAACAACCTGAAGGATCCAGATGTGAAGCAGCTGTCTGATCTTCAGCAGAGTCCAGGCTACAGACTGGAGACTCTGAGGTCAGTAGAGTGATGGAGTGAGTGGGTGGTGCTGTCAGCAGTATTGTACTAAACACAGTCAGTATGAAACAAAGATCCAGTGTTTCCTGTAAAGCTGCAGCTTCTCAGTGAAGCTGTGAGAGGAGAACGGTGACAGGCTTCAGGATTGGACACAAACACTTCCTGTTTCTCACCTTTATGGTCACCATAGTAACGGCTGACACGCTCTGATCAAACACTGTCAACAGCCAATCAGCTCTCTGAACAAAGCAGCACGCAGACCAATGACTGCATTGATTTCCAAGTTTAAAGCAGTGAAGAACACAGTCTGTAGGTGAGGAAGAATTTAGTGAGAGCAGATGTTTGGATGGAATTCCTCCAGTTAACAGCTGGAACCGTCCATCTGGATTGTTGGGCTTGTTGTTGGGGTTCCTACAGAGCTCAGAGTGGACACACCAAGGTTCTTCTAATGAATGAAAGTCCAAACTCAAACTAGGAGGGAAAAACATTTTCAGCAACTTCAATAAAAATCCAAAGATTAGAAAAAGTGAAGCAACAATGAGTCCTAGTACAGTCCCAGCACTGACGTCCCTGCTGCTCTTTATACTGGATGTGCTGCATCACTGACTGACAGCTGATGAAGAGTCTCTGGAAACACTCGTTTATCTCCTCTGCTCTTCCTCCTTCTCTCTGCAGGTGGAGGTTATGATGGTAAACAGGACGGTGTGTGTGCTGAGAGAGGAGCAGCTGTGTCCTGATGATCCAGAGAGGTTGAAGCAGCAGCAGCTTGTGTGTAGAGACGCTCTGACTGGGCCATGTTACTGGGAGGTGGAGAGGAGAGCTTCATCCAGCAGTGACTGACAGAGGAATGAAGTGCAGATGACTGTCAGTGCTGCAGAGTGAACTGCTCTGAGAACAGCTCCACTGTCAGACACAATGTAGAGTCCAGCATCAGCCCTGTGTGTCCCTCTGGATCTGACAGAGGATCATCAGTGTATCTGGACTGCTCTGCTGCTGCTCTGTCCTTCTACAGTCTCTGCACAGTCTCTGTCTCACTCTGGAAAGATTTTACAACTTGTTGTAATTACAGAACGTTAATATAATATTCAAACATGTGATCTTCTCTTTATTTCTGAATCTTTACCAAATAAAGAAAAACCAAACTAACAAACAGAAGCTGTCGTGTCCTTTTTCACCACATCTGTGAATCTTTTCTGTGTTTTTCCTCTTTTCCTCCTTCCTGCAGCTCCATCTTCATCATTCTGTGTCCAGTATATGTGAACACGTCCAAAGCATCTGAGCCTCATGTTACCCGTTTGTGTGAGTTACGCCTGTCGTTGTGTTGTGGTGTATAAATAAGGGGCAGGAGACAGCGCTGGATCTCTGAGTTCTTTACTCTCAATTTCTGCAACATCTGCAATATCTAGAAATGCAAACCTGTGAGCTGTGTGTGTTGTGCGTCTGCTCGGCCACCTCTCCTCCGGCCGTGCTGGAAGCAGCTGTGCGTTTGACAGTTTTATCGACTCGACAATAATCGAACAAATTAAATGTTCAAAAATATCAACTTAAGCACTTCAAAGTCAACAAAAAGCTTAAAACAATGAAATAATATTTCACTGACAAAACAACAGCTCATAAGAACGATACACAAAATAATACAGAAACAAACAAATAAAAGTTATTAACCAGGATCCATGTTTTTGTCACAAACACTGAATCAGCTGATTCACTCTTTATGTTTCTGAGTTTGTTTTGTGATTATAGTTCTGGTTTCTGTTTCTGTGTCTTCACTGTGTCCCACGTCTCCTTACTTTGGACTCTGTGTTATATTTCCTGTTTTACTTTGACAGTCCTGTGTTACTGTTTCCTGTCTCGTGTGTGTAATTGGTCCCAGCTGTGTTTCCCTCCTGTCTCCCGTTCCCTGATTACTAAACTGCGTCCACGCCGCCGGCGCTCCTCTCCACAGCTGGATTCCAGGATTTCAGAGCATCCAGCTGTGGTGAGTGATGGAGACACTTTCTCTGCTCCCTCAGTAATCAGGACAGTTTATTGAACATCAGAGGACATAAAGGACTGTTTTTCACCTGCCCGTTCTGAACCTGGACATTAAAGACTGCTGGCTTCAAGGACATTAATCCCAGTGTCAGCCAGCCAATAACAGCCTGTGTTTTTCAGCTCTTTAGGAGTCAGAAATGAGAAAGACACAGACTGCTAACCGCTCCCTGCAGGAAATAAGCTCCGCCTCTTCCTGTCCTGTATATGAGGGATTCTGACATGAGACACAATGAGTTTCCTGTTTATTGTGACTTAAAGCGAGCAGCAAAGACACTAAACTGTGTGTTTCCAGCTGAAGCTGCTTTTTGTGTTGCTCCCACAATCCTGTCTAAAACAGTCAGTGAGGAAAACTCAATGTGACTTCAGAGTGACAGAGGTAAGCGACTCATGTTGTAACTGACGTCAGACGCCGGAGATTTTGGCGGAAAATTAAAGCGAATGGTAGTTTAGAATTGAACAAATTCCTTTAAGCTTCAGTATTACCAAATACACTTATCAATAGTCTTCTAACTAACAATATTTGTCTAAATCATCTCCAACACCCTGGAGAACAACGGGGAGAGTTTAGAGGCTCTCCAAGATTACATTGATCAGTGCTTCCAGGATCTTGTGATGAAGAAGGCTCAGAGTGCAAAACCTTCATCAAAACCCACCTGAAGCTGCTGGAGGACACGGTGAAGAACATCGCCTTTGATAGAGTGCATCGCATCGGCCCCATGCGGGCTGCGACCGGGAGACCACGTCCTACTGTGGCCAAGTTCGGCCACTTCAAACAAAAGGAACAGGTGAAAAGTCTCCGTGTCCATCGGTGTTTCTCCACGTCTCTCTGCCTTCTTCGTGTCATCTCTGTGTTTCCCTGCTGCCCTCATGTTTTCTGCTTTGTCTGTTAGTTCTTCCCAGTTTAGGTTGATGTTCGCTTCTTCCCTCACCTTTGTTATTTTCACTGTAAATAAATCTCCACTCGCATCTCCACCGCCGTCTGCATCTTGGTCCTCATTCACTCCACCACACGACTGCTGCCCCAGCCGTGACAAGTTTTGATGTTTCCTCTACATTCACTTTTAAAAATTATTTACTTTGCCTTGTTTGGTATCATTTGGTATCAGATGGCCGACTTCTAAATGGCCACCATGGTCACCACCCAACTTGAGGAGTTTGCCCCTCACATATACTAATGTGCCACAAACAGGACTTTAACATCACCAACCATTCCCATGTTATTACGGTGTATCCATATAAATCATCTGTTGTCTTCGTCTCCTTTATCAGTCATCATAATTTTACCATCTCTGTGCAAGTCTGCAAATTTCTTTATTAAATCAAAAGATTCTTAAATCCATCAAGTCTCTCTGTGCCTGGGTCCTCGTCACAAAACATGACATCACTGTTTTGTACTTTTTAACAATTTAATCCCACATTTGTGAAAGAAAAGCAAAACACTTTTTTGAAAAGTCTGTAACAAAACCATCAATTCTGATCAAGGTTATTTAAATGCTGCCAAAGAAGAATGGATTGGAATAAAAAAAATACATATCCTAACCTTAATTACTGGAGGAGAATAATGAATGATGCTCATAGTGAGTAAGAAGTAAACTGAGTGCATATTTTGGACAGAGATTCACTTTTAATGTGTTTGTATAATATAATACAGATGCATAAAAACACTCCTGAAACAGAATAAATTATTACAAATAAATTATTACAAAATATTAAAAAATATTATGGATACTTTTGTTGTTAAAATGTTACCTCTCAACCAAGTTCTGCCTTTTATATTTTTAGTAGTGTGTCACACAAACAGGAAATATTGTCAAAAAAAAAGTAAGTAAGTACTGAAGCACCCCCAAAAATGAACCAAAGCACCCCAAAAATGAACCAAAGCACCCCAAAATGGGCTAAAATCGCCCCTGTTAACAAATAATAGCCCAACAGTCACTTTTATGCTTACTGTAGCTGTTAGCTAAAAACACTAATTTAGCCTAGTTTGCCCTGAATTCAGCTTTGACAGACATGATCGACTGTTTCCAGTAGAATTCCTCGTTGTCATCTTGTTCCCTCTCAGAGCCCCGTATGCTTGCAGAGACCCCTACAGTAGGGAAATGTGCCAAAGAACGTCCAAAACATTGCATTTTAGGTTTATTTATGCCTTACACACAATCCCAACTCTTTAGCTAACTTAACAACTTTGGCTAAAGTCTATAGTTAGTCTTACTCGTTTGTACAACATTTCTGGATCGCCACTGTTTGAAATGATATGACATATGACTCTCACTGAAACAGCAAACTTTGTAGAAAACACAACACTTCTGATTCTCTATCTAGCTGTTTGGTCACAGCTGTAGATTACATTATAAGTGGTTGTTCACTCTTGTCAATAATTACATTTCTAAATTCTATTTGTGCAGTTACATGTAAACAAAGTCCAATATTGTATCTAAATGATTGTGTTATCGTGGGACAGTTTCCAATTTTGTTGTATTATTGCACTAGGTATGACTGTGCAAGAGTTATCTTATCTTCCTTGCTTGCACCACACTCTTTGCAGAAATGGTGCACAGCAGCACTGCATCATGTTATTGTGTTGTATAATATACCAGAACTAATACAAAGCAATATCCATGTACACTATAGGTCCATGCCAATGTGCCCAAATGGGACCTCCATAAATGGTAAGGGGCGCAAAGGCACTTTAAGACCAGTGGGCACACCATCGGTGCACATCCGCTCGGATGCTTTTTTCTATTCATTTATTTCCCTGTTTATTTATCGATGCACAAAAGCAATTATCTCAGAGACACCATCCTCTTAACAGAGACTCAAATCAGGAACCTGCAGATTATTAGTCAGCAGCTTTAACTTCCTGTCTTTGTCTCACTAAACCTTCCACGTGGAAACTTGAGCTGCCCACTCAAGCACAGTAGGCTTTAACTGGCTCTGCTCAAGTCACTTCAGTATCTGAGAAACTGTCTCGATGCATGCCAAAGAACACTTTGACAATACGCTTGTGTTGAGTCAAATCCACCACAAGCATATTCTATGGCAGTTTAATTCCACTCCACATAAAAATAGTCACGTATTATTTCCCCCCACCACACTTCCTGCCAGTAGCTGGTGCCCCCACCCACAGTGCATTAGTGGTTCTCTGTGTTTAGTGGCTCACTCTGGGCGGCTGCTCGGTGGGGCCCGGCCCCCTGGCTCTGTTGGGCCTGTGCTGCGGGTGGGGTGCCCTCAGGTCTCGGCCCTCTGGGCCCATTTACTGCTCAGTAACATTTAATATCTATTATTTACTACTACTTACTAGCCTACTTACTGCATATTATTGGTTGTTGCTGTGGGTTCCCCACTGTGTTGGTTTTTCCTTGTGTTTTTCAGCAGATGATGAAATAGATTTTCAGTATGTTTTCTCTCTTCCTCTCCATCTATTTCTCTTCTTCTCTATTTTTCCCTCTTCTTCTGTTAACTTTCTCCCCAGCTTATCTTTTTTCTTCTTTCCTGACCCCCGTTCTGATTCTAATGACTCAAAATAAAGTAAAATCATAATCAAATTCTAATAAAATATGACTATCAAGTGGACCAGTATAGCAAAAACCATAATGGTCACAGAGGCCACAGAGCCAACTACAAAAAGCCCTCAGTTTAGCCATTTCAAGAACTTTGCAAGCATGGATGGAGGGAGAGCAAGAGGAAGAGGAAGAGGTAGAGGAGGAGGAGGAAGAGGAGGAGAAGGCCGAAGAGGCCATGAACGGACCCATATTTCTGATGAAATAAGAGCAACTTTGGTGGACCATGTCATCAACCACGGCCTGACTATGAGGGAAGCTGGGCAGAGAGTCCACCCACATCTAAGCCGCTTCACAGTGGCATCTGTAATACGAACATTCCGACTAGAAAACAGGTCTGTCTTCACCTCCATACCTTCTGCTCTACTCAGATGGTTTCATAGCACTGTTCTACAGTATATCACATTACCATATCAAGTGTACGGGGTGCTAATGCTCCTTTTGCAGCCAAAGTGGCTGATTCCTTATATTGAAGTACAGTGTTGTACAGTGGATGACACAGTACGTACAGTAAAGTACTGTAAGAAAAATAAGCAAACCGATGACAATATGTGGTTGTATTCCTCCAGAATGACCCGAAGACCTTCTGGGGGAGGACGGCAACGCCTGTTCACACAACAGCAGGAACTTGCCGTTGTGGACCTAGTGAGGGCAGACAATGCCATCCGTCTCCACCAGCTACGACGGAAAATACTTGCAGACAGGCGAGTGTTCAGCAACATAAACCATGTGAGCATCACCACCATCAGACGCATCTTGGGTAAACACAGCATCACCATGAAGCAGCTCTACAGAGTCCCATTCGAGAGGAACAGTGACAGGGTTTCGACATGCAAGAGGATATTTACCCCGGTGCCCAGCGGGAGAGGACACTGCTTGCGATGTTGATGAGGTCCTGTGGCCAGACCCCAACAGACGGCGGGATCCATGAGCCCACTTATGCACAATTGTCATGGTTTTTTGTGTTTACAGTATAGTGTTTTTTCTATTGCAGTATTATTGTGTTGTGGTTTTTTTTTTTTTTTGCTTCATCTGAATTCATGGTACTGCGATGTACAATATTGAGTAGGTCTATTTGCGTTTTTGGTTGTTTGGAAATGTGTCTCCTGTAAATGTGCCTTCTGAATACACAATGGAAATCAAGGACTGCAGTGTTTTATGTAAAGAAGACTAGTGTGTTCCCCCTGATCTGTAAGTGTTTGCATGTGATGCAAGTATGTGTCATTTTGTCAACAGAGTTACATTTTGACAGAGGAATGTTAGGTTTTGACAGCAGAGTTTAGGTTTTGGGAGTGGAGTTTCATTTTGGCACAGATGTGTATGGTATATTTCCCAGTGTTGTGTCGTGTTTACTTGTGTTTAGAGTTTTGGCACAATGAGCGACGTTTTGCCAAATGTGTTCAAGCAACGGGCAAAAACTGTAATGGTGTTATAGATACTGTCGAGGCTAAGCCTACATTTAAAGCCACTAAGCTGTTTGTTGGCAGGTTAATGCAATGTCACTGGTATGAATAAACATATTAAACTTAGTTCAATAACTGAAACCATACTTATCTTGTCCTTTAGATTCTTTATTCCAACACAATTTAACATAACAGCGCAGCGGTCACAATCTGTTTGCTCCTTCCCAACAACAACACACCTGCTGCTAATGACCTATCTACCTTAAATAGACACACCATATGTAACACAAAAGGTGACCCCTAGTGGCATACATGAGGTACCCACACAAAAATGGCTCCTACAGATACTGAGCACAAATATGAGTACAGAGAATTTCCAGCAAGCTTTTAATACTGTCACAAAAAGGTCTAGAGGGATTTATCAGCATCATCCTGTCAAACTGGTTTTATGGTGGTTTTGATGAGAACAGATTATAGCTTGATCAAGAAGACCAACCGTCGAAGTCCTGTTGGGAAACCTTTGCACTTTTTCAAGGTGTGAGTATCATCAAGTGTAGCAGTGATGTCCTCATTGGTCATTGACACAGTTGACAACTTGTTTGAGGGATGAAATTGTGGCGTTTTGGTCAGAAAGTTTATACTTGTAAATCAGACTGCAGAAATATTTCTGAAAATGTAGTGGTTTGTTTGTTTGTGGTTTGTTTGTTTGTGGTTTGTTTGTTTGTGGTTTGTTTGTTTGTGGTTTGTTTGTTTGTGGTTTGTTTGTTTGTGGTTTGTTTGTTCATGTTTTTTGTTTGTTTTTATTTCAAATATCTTATAACAAGATGAAACTACAATTGTAAACGCAATTTGGTTTTTTGGTTTTTCTCAAACTTAAGTAACTGAAACCTTTCATTGAACTACAGCAGAAACAGATTGGAAATGCCAAGTTATTCTAACACTAGTGGACTTGTTAAACAAAACATTTGTTTCACTTCTTTCTCAACATGCAGCACCATTAAGAACAGTGGACCAGCATAGTTGGTCTGCATGAGCACACTTACTGCAACAGTTGTACATGCTGAAACTGGTTGCTGGCAGCTGATGTGAAGAAATGTCTGGACACATCAAAAGTTTTCTTTTTCATTTTCTTCCTCCCTTGGATAACATACACATGGCAAATAAAAACATGTAACTAGGGTGACGTGAAGTGTGTATCATCAGATTTAACTCAAATATAATGAGGCTGTCCATCTGTGAAGTAATTGTTCCTTCAAAAACCACTGTGACAACAGATTTTATTTCATTCATTTGATGGTTTTCTATTCTGTATACTGGAACTTTTTAATAGCCCCCCTGTCCACACATCCTTGACATGAGACTTTCTGCAGAGTTGCACATGATGAATGCACACAAAACTTAAAGTGTTGCTGTCATATTTTTTTGGATGTGGTTTGTTGTCATAATCAAGAACGTGTCTTATTTTTTATTTGTGTTGTTGCTGATCGGCCATTGGACTGCTGAGCCTGCAGTGAACAGCCAGTCACTGACTCTTGATGCTAGAGCAAGGACAACTGAGCTCTCTCTCTCTCTCTCTTACTCTCTCTCTCTCTCTCTCTCTCTCTCTCTCTCTCTCTTTTAAATAAATAATACGTTCGAGCTGTTTATGTTTTTGACTTGTTATGGACTCTGACTGGCAATGGGAGGGCTGGCGGACTCATATTATGGAGGTGGAGGGTAGACACATTTTGTGTGCAAGAGACCACATACTACAGTGGTGATTGACACAGACTTCAATGGACATTTAGGTGAAGGGAACAGAGGTTATGAGGTGTTGGGTAGGTGTGGTGTTTAGGAGAGAAATCTAGAAAGACAGATGTGGGGCAGATTTTCCAAGTGGAAATGGCCGTGGTGCACACATACTTCAAGAACAGGGAGGAACTTGTAGAAATATATGAAAGTGGAGGAAGCTGCACACAGGGCAACTAAATATTATGCAGAAGGTGAAATCAAAAAGACAGGAGACAAGGAGGTGTCAGGGAGAATGCAGCTATGCAGCATCAAATGGTAGTTTGAAGGATGAGTTTGGACATCAAGAAGAGGAAGTGAGTGAAGGCAGAGACATGCAGGAGTATAAACAGGCTCTGGGTAGTAGGGAAGACTTACCAGATGGCTGGGATAGTACAGCTTTATTGAGATAAACTGCCAAGAAGGGGTTTGACGTCTTCTCTGCACAGAAGAAAGGGAAAAAAGAAAAGTGATTCTGAAAGTATTTGAAGGAAGAGATTTACAAAGAAAAAGAAGTGTAGTTAGCGAAATGAAGAAAATAGACCAAGAAACTGGGAGGCTAGGCATGTAGCAGAAAGAGGTGACAAAGGAAAAGGCTCAGTGCCACGTATGTGAAGCTGGACCCCAAGGAAATGAGGGAATGAGACTTGCTAGGCAGAGAGTGAGTTTGAATGGATGTTCAAACCCAAAAAGAAAAAGATATATTCACATAACATAGATTGAAAGAAGCTGCAGGTGGCACAGCAGCTTTAATGTCTTCCAGACAGGAAGTTTTGGAAAGAAATATCATCATTTCCCAGATTTTACTATCTTAGTGTTCTGTAACAAAATCACTGTTGTGCGCATGGTGTTAGAGATGATGATGATTACAAACAAACTTAATGTGCTAGTCGTGCTTTTCTTGAGGGATTTGTCCTTCCACCAGTTTTCATGTCATTGGAATCATTTGTATTCACTGATTCTGGCACTTATTTCATCAAACCAAACTCCAAGTAAATACTTTCGGCTTTTTGGTTTTGTCAAACGAACTAATGTAAAGAATGCCTGGCTGTGCACTACACCACGCAGTGGGAATTTGTCTTCTCCAGTTAAATTCAGGATTAACTTGCTTTATAACACAGACCTCAAAAGTAACCGTTATAACCCCAAACACAAGAAAATGTGATCTACAGCACAGTGAGAACTGGCAACGCTTATCTGGAGGGGTCAGAGTGAATGAACTGGACACCTGTAGAAGCAGGATTTGATTTCCACTGATTTCCTTTCCGATCTGATACCAAGTAAAATTCAGGGTGGTATCGACGATACTGATCTGATATGATACTCTGAACAAAAACTTATTTTTTTACTCTATCTTTTATTTTATCTCAAATTATAGCGTCGTAATGATCACAGGACATCAGATTACTTGTTCTTATCACTTAATGATGCAGAATTATCATATAGAAATGAAAAACCTGAAGTTGTGGCTATTTGTTGCCTGCCTGCAGCATTAAAGGACTCCGTGAGAGACGTCTGTCTCGTCCTGGCAGCACCTCTCCCTCTCCTCCTCTTCAGTTCGCCTCAACATACGCTCGTCATATTCTGTGATATGATTCACTCTGAGGTGTTTGACCAGGTCAGCGGTGTTACCACAACACCTCACATTCTTGCCACATGTATGGCAAACCACGTCTCAGCTGTTCGTGGAGGTAAAATACGTCTGCACATGACTCTGTTTACGCTCAGCCATTGTTGTGAGTGTGCACGCCAAGGGGCCGGACACAATGACGGGTATCGGAGGAATCGATATTTCAGTATCGATCCGCACATCACTAGTTGAGATACGTTTTAAACTGGTCCAAAAAACAAATGCATATTTTCCCGAACCACTGTTCCTTGACTAAGGTGGATAACGTGATGAGGTCAAGGAAGGGTGTGACGGAGATTTGATTGAAAAACTTTGTCGTCCGTTAAAGTTTCACGTTGGCTTTTTCATCTTGAAAGCCCTCTCTGCTCGTGTCCAACCCGTGTGAACAATCACAGATGTGAGAAATGTAAACAAACCGTCCACAGAACGCTGATCAGGTTATTTTAAGCGCAAGAAAACAAAAACGTTGCGCTCACCGTCGGCGTCACGGACGAGGCCTGGGGGTCCGGGCCCGTCCACAAAGGTCATTGTAACACAAATCATACGATTGCTAATGAAAATGCTATAAAGCTACATCGCAGATAAGTCTCTGGAGTAACAATCAAGGCCATGTTAGTTATTTGATGAATAGTATCTGTGCCACTCATGGCGCATGACTGAGGAGGACGTTGACCTCTGCAAGTCAGGAAAGTCTGCTGCTCATTGTATAAATATGAGATTTTTTTCAAAAACCAGCCATCATCTCGGGAGGCTGACTCCAAAGTACCATCTCACTTCAAACTTGCAAAACAAGTCGAGTCGATGCGAGCGCACTGCTTGTTTCTAGTTAGTCTTTAAGGATGACAGCATTAGTCTGCTCCTTTGTATGAAAGAAAGTGAGTCGAGTCCATGTGGTCTGGCACCCACCCACATTTCTCTGCTAGTGATCCATGAGGACTCCACCTTGTTGCCAGTTCTCTTGTGTGGAAGCTTCAGGAAATGACAGCTTCACTCTGACGTGTGTGAGCTGTGTGAGGTCTGTGGTTAGAAGTTTACAGTGTTTGCTCTTTGTGTCGTCTGTAATATGCTCTATGGCTTTAAAAAAATGGCCACATGTTTCTGTAGCTGAATTTGTCCATCTCTGACCTTCTGAGACTGTATTTTCAAACAGGGACGTTCTGACTTTTCTTCACCTTGTACTTCATTCTGCAAATGTTTTATACTCTATTAGAGTTATTACATTATTCTGTTATGCTATAAAATCAACCCCCATATAAGATCGTACTTAAGAAATACATTTAAAAAACCTTCCTGTGCAAATAACCCAAGTTATCTAGAAGAAATAAAAACTGCACCGCAAACCAAACTCAGGTGTTCGACCTGTTGAGCTCGGGAAACTAACTGGTGTTTCATTTTAGTGAGTGCTTTGTTAGATTCCTTCATTTGAACCAAATGAAGTTGATTAAAGTTGATGCACTGATGTGTTTGAAGTGTTTTGTTAGTTGCGATGGATCTCCTGCTGTCTTTTTTCCTCATTATTAAAAGAGGATTTCTTTGAATTTCAAACATCCATTTCCTGTTTATCTGGTCCCGGGTCACAGGTGCAGCAGTCTAAGCAGAGAATCCCAGACCTCCCTAAACAACCACTTCCTCCAGCATATCCAGGACAATACTGAGGCATTCCCAGGCCTGCTGAGAGATATAACCTCTCTAGTGTGTCCTGGGTCTGCCCTGGAGACTCCTCCTCATGGGACATGCCCCAAACACCTCACCCAGGATATTTTTAATGAAAACATCACAAATAAGTCGTCAGGTCTGATGGTCACATTTGTGAGATTCAACCACCATAAAGCAGAGATCACACAGGACACACTGTGTAACCCTCAGCTCAGGTGTGTTCAGGACATTTGCTTGGAAGAAGCCGTCTGTGGATAAATCCTGCTCTCCACCTCAGCTGTCAGGTTTATCCAGAGAACGGCCGTCCTGACTTCCAGCAGCCCCACAGTCCTCGTTTCTAATAAACTGGCATCACTGAAATGAACTGTCTGCCTCGCTGTTCAATAATCTGCTCTTTGCCAATTTCCCAGCAGAAGCTTCCACTCATATCAGCATTTTTCTGTGATTCTCACATGAACTAAACAGAAAAAGCTGAAGCCAACCTCAGAGTTCCCCGTAGTGAGGAAGAGTTTCCTCTGAGCCACAGCTGAGTTTGATGCGTCCACAAAGGAAGACTGACGGGAGGACAGACTCTGGGAGAAAGGCAGATATTAAAAGATATGAATACAAAGTACGGTGCAACAAACAGGACAGCAGATTATGAAGAGCGGTTAGACCTTCATGTGTCAGTCATTGAAATGTGATCAAAGTTACCTGTTTGACATCCTGATAGAAGAAAATCAGCTTCTTGGATCCGTTTGCAGCAAAGAATTCATGGATCAGACTGAACTGGAAGAATCAGACATTAATGACTCAAAGGTTCAACTCTGAGGAAGGATCACGTCTCTGAACTTACTCTGTCATCAGAGACGATGGCGTCTTCCACCGCCGCCTCCTCCAGGCTGCCGGCGTCTGCCAGCCTTCTCATCAGGTATTTATGTCGGGCATCCAGAGCTGCCCGCCGTTCCTCCTTCACGGCTCTCGCCTGTTTGGCTACTTCTCTCCTCGCCTCATTGGACAGCAGCATCGTCCTTTTACCAGACACCTGGAGAAACATCAGCTCAGTCTACAGACGCAGAGACCAGTGAGAGCTTGGCCCAAACATCTGCAGGTTTCTGAGGACCACGTTTGACCCTGACTGGAGGCATCGATTCTGAGTGTGACTGCCTAAACTGAGCTACTGTCCCCCCTCCACTGAGACGTTCTCCTGTGATGTGTCATGGGGGGAAGTGTTCCTCACGGTTGGACTCGTGAGAAGTTCAGTCAGTTTATTCAAACTTTAAAAAGACGCATTTTCAGTCTCTGGATTTCAGCAGAAACAAATGTGAACACAGCACTTTTTGATTGAGTATAAAAGGATGAAAGAGTCAGTGATTAGTAACATTGTTGCTGACTGATGCTGTTGTAGAGCTGTCTTTGGATCCTCACCTTCCTGGAAGCCTTCCCTGGATTGCTCATATATCATTAACTTGTTTGTGTTCAGTAGAATCAGGTGTTGTGGATGCAGGTCGTAGCTGTGTGAGGCCTGTACAGTCAGCGCTGTGTGAGCGCTGTGTAACGTTAGCTTAGACTTCTTTCTGTTGTTATCATCCTTCAGGTTAATGTTGTTTTCATTATGCATCACAGGAAGTGTGGGTGGCTGTTAGCCTCACAGCTCATGGAGAGTTGCTGCTGCTCTGCCTCCTTTTTGATGTTTCTGCTCTTTGTGGCTTTGTGTTACTTTGTGTCGTGTCTGAAACAAAGTGAGTCCATGTTACTAACTGTAGTCGGCTCTCTGTCTCGTGCACAGCTGACTGTTGTCTGAATGAAAGTGTTTTTGTACTTTGTGTAATCTGTTGGGTCTTTGAGGCCTTTTTAAACAGCATATGAGCCATATGTATGTGTGTATATGAAAGGTTGTTTGTAATACATCAAATTGTTGCTTATTCTAGAGCTGCTGCTGTGCCTGATTGGTCTACTCGCTCGAAACTGAAGGTTGACTTGATTCTTTTGGTTTTTTACATTTTGTCAATAAACCAACTTCTTTATGATTTGAACGGCGTCTCTGACGTGTCACAGGCCTGTCAGCTTTCTTGGTGATTGGTATAGATTTGAGCTTCATGCTCTGGCTGTTGTTGGGTTTTCCTCTTTCATATTAAAGCTTTTGTCCTACATTTGGCTCTAAAGTCTAATTCTAATCCCAGCACTGTGTCTGGGTGTGTGATGCTTGTTTTCCTGCTCTTTCTCATGAAACAGTCACAACATTCTCAGTCCAACTTTCACTCTTTGCTGCGTTTGCTGCAGCTGCAGTGAACATGGTGCCGTTTGCCTTTAAGAAAGTTGTGCACAAAGGCTTTTTCTCTAGCAGACAGCTGTGTGGCTAAAAGTCAGATCATTTTTTACCACCTCAGTCACACTGGACTGAAACAAGAGTGAAACTAGGAAGAATCAGAGTTTGTCCAGTGACTGCACTGATTTTCTTCATATTCACAAACTGATTCTAAGTAGTTGCATCAGCCAGCTGAAGTCATGTGACTAATGGCTCTCAGCTTCTGTCCTCCTATTCGCCGGTGTCCTTCACCTGTCACACCTGGTCAAGAAAGAGTGAGAATGTTCAGAGCTTTAATGGAAAAGAATATTATTACATATAAAAGGCCTCTAACAAGTATTGTAGTGTTAATCAGGATGAAGTCCATCATGAAGACTTCAGAGTGCTTCAGACAGTCGGTGGTTTCATCCACAGAGCCTCCAGTCTGCATATCAAAGGATCCTGAGGAATGACAGTGAACCCCGAGTTCCCCTCATTACATTCATGTGTGTGACTGTGAGGAAAAGGTGATTGTATGAACGTGTGTGAGCGAGTGAATGAGGCTTGTATCAGAGTGGAGATAATGTCAGCGGCACAAGCTGGACGCTGCAGGTGTCACATGTGAATCTGTGCATCAGTGTCTGCACCTTTGTGGAGGTGAAGCTCAGGAGGTTTGGATTTGTTCAAAGCTCTGTCTGCTCCATCTTTCTTTCCCTCAGGCCTCTCCAGATCAGGAAGGAGGTCCTGTTCTCCTTCTCCCTCCTGGATTTCTGGATCCAGGGAAGGATCAAAGTCTCTCAGCCCAGCATCAGAGCTTGTGGCTGGGGGAGGACTGGAAGTTTCAGCTGGAGGCTGAGAGCCTGGATCTGCCATCTGAGTCACAATTCAAATATTCTCAGTAATCTCAAAAAGCAACAGAAAGGTGCCATTTTCATGAGCAGTGGGTTATCCAGCAGTTTGATTCATGTCAGCAGCATTTAGTTTGTAACTGCTGACTCACCTCTGGCTGTGTCCTGCTCTCAGGGTCACAGTGGACACTGTACCTTTGACCGAAGCTGCAAAGACAGTCAGCAGGGGTCTGGATGCATTCAGCACCACGTCCTTGTTGGGCAGACACCTTCAGTGACAGGACAGTTTATTATGCTGGTAACGTTAATAAGTCTGTTCACCTGTAGAGCTCATTTAAACACATCAGCTGTAGAACATCATGTGTCATGGCGTGTCCAAACTCACAGGCTGCATCCTCCTGAGGACCCGGCCTTCAAGGTCTACGTGGGCCGGGTCCTCCAAAGGTCGGGTAGGCGGGAAGTGAGCAGCTGTGACGGTCTGGCCTTCAGATCTGCGTCACCGCTGTCTGGGTGGAGTTTAATAAACTCAGCCGTCTGCTCCTTGCTGTCTAAAATCTAACAGGACACTGGAGTAAACTCTCGACCGTCTCACACTTCTGTTTAATCACTTTTCTGTTTGACGTTTATTCAGCTGTGTGAAAACTGTAACTTCAGCCAAACCAAACAAACAACACTGAAAAAAGCCAAACGATAACATTTTTACGTGATCTAAGTGACTTATATATCATGTTTAAACCTGAACAGCCAAAGGCCGTGGGGGTCCAAAAACGATGTGCCGGGAGTCCGCTGTTCTCGCCGGCTCTAATGACCCTCGACCTCCCGGTTAGCTATCCAGATGGTGGGTAACAGACGTCTCCAAAAACGTCAGAGCACTTTTGCAAATATGTGATATCTTGAAAAACCGAGCAGATATTTGAAGTTTACACTCCTACATTCTCAAACAGGAGCCCCAGCAGAGATGGATGGCTGGCGCGGCTCTCCGGAGCCCCCAGTCAGAGCAGATGCAGGGCCAGCAGGTGTGGAGACCCCTGGCTGAGGCAGCTGAAGCTGTGGGTGGCAGTCAGCCAGCTCAGGATGCCTTTTGGGCTGCAGCAGCATAAAATCCTCAGCAGGCTGGGTAAGCTTGCGTGAGCTCTCTGTGGAGGCTGTTGCAGCTGAGATGGCTCACCCGAGCGGTGCAAACTTAGTTACCTTCAAGGCTCCAGAGTCAGCTGAGGTCAGCAGCTCAGCCTCTGGGGAGGTTACAATCCCTGGAACAGCCAGGTCTCTACAACCAGAAACAGTCTTTGCATGTGCAGCTTCAGAACCAGACTTGAAGTTCCAGTTAGTGTCCGATGTCCCAGAAACACTCAGGTGCTCACTGAGCAATCTCTTGAGGCCAACACTCAGAAAATCAAACCGTCTTTGAGCCTTTGTGGGAACATTTATCGTCTGTGCTGGAAAGGTGGAAACATCTGGGAGATGCAGCCTTAACACACTGGGCTTCACAAGTCCTTGGAGGCAGCTCACTAAACTCAGGGATGCAGACAAAATCAGCACTTGCAGGAACACAATGTGCCCTCTCACAATGAGCTTGGAAGCATAAACTGAGTTTTCCTCACTGACTGTTTCAGACAGGATTGTGGGAGCAACACAAAAAGCAGCTTCAGCTGGAAACACACAGTTTAGTGTCTTTGCTGCTCGCTTTAAGTCACAATAAACAGGAAACTCATTGTGTCTCATGTCAGAATCACTCATATACAGGAAAGGAAGAGGCAGAGCTTATTTCCTGCAGGGAGAGGTTAGCAGTCTGTGTCTTTCTCATTTCTGACTCCTAAAGAGCTGAAAAACACAGGCTGTTATTGGCTGGCTGACACTGGGATTAATGTCCTTGAAGCCAGCAGTCTTTAATGTCCAGCTTCAGAACGGGCAGGTGAAAAACAGTCCTTTATGTCCTCTGATGTTCAATAAACTGTCCTGATTACTGAGGGAGCAGAGAAAGTGTCTCCATCACTCACCACAGCTGGATGCTCTGAAATCCTGGAATCCAGCTGTGGAGAGGAGCGCCGGCGGCGTGGACGCAGTTTAGTAATCAGGGAACGGGAGACAGGAGGGAAACACAGCTGGGACCAATTACACACACGAGACAGGAAACAGTAACACAGGACTGTCAAAGTAAAACAGGAAATATAACACAGAGTCCAAAGTAAGGAGACGTGGGACACAGTGAAGACACAGAAACAGAAACCAGAACTATAATCACAAAACAAACTCAGAAACATAAAGAGTGAATCAGCTGATTCAGTGTTTGTGACAAAAACATGGATCCTGGTTAATAACTTTTATTTGTTTGTTTCTGTATTATTTTGTGTATCGTTCTTATGAGCTGTTGTTTTGTCAGTGAAATATTATTTCATTGTTTTAAGCTTTTTGTTGACTTTGAAGTGCTTAAGTTGATATTTTTGAACATTTAATTTGTTCGATTATTGTCGAGTCGATAAAACTGTCAAACGCACAGCTGCTTCCAGCACGGCCGGAGGAGAGGTGGCCGAGCAGACGCACAACACACACAGCTCACAGGTTTGCATTTCTAGATATTGCAGATGTTGCAGAAATTGAGAGTAAAGAACTCAGAGATCCAGCGCTGTCTCCTGCCCCTTATTTATACACCACAACACAACGACAGGCGTAACTCACACAAACGGGTAACATGAGGCTCAGATGCTTTGGACGTGTTCACATATACTGGACACAGAATGATGAAGATGGAGCTGCAGGAAGGAGGAAAAGAGGAAAAACACAGAAAAGATTCACAGATGTGGTGAAAAAGGACACGACAGCTTCTGTTTGTTCGTTTGGTTTTTCTTTATTTGGTAAAGATTCAGAAATAAAGAGAAGATCACATGTTTGAATATTATATTAACGTTCTGTAATTACAACAAGTTGTAAAATCTTTCCAGAGTGAGACAGAGACTGTGCAGAGACTGTAGAAGGACAGAGCAGCAGCAGAGCAGTCCAGATACACTGATGATCCTCTGTCAGATCCAGAGGGACACACAGGGCTGATGCTGGACTCTACATTGTGTCTGACAGTGGAGCTGTTCTCAGAGCAGTTCACTCTGCAGCACTGACAGTCATCTGCACTTCATTCCTCTGTCAGTCACTGCTGGATGAAGCTCTCCTCTCCACCTCCCAGTAACATGGCCCAGTCAGAGCGTCTCTACACACAAGCTGCTGCTGCTTCAACCTCTCTGGATCATCAGGACACAGCTGCTCCTCTCTCAGCACACACACCGTCCTGTTTACCATCATCGCCTCCACCTGCAGAGAGAAGGAGGAAGAGCAGAGGAGATAAACGAGTGTTTCCAGAGACTCTTCATCAGCTGTCAGTCAGTGATGCAGCACATCCAGTATAAAGAGCAGCAGGGACGTCAGTGCTGGGACTGTACTAGGACTCATTGTTGCTTCACTTTTTCTAATCTTTGGATTTTTATTGAAGTTGCTGAAAATGTTTTTCCCTCCTAGTTTGAGTTTGGACTTTCATTCATTAGAAGAACCTTGGTGTGTCCACTCTGAGCTCTGTAGGAACCCCAACAACAAGCCCAACAATCCAGATGGACGGTTCCAGCTGTTAACTGGAGGAATTCCATCCAAACATCTGCTCTCACTAAATTCTTCCTCACCTACAGACTGTGTTCTTCACTGCTTTAAACTTGGAAATCAATGCAGTCATTGGTCTGCGTGCTGCTTTGTTCAGAGAGCTGATTGGCTGTTGACAGTGTTTGATCAGAGCGTGTCAGCCGTTACTATGGTGACCATAAAGGTGAGAAACAGGAAGTGTTTGTGTCCAATCCTGAAGCCTGTCACCGTTCTCCTCTCACAGCTTCACTGAGAAGCTGCAGCTTTACAGGAAACACTGGATCTTTGTTTCATACTGACTGTGTTTAGTACAATACTGCTGACAGCACCACCCACTCACTCCATCACTCTACTTACAGCAGAGTCTCCAGTCTGTAGTCTGGACTCTGCTGAAGATCAGACAGCTGCTTCACATCTGGATCCTTCAGGTTGTTTCCATACAGGTACAGCTCTCTCAGATGGGAGGGGTTGGACTTCAGTGCTGCTGCCAGATAATCACAGCTGATCTCTGACAAACCACAGTAACTCAATCTGTATAAAGAATGAAAGATGTAAGTTTATTAGACAAAGTGCTTGAAATCATTCAGTGTTTCATCATCTGTTCAGAGCTGAAGAAGGTTCAGAATGTAGAAGTTTAGAAAATGGAAACTCCAAACAGCTGAAGCCAACAGGAAGCAGCTTCAAACAGGAAACTGTGCAGAGTTTCAGACTATATGTCCTGATGCAGCCAGTTGGATTTTGGAGATTTGAATCTCTGTTCTGTGACTAAGTCCTTGAATCATTTCTTCCAGTTGGTCCAACAAGACAGACTAAGTATTGGACATGTGTTGTGGCTCCATCAGGGGAGCTTCTAAATGTGATGTGATGGCCCCTCTGGGTCTGTCAGGTCACAGCACTGAAGAGAGCTCAAACTGGGCACACAGCTGTTCCAGTCTGGACCAAAGACTCTATACTGGGACTGAGGGACTGCTTTGACTGCACCCACTGGGACTTTTTAAAGGCTCATGTTCTCACTTAGATCATCGATTTCTACTGACATTTCTTTCTGGGAAAAATGGGGATTACTTTGGAAACAGGAAGTATTTTCCCCAATAAGCAGCCCTGGATTAGTAAATCACTCCAACATGTTCTCAGGCAGAAGAAGCTGTCTTGTTATGAGGGAGAGAAGAAAAAGATTGAGGCACAGAAACCTGTTGAAAGAGAGATAAAGCAGCTAAAATCAGGTGTAAAAGTAAAGCAGAGGATGAGCTGAATAAAGGACACTCAAGGCTGGCTTGGAAAGGAATGAAGTCCATGGTGGGGATGCAGAACAAGGAGCAAAGATGAATGTGATGCTGAATCAGCAGAAGACTTGGACTCATTTGATTCCAGCTTTGATATCATTGATTTCAATGAAGAGCTTTGTGATTGTAGCAAAGGGCTGGTAGCTCTGAGAGTCCCACTGATGAGGTGTTTGTGTGGAAATCTCTTAGTGGGACCAAAGAGAGAAAAAGCCCTGGTCCTGATGCTGTGGGAGGGAAATGATTGAAGTGTGCTGTGAGGAACTGACTGGGAGATTTTCACACATTTTCCAGTCCTCCTTGGAACAACAGGAAGTTCCCAGCATATGGAAACAAAGGTTAAGTGTCCTATGGCACTCAGTGATGATGGTGCTGTGGCCCCACCACCTCCACCTCTTTGTAAAGGAACTAACTGTAATCTGAAGCTTCAAATGGAACTAAGACTTCCTCCACTAGGTGGCAGTGTCTGATGAGAAAGTGTTAGTGGAGCTGGCCTGGAGTCAGAAACAGGAAGATGCAGGATTTGGGCTGAAATGGGCAAAAGTGGTTAGCACTAGTGCCTTAGAGCAAGAAGGTTGTAGGTTGAAGCTTGTTGGTCAGCTGGGCCTTTCTGTGGAGGTTGGATGTTCTCCCACAGTCCAATGAAATGCTGCTTAGGTTCATTGGTGCTTCTACATTGGCTGTAGGTGTGGATGTGAGGGAGTGCTTCTCTGTCTCTCTGTTGGCCCTGTGATGGACTGCTCACCTGTGCAGGTGGACCACGCCTCTTGCCCTATGACAGCTAGGGCACAGGCTGCAGCCCTGTGAGCCTAAGCTGAATAAACAGTTAGCAAAAATGATCCATAGATGGCCTGAAATCCCCCAGTTAGCAGTTTGGTAGATAGCTATGACATGCTAATCCCATCCAGCAGCTGTATTCTACCTGTAAGCTGATCCCTGCTGAGCCAAAGCACTTTTTCATATACAAATTACAACCTTTAATAGAAACCTATTGGTCAGCATCTTATTAGCCTGCTGTTAGCTTCATTCCACAGAAAACTGGGAGAAACTAACAGAGTTGATAAAGAATAAAGAGAAATGTGCTGATTTAAAGCCTTTGAAGTGCTTCAGATGATCTCTGTCCACTTCTGTCCACTCATTCATTCATGTAAGCTTTCTAATGCAGCTTTGATCTTCACAGTCTGCTTGATGAAACTCATTCTAACCCTGAATGTCAGAGTGTTCCTCCTTCTCTTTCCCATCATTCATGCTGGCAGTGGAGGAGATTTGGATGTTGGACTGTGTTTTGGATGATGTGTGTATGTTTGTGTTGGACTGCTGTCTGTAAAGCAAACGCACATTTTGCTTTGGATTTCAGTGTCACACAGACTTTAAGGTGCAATGAAGAGTTTGAGAGTTTCACAGTGAATTTTCCAGTGGAGGATTTTTCTTCTTCTTTGAAGGTTTGAAATGTGAACATTGTTCTGCTGCAGTCAATGGACTAAACCAGAGAAGAAGAAAACAGACTTTACCATGAAGATCCTCAGTGTGGATCAGTATAATATCAGCCTGATGTCTGCAGTTTAGTGTCAGCACAACTTTCACATCATATTCATCTCAGCACAACTAAAACATGCTGACTGACCCCAGAGTTTCAAGTTTACATCCTGGACTCTCCAGGAAACCACACAGATGCTTCACTCCTGGATCCTGCAGGTGGTCGTTGTTTCTCAGGTCCAGCTGTCTCAGATGGGAGGGGTTGGACTTCAGTGCTGCTGCCAGATAATCACAGCTGATCTCTGACAAACCACAGCTCTCCAATCTGTATAAAGAATGAAAGATGTAAGTTTATTAGACAAAGTGCTTGAAATCATTCAGTGTTTCATCATCTGTTCAGAGCTGAAGAAGGTTCAGAATGTAGAAGTTTAGAAAATGGAAACTCCAAACAGCTGAAGCCAACAGGAAGCAGCTTCAAACAGGAAACTGTGCAGAGTTTCAGACTATATGTCCTGATGCAGCCAGTTGGATTTTGGAGATTTGAATCTCTGTTCTGTGACTAAGTCCTTGAATCATTTCTTCCAGTTGGTCCAACAAGACAGACTAAGTATTGGACATGTGTTGTGGCTCCATCAGGGGAGCTTCTAAATGTGATGTGATGGCCCCTCTGGGTCTGTCAGGTCACAGCACTGAAGAGAGCTCAAACTGGGCACACAGCTGTTCCAGTCTGGACCAAAGACTCTATACTGGGACTGAGGGACTGCTTTGACTGCACCCACTGGGACTTTTTAAAGGCTCATGTTCTCACTTAGATCATCGATTTCTACTGACATTTCTTTCTGGGAAAAATGGGGATTACTTTGGAAACAGGAAGTATTTTCCCCAATAAGCAGCCCTGGATTAGTAAATCACTCCAACATGTTCTCAGGCAGAAGAAGCTGTCTTGTTATGAGGGAGAGAAGAAAAAGATTGAGGCACAGAAACCTGTTGAAAGAGAGATAAAGCAGCTAAAATCAGGTGTAAAAGTAAAGCAGAGGATGAGCTGAATAAAGGACACTCAAGGCTGGCTTGGAAAGGAATGAAGTCCATGGTGGGGATGCAGAACAAGGAGCAAAGATGAATGTGATGCTGAATCAGCAGAAGACTTGGACTCATTTGATTCCAGCTTTGATATCATTGATTTCAATGAAGAGCTTTGTGATTGTAGCAAAGGGCTGGTAGCTCTGAGAGTCCCACTGATGAGGTGTTTGTGTGGAAATCTCTTAGTGGGACCAAAGAGAGAAAAAGCCCTGGTCCTGATGCTGTGGGAGGGAAATGATTGAAGTGTGCTGTGAGGAACTGACTGGGAGATTTTCACACATTTTCCAGTCCTCCTTGGAACAACAGGAAGTTCCCAGCATATGGAAACAAAGGTTAAGTGTCCTATGGCACTCAGTGATGATGGTGCTGTGGCCCCACCACCTCCACCTCTTTGTAAAGGAACTAACTGTAACCTGAAGCTTCAAATGGAACTAAGACTTCCTCCACTAGGTGGCAGTGTCTGATGAGAAAGTGTTAGTGGAGCTGGCCTGGAGTCAGAAACAGGAAGATGCAGGATTTGGGCTGAAATGGGCAAAAGTGGTTAGCACTAGTGCCTTAGAGCAAGAAGGTTGTAGGTTGAAGCTTGTTGGTCAGCTGGGCCTTTCTGTGGAGGTTGGATGTTCTCCCACAGTCCAATGAAATTCTGCTTAGGTTCATTGGTGCTTCTACATTGGCTGTAGGTGTGGATGTGAGGGAGTGCTTCTCTGTCTCTCTCTGTTGGCCCTGTGATGGACTGCTCACCTGTGCAGGTGGACCACGCCTCTTGCCCTATGACAGCTAGGGCACAGGCTGCAGCCCTGTGAGCCTAAGCTGAATAAACAGTTAGCAAAAATGATCCATAGATGGCCTGAAATCCCCCAGTTAGCAGTTTGGTAGATAGCTATGACATGCTAATCCCATCCAGCAGCTGTATTCTACCTGTAAGCTGATCCCTGCTGAGCCAAAGCACTTTTTCATATACAAATTACAACCTTTAATAGAAACCTATTGGTCAGCATCTTATTAGCCTGCTGTTAGCTTCATTCCACAGAAAACTGAGAGAAACTAACAGAGTTGATAAAGAATAAAGAGAAATGTGCTGATTTAAAGCCTTTGAAGTGCTTCAGATGATCTCTGTCCACTTCTGTCCACTCATTCATTCATGTAAGCTTTCTAATGCAGCTTTGATCTTCACAGTCTGCTTGATGAAACTCATTCTAACCCTGAATGTCAGAGTGTTCCTCCTTCTCTTTCCCATCATTCATGCTGGCAGTGGAGGAGATTTGGATGTTGGACTGTGTTTTGGATGATGTGTGTATGTTTGTGTTGGACTGCTGTCTGTAAAGCAAACGCACATTTTGCTTTGGATTTCAGTGTCAGACAGACTTTAAGGTGCAATGAAGAGTTTGAGAGTTTCACAGTGAATTTTCCAGTGGAGGATTTTTCTTCTTCTGTGAAGGTTTGAAATGTGAACATTGTTCTGCTGCAGTCAATGGACTAAACCAGAGAAGAAGAAAACAGACTTTACCATGAAGATCCTCAGTGTGGATCAGTATAATATCAGCCTGATGTCTGCAGTTTAGTGTCAGCACAACTTTCACATCATATTCATCTCAGCACAACTAAAACATGCTGACTGACCTCAGAGTTTCAAGTTTACATCCTGGACTCTCCAGGAAACCACACAGATGCTTCACTCCTGGATCCTGCAGCTTGTTGTTGGAGCTCAGGTTCAGCTGTCTCAGATGGGAGGGGTTGGACTTCAGTGCTGCTGCCAGATAATCACAGCTGATCTCTGACAAACCACAGCTCCACAATCTGTATAAAGAATGAAAGATGTAAGTTTATTAGACAAAGTGCTTGAAATCATTCAGTGTTTCATCATCTGTTCAGAGCTGAAGAAGGTTCAGAATGTAGAAGTTTAGAAAATGGAAACTCCAAACAGCTGAAGCCAACAGGAAGCAGCTTCAAACAAACACAACAAGAGAAAAAACTCTGAATGTTTCACATTAAAGTCGTACATTTCTCATAAAAACAGGACAAAGACTTGAAAAAGTCGTGTTTTTCCTTCCAGGAACCACATGGCTTCACTTTTAAAGGTGAAGTGTGACAGAAATGGACATATTTGAAGTCCAACACCTTTTTCCAGTCACATTATTAAAGCAGACAAACTACAAGCTCATTTTCATTCCAACAAGTCATCTTCTGACCTGGACTAACAACACTGGTCTCTATGTGCAGCTGGCTGTGAGACCAGTGCTCAGGGAGCGTCTACAAAGTGCAACACTGAAAGAACATCACACACTCATTTGCTTCCAGCACTTTCACACAAACATCTACTGTCATTATTGTCACCAAACTCTGTGGATCCTTTATTGCAAATTCAAATGGGATCAAATGGTCAGACAAAAGAGGGTTATGAGGAAATATGATGAAATGTTGTGTATTAGCAGCAAGTTATTGAATCTTTTTCCTCAGAAACCAAACAAAATGATTGACAAACATGTTTTTACAAACTCAGTGTTGGACTTGGATCAGCAGGATAAGCTGATGTTTAAAGGCATTTGAGTCTCGCTGTATGAGAGTCCAGTTCTTACTCAATATTTATGGATGATGTTCTTTCAGTGTTGCACTTTGTAGACGCTCCCTGAGCCTCACAGCCAGCTGCACATGGACCAGCTGACATTACCCAGCATTAGAGGCGGCTGTAAAAAATTCATGTTCCCATTTAAATGGTTTTAATTTGAATAAAACGATGTTGATTCATTCAATCCTGAATCGATGTTTAATATAAATGTATTTTGCCAGAATCTCAGGTTAAAGCTCACAAACTATTTCAACAAGCAGCAAACAGCTAAAACAGTAAATGAGAGCAGCTAAACACACAAAGATGGAAACACAGAGCGTGGATCGTTCACTCGACGGCACGTACACGGACACGCCGTCGGGGCTGAAAGTGGACAGCTCACAGATCCTGAAGCTGCAGGTTTCATCTGTCTCCAACCAAAACTGAGTGAAGCAGCAGCAAAAGAAGATCCAAACTCTGCTTCACGTTTGATCAATATGCTCATGAATTCTCTCTGACTTTGGCTGTTCCTGCCTGCACAGCTCTCTCTCTCTCAGTGTACTCCAAGAACAGCTTCAAACATCTGTTTCTGCATCATTCACTGTTTATTAGCCACCAGTCTGCTGTTGTGTTCAGTGCTGTCGGCCTCTGACAGTAAAGCCTCATTTCTGCTGTTCCATGGAAACTTTTTAAAATGATGACAGATTACAAACTCTCAGCTGTGTCTGTAATCAAACCTCTGTAACTTTGCTTCACTTCAGCAGCATCAGCTCATGTTCACATGTTGCTTCATGGTTTGCTTCAGTTTTTGATCGACTGCAGAATATTTTGAAGGTTATCTGCTATAAAAAGCCAGAAGAGGAAAATCTGCTTCATGTGTTTCTGTTTGATCCTCAGTGACTTTGACACAAAGGCCTCTGCTGTGATGATCACACCTCTGATCAAGTCTCACAGTGTCACAACTGATAAATGATCAGAGTTAGAATATTTCTGACTGTCTGCTGTGTGCCGTGACCTTTGACCCTCTAAAGACAGTCAGCTGTGGATTATTCATTGTTGTGTCTGATACTTAGAACTGTGAGGAAGAAGCTACACAGTTAATCAGGGTCCCCTCTCTCTGAATCAGGAAAGGTGGGCAGGCCGCGTGTGGGCCGCGGGCCATACGTTGAGTATCACTGTTTGAAATGTGAACATTGTTCTGCTGCAGTCAATGGACTAAACCAGAGAAGAAGAAAACAGACTTTACCATGAAGATCCTCAGTGTGGATCAGTATAATATCAGCCTGATGTCTGCAGTTTAGTGTCAGCACAACTTTCACATCATATTCATCTCAGCACAACTAAAACATGCTGACTGACCTCAGAGTTTCAAGTTTACATCCTGGACTCTCCAGGAAACCACACAGATGCTTCACTCCTGGACCCTGCAGGTTGTTGTTGGAGCTCAGGTCCAGCTGTCTCAGATGGGAGGGGTTGGACTTCAGTGCTGCTGCCAGATAATCACAGCTGATCTCTGACAAACCACAGAAACTCAATCTGTATAAAGAATGAAAGATGTAAGTTTATTAGACAAAGTGCTTGAAATCATTCAGTGTTTCATCATCTGTTCAGAGCTGAAGAAGGTTCAGAATGTAGAAGTTTAGAAAATGGAAACTCCAAACAGCTGAAGCCAACAGGAAGCAGCTTCAAACAAACACAACAAGAGAAAAAACTCTGAATGTTTCACATTAAAGTCGTACATTTCTCATAAAAACAGGACAAAGACTTGAAAAAGTCGTGTTTTTCCTTCCAGGAACCACATGGCTTCACTTTTAAAGGTGAAGTGTGACAGAAATGGACATATTTGAAGTCCAACACCTTTTTCCAGTCACATTATTAAAGCAGACAAACTACAAGCTCATTTTCATTCCAACAAGTCATCTTCTGACCTGGACTAACAACACTGGTCTCTATGTGCAGCTGGCTGTGAGACCAGTGCTCAGGGAGCGTCTACAAAGTGCAACACTGAAAGAACATCACACACTCATTTGCTTCCAGCACTTTCACACAAACATCTACTGTCATTATTGTCACCAAACTCTGTGGATCCTTTATTGCAAATTCAAATGGGATCAAATGGTCAGACAAAAGAGGGTTATGAGGAAATATGATGAAATGTTGTGTATTAGCAGCAAGTTATTGAATCTTTTTCCTCAGAAACCAAACAAAATGATTGACAAACATGTTTTTACAAACTCAGTGTTGGACTTGGATCAGCAGGATAAGCTGATGTTTAAAGGCATTTGAGTCTCGCTGTATGAGAGTCCAGTTCTTACTCAATATTTATGGATGATGTTCTTTCAGTGTTGCACTTTGTTTGGCACAAAATGAAATTATTTGGCCTCTCAGATGCTTTTAGAGATTCCCAAATGACTGATGATGACATCTCTGGGGTCTGATTGATAGAAAAAAAATCTCTTTGAGACCTTTTGTAACTGACAAACTCTTCATCTGCTAACAACACTGAGTTGAATCTCCATGGCTGATAGTTGGAGCAGGCATCAGGAATACACATTGAAAAAACAAGAGGAGAAATCACCAGAGTCTTAGAATCACATTCTGTAACTAAAGGGAGACGTTTTTCTATACAAATATATGTTTTATGGACATTAGAAAAAAAAGAGTATTGATGTGAAGCAGGATTATGAAATCTCCATACATCAGCCAGCCCATAATTATCAAGAAAGCTCTGAATGACGCATGCTGAGTTTGGACTAAGTGTACTTTTGTGTGAACTGTGGTCCATAGCAGATAATGAGCAGTTTAGGTCTCCCTCAAAGATGATATTGTGTGATGACATATTGGGGAGCCGCGCAAAGACATTAGTGAAAAATCTGTGATCGTCCCAATTAGAGGCGTAGATATTTGCTAAGATCAAAGGAAAACCATAAACTATGTTTTCTGCACTTAAAATCCTGTAATTTTCTCATAAATCGACAGTGCGGCTTATGGATGAATTCTGGTTGTGCTTACTGACCTCGAACCGATTTTATGTGCTACACGGCGCTCAGAAACCTTTCAAAAGATGTTTTGGTACGACTTTGCTCAGCTACGAGGCCGCACCGCTTGATGGATTGTTGGAGCATTACAGCTACGAGGAGCCTCGCGGAGTGATACGTACTCTGCTTCAACGTAATATTACTGTATTGAGTGTGTATAAGGACCATAAATGGCACCTGTAAGAGACACGGTTACAAAGAGGGTTTCAAACTCCAGGCTGTCAGTCACGCAGTAGAACCTGGGAACAGAGCAGCTGCTTGTTATTATGCTCAGCGTCTGTTTACATTTTGACTGCACGATTGTGAGCTTTTTGTTATGCACAAAAACAACATTGTTTTCTTTTATTTATGGAGCATTATTATTTAATAAATGCTGATCATTTATTCCTGAGTAATTGTTTCATGTACATCTACGCTGTATGTTAATAAATGTGCCTGTGTGAGATTTGGGACACAGCTTTGACTAAGAACTCTCTTTTTGTTCGAACTTTCTGGCTTTAAAAATATCGAGATATATATCGTATATCGCCATCCAGCTAAAGAATATCGAGATATGAACTTTGGGTCATATCGCCCAGTCGTAATATTGCAATAGGTTGTCCGTTAAACTCAAGCGGGGCTTGGGCCCTGGCACGGCGTAGCCACACAATCCTGGTAGTAGTGACGCTCGGCTATAACGGCGTGCGGGTCACCTGCTGGCTTTCTCAGGATAGGGCTCCTGTGTGAGCGGTCGACAATAACGTCTTTATCCATACCCAGCACTTCACGTAGTAGCACGGATACGGCCGTGGAGGAGCTCGAGTCCAGGCCCTCTGGGATCCCTATGATGTGGATGTTAGCTCTCCGCTTCCTGCCTTCATCACATTTATCCTTCAGGTCAGACAGCTCCTCCTTCATACTCTCTACTGTAGACTGCAGGGTGGTCACCTCATCGCTCCACATTGACAGCCCATCCTCAGCTTCTTTCACTCTAACCTTTACTCCATCAACTTTGCCGCACGTCAGCCCTTATATTGTCAAAATCTTCTTTCAATGCATTTCTGACTTCTTCTTTTAACAGCGTACTAATGTCCTCTTTAATGGATTGAAGAAGCTCCAGTTTTAGAGCAGTAGGATCCACATCACGCGCGTCTGTTGAGTCTGCTCTTCAGCGGCCGTAGAGCTGGACGCTGCCCTTTGGCCATCATCGATACTCTCGCCCGAGATCGCACCGGGGCTAAAATATTCACCTGCTCAGCTGTTTTTGATCAGTTTGAGCCTGTGTGGTTTGATCAGGTGGAGGAACGATGTGATGCTATAAAGACATCATCTTGTCCAAATGATGTTGTTCCAACACGTGTTTAAAAAGATTTTAAAGGTTGTTGGTTTCGACATCTTAGCGATTTTTAACAGCAGTCTTAGTTCAGGTGTTGTACAGCCTGTTTTAAACATGCTGTTGTACAGCCTGTACTAAAAACCTGATCTGGATCCTCTGTCCGCTCAAACTTCAGGCCTATTTCAAAGCTTCCCTTCCTGTCGAAGATTTTGTAAAAGATTATATTTGTTCAGCTGCAATCTGTTGTAAAGGTTTCAGTCTGGTTTTAAAGCTCTTCACAGCACTGAAACTGCACTTTGGAAAGTTCTTAATGATCTTTTATCAGCCACTGATCAGGAGACTCAGCTGTGCTTTTGGATCTGACCGGTGCCTTGACCACAGCATTTTGATCTCACCATTGGAGCATGGCGGCATCAAGGGCGCTCTATTAGACTGGTTCAGCTCTTTTATTAAATCGCATCCAGATTCAACGACCTCCACCACACCTCTCACCCCCCTTTCCTCCTCCCTGAAACTCAGAATACACACTCAGGATGTGAGCCAACAGAAGCCCAGGAAAGCCCCCGGACCAGATGGCGTCTCACCCTCCTGCCTCAAAACCTGTGCTGAACAGCTTGCTCCCATCTTTACTCGCATCTTCAACAGATCCCTGGAGCTGTGTGAAGTTCCCTCCTGCTTCAAACGCTCCACCATCATCCCTGTTCCCAAGAAACCCACCATCACAGGACTGAATGACTACAGACCTGTCGCCTTGACGTCTGGGGTCATGAAATCCTTCGAACGACTGGTGTTAGCCCATCTGAAAGACATTACAGGCCACCAGCTGGACCCTCTGCAGTTTGCCTACCGGGCAAACAGGTCGGTGGATGATGCAGTGAACATGGGGCTGCATTACATCCTGTAACACCTTGACCGCCCGGGAACTTATGCCAGGGTCCTGTTTGTGGACTTTAGTTCGGCTTTTAACACCATTGTGCCTGAACTTCTCTCCTCCAAACTCTCCCAGCTCAGCGTGTCACCAGCTACCTGTCAGTGGATCACCAGCTTCCTGACAGACAGAAAGCAACAAGTGAGGCTGGGGGAGATCACCTCTGAAACCCGGTCCCTCAGTATTGGTGCCCCTCAAGGATGTGTCCTCTCACCACTACGGTTCTCCCTCTACACTAACGACTGCACCTCCAAGAACTCGGCTGTCAAACTCCTAAAGTTTGCAGATGACACCACTGTCATTGGCCTCATTCAAGATGGTGATGAGTCTGCATACCGGCAGGAAGTTGAGCGGCTGGTACTCTGGTGCAGTCAGCACAATCTGGAGCTGAACACTCTTAAGACTGTAGAGATGACAGTGGACTTCAGGAGACATCCCTCAACTCTGCTCCCCCTCACCATATCAGACAGCCCTGTGTCAACTGTGAAGACCTTCAAGTTCCTGGGTACAACCATCTCCCAGGACCTGAAGTGGGAGACCAACATCAACGCCATCCTCAAAAAGACCCAGCAGACGATGTACTTCCTGAGACAACTGGGGAAGTACAGTCTTCCACAGGAGCTGCTGATCCAGTTCTACACTGCGGTCATTGAGTCTGTCCTGTGCTCCTCCATCACAGTCTGGTATGGAGCAGCCACTAAACAGGACAGGAGCAGACTGCAGCGGACTGTACGGGCAGCAGAAAGGATCATCGGCACGTCCCTGCCCTCCATCCAGGAACTGTACCTCTCAAGAACCAGGAAACGGGCAGGGAAAATCATCACAGACCCCTCACACCCTGCACACAGACTTTTTGATCTGCTGCCCTCTGGCAGACGGTACAGAAGCCTGCAGACCAGGACCACCCGACACAGGAACAGTTTCTTTCCCCTCGCCATCTCCCTTCTTAACACTTGACCTGTCACACTGCTCCCACTGCCAGACTGCAGCTGCACCTTATGTACATTTTGTAGTATTCACTCCACCTCATTCATTTCTGTATTTTATGTATATAAGTTTAGATTCGTTATTTACAGTTGGTTTACACAGCTTTGTGTATGTATGTTTAATGTGTATATATAGACATGTGTGTGTGCGTGCGTGTGTGTGTGTGTGTGTGTGTGTGTGTGTGTGTGTGTGTGTGTGTGTGTGTGTGTGTGTGTGTGATTTACATTGCTGTGCTTGAGAGCCACCATCTACCGGAACCAAATTCCCTGTATGTGTCTGCACATATACTTGGCCAATAAACACGATTCTGATTCTGATTATTACATTTGGGGCTTATATTTGACGGCAATTTGAAAAACAGCTGAGCTCAGTTGTACAGCGGTCTTTCTTCAAACTGAGGCTTTTATCTAAGGTGAGATCATTTATATCTTTTAAAAACCTTGAACGGGCGATCCACGTTTTCATGACGTCCCAGCTGGATTATTGTAACTCCTTATATGTTGGAGTTAGTGGGACCTGCCTGGCAAGACTGCAGCTGGTCCAGAAAGCTGCAGCTCGTCTTCTGACACAAGCTCAAAGACATTTATCGTCCCAACAACCACATATACGCTGGTCCCTCGCTGTAACACAGTTCACCTTTGGCGGCCTCGCTGTTTCGCTGATCTTTTTTGTGCAATTTTGCATGTTTTTGTTTTTTACAGCGCATTGTGTTCTGCGTCCTGATTGGCTGTAGACCATTGTCAGCCAATCTCGTGCCGTGTCTCCTGTACAGTACAGAATGTGTTCAAATTTACAGCAGTGTGACTCTGCAGTGCTGCACTGTATGTTTGTACGTTTTGTCCCAACAAACAACAATGATGACGAGACGTTTTGCACCTGTGGTAGCAGCCAAAGGCAGAGGAAGATGCTGACCATCATAGTTTCAACAAGGAGGCAAAAAGGTTGTAACTGTCCACAACAAGAACATCGTAAGGATGGAGTCAGCTTTGGCTTTGTGGCTCAGTGACCGCAGGAAAAAGAACATCGTGCTGGACACCAACATTATCTGCAGAAAAACTCAAAAGCTTTATGAAACTTTACCTGACAGCGAGGAGCCCAGGCCATGGACGAGTGCTCCTCACACAGAAGCTCATTTAATGCCAGCAAAGGCTGATTTGACACGTTTCAGAAACACTTTGCTTTCATTCTTTAATAATGAACTTATTTTTCTATGAAGGTTTGAACTTTGTTTAAACAAGAGAGAAAAGTGTGAAAATGTTCATGCCTGTCTGAGAAAAGTGTAGAAAGTGTGCAGTGAGGGTTTAACTGCCTTAAAACTTCTATAATACTTGTAAAACATAAAGCTGCTACTTCATTCTGAGACTTATTTTTAGAACGTAACTCGATAAACGAGCGACCGCAGTACTGTATTGTGTTTATTTTGAAAACTCTCAACAGGATCTTCAGATTTATTTTGAAAGCTTTATCTGGAAAACACAAACACATAAGCAGGAAACAAAGAGCGTGATATGAAACGATAGACGTTTTCATATGGTCATCATATATACATCGTTCTATCGAACAGCCCCAGCTCCTGCTGTCAGTCTCTGTAAATCTGCTCTGAAAACACATTTGTATTCACTGGCTTTTAATACAGCATGAGAGTTATTTGATATTTGATGTGTGATATTAATATTAGGAGTTATTTTAATAGTTATTTTGGATTCTTGTACAGCACTGTGGTCAACGCTGCTGCTGTAATTAATGTGCTATAAACACATAAACAATCTGCAGTTAAACATCCAAAACTAAAGATGTGATCGCTGCCTTTAGAAAATGTGCTGATGCACAAGATATCAGCTCCATTAAGGTGGAATGTGGCCGTGTTAGAAACATGTTGGAAGAAGTTTGAAGCTGAAACTGTGAAGCTGAGAGTGAAAGAGCTCCAGCGTCTGTCACAGGAAACTTTCTTATTTCCACACTGATGAAAGCATCAAGCTTTGATTTCCTGCTGCTTTTATTGAGTCACACTGTGAAACTGAGCCACAGCTGAACCAGCATCCCTGTACAGCAGACACTTACAGCGCTTGGCTGCTTCCATTGAACCCTCTGCACAGAGCTTCAGTTTCCTCTTCTGGTCCCAAAGTGCAGAACAACAAGGTTTCAAACAGCTTCGTTCCAGCAGCATCAGCCACAGACATGCATAGAGAATCCTTTGGTTGTGTTGTGTGTTTGCATATCTGCTGTGTTGCTTTGTGAGGATGGATCATCTCCTGCAGCTCCAGATAAACAAGCTGGACCTGAACCTGGTAGCTTCACTTAGAAGACACTTGTGACGGGAACGTGTGAGAAGTTTTGTGCAGACAAGTGTGGATTTAGAGTGTGGGACGAGCTCTCCACAGTCTTTGTGGAGATCCACATTCTGCATACTGCCTGTGAGAAGCTGCAGACATTTGTCCTCCAAATCCACTGAGCAGCTGCTCGTGGTGGTATTAGCTTCATGTGTGCGTGTTAGCATGAAGCCTCGGTCACACTCTGCTGTGGACACGGTCACGGACAGCTGGACGCCTGATGGACGAGTCGTCCTTCCTGTTAAACTTCTTTGAGCATGAGAATAGCATAAGAAGCTCAGTGGACACTGTTCAGTGTTTTAACTCTCGCTTTCTGATGGGTTTAGATTTTATTATTGTCATTTGTATTAGGAAATATTTAACCATATATTCTTAGAGGTGTATAATCAATTGTGTAGTGATAGGATGTGTGATCTTTAGCAGGCTGCAGGGGCTTGGTGTGTATTCCACACTAGAATGCACACCCACATCCTGGGAGCACGAGAGAGGTCGTACCTTCTCTTATTGTTTTATGGCAGGATTAACGTAGCTACGTCTGTTCTAGTCTAAGTGCTTTTTGTTTAGATGAACTGCTGGACTTCCTCACCATGTTATCTAGGGTGAACCATCTAGGGTGAAGGGGGGTCTACCCTCTTCCTGACCAAGGATGTTATATGACCCTTTGATCAGCAGTACCACACACACACACACACACACACACACACACACACACACACACACACACACACAGTATTCTTTGTTCACATGTATACCTATGTGAGATGCTATATGTTAATGACCCTATGCATATTCATGTAACCACAATAAAAGGAGTGCTATGGGGAGCCTGGCTGAGAGTCTGATGGTGGTCAAGTGGTGGAACGACGCTTGGCTCCAGCCAGGTCTCCCTCATGCATGAGTAAACCAGAGAACTTTGGTGCCTTGTGTCTTGCTTTTTGCTGCGTAGCAGATTGTCCTTAACGTTCCAGTGGATAGGTTCAAACTACAAACCTATCACTTTCACTTCAGCTTCACCAACAACAGCACAAGCAGAGCAGCCCACTGCCTGCATGGCTGGGACAGCGCCCCCTGGTGACTGTAAACCACTACAACATGTAGACGGCCGTCTGCAGGCTGGATGTAGCACCACCGCAGAGACGTGCTGCAGCTCTGTTTAGTTACCCAGCTGACAGCAGAGGCTGTAGTTTACTGTTACCAACATGGAAAACTGAAGCTTCACCAGCTGGAGCTACAGAGCTGGAGAACAAAGGAGACTGAGAGGCCAGAATGATGTGGGAGGAAACATCAAGAGCCTGTTTGAAAGGAGACACATGTGGATGCTGTGCCAGTCTGTGGTCTGTCAGAAGTCAGCTGAGTCACACTGCAAGAAGCTGCAGAATCTCAGAGGAGGAGATTTGGAAGTGTTTGTGGGACAAACTGGACTCAAAGAAAGAAGATGTTTGTGAAGTCTTTGGTGGAGGTGAGCAGTGTGAAGCAGAACACATGCAGATGAATCAGGAGGTCAGCATCAGTGTCTCCTTGTGGTGGACGGTAAAAGAATCAGAGCCAACGCTCCCGTCCACCCTCGGCATGAAGCAGTGCTGTTTCTGAAACAGGAGGACAAGTCCAGAGAAGACAGAGGAAGCAAAGATGAGGGTGGGACAGGACAGCAGGACTTCCTTCACACCTGCAGCTCCATCACACTGCTGTAGCTCCTCTTCATCACACATGTACCTGCAGCCTGTCTTCGAGTCCAGGAGTCACCTCCACACAGTGTAGAAGCCTCCTGTGCAGACCATGGAGTCCAGCCTCTGTCAGGGAAGTCGGCACTAAAGCCTGAAAGACTTCAATCTGTCTCTGCTCCACCCGAGAAAGACCAGCACCGTACTTGTTGTGCATTCAAGGAGGGAACATCAGCGCTGCATCGTGGGAACAACACCGCAGGAACAAAGACACAGCACGGCCGATGAAGGACGAGGACAAAGGAAAGGTGAGTGAGAAGACCCTGGTGGTGTGGACGGACCTGCAGGGGCTCCAAGACTGAGGAGCAGAGACGTCCATGTACCAGCTGAGGATGCTGCAGTGATCCAGGGAGCTCGGTCCAATCTGAGGCCGTGTGAACTACGTGGACCACAGTTTCTTCACAGACTTCAGCCACGTGAACATCTGGAGATCCAACAGTGTACGAGCTGTGAGCCATCAGCTGTTTCTCTCATCAGCTGCTGGAATGAGAGCTGCTGGAATCATCTCGAGCAGCAGGAAATCACTGATGTTGTTTCTAAACAAAGATATGGGACTGAGCTCCGCTGAGCTCCTTCTACTTTCATCCAGATAGAAACTGCTACAGTCTGCTGATTATTGCTTTGCCTCCATCACACGAGCTCTTTATCCTGTTCTTCACTCTCATTGGTTCTTTGTCTGCTTGTTTTTACAACAGTAGTCTTCTGATTGGTCAAAGACAATCAGCTGTGACTAAATGTAGCTCCTACAGCAGTGATGGGAATAACTACTGAAGCTAATCCAGTATCAAAGCTCAGGAATCAGCAGCTCCCACCTCGTTTTCTTTCAACAACTATTTTTAGCTGCTGTGTTTTTGTGTTTCTGCAGACCTCAGACATCCTGCTGCTCTGGACAACTTTTTCATTCTTTTTTATCATTATTTTGCTTTTCTTTTATTATTATGTTATATGTATTAATATGTGAAACACTTATTCTTTGTGTTTTTGCTTTGCTCCTGTCAAACTGCTTTAATAAAATCTGCTGCAGTCTAAACTGTGGACGTTCCCTTTTTAACCCTTTGTGAAACAATAAAGGTTTAAATCTGAGTATTCATCTATGTTAGTGTTTAATGGGTCTAATAGGTTGCTTTGGTCTTTCCCAGTAATATCTTCCCTTGCAGTCTGTGGTCCAGGCTTCTAAAACCATCCCAGGTTAACAAGAACTACAATCTAGAGGAGAGCTGCCATAACAGGTGTGACTGATGAGATCTGACCTGCAAGGTTACTCAGGTTTGTTTGTATCAGGACAAGCAGGGAAGCCGCCTGGACGTCAAAGTAGTTAGAGCTGGGCGAGTGTCCTCACCCACATCGGCTTCACAACTCTGCATCATCTACTGAGTAAGACTCAGAGCATCAGAGATTAGAAGGTCTACAAAGAGCTGAACCAGACTTCCTGTATAAAGGTTTTAGTTCCACAGATCGACAGTGTCAGCACAACTAAAACGTGGAGACTGACCTCAGAGTTTCAATTTGATGTTGTGGATTCTCCAGAAGAACACACAGCTGCTTCACTCCTGAATCCTGCAGCTTGTGGGAGCTCAGGTCCACCTCTCTGGGATACGAAGGGTTGAGCTTCAGCACTGCTTCCAGATAATCACAGCTGATCTCTGACAAATCACAGCGCTCCAATCTGTATAGAGAATGAAAGATGTAAGTTTAATAGACAAAGTGCTTGAAATCATTCAGTGTTTCATCATCTGTTCAGAGCTGAAGAAGGTTCAGAATGTAGAAGTTTAGAAAATGGAAACTCCAAACAGCTGAAGCCAACAGGAAGCAGCTTCAAACAAACACAACAAGAGAAAAAACTCTGAATGTTTCACATTAAAGTCGTACATTTCTAACAAGAGTGTTTTAAAGACAGAGTCACTGATGATCATCTTCTGCCCAGTAAAACTTTGGTTTTCCACATGTGAGTGTTAATGATGCACAAAGACTGTGAGTGCAAAGAGGGAGCGAGGAGGATGACAGAGAGATGGTACAGGAGCATCAAGAACCCGGCGAGGAAATGAGCAGAAGGACTTTGGAGCCTGTTGGATTGAAGCTTTCACAGAGACGTGTTTGACTGGACACCACCAGGACAGACTTTTAATCCCAGGATTTGGATGAGCTTTCTGTCTTTATGGTCACAAATGATGCTGTAACTCTGTGACTGCCCTGGAACTGTCAGCAGTGTGGTTACGTCCTTTTGACCTGAGTTTCCACAGCTCTTATAACAGCAGTGTACATTCAGACTGAGACACGCTTCAGTCTGTATGGACCTGTTTCTGTAGCTGCCACCATCATTCTACATGTTTGTACATCAGCTTATCAAATCCTGTCTGCTGTCTTCATTTATTACTCTTCACCTGCTTCACTGTCACTGTGTGGGCGGAGCTGCCTGAGCCCCACCCACACAGACACAGCTCCTCTCTGGAACAAAACTTCTGCTTCATCTCCGTCTCTTTTCTTCATCCTCCACCTCTCTTTTCTCTTCTTCAGTGTTCTGCAGCCACAGAGCCTCACAGCCGTTGCCACACCCATACCTGAGCAGCTAGCATTACCCAGCATGCCGTGCAGCAGTGTCAGTTTGTAAATGTGCAAGAATTCCTGCTCCAAACTGTTTCACAGAGTGCTGTGTGCCGTGACCTTTGACCTGCTAAAGACAGTCAGCTGTGGATTATTCATTGTTGTGTCTGATACTTAGAACTGTGAGGAAGAAGCTACACAGTTAATCAGGGTCCCCTCTCTCTGAATCAGGAAAGGTGGGCAGGCCGCGTGTGGGCCGCGGGCCATACGTTGAGCATCACTGTTTGAAATGTGAACATTGTTCTGCTGCAGTCAATGGACTAAACCAGAGAAGAAGAAAACAGACTTTACCATGAAGATCCTCAGTGTGGATCAGTATAATATCAGCCTGATGTCTGCAGTTTAGTGTCAGCACAACTTTCACATCATATTCATCTCAGCACAACTAAAACATGCTGACTGACCTCAGAGTTTCAAATCGACATCGTGGATTCTCCCGAAAATCACACAGATGCTTCACTCCTGAACCCTTCAGGTTCCTGTAGGTTCCACTCAGGTCCACCTCTGTGGGATACGAGGGGTTGGACTTCAGCGCTGCTGCCAGATAATCAAGGCCAATATCTGACAAACCACAGCCCTTCAATCTGTATAAAGAATGAAAGATGTAAGTTTATTAGACAAAGTGCTTGAAATCATTCAGTGTTTCATCATCTGTTCAGAGCTGAAGAAGGTTCAGAATGTAGAAGTTTAGAAAATGGAAACTCCAAACAGCTGAAGCCAACAGGAAGCAGCTTCAAACAAACACAACAAGAGAAAAAACTCTGAATGTTTCACATTAAAGTCGTACATTTCTCATAAAAACAGGACAAAGACTTGAAAAAGTCGTGTTTTTCCTTCCAGGAACCACATGGCTTCACTTTTAAAGGTGAAGTGTGACAGAAATGGACATATTTGAAGTCCAACACCTTTTTCCAGTCACATTATTAAAGCAGACAAACTACAAGCTCATTTTCATTCCAACAAGTCATCTTCTGACCTGGACTAACAACACTGGTCTCTATGTGCAGCTGGCTGTGAGACCAGTGCTCAGGGAGCGTCTACAAAGTGCAACACTGAAAGAACATCACACACTCATTTGCTTCCAGCACTTTCACACAATCATCTACTGTCATTATTCATGTTTGCAGTTCATGCTGTAACTCTGTGAATGTCCTGGAACTGTCAGCAGTATGGTTACGTCCTTTTGACCTGAGTTTCCACAGCTCTTATAACAGCAGTGTACATTCACCTGCAGGCACACGCTGCCTCTGCTTCAGCTCTGTTTATGAAGCACAAACTGCAGGAACCAAACTCAGACTGGCTCATTTCAATCATGTCTGCTTACAAAGACACTTTGAAACTCTTATCAGTATGTTTCCTGTCCTACTAGGAGGGATCAAACTCTGGACCTTTGTTGTGGATCAGTGAAGGATGCTTAGAAATCCCTCCTGCTGCCTGAGCTTGAACATCATCAGCACTTTAACACTGAGCAGAGGGACGTGGAAAAGGCCTTCTGTCTTTGGTCGTGTCCAAATTCATGGGCTGCATCCTCCTGAGGACCTGGCCTTCGCGGTCTACGTGGGCCGGGTCCTCAGAAGGTCGGGTAGGCTGGAAATAAACGGCTGGGGAAATTGGACAGTCTAGCCTTCTGATTAGCGTCACCGCTGTCTCGGTGGAGTTTAATAAACTCAGCCGTCTGCTCCTTGCTATCTAAAATATAACAGGACACTGGCATAAATTCTCGACTGTCTCACACTTCTGTTTAATCAGTTTTCTGTTTGACGTTTAGTCAGCTGTGTAAAAACCAAGGAGGAACCCACCCGGGGGATTAAGTTTTATTTTATCTAATCTAATCTAATAACTTTAATCTCAGCCAAACCGATTTACTCACGAACAAACAAAACACTGAAAAGAGCCCAACAATAACATTTTTAGGTTGTCTAAGTGACTTATATCTTACGTTTAACCCGAGTAGCGAAAGTCCGCGGTGATCTGAAAATGATGTGCCGTTCTCGGCCGCATCAGTAACCTCGAGCTCCCGGCTGGCTTTCGAGCTGGTGGGTAGCAGACGTCTCCGAAAACGTCGAAGCACTTTTGCAAATATGCGATATCTTGATAAACCGAGCAGATATTTGATGTTTACACAACTACTTTCTCGCCTGAAAATATGTTAAAAGTTTATTTTGTGACCGAAAAAGATTAGTATGAGTAATTTTAAAACTTAGTAGCGGCCGCCATTGTTGGAAACTGGAGTTTGGCTGGGCCGCGCTATGAATTCTGGGATATGGTAGGCCACGAAGGACACACCCGACCCATCCTTCAAATTCGGGGAAAAGGAGGACGCATTTGTCGGCTGCATTCGGAGGAGTCTACGAATTTGGACAGCCTTCGGCGCGTCGCTGTGACGTAATCGGTCTACAAATGCGGCCTCAGGAGGATGCAGCCCATGAATTTGGACACGACATTTATCTGACTCAACTGTTTCCTTATGTGGGCTGAAGAAAACACAGTTGTAGACTTTATTTATATGAAACATGTATATTTAATGCATTTAATGTATTTGAACCATATTTAATGCATATTACAGGATGTAACAGCTGCATATGTGTCAACAATAATGGCTTTGATTTTGCCCCCTATGAACATTTCTGTAGCTCCGCCCCTGCAGCAAACGTGTGTGAGAGCAGCCACGGCCCGCTCCTCCATGGTTTCATTCACACTCATCTCATACTGAACACACACACTTTGTAGGAATCATCAGTACTTTGACTGTTTCTCAGGTTAGCTTCAGGTTAGCCATTTAGCATTTCTCCAGTCTGAGTCACAAAGCGTCACATGACGTGACAGAAGCTGATTGGTCAGCTGCAGTGATGGTGGTGGAGCAGCATTAATGATGATGCTGTAGAACAACAGGAACACGGGGATATCAGACTGTTAGTGGGTTTAGTCATTCCTGCTGCACTTTGTCCTTCTTATTGAAGTGACCTGCTGAGAGCTCACACTGTTCTCTGTAGAAATGATGTCAGTCTGACTCGTCACATGTTTGGAGGCGTGTTTGATGTTTGCTCTTCTGGAAACTCTCAGTATCAAATATGGAAGATGCAAAGGAGACACGCTTCAGTCTGTATGGACCCGTTTCTACATGTTTGTACATCAGCTTATCAAATCCTGTCTGCTGTCTTCATTTATTACTCTTCACCTGCTTCACTGTCACTGTGTGGGCGGAGCTGCCTGAGCCCCGCTGTTAGGTTTTGTATTGTTGATTGTCATTTATGCTTAGAAATATTTAACCATATATGCTTAGAGGTGTATAATCAATTGTGTACTGATAGGATGTGTGATCTTTAGCAGGCTGCAAAGGCTTGGTGTGTATTCCACACTGGAATGCACACCTACATCCTGGGAGCATGGGAAGAGGTCGTACCTTGTTTTATTGTTTTATGGCAGGATAAACGTGGCTGTATCTGTTTTAGGCTAAGTGCCTTTTGTTTAGATGAACTGTTGGACTTCCAGACCAGCAGGTTTAGGGAAGTCATTTATGGGGTCACACTCTGACCCCCCCCCCCCCCCCACACACACACACACACACAGTATTCTTTGTTCACATGTATACCTATGTAGACGTCATATGTTAATGACCCTATGCATATTCATGTAACCACAATAAAAGGAGTGCTATGGGGAACGACACTTGGCTCCAGGCAGGTCTCCCTCATGCATAACTTTCTGCTTCTTAATTCAGATCAAACTGAGCTTATTGTACTCGGCCCTGAAAATCTTAGAAATATGGTATCTAAGCAGATTCTTACTCTGGATGGCATTACCTTGGCCTCCAGTAACGCTGTGAGGAACCTTGGAGTCATTTTTGACCAGGACATGTCCTTCAACGCACATATTAAACAAACATGTAAGACTGCGTTCTTCCATTTGTGCAACATCTCTAAAATTAGAAATATCCTGTCTCAGAGTGACGCTGAAAAACTAGTTCATGCATTTATTACTTCCAGGCTGGACGACTGTAATTCATTATTATCAGGATGTCCAAAAAACTCCCTGAAAACCTTCAGCTAATCCAAAATGCTGCAGCAAGAGTCCTGACAGGGACTAGAAAGAGAGAGCAGATTTCTCCTGTTTTGGCTTCCCTTCATTGGCTTCCTGTTAAATCCAGAATTGAATTCAAAATCCTGCTCCTCACATACAAGGTCTTAAATAATCAGGCCCCATCTTATCTTAATGACCTTGTAGTACCATATCACCCTATTAGAGCGCTTCGCTCTCGCTCTGCAGGCCTACTTGTTGTTCCTAGAGTATTTAAAAGTAGAATGGGAGGCAGAGCCTTCAGTTTTCAGGCCCCTCTTCTGTGGAACCAGCTTCCAGTTCGGATTCGGGAGACAGACACTATCTCTACTTTTAAGATTAGGCTTCAAACTTTCCTTTTTGCTAAAGCATATAGTTAGGGCTGGACCAGGTGACCCTGAATCCTCCCTTAGTTATGCTGCAATAGACGTAGGCTGCCGGGGGATTCCCATGATGCATTGAGTTTTTCCTTTCCAGTCACCTTTCTCACTCACTATGTGTTAACAGACCTCTCTGCATTGAATCATATCTGTTATTAACCTCTGTCTCTCTTCCACAGCATGTCTTTTATCCTGTCTTCGTTCTCTCACCCCAACCAGCAGATGGCCCCGCCCCTCCCTGAGCTTGGTTCTGCTGGAGGTTTCTTCCTGTAAAAAGGGAGTTTTTCCTTCCCACTGTCGCCAAAGTGCTTGCTCATAGGGGGTCATATGATTGTTGGGTTTTTCTCTGTATCTATGAAGCGCCTTGAGGCGACTTTTGTTGTGATTTGGCGCTATATAAATAAAATTGAATTGAATTGTATTGAATGAGTAACAAGAAGAACTTTGCCTACTTTGTGTCTTGCTTGCTGTGTAATTATATTGTCTTCAACGTTCCAGCGAATAGGTTCAAGCTACAAACCTATCACCCACCCACACAGAAACATTTCCTCTCTGGAGCTAAACTTCTGCTTCATCTCCGCCTCTTTTCTTCATCCTCCACCTCTCTTTTCTCTTCTTCAGTGTTCTGCAGCCACAGAGCCTCACAGCCGTTAGCACGCCCATACCTGAGCAGCTAGCATTACCCAGCATGCCGTGCAGCAGTGTCAGTTTGTAAATGTGCAAGAATTCCTGCTCCAAACTGTTTCACAGAGTGCTGTGTGCCGTGACCTTTGACCTGCTAAAGACAGTCAGCTGTGGATTATTCATTGTTGTGTCTGATACTTAGAACTGTGAGGAAGAAGCTACACAGTTAATCAGGGTCCCCTCTCTCTGAATCAGGAAAGGTGGGCAGGCCGCGTGTGGGCCGCGGGCCATACGTTGAGCATCACCGTTTGAAATGTGAACATTGTTCTGCTGCAGTCAATGGACTAAACCAGAGAAGAAGAAAACAGACTTTACCATGAAGATCCTCAGTGTGGATCAGTATAATATCAGCCTGATGTCTGCAGTTTAGTGTCAGCACAACTTTCACATCATATTCATCTCAGCACAACTAAAACATGCTGACTGACCTCAGAGTTTCAAATCGACATCGTGGATTCTCCAGGAAACCACACAGATGCTTCACTCCTGAATCCTTCAGGTTGCTGTAGGTTCCACTCAGGTCCACCTCTGTGGGATACGAGGGGTTGGACTTCAGCGCTGCTGCCAGATAATCAAGGCCAATATCTGACAAATCACAGCTCTTCAATCTGTATAAAGAATGAAAGATGTAAGTTTATTAGACAAAGTGCTTGACATCATTCAGTGTTTCATCATCTGTTCAGAGCTGAAGAAGGTTCAGAATGTAGAAGTTTAGAAAATGGAAACTCCAAACAGCTGAAGCCAACAGGAAGCAGCTTCAAACAAACACAACAAGAGAAAAAACTCTGAATGTTTCACATTAAAGTCGTACATTTCTCATAAAAACAGGACAAAGACTTGAAAAAGTCGTGTTTTTCCTTCCAGGAACCACATGGCTTCACTTTTAAAGGTGAAGTGTGACAGAAATGGACATATTTGAAGTCCAACACCTTTTTCCAGTCACATTATTAAAGCAGACAAACTACAAGCTCATTTTCATTCCAACAAGTCATCTTCTGACCTGGACTAACAACACTGGTCTCTATGTGCAGCTGGCTGTGAGACCAGTGCTCAGGGAGCGTCTACAAAGTGCAACACTGAAAGAACATCACACACTCATTTTCTTCCAGCACTTTCACACAATCATCTACTGTCATCATTCATGTTTCTGCTCCTCTGGATTCACACGGAGCCTCTGCTCATGCCGTTGCCATGGTGAATCATAGTATGTGGCTCCATAACTGATTGGCCTGACTCTGATCAGCTGATCTAGAAGAGGAAACTCTGCTATATGTACATTATTACATCTACACCTGAATCACAACACTCACACAAATATATCAACTGTGTTTAATATTTTGGCATGTAGATCATTTATGTGCTTCAGCTCTTCTTACATTTTACCACCAACATGTTTCAAAAGGAGCAGCTTTTACTTTGAAGGCCAGCTGTCTGTGTTTCCTGTTTTCATTGTTGGATAATGAAATAAGTCGATGCTTCAGTGCTTTGAATTGTGTTACACAAAGCAAAGTTTTCTCGTTGTTCAGGCAGAATCGAGCGTTGAAGAATGAATTCACACGTCAATAAACATTTTCATCAGCACAAGCAGGACAATGAAAGCAGGAAATACCCCAAACTGCCATTTCTCATTCTACAACTTCAACAACTGCACATGAATTATACTTCATACACAGACCCACAGTCTCTGATTGCTCTGAAATCTCACTGACAGCCAATAGCAATAAAGAAAAGTCCAGACTGACAGTCTCTGTGGGGTTAGGCAGTGAACTGCTCACGCTGCGTTCAAGTGCATCACAAACTATTGGAATTGGATCCAACTTTGTGAAGCAGATTTTTTCTCAGCTGCTGTTTTGAACATTTCCTCATGAACTGTATTAAACTCTGTAAATGAACTGAGAACTATTTCTACATTTGAAACTATGGATTCATTTTCCCGTTCACTTCTGTACGTTAGTGTATAAATGAATGTTAGACTGGGCTCCATGGAAACACTTGGACTGGTCTCAGCTGCCTTCTTTCTGTAGTCCTTTCTCTTCTCCAGCTTCTGTTTGAAATCCTCTCACAGAGCCTGAAACCTGCTTTGCTGTCATGTGTGGGCCTGTGTTCCTCTGCTTTAACACAAACCTCACCACAGCAGCTGTGTGGGTCGTCTCTGTAGCAGCCAGATCAGCTTCTGATACATGAACATCATCACAGCTCCTAACTTCACCTTTATTAGCTTTGACATTCATGTCTTTCTTTTCTCTGTCTGTTTCCACACAAGCTCAAAGTCTCTGCAGCCTGTTTTTATCTGCTATCATCAGATCTCCAACAGCCTCATTCACATCCCTCACACACTCTACAGCCTCACCAGTACTGACTTCATCTTCACTGACTGACGGAGCACAACATGAACCTGTGGAGGCTGAAAAGCTGTCCTGACAAACATCTCCCCGTCACCACTCCACTTCTGTCAGCCTTTAAATGAACGCTGCTCAAGTCTGTTACTTCTATTTGGAGCCAAGAGGAAAAACTGTTGTTCAGTCGTTTGGAAAGACACAACATTTCTGAAAGCACTCAAAGACACATTTGTCTTCAGACACATCCTGAACATTTAGGAACTAAAGAACGTTTCAAATATCAAAGATCAGAAATATAGAAAAACAACAACAGCTGCAGTCAGTGAACTCACCTCAGAGTCTCCAGTCGACAGTTTGGACTCTCCAGTCCAGCACACAGAAGCTTCACTGCTGAATCCTGCAGCTTGTTCTCACTCATGTCCAGTTCTGTCAGATGGGAGGGGATGGACTTCAGAGCCGAGGCCACAACTTCACAATGAGTCCCTGAGAGTCCACAGTCAGCCAGTCTGTGATCATAGAAAATACAAAATGTGTTATTATAAAAGCAGAAAGTCTGCATTATAAACACAGACTGAATGTATATGAAGACAAAACAGAGTGAGGTCATAATCTGATGAACATCTGCTCTTCACATCTGTGCTTCAGCTCCTCTTACTGTGTTTGACATGACACAACGATTGAGTCTCTCTCAGACCTGCAGACTTTTAATGAGAATCTTTGTTTGGCTTTAATCTGCAGATGAAGGAGGAAGATGGTGTCACATTTAGGCTTCCATAATGTCCACAGTCTGTCAGTGAGATCTGATCCAGAGTCAGAGTTAAGACACACATGTGGACTGTTTCCTGTCTTGAATCCAGAACATTTTGAATGAGCTCAGCTCAGTGAAGAGTTCCAGCTGGAAAGACGATCTCTGTTTGCTACCTGCTGCTGTCAGGTACGACTGTTCACGTCCACACTCAGGAAAAATCTGCTGACTGTCACCAAACGGAGCAGAAATCTCATCACTGGACAGTAATGATGAATGAACTCAGAGCTGCTGATATCACATCTGATTTCAGGGGAACTAAACACAGAAATGATTGGCTCGTTTTAGCTTTCTGAGCCATTAGTCTGCAGGTTTATCACTAGTTGGCAGAAACAGACTTGTATTAATGTTCAGCGCTTCAGTGTTTATGACTCCAGATCCAGGTGACAGCAAGTCAAAATGATGTTACCTGTCTGTGTCCAGCAGCAGCCTTTGAATATTGTTATAAACTCACATGGATCAGTTTGTCTTTGATTGGTTTGTAAAGTTCAAATTCATTTATATTCATCAACTCTAAATGAAAAATGTTTTTCTTCTTCTATGTTTATTATTAGAGTAACAAATTCTTATAGTTTCCTGTTGTTGAGAATTTCAGTGTAAAACCACTCGACCTGTGCATCACTGCACACTGTGAAAGTATTACTGCAGTTTAATCTATAATCCTAATCAGTGTGTTTACTGGACTGTAGTCAGACCTCCGTTATACCAAAGGAAACACTGAACGTCTTCAAAGTCACAATAAATTTATAATAAATGCTAATAAATACTGGAGTGTTAGAAAAGATGCTTCCAGCGTGTTTGTCTTTGATAGGGTTTATTCTGTTCGTCTATTGTCTGACCACTTGGGGGCGCTTTTGTCTCTTTTGCTCTGAGCCTTGGGTTTATTCAAACTGATTTTAATAAACTATTTTCTGCAAGTTGAAGCTTCATCTCCATCTCCAGTGGTTGTTGCATATTTTATGACTATATTAGTAACAGTCAGAGAGTTTAGAGTAAATTAGATCTTCACGTTTGATTCTTGACACAACATAAATGGTGAGCCAGTGTCAGAGGAAGTGACAGCATCCACCGAGGACCGGGGGGAGTGGGAGGACTGGGGGACCAGGCCAACAAAAAGGTGATCACTGATACAGGTCAGCAAATATTTGCTCATTTGGTGTCTTAGAGCAGACTCCGCCCAGCTTTGTCGTCCATGGTTGCTCTTTCAAAGGAATCTAGTAACATATTATTTTACTTAATGATCTACTGACACCACTGACTATGCAGGACAACCCCACGTCTGGAGCCAGTGCACATGTGCAGTTCAATTCCTGGGCAGGTTCTGAAGATGGCCGAGCTGTCGAGGACAAAGTTACTAATGTGAAGCTAATGTGGTTAACAAAGATCTTCATAACCATGTGGAGCACAGTGTGCTTTCACCGTGGAGAAATCACACTGAAGAACTCGGCACACATTTTGGGGGCCTTTCTGTTTGTTGCTACAATCTGCAAATTTCATTAAAAGTTTAATAAACTATCATCTGGTCTTTATTTTTAGTTAGCACATACCTTAAAAACTCTAAGCTGTAAGCTAATGATAGTTATATAACAGCAGATGCATGCTGGTGCAATAAGCTGTATGTTTTATTTTTGATCTGATTAGTCAAATAATCACAAAAATAATCGTTTGTGGCAGCCCTAGTGTGACCTCAAATAAGAAATGATTGCAGTTTATGACTGAGTAACTAAACTATCACCAACTGATAATATTAATGATCACATCTGGACTCACCGAGCCTTTCTGAAGTTCCTCACAGCTGGAATCAGTCTCAGTCGTCCCTCCTTTGTTGTGTTGTACTTCTTCAGGTCCAACTCATCCAGAACCTCCTCTGACATCTGCAGCATGAAGGCCAGAGCTGAGCAGTGGATCTCAGAGAGTTTCTTTGATTTGTTCTCTGACTTCAGGAACTCTTGGATCTCCTGAGATAATAAGATGTCGTTCATCTCCATCAGACAGTGGAAGATGTTGATGCTTCTGTCAGGAGAGGATTTTGTCTTCCTTTCTTTAAGATTCTTGATGACTCTCTGGATGGTTTCTGGACTGTTCTCTGTCTGACCCAGCAGACCTCCTAAGAGTCTCTGGTTGGACTCCAGACAGAGGCCATGAAGGAAGCGAACAAACAGGTCCAGACGACCATTTTTACTCCTGAAGGATTTTGTTAGTGTTTCCATCAAAAAATTGTCCAGAGATGACTCTTTGTATTTTTTTCCCAAGAAGTCCTTCAGCACCTCTGACTTCCTGTTGGTGAAACAGTGGAACATGTAGACTGCAGCCAGAAACTCCTGGATGCTCAGATGAACAAAGCAGTAGACTGGTTTCTGGAAGATCACACACTCTCTTTTGAAGATCTCTGTACAAACTCCTGAGTACACCGAGGCCTCTGTCACATCCAGACAACACTGCTCCAGGTCTTCTTGGTAGAACATGATGTTTCCTTTCTCCAGATGTTCAAACGCCAGCCTCCCCAGCTTCAGAAGAACTTCCCTGTCAGCCTCCGTCAGCTCCTGTGGACTCGTCTCATGTCCCTCGTGGTACTTGTTCTTCTTCCTCTTTGTCTGAACCAGCAGGAAGTGTGAGTACATGTCAGTCAGGGTCTTGGGCAGCTCTCCTCTCTGCTCTGTAGTCAACATGTGCTCCAGAACTGTAGCAGTGATCCAGCAGAAGACTGGGATTCTACACATGATGTGGAGGCTCCTGGATGTCTTCATGTGGGAGATGATTCTGCTGGACAGCTCTTCATCACTGAATCTCCTCCTGAAGTACTCCTCTTTCTGGGCGTCAGTGAAGCCTCGTACTTCTGTTAGCCTGTCAACACATGTAGGAGGGATCTGATTGGCCACTGCAGGTCGGGAAGTTATCCAGACGAGAGCCGAGGGAAGCAGATTCCCCTGGATGAGGTTTGTCAGCAGCTGGCTGACTGATGACTTCTGTGTGACATCAGACAGCAGCTTCCTGTTGGTGAAATCCAATGAAAGTCTGCTTTCATCCAGGCCGTCAAAGATGAACAAAAGCTGAGAGACAGCCAGCTTCTCTGCTGTGACCTTCTGTAATGTTGGATGGAAAACATGGAGCAGCTCCAGAAGACTGTACTGCTCATCTCTGATCAGGTTCAGCTCCCTGAATGAAAGCAGAACCACCACACTGACATGTTGGTTCTCCAAGCCCTCTGCCCAGTCCAGAGTGAACTTCTGCACTGAGAAGGTTTTTCCAACACCAGCCACGCCGTTGGTCAGAACCACTCTGATGGGTCTCTGTTGGTCAGGTAAGGCTTTAAAGATGTCCTGGCACCTGATTGGAGTGTCATGGAGGGCGTCCATCTTGGAAGCTGTCTCCAGCTGCCTCACCTCATGTTGGCTATGAACCTCTTCACTCTGTCCCTCTGTGATGTAGAGCTCAGTGTAGATCCTGTTGAGGAGGGTTCTACTTCCTGTTTCATCACTTCCTTCAGTCACACGTTCACATCTCCTCCTCAGACTGATCTTATGTTCATCTAAAACCTCCTGCAGACCAACATCTGCTGAAAGAAAGAAAAACAGAAAGAAAACTCTTCAATGTCTGAACAACAACAAGAAGTCCAGTTTTCAGAAATGAGTCCATCAGCAGACAGATGTTCAGTCTTACTTTGTACACAGCTGCTCTGACTGGCTGTCTGCAGTCCAGCTCTGCTTCTGGATCTTTCTCCACACTGGGGACAGGACCAGTCTCCTGATGAAGCAGACTGGTCCCAGTATGAGGAGATGCACTGTCTGCAGAACCAGTGTCCACAGCTGGTAGAGACTGGATCCTTCAGGACGTCCTGACACAAAGCACAGCAGGACAGCTGCTCCTCCTCACAGACACAACTCCTCTTCCTCTTCCTCCCTCTGTGAACACATTTCTTTATCACTAAAATCATTGACTGTCAGTGACAAACATCCAGATTTGATGACACTGTGCAGAAGCTCTGATGGTCACAGAGAAAAGTCAAAGTGGAGAAACTTGTGTTTGAGTTCAGAATCCAAGTTTCCTTTGCTGTTCCTGCCTGTCTTATTAAACACAGAGTGATCAGCCTACAAACTCCACAGTAAAAGCCTTCATCACAGAGCTGATTATGTCCTTCACTGGATGTACTGGAAGTTTGGGATCCATCACTTTCAACTGACCTTTGACCTCCTCTAAAAACTGTGGTGGAGCAGCGGTGTCACATTCAGAGCTTTCAGCTTTATTTTGAAAGAGTTCAGTCATCAGGAAGTGAACTTCTGGGTTCTGATTTCCTTTCTATTATTTTACAGAAGTGAAGAAGAAGAACTAAAAGCTTTGAAATGATCTGAGTGATATTTTTGAACATTGCCACCAAATTGAGTTCAGCCTCCAGCAGTAACTTTGTTTCATGATGCCTCCCTGATGATGTGATGTTTGATTACAAACCTGTTTATGTGTTAGACATTAATCACATGAACACAGGCAGAAAAAAGAAGCCAATGAAACAAATGACAGAAACGTGTTCATTCACTGCCATGATCCATATTTGATATGTACAGATGTTTGTAAAGAACACGTGTGCAGCGCTTTGTTCTGAGTATCTGCTGTCAGCACACAGTGCAGCAATAACTACAACCACACGTTTCTGTAGATCCTGAACATCAGCCTGGAGGAATCTGACCTCAGGTCTGCACACAGAGGAGCTTCACCTCTGGGATGATGCTGGCTTCAGCTCCTTCTACAATCAGGCAGAAGCTTCTGCACCATCAGGACACAAACAGAGAGGAGCTTCTATCCTCAGACCATCCAAGTCCTAAATCAGAACATGCTCCCCTCATAGCATCACCATCAGGGTTTAAACAGGACCTTACATCATGTTCTTGTCTCACTGTCATATTTCAGATCATACCTGATTCATTATGACGTCACACGCTGCTACACTGATCCTGCTGCTTCATTACTGCTGATATTACTCTGCTCACTCTGTTCAGTTACTCTGTTTACATCACTTTGCTCATTTGCTTTGTTCTGCTTGCACTGCTCTGTCAGTACATGCTGTGCTAATGTGGCACAAAGCACTTTAACATTACATCTGCACAATGTTTCATTATTTCATTTAATGATTGTTTCTAATGTTTTGTCCAGTCACAGGAGCAGCTCAGCACATTTCACTGTGTTGTACGTGTATGACGATGCCTGTGACAAATAAACAGCCTCGGACTCTTCAATCTTCTGCATTTCTTTGGAGATCAGCTCAGTGGCCTGTTGAGACCATCTTTCTGTTTCTGATGACTCAGTTCAGATTATTATCCTGATACTTTCTTTTAAAATGTGATGAAATCATTTATCTGATGTTCTGACACAAATACACCAAAACAATCCCAAACAGCACAAACCACCACGTTACACACAGTGTAATAAAAATACAGGCAACTACAAATAAAAACACTTTTAAAATATAAACTAAAATTACAAAGTGGTCACAGAATTTCAAACACCCGTAAATGAGTCAGCAGCTCTCTTACATGGTCAGCTGAGCTCCATGATTGAAGAACATTGTTGCTGCAGGTTCATGACTGAAATATGGAGGAAGTATTTCTTTGGACCGGTCACTCCTCACAGACATACAGCTGGATACTGGAGACTGTGACCTCTGACCTCTGCAAACACAAACACATCACATGAATTACTGATTAATCTCTGTTTAAAATCTTTTAAGCAGCTGCAAACACACAAACTGGATGATGTGATGGTTTCTGTCAGTAATAGTTGTCTCAGATTAGAGTACAGACGGCTGCAGAGACGTTCACAGCAGCAGAGAAGAAATCATTACCTTGGATTGCATTACTACTACGATTGATACTAGCATTATCGTACCCGGACCACCATTAGGAATCATTTATGATGTCACTGGTAGAACACATTTATAGAAACAACCTTTGAACTCTGACTCAGCAGCTCTCTTACATGGTCAGCTGAGCTCCATGATTGAAGAACATTGTTGGTGCAGGTTCATGACTGAAATATGGAGGTCCCTCTTTGGACCAGTCACTCCTCACAGACACACAGCTGGATACTGGAGACTGTGACCTCTGACCTCTGCAAACACAACCACATTGCATTCATTTCACATCAATTAGTACACCACAAAAGGCATGCAAGAAACACAGTATGAAGGCAAACTTCTGGCTTCAATAACATTCAACAGGTCAGGTGGAAACTTTTCTCAGATTTGATTCATGTTTTTATAGAACGATCCAGCTAAAAAAAATATACCATTAGGTCAGGGGTCAGCAACCTTCAGGACCCAAAGAGCCATTTGGAGCCAGTTTCCACGCAAAAGAAAACACTGGGAGCCACAAATACTTTTTGACATCTAGAATGAAGATAACACTGTATATACTGTTTTTTACCTTTATGCTTTGTGTGAACAACTAAGGTGTGTTGCTTATGAAATCCATGAAGTGCTACAGAGAAAATTACATGTTATTTATGTAATGAACACATTTGAACTCTTAAAGAAATATAACCAAAGGAAAGACACCCAGCTGAACTAAAATGATGTAGCAAACAAAAACTGCTGTGAGCCGCCACCCTTATATCTCCTTTGGGCTTTTGGAGCCTTGACCTGACTTTTAAAAAATAATTGGAATAAAGCTCTATGCTGCTGAAAGATGAAAAATAGATATTTGCAAAATTCTGCCTAAATATGTATTTTACCTGGTTAATGTGTGTGGCGGGGCGTGGTCTGCAGCGCCGCTGCAGGGGAGGCGGACGCACCTGAGCGGCACCCGCAATCACGCCTCGCCGCCTTAACGTCTGTGCTGTTGTGTTGGTGTGTGTCGGGCTGTGAGCTGCAAAGCTACAGCCGGCTGTGTGCGTACAGCAACCGTGTGTGAAAAGTGGTCAATAAAGAGAAGCTGAAAAGCGTGTTCATGCAAACATCGTCGGGTCTGCCGTGATATGTTTACAACGGGACTTCTGCTCCTGAACCTCTGCGCACAGCGTCTGCAGGTCGGGGCTGTACGAAGTCACTTTCATCTTTACAGGACTGTAAGCTGTCGTCTGTGAGGCGTGAGCGGTAGGGATGGGTATTGATAAGATTTTCACGATTCCGATTCCATTTTCGATTCTGTTTAACGATTCGATTCTTTATCGATTCTTTTTAAAAAAGGAGAACACTAAGGTCGATTAGCTTAGAACTTTGTTTTATATCTTCTCTTTGAACAAGATAGAAATTTAGGAGTAACATGGCCTTACAAACCCAACAGTGAGATCTTAAGAGATCCAGCCTACGGCTCTTCAATGTGGTGTCACAGGGACCCCGGGGAAAAAAATTGTAAATGTAACATAATAAAATAAATATTCTTCTGTAGCAATAACAAAGTATAACATAAATTATTCTGTAGCAATTACACAAGAATATCCAGTAATGTCCCTGCCTACAATTAAACACATTCACTTACCGAAAATCGGGGCATCTGCTGTGGCAAATGGGTGCAAGCCTTTGACCACAAACTTAGTCACTGCTCGGTAACATTAGTCTATCCTGGCTTGAAAGGAGACGCTACCGGTAGACTGCAGCGAGAACTGCCAGCGAGCGCCAGCCAGACTCTGTCTCTCTCATCATGGTCACCTAAACGCGCAGTAATGGCAGTAATGGCAGATAAGGCAGATCGCGCTAACATAATATGCACTGTTAGCTGATTATTTACCTGCCGCATTAACGGGAGAGGACGTGCAAACGTTACCGCTGCTGCTGGGTTGAGATTCACGAGTCCGGAGCGGAATTAAAAACACGACATTCATTTAAGGTCATCGTGTGTTTTGTGAGCAAATGCTTTTGCATATTCGTAGTGTTTCCTCCCTTAAATGAAGTATCTACTTTGCAAGTATTGCAAGTTGCCCTGTTGTCATCCGTTCTTGTAAAGTATAACCAATCTTTTTAGCGTTTGAGCCGCCATGTTTCCTGCCAGGTAAATGACGCTCCGCAACGTGGTGACGTCATTCAGGGTGACTGGAATCGATAAGGGAATCGTTTGCAAAAATGGCAAACGATTCCAAGGAATTGAAACAGTGGGAACCGGTTCTCAACAAGAACCGGTTTTCGATACCCATCCCTAGTGAGCGGTGTTTGTTTTTAAACATAGTTCACGGTGGAGAACAGCTGCTGACATAATGTGGATCCGAAGAGCCATAATTGGCCTACCTGGGGCTGAAAGTCTCGATAAATGCACGGCGTCTCGGCGGGTACACCGGCTTCCACGAGTGTGACGCTTATTTGAACGATGAAAAAATAATAAAATATAATTTTCTTTTTATATTTCAATATCACAATAATCTTCCAATTTAGAACTACAAGTTAAAAAAGAACATAAATAAAATACACTTCAGCTAAATACTTCTAATTTATTTTCCCAAACCACGAGGAGCCGCACTGTAAGGACTAAAGAGCCGCAGGTTGCCGACCCCTGCATTAGTGTTAGTCAATGTTGCAACTGAACTGAAAAACAAAATATTTTGGTCAGGTCCAAAGAAACAAAGTCACTATTAATACAACACAACCCCCCCAAAAAGAGCCATGTAGACCCCGGGCTCTATAGGTCTTGTGCTCGGAGCTTGTTCCTGTGCTGCCATGATTAGTGCCTCTGTGCTGTCTTTCAGTCCAGCTTTGTTCAGCCACTGGTAGGATTTCTGGATGTCAGCCACTTCCTCTGCCTGCTGGTGGTGCAAACTGTGTTGTTCTGAGTTTCATTGGACGTCTTTGTCCAAAGCACCAGACAAAGGGCAAAGTAGATGCATTTGCATCAGCAGGAAAATACACCCCAAACTAGCATCATCATTATACAACTTTAACAACTGCCACTAAATGATACTTCATACACAGACCAGTGTTAGGTTAAGTTATGATGTCACTGGTAGAACATTTATAGAAACAACCTTTGAACTCTGAGTCAGCAGCTCTCTTACATGGTCAGCTGAGCTCCATGATTGAAGAACATTGTTGCTGCAGGTTCATTACTGAAGTCTGGAGGTCTGTCTCTGGACCAGTCACTCCTCACAGACACACAGCTGGATACTGGAGACTGTGACCTCTGACCTCTGCAAACACAAACACATCACATGAATTACTGATTAATCTCTGTTTAAAATCTTTTAAGCAGCTGCAAACACACAAACTGGATGATGTGATGGTTTCTGTCAGTAATAGTTGTCTCAGATTAGAGTACAGACGGCTGCAGAGACGTTCACAGCAGCAGAGAAGAAATCATTACCTTGGATTGCATTACTACTACGATTGATACTAGCATTATCGTACCCGGACCACCATTAGGAATCATTTATGATGTCACTGGTAGAACACATTTATAGAAACAACCTTTGAACTCTGACTCAGCAGCTCTCTTACATGGTCAGCTGAGCTCCATGATTGAAGAACATTGTTGGTGCAGGTTCATGACTGAAATATGGAGGTCCCTCTTTGGACCAGTCACTCCTCACAGACACACAGCTGGATACTGGAGACTGTGACCTCTGACCTCTGCAAACACAACCACATTGCATTCATTTCACATCAATTAGTACACCACAAAAGGCATGCAAGAAACACAGTATGAAGGCAAACTTCTGGCTTCAATAACATTCAACAGGTCAGGTGGAAACTTTTCTCAGATTTGATTCATGTTTTTATAGAACGATCCAGCTAAAAAAAATATACCATTAGGTCAGGGGTCAGCAACCTTCAGGACCCAAAGAGCCATTTGGAGCCAGTTTCCACGCAAAAGAAAACACTGGGAGCCACAAATACTTTTTGACATCTAGAATGAAGATAACACTGTATATACTGTTTTTTACCTTTATGCTTTGTGTGAACAACTAAGGTGTGTTGCTTATGAAATCCATGAAGTGCTACAGAGAAAATTACATGTTATTTATGTAATGAACACATTTGAACTCTTAAAGAAATATAACCAAAGGAAAGACACCCAGCTGAACTAAAATGATGTAGCAAACAAAAACTGCTGTGAGCCGCCACCCTTATATCTCCTTTGGGCTTTTGGAGCCTTGACCTGACTTTTAAAAAATAATTGGAAAAAAAGCTCTATGCTGCTGAAAGATGAAAAATAGATATTTGCAAAATTCTGCCTAAATATGTATTTTACCTGGTTAATGTGTGTGGCGGGGCGTGGTCTGCAGCGCCGCTGCAGGGGAGGCGGACGCACCTGAGCAGCACCCGCAATCACGCCTCGCCGCCTTAACGTCTGTGCTGTTGTGTTGGTGTGTGTCGGGCTGTGAGCTGCAAAGCTACAGCCGGCTGTGTGCGTACAGCAACCGTGTGTGAAAAGTGGTCAATAAAGAGAAGCTGAAAAGCGTGTTCATGCAAACATCGTCGGGTCTGCCGTGATATGTTTACAACGGGACTTCTGCTCCTGAACCTCTGCGCACAGCGTCTGCAGGTCGGGGCTGTACGAAGTCACTTTCATCTTTACAGGACTGTAAGCTGTCGTCTGTGAGGCGTGAGCGGTGTTTGTTTTTAACATAGTTCACGGTGGAGAACAGCTGCTGACATAATGTGGATCCAAGATCCATAATTGGCCTACCTGGGGCTGAAAGTCTCGATAAATGCACGGCGTTTCGGCGGGTACACCGGCTTCCACGAGTGTGACGCTTATTTGAACGATGAAAAAATAATAAAATATAATTTTCTTTATATATTTCAATATCACAATAATCTTCCAATTTAGAACTACAAGTTAAAAAAGAACATAAATAAAATACACTTCAGCTAAATACTTCTAATTTATTTTCCCAAACCACGAGGAGCCGCACTGTAAGGACTAAAGAGCCGCAGGTTGCCGACCCCTGCATTAGTGTTAGTCAATGTTGCAACTGAACTGAAAAACAAAAGATTTTGGTCAGGTCCAAAGAAACAAAGTCACTGTTAATACAACACAACCCCCCCAAAAAGAGCCATGTAGACCCCGGGCTCTATGGGTCTTGTGCTCGGAGCTTGTTCCTGTGCTGCCATGATTAGTGCCTCTGTGCTGTCTTTCAGTCCAGCTTTGTTCAGCCACTGGTAGGATTTCTGGATGTCAGCCACTTCCTCTGCCTGCTGGTGGTGCAAACTGTGTTGTTCTGAGTTTCATTGGACGTCTTTGTCCAAAGCACCAGACAAAGGGCAAAGTAGATGCATTTGCATCAGCAGGAAAATACACCCCAAACTAGCATCATCATTATACAACTTTAACAACTGCCACTAAATGATACTTCATACACAGACCAGTGTTAGGTTAAGTTATGATGTCACTGGCAGAACATTTATAGAAACAACCTTTGAACTCTGAGTCAGCAGCTCTCTTACATGGTCAGCTGAGCTCCATGATTGAAGAACATTGTTGGTGCAGGTTCATGACTGAAATATGGAGGTCTGTCTTTGGACCAGTCACTCCTCACAGACACACAGCTGGATGCTGCAGATGCTGCTCCGTCCTCTTCCTCCATCTTCTTGATGTCAGGGTGGAGTTAGTCTGAGAGGTAAACACACACACTCAGAGGTGCTGTTGTACTGGAAGCATCACACTGACGGCTTTCTAATGTTGGAGCTTTGGCCCTAAAGTCCAAACCAGTTATTTTAGAGGCTCAAAGTCTTTAAAAAACACCAAAACCATCACATTATTTAATAAGTACATGATCAGGTGGATGAAGGAACTCAGTGTGTTTGGGATCATCATCATGGTGAGGAGCCCACATGTTACGGCTCCTTTGGAGAGAAGCTGAGGATCACTGCAGGAAGTGAGCTCATGAAACCAAACTGCTGTTTGTGAGCAGCATGACTCTGTTATTGGACCTGGGCCCTGTGCTTCGTACGTCGCTTACTACATCCAAGATCAAATGAAACATCCAAGACCAAACCATCGCGCTAACCGTGAGCGCGCTAATCCGGTTCCCCGAACACACCTGCTGTTGACGATTAGTACAGCTGGACGCAGTAATGTGACATCACTGGGTGTCGTAAAAGGGGCTACGCATCGATAGTAGAAACATTGATCGGCAACCCTCTGATTGGTCGGCGAAAATGTCGACGGAGCGCGCTCGGCTCGGTATTTTTCGGCAGCAGAGCAAGAACTCTTGAGTGAGGGATTTCAGGAGTTTCAGAGTTTAATCAGAACGCAAGGGAACACTGCAAAGGCTGCAAAAGCAAGGAGAGAGGGCTGGCAGGAAGTTGCTGACAAATTAAACTCGTAAGTAATTTAATAATAACAATAATAATGGAGTGGATTGATATAGCGCTTTTCAAGGCACCCAAAGCGCTTTACAATGCCACTATTCAGTCACTCTCACATTCACACACTGGTGGAGGCAGCTACGGTTGTAGCCACAGCTGCCCTGGGGCAGACTGACAGAAGCCAGGCTGCCATATCGCGCCATCGGCCCCTCTGGCCAACACCAGTAGGCGGTAGGGTAGATTTATTATATTACACTATATTATCCAATATTATATTACATTATATTATAATATGTTATATTTTATCCTCTTTCACATTAGAGCCACGACAGGACCCACTAGAACATGGGAACAGGTAAAAGTGAAATATAAGAATATTCTACAGAATGGTAATATTTATCACTTATATTGCTTTTTGTCTCTTGGAAAGAGACCCTGGAATAATCTGTTTGTTTATAACAGCAACCAAGAAAAGGGCAGAGCAACAAAAGACAGGTGGTGGTCCTGCACCCCCTCGTCAACAAGTTGGTTAAGTAAATAATACCCTCACGGGAAAATCGATATCTCTCTATGAGCACACTGTCGCGCTGAGCTAAAGGATCCTGTCTGTCCCGCAATATACGCTGAATTCTGAGGACTCTCCTTATCAATCTTGCACCTTCCGCAATGGGTTGCTCGCGTAAACGGACAGGACATGGCTGCGACAGGCTTCCCAAATCCACCTTGGCTTTTATAGCCGTGGTCTCTCATCTTGATTACACGAAGTAATTTACAATTGCTACTCTGAAATATGAATTACATCTGTAATAATCACATACATGTAATAGAATGTTAATAGTACATTTCCCTTTTTTAGGAAATGACCTGTGTGAAATCAATAAATGGATCAGGTGCTGCATTGTCTTTAGTTACATTGATGTTATTTATTTATGGTGAAACAGTGGTGGAATATCGCTGTTGCTTTCGTATGAATGACGCGGGCATACCTGCGTGGCCGCGATCTAATCCTGTTTACATAAAGTAAACCTGCTCCCCAGCAGGTTTACGCTTACGGCTCTGTTGCTATGACAGCAAGTCCCGGATGGGCTTCGGGGAACCGAACGATCCAGGATCACGCGAAATCGTCAACAATCTAATTCAGCTAACTTACTTAGCGCGGTACGAAGAACAGGCCCCTGCTCTGTGTTCTACATATGATCAATACTTCAAATATCTGTAAACATCTCATCTTATATTTGTTGCACTTGGTCACATCTGTCTTTAAAAATAGATTTTTAATGTCACTGAGAGTTCTTTTCTACCTTTATTGATTTATTTTGGAATAAATTAAATATAAAGGTGCCAAAAACTGCCTGCAGCTTCTGCTCTGTGACAGGAAACTACTGTCAGGCTCAAAATGACTTCAGATTATTCATCACAGAGTGTTTATGGATCACAGGACACGTTACAGTTTTACAGCCTCACGGACATAAAACTCTTAAAGTTTGTTTCTGAAGGGATTTTCAGATCAGACCTGATGTTTCTGCCTACAGCCTGTTTACCGATATAATCAATATCAGACATCAGAGCAACAGAAACCTCGGTGATCAGGACGCCGGGACTGAGAACAGGAAGTGGCTCAAACGTCGCACTTTCATAAAGTCAGCCTGAACTCCACTCACAGAGTTTCTGTCGCCATTTTAGTTTTAAAACCCGTCGTGATAAGGGCGGGTCTTACTGTGAACCTGCGCGCTCATTGGCTAATAACTTGAGATTGACAAGTCGTTATCCAATGAGCGCGCGGCTTCTCCCAACATAAAGTAGTTTCCTTTGAAAAACCAAAGTCTGATTATTTTTGCCTCCACTGACGGAGCCTGTTGTTCCCGCCACAGAGACACAGTAATGTCAGAGCGGTGTTAACACTCACCTGCCTCAGCACAGCTCTCACTCTCCTCCTGCTCTCTCAGCTAAACTCACTTCCTCTCTACTTACAGGAAACCAGCGCTCAGAGGAGCCGACCGGCCTCACGTTTCACCCACAGACACGAACAGCGTGGAATTATTTTATGTCATAAGAAGAAACATATTCATGTTAACACTCACCTGCCTCAGCTCCACCTTCCTCCTCCTGCTGCTCTGAACGGAGGATCAACACTTTCACTTTCACTGCTCCTCCCTAAACACAGAGGATGCTGGGACTTGTAGTTTTTACCTTGTGTGATATTTATGGCTGTGACACTAAATCACAGCATGAAAACTTCCTGCAAACATGTCACAGGCGATAAAAGTTTCACATTAAAGGTGAAGTTATTTTTCTGTCTCATGTTCAATAAACAGTGAGCTGGGAAAACTGAAGAACAGACTTCAGACGTTCCCTGCAGAGTTTCTGCTGCTCGGTCGTCTGCATGTTGCTGAGACTGAGCTGATGATGAAGCTGTGATGGGTTTATGGCACGTTTGGTTCTGGAGAAGAGTTTTACTGCCGGTGCAGGTGAAATGATCAGAGGTTACAGCCTCTGGTTAAAGTGGAGGCAGCGATCAGGACGGCTGAGCAGCAGAGGTCTCGAGGGTCCTAAAGTGTAAAAGCATCAGTGTTAGTAACACAAAGATCACAGAATGGGATCATCCACACAACACTAACATCTAAATCCACGGCAGGAACTCTTCCAGTGTCCTGAAAAATCTGTGTGCACGATGCTGAGATTAAAATCTGTCTGCTCATCTTAATGCAATATTGTGAAGTTACAATTATTTTCTGTAAAAAGAATTTTCATTTTTGTATATAAATAAATGTTGATGTTGTGCTTTGGGATCGTGTGCTTCAATTTGACTTATAATGTGCCAAATGACTGCAACAGGCGGCTTAAGGCAATGCCATCCAGAGTAAGGATCTTGTTAGCCAGTGTTTCTGAGATTTTTACGCCCTGTTACAATAACCTCAGTTTATCTGAACTTAGAAGCAGAAAATTAAAGCTCATTATGTGTCTAAGACATCCCGGCAGTTTAACCAATAAAAGCGGGTATCATATGCATAGCAGTGAAAATGTATGCTATGTCTTCTAAAGCACGTATAATGTAAACAGAACTGGTCTTTGCACAGAAGCCTGTGGAGCTTCATAATTAACCTCAGTGTGTGAAGAGGACTCTCCATTTAATAATAGCTGTAATAAAATGTTCTGGCCGACGGTGTTAAACGCTGCACTTGGGTCTAGCAGGGAAGATTTCAACTTTTCAATATGAATGAAGGCTGAAAACTGATTAGATTAATGTCTGATGATCTTTTCTGTGCTTCTTCAAGTTTGTAACACCGAACATATTAAAGGATGATATAAGGTTCACAGGAAGAGTTTAATTAGACACATTTACTATTTTTCTTTATACTCTTTCTTTCTTGACATGTTTAATATGCTTACTATCAGAGGAGAAAATGAACCTTGTGTAGTTTAAAAACTTTTTATTTAATCAAACTGTAATGTTGTTGAACTCTGACGGACGTGTCTTTTAATCTTGTCAACAAATCCTTAATCACCTAAATGTGCCATTTATCATCTTGTAAAATGTTCCCTCTGCTTCTGTTGCACATCTCCCCCGACACTCTCTGCTTCACCAGCCCTGTGCAGCTGGTCCAATCGCTGCGTCCTTAAACTGGTGTGTTTAAATCTCTTTACCTCTGTTGTGAACTTCACACAAAGTTTGTGGTAACAAAATCAAACTGAGGAGGATCTGGTTTGAAAAACACACACTCGCGAGACAAAATAAAAACAGACTGCTCAAAGCAAAAGCAGAGCCCTCACAGCTGGTAGCACAAAACACAGTGACAACGTGCGTATCAGATACCCTCAGTGCCAAAAGCATAAATGTGAAAACATGGGATCACCAAGAATACCCTAAAAATGGCATTTAGGGGGTGTTACAGTGAAATAAAATGAAACATTTTCATCTGAAAATGTTTCATTTTAGTAAAAACAATTCTCTGTAGTTTGATACTGTCGTTACAGACAAAGCGGATGTTTAAAGCCTTTGGACGCACATTTGAAATGCACTCATTCTCCTTATCAGCTGGAAACATTAAAGCCGTAAAATGACACACCCGCGTGTAACAAACCATTTGTTGGGGGTTGTGGATTTGACACCTCAGCATTGTGAAAGTGGGGAAACATGCTTCTGGCTGAGCATAAGATTTCTGCTTACAACTTAGAATCTCAGTTCTAAATGAAATTCAGATGTTTTTTTAAGTAGGGCTAATGTATTATTTGACTTCTAAGGCATACACACACACACACACACACACACACACACACACAAGAACAACAACAACAACAACACAGAGAAGAAGAAGAGGGGGTCGTTTTACTACACATCAGAAAAACGCAATCATTCATCTTCCAACTGTATCTTTCTGTTCTGGATTAAGAATCATTGGTTGTTTACTGATCTGTACTTTGGGAGTCACACTGTTGTGATACTGGGGAGAAAAGGTTAAGGTTTGATAGACTAAACCATTACACACAAAACTTGAAAAGTTGGAGGGTGCTCCACCTGGAGACTCTGTTGTCCTGCTGGGAGACTTCAATGCTCACGTGGGTAACGACAGCGAGACCTGGAGGGGCGTGATTGGGAGGAACGGCCTCCCTGATCTGAACCCGAGCGGTGCGTTGTTATTGGACTTCTGTGCTAATCACAGTTTGGCCATAACGAACACCCTGTTCGAACACAAGAGTGTCCATAAGTGCACGTGGCACCAGGACGCTCTAGGCCGTAGGTCGATGATCGATTTTGTAATTGTATCAGCAGACCTGCGACCATATGTTCTGGACACTCGGGTAAAGAGAGGGGCTGAGCTGTCAACTGATCACCACCTGGTGGTGAGTTGGATCAGGTGGCGGGGGAGGACGCTGGACAGACCTGGTGCACCTAAACGCGTAGTGAGGGTGTGCTGGGAACGTCTAGCAGAGGCCCCAGTCCGCGAGATCTTCAACGCACACCTCCGGCAGAGCTTCAACAGCATTCCGAGGGAGACTGGGGACATTGAGTCCGAATGGACCATGTTCAGCGTCTCCATTGCCGAAGCTGCTGCGGCCGCAAGGTGGTTGGTGCCTGCCGCGGTGATAATCCCCGAACCAAATGGTGGACACCAGAGGTGAAGGGAGCCACCAGGCTGAAGAAGGAGTCCTATCGGGCTTGGTTAGCCTGTGGGACTCCGGAGGCAGCCGACATGTATCGACAGGCCAAGCGGAATGCGGCTCGGGCAGTGGCTGAAGCAAAAACTCGGGTGTGGGAGGAGTTCGGAGAGGCCATGGAAAAAGACTTTCGGACTGCCTCGAAGAGATTCTGGCAAACCGTCAGGCGTCTCAGGAGGGGAAAGCGGTGCTCTACCTGCACTGTGTATGTTAGATTTGTATTGTTGATTGTCATTTATGCTTAGAAATATTTACTTATATATGCTTAGAGTTTTGTAATTAGTTGTAGATTGGTAGAGGTTTTGATCCTTGATAGTCTGCAAACTTTGTGTGTATTAGACAGCACTTTGGGAGCATGAGAGGTCATACCGTGTTTTATTGTTTTATGGTAGGATTAACGTAGTTGCGTCTGTTCTAGTCTAAGTGCTCTTTGTTTAGATGAACTGCAGGACTTCCTCACCATGTTATCTAGGATGAACCATCTAGGGGGAGGCTACCCTCTTCCTGACCAAGGATGTTTGACCCTTTGATCAGCAGTCCACACACACACACACACACACACACACAAGGTACTCTTTGTGTATGTAGACGTTATATGTTAATGAACCTATGCATATTCATGTAACCTCAATAAAAGGACAGTGTATGGGAGGACGGACGAGAGCTACTGGGGTCAAGCGAAGGGACGGCGCTCTGTCCAGTCTCTCCCGTGCACGAGTACCATGAAGAAGTTTGCCTACTTGCGTCTTGCTTGCAGTGTAATTATATTGTCTTAACGTTCCAGCGAATAGGTTCAAGCTACAAACCTAACAGTGTATAGTGCTGGCGGAGCGCTACTGACGTCGACTGAGAAAATTGTCAGGCGGTGGAAGGAATACTTCGAGGACCTCCTTAATCCTACTGACACGTCTTCCGAGGAGGAAGCAGAGTCTGGGGATGAGGGGAATGACCCGCCAATTTCTGGGGGCGAGGTCACTGAGGCAGTTAAACAACTCCTTGGTGGCAGAGCCCCTGGTGTTGATGAGGTCCGCCCCGAGTTCCTGAAGGCTCTGGACGTTGTAGGGCTGTCCTGGTTGACACGCCTCTGCAATGTTGCGTGGAGATCAGGGGCAGTACCTGTGGACTGGCAGACCGGGGTGGTGGTCCCCATCTTTAAGAAGGGGGACCGGAGGGTGTGTTCCAACTACAGGGGGATCACACTCCTCAGCCTCCCTGGGAAAGTCTATGCCAGGGTGCTGGAAAGGAGAGTTCGTCCGCTAGTCGAACCTCGGTACAGGAGGAACAATGCGGTTTTCGTCCTGGTCGCGGAACACTGGACCAGCTCTTTATCCTCTCCAGGATACTTGAGGGTGCATGGGAGTTTGCCCAACCAGTCTACATGTGTTTTGTGGACTTGGAGAAGGCATTCGACCGTGTCCCTCGGGGTGTCCTGTGGGAGGTGTTGCGGGAGTATGGGGTGTCTGGCCCATTGCTACGGGCCATTCGATCCCTATACAACCGTTGCAAGAGCTTGGTTCGCATTGCCGGCAATAAGTCGGACTCGTTCCCGGTGGGTGATGGGCTCCGCCAGGGCTGCCCTTTGTCTCCGGTTCTGTTCATAATTTTTATGGACAGGATTTCTAGGCGCAGCCAAGTGGCGGAGGGCTTTCGCTTTGGTGGCCTCAGAATCTCATCTCTGATTTTTGGGGATGATGTGGTTCTGTTGGCTTCATCGGGTGAGGGCCTCCAGCTCGCACTGGAACGGTTCGCAGCCGAGTGTGAAGCAGCGGGAATGAGGATCAGCACCTCCAAATCTGAGGCCATGGTTCTCAGCCGGAAAAGGGTGGAGTGCCCACTCCGGGTCGGGGATGAGTTCCTGCCCCAAGTGGAGGAGTTCAAGTATCTCGGGGTCTTGTTCGCGAGTGATGGGAGAAGGGAGCCGGAGATCGACAGACGGATTGGGGCTGCGGCTGCAGTAATGCGGACGCTGCACTGGTCCGTCGTGGTGAAGAGGGAGCTGAGTGTAAAAGCGAAGCTCTCAATTTACCGGTCGATCTACGTCCCTACCCTCACCTATGGCCACGAGCTGTGGGTAGTGACCGAAAGAACGAGATCGCGGATACAAGCGGCAGAAATGAGCTTCCTCCGAAGGGTGGCTGGCCTCTCCCTTAGAGATAGGGTGAGAAGTTCGGCCATCCGGGAGGGGCTCAGAGTAGAGCAGCTGCTGCTCCACATCGAAAGGAGCCAGCTGAGGTGGTTCGGGCATTTGACAAGGATGCCCCCTGGGCGCCTCCTGGGTGAGGTGTTCCAGGCATGTCCCACCAGGAGGAGGCCCCGGGGCAGACCCAGGACACGCTGGAGAGATTATATCTCTCAGCTGGCCTGGGAACGCCTTGGTGTTCCCCCGGATAAGCTGGAGGAGGTGGCTGGGGAGAGGGAGGTCTGGGCCTCTTTGCTTAGGCTGCTGCCCCCGCGACCCGGCCCCGGATAAAGCGGATGAAGATGGATGGATGGATGGATGGATGGATGGATGGATTTAAATAGAACATAGTAGTGCAGGAAACACTAGTATAAGGTGTCTATGGAACAAATCTCCTTCAGCGTTCAAAATGACCAAAGTGAGGCCTACAGGCGTTTCTCTTAGTTGGTTGTGTTCAGGGAAAAAGCAGCTAAATACACTGAGACTGCTCCACATTGTTAGTGAGTTAACTCTGGATATCTGTAGGTTTGTCAAACTTGGAGTGAACAAAAGCAGAAAACAGTAAAAGTTGCAGACAGTGAAAGTCTGGTTTATTTCATGAACACAATGAAACATTTTCGGCAAAGTAGCATACATGATAAATAGATACACATAACACGGACAGTGAGAAGTAAAACTCGTCGTCTTACCACATGTTATATTCTGTAAACTTAAAATAAACCACAGAAATGAGTGTTTAGTGTTTTAAAGTCATTATTAAAAACATGAGTCAACATTACTGAAGTGACACTTTAACGATGCTTCACATCACCGTGTTTATGATGATAAAACATGTTCTCTCGTTAGTAGATGTCTGCGCTGACACTTGTCATGAAAATGTCCCAAGCCAGGGTTCCTCTTCAATTACCATTGATCATTAATAGGGTCACAAAAGATTTGTCACATTATCCCCATAAACAAAATGCTTTTATAGAAATCATTGTGACACAAATATTTACAAAAATATTGCCTTTGACAAGATGGCGCTGCCACGTCCAGACGCCTTCCTGACCGCTCCGCTCCGACTATCTACTTTTCTTGTTTTTTTACTTATTTTTTGCTCTGGTTTACATCCCAAAATCCTCTAGCCTTATAGTATACGACAGCGGATCACTTGTAAACATCGGTGCCAAGGTTACACATCTAATCTTGGACACTTTTAAACCTGACCCTTCCTGGCCGCCAGAGATTCTACGCGGCGCGGAGAACAACAAAGGACGGGCCGCTCATCCGAGGCGCAGAACAAAGAAGCGCCGGGGAAAACGCGCTGGTATTAGGAACAGACTGAGACAGCAGGTGCATCGCGCACCACTGCCCAGTATCCTACTGGCCAATGTACAATCCATGGAGAACAAGCTCGATGACCTAAGAGCAAGGGTCACCTTCCAACGTGACATGAGGGACTGCAACATTCTGTGCTTCACGGAGACATGGCTGACCCCCACCGTGCCGGACCAGGCTGTAACTCCGTCGGATTCATTCTTTGTGCTCCGCGCGGACAGAACGGCAGAGTCGAACAAAACCAAAGGTGGAGGAGTGTGTTTCATGGTAAACAGAAAGTGGTGTGATGCCAGGAGCATTTCTACTCTCTCCAGCGGCTGCTCGCCACATCTGGAGTTCCTGAGCATTAAGTGCCGCCCTTTCTATCTGCCCCGTGAGTTCACCTCAGTCATCGCCACGGTGGTCTACATCCCACCCCAAGCGGACACAGGTATGGCTTTGTCCGAATTACATGATGTGCTGAGCTCGCTTCAAAACAAGGACCCGGGCGCAGCCCTCATTGTAGCAGGAGACTTTAACAAAGCGAACCTCAGACAAGTCATGCCAAACTTTTACCAGCATGTCTCGTGTCCAACGAGAGGGGATCGGATTTTGGATCACTGCTACACGCCATACAAGCAGGGCTACAAAGCTGTCTCACACCCGGCTTTTGAGCATGTTGTTTGTGCTATTCTGTTTAAAAACTATTAGCCTGTGAAACTATTAGAAAAGTGAAATCAGAAAAAGTGTAGGTATTACTACTAATGGGAACTGAAGCAGTTGTAGGAATTGAAATTGATACTCAGCCCTAATCACATTGTCTCCTGTTATTTTTCTTGCAAACCAGGCGAAACAGGATTTAATGATAACATGCAGCAAAACTGAATCCTAAATCATCAAAGCAGCCGTAACAATAACACAAACAACATGTTTAAGCAGTAAAAAATATTGCGAAATAAAGAAATCACAGGATAAAATGATTAATTAGGCAAGTTTTTCTTTCTTTAAAATGTTTTCTTTAAAATATTTTGTATTAATCACGTTACAATCGAACAAAAAAGGGAAAAACTAACATTTTAAAGGCGTTATTCAGTTTTTCCTCATGCAAATCTTTAGATCTTTTTTAGGAAACCAAAGTCTTGATGAACCTGCATGAGTGCTCACTGTGTATGTTAACAATGATCAGATGAGTTTCTTTTTTGTTCATTTAAACCTGTTTTATATTTAGTTTTTTTCTAATTTGACTCGATTCACAGAAGATGAAGCATTTGAACTGAAGTTAAAACTAGAATTTCTTAGAGAGACTCCGCCTGAAAGACTGAAACCCGCATGTGAGATTTTGTGGCCTCTGTGTGACTGTTGGTGGGTCAAAAAGGTTTCAGCTGCACAGCCAGACGTTATTGAGCGAGCCACCGGTTGAGAGGCACACTTCTCGCAGCTCCTTCCTTTCGTCAGACTTTAAAAGAAACATTTATAGGGTTTAGAGATATTAATATTGATACCACCTCTGGAGAGGTTACGGTGTTGTGCCAAAAAGTGATTTCCAATGTTTCTGTGTATTTTTTATGTGTAATATCTTTACGTACGTTGGTAAATAGACTTCGGTTGTCAGGTTAAGGCTGTGTGCAGGCAAGAGTGGAAGTAGAAGGACCCAAAGTGCAGACACTCGGAGGCGGAAAGTAACTCAAAACTCAGCTTTTATTGCTGGATGGCAAAAAGTGGCAAAACGTAACAAAAATCCAAATAACGTTACATGACCAGGCAGCCAGAACACACAGCATAAATGAAAGCAGATCACGACACCGACACAAAGAAACACAGGGCTTAAATACACAGAGGGAGCAATCAGGGAATGGGTAACAGGAGGGAAACACAGCTGGGGCAAATCAGGCCTAACGAGACAAGGGGAAGCAAAACCAGACACATTAACATCAGACATGGACTTTCAAAGTAAAACAGGAAACATAACACAGACTCAGGCAGGCTCTATAACAAAGGGAACAGAGACGTGGGACCAGGGCAGACACAGACACTGGCTGTATCCCAATTCAGGATCTGCAGCCTTAAAGTACGCAGCCTCAACGATCCTCAAGGGCCGCGTACTCAAAGACCGCTAAGGCCGGAAGTGCGAGGCTTGTGAAATGGGACGGTCTAGCCTCCGTTGCGCTGCCCAGGTTGCCTAGCAACCATGATACCAACAGCTGGAAACGTGTCTTACAGCTTTGTTTGACAGAAATAAAGGAGAAAATCTTTTGTGCATTTGTTTGTTTGTTTCTACATGAGCTTTGATCATTCTCTGTAAGATTAAGCTCAGCTATTGAACGGCGTATATTTGAAAGTAAAGGCTTTAAAACCAAGTTAGTACAAACGTCACTAATGTCACATAACTTTGCCGACATGTGGCCAACAGTAATGTTTTAATGTTCTTCGTTATTAAACATTTGCACATAAATAAGTGACATAATATTCAGTACTTACTTAAAGTTTACTCTTCGGGCGCCCCTCATCCGCCGTTTTATTTCGGCAAAATTATCCACACCCACCGCCGCGCTATGCATTCTGGGATATGTTGGGCCACGAAGTCTACACTGCCACGTCCTTAAAATTCAGGGAAATGAAGGACGCATTTGGGGGCCGCATTTCGAGCAGCCTTCGAATTGGGACAGCCTTCGTCGCGTCGCTCTGACGTAATCGGCCTTAAAATGCAGCCCTTAAGGCTGCAGACCCTGAATTGGGATACAGCCACTGACTGGACGTGGGGATACAGCAGATAGGGGAGACAGCAACTATGGAACACAGACAGAAAACCAGAACACTAAAACTCTAACCAAACCCCACCCAGACAACCTAAACTAAGAATGATCCTAAAACCCATAAAGCAAAGCTAGAATATAATGAAATAACAAAATCAAAGAACCAAAAACACAAAACACTGGGTCAACGACCCAGGGACCCTAACATCGCTGAACAGGGTTTACAAAGAGGTTTTATATAGAATTAAAAAGAAATCTGTGTTTCAAGTGTCTTTACAACTCTGTGTTATTGTATTTACATTATAACCAATCCGCTCCTTTATCCCCACTTAAAATATTTTTACTGAACTATTGTAATATTTCCTCTTGGCCAACTTACTCTTACAAAAGACATGTTTAATGTTAATGAGATTTTTTTTTAACTAAATAAATAAAGGTTATATAAAAGTCGCTGCCAAAAACTGATCGCGGCTTCTACCTTGTTACACGAATGTTGTTTGTGGCTCAAGATGACTTTATGTCATCCATGAGGGAAGCATTTGACATATGTTTCACATATTATAGCCCAACAAGTTACTTATAGCAGTTTAAATACGAGCAATCACTTTTTGGCAAATACCGGAAATCAGTTTTTGGCAGACAATCACTTTTTGGCACAACACCGGTGTCTAGCAGGTTTTATATTTTAGAAAGTTTAAAGCTCAGCTTAATAGAAGTAGTGTGGTCGTGAGTTTTGCATAAACAAATTTGTGCAAACCTCAATGAAGTGAAGCAACATTATGAAGAAGAGTGAGCCTAAATGACTCCCCAATGATGTGAGAGACTGATAGTCATACAGAAAACAATGACTTTGAGCTGTTGCTGCTAAACGTGCTTCTACAAGCAACTGAATCTTGGAGTGCACTTTGGTTTGTCTGCTCATAAATTGGTGGTTCATGATGATAAATGAACTTCTGAACTGGTTTAACATCAGTGCAGTGGCTGGTCCATTCCTTGATGTAAGAAAGGATTCTGTTGTGGATTTATGATCATCTCACGTGTGTCCATCTTTCAAACTCTTAGATTGTGTAGACATTAATGCAGCTGTCAGACTGTAGGCCAGTTTCTTTGCACTGTAAGCATTGATTGGATGCTACTGTAGCAATCAGTGCTTACACAAAACGTCCCTGCGTAAACCCTCAGACACACAACAAACAGATCAATAGTATCTGAAATTCAGAGTACGGATCTTTTTACACATTTCTCACAGAAAATCACCTAAATCGCTTTCGTGTGAGATGCACATCATGTTTGCCTCATAAAGACTTGCCCTGTATGTATTCATTTCTTTTGACTTTCACGTGGAATTGTCACCTAATATAACAGGTCCATCAGTAAATGGTGTCTATCTTCAGTTTCTGTCTCCTAGACTTTGTCCCTGTCAGGTTACAGCTGAATAGATAGTCATATCATGCAGAGACTGCATCGTACTATAATGCTCGTATGATCGCGTTTGTCATAAGTGGACTGGTCTTGTTGAAACGTTGCAGAAACCTTGCCCAGTAAACTGTGAGTGCTAACATTTCTATGGCATATGCAAATACTTTAGACAAATCCCACAGTTGTCTATATTTGTATATTTGACAGTTTAATGAAGCATTTAGAAATCAAAGGTCAGATTAAAATGCTGGATCACAATAGAATGTGATATCACACAATACAATATTTTTAATATCACACACAGCATGAAAGTTTGCTAGTGTATATTATAAAAATATTACAGTATGTTGGTATAACTTTATCCCCTCCTAGTTTTTAAGATACAAATTTTGGCCCACACTGATTTGTGATCATATTCCTCTGTCCACTAAATGAAGATGGAGGCTCTGCTCTTTATTTCTGTGTTTCTCTGGAGAATCCTGGTAACATGATGGCTTTCTGTCTCTAAACACACACGAGCTTAACTCCGAATGAACATGATCAGAGTTCATTGAACCAACTCTGATCAGTCTTTTCTAAGGGTTTCAAGCCTTTCTTGTTCGAGCCTCTCTTTGTTGTTGCTACAGTTATGTGTAATTATTAATAGTATTGCAGATGTTAGCCTCTGCCTGCAGTGTTGATGTGGGTAAAGGCTTTAACCATGGATTAGCGGCAGGTCCCAGCTTGTAAATTGTGGAGCATTAATGCCCACTCCAGCTCCTGTAACCAAATATAAACAGTTGGGATGAGAGTTAGCTCAAGCCACTACAACAGCCAGCAAGAATGATCTGTTCATGCTAGCATTAACAGTGCCTATACACATAGCGACACACGGGGGAGGGGCCTAACTAATAACCAAGATGACTACAGGCTTGGAGGTGCTAAAAGTCAGATATACCAGGAGCAGTTTGGGCTTTAGAACAAATTTTGTGTAATTATAACAATATGTAATTTAGGACCTGGTTACATATGATGCTGCTGATTTTTTAAATCGAATTTTTACGTTGCATTAATTTCTTTTTGTCAGACAGGGAATCAAACAAGTTCTGTTTTCTCGAATGAATCCCACTGTTATTTGTTTGTCCTACCAACAGGGATGTTTACATGGTATTCATGACTGCTGCACCTGATGACTTTCACAGCTTGAGGACTGCAAACATTTCCCAACAAGACATGAGTGGTGGGGTGATCGTTGGTATTCCTGATCAGGTGAGGATCTGTTCCCATCAAACCACCAAAACCAGTTGTTCAGGATGTTTACAGGATGAAGAATCCCCAGTTATTCTTTGTGGTTAGAATGTGCCTACATGTGGCTGTGTGGGATTCTGGCTTACTTTAGGGTCAGAGCAGTTGGTATGTGGAGCAAATACTGACACAGTCAGAGTGGGCAAACCAGCAATAGGCTTGTTGTCATACCTGGAAGTCTGAAAGCTCCCGATGCTGGATGGTCTTTCTAGTTTTTAATGACAGGTCGTCTAACAAAGCTTCCATGAGGTGCTATAATGGAGACTGTCCTTTTCAAGGAGTTTCTCATGTCTTATCCTACTTTTTTCTTTTTTTTAATTACCGGAGTGAGAATTTGAAATCCTCTATATTGACATGATTACATTTCTTCTATTAAATGAGAAGTACATTTTGAACACAGTATAGTGAACACAATATCCAAGAAGCTAAATCTGGTGAAATGGTTTCTTTAGCTGTCAGCTTGAAAGGCTGATTGGGGTATTTTTGTCACCTTGCATGCGGGTGGCATGGACACCCGACTTTTGTGTGCATTTATCAAAAAGCTTGGATGATTTTGAAGATCAGTGGCATTCAACTCATGATCAGCGTTCAAGTTTTCTTAAAATCTTGTAACATGATAACTAGAAAGAAGACAGCTAGGATTTTCAAACTGATCCATAGATGGATCTACTATGAAGCTGAGGGACAGCACTGCTTAAAAGATCCTTTTTAAATGACTCCAGCTGTCTGATTTAATGAGACCACGTGTGCTCAAGTTTCCTGCTCTGACTCGGCCTCAGAATGTCTAGAGGCAGAAATCAAGCACACTCAAAGGAAATAAGCGTATCAGTGGGCATGTGCTCAGCACGCAGAGTGGGAGTGACTAAAGGTGCCACTGCAGAGCATCGCAGTTGTTTCGTGTGATTAAGTTGTGTGTTTATGAACCTGTGAGTGTTAGTCCTTTTGGCAGGATGACTCGCATGAAGCTGTTATAATTGTTTGTGCATGTTAAAGTTATGCCTCAGTTCTTTGATACCATGTTGGTAGGATTATTTGGCACTAAGTTAATAGCAGTGGCTGTAATCTCCCGCAGTCATTACATCCAGCGGTATTACAAATAAAGGACTTTTCTATTGTTTAGTTTAACTGTGGCTAGCTTGCCATGTCCGTGCCTTATGATTGGCAATTTGTATGACGTGACCCCTTGTGGATATTGTGAGATATTGCTGTGTTGAGTACATTATGTTTTCAATTGTTTTTCTAGTTATTTGTGACTCTACTAATGATAAAATTGCCTGTTTCTGTTTCCAGAAAACCATTGCTCATAGTCCCACATACTATACAATGATAAGTTCAAGTATGGCTGTACCTAATTTGGATTAAGCCTGGCAAGCACTTTGATGTAAACATTTCTTCTGTGGGACTTAAAGACAGTTAACCCAACTCCTGGACTGCTGCAGTCTTCCTGACAGAAAGCTTAGGCCAGGCTTGTATGCCCAGTATATATATTCTATAACGTGTGTAACTACTTCGTTTAGTTGTTTTTGTTTGGATTTAGTTTAGTTGTTTTTCTTTTCAGTGTATTTCAGTGTCAGTAATTTGTGTAGTGCTCACTCACATTTTCAACTGGAAAAGACCTGCAATAGAAACGTATTTAGGAGCAAACAAGTGAATGAAAAGTTTGACATCATTAAGGCCAAACAGCACCTAGTTTTCAACAAAAACACATAACATAAGAGCAGCAGTGACGATGCAGCTGACACACATGAACCCATTTAAACTGGTCCCAGTGTTTTTAGCCTAACTTGAGTCTTGAACCATTGGGGCAAATGAAAAATTCCAGCAGTTCTTGAAAGCAGCAACTCTGTGCTTTTTTGTGATGTTAGGGACATTATGGTAACTCGAGGCAGAACACCATCCAAATCTTGGTAAATAACACATGAAAGAACAAAACAAACAAACATGGTAAAAAGAAGCCAAACGTGTGATAACATTGTTCCATCACGCTCACTCACTATTCTCTCAACCTTTGCCTTCACGGGGCTGCTGCAACAATGTACCTGGGATTACCGTAATGATGCAAATATTAATGAAAAGTGCAGAGTTGCTGCTCTCAGGAATCATTGGACTTCTTTTAATTGAGGAAATGGATCAGGAGTTACGGTAGTTACAGATGTTTAATACAAGCCTAGAAAAGAGCTTTCTGTAGTGCTGTGTGATACGGAAAGATTTTTTATGTATCCGATACAAGTAAATACAGGGCTGATATGATCTCTACTTTTTAATGTGGATGATGCATCATCAAAATGCCAAATTGTTTACATTTTCATGACCTTTACGTTGTTTTTTAGGGGGCTTCATCCTAATGATTATTAATGAGTTAAAACCGAGGACAGAAATAATAAAAGGATTTAGTTTGTAGCCCATAGTTTAAAAACAGTAATCACACATTATCCCTTTCTTTAACAGCAACACAAAAGGATCATTATATTCCATTAAATCTGAGCCATATTATATTCAGTATCTTTATTTTAATTTCAGTAAATGTTTTTATTTAAATGACATGTTTCAGTGAGATAAATGTGTTATATCAAGGTCGTTGCATCATTTTTACTTTTCGAGTTGGCTAAAATAAGAATTAGCCAGTTGCACTTTAAAGTAATATAACCAACATATCGCCACAGTTATCTACCTGGATATTCTTCAGAGCATGCTTTCTTGCATGTGACAACAAGAGACCTCTCGGTTGTCTGGTGGAGCATTTAGCGCCTCGCTACATGTTTCCAAATCGGCATTTCTTCTCAGTGAAAGCTGTCCTAGAGAAGTAAAGCAAGTTTGTAAGTTTCTCTCTCAATGTTTGTAACGCATTCCCACGTTAAGCTTAACAACCGATATATGGAGCGACTGCCGCGCCTCCTCTCCCCCTCCCTCTCCTGCTGCTACTTCAATCATGAAACTAATCAATGATCAGCTGATCGCAAGTTCCGTCTCTCTTGTTTGTTTCCCACTTTGCGCCAGAAAGAGGAAACCAGCAGATAAACCACAGCAGCACGTTTAAGCTTGATAAGCTGTTGTTAGAATTTATTTAATATTACTTTAATGCCTAATGCTATAAGTAGCTGACAGCTGGTAACTGTGCAGGGGCGGGTCTAGCACGGTTTTGCCAGGGGGCCAGCTGGGGCATTAACAGGGAAAAGGGGGGCACAAAGAAATACTTTTCTTTCTTATTCTCGTTTAAAATGTCTCGCTTTTAATAAATAATTATCTGAATCTTATAACCAAAGTTTTTATCTAACGTAAAATGTATAGAAATCTAATATTGTATATAGTAACTATTAAGTCTAATATATACCCTAGTAAGTTATAGTACTTTTTCCTTTGGGAAGATACCATCTGTGCAGTCTGCAGTTCTGTTGAAGAAAGATGTTGAATCTATTTAATTGTTGTTGAAAAATAATTGATTTCTGTGCATTTTTTTTAAATACATGCATTAAATTAAAGTCGATTATGTCGATTAAGCATCACGAGGCAGAGGGTGGGCGATGGTTCCCTTTAGTTTTTTTTTTGCTGGGAGTTTGCAACCCTATTAGTTAGGTTGTTTAATATTTCTGCTAAGTACTCTTTAAAATACCAGAATAGGGAGGATGGTGCAGGTTTAAGATTATTAGATTGATCAGTGTTGCTGAACTATGAAATATTTTGGGTGCAGTGTGTTTTTTGCATACAGGTATAACTAAATAACTTTAATGTTTTATTTTTTAAAACTTGAGTATGAACTTATACAAAATAAAGAAAGATATTAAAAAAACTGTTTTATTGATTATAAAAATACGCTGTATCGGATTCATATCGATACTGGACACAAAAAAGTGGTATCGTGCGTTCTCTAGTCCATACAGGAGAGAACCAGAAACTAAAGAAACTAAATTGCGTGTTTACCTTTATGTTGACATCAGTGTCTGTTTTTTTTATTATTATTATTTCAGCATTTCAGCATCTCAAAATATTTTTTAGATAAAAGCAGTCAAAATATTTTTTTTAACAGATGAATCATTAAAGGATGGCAATTTCTAAAATGGTAACCAAAAGACCCGTGTGTTTTCTCTTTGGAATAATAATAATTATTGCTCATTAATAAGAAAACTATTTCTAATCCAATTCAATTTCCGAACAATCAATAAAATGATTGATGACTAAAATGATGAATAACTGCAGCCCTAGAATAAACACATTTTAGAGAAACTTGTGATTTTTGAGATGATGCAGTTTTAATTTGATAGTTTTTCCCCTTTGGTAACTTTGCTGTCCTCGCCCTGAGTTCCTTAGTTTCACCAGCTAGACAGCGAGATAACGATGCTCCAATAACCAGACTTGTTTTCCTTTCTGCGCTGATTTATTGAAGAATGGCCTCTGACCATTGCCTTCTCTTTGACCATCGTAAAACTGAAAGTACAAAATACTGTATTAGCTAACTAACATTGTAAACTAGCTTGTTACACTCTTACTGCAAGCTAACAGTAGATTACAGCTCAGTATTCAATACCATCGTTCCCTCGAAGCTGGACAGGAAACTGCAGGATCTAGGACTGAGCAGCTCCCTCTGCAGCTGGATCCTTAACTTCCTGTCTGATAGACGCCAAGTAGTCAGACTGGGCAGCATCACCTCATCCCCCATCACACTGAACACTGGTGCTCCACAGGGGTGTGTACTGAGCCCTCTCCTGTACTCACTCTACACCTACGACTGCACAGCCACTAACAACTCCAACATCATTGTGAAGTTTGCGGACGACACTACAGTGGTGGGTCTTATCACCAACAGTGATGAGACGGCTTACAGGGAGGTGGTCAGCGCCCTGACCCACTGGTGTCAAGACAACCATCTCACCCTCAACGTCGCAAAGACAAAGGAGTTGATAGTGGACTTCCGGAGGAGCAGAGAAGTACACACCCCCATCACCATCAACGGCGCTGCTGTGGAGAGTGAGCAGCTTCCGCTTCCTTGGAGTACATCTGGCTGAGGATCTTACGTGGTCAGTACACATAAACAAAACAGTGAAGAAGGCGCAGCAGCGCCTCTTCTTTCTCAGGAGACTGAAAAGATTCAGCATGAGCCCCCGCATCCTCAGGACCTTCTATCACTGTGCCATTGAGAGCATCCTCACTGGATGCATCACCACCTGGTACGGCAACAGCACCGCCTACAACTGCAAAGCTCTCCAGCGAGTAGTGTGGTGCTCTGAACGGATAATTGGAGGTGAGCTTCCCTCCCTCCAAGACATCTACAGGAAGTGCTGCCCGAGGAAAGCGGGGAGGATCATCAAGGACTCCAGTCACCCCAGCCATCAACTGTTCAGACTACTTCCAACAGGAAGGAGGTTCTGCAGCATCCGGTCCCCAACCAGCAGACTGAGAGACAGCTTCTTCCACCAGGCCATCAGACTGCTGGACACTTCATAGACACCTCAGCTTCACTACTGGAACTTCAACATTATGCACTACACACTAGGGCTGCTCGATTATGGCAAAAATGATAATCACGATTATTTGACGATATTTATTTAACCCTTTAAGACCTACTATAGAACCAAGTCCACCAGAGCTTATATATTTTTTTTTTTATATGCTGTAGTGCCATTTGTGGGAGCATTTCAAGTTGCTATACATCAATACAACTGTTATAGCCCATATTTTAATAATATGTATGCATTAAGTCCATAGTAATTACATAAATTGCAAAAAAGTGCAATAAACTACAAAAAAAATTGAAAATCGTTTTTGTTTTGTTTACATATATTTCTACTTGGAGAAATTTAAGAGGTTTATCCCTCAAAACTTTAAATACAATAAAGTTGCAAAAAATAGTTTCCCACCACAGGAAATTTATTTTGAGTGTCTTCATAGTTTTATTTTGGAGATACAGCAATTTTTATATACTGCAGGAAAAACAAAAAACAATCCTATGATGCAAATTTGCAAAGAAAACAGCATGTGCATCATTTCACTGTGGGAAGTGTTACGAACAGCTGATAGGAACGGCAAAGCGTGTTTCTGGAATATTATGTTTTTGTTCCTGCAAGTGCTTTTTATGCAATTTTTGCAAAGCTATATGTGGAACGAAACCGTGACCTAGGACAAGCTGATGGCATAAGATGTAAGTACAACTCCTCCGGTTTCATATGCAAAACAAATTATTGTGCTAGCTTACACGGTTCAGGTTCTACAGGGATTTAAAAATAGTTACGCAAAACGGAGCATGCTGCTCTGACCGGCTTTAAAGGGTTAACAATGACTTTAAAAAAATAATATAAAATAGTGTGCAACACCACTGAAGTTTTTTTTTTTAAACTCTCTTTTCAACCAACGGCAGTCACTCTCCAAATAACTTCTGCTTAGCTTTCAGAGCTTCCCTCGGGTCCTCTTAATCAGCGGTCTCCAACCTTTTTTGCGCCACGGACCGGTTTATGCCCGACAATATTTTCACGGACCGGCCTTTAAGGTGTCGCGGATAAATGAGGGAGGGGCTAATAATCGGCTCAGTCATTTTTAATGATCGTTGAAAGCCCAGATCGTAATCGTGAATAAAATTCGATTAATTGAGCAGCCCTACTACACACTGTATATAAATGCCACTTGTTTTGCACATGTCCAACTACCAACCTCTGTATATTTTATTTTATTGTTTACTCTATTTAATTTGTAAAATATGTACACACACACACACACGCACGCACGTAGAAAAACATATTTAGTATACACATCCAGTAATGCATGTACTATTATATATTGTACATATATTTATTAGTCTCAGATTTAGCCGTTCTTATATTTTGCTTGTTTTACGTTATTGTATTTTTGCACACCTCTGTTGCTTGTGAAGCTCGCAAACAAGAATTTCACTCACATGTACTGTACCAGTGTACCTGCACATGTGATGTGACAATCAAAGTGATTTGATAACAAGATAAAACTTTCAAATGTACAAATTATCGTACCATTTTTACACAAAACAAAAGTTAATAATTATTTTATCGTCACTCATACTTACAGACATATCTTGTCCAAGGCAACAACATTTTAAGGTCCATATCAGCTTAGAACGATAACTTTCCGCCATCTTTGATTTTTTCACGTTCTCATTGTTCCTTTCCCAAAGTAGTCAAACCCATATTACAAAGCAGCCACTAGAGGGAGCTCTAGGGCCGTTTGCAACCATAATATCCAGTTTACCTTATAAAAGGCAGAACAGTAACTATAGTGTTTGCAATAAATGGAGACATTTAAAAACAGAAAGCTATCATCTACTGTGATTCAAGTGTATAAACTAAACCACATAAAATGGCTTAAACTGAATATGGTCACGTTTTATTTTTTGTGTGGCCATTACTGCATTTTAATGGTGTTATAGATGCTGTCGAGGCTAAGCCTACATTTAAAGCCACTGAGCTGTTTGTTGGCAGGTTAATGCAATGTCACTGGTATGAATAAACGTATTAAACTTAGTTCAATAACTGAAACCATACTTATCTTGTCCTTTAGATTCTTTATTCCAACACAATTTAACATAACAGCGCAGCGGTCACAATCTGTTTGCTCCTTCCCAACAACAACACACCTGCTGCTAATGACCTATCTACCTTAAATAGACACACCATATGTAACACAAAAGGTGACCCCTAGTGGCATACATGAGGTACCCACACAAAAATGGCTCCTACAGATACTGAGCACAAATATGAGTACAGAGAATTTCCAGCAAGCTTTTAATACTGTCACAAAAAGGTCTAGAGGGATTTATCAGCATCATCCTGTCAAACTGGTTTTATGGTGGTTTTGATGAGAACAGATTATAGCTTGATCAAGAAGACCAACCGTCGAAGTCCTGTTGGGAAACCTTTGCACTTTTTCAAGGTGTGAGTATCATCAAGTGTAGCAGTGATGTCCTCATTGGTCGTTGACACAGTTGACAACTTGTTTGAGGGATGAAATTGTGGCGTTTTGGTCAGAAAGTTTATACTTGTAAATCAGACTGCAGAAATATTTCTGGAAATGTAGTGGTTTGTTTGTTTGTGGTTTGTTTGTTTGTGGTTTGTTTGTTTGTGGTTTGTTTGTTTGTGGTTTGTTTGTTTGTGGTTTGTTTGTTTGTGGTTTGTTTGTTCATGTTTTTTGTTTGTTTTTATTTCAAATATCTTATAACAAGATGAAACTACAATTGTAAACGCAATTTGGTTTTTTGGTTTTTTCTCAAACTTAAGTAACTGAAACCTTTCATTGAACTACAGCAGAAACAGATTGGAAATGCCAAGTTATTCCAACACTAGTGGACTTGTTAAACAAAACATTTGTTTCACTTCTTTCTCAACATGCAGCACCATTAAGAACAGTGGACCAGCATAGTTGGTCTGCATGAGCACACTTACTGCAACAGTTGTACATGCTGAAACTGGTTGCTGGCAGCTGATGTGAAGAAATGTCTGGACACATCAAAAGTTTTCTTTTTCATTTTTTTCCTCCCTTGGATAACATACACATGGCAAATAAAAACATGTAACTAGGGTGACGTGAAGTGTGTATCATCAGGTTTAACTAAAATATAATGAGGCTGTCCATCTGTGAAGTAATTGTTCCTTCAAAAACCACTGTGACAACAGATTTTATTTCATTCATTTGATGGTTTTCTATTCTGTATACTGGAACTTTTTAATAGCCCCCCTGTCCACACATCCTTGACATGAGACTTTCTGCAGAGTTGCACATGATGAATGCACACAAAACTTAAAGTGTTGCTGTCATATTTTTTTGGATGTGGTTTGTTGTCATAATCAAGAACGTGTCTTATTTTTTTATTTGTTTTGTTGCTGATCGGCCATTGGACTGCTGAGCCTGCAGTGAACAGCCAGTCACTGACTCTTGATGCTAGAGCAAGGACAACTGAGCTCTCTCTCTCTCTCTCTCTCTCTCTCTCTCTCTCTCTCTCTCTCTCTCTCTCTCTCTCTCTCTCTCTCTCTCTCTCTCTCTCTCTTTTAAATAAATAATACGTTCGAGCTGTTTATGTTTTTGACTTGTTATGGACTCTGACTGGCAATGGGAGGGCTGGCGGACTCATATTATGGAGGTGGAGGGTAGACACATTTTGTGTGCAAGAGACCACATACTACAGTGGTGATTGACACAGACTTCAATGGACATTTAGGTGAAGGGAACAGAGGTTATGAGGTGTTGGGTAGGTGTGGTGTTTAGGAGAGAAATCTAGAAAGACAGATGTGGGGCAGATTTTCCAAGTGGAAATGGCCGTGGTGCACACATACTTCAAGAACAGGGAGGAACTTGTAGAAATATATGAAAGTGGAGGAAGCTGCACACAGGGCAACTAAATATTATGCAGAAGGTGAAATCAAAAAGACAGGAGACAAGGAGGTGTCAGGGAGAATGCAGCTATGCAGCATCAAATGGTAGTTTGAAGGATGAGTTTGGACATCAAGAAGAGGAAGTGAGTGAAGGCAGAGACATGCAGGAGTATAAACAGGCTCTGGGTAGTAGGGAAGACTTACCAGATGGCTGGGATAGTACAGCTTTATTGAGATAAACTGCCAAGAAGGGGTTTGACGTCTTCTCTGCACAGAAGTGATTTTGAAAGTATTTGAAGGAAGAGATTTACAAAGAAAAAGAAGTGTAGTTAGCGAAATGAAGAAAATAGACCAAGAAACTGGGAGGCTAGGCATGTAGCAGAAAGAGGTGACAAAGGAAAAGGCTCAGTGCCACGTATGTGAAGCTGGACCCCAAGGAAATGAGGGAATGAGACTTGCTAGGCAGAGAGTGAGTTTGAATGGATGTTCAAATCCAAAAAGAAAAAGATATATTCACATAACATAGATTGAAAGAAGCTGCAGGTGGCACAGCAGCTTTAATGTCTTCCAGACAGGAAGTTTTGGAAAGAAATATCATCATTTCCCAGATTTTACTATCTTAGTGTTCTGTAACAAAATCACTGTTGTGCGCATGGTGTTAGAGATGATGATGATTACAAACAAACTTAATGTGCTAGTCGTGCTTTTCTTGAGGGATTTGTCCTTCGACCAGTTTTCATGTCATTGGAATCATTTGTATTCACTGATTCTGGCACTTATTTCATCAAACCAAACTCCAAGTAAATACTTTCGGCTTTTTGGTTTTGTCAAACGAACTAATGTAAAGAATGCCTGGCTGTGCACTACACCACGCAGTGGGAATTTGTCTTCTCCAGTTAAATTCAGGATTAACTTGCTTTATAACACAGACCTCAAAAGTAACCGTTATAACCCCAAACACAAGAAAATGTGATCTACAGCACAGTGAGAACTGGCAACGCTTATCTGGAGGGGTCAGAGTGAATGAACTGGACACCTGTAGAAGCAGGATTTGATTTCCACTGATTTCCTTTCCGATCCGATACCAAGTAAAATTCAGGGTGGTATCGACGATACTGATCTGATACCGATACTCTGTACAAAAACTTATTTTTTTTACTCTATCTTTTATTTTATCTCAAATTATAGCGTCGTAATGATCACAGGACATCAGATTACTTGTTCTTATCACTTAATGATGCAGAATTATCATATAGAAATGAAAAACCTGAAGTTGTGGCTATTTGTTGCCTGCCTGCAGCATTAAAGGACTCCGTGAGAGACGTCTGTCTCGCCCTGGCAGCACCTCTCCCTCTCCTCCTCTTCAGTTCGCCTCAACATACGCTCGTCATATTCTGTGATGTGATTCACTCTGAGGTGTTTGACCAGGTCAGCGGTGTTACCACAACACCTCACATTCTTGCCACATGTATGGCAAACCACGTCTCAGCTGTTCGTGGAGGTAAAATACGTCTGCACATGACTCTGTTTACGCTCAGCCATTGTTGTGAGTGTGCACGCCAAGGGGCCGGACACAATGACGGGTATCGGAGGAATCGATATTTCAGTATTGATCCGCACATCACTAGTTGAGATACGTTTTAAACTGGTCCAAAAAACAAATGCATATTTTCCCGAACCACTGTTCCTTGACTAAGGTGGATAACGTGATGAGGTCAAGGAAGGGTGTGACGGAGATTTGATTGAAAAACTTTGTCGTCCGTTAAAGTTTCACGTTGGCTTTTTCATCTTGAAAGCCCTCTCTGCTCGTGTCCAACCCGTGTGAACAATCATAGATGTGAGAAATGTAAACAAACCGTCCGCAGAACGCTGATCAGGTTATTTTAAGCGCAAGAAAACAAAAACGTTGCGCTCACCGTCGGCGTCACGGACGAGGCCTGGGGGTCCGGGCCCGTCCACAAAGGTCATTGTAACACAAATCATACGATTGCTAATGAAAATGCTATAAAGCTACATCGCAGATAAGTCTCTGGAGTAACAATCAAGGCCATGTTAGTTATTTGATGAATAGTATCTGTGCCACTCATGGCACATGACTGAGGAGGACGTTGACCTCTGCAAGTCAGGAAAGTCTGCTACTCATTGTATAAATAAGAGATTTTTTCAAAAACCAGCCAGCCATCATCTCGGGAGGCTGACTCCAAAGTACCATCTCACTTCAAACTTGCAAAACAAGTCGAGTCGATGCGAGCGCACTGCTTGTTTCTAGTTAGTCTTTAAGGATGACAGCATTAGTCTGCTCCTTTGTATGAAATAAAGTGAGTCGAGTCCATGTGGTCTGGCATCCACCCACATTTCTCTGCTAGTGATCCATGAGGACTCCACCTTGTTGCCAGTTCTCTTGTGTGGAAGCTTCAGGAAATGACAGCTTCACTCTGACGTGTGTGAGCTGTGTGAGGTCTGTGGTTAGAAGTTTACAGTGTTTGCTCTTTGTGTCGTCTGTAATATGCTCTATGGCTTTAAAAAAATGGCCACATGTTTCTGTAGCTGAATTTGTCCATCTCTGACCTTCTGAGACTGTATTTTCAAACAGGGACGTTCTGACTTTTCTTCACCTTGTACTTCATTCTGCAAATGTTTTATACTCTATTAGAGTTATTACATTATTCTGTTATGCTATAAAATCAACCCCCATATAAGATCGTACTTAAGAAATACATTTAAAAAACCTTCCTGTGCAAATAACCCAAGTTATCTAGAAGAAATAAAAACTGCACCGCAAACCAAACTCAGGTGTTCGACCTGTTGAGCTCGGGAAACTAACTGGTGTTTCATTTTAGTGAGTGCTTTGTTAGATTCCTTCATTTGAACCAAATGAAGTTGATTAAAGTTGATGCATTGATGTGTTTGAAGTGTTTTGTTAGTTGCGATGGATCTCCTGCTGTCTTTTTTCCTCATTATTAAAAGAGGATTTCTTTGAATTTCAAACATCCATTTCCTGTTTATCTGGTCCCGGGTCACAGGTGCAGCAGTCTAAGCAGAGAATCCCAGACCTCCCTAAACAACCACTTCCTCCAGCATATCCAGGACAATACTGAGGCATTCCCAGGCCTGCTGAGAGATATAACCTCTCTAGTGTGTCCTGGGTCTGCCCTGGAGACTCCTCCTCATGGGACAGGCCCCAAACACCTCACCCAGGATATTTTTAATGAAAACATCACAAATAAGTCGTCAGGTCTGATGGTCACATTTGTGAGATTCAACCACCATAAAGCAGAGATCACACAGGACACACTGTGTAACACTCAGCTCAGGTGTGTTCAGGACATTTGCTTGGAAGAAGCCGTCTGTGGATAAATCCTGCTCTCCACCTCAGCTGTCAGGTTTATCCAGAGAACGGCCGTCCTGACTTCCAGCAGCCCCACAGTCCTCGTTTCTAATAAACTGGCATCACTGAAATGAACTGTCTGCCTCGCTGTTCAATAATCTGCTCTTTGCCAATTTCCCAGCAGAAGCTTCCACTCATATCAGCATTTTTCTGTGATTCTCACATTAACTAAACATAAAAAGCTGAAGCCAACCTCAGAGTTCCCCGTAGTGAGGAAGAGTTTCCTCTGAGCCACAGCTGAGTTTGATGCGTCCACAAAGGAAGACTGACGGGAGGACAGACTCTGGGAGAAAGGCAGATATTAAAAGATATGAATACAAAGTACGCTGCAACAAACAGGACAGCAGATTATGAAGAGCGGTTAGACCTTCATGTGTCAGTCATTGAAATGTGATCAAAGTTACCTGTTTGACATCCTGATAGAAGAAAATCAGCTTCTTGGATCCGTTTGCAGCAAAGAATTCATGGATCAGACTGAACTGGAAGAATCAGACATTAATGACTCAAAGGTTCAACTCTGAGGAAGGATCACGTCTCTGAACTTACTCTGTCATCAGAGACGATGGCGTCTTCCACCGCCGCCTCCTCCAGGCTGCCGGCGTCGGCCAGCCTGCTCATCAGGTATTTATGTCGGGCATCCAGAGCTGCCCGCCGTTCCTCCTTCACGGCTCTCGCCTGTTTGGCTACTTCTCTCCTCGCCTCATTGGACAGCAGCATCGTCCTTTTACCAGACACCTGGAGAAACATCAGCTCAGTCTACAGACGCAGAGACCAGTGAGAGCTTGGCCCAAACATCTGCAGGTTTCTGAGGACCACGTTTGACCCTGACTGGAGGCATCGATTCTGAGTGTGACTGCCTAAACTGAGCTACTGTCCCCCCTCCACTGAGACGTTGTCCTGTGATGTGTCATGGGGGGAAGTGTTCCTCACGGTTGGACTCGTGAGAAGTTCAGTCAGTTTATTCAAACTTTAAAAAGACGCATTTTCAGTCTCTGGATTTCAGCAGAAACAAATGTGAACACAGCACTTTTTGATTGAGTATAAAAGGATGAAAGAGTCAGTGATTAGTAACATTGTTGCTGACTGATGCTGTTGTAGAGCTGTCTTTGGCTCCTCACCTTCCTGGAAGCCTTCCCTGGATTGCTCATATATCATTAACTTGTTTGTGTTCAGTAGAATCAGGTGTTGTGGATGCAGGTCGTAGCTGTGTGAGGCCTGTACAGTCAGCGCTGTGTGAGCGCTGTGTAACGTTAGCTTAGACTTCTTTCTGTTGTTATCATCCTTCAGGTTAATGTTGTTTTCATTATGCATCACAGGAAGTGTGGGTGGCTGTTAGCCTCACAGCTCATGGAGAGTTGCTGCTGCTCTGCCTCCTTTTTGATGTTTCTGCTCTTTGTGGCTTTGTGTTACTTTGTGTCGTGTCTGAAACAAAGTGAGTCCATGTTACTAACTGTAGTCGGCTCTCTGTCTCGTGCACAGCTGACTGTTGTCTGAATGAAAGTGTTTTTGTACTTTGTGTAATCTGTTGGGTCTTTGAGCCCTTTTTAAACAGCATATGAGCCATATGTATGTGTGTATATGAAAGGTTGTTTGTAATACATCAAATTGTTGCTTATTCTAGAGCTGCTGCTGTGCCTGATTGGTCTACTCGCTCGAAACTGAAGGTTGACTTGATTCTTTTGGTTTTTTACATTTTGTCAATAAACCAACTTCTTTATGATTTGAACGGCGTCTCTGACGTGTCACAGGCCTGTCAGCTTTCTTGGTGATTGGTATAGATTTGAGCTTCATGCTCTGGCTGTTGTTGGGTTTTCCTCTTTCATATTAAAGCTTTTGTCCTACATTTGGCTCTAAAGTCTAATTCTAATCCCAGCACTGTGTCTGGGTGTGTGATGCTTGTTTTCCTGCTCTTTCTCATGAAACAGTCACAACATTCTCAGTCCAACTTTCACTCTTTGCTGCGTTTGCTGCAGCTGCAGTGAACATGGTGCCGTTTGCCTTTAAGAAAGTTGTGCACAAAGGCTTTTTCTCTAGCAGACAGCTGTGTGGCTAAAAGTCAGATCATTTTTTACCACCTCAGTCACACTGGACTGAAACAAGAGTGAAACTAGGAAGAATCAGAGTTTGTCCAGTGACTGCACTGATTTTCTTCATATTCACAAACTGATTCTAAGTAGTTGCATCAGCTAATCACCCGGACACTGAGCGTCCAACACGCTCCCTGAAGGGAAACGATTACATCCTCCAAACAATCACAATCTGTCTCTGAACGACTGGAATTATTCTCTGATTTGTCAATAACTGGAGTTTATCAATGCAGACACGTTGCCAACATGATGAAGTCAGTCTGAGTCGCATCTCTTTGGCTAACTTAACTCAAGTGGTTGCCGACTATTCTGGTTCTATTCCCATATAACAGCAGGGTTGCTGAGCACCTCTGTCACTCTGCACTTATGTTCCCAGTTCTCTTTTGTGGAGGAATTTTCCAGGAATTCCTGGGACCAGCTTTCCATGAGAGACCCGATCAGGAGCGACTGTCCTGGACACTCCCAGCATCACAGGGACTCACAAACCCGTCTACCACAGTGAGAAGACTGATGGTCACAGGCCCACATGTAGCTTTAGATCACACGTGTGCACTTCCTGTGGCCACTGCTGTAACTCTAGACTCACCGAGGGGCCAGTGGTTGGTGAGGCAGCAGCAGCTGAAGTCATGTGACTAATGGCTCTCAGCTTCTGTCCTCCTATTCGCCGGTGTCCTTCACCTGTCACACCTGGTCAAGAAAGAGTGAGAATGTTCAGAGCTTTAATGGAAAAGAATATTATTACATATAAAAGGCCTCTAACAAGTATTGTAGTGTTAATCAGGATGAAGTCCATCATGAACACTTCAGAGTGCTTCAGACAGTCGGTGTTTCATCCACAGAGCCTCCAGTCTGCATATCAAAGTATCCTGAGGAACGACAGTGAACCCGAGTTCCCCTCATTACATTCATGTGTGTGACTGTGAGGAAAAGGTGATTGTATGAACGTGTGTGAGCGAGTGAATGAGGCTTGTATCAGAGTGGAGATAATGTTAGCGGCACAAGCTGGACGCTGCAGGTGTCACATGTGAATCTGTGCATCAGTGTCTGCACCTTTGTGGAGGTGAAGCTCAGGAGGTTTGGATTTGTTCAAAGCTCTGTCTGCTCCATCTTTCTTTCCCTCAGGCCTCTCCAGATCAGGAAGGAGGTCCTGTTCTCCTTCTCCCTCCTGGATTTCTGGATCCAGGGAAGGATCAAAGTCTCTCAGCCCAGCATCAGAGCTTCTGGCTGGGGGAGGACTGGAAGTTTCAGCTGGAGGCTGAGAGCCTGGATCTGCCATCTGAGTCACAATTCAAATATTCTCAGTAATCTCAAAAAGCAACAGAAAGGTGCCATTTTCATGAGCAGTGGGTTATCCAGCAGTTTGATTCATGTCAGCAGCATTTAGTTTGTAACTGCTGACTCACCTCTGGCTGTGTCCTGCTCTCAGGGTCACAGTGGACACTGTACCTTTGACCGAAGCTGCAAAGACAGTCAGCAGGGGTCTGGATGCATTCAGCACCACGTCCTTGTTGGGCAGACACCTTCAGTGACAGGACAGTTTATTATGCTGGTAACGTTAATAAGTCTGATCACCTGTAGAGCTCATTTAAACACATCAGCTGTAGAACATCATGTGTCATGGCGTGTCCAAACTCACAGGCTGCATCCTCCTGAGGACCCGGCCTTCAAGGTCTACGTGGGCCGGGTCCTCCAAAGGTCGGGTAGGCGGGAAGTGAGCGGCTGTGACGGTCTGGCCTTCAGATCCGCGTCACCGCTGTCTCGGTGGAGTTTAATAAACTCAGCCGTCTGCTCCTTGCTGTCTAAAATCTAACAGGACACTGGAGTAAACTCTCGACCGTCTCACACTTCTGTTTAATCACTTTTCTGTTTGACGTTTATTCAGCTGTGTGAAAACTGTAACTTCAGCCAAACCAAACAAACAACACTGAAAAAAGCCAAACGATAACATTTTTACGTGATCTAAGTGACTTATATATCATGTTTAAACCTGAACAGCCAAAGGCCGTGGGGGTCCAAAAACGATGTGCCGGGAGTCCGCTGTTCTCGCCGGCTCTAATGACCCTCGACCTCCCGGTTAGCTATCCAGATGGTGGGTAACAGACGTCTCCAAAAACGTCAGAGCACTTTTGCAAATATGTGATATCTTGACAAACCGAGCAGATATTTGAAGTTTACACTCCTACATTCTCAAACAGGAGCCCCAGCAGAGATGGATGGCTGGCGCGGCTCTCCGGAGCCCCCAGTCAGAGCAGATGCAGGGCCAGCAGGTGTGGAGACCCCTGGCTGAGGCAGCTGAAGCTGTGGGTGGCTGTCAGCCAGCTCAGGATGCCTTTTGGGCTGCAGCAGCATAAAATCCTCAGCAGGCTGGGTAAGCTTGCGTGAGCTCTCTGTGGAGGCTGTTGCAGCTGAGATGGCTCACCCGAGCGGTGCAAACTTAGTTACCTTCAAGGCTCCAGAGTCAGCTGAGGTCAGCAGCTCAGCCTCTGGGGAGGTTACAATCCCTTGAACAGCCAGGTCTCTACAACCAGAAACAGTCTTTGCATGTGCAGCTTCAGAACCAGACTTGAAGTTCCAGTTAGTGTCCGATGTCCCAGAAACACTCAGGTGCTCACTGAGCAATCTCTTGAGGCCAACACTCAGAAAATCAAACCGTCTTTGAGCCTTTGTGGGAACATTTATAGTCTCTGCTGGAAAGGTGGAAACATCTGGGAGATGCAGTCTTAACACACTGGGCTTCACAAGTCCTTGGAGGCAGCTCACTAAACTCAGGGATGCAGACAAAATCAGCACTTGCAGGAACACAATGTGCCCTCTCACAATGAGCTTGGAAGCATAAACTGAGTTTTCCTCACTGACTGTTTTAGACAGGATTGTGGGAGCAACACAAAAAGCAGCTTCAGCTGGAAACACACAGTTTAGTGTCTTTGCTGCTCGCTTTAAGTCACAATAAACAGGAAACTCATTGTGTCTCATGTCAGAATCACTCATATACAGGACAGGAAGAGGCGGAGCTTATTTCCTGCAGGGAGCGGTTAGCAGTCTGTGTCTTTCTCATTTCTGACTCCTAAAGAGCTGAAAAACACAGGCTGTTATTGGCTGGCTGACACTGGGATTAATGTCCTTGAAGCCAGCAGTCTTTAATGTCCAGGTTCAGAACGGGCAGGTGAAAAACAGTCCTTTATGTCCTCTGATGTTCAATAAACTGTCCTGATTACTGAGGGAGCAGAGAAAGTGTCTCCATCACTCACCACAGCTGGATGCTCTGAAATCCTGGAATCCAGCTGTGGAGAGGAGCGCCGGCGGCGTGGACGCAGTTTAGTAATCAGGGAACGGGAGACAGGAGGGAAACACAGCTGGGACCAATTACACACACGAGACAGGAAACAGTAACACAGGACTGTCAAAGTAAAACAGGAAATATAACACAGAGTCCAAAGTAAGGAGACGTGGGACACAGTGAAGACACAGAAACAGAAACCAGAACTATAATCACAAAACAAACTCAGAAACATAAAGAGTGAATCAGCTGATTCAGTGTTTGTGACAAAAACATGGATCCTGGTTAATAACTTTTATTTGTTTGTTTCTGTATTATTTTGTGTATCGTTCTTATGAGCTGTTGTTTTGTCAGTGAAATATTATTTCATTGTTTTAAGCTTTTTGTTGACTTTGAAGTGCTTAAGTTGATATTTTTGAACATTTAATTTGTTCGATTATTGTCGAGTCGATAAAACTGTCAAACGCACAGCTGCTTCCAGCATGGCCGGAGGAGAGGTGGCCGAGCAGACGCACAACACACACAGCTCACAGGTTTGCATTTCTAGATATTGCAGATGTTGCAGAAATTGAGAGTAAAGAACTCGGAGATCCAGCGCTGTCTCCTGCCCCTTATTTATACACCACAACACAACGACAGGCGTAACTCACACAAACGGGTAACATGAGGCTCAGATGCTTTGGACGTGTTCACATATACTGGACACAGAATGATGAAGATGGAGCTGCAGGAAGGAGGAAAAGAGGAAAAACACAGAAAAGATTCACAGATGTGGTGAAAAAGGACACGACAGCTTCTGTTTGTTAGTTTGGTTTTTCTTTATTTGGTAAAGATTCAGAAATAAAGAGAAGATCACATGTTTGAATATTATATTAACGTTCTGTAATTACAACAAGTTGTAAAATCTTTCCAGAGTGAGACAGAGACTGTGCAGAGACTGTAGAAGGACAGAGCAGCAGCAGAGCAGTCCAGATACACTGATGATCCTCTGTCAGATCCAGAGGGACACACAGGGCTGATGCTGGACTCTACATTGTGTCTGACAGTGGAGCTGTTCTCAGAGCAGTTCACTCTGCAGCACTGACAGTCATCTGCACTTCATTCCTCTGTCAGTCACTGCTGGATGAAGCTCTCCTCTCCACCTCCCAGTAACATGGCCCAGTCAGAGCGTCTCTACACACAAGCTGCTGCTGCTTCAACCTCTCTGGATCATCAGGACACAGCTGCTCCTCTCTCAGCACACACACCGTCCTGTTTACCATCATGGCCTCCACCTGCAGAGAGAAGGAGGAAGAGCAGAGGAGATAAACGAGTGTTTCCAGAGACTCTTCATCAGCTGTCAGTCAGTGATGCAGCACATCCAGTATAAAGAGCAGCAGGGACGTCAGTGCTGGGACTGTACTAGGACTCATTGTTGCTTCACTTTTTCTAATCTTTGGATTTTTATTGAAGTTGCTGAAAATTTTTTTCCCTCCTAGTTTGAGTTTGGACTTTCATTCATTAGAAGAACCTTGGTGTGTCCACTCTGAGCTCTGTAGGAACCCCAACAACAAGCCCAACAATCCAGATGGACGGTTCCAGCTGTTAACTGGAGGAATTCCATCCAAACATCTGCTCTCACTAAATTCTTCCTCACCTACAGACTGTGTTCTTCACTGCTTTAAACTTGGAAATCAATGCAGTCATTGGTCTGCGTGCTGCTTTGTTCAGAGAGCTGATTGGCTGTTGACAGCGTTTGATCAGAGCATGTCAGACGTTACTATGGTGACCATAAAGGTGAGAAACAGGAAGTGTTTGTGTCCAATCCTGAAGCCTGTCACCGTTCTCCTCTCACAGCTTCACTGAGAAGCTGCAGCTTTACAGGAAACACTGGATCTTTGTTTCATACTGACTGTGTTTAGTACAATACTGCTGACAGCACCACCCACTCACTCCATCACTCTACTTACACCAGAGTCTCCAGTCTGTAGTCTGGACTCTGCTGAAGATCAGACAGCTGCTTCACATCTGGATCCTTCAGGTTGTTTCCATACAGCTCCAGCTCTCTCAGATGGGAGGGGTTGGACTTCAGTGCTGCTGCCAGATAATCACAGCTGATCTTTGACAAACCACAGAGAGTCAATCTGTATAAAGAATGAAAGATGTAAGTTTATTAGACAAAGTGCTTGAAATTGTAACCCTGGTAAGATTTACAGCAATCAGAAGTACAGGGTTCTTTGAATGCATCGTAGTCCTTGTCTGATAGTTTAATTTCCGGGCTTGCCCTGAAGGCACCATCTGCGGCTCCGTGCACGTGAAGGTGTGGTGTAGAGGAAAAAGGACGGCAAGGAAAAACTCCATGCTGCCGCGGAGCACGGTTTTTTCCAGTTGAAAGAGAGGAAAGAGGTTTAATTAACATTTGTGAGAGAGCTGTCGTTAGCGGTGAACCACAGACGGGTACCTACCTGAAAGGAGCCGGAGTATTTCTTTGAACTTTTTGAACTATTCTGGTGAGTTAGCCTAGCTCACTTAGCACCGCTATTGCAGTTCAATGCACTGGAAAAAAATAACTAACCAGTCAGAATAGTAGTAAATGTGTTTAATGATGTTTAAGATGTGTTTTCATAGTATTGCAATGTTGTGACAGTTTTGTTTATTATGAGTGTCTAGTGTTTTACTTTCTTGGGCCTGCTAGTTCAGCCGCGGCCAGCTAAGTGGTTATGCGCAGTTCACGTGCAATAGCTGTGCTGTTACTGTAACTGCGGGTGATGCACAGTAATACCGGTGTGTTTACTTTTAATGTGTCACAAGATGCAAATTTATTTTAATATTTCAAAAGAACCAAGGACATTAGGAACAAGGACATTTAAGGAATGTGGACATCTAACATTCTGCATTTTTGTGTGCAGACTGGTTTTTTTTTGAGGTACAGTTCCATGGGTGCCAAGTGAGGAGCTGGTATCGTGGGTCTAAGACACTGTTGCTGCTGTGGAGGCCTTCTCTGTGTCAGGACGCCGACACGTTGATGCCTGCCGTACCAGGAGGGCGGTAGGGAAAAAAACAAAAGGAAGCCCACCTGAGAGATACCTTATCATTTTCTTTTGCTACTTTTTCTCCGCCTGAGATTCAGGTTGTTTTCAGTTCTTAACCCAGGACAGTGGGTAACTGAATAAACTGACACCATAAGGAACTGGACACTCACATGCTATTTTCTTTTCTTTTTTCCTTTTCTTTGGGGTGTTGAAATATTGTGTTTCTTGTCTTACATCTATTTTGATTGTTTCAATTATTTTTGTGATGCATTTGAGATGGTTACTGCATTTGAAGATATCCCTACATTGAGGATGAGCAAAGGGAACTGATCCAAAAGGAAATATATAAAGCAAACTTTGTTTCACAAGCCTGTGGTCGTGCGTGTTATGTGGGTTGGAAGTCTCATTGCTCTTACAGAGTTGCTACCGCCAATCTCCTTCCCAAACCTAGATTCGGATATTGTAGACATTGCACTTGGGCGAGCAGTATAGATCATCTCTTTATAGATAGAGGGACACACGTCCAGGTTACATAAAAAGTGGCGAGCCAGCCAGGAGATTGGTTAATAGTAGCTTTCTGATCTTCCACCCCACACTACGCACGTTTGAGATTTTTGAGATTTGTTCCACTGAGTCAGGTATGGATATTTGCAATCGTTTTGAGGTTAATGGTCAAAACTCCCTGTATGTAACAGGTATAGGACCAGAATACACAGATGAGGAAATAACTGCTGTGTTCAAAGTTAATGGAGATATTTCTAAATTAGTGAGGATCCCTGACGAATCAGGACAACCAGAGGGTAGAGCCCTGGTCCAGTATGCATCTGACAGGTCTATCTCTAGAATCGACCCCATTACTTTGGGTACCGTACCAAGTCCAAAGGACCCAGCTGTGATGTGGTTTGCGAGGACCATTAGAGATGTTTGTCAGGAAGTGGTGGGGAGGGAGATAGCTTGCAGATACCTGGACGAACTAAAGTCTGTCGCAGGCAGTGGCAGGAAAGGTTTCTTGAATGTGCTTCAGGAGGAACTGCATGGGAACCAGGGCACATCACATGACGTACACAGTAATGCTACACAGCCCTATGCAGCTCAAAATGCTAACACACCTAATAATGATCAAAATGAGCCTGCAGAGCCCACACATGTTTATAGTGCATCTGCTAGTTTACCAACGAGCCCAGTCCACATCAGTGAGGATGTTTTTAACCCCCCCCAGATCCAGAGAGTGATTGTGGAGCATGTCATCCGAAGTGAGTCCACCACTTCACCATCCCCACAAATAAGGTTGCGCACCTTCTCTGGGCGGATGCCAAGGCCAAACGGTGAGGTGGACTACGAAACATGGCACACCCAAGTTGATCTTCTCCTTAACGATCCTTCCTTGAATGATGCTCACAAGGTGAGAAGGATTCTTGAGAGCTTGCTGAGTCCAGCAGCTGATGTTGTGAAGCCTCTTGGCATCTCTTCACCACCAAGTGTCTACATCACTCAACTTGACTCTGCTTTTGGTGTTGTGGAGGATGGAGAGGAGTTGTTTGCGGCATTTCTCGGCTCTAACCAAGATAGTGGAGAGAAGCCATCAGCATACTTGAACAGGCTCCATAGCCTCCTCACAAGAACAATTTCTAGAGGGGGAGCCTCAGCTGGAAATTCCAATGATCATTTGCTCAGACAGTTTTGTAGGGGCTGTTGGGATCAGAGCATCATCATCGGCTTACAGTTAGAGTGCAAAAAGGGAAATCCACCAACATTTCCTGAATTCCTCCTCATGCTGAGAACTGAGGAAGACCGCCGTTCCACAAAGCTAGATAGGATGAAAAAGCATTTAGGTGCTTCGAAAGCTAACATGTATGCCCACCATGTTTTTGATATGCCCTCTTATGACTGTGAGCCTGTCCCACTGCCTAACTCAAAGCCGAATGAGACATCAAAGCTTGAAAAGAAAGTAAATGAGCTAACTAAACAGTTGGAAAAGCTAAACAAAAAGCCACCGAGCCTCACTCATGATAGTAATCCTCCCCTAGTGGTAAAAGCAAAGCGAGATGAAACCTCTGATATTGAGAACAAGATAGCTGAACTGACAAAGCAAGTTGAAAAACTAGCACAAAATCAGAGAGAGAGTACTGAAAAGACCGACTGCTTTGCAATCAGTAGTAGTAACATGAAGAGGGGCCTTAAGGTGCCTGGAATGCCGAGGCCGTGGTTTTGTTTTAAGTGTGGGGAAGACAACCACATTGCTGCTCATTGCTCGAATGAACCCAACCCCGCACTGGTTCGCAAGAAAAATGCAGAACTCCGGGAGAGGCAGGATAAGTTTTTAGCTCAGCAGGCTGCTTCCCCATTCACTTTAAACTAGTAGCAGCTCCTGTAGTGGGACGTCCAGGAGCTGCAGTTGATGATAACCCCTGTCCCAACAGATCAGTTGATGGTGCTGGAACACAGAAGGAAGTCATAACCCACACAATGACTGAAACCTACCGTTGCACAGAGCGATCTATACCTGCAGGGCTTGTAGGTCCTCGTTGTGCGGCTTCTGTCTTTCTTGAGGGTGTGCAGTGTGAGTCCATAATGGACACTGGCTCACAAGTTACAACAGTGTCCGAGTGTTTCCATAAGAACCATCTGTCTCACTTACCTATACATCCAATTCATGCCCTTCTTGAAATCGAAGGAGCAGGTGGACAGCAGGTCCCCTATCTTGGTTACATAGAAGCGCGTGTCACTTTCCCGCTGTCTGTTCCTGGCAGGAAAGAGGAGCTAGTCGTGTTAGCACTTGTGGTGCCAGAGTGTCAGTTCAACAGCAGGACCCCCCTGTTGATTGGTACCAATGTGTTATTACGACTTTATGAACAAGTACTTGAACAGGATGGTCCAGAGGTTGTTTGCAAACTCTTCTCTAGAGATTTTGCAGTGATCTTCCAGCATATTGCCCAGATCCATGACCTCAACAACCATGCTCATCCTGTCAGGTTACATGGTGGAAACCCCATCACATCACCATCCCTGCAAAACAAAAGTGCTGCATCACAGGTGATGTCAGGTTGAAAAGGAACAGTCAGACCACATTTGTGCTTGAACCCAATGAACATCACAGGTTGCCAGGTGGCGTGTTCCTTGAAGCTGCTCTGATGGACATTCCATCTAAGTCTCGCTGCAAGGTCCCGGTCGTCCTGCGCAATCTTAGTGACCATGATGTTACGCTGCAGCCAAAATGCATCATTGCTCAAATATGTGCAGCTCAGCAGGTCACATCACTTGGACCAGTGAAAGGTGACTCTCATCACAATAAGCCTGACAGTGACAACCTCGAGTTCAATCTTGATGATTCACCAATATCTGAACAATGGAAAGATCGTATCACCACCAAGCTTAGATCTATTCCAGAAGTCTTTGCTGTGGATGACCTGTCATATGGTCACACCACTGCAGTGAAACATCACATCAGGCTACATGACGAGACTCCTTTTAAGGAGAGGCCAAGGCCTATTCATCCCAGTGACAGGGAGGCAGTCAAGGAGCATCTTAAAGAACTGCTTGATGCAGGAATCATTAAAGAGTCACAGAGCCCTTTTGCATCCCCAGTGGTCTTGTTCCGGAAGAAGAATGGTTCTATCAGGTTATGCATCGACTACAGGAAGCTAAATGCTCGAACCATCAGAGATGCATACGCTCTTCCGAACATTGAGGAGACCTTTGCTGCCCTTAGCGGTGCTAAATGGTTCTCCGTCATGGACCTTAAATCTGGTTATTACCAGGTTGAGATGGCCGAAGAAGACAAGCCTAAAACCGCTTTCACGTGTCCCCTCGGCTTCTTTGAATTCAATCGCATGCCTCAGGGTGTCACGAACGCACCAAGCACTTTTCAGCGCCTTATGGAAAGGTGTGTCGGTGACTTGCATCTCAATGAGGTATTGGTGTTTCTGGACGACTTGATTGTCTTTTCAGACACATTGGAAGAACATGAAGCACGACTCATGAAGGTGCTGAACCGTCTTAAAGATTTCGGTCTAAAGCTTTCTCCGGAGAAATGTCACTTCTTTAAGACGTCAGTAAAGTATCTTGGTCATGTCGTGGATGCACGAGGAGTTCATACTGACCCTGACAAGATATCCGCCTTGAGAGACTGGCCTCGTCCTTCAAATAGGAAAGAGCTTAAATGTTTCTTAGGCTTCGCAGGGTATTATCGGCGGTTTGTCGAAGGATATTCCCAGATAGCCAAACCTCTTAATAGCCTGACAGCAGGCTACTATCCACCAAAGAAAAGGGGCAAAGTGTACAAGAGGGAACGCTTCACGACTCTTGTGAGCCCTAATGCACCGCTCGGTGAGGAGTGGACTTCAGAGTGTGAGAGTGCATTCAGAACCCTGATCAAGAAACTGACGTCTGCGCCCATCCTTGCTTTTGCGAATCCACAACTACCATATGTTGTACATACTGACGCTTGTCGCGATGGATTGGGGGCAGCGCTCTATCAAGAGCAGGAGGGGAAGCTCAGAGTTGTCGCGTATGCCAGTCGAGGTCTTTCCAAGAGCGAGAGAAACTACCCTACGCACAAACTCGAATTCTTGGCCTTAAAGTGGGCCGTTTGTGAAAAGTTCAGTGATTTCCTTTATGGGTCAAGTTTCACTGTGCTTACCGACAACAACCCCCTCACATACGTCTTGACATCTGCGAAGTTAGATGCTGCTGGTCATCGCTGGTTAGCCGCTCTTTCTACTTACCAGTTTACCATCAAGTACAGAGCAGGGCAGGCCAACCGCGATGCAGATGGGTTATCCCGGCGGCCTCAAGGTCCGCCTCTTGAGGATGAAGCTTTCACTAAAGAAAGAGAGAGAATAGAGGACATGAAAAAACGGTTCATGGAAGCAGGAGATGACATGGATCATGAGGTGTTCTCTGCATTATGTCAACGTCATCTTGTGATGGTTAAAGATGAACGTCACCCTCATTCAGAGCAGCCTGTCATTGCGGAGTCTCTTGTTGTCGACCCTTCTGTAGTGCCTGATGTTTTCGATGAGGACACTTTACCATCCATGGCTAACTCTGACTGGTGTAATGCTCAAAATAATGATCCGTCTCTCTCACGTGTCATCACCTTTGTGAGGAGAGCTGTAAAACCCAGTTTCAGAGAGACAAACCTTGAACATCCCGATGTCAAACTTCTTTTTAGGGAGTGGAAAAAACTTGAACTCAGGGATGGTGTCCTGTACAGGAAGTGGTCTGAGCGAGGCGAACTGGTGTATCAGTTGGTCTTACCCGAACAGTTCAGAGAGAGGGCACTGCAAGGAGTGCATGATGATGTTGGCCATCTCGGTTCTGAGCGTGCACTTCAGCTTGCTCGTGCCAGGTTCTACTGGCCGAGAATGGCCAGAGACATCGAGGAGAAGTGCAAAAAGTGCGAACGCTGTTTCAGGCGGAAGGCTGTGCCTCAGAGGGCCGCGCCTTTGGAAAACATTTCTGCTACTTATCCACTTGAACTTCTTTGTATGGATTATCTATCCCTTGAGCCGGATGATAGAGACACGAGAAACATTTTAGTCATCACCGACCACTTTACAAAATTTGCTGTGGCGGTGCCGACTAGGGATCAGAAAGCCAGAACTGTTGCGAAGGCTTTATGGGAGAACTTTATTGTTCACTACGGGTTCCCCAGTCGTCTGCTCAGCGACCAGGGCAGGGACTTTGAGTCTAAGACGATCAGAGAACTCTGCACACTGATTGGAGCAGACAAAGTTCGTACCACCCCGTACCATCCCCGGGGAAACCCAGTGGAACGATTTAACCGGACCCTCCTTGGTATGCTAGGGACCCTGGAAGAAAGAGACAAATATCATTGGAGAGATTTTGTCAAACCTCTGGTCCACGCATACAATTGCACGAGAAACAGTACAACAGGCTATTCGCCTTACGAACTAATGTTTGGTAGGCAGCCCAGACTGCCGATTGATCTTGTCCTGGGAATCCAACCTGATATGGCAAGTCACAAGACCCACTCAGAGTATGTCAAGGGCCTTCGTCAACGCCTACAGGAGAGCTACTCATTAGCTGCTAAAAATGCCAAGAAGATGGGAGAGAAGAACAAGGCTAGGTTTGACAGGGAGGTCAGGGCAGCTGAACTCTTAGAAGGGGATAGGGTCTTAGTGAGAAACGTGAATATCAGGGGGAAACACAAACTGGCAGATCGGTGGGAACAGAAAATCCATGTTGTTGTCAGACGGATTAGCGACAGTCCTGTTTATGTAGTCAAACCTGAGACAGGGGAGGGGCCACACCGTACGTTGCATAGAGACCTTCTTTTGCCGTGCGGGTTCCTACCTGTAACTGAGATCAGAGAGCAAAGTTCTTCCACTGACGCATCGAGAAAAATGAGACTGAGGGGCAAAACAACAAAAGGCGTGCAAGGGGACACTGATTGTCAGGAGGACGAGTCGTACAGTGATGAAGATGAACTGTATCCTAATACATGGATGCCAGAAATCATCACGAAGGGTCCTTTCCTGCAGAGGGAAGGAGGCTTCAATGAGCCTCAGCCAGTTTCCAGGGTATTAAACCCAGACACCCCTTCTTTTGTGCCCCAAAGTTCCGCACACTTACCTGAAAGACCTACTCACGAGCTTCAACCAGGAACTCCTTATGTTAGCTCTGAGAATAGTGGTTCAGTTACACATCCTACTTCACACTGTAGGACTCCGGACCATATTGTCATTGATATTCCTGAACCTGATGTGACACAAATCTCACCTGATGAAGAGAACACAGATCTCATCACCACAGACCCTGTAGTTGCAGACACTGACAATGTAGTATCTGAGAGTCAAGAGTCCGAGAACGCAAGTGTCCGGCGTTCTACTAGGGAGAGACGTCCGCCTCGGAAACTCACCTACGATGAGCTGGGGGAGCCTTTAACCTTGGCCATTAGTTCATTCTTTCAGGCTTTAGGGGCTGCTATTTCACATGTGTCTGTACCGGTAGGGGCAGGTATGCATGCTGGGACTCATGCAGTCTAGAGGGGGAGAATGTAACCCTGGTAAGATTTACAGCAATCAGAAGTACAGGGTTCTTTGAATGCATCGTAGTCCTTGTCTGATAGTTTAATTTCCGGGCTTGCCCTGAAGGCACCATCTGCGGCTCCGTGCACGTGAAGGTGTGGTGTAGAGGAAAAAGGACGGCAAGGAAAAACTCCATGCTGCCGCGGAGCACGGTTTTTTCCAGTTGAAAGAGAGGAAAGAGGTTTAATTAACATTTGTGAGAGAGCTGTCGTTAGCGGTGAACCACAGACGGGTACCTACCTGAAAGGAGCCGGAGTATTTCTTTGAACTTTTTGAACTATTCTGGTGAGTTAGCCTAGCTCACTTAGCACCGCTATTGCAGTTCAATGCACTGGAAAAAAATAACTAACCAGTCAGAATAGTAGTAAATGTGTTTAATGATGTTTAAGATGTGTTTTCATAGTATTGCAATGTTGTGACAGTTTTGTTTATTATGAGTGTCTAGTGTTTTACTTTCTTGGGCCTGCTAGTTCAGCCGCGGCCAGCTAAGTGGTTATGCGCAGTTCACGTGCAATAGCTGTGCTGTTACTGTAACTGCGGGTGATGCACAGTAATACCGGTGTGTTTACTTTTAATGTGTCACAAGATGCAAATTTATTTTAATATTTCAAAAGAACCAAGGACATTAGGAACAAGGACATTTAAGGAATGTGGACATCTAACATTCTGCATTTTTGTGTGCAGACTGGTTTTTTTTTGAGGTACAGTTCCATGGGTGCCAAGTGAGGAGCTGGTATCGTGGGTCTAAGACACTGTTGCTGCTGTGGAGGCCTTCTCTGTGTCAGGACGCCGACACGTTGATGCCTGCCGTACCAGGAGGGCGGTAGGGAAAAAAACAAAAGGAAGCCCACCTGAGAGATACCTTATCATTTTCTTTTGCTACTTTTTCTCCGCCTGAGATTCAGGTTGTTTTCAGTTCTTAACCCAGGACAGTGGGTAACTGAATAAACTGACACCATAAGGAACTGGACACTCACATGCTATTTTCTTTTCTTTTTTCCTTTTCTTTGGGGTGTTGAAATATTGTGTTTCTTGTCTTACATCTATTTTGATTGTTTCAATTATTTTTGTGATGCATTTGAGATGGTTACTGCATTTGAAGATATCCCTACATTGAGGATGAGCAAAGGGAACTGATCCAAAAGGAAATATATAAAGCAAACTTTGTTTCACAAGCCTGTGGTCGTGCGTGTTATGTGGGTTGGAAGTCTCATTGCTCTTACAGAGTTGCTACCGCCAATCTCCTTCCCAAACCTAGATTCGGATATTGTAGACATTGCACTTGGGCGAGCAGTATAGATCATCTCTTTATAGATAGAGGGACACACGTCCAGGTTACAAAATCATTCAGTGTTTCATCATCTGTTCAGAGCTGAAGAAGGTTCAGAATGTAGAAGTTTAGAAAATGGAAACTCCAAACAGCTGAAGCCAACAGGAAGCAGCTTCAAACAGGAAACTGTGCAGAGTTTCAGACTATATGTCCTGATGCAGCCAGTTGGATTTTGGAGATTTGAATCTCTGTTCTGTGACTAAGTCCTTGAATCATTTCTTCCAGTTGGTCCAACAAGACAGACTAAGTATTGGACATGTGTTGTGGCTCCATCAGGGGAGCTTCTAAATGTGATGTGATGGCCCCTCTGGGTCTGTCAGGTCACAGCACTGAAGAGAGCTCAAACTGGGCACACAGCTGTTCCAGTCTGGACCAAAGACTCTATACTGGGACTGAGGGACTGCTTTGACTGCACCCACTGGGACTTTTTAAGGGCTCATGTTCTCACTTAGATCATCGATTTCTACTGACATTTCTTTCTGGGAAAAATGGGGATTACTTTGGAAACAGGAAGTATTTTCCCCAATAAGCAGCCCTGGATTAGTAAATCACTCCAACATGTTCTCAGGCAGAAGAAACTGTCTTGTTATGAGGGAGAGAAGAAAAAGATTGAGGCACAGAAACCTGTTGAAAGAGAGATAAAGCAGCTAAAATCAGGTGTAAAAGTAAAGCAGAGGATGAGCTGAATAAAGGACACTCAAGGCTGGCTTGGAAAGGAATGAAGTCCATGGTGGGGATGCAGAACAAGGAGCAAAGATGAATGTGATGCTGAATCAGCAGAAGACTTGGACTCATTTGATTCCAGCTTTGATATCATTGATTTCAATGAAGAGCTTTGTGATTGTAGCAAAGGGCTGGTAGCTCTGAGAGTCCCACTGATGAGGTGTTTGTGTGGAAATCTCTTAGTGGGACCAAAGAGAGAAAAAGCCCTGGTCCTGATGCTGTGGGAGGGAAATGATTGAAGTGTGCTGTGAGGAACTGACTGGGAGATTTTCACACATTTTCCAGTCCTCCTTGGAACAACAGGAAGTTCCCAGCATATGGAAACAAAGGTTAAGTGTCCTATGGCACTCAGTGATGATGGTGCTGTGGCCCCACCACCTCCACCTCTTTGTAAAGGAACTAACTGTAATCTGAAGCTTCAAATGGAACTAAGACTTCCTCCACTAGGTGGCAGTGTCTGATGAGAAAGTGTTAGTGGAGCTGGCCTGGAGTCAGAAACAGGAAGATGCAGGATTTGGGCTGAAATGGGCAAAAGTGGTTAGCACTAGTGCCTTAGAGCAAGAAGGTTGTAGGTTGAAGCTTGTTGGTCAGCTGGGCCTTTCTGTGGAGGTTGGATGTTCTCCCACAGTCCAATGAAATGCTGCTTAGGTTCATTGGTGCTTCTACATTGGCTGTAGGTGTGGATGTGAGGGAGTGCTTCTCTGTCGCTCTCTGTTGGCCCTGTGATGGACTGCTCACCTGTGCAGGTGGACCACGCCTCTTGCCCTATGACAGCTAGGGCACAGGCTGCAGCCCTGTGAGCCTAAGCTGAATAAACAGTTAGCAAAAATGATCCATAGATGGCCTGAAATCCCCCAGTTAGCAGTTTGGTAGATAGCTATGACATGCTAATCCCATCCAGCAGCTGTATTCTACCTGTAAGCTGATCCCTGCTGAGCCAAAGCACTTTTTCATATACAAATTACAACCTTTAATAGAAACCTATTGGTCAGCATCTTATTAGCCTGCTGTTAGCTTCATTCCACAGAAAACTGAGAGAAACTAACAGAGTTGATAAAGAATAAAGAGAAATGTGCTGATTTAAAGCCTTTGAAGTGCTTCAGATGATCTCTGTCCACTTCTGTCCACTCATTCATTCATGTAAGCTTTCTAATGCAGCTTTGATCTTCACAGTCTGCTTGATGAAACTCATTCTAACCCTGAATGTCAGAGTGTTCCTGCTTCTCTTTCCCATCATTCATGCTGGCAGTGGAGGAGATTTGGATGTTGGACTGTGTTTTGGATGATGTGTGTATGTTTGTGTTGCACTGCTGTCTGTAAAGCAAACGCACATTTTGCTTTGGATTTCAGTGTCACACAGACTTTAAGGTGCAATGAAGAGTTTGAGAGTTTCACAGTGAATTTTCCAGTGGAGGATTTTTCTTCTTCTTTGAAGGTTTGAAATGTGAACATTGTTCTGCTGCAGTCAATGGACTAAACCAGAGAAGAAGAAAACAGACTTTACCATGAAGATCCTCAGTGTGGATCAGTATAATATCAGCCTGATGTCTGCAGTTTAGTGTCAGCACAACTTTCACATCATATTCATCTCAGCACAACTAAAACATGCTGACTGACCTCAGAGTTTCAAGTTTACATCCTGGACTCTCCAGGAAACCACACAGATGCTTCACTCCTGGATCCTGCAGGTTGTTCTTAGTCGAAAACCAGTCATTACTCAGGTCCAGCTCTCTCAGATGGGAGGGGTTGGACTTCAGTGCTGCTGCCAGATAATCACAGCTGATCTCTGACAAACCACAGCCCCTCAATCTGTATAAAGAATGAAAGATGTAAGTTTATTAGACAAAGAGCTTGAAATCATTCAGTGTTTCATCATCTGTTCAGAGCTGAAGAAGGTTCAGAATGTAGAAGTTTAGAAAATGGAAACTCCAAACAGCTGAAGCCAACAGGAAGCAGCTTCAAACAAACACAACAATAGAAAAAACTCTGAATGTTTCACATTAAAGTCGTACATTTCTCATAAAAACAGGACAAAGACTTGAAAAAGTCGTGTTTTCCTTCCAGGAACCTCATGGCTTCACTTTTAAAGGTGAAGTGTGACAGAAATGGACATATTGAAATCAATGATATCAAAGCTGGAATCAAATGAGTCCAAGTCTTCTGCTGATTCAGCATCACATTCATCTTTGCTCCTTGTTCTGCATTCCCACCATAAATATAAAGAGGCAAAACTCACATTTTCCAAAATCCTCTTTAAGCTTCGACAATAAAGGAAGATAGTTTTATACAAGTCTTTGTGGTTTTCTTGTCACCCAGATGCCCGAGTACTTAAACTTGTTATAGCTGGGTTTAAAAGGGGCTAAAATACACAAAACTCCCCAGTTGTCGTACAGATAGACTTTGCCTCGCTCTTCCCAAAATTCACTTTATATCCAGAAATTGTCCCAAATTCCTTAAGTATGCATTAAGGTGACCTTGAGGCTCTTAAAGGCGCCTATAAATAAAACGTATTATTATTATTATTATTATTGTAAGTCTATCCAAAAGTTTGCGGAGGCTGTTCGATGGGTTGGAAATAAATAAAATCATGTCGTCGGCATAAAGAGAGACTTCATGTTCGATACCCCCTCCATGTTTTCCCTCAACACCAACACATTGTCTCAGAGCAACAGCTAGCGGTTCAATGGCAAAAAGGAGACAGAGGGCATCCCTGTCCTGGAGGGCAGATTATTGTTAGTCTGGACGGCTGTTAGAGGGGAGCAATACAATACTTTTATCCAAGATACAAAATTAAAGACACATTTTTTAAGCGTATAAAAAAAAATCCCATCTCACCCGATCCAATGCCTTTTCTGCGTCAAGCCAAATTACAGTTTCCAATGTATCACCTTTAACATGGGTATAAATGATATTTAATAGAGCTCTAATGTTCAAAAAAGAGTGCCTAATAAAGCCCGTCTGGTGAAATAATGGAGGACAAATACTTGTGTAAGTGACGGGCCAACACTTGAGCCAGGATCTTGGTGTCTGTGTTGAACAAAGATATTAAACGACATGAACGACAATCTAAATGGTCTTTTTCCTGTTTTACAATTAAACACATCACTGCTTGATGCATTGTTGGAGGCAACGACTGTGAGAGGAAGGATTCTTCAAAAGTTGATTTTAACAGTGAATTCAGTCGGTCAGAAAACTTTATGAAAAAATCAGATGGATACCCGTCGGGGCAGCAGATTTTCCAGACTGCATGCTCCGTACGGCCGTTTCAATTTCAACATTAGAGACAGGTTCCTCCAGACTAGCGATCGCATCTTCTCCCAAGGAGGGAATATCAAACACCTTATTGAAATCATTGTGGATCTCAAGGATAGTTTGGTTGTCTGTAGACCTTATTCCCTGGTCATTGTAGATCTCAAGGATAGTTGGTTAGCTGTTCTTAGTCGTAGCTGGTGAGCTGATAACTCGCCTGTTTTTTCTCCATGTTCATAAGCGTAGCTGCAACTTTGACTAAGCTTGTTTTGTAGATATGAGATTGTATTCAGTTTGTCATTGTAACCGCTGTGTATATAATACAGGCTCAGGAGAGTGGCTGTACACAGCATGTAGTTTAGTCATTTCATCAGCTAACTGAGAGAGGCGCTCGGTCCCTATTTTATTCCAACCGCCCCCAACATGTCCGGCTGGATAACCACTGCTCATCTACCATCACAATGAACACCGGTGTACCACAAGGCTGTGTGATGAGCCCTTTCCTCTACTCCCTCTTCACCCACGACTGCAGACCTGCTGATGGTTCCAACACCATCATTAAGTTTGCAGATGACACCACGGTGATTGGCCTCATCAGTGACAACGATGAGGCCGCCTACAGGGAGGAGGTGGATCGTCTGGCTGAGTGGTGCGACAGAAACAACCTGCTGCTTAACACTGAGAAGACCAAGGAGCTCATCGTGGACTACAGGAGGAATGCTGACCCACATCCACCCATCCACATTAAGGGGACAGCTGTGGAGCGTGTGAGCAGCTTCAAGTTCCTGGGAGTCCACATCTCCGAGGATCTCATCTGGACGACCAACTGCTCCAAGCTGGTCAAGAAGGCTCACCAGCGCCTCTTCTTCTTGAGGACTCTGAGGAAGAACCACCTGTCCTCAGACATCCTGGTGAACTTCTATCGTTGCACCATCGAGAGCATCCTGACCAACTGTATAACAGTCTGGTACGGGAACTGCTCTGCCTCGGACCGGAAGGCGTTGCAGAGGGTCGTGAAAACTGCCCAGCGCATCGCCGGAGCACCACTTCCTGCCATAAAGGACATCTACAGGAAGCGGTGTCTGAAAAGGGCTGGGAAAATCATCAAAGACCCCAGTCACCCATCACATGGACTCTTCACCCTCCTGCCCTCCGGGAGGCGCTACAGGAGCCTCCGAACTAAGACCACCAGGTACCGGAACAGCTTCTTCCCCACAGCTGTCAGACTCCTGAACTCTGCCTCCTGACATCTGACCCACGTTAAACTCATGGACTGAACATACACACACCCACAATGGACAACTGTACCCTCAAACACACAATAATAACATGGACTGAATCACCACTCACAACCACTAGCACTTTATATAGCCTCTGTAGAAACTATCTACACCCTCACTTATCTTAACTGCACTAGCTCTGTGTAAATAATCATTCTGTACATTCGATAATCTTTAATCCTACAACTGTTTACAACTTGCATAGTTCCCATTTCTGTATAGCTGTATATCTCAGATTTCTGTAAAGTTATTTATTTCATATTCTGTATAGTTTTTCATATTTATATCCTGTTCATATTCTGTACATAGCTCGTACTCACTACAGCCTGTACATACTTATAGTTATAGAATATTCACAACATACTTCATACCGTGTACATTATAACATACCATAATAGACCCATTTCTGTAATATACTCACATATCTATATTATTGCTAATATATATTGTAATATATCTATGTCACTAAAGCACTTCTGGATGGATGCAAACTGCATTTCGTTACCCTGTACCTGTGCATGTGCAATGACAATAAAGTTGAATTCTATTCTAATTCTATTCTATTCTATTCTGTTTGGCACAAAATGAAATTATTTGGCCTCTCAGATGCTTTTAGAGATTCCCAAATGACTGATGATGACATCTCTGGGGTCTGATTGATAGAAAAAAAATCTCTTTGAGACCTTTTGTAACTGACAAACTCTTCATCTGCTAACAACACTGAGTTGAATCTCCATGGCTGATAGTTGGAGCAGGCATCAGGAATACACATTGAAAATGTCACGGTTCTGGGTCCGTCGGACCCAGTAGTTTGAGTTTTATTATGTTTTGGTTTTAGTTTGCATCAGGGGTTGTTTTCTTGTTCTCTGGTAGTGTTGATTATGATGATGTTTATTATTTGAGTTTCATGTTTCTGTGGTGTTTAGGATTTGTTCTTCAGTTGTGTCTGCTTAGTATTTGTCTAGCTCCATGTGCCATTTTCTGCCTGTCTCTCTATGTCGAGTTTGTGTCTTAGTGTGATGGTTGCTTGTTCCTGTTTTATTGTGATGGTCTGCGTCTCATGTGAGTGTGTTCAGTTTTACCTTTGTCTCGTCTTGTTGATTATTCCCAGCTGTGTCCACCACCTGTGTGTAATTCCCCTGTGATTCTCTGTGTATTTAAGTCATGTCTGCCGTCATTGTAGTTGCTGGTCCGTCTGTGTATTCCACCCTGCGTCATCTGTGTGTTTCCCTGCTGTCAACCGCCAAGTGTTTCTGCTCATGTTCAGGTTCGTGTTCTGTAGTTAGTTTGTTCCCAGTCTAGTTAGTCATAGCTCCCTTTGCCGTTTGTATTTACTTTCATGCTCAATAAACCACCTTCACACCTTCACGACTGCCTGCGTTTGGATCCTCCTTCATTGCCTCCACACGGCTCACCTCACTCGCCGTGACAGTACGGACCAGCCAGATATGGATCCAGCGGCATTCACCCCACCCACGGAGCTTCGGGACCTCATCACGAACTCCGCTTCACAAATAATCAACCTGTGGCTAGAGCATGAGGGAGAAGCATTCCTCCACGTTCTGGAAGCCAGACTGCAACAGCTGCTCACGGATTATCCCTGGCTATTGGACTCACTACACCCACTCGCGCAAGACTTCATCCTTCACGAACTTCACCTACACCCACCAGCCGCTATCGCTTCCCAACCCAGCCGGACGCCGGAGGTTTTGCCCGGCCCGCCGGAGGTTTTGCCCGGCCCGCCGGAGGTTTTGCCCGGGAGGAAGCGACGATCGCGCCGTCGGCGCGTCGCCCCACAGCTGGAGAATAGGACTTCAGAACTGGCGGCTGTGGTGAGTGGAAAAGACGCTCTGTCTGTTTCACCAGTTCATATGACTGTTTATACCGGGGCTGTGTTCGTTGAGTCAGCTGCTCAGCCGGTAGCTCGGTTAGCTTCCCAGCAGTCGCTAACTCAGTCAGCCACTCACTCATCACCTCCATCACAGTCACAGTCAGACCCAGTAGACACCATGTTACAGTCCATAGCCCAGTCAATAGCTCAGTTGGCAAGAGAGTCATCAGCCTTATCAGTTCAGCCAGCCACTCCACCACCTGTTACTACTTTGCTACCTGTAGCTCAGTTGCCACCAGTTCAGCAGCCTGTCCACTCATTTACCCAGCCTTTATCCTCACAGCCTCATTACAAGCAGGGAACACACTCCACACAAACTTTTGCTGGTTCATTTAAGCTGGCCATCTCAGAGACATTTGCTCCCTCTAGGGCCTCCCCAGAGGCTGGGTGTCAGTCACCAGCCAACTCTGGACCCCTAGAGGTCAAGACACCAGCACCAGCAGCCTCACCGGAGAACTCACCTGAACAGTCTCGGCTCTCAGCACCCCCTGAGAGCTCAAGTGAGTTCACCCGTCCGCCTCAGTCCTCTGCTGAGTGTATTGGGGAACACTTCCAGCCCTCTGAGGACTGTATCCCACTGTTGCTGCCTGAGTCTAGCCACGGTGCTGCTCAGTCCCAGCCAGTGTCCACACTGGCAGAGGTCTCCGTACCTGCTGCTTCAGAGACTGCTTTCCCTGGAGGGCCTGAGGAGCCCGTCCAGTCTCAAGTCATGTTAGCTGGGGGTTCAGGTGAACCCAGCCAGCGTCCTGCCTCGTCGGCTGGAGGGCCTGAGGAGCCCGGCCAGCCTCAAGTGTCGTCTGCTGGGGGTTTAGGAGAACCCAGCCAGCCTCAAGCGTCGTCTGCTGGGGGTTTAGGAGAACCCAGCCAGCCTCAAGCGTCGTCTGCTGGGGGTTTAGGAGAACCCAGCCAGCCTCAAGCGTCGTCTGCTGGGGGTTTAGGAGAACCCAGCCAGCCTCAAGCCTCGTCTGCTGGAGGGCCCGTGGAGCCCACCCAGCACATCCTCACATCTGCTGGTGGTCCTGGAGGACCCAGCCAGCACATCTCCACATCACCTTCTGCAGCATCACCGCCGTCAGGTTCCGCAGCCGTCCCGCTGCCGTCAGGTTCCGCAGCCGTCCCGCTGCCGTCTTCATCATCTTCGCCTGGTCCAGCCTCCGTGTCTTCATCATCTTCGCCTGGTCCGGCCACTGCTTCGTCCTCGCCTGGTCCGGCCTCTGCTTCGTCCTCGCCTGGTCCGGCCTCGTCTGGTCCTGCCTCGTCTGGTCCTGTGGTTGCCATGCCGCCGTCGGTGCCAGCTCGACCCGTTCCGCCTCGCCTCTGCCGGCCGTTTTCAGGGCCTCTAAGATGGCGTCATGGCCTTCGGGGACTGCCTCCGGAAGGTGTTCGTCGCCGCCGCTGGCATCGCGGCCGTCCTCCGGACCTGCTCGGTGGCCGCCACTGCCTTCCACGTGGTCGGCCTCCGGAACTGTTTGCCCGCCGTTGCCGTGTGCACGGTCGGCCTCCAGAACTGCATTCGCGCCGCCGTTGCCGTCCGCACGGTCGGCCCCCGGACCTGCTTCCTCGCCGCCGTTGCTGCACGCACGGTCGGCCTCCGGAACTGTTTGCCCGTCGCCACCGTTGCCGTGTGCACGGTCGGCCTCCTGAACTGTTTGCCCGTCGCCGCCGTTGCCGTGTGCACGGTCGGCCTCCTGAACTGTTTGCCCGTCGCCACCGTTGCCGTGTGCACGGTCGGCCTCCTGAACTGTTTGCCCGTCGCCGCCGTTGCCGTGTGCACGGTCGGCCTCCTGAACTGTTTGCCCGTCGCCGCCGTTGCCGTGTGCACGGTCGGCCTCCTGAACTGTTTGCCCGTCGCCGCCGTTGCCGTGTGCACGGTCGGCCTCCTGAACTGTTTGCCCGTCGCCGCCGTTGCTGTGTGCAGGGTCGGCCCCCTGAACTGTTTCGGCTCTTGTGTTGTCGGCCCCCGGACTTTACTGTGGACTCGTGAATGGTCTTGTTTTGTGTTGGCCTGTTTTGGTTTATTCTGGTCTCTTGTGCTCCTTGTTTTTTTGTTTCATCACCATACATCAGCCAGCCCATAATTATCAAGAAAGCTCTGAATGACGCATGCTGACTTTGGACTAAGTGTACTTTTGTGTGAACTGTGGTCCATAGCAGATAATGAGCAGTTTAGGTCTCCCTCAAAGATGATATTGTGTGATGACATATTGGGGAGCCGCGCAAAGACATTAGTGAAAAATCTGTGATCGTCCCAATTAGAGGCGTAGATATTTGCTAAGATCAAATGAAAACCATAAACTATATTTTCTGCACTTAAAATCCTGTAATTTTCTCATAAATCGACAGTGCGCCTCATGGATGAATTCTGGTTGTGCTTACTGACCTCGAACCGATTTTATGTGGTACACGGCGCTCAGAAACCTTTCAAAAGATGTTTTGGTACGACTTTACTAAGCTACGAGGCTGCACCACTTGATGGATTGTTGGAGCATTACAGCTACGAGGAGCCTCGCGGAGTGATACGTACTCTGCTTCAACGTAATATTACTGTATTGAGTGTGTATAAGGACCATAAATGGCACCTGTTACATTCGCGCTGTCTTCTCTGCATCTTTCCCCTTTTCCTCTGGTACAGTCGGACTCATCCAGAGGAAACATTCCTGTTTACCCTCAACTTTCTCAAGATGTTTGTCCACTCCTGACTCGGTTACAAAGAGGATTTCAAACTCCAGGCTGTCAGTCACGCAGTAGAACCTGGGAACAGAGCAGCTGCTTGTTATTATGCTCAGCGTCTGTTTACATTTTGACTGCACGATTGTGAGCTTTTTGTTATGCACAAAAACAACAGTTTTCTTTTATTTATGGAGCATTATTATTTAATAAATGCTGATCATTTATTTCTGAGTAACTGTTTCATGTACATCTACGCTGTATGTTAATAAATGTGCCTGTGTGAGATTTGGGACACAGCTTTGACTAAGAACTCTCTTTTTGTTCGTACTTTCTGGCTTTAAAAATATCGAGATATATATCGTATATCGCCACCCAGCTAAAGAATATCGAGATATGAACTTTGGGTCATATCGCCCAGTCGTAATATTGCAATAGGTTGTCCGTTAAACTCAAGCGGGGCTTTGGCCCTGGCACGGCGTAGCCACACAATCCTGGTAGTAGTGACGCTCGGCTATGACGGCGTGCGGGTTACCAGCTGGCTTTCTCAGGATAGGGCTCCTGTGTGAGCGGTCGACAATAACGTCTTTATCCATACCCAGCACTTCACGTAGTAGCACGGATACGGCCGTGGAGGAGCTCGAGTCCAGGCCCTTTGGGATCCCTATGATGTGGATGTTAGCTCTCCGCTTCCTGCCTTCATCACATTTATCCTTCAGGTCAGACAGCTCCTCCTTCATACTCTCTACTGTAGACTGCAGGGTGGTCACCTCATCGCTCCACATTGACACCCCATCCTCAGCTTCTTTCACTCTAACCTTTACTCCATCAACTTCGCCGCACGTCGTGTGAGTGTAAACCACTACAACATGTAGACGGCCGTCTGCAGGCTGGATGTAGCACCACCGCAGAGACGTGCTGCAGCTCTGTTTAGTTACCCAGCTGACAGCAGAGGCTGTAGTTTACTGTTACCAACATGGAAAACTGAAGCTTCATCAGATGGAGCTACAGAGCTGGAGAACAAAGGAGACTGAGAGGCCAGAATGATGTGGGAGGAAACATCAAGAGCCTGTTTGAAAGGAGACACATGTGGATGCTGTGCCAGTCTGTGGTCTGTCAGAAGTCAGCTGAGTCACACTGCAAGAAGCTGCAGAATCTCAGAGGAGGAGATTTGGAAGTGTTTGTGGGACAAACTGGACTCAAAGAAAGAAGATGTTTGTGAAGTCTTTGGTGGAGGTGAGCAGTGTGAAGCAGAACACATGCAGATGAATCAGGAGGGAACAAACTGAGTGGGCGGAGCTGTCTGAGCCCCGCCCACACAAACACAGCTCTCTGAATCAGTAAAGGTGGGCAGGCCGCGTGTGGGCCGCGGGCCATACGTTGAGTATCACTGTTTGAAATGTGAACATTGTTCTGCTGCAGTCAATGGACTAAACCAGAGAAGAAGAAAACAGACTTTACCATGAAGATCCTCAGTGTGGATCAGTATAATATCAGCCTGATGTCTGCAGTTTAGTGTCAGCACAACTTTCACATCATATTCATCTCAGCACAACTAAAACATGCTGACTGACCTCAGAGTTTCAAGTTTACATCCTGGACTCTCCAGGAAACCACACAGATGCTTCACTCCTGGATCCTGCAGGTTGTTGTTGGAGCTCAGGTCCAGCTCTCTCAGATGGGAGGGGTTGGACTTCAGTGCTGCTGCCAGATAATCACAGCTGATCTCTGACAAACCACAGCTCTTCAATCTGTATAAAGAATGAAAGATGTAAGTTTATTAGACAAAGTGCTTGAAATCATTCAGTGTTTCATCATCTGTTCAGAGCTGAAGAAGGTTCAGAATGTAGAAGTTTAGAAAATGGAAACTCCAAACAGCTGAAGCCAACAGGAAGCAGCTTCAAACAAACACAACAAGAGAAAAAACTCTGAATGTTTCACATCAAAGTCGTACATTTCTCATAAAAACAGGACAAAGACTTGAAAAAGTCGTGTTTTTCCTTCCAGGAACCACATGGCTTCACTTTTAAAGGTGAAGTGTGAAAGAAATGGACATATTTGAAGTCCAACACCTTTTTCCAGTCACATTATTAAAGCAGACAAACTACAAGCTCAAAATATCGAGATATATATCGTATATCGCCATCCAGCTAAAGAATATCGAGATATGAACTTTGGGTCATATCGCCCAGTCGTAATATTGCAATAGGTTGTCCGTTAAACTCAAGCGGGGCTTGGGCCCTGGCACGGCGTAGCCACACAATCCTGGTAGTAGTGACGCTCGGCTATGACGGCGTGCGGGTTACCAGCTGGCTTTCTCAGGATAGGGCTCCTGTGTGAGCGGTCGACAATAACGTCTTTATCCATACCCAGCACTTCACGTAGTAGCACGGATACGGCCGTGGAGGAGCTCGAGTCCAGGCCCTCTGGGATCCCTATGATGTGGATGTTAGCTCTCCGCTTCCTGCCTTCATCACATTTATCCTTCAGGTCAGACAGCTCCTCCTTCATACTCTCTACTGTAGACTGCAGGGTGGTCACCTCATCGCTCCACATTGACAGCCCATCCTCAGCTTCTTTCACTGTAACCTTTACTCCATCAACTTCGCCGCACGTCGCCGCCATGCTGTTAGCGATCTCATTTCTCAGTCCTTGCACGTCAGCCCTTATATTGTCAAAATCTTCTTTCAATGCATTTCTGACTTCTTCTTTTAACAGCGTACTAATGTCCTCTTTAATGGATTGAAGAAGCTCCAATTTTAGAGCAGTAGGATCCACATCACGCGCGTCTGTTGAGTCTGCTCTTCAGCGGCCGTAGAGCTGGACGCTGCCCTTTGGCCATCATCGATACTCTCGCCCGAGATCGCACCGGGGCTAAAATATTCACCTGCTCAGCTGTTTTTGATCAGTTTGAGCCTGTGTGGTTTGATCAGGTGGAGGAACGATGTGATGCTATAAAGACATCATCTTGTCCAAATGATGTTGTTCCAACACGTGTTTAAAAAGATTTTAAAGGTTGTTGGTTCCGACATCTTAGCGATTTTTAACAGCAGTCTTAGTTCAGGTGTTGTACAGCCTGTTTTAAACATGCTGTTGTACAGCCTGTACTAAAAACCTGATCTGGATCCTCTGTCTGCTCAAACTTCAGGCCTATTTCAAAGCTTCCCTTCCTGTCGAAGATTTTGTAAAAGATTATATTTGTTCAGCTGCAATCTGTTGTAAAGGTTTCAGTCTGGTTTTAAAGCTCTTCACAGCACTGAAACTGCACTTTGGAAAGTTCTTAATGATCTTTTATCAGCCACTGATCAGGAGACTCCGTTGTGCTTTTGGATCTGACTGCTGCCTTGACCACAGCATCTTGACCTCACCATTGGAGCATGGCGGCATCAAGGGCGCTCTATTAGACTGGTTCAGCTCTTTTATTAAATCGCATTATTACATTTGGGGCTTATATTTGACGGCAATTTGAAAAACAGCTGAGCTCAGTTGTACAGCGGTCTTTCTTCAAACTGAGGCTTTTATCTAAGGTGAGATCATTTATATCTTTTAAAAACCTTGAACGGGCGATCCACGTTTTCATGACGCCCCAGCTGGATTATTGTAACTCCTTATATGTTGGAGTTAGTGGGACCTGCCTGGCAAGACTGCAGCTGGTCCAGAAAGCTGCAGCTCGTCTTCTGACACAAGCTCAAAGACATTTATCGTCCCAACAACCACATATACGCTGGTCCCTCACTGTAACACAGTTCACCTTTCGCGGCCTCGCTGTTTCGCTGATCTTTTTTGTGCAATTTTGCATGCTTTTGTTTTTTACAGCGCGTTGTGTTCTGCGTCCTGATTGGCTGTAGACCATTGTCAGCAAATCTCGTGCCGTGTCTCCTGTACAGTACAGAATGTGTTCAAATTTACAGCAGTGTGACTCTGCAGTGCTGCACTGTATGTTTGTACGTTTTGTCCCAACAAACAACAATGATGACGAGACGTTTTGCACCTGTGGTAGCAGCCAAAGGCAGAGGAAGATGCTGACCATCATAGTTTCAACAAGGAGGCAAAAAGGTTGTAACTGTCCACAACAAGAACATCGTAAGGATGGAGTCAGCTTTGGCTTTGTGGCTCAGTGACCGCAGGAAAAAGAACATCGTGCTGGACACCAACATTATCTGCAGAAAAACTCAAAAGCTTTATGAAACTTTACCTGACAGCGAGGAGCCCAGGCCATGGACGAGTGCTCCTCACACAGAAGCTCATTTAATGCCAGCAAAGGCTGATTTGACACATTTCAGAAACACTTTGCTTTCACTCTTTAATAATGAACTTATTTTTCTATGAAGGTTTGAACTTTGTTTAAACAAGAGAGAAAAGTGTGAAAATGTTCATGCCTGTCTGAGAAAAGTGTAGAAAGTGTGCAGTGAGGGTTTAACTGCCTTAAAACTTCTATAATACTTGTAAAACATAAAGCTGCTACTTCATTCTGAGACTTATTTTTAGAACGTAACTCGATAAACGAGCGACCGCAGTACTGTATTGTGTTTATTTTGAAAACTCTCAACAGGATCTTCAGATTTATTTTGAAAGCTTTATCTGGAAAACACAAACACATAAGCAGGAAACAAAGAGCGTGATATGAAACGATAGACGTTTTCATATGGTCATCATATATACATCGTTCTATCGAACAGCCCCAGCTCCTGCTGTCAGTCTCTGTAAATCTGCTCTTAAAACACATTTGTATTCACTGGCTTTTAATACAGCATGAGAGTTATTTGATATTTGATGTGTGATATTAATATTAGGAGTTATTTTAATAGTTATTTTGGATTCTTGTACAGCACTGTGGTCAACGCTGCTGCTGTAATTAATGTGCTATAAACACATAAACAATCTGCAGTTAAACATCCAAAACTAAAGATGTGATCGCTGCCTTTAGAAAATGTGCTGATGCACAAGATATCAGCTCCATTAAGGTGGAATGTGGCCGTGTTAGAAACATGTTGGAAGAAGTTTGAAGCTGAAACTGTGAAGCTGAGAGTGAAAGAGCTCCAGCGTCTGTCACAGGAAACTTTCTTATTTCCACACTGATGAAAGCATCAAGCTTTGATTTCCTGCTGCTTTTATTGAGTCACACTGTGAAACTGAGCCACAGCTGAACCAGCATCCCTGTACAGCAGACACTTACAGCGCTTGGCTGCTTCCATTGGACCCTCTGCACAGAGCTTCAGTTTCCTCTTCTGGTCCCAAAGTGCAGAACAACAAGGTTTCAAACAGCTTCGTTCCAGCAGCATCAGCCACAGACATGCAGAGAGAATCCTTTGGTTGTGTTGTGTGTTTGCATATCTGCTGTGTTGCTTTGTGAGGATGGATCATCTCCTGCAGCTCCAGATAAACAAGCTGGACCTGAACCTGGTAGCTTCACTTAGAAGACACTTGTGACGGGAACGTGTGAGAAGTTTTGTGCAGACAAGTTTGGATTTAGAGTGTGGGACGAGCTCTCCACAGTCTTTGTGGAGATCCACATTCTGCATACTGCCTGTGAGAAGCTGCAGACATTTGTCCTCCAAATCCACTGAGCAGCTGCTCGTGGTGGTATTAGCTTCATGTGTGCGTGTTAGCATGAAGCCTCAGTCACACTCTGCTGTGGACACGGTCACGGACAGCTGGACGCCTGATGGACGAGTCGTCCTTCCTGTTAAACTTCTTTGAGCATGAGAATAGCATGAGAAGCTCAGTGGACACTGTTCAGGGTTTTAACTCTCGCTTTCACTTCAGCTTCACCAACAACAGCACAAGCAGAGCAGCCCACTGCCTGCATGGCTGGGACAGCGCCCCCTGGTGACTGTAAACCACTACAACATGTAGACGGCCGTCTGCAGGCTGGATGTAGCACCACCGCAGAGACGTGCTGCAGCTCTGTTTAGTTACCCAGCTGACAGCAGAGGCTGTAGTTTACTGTTACCAACATGGAAAACTGAAGCTTCACCAGCTGGAGCTACAGAGCTGGAGAACAAAGGAGACTGAGAGGCCAGAATGATGTGGGAGGAAACATCAAGAGCCTGTTTGAAAGGAGACACATGTGGATGCTGTGCCGGTCTGTGGTCTGTCAGAAGTCAGCTGAGTCACACTGCAAGAAGCTGCAGAATCTCAGAGGAGGAGATTTGGAAGTGTTTGTGGGACAAACTGGACTCAAAGAAAGAAGATGTTTGTGAAGTCTTTGGTGGAGGTGAGCAGTGTGAAGCAGAACACATGCAGATGAATCAGGAGGGAACAAACTGAGTGGGCGGAGCTGTCTGAGCCCCGCCCACACAGACACAGCTTCTCTCTGGAACTAAACGTCTGCTTCATCTCTGCCTCTTTTCTTCATCCTCCACCTCTCTTTTCTCTTCTTCAGTGTTCTGCAGCCACGGAGCCTCACAGCTGTTAGCACGCCCATACCTGAGCAGCTAGCATTACCCAGCATGCCGTGCAGCAGTGTTAGTTTGTAAATGTGCAAGAATTCCTGCTCCAAACTGTTTCACAGAGTGCTGTGTGCCGTGAAATCTGCTTCATGTGTTTCTTTTTGATCCTCAGTGACTTTGACACAAAGGCCTCTGCTGTGATGATCACACCTCTGATCAAGTCTCACAGTGTCACAACTGATAAATGATCAGAGTTAGAATATTTCTGACTGTCTGCTGTGTGCCGTGACCTTTGACCTGCTAAAGACAGTCAGCTGTGGATTATTCATTGTTGTGTCTGATACTTAGAACTGTGAGGAAGAAGCTACACAGTTAATCAGGGTCCCCTCTCTCTGAATCAGGAAAGGTGGGCAGGCCGCGTGTGGGCCGCGGGCCATACGTTGAGTATCACTGTTTGAAATGTGAACATTGTTCTGCTGCAGTCAATGGACTAAACCAGAGAAGAAGAAAACAGACTTTACCATGAAGATCCTCAGTGTGGATCAGTATAATATCAGCCTGATGTCTGCAGTTTAGTGTCAGCACAACTTTCACATCATATTCATCTCAGCACAACTAAAACATGCTGACTGACCTCAGAGTTTCAAGTTTACATCCTGGACTCTCCAGGAAACCACACAGATGCTTCACTCCTGGATCCTGCAGCTTGTAGTTGGAGCTCAGGTCCAGCTGTCTCAGATGGGAGGGGTTGGACTTCAGTGCTGCTGCCAGATAATCACAGCTGATCTCTGACAAACCACAGTCCATAAATCTGTATAAAGAATGAAAGATGTAAGTTTATTAGACAAAGTGCTTGAAATCATTCAGTGTTTCATCATCTGTTCAGAGCTGAAGAAGGTTCAGAATGTAGAAGTTTAGAAAATGGAAACTCCAAACAGCTGAAGCCAACAGGAAGCAGCTTCAAACAAACACAACAAGAGAAAAAACTCTGAATGTTTCACATTAAAGTCGTACATTTCTCATAAAAACAGGACAAAGACTTGAAAAAGTCGTGTTTTTCCTTCCAGGAACCACATGGCTTCACTTATAAAGGTGAAGTGTGACAGAAATGGACATATTTGAAGTCCAACACCTTTTTCCAGTCACATTATTAAAGCAGACAAACTACAAGCTCATTTTCATTCCAACAAGTCATCTTCTGACCTGGACTAACAACACTGGTCTCTATGTGCAGCTGGCTGTGAGACCAGTGCTCAGGGAGCGTCTACAAAGTGCAACACTGAAAGAACATCACACACTCATTTGCTTCCAGCACTTTCACACAAACATCTACTGTCATTATTGTCACCAAACTCTGTGGATCCTTTATTGCAAATTCAAATGGGATCAAATGGTCAGACAAAAGAGGGTTATGAGGAAATATGATGAAATGTTGTGTATTAGCAGCAACTTATTGAATCATTTTCCTCAGAAACCAAACAAAATGATTGACAAACATGTTTTTACAAACTCAGTGTTGGACTTGGATCAGCAGGATAAGCTGATGTTTAAAGGCATTTGAGTCTCGCTGTATGAGAGTCCAGTTCTTACTCAATATTTATGGATGATGTTCTTTCAGTGTTGCACTTTGTTTGGCACAAAATGAAATTATTTGGCCTCTCAGATGCTTTTAGAGATTCCCAAATGACTGATGATGACATCTCTGGGGTCTGATTGATAGAAAAAAAAATGTCTTTGAGACCTTTTGTAACTGACAAACTCTTCATCTGCTAACAACACTGAGTTGAATCTCCATGGCTGATAGTTGGAGCAGGCATCAGGAATACACATTGAAAAAACAAGAGGAGAAATCACCAGAGTCTTATAATCACATTCTGTAACTAAAGGGAGATGTTTTTCTATACAAATATATGTTTTATGGACATTAGAAAAAAAAGAGTATTGATGTGAAGCAGGATTATGAAATCTCCATACATCAGCCAGCCCATAATTATCAAGAAAGCTCTGAATGACGCATGATGACTTTGGACTAAGTGTACTTTTGTGTGAACTGTGGTCCATAGCAGATAATGAGCAGTTTAGGTCTCCCTCAAAGATGATATTGTGTGATGACATATTGGGGAGCCGCGCAAAGACATTAGTGAAAAATCTGTGATCGTCCCAATTAGAGGCGTAGATATTTGCTAAGATCAAAGGAAAACCATAAACTATATTTTCTGCACTTAAAATCCTGTAATTTTCTCATAAATCGACAGTGCGGCTTATGGATGAATTCTGGTTGTGCTTACTGACCTCGAACCGATTTTATGTGCTACACGGCGCTCAGAAACCTTTCAAAAGATGTTTTGGTACGACTTTGCTCAGCTACGAGGCTGCACCGCTTGATGGATTGTTGGAGCATTACAGCTACGAGGAGCCTCGCGGAGTGATACGTACTCTGCTTCAACGTAATATTACTGTATTGAGTGTGTATAAGGACCATAAATGGCACCTGTAAGAGACACGGTTACAAAGAGGGTTTCAAACTCCAGGCTGTCAGTCACGCAGTAGAACCTGGGAACAGAGCAGCTGCTTGTTATTATGCTCAGCGTCTGTTTACATTTTGACTGCACGATTGTGAGCTTTTTGTTATGCACAAACACAACAGTTTTCTTTTATTTATGGAGCATTATTATTTAATAAATGCTGATCATTTATTTCTGAGTAATTGTTTCATGTACATCTACGCTGTATGTTAATAAATGTGCCTGTGTGAGATTTGGGACACAGCTTTGACTAAGAACTCTCTTTTTGTTCGAACTTTCTGGCTTTAAAAATATCGAGATATATATCGTATATCGCCATCCAGCTAAAGAATATCGAGATATGAACTTTGGGTCATATCGCCCAGTCGTAATATTGCAATAGGTTGTCCGTTAAACTCAAGCGGGGCTTGGGCCCTGGCACGGCGTAGCCACACAATCCTGGTAGTAGTGACGCTCGGCTATGACGGCGTGCGGGTTACCAGCTGGCTTTCTCAGGATAGGGCTCCTGTGTGAGCGGTCGACAATAACGTCTTTATCCATACCCAGCACTTCACGTAGTAGCACGGATACGGCCGTGGAGGAGCTCGAGTCCAGGCCCTCTGGGATCCCTATGATGTGGATGTTAGCTCTTCGCTTCCTGCCTTCATCACATTTATCCTTCAGGTCAGACAGCTCCTCCTTCATACTCGCTACTGTAGACTGCAGGGTGGTCACCTCATCGCTCCACATTGACAGCCCATCCTCAGCTTCTTTCACTGTAACCTTTACTCCATCAACTTCGCCGCACGTCGCCGCCATGCTGTTAGCGATCTCATTTCTCAGTCCTTGCACGTCAGCCCTTATATTGTCAAAATCTTCTTTCAATGCATTTCTGACTTCTTCTTTTAACAGCGTACTAATGTCCTCTTTAATGGATTGAAGAAGCTCCAGTTTTAGAGCAGTAGGATCCACATCACGCGCGTCTGTTGAGTCTGCTCTTCAGCGGCCGTAGAGCTGGACGCTGCCCTTTGGCCATCATCGATACTCTCGCCCGAGATCGCACCGGGGCTAAAATATTCACCTGCTCAGCTGTTTTTGATCAGTTTGAGCCTGTGTGGTTTGATCAGGTGGAGGAACGATGTGATGCTATAAAGACATCATCTTGTCCAAATGATGTTGTTCCAACACGTGTTTAAAAAGATTTTAAAGGTTGTTGGTTCCGACATCTTAGCGATTTTTAACAGCAGTCTTAGTTCAGGTGTTGTACAGCCTGTTTGAAACATGCTGTTGTACAGCCTGTACTAAAAACCTGATCTGGATCCTCTGTCCGCTCAAATTTCAGGCCTATTTCAAAGCTTCCCTTCCTGTCGAAGATTTTGTAAAAGATTATATTTGTTCAGCTGCAATCTGTTGTAAAGGTTTCAGTCTGGTTTTAAAGCTCTTCACAGCACTGAAACTGCACTTTGAAAAGTTCTTAATGATCTTTTATCAGCCACTGATCAGGAGACTCAGCTGTGCTTTTGGATCTGACCGCTGCCTTGACCACAGCATCTTGACCTCACCATTGGAGCATGGCGGCATCAAGGGCGCTCTATTAGACTGGTTCAGCTCTTTTATTAAATCGCATTATTACATTTGGGGCTTATATTTGACGGCAATTTGAAAAACAGCTGAGCTCAGTTGTACAGCGGTCTTTCTTCAAACTGAGGCTTTTATCTAAGGTGAGATCATTTATATCTTTTAAAAACCTTGAACGGGCGATCCACGTTTTCATGACGTCCCAGCTGGATTATTGTAACTCCTTATATGTTGGAGTTAGTGGGACCTGCCTGGCAAGACTGCAGCTGGTCCAGAAAGCTGCAGCTCGTCTTCTGACACAAGCTCAAAGACATTTATCGTCCCAACAACCACATATACGCTGGTCCCTCGCTGTAACACAGTTCACCTTTGGCGGCCTCGCTGTTTCGCTGATCTTTTTTGTGCAATTTTGCATGTTTTTGTTTTTTACAGCGCATTGTGTTCTGCGTCCTGATTGGCTGTAGACCATTGTCAGCCAATCTCGTGCCGTGTCTCCTGTACAGTACAGAATGTGTTCAAATTTACAGCAGTGTGACTCTGCAGTGCTGCACTGTATGTTTGTACGTTTTGTCCCAACAAACAACAATGATGACGAGACGTTTTGCACCTGTGGTAGCAGCCAAAGGCAGAGGAAGATGCTGACCATCATAGTTTCAACAAGGAGGCAAAAAGGTTGTAACTGTCCACAACAAGAACATCGTAAGGATGGAGTCAGCTTTGGCTTTGTGGCTCAGTGACCGCAGGAAAAAGAACATCGTGCTGGACACCAACATTATCTGCAGAAAAACTCAAAAGCTTTATGAAACTTTACCTGACAGCGAGGAGCCCAGGCCATGGACGAGTGCTCCTCACACAGAACCAAGCTCATTTAATGCCAGCAAAGGCTGATTTGACACGTTTCAGAAACACTTTGCTTTCACTCTTTAATAATGAACTTATTTTTCTATGAAGGTTTGAACTTTGTTTAAACAAGAGAGAAAAGTGTGAAAATGTTCATGCCTGTCTGAGAAAAGTGTAGAAAGTGTGCAGTGAGGGTTTAACTGCCTTAAAACTTCTATAATACTTGTAAAACATAAAGCTGCTACTTCATTCTGAGACTTATTTTTAGAACGTAACTCGATAAACGAGCGACCGCAGTAATGTATTGTGTTTATTTTGAAAACTCTCAACAGGATCTTCAGATTTATTTTGAAAGCTTTATCTGGAAAACACAAACACATAAGCAGGAAACAAAGAGCGTGATATGAAACGATAGACGTTTTCATATGGTCATCATATATACATCGTTCTATCGAACAGCCCCAGCTCCTGCTGTCAGTCTCTGTAAATCTGCTCTGAAAACACATTTGTATTCACTGGCTTTTAATACAGCATGAGAGTTATTTGATATTTGATGTGTGATATTAATATTAGGAGTTATTTTAATAGTTATTTTGGATTCTTGTACAGCACTGTGGTCAACGCTGCTGCTGTAATTAATGTGCTATAAACACAAACAATCTGCAGTTAAACATCCAAAACTAAAGATGTGATCGCTGCCTTTAGAAAATGTGCTGATGCACAAGATATCAGCTCCATTAAGGTGGAATGTGGCCGTGTTAGAAACATGTTGGAAGAAGTTTGAAGCTGAAACTGTGAAGCTGAGAGTGAAAGAGCTCCAGCGTCTGTCACAGGAAACTTTCTTATTTCCACACTGATGAAAGCATCAAGCTTTGATTTCCTGCTGCTTTTATTGAGTCACACTGTGAAACTGAGCCACAGCTGAATCAGCATCCCTGTACAGCAGACACTTACAGCGCTTGGCTGCTTCCATTGGACCCTCTGCACAGAGCTTCAGTTTCCTCTTCTGGTCCCAAAGTGCAGAACAACAAGGTTTCAAACAGCTTCGTTCCAGCAGCATCAGCCACAGACATGCAGAGAGAATCCTTTGGTTGTGTTGTGTGTTTGCATATCTGCTGTGTTGCTTTGTGAGGATGGATCATCTCCTGCAGCTCCAGATAAACAAGCTGGACCTGAACCTGGTAGCTTCACTTAGAAGACACTTGTGACGGGAACGTGTGAGAAGTTTTGTGCAGACAAGTTTGGATTTAGAGTGTGGGACGAGCTCTCCACAGTCTTTGTGGAGATCCACATTCTGCATACTGCCTGTGAGAAGCTGCAGACATTTGTCCTCCAAATCCACTGAGCAGCTGCTCGTGGTGGTATTAGCTTCATGTGTGCGTGTTAGCATGAAGCCTCGGTCACACTCTGCTGTGGACACGGTCACGGACAGCTGGACGCCTGATGGACGAGTCGTCCTTCCTGTTAAACTTCTTTGAGCATGAGAATAGCATGAGAAGCTCAGTGGACACTGTTCAGTGTTTTAACTCTCGCTTTCTGATGGGTTTAGATTTTATTATTGTCATTTGTATTAGGAAATATTTAACCATATATTCTTAGAGGTGTATAATCAATTGTGTAGTGATAGGATGTGTGATCTTTAGCAGGCTGCAGGGGCTTGGTGTGTATTCCACACTAGAATGCACACCCACATCCTGGGAGCACGAGAGAGGTCGTACCTTCTCTTATTGTTTTATGGCAGGATTAACGTAGCTACGTCTGTTCTAGTCTAAGTGCTTTTTGTTTAGATGAACTGCTGGACTTCCTCACCATGTTATCTAGGGTGAACCATCTAGGGTGAAGGGGGGTCTACCCTCTTCCTGACCAAGGATGTTATATGACCCTTTGATCAGCAGTACCACACACACACACACACACACACACACACACACACAGTATTCTTTGTTCACATGTATACCTATGTGAGATGCTATATGTTAATGACCCTATGCATATTCATGTAACCACAATAAAAGGAGTGCTATGGGGAGCCTGGCTGAGAGTCTGATAATATAATAATATAATAATAAACTTTATTTATAAAGCACACTTAAAAACCAAGGGTATGCCAAGGTGCTTAACAAGTAAAATAGAGTATAGGAGGAGGATAATAGAAATAGGACCAAAGCAAGTACTAAATATGCAAGCAGATAACTGTCACTAATACATAGGAAAGCAACAGGTACAGAGCAAACAAGAATTTAAATGAGCATAGAAGTGCATGATATAAAATCATAAAAGAAATATTAACTAGAGGGAAAGGCAAGATTGAATAAGTGGGTTTTTAATCGTGATTTGAACAGTGCAATGGAATCAGATGCGCGGAGGTCGAGAGGAAGGGTATTCCACAGTACCGGGGCAGCCAGAGCAAACGCACGGTCACCCCGGGACTTCAGTCGAGATCTGGGTTGGGTCAGAAGTAGTTGAGTGGCAGATCTGAGTGTTCTAGCAGGAGTATGTGGTTTGAGAAGTTCACTAAGATAACTTGGCGCTAATTTATTAATAGTTTTGAAAGTAAGGAGTAATATTTTAAATTGAATACGGTACTTTATGGGCAGCCAATGCAGGCTAGCTAGGACAGGGGTAATATGGCAAAATTTCCTGGTACCAGTCAAAAGGCGGGCTGCTGCATTTTGGACTGTTTGCAGTTTAAGAAGAAGAGAAGAGGGAAGACCATAGTACAAGGAGTTACAATAATCCAACCTGGAGGTCACAAAAGCGTGAATAAGCTTCTCCAGGTCCTCATGCGGAATATAATGCCTAGCCTTAGAGATAAGGCGCAGTTGGTGAAAGCTAGATCTCACTACAGCAGACACTTGCTTATCGAGTTTGAGCGAGCTATCCAGCAGTACACCCAAGTTACTGACATAGTCACAAGAAAAACTAGCAAAGGAACCCAGGGCAGCACAGAGTTGGGCACGAGGGATTTTACTGTTGAACACCACAATCTCAGTCTTCTTATCATTTAAAACGAGGGAATTACTCAGGAACCATTCTTTGACCTCCCGCATGCATTCTTGAAAATAGTGCAGGGACACAGCAAGGTCGTCAGTAAGTTCAAAATAGATCTGTATGTCATCGGCATAACAGTGGAAGGCGATATTGTATTTTTCAAAGATTGTGCCTAGAGGGAGCAAATACAATGAGAAGAGAATAGGGCCTAAAACTGATCCTTGAGGCACACCACAACAGACCGGAGCGGAGGAAGAGGAGAAGGTGCCTAAGTGAACTGATAAGGATCTATCAGCGAGGTATGATTTAAACCAGTCGAGGGCAGTGCCTCTAATACCCACAGTGTGCTCAAGTCTTAGTAATAAAATGTTATGGTCTACCATATCAAAGGCCGAAGAGAGGTCCAGTAAAACTAGGACCATAGAGCGTCCAGTATCAGTGATTACAAGAATATCATTAAGAACTCTAACCAACGATGGTGGTCAAGTGGTGGAACGACGCTTGGCTCCAGCCAGGTCTCCCTCATGCATGAGTAAACCAGAGAACTTTGGTGCCTTGTGTCTTGCTTTTTGCTGCGTAGCAGATTGTCCTTAACGTTCCAGTGGATAGGTTCAAACTACAAACCTATCATTAATTGGTCCTTCGAGAGCCGGATCCCTGGAGTCGACATTCACCGAGGGGAAAAGAGACACGCCGACAGACTGACGTCAGCCAGGACTTATAGAGGTCCTGCAGCAAAGTCCCGAGGCGTGAGAATTCGTCATCGAGCCGGTGGATTAGCCGTCTGTTTTTTCTCCTCGATGGATGACGATTGACGGAATTCGGGACTGATGCTACTCGCAATAAGCAACACCAAGTAGGGATGTGAAAAATCTAAGCCACTGTGTGAGGCTGAGTTGTAAAGTCTTTATCACTGTGTGCGATAAAGCGTGTAGTCACTGTGTGCGACTATTCTTTGCCGCTGTGTGCAGCAAAGCGCGCATCCACTGTGTGAGGTTGCGTTGAAAGTCTTTATCACTGTGTGCGATAAAGCGTGTAGTCACTGTGTGCGACTATTCTTTGCCGCTGTGTGCAGCAAAGCACGCAGTCACTGTGTGAGACTGCGTTGAGACAATAGGCCTAATTTTTGTTGTTTGTGTGTGAGGATATTTTTTGTTGTTGTTGTTGTTGTGTGAGTGTGTGCGGAGCAGAACACGTGGTCTGTGACGTCGGCAGCTGTTGTTGTTATTATGGGTTCCCAAGCAACCAAGAGTGTGTCAGAGGGTGACGAGAAGTTTATGGTGAAATTCGCTCCCGGTAGCGCAAATCTGCTGACAACACCAACTGCTGTGAAGATTGCAGAACGACCCACCTGGATACACCAAAGCCACTGCAAAAAGGTGACACACATCCAGGCCAGCTCGGAGTAAGTGGCAGGAAGACCGGGTACAAAGGGGGGGGAAAGCCTCTAGGGCCCTTCGTCTCAATCCGGTGAAGAAACCAACTGAGCCACAGGTACTCATCAGAATGGCTGGTAAAGTGTTGTCTACCCTGCTGGGTGTAATGGCTTTGATGTCATCATGGTCAGCTGTGGAGACCCTGTATGTCCAAGGAAACCACACCCAATACCCTCATGGCTATTCTACAAACTTTTGGTGGCAGTTTATGAATACAACTGCTCACTTGAACAATAGGACGGACTGCTATGTGTGTGCTCATATGCCGTTATCCGCATATACATCTGGACTGTGGCCGTACAGCATACCAGAGGACAGGAGTTGGTGTCTGTTGGGCTTAGCAACTCATCCTGGCAACAGAGTCCTCTGGTCCCAGGCCAACTATAGTACACCTCTGAACATCACCTGGAGTAAGTCGCCACTTATAGATGTGAATTGTTCTGAGCAAACTGACTTATTGGCCTGGCCTCAAGTGTCAGACCCACTGCCAGACATAATATTGCTGAACAAGCTGAATACAGCTCAACTGCCGTTGTGTGCGATGAACAATGGATCACTGTCAGTGGGGGAGCTGCCGCTTCGTTTATGTGGATACATATACACCTACTGCCCTCCAGAGAATGAGAGCAGGTGTATGAAATGCTTGACCAGTGCAAAGTGAGCTGAGAACTTGACATTAAGGAGGACTGAATGCAAGTCCAACCGGGCTTACAGGATACCAGTAAAAGCAAAGAGTCAGAAGTGGACAGGATGTGCAAGGATGGTGCCGAGCAGTAAAGGAACAAGAGTTTTGGCTGATTGGTATTTCTTGTGTGGACATAAAGCCTATCTATCACTCCCTGAGGGATGGGGAGGATTGTGTGCCGTGGTGAAGTTATCGGATCATGTCTTCTTCATGGACAGAGTTGAACATCACCCTAGCAACCGACGGAAGCGTGAGGTGAATATAGCCTCACCTAACTCTTTTGGAGTGACAGTAGACACTGGAGTGCCACGAGAATTCCGCATTTGGAGTGGAGGAGCTAAATTCTTCCAAAGTTTGATCCCAAACATCGGAGTTGCAGAGGTGCGGGATCATGTGGAGATCAACCGATATGCCTTACTGCGACACATTAATCTCACTAAGACTCTGGGAACAGCCTTAGCGGAGGAGCAAAAGGCCATCAGAACGATGGTACTGCAGAACAGGCTGACCCTAGACTTGATAACAGCATCACAAGGAGGAGTGTGTAAGCTGATTGGAGAGACATGTTGTACATTTATTCCGGATGGATATACGACTGGAGGAGACATCTATGAGGCACTGCAGAACTTAACTGCTCTGCAGAAATATGTGGCGGACCACACATCAGGAGGAGACACGTCACAAGGCTGGATAGCCTGGTTGACATCTGGACCATGGTGGAATATGTTTCTAAAGTTTTTGACTCCCATTCTTACATTATTGGCTTTGCTTTGCTTGTTTACAGGTTGCATCTTGCCATGTGTAAGATCGATGGTGAATAAAATGATTGCTAACACCTTTACCAATTTCATACTGTTGCAGCAGAGTGACATGGATGCTAAGGCTAATATGTGTGTATGAAATGAAGCCTGCACTGAAAATGTTGACAAGTGGTGTAGAGCTGAAGATATATATATGCCGTATAGCCTTAAAAAATGACAATACAGGGTGGTGATGATGGGTTTAGATTTTATTATTGTCATTTGTATTAGGAAATATTTAACCATATATTCTTAGAGGTGTATAATCAATTGTGTAGTGATAGGATGTGTGATCTTTAGCAGGCTGCAGGGGCTTGGTGTGTATTCCACACTGGAATGCACACCCACATCCTGGGAGCACGAGAGAGGTCGTACCTTCTCTTATTGTTTTATGGCAGGATTAACGTAGCTACGTCTGTTCTAGTCTAAGTGCTTTTTGTTTAGATGAACTGCTGGACTTCCTCACCATGTTATCTAGGGTGAACCATCTAGGGTGAAGGGGGGTCTACCCTCTTCCTGACCAAGGATGTTATATGACCCTTTGATCAGCAGTACCACACACACACACACACACACACACACACACACACACACACACACACACACACACACACACACACACACACACACACACACACACAGTATCTTTGTTCACATGTATACCTATGTGAGATGCTATATGTTAATGACCCTATGCATATTCATGTAACCACAATAAAAGGAGTGCTATGGGGAGCCTGGCTGAGAGTCTGATGGTGGTCAAGTGGTGGAACGACGCTTGGCTCCAGCCAGGTCTCCCTCATGCATGAGTAAACCAGAGAACTTTGGTGCCTTGTGTCTTGCTTTTTGCTGCGTAGCAGATTGTCCTTAACGTTCCAGTGGATAGGTTCAAACTACAAACCTATCACTTTCACTTCAGCTTCACCAACAACAGCACAAGCAGAGCAGCCCACTGCCTGCATGGCTGGGACAGCGCCCCCTGGTGACTGTAAACCACTACAACATGTAGACGGCCGTCTGCAGGCTGGATGTAGCACCACCGCAGAGACGTGCTGCAGCTCTGTTTAGTTACCCAGCTGACAGCAGAGGCTGTAGTTTACTGTTACCAACATGGAAAACTGAAGCTTCACCAGCTGGAGCTACAGAGCTGGAGAACAAAGGAGACTGAGAGGCCAGAATGATGTGGGAGGAAACATCAAGAGCCTGTTTGAAAGGAGACACATGTGGATGCTGTGCCAGTCTGTGGTCTGTCAGAAGTCAGCTGAGTCACACTGCAAGAAGCTGCAGAATCTCAGAGGAGGAGATTTGGAAGTGTTTGTGGGACAAACTGGACTCAAAGAAAGAAGATGTTTGTGAAGTCTTTGGTGGAGGTGAGCAGTGTGAAGCAGAACACATGCAGATGAATCAGGAGGTCAGCATCAGTGTCTCCTTGTGGTGGACGGTAAAAGAATCAGAGCCAACGCTCCCGTCCACCCTCGGCATGAAGCAGTGCTGTTTCTGAAACAGGAGGACAAGTCCAGAGAAGACAGAGGAAGCAAAGATGAGGGTGGGACAGGACAGCAGGACTTCCTTCACACCTGCAGCTCCATCACACTGCTGTAGCTCCTCTTCATCACACATGTACCTGCAGCCTGTCTTCGAGTCCAGGAGTCACCTCCACACAGTGTAGAAGCCTCCTGTGCAGACCATGGAGTCCAGCCTCTGTCAGGGAAGTCGGCACTAAAGCCTGAAAGACTTCAATCTGTCTCTGCTCCACCCGAGAAAGACCAGCACCGTACTTGTTGTGCATTCAAGGAGGGAACATCAGCGCTGCATCGTGGGAACAACACCGCAGGAACAAAGACACAGCACGGCCGATGAAGGACGAGGACAAAGGAAAGGTGAGTGAGAAGACCCTGGTGGTGTGGACGGACCTGCAGGGGCTCCAAGACTGAGGAGCAGAGACATCCATGTACCAGCTGAGGATGCTGCAGTGATCCAGGGAGCTCGGTCCAATCTGAGGCCGTGTGAACTACGTGGACCACAGTTTCTTCACAGACTTCAGCCACGTGAACATCTGGAGATCCAACAGTGTACGAGCTGTGAGCCATCAGCTGTTTCTCTCATCAGCTGCTGGAATGAGAGCTGCTGGAATCATCTCGAGCAGCAGGAAATCACTGATGTTGTTTCTAACCAAAGATATGGGACTGAGCTCCGCTGAGCTCCTTCTACTTTCATCCAGATAGAAACTGCTACAGTCTGCTGATTATTGCTTTGCCTCCATCACACGAGCTCTTTATCCTGTTCTTCACTCTCATTGGTTCTTTGTCTGCTTGTTTTTACAACAGTAGTCTTCTGATTGGTCAAAGGAGACAATCAGCTGTGACTAAATGTAGCTCCTACAGCAGTGATGGGAATAACTACTGAAGCTAATCCAGTATCAAAGCTCAGGAATCAGCAGCTCCCACCTCGTTTTCTTTCAACAACTATTTTTAGCTGCTGTGTTTTTGTGTTTCTGCAGACCTCAGACATCCTGCTGCTCTGGACAACTTTTTCATTCTTTTGTATCATTCTTTTGCTTTTCTTTTATTATTATGTTATATGTATTAATATGTGAAACACTTATTCTTTGTGTTTTTGCTTTGCTCCTGTCAAACTGCTTTAATAAAATCTGCTGCAGTCTAAACTGTGGACGTTCCCTTTTTAACCCTTTGTGAAACAATAAAGGTTTAAATCTGAGTATTCATCTATGTTAGTGTTTAATGGGTCTAATAGGTTGCTTTGGCCTTTCCCAGTAATATCTTCCCTTGCAGTCTGTGGTCCAGGCTTCTAAAACCATCCCAGGTTAACAAGAACTACAATCTAGAGGAGAGCTGCCATAACAGGTGTGACTGATGAGATCTGACCTGCAAGGTTACTCAGGTTTGTTTGTATCAGGACAAGCAGGGAAGCCGCCTGGACGTCAAAGTAGTTAGAGCTGGGCGAGTGTCCTCACCCACATCGGCTTCACAACTCTGCATCATCTACTGAGTAAGACTCAGAGCATCAGAGATTAGAAGGTCTACAAAGAGCTGAACCAGACTTCCTGTATAAAGGTTTTAGTTCCACAGATCGACAGTGTCAGCACAACTAAAACGTGGAGACTGACCTCAGAGTTTCAATTTGATGTTGTGGATTCTCCAGAAGAACACACAGCTGCTTCACTCCTGAATCCTGAAGCTTGTGGTCTCTCAGGTCCACCTCTCTGGGATACGAAGGGTTGAGCTTCAGCACTGCTTCCAGATAATCACAGCTGATCTCTGACAAATCACAGCGCTCCAATCTGTATAAAGAATGAAAGATGTAAGTTTATTAGACAAAGTGCTTGAAATCATTCAGTGTTTCATCATCTGTTCAGAGCTGAAGAAGGTTCAGAATGTAGAAGTTTAGAAAATGGAAACTCCAAACAGCTGAAGCCAACAGGAAGCAGCTTCAAACAAACACAACAAGAGAAAAAACTCTGAATGTTTCACATTAAAGTCGTACATTTCTAACAAGAGTGTTTTAAAGACAGCGTCACTGATGATCATCTTCTGCCCAGTAAAACTTTGGTTTTCCTCATGTGAGTGTTAATGATGCACAAAGACTGTGATTGCAAAGAGGGAGCGAGGAGGATGACAGAGAGATGGTACAGGAGCATCAAGAACCCGGCGAGGAAATGAGCAGAAGGACTTTGGAGCCTGTTGGATTGAAGCTTTCACAGAGACGTGTTTGACTGGACACCACCAGGACAGACTTTTAATCCCAGGATTTGGATGAGCTTTCTGTCTTTATGGTCACAAATGATGCTGTAACTCTGTGAATGTCCTGGAACTGTCAGCAGTGTGGTTACGTCCTTTTGACCTGAGTTTCCACAGCTCTTATAACAGCAGTGTACATTCAGACTGAGACACGCTTCAGCCTGTATGGACCTGTTTCTGTAGCTGCCACCATCATTCTACATGTTTGTACATCAGCTTATCAAATCCTGTCTGCTGTCTTCATTTATTACTCTTCACCTGCTTCAGTCTCACTGTGTGGGCGGAGCTGCCTGAGCCCCGCCCACACAGTGACAGCTCCTCTCTGGAGCAAAACTTCTGCTTCATCTCCGCCTCTTTTCTTCATCCTCCACCTCTCTTTTCTCTTCTTCAGTGTTCTGCAGCCACAGAGTCTCACAGCCGTTAGCACGCCCATACCTGAGCAGCTAGCATTACCCAGCATGCCGTGCAGCAGTGTCAGTTTGTAAATGTGCAAGAATTCCTGCTCCAAACTGTTTCACAGAGTGCTGTGTGCCGTGACCTTTGACCTGCTAAAGACAGTCAGCTGTGGATTATTCATTGTTGTGTCTGATACTTAGAACTGTGAGGAAGAAGCTACACAGTTAATCAGGGTCCCCTCTCTCTGAATCAGGAAAGGTGGGCAGGCCGCGTGTGGGCCGCGGGCCATACGTTGAGCATCACTGTTTGAAATGTGAACATTGTTCTGCTGCAGTCAATGGACTAAACCAGAGAAGAAGAAAACAGACTTTACCATGAAGATCCTCAGTGTGGATCAGTATAATATCAGCCTGATGTCTGCAGTTTAGTGTCAGCACAACTTTCACATCATATTCATCTCAGCACAACTAAAACATGCTGACTGACCTCAGAGTTTCAAATCGACATCGTGGATTCTCCCGAAAATCACACAGATGCTTCACTCCTGTATCCTTCAGGTTGCTGTAGGTTCCACTCAGGTCCACCTCTGTGGGATACGAGGGGTTGGACTTCAGTGCTGCTGCCAGATAATCAAGGCCAATATCTGACAAACCACAGCTCTTCAATCTGTATAAAGAATGAAAGATGTAAGTTTATTAGACAAAGTGCTTGAAATCATTCAGTGTTTCATCATCTGTTCAGAGCTGAAGAAGGTTCAGAATGTAGAAGTTTAGAAAATGGAAACTCCAAACAGCTGAAGCCAACAGGAAGCAGCTTCAAACAAACACAACAAGAGAAAAAACTCTGAATGTTTCACATTAAAGTCGAACATTTCTAACAAGAGTATTTTAAAGACAGCGTCACTGATGATCATCTTCTGCCCAGTAAAACTTTGGTTTTCCTCATGTGAGTGTTAATGATGCACAAAGACTGTGAGTGCAAAGAGGGAGCGAGGAGGATGACAGAGAGATGGTACAGGAGCATCAAGAACATTAAAGTCTGGCGATTAAATGCCTCACTCCTAAATGATTGGCAGTTTTTTGAGTTCATACATACCGAACTAAAGACTTACTTGCAGTTGAACACAACTCCAGAGATATCGCCTTTAACTCTCTGGGTTTGCGCCAAGGCATACATTAGAGGTCGCATAATATCATTTGCAAGTGCCGGGAAGAAAAGAAAAGAGGCTAGGCGGTGTGAATTGAAGGCCAAAATAAAACACCTAGAGCAACAACACAAAAAAGCACAGACAGCCAATTTCCTTTCCGATCTTAAAATGTTACGTAGTGAGCTTAATAGTTTAATGAACGAGAAAATTGAGGGCAATTTAAGATTCACTAAACAAAAGTACTATGAACAGGGTAGTAGGGCTAGTAGATTGCTGGCAATAAGACTCAGGAAACAGCAAACTTGTAATATGGTCCAAAAGTTGAAGTCAGATCAAACCCTAATTACTAAACCAAATCAAATTGCAAGTTGTTTTGCCAAATTTTTCGAGTTATTATATAAAAATTCAGATACATGTAAAGATAACAATACACTATCTGATTTGTTAGAAAAGATCAATTTAAAAACACTGCCAGAGTCTGTAGCAAAGGAGTTAGATGAACCAATTCGACAACAAGAAATTTTACAGGTGATTTCAAACCTTAGCACTTAAAAAACTTAAGGACAAAGTCGCACCCTTATTACTGAAAGCTTACCACTGCGCTCTGGAGACTGGGACTATGAATTGAATTGAATTGAATGAATGCTTTATTGGACATATGCAGGTTGCCCCGCAGAGGAATAATGCTGCCTATTAACATTCCCAACTCTACATTTGATAATTTAGATGAACTTCTTTCCAAATTTAAATGGCAAAGCAAACGCCCAAGGATCAAGTTCCAAACATTAAAACTGTCAAACCTGCAGGGGGGATTGGCTGTTCCAAACCTGAAATATTATTTCTGGGCAGCTCAGATGAGACCCCTGACTGTATGGGTGCGGGATTTGTCTGAAACTCAGTGGCTAAACATTGAGAAGACAATGTGCGAAAGATCATTGGAATCCCTGCTTTGTTCTAACATTTCAACTAAAAATGTGCATATGGGGGAACGGACGAGGGTCACACTAAAGATTTGGCGTAGAATCAAACAATCATTTGGTCTTCCAAAAGAAATTTCAATTCTATCAAGCCTCTCCTCCCTGCAGGGTTTTTCTCCTATTGTGGAAGACTCTGGCTTCAGAGCATGGTCAAATAGCGGGCTTCATAAACTTTGTCATGTTGTGAGGAATGGGCACCTGAGCTCATTTGAACAGTTGAGGTCAGTTTCGGCTTCCTTCTTCTGACTTTTTTAGATTTCTGCAGCTAAGAAGCTTTTTGACAAAACATAAAGAATGGAGGCAAGTTTTGGAGCCCTCACCCATTGAGGAAATATTTCTAAAAATATTTCAAAGTAATTCCTCCCCAAAATTAATCAGTCATTTTTATAACCCATTTATGAGTTTCAATACAAATGCAACTTTGGATATTAAGGCAAGGTGGGAAGCTGAGACTGGCACTCAAATCTCAGAGGACACCTGGGAAGAGGTGTTCGGTGAAGCCCATCTGGTGACTAATTCTGGGCTGTGGAGAGAATTTAAATGGAAGGTGGTCATGAGATATTTTAGAACCCCAGAGATAATTGCCAAAATGAAGCCTACAAATCCTGACACCTGCTGGCGAAATTGTGGTACTTCTTTAGGAACCCACTCACATATATTCTGGTCATGCCCAAAAATCTGCTCACTTTGGAATGACATATTTAAAGTTCTCAGTACAGTTTTCCAACAACCATTAACAAAAGACCAACAGTTAGCCATTTTAGGAGTCTTACCAAATGGTTTTGTGGGAAAAAATAAAACGTATCTCTTAAGAATCTTACAGCAGCACTAAAGTGTATCACTATTAAATGGCTGAATCTTGACCCACCTTCATATAATATGTGGATTGATAAAGCAAGAGAAATTTACCAGATGGAGGAAATAACATCTGCTCTGCAGATTCAGAGAGAATTGTTTACTGAGCGTTGGCGACCCATACATGCTTTACTGTTTCAATAATTTAGCAAAGGTCTGTTTCGTTTTGTCCATTTACGGCTAAGTTTGTCACATGTTATTTAATATTACATAAAGTTTTTGTTTCTGTTGTTGTCTGTTTGTTTGCTTGCTTGCTTGGGTTTTGTTTTGCTTCCCAGTTTTGTTTTGTGCTTCCTAATTGCAGTTCTTATTTTAATCTACATTTCTGCATTGCAGTTCCTGTAACTGTCCTACTTGTGAACATTGACAAGTACAAGTTGCAATGTTGTAAATTATAATAAAAATTGAGTTAAAAAAAAAAGAACATTAAAGTCGTACATGTCTCATAAAAACAGGACAAAGACTTGAAAAAGTCGTGTTTTTCCTTCCAGGAACCACATGGCTTCACTTTTAAAGGTGAAGTGTGACAGAAATGGACATATTTGAAGTCCAACACCTTTTTCCAGTCACATTATTAAAGCAGACAAACTACAAGCTCATTTTCATTCCAACAAGTCATCTTCTGACCTGGACTAACAACACTGGTCTCTATGTGCAGCTGGCTGTGAGACCAGTGCTCAGGGAGCGTCTACAAAGTGCAACACTGAAAGAACATCACACACTCATTTGCTTTCAGCACTTTCACACAAACATCTACTGTCATTATTGTCACCAAACTCTGTGGATCCTTTATTGCAAATTCAAATGGGATCAAATGGTCAGACAAAAGAGGGTTATGAGGAAATATGATGAAATGTTGTGTATTAGCAGCAACTTATTGAATCATTTTCCTCAGAAACCAAACAAAATGATTGACAAACATGTTTTTACAAACTCAGTGTTGGACTTGGATCAGCAGGATAAGCTGATGTTTAAAGGCATTTGAGTCTCGCTGTATGAGAGTCCAGTTCTTACTCAATATTTATGGATGATGTTCTTTCAGTGTTGCACTTTGTAGACGCTCCCTGAGCCTCACAGCCAGCTGCACATGGACCAGCTGACATTACCCAGCATTAGAGGCGGCTGTAAAAAATTCATGTTCCCATTTAAATGGTTTTAATTTGAATAAAACGATGTTGATTCATTCAATCCTGAATCGATGTTTAATATAAATGTATTTTGCCAGAATCTCAGGTTAAAGCTCACAAACTATTTCAACAAGCAGCAAACAGATAAAACAGTAAATGAGAGCAGCTAAACACACAAAGATGGAAACACAGAGCGTGGATCGTTCACTCGACGGCACGTACACGGACACGCCGTCGGGGCTGAAAGTGGACAGCTCACAGATCCTGAAGCTGCAGGTTTCATCTGTCTCCAACCAAAACTGAGTGAAGCAGCAGCAAAAGAAGATCCAAACTCTGCTTCACGTTTGATCAATATGCTCATGAATTCTCTCTGACTTTGGCTGTTCCTGCCTGCACAGCTCTCTCTCTCTCAGTGTACTCCAAGAACAGCTTCAAACATCTGTTTCTGCATCATTCACTGTTTATTAGCCACCAGTCTGCTGTTGTGTTCAGTGCTGTCGGCCTCTGACAGTAAAGCCTCATTTCTGCTGTTCCATGGAAACTTTTTAAAATGATGACAGATTACAAACTCTCAGCTGTGTCTGTAATCAAACCTCTGTAACTTTGCTTCACTTCAGCAGCATCAGCTCATGTTCACATGTTGCTTCATGGTTTGCTTCAGTTTTTGATCGACTGCAGAAGATTTTGAAGGTTATCTGCTATAAAAAGCCAGAAGAGGAAAATCTGCTTCATGTGTTTCTGTTTGATCCTCAGTGACTTTGACACAAAGGCCTCTGCTGTGATGATCACACCTCTGATCAAGTCTCACAGTGTCACAACTGATAAATGATCAGAGTTAGAATATTTCTGACTGTCTGCTGTGTGCCGTGACCTTTGACCTGCTAAAGACAGTCAGCTGTGGATTATTCATTGTTGTGTCTGATACTTAGAACTGTGAGGAAGAAGCTACACAGTTAATCAGGGTCCCCTCTCTCTGAATCAGGAAAGGTGGGCAGGCCGCGTGTGGGCCGCGGGCCATACGTTGAGTATCACTGTTTGAAATGTGAACATTGTTCTGCTGCAGTCAATGGACTAAACCAGAGAAGAAGAAAACAGACTTTACCATGAAGATCCTCAGTGTGGATCAGTATAATATCAGCCTGATGTCTGCAGTTTAGTGTCAGCACAACTTTCACATCATATTCATCTCAGCACAACTAAAACATGCTGACTGACCTCAGAGTTTCAAGTTTACATCCTGGACTCTCCAGGAAACCACACAGATGCTTCACTCCTGGATCCTGCAGCTTGTTCTTATTCAAAGACAAGGAGTCATTACTCAGGTCCAGCTGTCTCAGATGGGAGGGGTTGGACTTCAGTGCTGCTGCCAGATAATCACAGCTGATCTCTGACAAACCACAGTCCATCAATCTGTATAAAGAATGAAAGATGTAAGTTTATTAGACAAAGTGCTTGAAATCATTCAGTGTTTCATCATCTGTTCAGAGCTGAAGAAGGTTCAGAATGTAGAAGTTTAGAAAATGGAAACTCCAAACAGCTGAAGCCAACAGGAAGCAGCTTCAAACAAACACAACAAGAGAAAAAACTCTGAATGTTTCACATTAAAGTCGTACATTTCTCATAAAAACAGGACAAAGACTTGAAAAAGTCGTGTTTTTCCTTCCAGGAACCACATGGCTTCACTTTTAAAGGTGAAGTGTGACAGAAATGGACATATTTGAAGTCCAACACCTTTTTCCAGTCACATTATTAAAGCAGACAAACTACAAGCTCATTTTCATTCCAACAAGTCATCTTCTGACCTGGACTAACAACACTGGTCTCTATGTGCAGCTGGCTGTGAGACCAGTGCTCAGGGAGCGTCTACAAAGTGCAACACTGAAAGAACATCACACACTCATTTGCTTCCAGCACTTTCACACAAACATCTACTGTCATTATTGTCACCAAACTCTGTGGATCCTTTATTGCAAATTCAAATGGGATCAAATGGTCAGACAAAAGAGGGTTATGAGGAAATATGATGAAATGTTGTGTATTAGCAGCAAGTTATTGAATCTTTTTCCTCAGAAACCAAACAAAATGATTGACAAACATGTTTTTACAAACTCAATGTTGGACTTGGATCAGCAGGATAAGCTGATGTTTAAAGGCATTTGAGTCTCGCTGTATGAGAGTCCAGTTCTTACTCAATATTAATCAAAGCTCTGTAACTTTGCTTCACTTCAGCAGCATCAGCTCATGTTCACATGTTGATTCATGGTTTTCATGGTTGATTCACCTCATTTTTTAAAAAATGACCTCTGACAGGAAAGTCTCATTTCTGCTGCTCAACACTGAAGAAATGTAAACTTTCAAAACGATGACAAATTGGAAAACACAGAGCTGTGTCTCTTTTTTTTGTGTGTCCCGTTTGGATCTTTAGCCATCAGAATTGTTGTCTTAACGCCAAGAAAGATGCCAAGCGGATTTATTTTACCAAGTGGATCATCATGGCCTTTCCATATTGGTCCATTTGATTGACCTTTATTATAATTATGAATTTATTTTATTTTCGGTTGCTACAAACGGGACAGACATGACTGGGGGACAGGACAGGGAGAGAGAATGAAAGAAAGAGAGGGAGAGAAAGAAAACCAAAGGGGAGAAGAGACGGTGAGAAAGGGGGGAAGAAAAAAAGAAAAACAAACAAAACACCTGGATCACCTGTATGGAGAAAAAAAAACAGAAGAGAAAGCAAACAACATAATAAAAACAGCACCATCACAATAAACTAGCTAGTAGTAGATAACAGTAGATACTAAATAATAAACGATATTGTGCAGCACGCAAGATAGACAGCGCACAATGTGCTTAGAGGCAGCAGCCATAAAGGTGTAGTCCGCGTCTGTGAACACCCGTGTGTACACCTGTGTGCACACTTGTGTGGATCAGCATGCTTGTATTCCAAAGGTTTCTCCATGTAACGATCTGCTAGGGAGTGTGGGGAGCCATAGCCCCGTCCCCCAGGGTATGAAGCAGGTATGGAGGAGATCCAGGCCCCAGATATCCAGAGGCCCCAGAGTACAAGGACCCGAGGAGGACCACCAAAAGGGGGGGAATCGCCAATCGGCCACCAGGAGTGAGCCGGTACATACATGAGCGCCCAGCCCCAGACGACAAGGACCACCAACACACCAACGTCTGAGGGCATCAGCCACCGGCAGGGAGTGTGGTGAGGGGAGATAGGCCTCCGCACTTTGGAGGGCCTGAGATGTACCCAGAGAGGTGGAGTCTAAGACCCAACCTGACACATAGACAGGCGCACGCGGACACAAACGTGCATTCCCACCCCATATGCACAACCAAATACTCGGCACTCACCCAACGTGTAGACAGACACAAATAGAAACTGCACAGACCGTCGCACTCCCCAAACATACTCTATATCCCAAGTCCAGGTACCCCCGCCCTCAGAGGGGCAAGCCGCACCTAAACCCAGGAGATGTAACCCTTCTCTCTGGGGCGGAGGCAAGCGGACCACCTCTTTGATTAGAGCTGTGTCTCTAGTCAAAGCAGAGATGGAACGATGCCACTTTTTATGTCCGATATCGATATGAATCCAATATAGTCGATTTTATAATCAAACGTTTTTTTAATATCTTGCTGCATTTTGTATAAGTTCATACTCAAGTTTAAAAAATCTAAACACTAAAGCTGTTCAGTTATACCTGTCTGCAAAAACACACTGCAGCCAAAACATTAGACAATACTGATCTTTGTATTTTGATGCAGACGTCAAAAACTCTTTGGTTGTGAATAAAAGAAGTGCAACATCAGCACAAAATAATGTTTCTATTGAACAACTAACACAAACAGGTTGTAGAATGGAGCCTTTTATACTCACAGCTGAACAGAAACAACATCCAGAGTGGAAAACAGTGCAAACAACTGCAAACAGGCTTCATGACACTCATGTTTGATCAGGATGGATGTCAGTGTGAGCTGTTTCTATCACATTTAACCTCACAATCAATTTGGTCTCATTTCTATACAAAACTTAACACAAGTATGAAAAAAGTGTTTTTGATTGTTTTGTTTTTTGAACCATGAAACTGTTTAACAACACAGTTTGATTCAAAGTCAAACTTGAGTCTGTCCATCGTTCGGTCAGACTGAGCAATGACAGCACACAGACGTAGACAACAGCTCTCTCAAACACCAAACTCAGGTCCTGTTGATGCTGATATACAGTGACACAGTTACATGGGTGATTCATCCTTTTAACTTTATCTTTAAACAGCTGCAGCTGTCACTGACAGCGCATGTGGTACTTTAACCTTTGGACTGTTTTCATCAGTTAATTATGGAGTTACTACAAAGAGTGAAGCTATAGGATGATCTGTCTGCTGTCACTGGGTGGTGCTGAGGTCTGAATCTGAGGACGGCTCCTGTAGTCACAACAAGAACACAATCATCACAAACTGAAATATAAATATGATGGAGTAGAGCTTGAATTAGCTCCAGAATTTAAATATCTTGGGGTAATTCTAGACCCAACATTATCCTTGAAGAGTCACATAAATAAAGTGTCCCAGGTACTTAAATTTAATAATCGAAATTTTAATCATATACGTAATAATTTAAATATGAATGTTGCAAAAACTTATTTTTACTCAATGATCATCTCTCATATGGACTATTGTTTGACGTCCTGGTCACTTGCTTGTCCAACAACACTTAAAACTATTGAAAACATTTATAAAAGACGTTTAAAACTACTTGACAAAAAACCGACTTCCCACCACCACTGTCATGTGTTAAAAAACATAAATTACTGAACTTCAATAACTAGGTGAAACTTAAAAGAGTGAGTTTAATATATAAAGTCTTACACTCCCTTGCTCCACCACCATTAAAGCAGTTCATTAGGCATAAAGAAAGCTCAGACAGGACCACTCGAGCTACAATCCGAGGAGACTTGTTTATACCCCACAGACGGACAGCATTTGGGCAGAACGTCCTCTCTGTCCAGGGAGGCCATCTGTGGAACAGTCTTCCTCAACCCATTAGAGAATGCTCGACATTCAATTTGTTTAAGGCAAAGGTTAAAAACTGGTTATGGACAAATCAAGTGTGCGATCATGTATGAATTGTACAGTTTTAATGTTTTATTTGGGAACAGAATGGTGTGTATGTGTAAGTTTGGTGACGGAGTTTTTATTATGAATGAATGATGAATTTTTATGAATTATTATGTCTATTTTTTATGCTTAAGGACAACAGATGGAAATTAGTCCTTGGCTATAATCTGGTATGTTTACATTCATGTAATTTTTTTTTTACATTTATGTTCATTAACATGCACTGTCCTAAATAAATAAATAAATAAATAAATAAATAAAGTTTATCTCTCAAATCTGAAACAAAGCTGATCCTTCTGTCCTCACACACTCGGGAGTGTTCTTCTCTTCTCTTACATTTTTTCAGTCCTACAGTTCTGCTGACAGCTGACATATGAGCTGTTTATTTAAAAAAAGCCTTATATACGAACAGATGTTCCTATATCATGTTCACCTTTGAGTTGTTGGAGCTTTATAAATGGACATCTGCAAAGATGTGATGATGGAGCAGGTTTCAGTGCTGCTGCATCCTGGTCACAACATACGGAGGTGGTATCAGCACTGGTATCAGCACTGGTATCAGCACTGGTATTGAAGAAGAAATATTAATGCTTCAAACTATTTGTCTTAAAGGATGGAAGCTGTACAGAGTTCTGCACATGTGTCTTTGTGAACATACCTCATTAACAATATTTCAGACAGTTTTTAACCTGAATATTTGCAACAAACTCAGTATAAAAAATACAGTCAGCGCTAAAAAATTAATCAGTCGAAAAATTAAAATTTTAACTTAAGCTGCCAAGAGGAAGTCGTTGGTTTCAGTAAATATCAGGCTTTGCTATTTGATCAGTTTTTACAGATTAATGAGGAGTTACTGAAGTGCCAGGTTTTTAAAGTAGGTGTTACTGTCTTTACACATGTGGAGACTGAAAACATGGTGCTGTTTAATAAGATATTTAATATTCAGCTCTGCACAGGAGCTGCAGCGGGGTGCAGCCTGTTGCCTTTACAGTATAATACTTGTAATAAAAGTACAGTAACGGTAATTAGTGACTGAGCAGCCCGGGGCGTTTCTCTTGATTTCTTTAGTCAGAGTAAATTCATTCACCTGCACGGGTTAGCTAAACAAACCCTGACGGCCGAGTGCTCATCTTAGCTAGCTAGGTCTCAGGACCGAGCAAAGGACGGTAGTTACGGAGTAGCTTACAAACACGTTTAACTTACCGAAAAAGTGCAGCGGGGCCTCGGGTCCTTCTGTCGGGTAGTCCAGTTTACTGAAGAACACCTCAGGCTGTCAGGTTAAAACACTCGGTCGTGTCTTCGTAGCGTAAACGCTGGCCGTCCTCTCAGAGTCTACGCTCTATCTGCTATTCCCGGACAGAGATACGCAAGTTTCTCCGTGACTGCAGCTGCCAGTCAATTCAATTCAATTCAATTCAATTTTATTTATATAGCGCCAAATCACAACAAAAGTCGCCTCAAGGCGCTTCATAGATACAGAGAAAAACCCAACAATCATATGACCCCCTATGAGCAAGCACTTTGGCGACAGTGGGAAGGAAAAACTCCCTTTTAACAGGAAGAAACCTCCGGCAGAACCAGGCTCAGGGAGGGGCGGGGCCATCTGCTGCGACCGGTTGGGGTGAGAGAACGAAGACAGGATAAAAGACATGCTGTGGAAGAGAGACAGAGGTTAATAACAGATATGATTCAATGCAGAGAGGTCTGTTAACACATAGTGAGTGAGAAAGGTGACTGGAAAGGAAAAACTCAATGCATCATGGGAATCCCCCGGCAGCCTACATCTATTGCAGCATAACTAAGGGAGTATTCAGGGTCACCTGGTCCAGCCCTAACTATATGCTTTAGCAAAAAGGAAAGTTTGAAGCCTAATCTTAAAAGTAGAGATAGTGTCTGTCTCCCGAATCCAAACTGGAAGCTGGTTCCACAGAAGAGGGGCCTGAAAACTGAAGGCTCTCCCTCCCATTCTACTTTTAAATACTCTAGGAACAACAAGTAGGCCTGCAGAGCGAGAGCGAAGTGCTCTAATAGGGTGATATGGTACTACAAGGTCATTAAGATAAGATGGGGCCTGATTATTTAAGACCTTGTATGTGAGGAGCAGGATTTTGAATTCAATTCTGGATTTAACAGGAAGCCAATGAAGGGAAGCCAAAACAGGAGAAATCTGCTCTCTCTTTCTAGTCCCTGTCAGGACTCTTGCTGCAGCATTTTGGATTAGCTGAAGGCTTTTCAGCGAGTTTTTTGGACATCCTGATAATAATGAATTACAGTCGTCCAGCCTGGACGTAATAAATGCATGAACTAGTTTTTCAGCATCACTCTGAGTCAAAGCTGCTATGATGACGTTACACCCCATTTTAACATCACCGCTGTCGGAATTAGAATCAAACTTGGACATAAATCAGCGTGATGAGAACTATACCTCCAAAGGTCGGGTAGGCCAGAAGTAAACGGCTATGAAATGGGACGGTCTAGCCTTCAGATTAGCATCACCACTGTCTCGATGGAGTTTAATAAACTCAGCTGTCTGCTCCTTGCTATCTAAAATATAACAGGACACTGGAGTAAACTCTCGACCATCTCACACTTCTGCTTAATCAGTTTTCTGTTTGACGTTTATTCAGCTGTGTGAAAACCACCCGGGGGATTAATAAAGTGGCTTGCAAAAGTATTCGGTCCCCTTGAACTTTTCCCCATTTTGTCACATTACAGCCACAAACACGAATCATTTTTTATTGGAATTCCAGGTGAAAGACCAACACAAAGTGGTGCACACGTGAGAAGTGGAACGAAAATCATACATGATTCCAAACATTTTGTACAAATAAATAACTGCAAAGTGGGGTGTGTGTAATTATTCAGCCCCCTGAGTCAATACTTTGTAGAACCAGCTTTTGCTGCAGTTCCAGCTGCCAGTCTTTTAGGGTATGTCTCTACCAGCTTTGCACATCTACAGACTGAAATCTTTGCCCATTCTTCTTTGCAAAACAGCTCCAGCTCAGTCAGATTAGATGGGCAGTGTTTGTGAACAGCAGTTTTCAGATCTTGCCACAGATTCTCGATTGGATTTAGATCTGGACTTTGACTGGGCCATTCTAACACATGGATATGTTTTGTTTTAAACCATCCCATTGTTGCCCTGGCTTTATGTTTAGGGTTGTTGTCCTGCTGGAAGGGGAACCTCCGCCCCCGGTCTCAAGTCTTTTGCAGACTCCAAGAGGGTTTCTTCCAAGATTGCCCTGTATTTGGCTCCATCCATCTTCCCATCAACTCTGACCAGCTTCCCTGTCCCTGCTGAAGAGAAGCACCCCCAGAGCATGATGCTGCCACCACCATATTTGACAGTGGGGATGGTGTGTTCAGAGTCATGTGCAGTATTAGTTTTCCACACAGAGCATTTTGAACAAAAAGTTCCATTTTGGTCTCATCTGACCAGAGCAGCTTCTTCCACATGTTTGCTGTGTCCCCCACATGGCTTGTGGCAAACTGCAAACGGGACTTCTTATGGTTTTCTGTTAACAATGGCTTTCTTCTTGCCACTCTTCCATAAAGGCCAACTTTGTGCAGTGCACGACTAATAGTTGTCCTATGGACAGATTCCCCCACCTGAGCTGTAGATCTCTCCAGCTCATCCAAAGTCACCATGGGCCTCTTGGCTGCATTTCTGATCAGCGCTCTCCTTGTTCGGCCTGTGAGTTTAGGTGGACGGCCTTGTCTTGGTAGGTTTACAGTTGTGCCATACTCCTTTCATTTCTGAATGATCGCTTGAACAGTGCTTCGTGGGATGTTCAAGGCTTGGGAAATCTTTTTGTAGCCTAAGCCTGCTTTAAATTTCTCAATAACTTTATCCCTGACCTGTCTGCTGTGTTCTTTGGACTTCATGATGTTGTTGCTCTCAATATTCTCTTAGACAACCTCTGAGGCCGTCACAGAGCAGCTGTATTTGTACTGACATTAGATTACACACAGGTGCACTCTATTTAGTCATTAGCACTCATCAGGTAATGTCTATGGGCAACTGACTGCACTCAGACCAAAGGGGGCTGAATAATTACGCACACCCCACTTTGCAGTTATTTATTTGTAAAAAATGTTTGGAGTCATGTATGATTTTCATTCCACTTCTCATGTGTACACCAGTTTGTGTTGGTCTTTCACGTGGAATTCCAATAAAATTGATTCATGTTTGTGGCTGTAACGTGACAAAATGTGGGAAAGTTCAAGGGGACCGAATACTTTTGCCACTGTAAAGGTTTATTTTGTCTAATCTAATCTAATAACTTTAATCTCAGCCAAACTGATTTACTCAGGAACAAATAAAACACTGAAAAAAGTCAAACAATAACATTTTTAGGTTGTCTAAGTCACTTATATATTACGTTTAGAAGAAAGTGTACTTTATTGATCCCCGTGGGGAAAATCCCTCTCTGCATTTAACTCATTCACTCAGTGAAGCAGTGGGCAGCCACTGGGCGCCCGGGGAGCAGTGTGTAGGGACGGTACCTTGCTCAGGGGTACCTCAGGGTAGCTGTTCAGGGGAATCGAACCCCCGACCTTCCGATCATGGGGCCACCACTCTACCTACTGAGCTATCCCTGCCCTACCTGAGTTTAACCTGAGTAGCGAAAGACCGCGGTGATCTGAACATGATGTGCCGGGAGTTTGCTGTTCTTGGCGGCTCTAGTGACCCTCGAGCTCCCGGCTAGCTATCAAGCTGGTGGGTAACAGACGTCTCAGAAACGTCTGAGCACTTTTGCAAATATGCGATATCTTGATAAACTGAGCAGATATTTAAAGTTTACAGAGCTACATTCTCACCTGAAAATATGTTAAAAGTTTATTTTGTGACCCAGAAAGAGTAATAAGAGTAATATTAAAAACTTAGTAGCGACCACCATTGCCGGAAAGTGGAATTGGATGGGCCACGCTATGAATTCTGGGATATGGTGGGCCACGAAGGACACACCCGACCCATCCTTTAATTTTGGGGAAAAGGAGGACGCATTGGTCGGCTGCATTCAGAGGAGTCTATGAATTTGGACAGCCTTCATCGTGTCGCTGTGACGTAATCGGTCTACAAATGCGTCCTCAGGAGGATGCAGCCCATGAATTTGGACACCCCCTATGTTTACTACAGGGGGCGATCGTGGCTCAAGAGTTGGGCGTTCGCCTTGTAATCGGAACGTTGCAGGTTCGAGCCCCGGCTTGGACAGTCTCGGTCGTTGTGTCCTTGGGCAAGACACTTCACCCGTTGCCTACTGGTGGTGGTCAGAGGGCCCGGTGGCGCCAGTGTCCGGCAGCCTCGCCTCTGTCAGTGCGCCCCAGGGTGGCTGTGGCTACAATGTAGCTTGCCATCACCAGTGTGTGAATGTGTGTGTGAATGGGTGGATGACTGGATATGTAAAGCGCTTTGGGGTCCTTAGGGACTAGTAAAGCGCTATATAAAATACAGGCCATTTACCATTTTACTACTGCATAGACACATTGAATTTCCAACACAAGGAAACGACTTTTTGGATAATGTTTTCACCACCAAGAGAGGAGATTACAAAGCCCCCCACCCACTTTGGTGCCTCTGATCACATCACTGCTATGCTAATGCCAGCATACAGGCCCCTGGTCAAAGTCACTAAACCAGTTCGTAAGCAGGTACGTGTGTGGCCAGAAGGACCTGCAATACTGCTTTTCCACCACAGACTGGGAGATCCTTAAACAGGCCGCCACACATGACAACACCACAGACCTGCAGGAATATACAGAAACTGTCATTGGCTACATCTCAAAAGGCATCAATGAGGTCATAGAGACCACTGTCCAGGCCAATCAGAAACCATGGCTCACAGGTGAGGTCTACAGGCTCCTGAGGGTGAGAAATGCAGCCTTGTAAGCTGGGGATGAGGTGAGCCTAACAACAGCAAGGGCAAACCTGTCACATGCATCAGAGAGGTGGAAATGCAGTGCTCCAGGAGGATTTTGCAAAGCTTCAGTGACAGCAGAGATACTCAGAGGCTGTGGCAAGGGATACAGACCATCACAGACTACAAGCCCACTCCTCAGACCGCTGTCGGGTCCACCACATTACCGTAAGAGCTAAGTGAAATTTTCTCTTGCTTTGAGACACAGAACGACACCCCAGCACAGAAGACTCCACCCCCCAACGATCGGGTGGTGACACTATCAACATGCTTGTCAGGACCTGCTGCCATCAGGGAGGAGACTGAAGAGCCTCCGGGCCAGAACCAGGAGACTGAGAGACAGCTTCATCCAGGTTGTCAGGATGCTGAATTCACTCCCTGCTCTCACACACCAACTCCAGACCTGCATTCATCTTTTCCCTCTGAACCCCCCAAACATACAAACCCTGAGCCACCACCATTGCCCTTTCACTGACTGCCCTACTCCACCATTTGACCCTCTCATAAGAGGTGAAACATCTTCAAGGAAACTTAAAGAAGACGCTTTTCTTTCCAAGCTCCTTAGACTACGGTGACCTGGATGTCTGAGAACCTCCACAGACTGATTTTACAAGAACAACTTGTGTCAAAAAATCCCTAGCAGTGCCTCTCTGTCACATACACAAATCACTAGAGTTACAAATTTAATAACTTAAAAAACCTCAGAAAAACAGAACTGAGCAAAACAAACAAACAAACAAACAAACAAACCAGAGACCTGGGGCCCGTTCTTCGTACGTCGCTTACTACATCCAAGATCAAATGACACATCCAAGACCAAATCATCGCGCTAACGGTGAGCTCGCTAATCCGGTTCTCCGAACACACCTGCTGTTGACGATTAGTACAGCTGGATGAAGTAATGTGAGATCACTGGGTGTCGTAAAAGGGGCTACACATCGATAGCAGAAACATTGATCGGCAACCCTCTGATTGGTCGGCGGAAATGTCGAAGGAGCGCGCTCGGTATTTTTCGGCAGCAGAGCAAGAACTCTTGAGTGAGGGATTTCAGGAGTTTCAGAGTTTAATCAGTTGTAGCCACAGCTGCCCTGGGGCAGACTGACAGAAGCCAGGCTGCCATATCGCGCCATCGGCCCCTCTGGCCAACACCAGTAGGCGGTAGGGTAGATTTATTATATTACACTATATTATCCAATATTATATTACATTATATTATATTATATTACATTATATTATATTATATTACATTATATCCCCTTTCACATTAGAGCCACAACAGGACCCACTAGAACATGGGAACAAGTAAAAGTGAAATATAAGAATATTCTACAGAATGGTAATATTTATCACTTATATTGCTTTTCGTCTCTTGGAAAGAGACCCTGGAATAATCTGTTTGTTCATAACAGCAACCAAGAAAAGGGCAGAGCAAAAAAGACAGGTGGTGGTCCTGCACCCCCTCGTCAACAAGTTGGTTAAGTAAATAATACCCTCACGGGAAAATCGATATCTCTGTATGAGCACACTGTCGCGCTGAGCTAAAGGATCCTGTCTGTCCCGCAATATACGCTGGATTCTGAGGACTCTCCTTATCAATCTTGCACCTTCCGCAATGGGTGGCTCGCGTATACGGACAGCACATGGCTGCGACAGACTTCCCAAATCCACCTTCGCTTTTATAGCCGTGGTCTCTCATCTTGATTACACAAAGTAATTTGCAATTACTACTCTGAAATATGAATTACATCTGTAATAATCACATACATGTAATAGAATGTTAATAGTACATTTCCCTTTTTTAGGAAATGACCTGTATGTATCTGTGTGAAATCAATAAACAAACAAAGGGTTGCCGATCAATGTTTCTACTGTACTCTCTGTACACATATGACTGTGTGGCCACTACCAGCTCCACCACCATCATCAAGTTTGCTGACGACACCGTCGTGGTGGGCCTGATCTCTGATAACAACGAGACGGCCTACCTGAAGGAGATTAGGAATCTGGAGAACTGGTGCCAGAGGAACAACCTCCTTCTAAACATCAGTAAGACAAAGGAGCTGATAGTGGACTTCAGCACTAAGCAGGAGAGGAACTACCAGACCCCCGTCATCAACGAGTGCCCAGTGGAGAGAGTGGACAACTTCAAATACCTCGGAGTTCACATCACGCAGGACCTGTCATGGTCCTGTCACATCAACACCGTGGTGAAAAAGGCCCGACAGCGTCTCTACCACCTCAGACGCTCGAGAGACTTCCTTTTTTTTTTTTTGTCCCGTTTGGATCTTTAGCCATCAGAATTGTTGTCTTAAGGCCAAGAAAGATGCCAAGCGGATTTATTTTACCAAGTGGATCATCATGGGCTTGCCATATTGGTCCATTTGATTGACCTTTATTATAATTATGAATTTATTTTATTTTCAGTTGCTACAAACGGGACAGACATGACTGTGGGATAGGACAGGGGGAAAGAATGAAAGAAAGAGAGGGAGAGAAAAAAAGAAAACCAAAGGGGAGAAGAGACGGTGAGAAGGGGGGGAAGAGAGAAAAAAACAAACAAACAAAAAAAACAAAACTCCTGGGTCACCTGTATGGAGAAAAAAAAACAGAGGAGAAAGCAAACAACAAAGAGCAACATAATAAGAAAAAAAAAGCACCATCACAATAAACTAGCTAGCAGTAGATATCGATAGTTACTAAATAATAAACGATATTGTGCAGCACGCAAGATAGACAGCGCACAGTGTGCTTTGAGGCAGCAGCCAAGAAAGCTGTAGTCCGCGTCTATGAATACCCATGTGTACACCTGTGTGCATACCTGTGTGGATCAGCATGCTTGCATTCCAAAGGTTTCTCCATGTAATGATCTGCTAGGGAGTGTGGGGAGCCACAGCCCTGTCCTCTATGGTATCAAGCAGGTATGGAGGAGATCAAAACTCCAGACATCCAGAGGCCCCCAGAACACAAGAGACCAAGGAAGACCCACAGAGGGGCAGCCGCGCCACTGTCCCAGTAAGAGCTAAGGAGAGTCCCAGATGAGGGCTCATTCAGCAGCCGCGGAGCAGAAGCCAGGGGGAGTTGCAGTGACGCGCCCGTGAGCTCCGCCGGCAGCCAGCTGTGCCTGAGTGACCGAGCCCCAGGCCGAGAGGCCGGGGGCACCCCACCTCCGAAGTGGCCTGAGCGAGCCGCCAAGGAGTGAGCCGGTGTGTACCCGGACGCCGCTTGAGAGACTTCCAACTGCCCTCCAAGGTGCTCAGGAACTTTTACTCGTGCACCATAGAGAGCATCCTGACGGGAAACATCTTAACCTGGTTCGGGAACAGCACCATGCAGGACAGACGAGCTCTACAGAGGGTTGTGCGATCAGCTGAGCGCACCATCCGCTCCGAGCTCCCTGACCTGCACTCAATCTACAGCAGGCGGTGCTGGACCAAGGCCAGGAAGATCGTGAAGGACCTCAGCCATCCCAACAACAGACTGTTCTCTCTGTTGAGGTCAGGAAAGCGATTCCGCTCCCTGAAGACCAACACAGAGAGACTGAGGAGGAGCTTCTTCCCGCAGGCGATACGGTCTCTCAATCACACCACCACACAGTACTGACCCACACATACAGTTCTTACACACACACTGGACATTCTGGACATTGTTTTCACTTCATCACTTAAATCACTTTAAGCATATTTGCACTGCACAAGACATAATGTGGATTGCACAACACTGGACACTATATTCTTCATTTCAAGCTAATACTTGTACAGCTGCTGTTATTGTGTATATATTTATTTATATTTCTTCATACATTCTTATATAGTTGTGTATTTTGTTGTACAGTTATTTTATTTTCAACTTTAATTTATGTATTTTATCTTATTCTTTCCCAGTTAAATTTACCCTTCATTCTAATTTGTGTTGTACAGTTATTTCATTTTTAACCTTAATTTATATTTTATTCCTTCCTAGTTAAATTTACCCTTTTTAATTTTTCATATTTATTTCCTATCTTATTCATAGCCTTTTCCTTTTTTGTTTTCTTTAGGTCACGAGCAGTTGTCCAAGCATTTCACTACATATCGTACTGTGTATGACTGTGTACGTGACAAATAAAATTTGAATTTGAATTTGAATTTGAATTTGAATTTGAAAGTCATCTACATGTGGGTTTAGTTCTGACTTTAGGGACAAGTAAAAAAATAAAATAAAATAAAAACATCTGTCCAGACAACCTGACAGTCAAAAATATAAACTCAGGAACTTAAAAGGAAAATTGTGCTGACTTTGAACGTCCGCATCAAGATAAACTTACAGATTTAAGAGTCAAAAAGTGTCAAAAAGTCTGTATCCTTACCTGAGAGTTTCAAGTTTACAGTCAGGACTCTTTAGTCCAACACACAGCAAATCCAATCCTGAATCCTGCAGCTTGTTCGAGCTCAGGTCCAGCTCTCTCAGATGATTGGATGGGGAGCTGAGAATTTCAGACAAAGCTTCAAAGCTTCTTTTTGAGAGTTTACAATAACTCAGCCTGAGGAAGAATAACAATGGAGACATATTCTTTTATTCATCTAGCATTATTAAACATATTTGTTCATAGATTCACTTACAGCACTTTCTTGGATGCTTTGACCACTGGCAGCAGCTTCAAAAATGCCTTCTCTGAACGGGAGTATTTCTCCAGGTCGAACTCATCCAGATCTGATGACAGTAAGATGAAGACCAGAGCCGACCACTGAGCAGGAGACAGTTGATCTGTGGAGAGACGTCCTGATCTCAGGGACTGTTGGATCTCCTCCACTAGAGAACGATCATCCAGTTCATTCAGACAGTGGAACAGGTTGATGCTTTTCTCTGCAGACAGTTTCCCACTGAGCTTCTTCTTGATGTACTGGACTGTTTCCTGATTGGTCTGTGAGCTACTTCCTGTCTCTGTCAGCATGCATAGAAGATCCTGATTGGTCTGCAGTGAAAGACCCAGGAGGAAGCGGAGGAACAAGTCCAGGTGTCCATTTGGACTCTCTAAGGCTTTGTCCACAGCACTCTGGTAGAAGTCTTTTACAGTAAGTGTTTTCTGGAAGATTTTAAAGCGAGGAGATTGTTTCTTAAGCAGGTTGACTCCAGAGTTGATGAAGGTCAGATAGACATGAAGAGCAGCAAAGAACTCCTGAATGCTCAGATGGACGAAACAGTAAACGACACCGGTGAACATGTGACACTCATCAGCTTTAAAGATCTGTGTGAACACTCCTGAGTACACTGAGGCTGCTCTGATATCGATGCCACACTCTGTCAGGTCTGATTCATAGAAGATCAGGTTTCCTTTCTGCAGCTGATCAAAGGCCAGTTTTCCCAGAGACTCAATGATCTTCCTGCACGACTCTGTCTCAGCTCCTCCATCATACTTGATGTCCTTCGTTTGTAGGTGAAATAGCACAAGGCGTAGGTAGAGCTCTGTGAGAGTCTTAGGCAGATCTTTGCTCTCTTTGTTCTTCATGACAAACTCCAGAACTGTAGCAGTGATCCAGCAGAAGACTGGGATGTGGCACATGATGTGGAGGCTTCGTGATGTCTTGATGTGGGAGATGATGCTGCTGGCCTGCTCCTCATTTCTGAATCTCTTCCTGAAGTACTCCTCCTTCTGTGGGTCAGTGAACCCTCTGACTTCTGTCACCATGTCAACAATGTCACGAAGGATCTTACTGGCTGCTGCGGGTCGTGTGGTTATCCAGAGGCGAGCAGAGGGAAGCAGTTCCCCCCTAATGAGGTTTATCAGCAGCACATCCACTGAGGTGGACTTTCTAGGGTCAGTTAGGATTGTAGTTTTGTGGAAGTCCAGAGGAGGTCGACACTCATCCAGACCATCAAAGATGAACACAACCTGGAAGTCTTCAAAGCTGCAGATTCCTGCTTCTTTGGTTTCAGTAAAGAAGTGATGAACAAGTTCCACCAAGCTGAACTTTTCCTCTTTCAGCAGATTCAGCTTTCTGAAAGTGAATGGAAACATGAACTGGATGTCCTGGTTGGCTTTGTCTTCAGCCCAGTCCAGGGTGAACTTCTGTGTTAGGACTGTTTTCCCAATGCCAGCCACTCCCATTGTCAGCACTGTTCTGATTGGTTTATCTCTTCCAGGTGGGAGTTTAAAGATGTCTTCTTGTCTGATGGTTGTTTCTGGTCTGTCTGGTTTCCTGGATGCTGTTTCAATCTGTCTGACCTCATGTTCATCATTGACCTCTGCAGTCCCTCCCCCAGCTCTGTGTAGATCTGACTCAGGAGGGTCGGGTTTTCTGTTGTAGAAATCCCCTCGAGCACACACTGGAACTTCTTTTTCAATTTTGACTTGAGTTTGAGCTGACACTCAGTGAGAATCTCTGCATGAATAAACAGCAAATGACACAAATGAGAAAACTGCATTCTGGTTACTGTGGTTATGTGTTCAGTTCACTGGACTCTTGGTGTCATGATCCGAGTGAGTCTGAGTAACTTTCCACAGCATCAGCTCTCCTCGCCTGGGTGGAGCCCTCCTCACTCCTCCGTGCTCCTCACCTGTTGCCAATTACTCCGGCAGTATCTATGAGCAGCACTCACAATGAACCTTCTCCAGATTGTGTGCTTAGCACAGTCAGTTCTCTGCCTCACATTTTGTCTTGTGCTCCTCAGCTTGTTTCGCGTAACCCTCTTTTCCTGTTCCCTAGTCGGCACCTGGATACATCTTCCAACTCTCGCCATAAGTCACGCCTCAGGATTCTGGCCTGCCACTGCTGGGAAAACTCACTCTTGCAAACTGCCATCCTCAGCTGCCTGCCTCCCTGTGCACCCACATCTCACTCTGTACCCAGATTTAATTCATCTCCTCCTCCAGCTGATCTCCACCTGCAGCCACGTAACACCTCTTAGTTTTTAAATCTTGGACTCATTCACTACACTGTGGACCACTCTGATTATTATCTCCTTTGTTCCAGTGATCCTGGATAGTTTCTATTCGCCCGATTCTGCCCCTGTTGTTCCTTTGACCTGCCTCAGCTTATGTTCTGGCCTCAGCTCTGCACTTCTCATAATACCTCGCTTGCTGTTGAATTTAGCCGTGATTCAGCTTTCTCCGTCAAGAAATCTAGTAAAATACATTTCTGTTAAAAGTCACTCAGCCTCCGTTTTTTGGTTCTGTGCTTGACTCCATTCCTTTTCATGAGCCATTGAGCCCTGACACTTGGGTTATAACTGAGGGCAGGTTTTATAGAGACACATTCGATTTAATTATGTTTATTTATACAGCACCAAATCAATACTAGCAACATTTCACATATTACATAAACAACAATATGGAGCCAGTAATGAATAAATATGTAGAATAAATGAAAGAATTTCAAGTTGTTGTTTTTTAAAATTCCTCCAAATAACAACAACAGTCACCCCAATGTGCTTTATATTGTAAGGTAAAGAACCTACAATAATACAACAGAAAAAAAAACCCAACTATCTTTTTGGGTCCTGAAAACTGAAGGCTCTGCCTCCCATTCTACTTTTAAATACTCTGTGAACAACAAGTAGGCCTGCAGAGCGAAGTGCTCTAATAGGGTGATATGGTACTACAAGGTCATTAAGATAAGATGGGGCCTGATTATTTAAGACCTTGTATGTGAGGAGCAGGATTTTGAATTCAATTCTGGACTTAACAGGAAGCCAGTGAAGGGAAGCCAAAACAGGAGAAATATGCTCTCTCCCAGAAAGCTGCAGAAGAAAAAGCATGAGCTGAAATGGTGGATTTCAGTCAAATAAGGAGAACTGTGGCTTTCCTCCAACCTTTGACCAATCACCTTAGTGTCCTGTTTATCAACCATAATAAAAAGCATTTACTGTCTGGGCATTTTTTTGTTTGGGTCTCCAAACAGCAGAAAGAAATGGCAGCCATTTTTTTTAACTTTACCTTCAACTAGTAAATAGATTTAAGAAAAAGCACTTTGTGTCATGGTCCCTGTGCCCCGCTGGTCGATCCTCTATTGTGCAATATGTTTGTGGTTTGTTTGCTCTCTCTCACTCTCTCTCGCCGCGGCGACGCTCATTGCGGGCTCCCGCTGCTGGCCTGCACACCTGCTCATCACCGCACCGGCCGCTGATCCCAGCTGATAACTGCACTACTTAGATGGCGAGTCTGCACTAGTCTTCGCTGGATCGTTGAGCTATCAGTATCGTTTTTTTGGAACCCGATTCTGAGAGGAGTGATTAAGGAGGAACATTTGTACAGAAAGTGTGGAGCACCCTTCTCCCAACCCTGTTTCCCACGGACCCTGGCGACACGGACCCGTTTCCCCTGCACGTTGTATGTAGCCACTTGGTGAATGTGTTCACTGTAAATAAACGCACTGTTCTTCGCTTAAAGGAATACCCTGGCCTGCGCCTGAGTCTCTTTCGGAAACCCTATCACTTTGATCATATTTGTGACGTGTCCCAAACTGTTGTTGTCGCCTCATTTATGTTGATAAAACAGCTCTAAAACCAATCTGACAATATAAATCTGTAAAATGGGCTGAAAACCTGCTGCTGGTCCCATTTTAATCAAACCAACCCAAAGAGCAGATATTCATGTGTGTACACAGGAGGTTATTTGTGCAGATGCATAAAACACATATAAACTGTAGGCTTTCTGCAGTCTCTCACTCCTGAAAGTGTTGGCAAGTGTTTTGGATTTATTATTTGGGTGGCTGTAGCTCAGGTGGCAGAGGTGGCAGAGCAGGTCAGCCACTAATCAGAAGGTCGGTGGTTCGATCCCAGGCTGCATCCTGGCTGCATGCCAAATATCCTTGGGCAAGATACTAACCCTGTGTTTGCCTACTGGTGGTAGTCAGAGGGCCCGGTGGCGCCTGTGTCCGGCAGCCTCGCCTCTGTCAGTGCGCCCCAGGGCAGCTGTGGCTACAATGTAGCTGCCATCACCAGTGTGTGAATGGGTGGATGACTGAATGTAGTGTAAAGCGCTTTGGGGTCCTATGGACTAGAAAAGCGCTATACAAATGCAGGCTATTTACCATTTTACCATTTATATGGATTTTAATGGCACCTGTGTAATGTTAACTAATGTTTTTATTGTTTATGTGTTTTTTGTTTAGTCATTCCCTGACTTACCTGTGGGTTCTGGGATGGTTTTATTTAAATTCTCCAACAGATCATTCTTGTTTATCCTCCCCAAAAGATTTTTAGTGACTTCAAAAGTCTTGATAGAGTAGGTATCAAACATCAGATCCACTATGTCCGTCCTCTCTGCATTCTCCAGTTTACTCACTGGGATTGCTGGTAAACCTTCTACAGACCCATTCTTCAGATGCCACTTAAATTCTTCAAAGTCATCATGTCCCAAATCCTTCAAAGTCCCCAGAAGGATTTCTTTAGGTGTCGTCATCTTTTACCCTGTAAGGACCCGATAAACAAAGACTGTAACAACAGCTGGAGAGGTAATTGTCTGATTTATCAGAATTTAACTTGATTCTAACAGCAGTTCATCACTACCACCAATAAATTTCTTAGGCTCAGAATGCAACAAAATTGCACATGAAGAAGCACATAGAGAAGTATCCAAGTAACACTTTGCTACAATATAAAACAAACAATTATAAATAAAGAAAATATATAAACTAAATATATACACTACCCGTCAAACGTTTTAGAACAGCCCAATTTTTCCAGTGTTTTCGTCACGGTTTGCGAGCCGTGTGTAAATTATTAAAGGACCCTTTATGCAGGCAGCTCAGATGCAAGTGAGTTTATTCATCACATGGTGATACAAACAGAAATGGCGAAGGTGAGCATGGAAACTAAGCAAAAACCTAAAGACTAATAGTACACGAATATGAAGAATTACACGAAGGGAAGACGAAAACACGGAACACAAGGGGTGGAAGCAAAGCACCACAACACATCACTATATAGACAGTTACACAGAGGGAGACACAGAAGGCAACAACACAGGGCGGAACAAATGGACAGAGAAGACTAAACACAGAACAGAGTGCACAGAGAAACAAGGGGGACAGGGAACCAAAACCTAGGAAGCATAGAATAACTCACAAACTAAACTGACATAACACAAAAATCACAAAGAACTGAAACCACTAGCTCAGGAGACCCAGGACCCTGACAGATACACAGACAAACCAGCAACTAACAGGGGCAAACACAAGGCTTAAATACACAGAGGGATAACGAGGGAATGAGACACAGAAGGAAGACACATCTGGGAGTGATTGACAAGACGAGACAGAGGAAACGCAAACTAAACACACTGACATGAGACACGGACCTTCACAACAAAGCAGGAAATACAAAGACTGAACTTAGAGGTACAACAAAACACAGAACCAAAACGTAAGAATAAACAAAGATACATCATGAAATCAAAGATTAACAATACAAAACAGAAAACACTGAGTCACAGACCAAGGATCGTGACAGTTTTATTGAAAATATCCTTTTTATTTCTCATTGCACTCTGAAATGAAAGCATAGTACAAATAAGCAGTTGGAGTTAAAAATAAATCATGAAACACATTTATAGACCAAAGTTTATTCTAAACGTTTGACTGAACACACCCGTGGCTTCTGTCTACAATAGAAATCAAATATTCTCCCATATCTGTGGCAGATGTTCCCGTAAACGTGGACCTTGTAATAATAATAATAATAATAATAATAACTTTATTTATAAAGCGCTTTCAAACAAAGTGCTGTACAACTAAAGAGATAAATTAAATAAAAGCGATACATAGCAATACAGGTAAAAGACACAATACAAGTTAAAAACAATAAAAATGTAAAAACTAAAAGCCATAGAATTAAGACATGTAGGATCGGGTGAACAAATGTGTCTTCAACTTGGTTTTAAAAACCTCCACAGAGCAGCCTGCCGAATATCTTGTGGGAGGTTGTTCCACAGAAACGGGGCATGAAAAGAAAAAGCTCTCCAATTGTCTTTTTTCTGGCTCTAAGAACTTTTAGAAGACCAGAGTCCTGAGATCGGAGAGCACGAGATGGAACATAAAGGTGTAAAAGGTCGGAGAGGTATGAAGGTGCCAATCCGTTTAAAGCCTTGTAGGTGAGCAGCAGGACCTTAAAATCTGCTCGAACCTGACAAGGTAGCCAGTGAAGACATCTCAGAACAGGGGTAATGTGCTCAAATTTCCCAGTTCTTGTTAAAATGCGAGCAGCTGCATTTTGCACCAACGCCAGAATCTCAGGTTAAACCTCACAAAACTTTAACAACCACCAAACAGCTGAAACAGTAAATGAGAGCAGGAACACGGATTCTGCACAAAGACGTAAACACAAAGCTCAGAGCCGCCGACAAATCAGAATCAGTGAGATGTCGCCTTTCTCACCCGATGGCACGGACACGGTCGGGGCTGAAAGCCGACAGCTTGCTGATTCTGATGTTTCGGCGGCTCCGAGCTTTGTGTTTACGTCCTTTTTACGCTGATTCTAAAGCTGTTAGTTTTATCTCTCTCCAAACAATATTGACTGAACCAGCAGCAAAAGAAGATCCAAACTACGCTTCACATAAACATCGTCATGAACTCACTCTGACTTTTGCTGTTTTGCTTCCACCAGGATAAAATCACACGTCATGCACAGCTCTCTCTCTCTCTCTCTCTCACACACAGTTTCCTGTCTAAAAATCTGTTTTCTGCATTATTCGCTTGCTTGTTACGCACAAGTCTACCGTTGTTTACAGCGCTGTCGGCCGCTGTTTTTTTCCTTTTACTTACTTCCGAAAAGAAAACCTAATTTCTGCCGTTCAACAGGCTTCTGAACAAATTTAAACTTTTAAAAATTATGCAAATTGCAAAACGCTGTGTCTGTCATAAAACCGCTGTAACTTCAGAGGTAATGTTCATATGTCGATTAATGGTTTTCTTTCGTTTTTGATCTACTGTAGAATATTTTTATAAAACCACCTTCATGTTTTTCTGTTTTATCTTCAGCTACTTTGACACAAAGGCCTCTGCTGTGATGCTCACACCTTTGATAAAGTCTTGCGAGTGTCAGCTTCCTTTTTATAGATACAAAAATATGTAAATGTACTGATCTGAATTATAATATTTCTGACTATCTGAGGCAAAATTTCCCAGATTCAAATCGAATTGAATCGAATCGTGGATCGAATTGATTCAGGACCTTGTGAATCGGAATCAAATCGATTCTAGAATTCAGTGACGATACCCTGCCCTATTTGCGACCATGTCAACATCCAGTCCAGGCTTTTTCAAGATTGGTACTACCACAGCTGATTTAAAACATTCAGGAAAGACTCAATGAAGTATTTAAAAGAAACAGGTTGTAGGGTCCTAATGCTGACCACAGTTCCTTTATAGCCCAGGCTGGTAGAGGATCCAAAGAACAGGTTGTACATCGAGCTGCTTTTACAACCTTCCTTAATCCAGAAAGGGAAATAGAGATGGACCGATGCGATATTACGTATCGGTCCATCTCTATTTCTATTAATTTACGTCAGTATCGATACTGATTTTGTATGTATTTTGAAGGATTTGAACCAAAGGCAAAAAATACCATGAGCAAAAAATGGCAGTCATGATTATAAAATAGGGAGTTTTCTTTTTTTTTAACATAGATTAAACTCGTTAAATAAAACAACAAGTTTATGGGCTTTCTTGTTATTCACAAGTTTCAGCGATTTAGCCCAGAGTCTAAAGTCATTCAGCCATCTGTTTATAAATGGTTTAGCTTTAAAGTATCTGCATTTGTGAAGAAAAAATTTTCCCATTAACAAAATCGTCCTAATCAACAGGTCAAAATCTGCATTCTCAGCAAGTATTCCAAATTTTATTACTGTCACCGTCAAATGTGGTAACTGAATTCTCCTGGACTGTAGCCAGCTCCACATGTCAGTCCAGAAGGAGTGCACTGATTCACAGTAGAAAAACAAGTGATCCAGACTTTCAATATCATTTTCACAAAATGTGCAGGCGTTCACATCTAAGTTAAATTTCCGTCTTAAGAATTCATTGGTTGGATAAACCTCATTAATGATTTTAAAGTGAACCTCTTTTACTTTAGGGGAAAGAGGAAGTGAAATATACTTTTTTCTTATCGCCTTAACCTCCATGGTCTCAAATTCTTTAAGGATATAATTTCTTTTAACCGGATTAGGGCAAATGTCGTTGATCAAAATATTCCTGATCACTTTGTTTGTAAACCTGCTGTCACCAAATTCAGCTCCAGCTATGCAGAGCTGCCTCAGTCCAGGAGAAATTTTAGACTGCACAATATCTTCTTTTATCATTGATCTCAAAGGGACTGGAATGGCTTTCACTAGGGATTTATATCTGTTAGCAGTACATCTTACATCAAATTTCTCACAAAACGTCTCATGTTTTAATAAGACCCCATTATCATCCGTAAAATGAGCTACAGCCCAAATCCCTTTAGATCTCCATTCATCCATGTACACAGATTTCCTACACAAACGGATATACCTGTTGTTCCATATAGGGGTATTGTGAGGAGTAAAGTTATGTTTGTAGATTAATTTCCAGTAGAGAAGGACCTGCTGATGGAAAGCTGAGAGTTTAACAGGTAACGAACTGCAATCAAAGTCACAACGTAACAAAAAGTCTATTCCACCCATTTTGCCAAAAGTCACACTGGGAATAATGTTCCAAAAGGAATTTTTGTTCCTAATGAAAGATCTTAACCATTTCAGTTTTAGTACACCATTCATAACATCAAAGTCAATGGCATTAGCCCCACCCTCTTCATAATTCTTAATCATATCATTTTTCTTTATATAATGACATTTGTTCCTCCATATGAACCTAAAATTACGATTATTTATAGATTTAATTAGTTTTGGAGAGAAAAGGCTGGATAGATTAGTCTGGACAGACTGTCCATTTTGGTTAGCAAGATTCTCCCAAACAGAGTTATGTCCCTTTGCAGCCACCTGTTTAAAATAGACTTACACTTTTCTATATTGGTACAGATATTCTTATTTTCTGTTGATGTCTTATCCTTGCAAATTACAATGCCCAGATACTTAACCTCTTTTTTGATCTGTATATTATCTATTGCTTGCAGGGGACACTCATGCAGAGCTAGAATTTCTTATTCATTAATATTCAGCTGTAGGCCAGAAGCTTTGGAGAAGTGGTTGATCACCTGTAAGGCTAAAGGAATCTGGTCCTCGTTTTTTAGAAACAGGGTGGTATCATCTGCGAGCTGACTGATTATTATCTGTCAATGTGACTGTTTTTAATCAAAATAGACAACAGCTCAGCAACCATGATGAACAGAAGTGGTGAGCTGCTACATCCCTGCCTTATCCCTCTATTAACCTCAAACCTTGAACATGTACCATGTTCTAGCAAAACAGAGCTGTTAATGTCATTATATAGCATCTCTATAAAATTGATAAATTCCTGTCCAAAACCAAAAGACTGCAGAGTTTTTAATATGAACGTATGTTCAACTGAGTCAAATGCTTTGTAAAAATCCAAGAACAGGATGTATCCTCTCTCTTGTGTCACGATGAGTTGTGTGGCTGTCAGTGGCTGGACCCACGTGCAGGACTCGGAGACAAAACATTAACTTAAACGACAGCTTTATTTGCTGGTGAGTCACCCTTGGCGATACATAAACAACAACTTAAACTAACTAGACTGGAGATGATGAAGGTAGACGACAACGAATACACACACAACAAACGTGGAGGACGCAACAACTGGCAGAGAAAAACACAGGGCTTAAATACATACTGAGGTGATTAGGGAATGTGAAACAGGAGGAGAACACAGCTGGGACTCATCAGACATGACAAGACAAGGGGCGGCAAAACTCAACACATTGACATAGTACACAGACTTTCAAAGTAAAACAGGAAACTGAACAGACGTGGACTAAACTAGGGGATACAGTGACAGAACAAGAGACACACTGACAGAGATGACTGTATACTAACAGAAGTAACACAGAACCACGACCTAAGAAGGAGAACACAAGAAATGCCAAGGACCTAGGGAGTTAGGAATACTAGCGACAAAAATCAAACCCAAGAGAATCAAAACACATCATGAAATCAAAGATAACTAATACAAACAGAAAAACACTGAGTCCACAGACTCAGGACCGTGACATCTTGGATTATTTCACTGTACTCAAGGAGGTCCAAAACCAGCCCAATATTGTTATGAATTAGTCTTCCTTTCAAAAAACCTGATTGTGTTTCACTGATAATGTTTGAGATGCCTTTCTTTAGCCTCTCAGCTACAGCTCCAGACAGGATCTTATAGTCAGTGTTTAAGGTGATGGGTCTTAAATTGTCTAAAATTCTTTTATCCTTACCCGATTTAGGGATCAGGGTTATCAGCGCTTGTTTCATGCTCGGCATCAGTTCTTTTTTTCTCTATCGATTCCTTTAATGCATCAAACAATAAAGTTCTTAGGTCCTTCCAGAAGAATTGATAAAAATTAGTAGTGAGTCCATCTGTCCCTGGGGACTTGTTTAATGCCATTTTCATGACCACCAAATCCAGTTCCTCAATTTGGCGGCCGCTACTAAGTTTTAAAATTACTCATACTAATCTTTCTGGGTCACAAAATAAACTTTTAACATATTTTCAGGCAAGAAAGTAGCTGTGTAAACATCAAATATCTGCTCGGTTTATCAAGATACCGCATATTTGCAAAAGTGCTTCGACGTTTTCGGAGACGTCTGCTACCCACCAGCTCGATAGCCAGCTGGGAGCTCGAGGGTCACTGAAGCCACCGAGAACGGCACAACTCCCGGCACATCATTTTCAGATCACCGCGGACTTTCGCTACTCAGGTTAAACGTGATATATAAGTCCAGGGCCGTGCAGAGACGTTTAAAGGGGCGGGTGCTCAAAGTTAAAAAGGGGCACATTGAACCAGGCTGAATAACAACAACACACATTCATCAACAATCTAATATGGGATTGCATCATACTATATCACTGTTGTGAGGTGGCGACAAGGCAAAGCAAACGTAGTCGATGTTTTACCTGATGGGTACAATGTTGCTGTTGAGGTGTTTCTGCTGCTCCTGCTGCTGATAGTGCTGGAGGGCAGGGCTGTGTTGATCTGAGACTGTAGACATTAAAAAGTCCACAGGAGAGATGGTAGCTGATTAAACAAGTGTCATGAGATAATAACAAAATGCAAAGATTGGTGACAGCGCTTGGAACCATAAGGCAACAAAAAACTGTGAGAAACAAATTAGGCTCTGCCTGTGAATCACTCTTTGCTTCTCTTCTTCCTTCCATCCCATCATTTCATATATCACTCTCCACTTGCTGTCCATCTGAGAACAAGGCACAACTTGCTATTGCAATAAACTATAATCTAATTATCCACACCTAACAACTCTTGCACTTAATCTATAATAAAATGATGACAGAAAAATGTTATAGCCCTGCCTTTAGTAGCCTCATACAGCTCCTACTGTTTCCTCCTCATGTCCTTACCAGCCATGTCTGGACAATGTTATATCATGAGTAATAATTTAAAAAAATCCATATACATAAAACAAGCACATGCACGCACACACAGTGACATTTTAGACCTTCTTCAGAATACTGTATATACTATGGGCATAATGGTGCTGATCCAGAATCCTTACATTATTATTTATTACTAGAGCTACAATAATAAAGCAATGAGGAGGGGGAAGTAATAAATATGAAATAATGTATTTATGATGATTCCATTTGTTTCACTATCCACTCTGTGCAGGGCAAAGCTTATTACATTTTTAAACTGCAGAGATACAATCATTTTGCTGCTGTAAAATCCAAATTTTGTCTTATTTAAAATATAAATCTAATATAATCTGCTTCTTAAAGTATGTTCTTTAAAATACAGCATGTGTTTTTTAAAATATTATAATAATGCATAATTATGTGGACATGTATATTAGATCGTTTTTAGTGAAATATAATCCCCCCAGAAAGGCAGGAAATGCTCTGTAACTTACTTTAAAACTAAATATGTTCCCTAAAACGGTGACAGAGCTACAGACCCATGACAGCCTTACACAGGTAGCCAGCAGCTATGACCAGCACTACATGTGCAGTTAATAAAAGGACAGGTAATGTTTGTCACGCTGTTGCACACACAGCACGCTCGTTTGTTTCAGTTCGTCAAATTGCCACAAGACAACTTACCAACGTGTACGTAATAAGCCAATACTCCTGTGTGCTACACACTACAGTGTACGCTGTACAGCTACTTACTGGGTTTGTCGCATCAGTCTGTGTCTCTGAGTTAACTTGTGTTTCTCCTACAGCTCCGGACCGCTAAAAATGCGCGTGCTCTTTGTGAGCTCGTTCCCGGCTCGTAACCAGCGCGTTCTGCCATCAAGGGCGATCATTGGTTAAATGTGATCATGTGACTGATGCAAGCCAGATCCTTTTATTTAGCAAAACTGTGATTAATAGTTAAATATTATTGTTGAGGGGCACAGACAGGACTCCGCACGCACACACACATAAAAATAAATTAAAAAAAAAAAAATGTTTTTTAAAAGTTGCCTCAACAAAAGGGCACTTTGGGCACCCATCAGGAAAGGGGCGGGTGCTCAAGCCCCTCTAGCCCCCCCCCCCCCCTCTGCACGTGCCTGTATAGACAACCTAAAAATGTTATTGTTTGGCTTTTTTCAGTGTTTTGTTTGTTCGTGAGTAAATCGGTTTGGCTGAGATTAAAGTTATTAGATTAGATTAGATAAAATAAAACTTTATTAATCCCCCGGGTGGGTTCCTCCTTGGTTTTTACACAGCTGAATAAACATCAAACAGAAAACTGATTAAACAGAAGTATGAGACGGTCGAGAATTTACTCCAGTGTCCTGTTATATTGCAGATAGCAAGGAACAGACAGCCGAGTTTATTAAACTCCACCGAGACAGCGGTGACGCTAATCAGAAGGCTAGACCGTCCAATTTCCCCAGCTGTTTACTTCCAGCATATCCAACCTTCTGAGGACCCAGCCCACGTACGCCGCGAAGGCCGGGTCCTCGGGAGGATGCAGCCGATGAATTTGGACACTGTCACTACCCGATCGGGGGTGTGCCAAATGGCGGAGTAAGTAGACGCTCTCTACCGAGTTCTGCACAGAAAGTTCGTGAACAACGGTAAAACCTCAACTTTATGCTGCTAACACTAACAATTCACTAAATAAGAGAAGATGCAGCAATCATAGGGCAAGAAGCAGCAGAATGCTTAATCAGAAAGGAGCGAAAAGGGGACTGGAAAGTTCCAAGTCTAAGATAGCGCCTGAGAATGCTAACGAGGAGAGTGCTACGCCCAGCAACGTGCTAATGGATAGCTTCCATAACTACGCAGCTACTACGGTGGCACTCACGTTAGCCGAAGAAGAAGTGGATGAGTTCCCACCTCTCCCTGTTACACCTCTCAAATCGCCAGCTCCGAAGAAGGTGATGTACGAACGCAGCAACTCTGACCCAGTTGATGTAAATGAGATAATTTCTCGTCTGTCGGCACTAATAAACACCAGGTCTGATAACATTGAGAGCATGGTGAGAGAGAACTCGAACATGGTGAAAGAGAATACGCTCCAGATTGAGGGTCTCAAAAAGACGATTGATTTTGTGTGCGCGGAAATGAAAGATATGAAGGGGAAAGTTTGCGACTTGGAAAAAAAAGTAACTAAGGAGGAAGGTCGAGTGGACAACTGCCAACAGAGAATCTCTGAGTTGGAAAGATATTCCAGGAGGTGGAATCTCAGACTACATGGAGTCAGGGAGGCTGAGAAAGAAGACGCAAGGGGAAAGGTGACTGTGATATGCCAGTCTGTTCTGCCAGAACAAAATCATAGGCTGCCTGACGTCATCGACACCGTACACCGACTCGGAGCCAAGCGACAAGGTAGCACCAGACCTAGAGGCATCATCGTGCAGTTCACCTCCCGAATCTACAGAGATGCTGTATGGAAAGCAGCCAAAACATCCTCCTACCTGCAGGACAATCATTTGAGGTTCGCTGAAGATCTGTCCAGGGAGGACAGAGAACGTCGTGACAAACTGTGGCCGATGATAGACAAAGCCCGTAAGGAGGGTAAGCCTGCTTATTTCGTGGGAGGCCGAGGATTCATCAGTGGATCAGAAGTTTTCCCTCCTTCATAGAGACGCTTATTCAGTCTCCGAAATGACATTTCTGTAAGCTTGTTTACATGGTGAACTTGATATTTTCACCCTCAGGTTAAAGTTTTATTTTGTGTTGAAGAGTGTGTTTATCTATAAAAAGCTATATTTAAACCAAAGCAGATAGTTAAATACTGTATTTTTATAAGCTTAGTCACTCAGGGTTTTTACTGTTCTACTACCTAAATTGTGCAGCACCCGGTCCCCTTATCCTATAGATCTATTCTTAGTTGTAGAAGTTTAGAACTTACTTTTTCTCTTTCTTTTTTCTAATAACTTTGTCTTTTTCATTTGTTTCTCTTAATACCAGGGGTTTAAGACAAACATGTAAACGCAAAGCTTTGTTTTTATTTGCCAAACAATTTAAAACAGATTTTTGCTTTTTCCAAGAGAGTCATTCCACACCTGCTGATACAAATTTTTGGAAATCACAATGGGGTAATGAAGTCTGGTTGTCCCATGGCTCTGAGCGTTCTGCTGGAGTTGGCATGCTTAAAAATTCTTTTTCTGTAGATGTGTTACACTCTGACTGTGACACCTTAGGACACTACCTCTGCTCACTAATCAGACACAATAACAGTACTTTCATTGCAGTAAATATATATGGTTACAATAATAAAACTGAAAATGATAAATTACTTGACTCCTTAGAAGAAAGAATTAATTGCTGGCTCTCCAAATACCCAAATTTGTACCAATTGGGAACTTTTTAAATTTGAAGCATGCAAATTCTTGAGAAGATATGGGAGTCAAATTGCTAAATTAAGGAAAGCTGAAGAACAAGAAGTAATAAGCAGAATTGCCTCTTATTACCAGAAGTCTCCAGAAGAAATCTCAGAGGAAGATAAATTAAGTTTACTAGAACTTCAAAATAAATTGGACGGTTTATAACGACTCAAGGCTGAGGGTGCTTTCATAAGATCCAGGAAGAGGTGGCTGGAGGAGGGCGAACAAAATTCTGCTTACTTTTTCAGACTTGAAAAATACAGATCAAAAACAAACTCTATTCATCAACTAAATATTAATGGCATTGTCTCTGACAATCCTGGAGAAATTTCACATTTCTGTGCCGAATTCTATACTAAACTATACAACTCAAAATATAATGAGGCTGTCTCAACAGGATTTTTCAATAATATTAAAAACCTAAAATCTATTGTTGTGGAAGATAGAAGTTATTGTGACAGCCCTCTGACTGTGGAGGAAGTTTGTAATTCCATTTCTGCACTTAAGGCCAATAAATCTCCCGGCACAGATGGTTTGACTGCAGAGTTTTATAAATCATTTTCTAATCTCCTGGCTCCATTTTTACTGCAGGTTTTTACAGAAAGTATAGAGAATAACATCCTCCCTCCTTCTCTAACTCAAGGTCTCATAACACTTATTCCAAAACCAAACAAAGACTTACTCTTTATTGATAATTGGAGACCCATCTCCCTGCTCAATAATGACTATAAGATTATGGCTTTAATACTTGCTAACAGAATTAAAGAGGTCTTGGAAACAATTATTGATGAGACACAATCAGGCTTTATGAGAAACAGACACATTTCTAATAACATTAGACTGGTTTTGGATTTACTTGATTACTCTGATTTGGTATCTGACAATAGCTTCATTCTCTTCCTGGATTTTTATAAGGCTTTTGATACAATTGAACATCAATTTATTTTCCACTCTTTGGAAAAATTTGGCTTTGGCAAGTTTTTCTGTAAAGCTGTCAAAACCTTATACACAAATGGCAATAGTTCTATTAAAATGATTAACGGCTCCACCCCGAGATTTGACCTGAAACGTGGTATTCGCCAAGGATGTCCTATTTCACCATATTTATTTTTACTTTGTACACAAATTCTTGCAACTAATATTTCAAACAGTGTTGTACAAGGAATCACCATAGCTGATAAGGAGCTCGTCATCAGCCAGTTAGCCGATGACACCACACTCTTCTTGAAGAATGCAAACCAAATCCCTCCAGCTCTTACTGTGATTAGTGATTTCTCTGAGGCCTCTGGTTTATGCCTAAATCTAAAAAAGTGTGAGTTACTAGCATTTAAAGACTGCCCTGCAAATACTATCTGTAATATCTCTGTTAAACAAGAAGTCACATACTTGGGACTGTTAATATCCAAAGACCAAAAATCAAGATTCTCTTCAAACTTCACTCCAATTATACAGAAAACCCTAAAAAAGTTCAACCAGTGGCTGCAAAGGGACTTGTCTTTGAAAGGTACAGTGTTAATTACTAAAGCAGAAGGGATATCCCGATTAACATATGCTGCTGTCTCCTTACATCTGGATAAGAAAATTAGTAAAGATATTGACCGTATGCTCTTTAATTTTATATGGAAAAACCGTACGCATTATATTAGAAAAACTGTTGTGATGAATAAGTACGAATCAGGTGGGCTTAACGTTTTAGACTTTTCTACTTTAAATAACACTTTCAAAATTAATTGGGCCAAACATTTTCTTAAAAACCCTACCTCTATCTGGAACTTTATACCACATTATATTTTCTCTCGTTTTGGTGGCTTTAATTTTGTTTTAAATTGTAATTACAATGTTGAGAAACTCCCTGTAAAGCTTTCATCCTTCCATAAGCAGGTCCTCTTAGCGTGGACCCTCATTTATAAACACAACTTCTCACCTCACAAATACCTCATCTGGAACAACAGAGATATTTTATATAAAAATAAATCACTTTTCCTGGAAACTTGGGTCCAAAATGGGATCCTATTGGTGGCTCAGCTGGTTAATAAAGAGGGACAACTACTTACTTACAACGACTTTATTGCACTATATAATTTTCCAATCAGTGTTCAGGAATTCTCAATGGTGCTTGGTGCCATACCCTCAGGGACTTTAATATTATATAAAAACACTGACAGCTCAATATCTACCTCAGTCACTCTCCCTCAGGGGTGTCAAACTCAAATACACAGTGGGCCAAAATTCAAAACTGGAACAAGGTCGCGGGCTAACATTAATATTTACTGAAAAAAAAATCTTCCTCCAGATTTAAGAATGAATCTCTTCTTATGGACTCAAACAAGTTTTTCTGAAAAACTGAATATGGAACAAGCAAAGCTTAATACTAAACAATATATATATTAGCTGTATAATACCAGTAGGCCAGCTCTAATAATAATTTGGTATGGCTTCGCGGGCCAGAGTTTGACACCTATGCTCTCCCTGATCCAGCTGAGTCACCAATAGGAAAAATCTGCTTTTCACAGGAACTTGGTAACAGCAATAAGAGAATACGTAGTTTATTCCAAGAAGATATCGTCTCTCTCCCATATGTAATATCTTTTTTTTTTTTTTCTAAATGACATCAGAAACAGCAGTATGCGACATTACGTGATGGCAGAGCTTCAGTTCATCCTTTGTCATTTTTTTTTTTTTTTTTTTTTTAAATAAATAGGACAGGGGGAATGAATGAGAGAAAGAGGGGGAGAGAAAGAAAGAAAACCAAAGGGGAGAAGAGACGGTGAGAAGGGGGGGGAAGAGAGAGAAAAAAAAAAAAAGAACTCCTGTGTCACCTGTATGGAGAAAAAACAAAAACAAAAAAACAAACAAAAAAAACAAACAGAGGAGACAGCAAACAACAAAGAGCAACATAATAATAGAGAAAACAAAGCACCATCACAATAAACTAGCTAGTCATAGATATCAATATTTACTAAATAATAAACGATATTGTGCAGCACGCAAGATAGACAGCGCACAGTGTGCTTTGAGGCAGCAGCCAAGAAAGCTTTAGTCCGCATCTGTGAATACCCATGTGTGCATACCTGTGTGGATCAGCATGCTTGCATTCCAAAGGTTTCTCCATGTAATGATCTGCTAGGGAGTGTGGGGGGGCCACAGCCCCGTCCTCCAGGGTGTGAAGCGGGTATGGAGGAGATCAAAACTCCAGACATCCAGAGGCCCCCAGAACACAAGAGACCATGGAAGACCAACAGAGGGGCAGCCGCGCCACTGTTCCAGTAAGAGCTGAGGAGAGTCCCAGATGAGGGCTCGCCCAGCAGCCGCGGAGCAGAAGTCAGGGGGAGTTGCAGTGACGCGCCCGTGAGCTCCGCCGGCCCCCAGCTGCGCCTGAGTGACCGAGCCCCAGGCCGAGAGGCCGGGGGCACCCCACCTCCAAAGGGGCCCGAGCGAGCCCCAGGCCCCAGGCCCCGACAAGCGGCCGCCAAGGAGTGAGCCGGTGTGTACCCGGACGCCCACCCCCAGACACAAAGAACCACCAACACACCGACACCTGAGGGAGTCCGCCACCGGCAGGGGAAGTGGTGGTGGGTGGAGATAGGCCTCCAAACCTTGGAGGGCCTGAGGTGTCCCCAGAGAGGTGGCGTCTGATACCCAACCTGACATATAGACACAGACATACAGGCACACACAGACACAAACATCCATTCCCACCCTCATGCTCTCATATGCACTCACTCCACACTCAACCAACGTGGAGACAGACATAAAGAGACGCTGTACACACAATCACACTCCCCAAGCGTACTCTACAAACCGGGTCTAGGTACCCTTGCCCCTGGAGGGGGGAATTGCACCCAGACCCAGGTGGTGTTACCCTTTTCCCTGCGGTGGGGAGAGGCAGACCACCCCGACTCCGCAGCAGCAGGGAGGCCCCACACCCCAGACCGCAGTCGGACGGCCAACTCCTCCTACTAGCCCTCCCGCTCCAGCAGGCCGCAGAGAATGGGGGTGGGAGAAGACTCCAAACCTCCCTCCACCCGCTCATTGTAGTGTTGATGCATGTGTGTTCTAAGGTGCAATTAAAACCCAGGAGGGCATGGAGCTACCTGCCAAGGAGCAGCAGGTAAGCGCATAGTCCCTCCTGCTAACCCTCAATGACTAAGTGTATTTAAAATTGAGAGGTGGGCAACGACGTCAGGGGTGAGGTATACACCCTGATGGTGATTTGGACTCCGTGATTGTGCCCACCCCCAAGATCCTATATGTATGTGTAATGAGAGTGTGAATAATGTGAATGTCTAAGTTGTGGGATAAAATTGAGGCAGAGGCAGCCAGAAGGGGACAGGGGGGGGGGGGGGGGGGGTAGCCTCCTCTGCACCCTGGTGACATACCCCCACTCCAAGGCCCTGCATGTGTGGGTGGTTGTGGAGGAGCGGGAAGAGGGAGGCAGCTGGAGATGGGGAGGGAAGGAAGGGAGGGGCAGGTAACCCCTCCCTGGGGCCAGCTCCCCCGCTGACCCCAGTAGGCACTCCCACCCTCCGCGACCCGCCAGGAAAGGGGGGCCCAGGCCCATCAGACCGGGGCCCAGTGCAGTAGCGCCCCCCGGCTCCACAGAGCCCTGGACAGTCCACCCAACCCCACCACAGAGAAAACTGCACCCACCCCACCAACCACACATCTTCCAGACTACATAAGACGGTAAACGCCCAGGCTGAGATCTTCCTCCACCTCTCCTGTATCTCCCCCTCCTGCAGAGAGTTCCTGAGAGAAGAAAGCTCCTGCCAGATGTGACCATCCCCCCCACCAGTTGAAGAGCCCCCCAGGCGGCTCGATGCACCGGCGGCACCCTGCTCCAGGGCCGGGCCCCCATGCACCCACCCGCCCACAACCCCGGCAACACACCAACCAGGACCCGAGCCCCCGAGGCCCGGCCCGGGCCCCCGCCCAGAGACGGAGCACCCCCAGAACCTCACGCCCATCCCGGACCCACCCAGGGGCAGCCAGGTTGCCAGGTCAGTAACCCACGTCCGTCAGCACAGACCCTCCCCTAGCCCCGCTGCACGCAGCCGCGAGGAAACAGTCACCTGAGAGCCAACAGAGCCCTCAACCGGACGTGACCGCTACCCCGGGTTGAGCCCCCCAAGGAAGATGCCTCCGGGGAACCCCCCGACGCCCTAAGCCTGTCCCTACCCCCTCACCAATCACAACAGTGAAGGCGGGACCAAACTATGACCCCCCACCCCCACTAGGTGATGGAGCTGATAAAAGGGGCCCAGAGCAATTGATCTGATGTGGTGGCAGAGGCTGTGTCAAGACTAATGTAATCTAATAGATAATTTCTATATTGGTTAGAATTAAGATTATTTTTATTTTTCCAGTTCATGAGGACTGTTTTCTTGGCTATGCATAGGGCAGTGAAGATCATATGGGCTATATTCTTTTCTGAAGTGACATTATCTAAGCTGCCCAGTAGACACACTAAGGGGGAAGTTGGAATGTTACATTTCAGACATTTTGATAAGTCTTCACATATCTCGCGCCAAAACTTTTGCACTGGTGGACAGAACCAAAGAGCGTGGATGTAATTGCCTGGTGTATTGCCTTGACAGTGTGAGCAGTTGTTGGAAGATGTAAAGCCCATCTTGAACATCCGATGACCTGTATAGTGCACTCTATGAAGTATTTTGTATTGTATTAATTGCAGACTGGGATTTTTAATTAATTTAAAAGTTTTTAAGCAAATCTGAGACCAGAAGTTTTGGTCTAGGTTGACTGATAAATCTGCTTCCCACTTTGCAGTAGGAAGGGATATTGATTCATCTAATTTAGAAAGTGTTCTGTATATTTTAGATAATAATTTGGGGGATTTAAGAGTAAGAAAATGTGCCGCACTTAGTGGTGTTTGTAATTCAACTTGACTGAGGTTAAATTTCTTTTTTACTATGGATTTAATTTGTTGATATTCTAAAAACCTTGTCTTGTTGATCCCATATTGTTCAACTAGTCTGTCAAATGGAATAAATTCTGTTCCCTCTAATATATGTTCTAAGTATTTAATTCCTTTACAACTCCATTCTGGGAAATTAATCATATTATTGTTTTGTAATATGTCAGGGTTATTCCAGATAGGTGTACGTTTGCATGGGATTAATGAAGACTCCGTTATTTTTAGAAACTCCCACCATGCTGTTAGAGAAAAGCTGATGTTGATACTTTTAAAGCATTCATGTCTTTTGATGTTTGAGCTAATAAATGGTAGGTCTGAAATCTCTAGATCCTTGCATAGTGCCTGTTCAACATCTAGCCAGGGCTCAACTAAGAAGGTATGTTTTAACCATTCTGAGATGAACTGAAGCCTGTTGGCTAAGAAGTATTGGTGAAAATTAGGCAGATCTAATCCTCCTCTATCCTTGGTTCTTTGTAGCGTTTTTAAGCTAATACGCGGGGGTTTATCTTTCCAAAGGAATTTGGAAATATATGAATCCAGAGATCTGAACCAATCTTGTGATGGTTTGTTAGGGATCATCAAAAATAAGTAATTTATTTTTGGCAAGATCATCATTTTTATAGTGGCGACCCTTCCCATGAGTGATATGGGTAAAGATTTCCATCTAGTCAGATCGCCTTCTACTTTCTTTAGAAGTGGGATGTGGTTTAGTTTAGTTAAGTCTGAAAGCTTAGGAGAGATATTAATACCTAAATATTTAATATTTCCGGATTGCAGTGGGGCAGAGGAAGAATTATGGAAGGAGCAGTTAATGGGGAGAACTGTAGATTTTGGCCAGTTAATTGAATAATCTGAAACTCTTGAAAACCAGTTTATTAAAGTAATTACCTCAGACAGGTTGGTTTGTGTGTTTTGCAGAAAAAGCAACACATCATCCGCATAGAGACTGATTTTATGTTCTATGTTCTTACATTTTATGCCCTTAATTGTTGTAGCCTGTCTAAATGCTGCTGCTAGAGGTTCGATAAAAATTGCAAAAAGTGAGGGGGAGAGTGGGCATCCCTGTCTGGTGCCCCTCAGGAGACAGAAGCTGGAGGATGTCTGGTCATTTGTTCTGATACGAGCCGTTGGGGAATTGTATAATATTCTTATCCAGTTTATGAAAGAGTTTCCAAAACCAAATTTGTGTAAAGTTGCGAATAAAAATTTCCAATTAACTCTGTCAAATGCTTTTTCTGCATCTAGAGATAATATTATGGCTTCGATGTTTTTATCGTATGAGTAGTCTATTAAATTAAGTAATCTACGAGTGTTTGTTGAGGAGTGCCGACCTTTTATGAAACCAGTTTGGTCAGGATGAATTAAGAGGGGGGTCATTTTCTCTAATCTCTTTGAGAGAGCTTTGCAGATTATTTTAAGGTCTACATTTAAAAGAGAAATTGGACGATAGCTTGAGGGAAATAAAGGGTCTTTGCCTGGTTTTAGCAGGAGACTAATGTTGGCAGAATTCATATTTGGTGGTAGTCTGCCATTTTCCTCGATTTCCTGCAACATGCTGTGGAATACTGGTGCCAAAATTGTCCAGAATTCTTTGTAGAATTCTGCAGGGAAGCCGTCTGGACCTGGAGCCTTATTATTGGGCATACTTATCAGGGCTTCCTGGAGTTCACTTGGCGTCAGTGGCGAATCCAATTCCATTGCTTGACTGTCTAGTAATTTTGGAAGAGTTACGTTGTCAAGAAACAGATCAATTTCATTTTTAGATGGGTTTATTTGTGGTGAGTATAAAGTTTCATAGAAATCCCTAAAAATGTTGTTTATTCTTCCAGGATCATATATTGTGTTCCCCGATAAATCTTTAGCAGCACATATAGTTGTTTTTTCTTTATTTATTTTTAGCTGGTTAGCTAGAAATCGACCTGATTTGTTACTGTGTTCAAAATTCTGCCAGCGAAGTCTTTGTATAAGGAATTGTGTTTTTTTATTAATAGTTTCATTTAATTCTAGTTTTGTTTTGCATATTTTGTTCAATGTTTCCTGATCTTGGTGGGACGCGTAGGCTTCTTCTAGTGATTTGATGTTTTTTTCTAATTCCTGAATATTTTTGTTTTCTTCTTTCTTTTTGTGTGATGAGAAAGAAATTATTTTACCTCTCATCACAGCTTTCCCTGCTTCCCATAGAACAGAAGCAGATATTCCGGGAGTGTCATTAAAGTCTAAATATGAAGTCCATTCCTTTTTAAAGTATTTAATAAAGTCTTCATCTTTAAGTAGTGATATATTAAATCTCCAGTTTTTACTTGGCGTAGTATTATTCTTGTGCATTAGTGTTAAAGATACAGGAGCATGATCGCTGACAGCTATAGGATGAATCTCAGTGTCTGAAATGTCACACAGCAGTGAGCTGCTGACCAAAAAATAATCCAGACGAGAGTAAGAGTGATGAACATGCGAGAAAAAAGTATATTCCTTACTGGTGGGGTGAAGAGAGCGCCATGCATCGCAAAGACCAAAGTCGTTCATATACTGTTTGATTATATTTGTGGACTGCCAATTACACTGAGTTCCTGTTGTGTTGAGCCTATCCATTTCTTCATTTAGTCCAAGGTTGAGGTCACCGCCAAGAATGAGTGTGCAATCAAGGTGTTCAGAGAGTGCACTAAAAAAACCGTGGAAGAATGAGGGTTCATCAACATTTGGACCATATATACTAACAATACATAGTTTTTTGTTCAATATTGATAGTTTAATAATTAGAAATCTACCCTCTGGATCTATAACTGTATCGAGTACTGTAAAATTAACATTTTTATGTATTAAAATTGCTACTCCCCGTTGTCTAGAATTATAACCGGCTGCAAACACGTTAGGAAACTCAGGTGTTTTAAGTTCATTTAAACCTGTGACAGGTTTGTGAGTTTCTTGTAATAAAACAACATCTGCCTGTAGTTTTTTAAGCTGGTTAAATATTTTTAACCATATGTAATATCTTATTGGAACCGATATGTTCCAGATATCAAGTGGAAGACAGTCTGGATGGTCCCCCATAAATATTTGATTGTAAATAAGGTGAAAGAAGTCTCATTTAAAATTCTACATAAATGTTATCCAGCCAGTCACTACATGGTAAAATTTAAAAGGGACATTAATACTAATTGTACTTTCTGTGGGGATCATCCAGAAACTGTGACACATCTTTTTTGGTACTGTTCTTTTACACAGAGATTCTGGAGGGAATTTAGCAGGTTTGTTATTGTCCATATTTTAAGGGAGTTTTCTTTACGATGGGAAAATTTTTTCTTCACAAATGCAGATACTTTAAAGCTAAACCATGTATAAACAGATGGCTGAATGACTTTAGACTCTGGGCTAAATCGCTGAAACTTGTGAATAACAAGAAAGCCCATAAACTTGTTGTTTTATTTAAAGAGTTTAACCTATGTTAAAAAAAAAAACTCCCTATTTTATAATCACGACTGCCCTTTTTTTGCATGTTATTTTTTGCCTTTGGTTCAAATCCTTCAATGACTGTTCTTTCTTTTTGTGCTAACTCTTTTAGCTTTGTGCTTATTGTTGTTGTTGTTGTTGTTTTTTGTTCGTTTTGTTTGTTTGTTTGTTTGTTTTGCTATAATGCTCAACAGGGGCGGAGCGTGGGGGTGGCTTACTGGGCTTAAGCCCGGGTTGTTTTGTCAGAAGCCCGGGGTCTTTTGGAGTGTAATTTTTCATAGTTAGATGCCTGGCTGACAACTGTATAAAACAAAAAGTACACACAATATTCGAAGCACATAGTGCACACTGTGGGAATTTACGACTGTGCGTGAATCCCCCCTGATATTGGTATGATCCGAGCTCAGGCACTAAGCGACTGAGCGAGGGGGCGGGGCAGCTGCTGCCAGCAGCAGTGAGTGCGCTGTTGGAGAAACGCAGCCAGCCATACTAAGGAGAGCTGAAGTTTGACCAGGTACCAAAGAAAATCATTCGTACTGTACAAATAATGTAAATATGACGGTGCATCACGAAAGATTGATATGAAACTGATCACTTGACCAATATTACGTTACTTGCTCTTCGAGTGAATCAACAAATGGCGAAATGAAAAGCCGAACAAATGCTATTTTTTTAGAGAGTCTTAGCTTACGTGTGTTTATTTCATATTTTCAGTTCTTACCCTCCCCGACTAAATCGGTTTCAGTTATGTACTGAAACATAAGAATGGACATTAGAGGGTTCTTTCAAAGAAAAAACTCAGGTAAATGTTATTTTATATATTATGCTTTGTATGTTGTTCAGTATATTTCTATGCAAAACAAGAGGGATTTCAGTACACAGCAGGATATTCACATTTGTAACCAGATATTTACACTTTAGGGAGAAAACATAAAACATTTTTACTGTACAACATCAATTTAGAGTAAACTTTTGTTTTAGATAAATATTGAAATATCTTTTGAATTAGTTAAATGTCAGAATAAAGAGAGACAGAGCTGTCTATTTATTATCACTTTCATCATATTAAGGAGTACATATACACTAAGTTTATTGTTAATTAATAAGAAAACTCCAGACGATTCCATTCTGAGCTGAAGAAGCTTCTGATAGGTTAGTAGAGTCCATGTGAGTAAACTGGTGACACACCTGTGGATGCATATAAGGCAAAACACAGAGCCTGTTTCTGTGACATGGGAACATCAAGAGATGTCAACCAAAACACCAGGAAAAGAACTGTCGAGCTTCATAAGTGTGGCTCAGTTTGAATACAATTTGGTGCCATTTGCTATTAAGAAATACAGACAGTTTCTCTCTTTACTCTTAAAGTTAACAAATATGTTTTTATATTTATCAATCTAAAAAAATAAACATTTAGTCTGATTTGATGTTACAATTAAAAAAGTGTTTTTATCTGAAGAGTAAATATCTGGTTTCAACTGTATATTTGATGATTGTCAGCACAAAGAGGGAGAGAGAGGAGAACGAGGACAGAACAGATGAAGAAGAGCAGGTGAGACACACATGTTAGTCACATGGTTGTTTACCAAAAGTATCAGCGTATCATAGGTCCTCATGTATCTCGTACCTAGTGTTTCTTTTTAGGTTTGTTATTTTTCAAATTCTGTATTTATTAAGTTATGCAGGCTTGTTCGCACAACAAGGCTAAATAATTATATAAACTTTTCTCAATCTAAATAGTGGACTTTGGTAGAATTAAAAAACAAGTGTAGTGCAGGTCTATGATGGTTTTTAGTGCTATCATCTAGTTCTGATTGTGGTTCTGTCTTGGTTAAGTCCTCAGTAGTCCTGATTTTGAACTGTTGTAGTCCTGTTTTAATTCTGGATCAGTTCTGGGTCTGGTTGAATTGGGGTTTAGTCCTCGTGTCTTGATACAGCCCTGACCTTGTTCTGCCTTGCTGCTTAATTAAAAAACTAGTTTAAGGTGTCCTGCACATGTGATATATATTTTTCCCTATATGAAGTCATTCTTTTTTGAACAGAGCCTATTAATCTTTCAGTCATTTCTACCCCCCCCCCCCCCCCAAAAAAAATAAAAATAAAAATCCCACATGCATACTACTCTTTGGGCTAAGCCCCGGGTGTTTCAAATATCTGGCTCCGCCTCTGATGCTCAACCAAGGATGTAACATAATCGGATTAATTATGGTGCCTTGTATGTTATACTGTTGTTTGTAAATAAAGTTTAATTTAAAAAAAAAAAAAGTTTCTGTCGCCATTTTAGTTTTTAAAAGACGTCGTGATAAGGGCGGGTCTTACTGTGAACCTGCGCGCTCATTGGCTAATAACTTGAGATTGACAAGTCGTTATCCAATGAGCGCGCGGCTTCTCCCAACATAAAGTAGTTTCCTTTGAAAAACCAAAGTCTGATTATTTTTGCCTCCACTGACGGAGCCTGTTGTTCCCGCCACAGAGACACAGTAATGTCAGAGCGGTGTTAACACTCACCTGCCTCAGCACAGCTCTCACTCTCCTCCTGCTCTCTCAGCTAAACTCACTTCCTCTCTACTTACAGGAAACCAGCGCTCAGAGGAGCCGACCGGCCTCACGTTTCACCCACAGACACGAACAGCGTGGAATTATTTTATGTCATAAGAAGAAACATATTCATGTTAACACTCACCTGCCTCAGCTCCACCTTCCTCCTCCTGCTGCTCTGAACGGAGGATCAACACTTTCACTTTCAAGGTTCAAGGTTCAAGGTTCTTTATTTGCCACATGCATAGTTATATAAGTATAACACACAGTGAAATGTAGCCTGACACGCTCCTCGACATGTGCAAAAATTGGGGGGGTAGAGGAAGAACATTATATATATATATATATTGGGTGAATGTACAGTAGTAGCAGCAAGCAGGTGAATTCTGTACATTAATATGAATAGACATCTGACTATTTTACAGGATAGACAATATAAACATATTTAAAATTAAAGGAATTTGAAATGTACATTGTTTCACTGCTCCTCCCTAAACACAGAGGATGCTGGGACTTGTAGTTTTTACCTTGTGTGATATTTATGGCTGTGACACTAAATCACAGCATGTAAACTTCCTGCAAACATGTCACAGGCGATAAAAGTTTCACATTAAAGGTGAAGTTATTTTTCTGTCTCATGTTCAATAAACAGTGAGCTGGGAAAACTGAAGAACAGACTTCAGACGTTCCCTGCAGAGTTTCTGCTGCTCGGTCGTCTGCATGTTGCTGAGACTGAGCTGATGATGAAGCTGTGATGGGTTTATGGCACGTTTGGTTCTGGAGAAGAGTTTTACTGTCGGTGCAGGTGAAATGATCAGAGGTTACAGCCTCTGGTTAAAGTGGAGGCAGCGATCAGGACGGCTGAGCAGCAGAGGTCTCGAGGGTCCTAAAGTGTAAAAGCATCAGTGTTAGTAACACAAAGATGACAGAATGGGATCATCCACACAACACTAACATCTAAATCCACGGCAGGAACTCTTCCAGTGTCCTGAAAAATCTGTGTGCACGATGCTGAGATTAAAATCTGTCTGCTCATCTTAATGCAATATTTACTAAAGTCTGGTAGAAGTTTTACTGATTTCCAGTCCACTTAGCAGACGTGTGGATAGGTGGTGGGTTGTAGAGCAGACTGAAAGCTTTAAGTTCATCCTCTGATTAAAAACTCAGACCCACAGATACAGGAAGTATAACCCTGGTGTAAGAAAGGAAACAGCAACACGGCAGCCATCTTTTTCCTCCCATGATGACCAGTGTCCCAGCAGAAGCTGGGGTTTGTTAGATCCTGTTCGATCCAGAGGAAACAGGCTAAAAGAGTCGATCAGGGGGGATCATGGTTTTATTATGTGCTCGTTATGATTGAAGCTCTGGTTGTGTGTTAGAGACAGAACCTGCAGATTCCTCCACTCTGCCTCCTCCTCTGCAGGAATCAGCCTCTTGGCTGGTTTTATTCACCAACGTGAATAAAATCATCAAACTAATCCAAGTTCATTGTGAAATGCCTGAAAATGGAGGAATAAATCTGTCAGTTACCGTATAAAGTTTGAGTTTGTCAGTGTTTTACACGGAGACGGTCGTCAGATGTTGAATGTTTAGCATGAAAGTTCCACATCTGGAGAAACCTTCAAGATTAAAGCCAGTGAAAAGTGAAGAGTTTCTGCAGCCGCCGCACTTCCTGCAAATCTGTTCTTTCAAAATAAAGTGAAAAGTCTAAATTTATATTCACGACAGGTTTAAAGGTGAAGGTGGTCACATGGTTTTAGTGGAATGCCTACGTGGGCGCGTCTGAGTGATTTTGATTCAGATTCGTGCAGCGTGGAGCAGTAAACACTTGTTTTTGTTCATCTGGACTCATGAATGATTCCAGTTAGCACATTTCCAGCCAATGAAACGTAACTACAGATGAAGACAAACACATTTAAGCTGCCTGACTCTCGAGTGTGCACAGCAAAATCTCCAGTGTTAAATTAACACTGGAGAGTGTCTATATGGGTCCACACCTCTGAGTGTTAAATACAACACTGTTGAGTGTTAAATTAACACTTTTGACAGTGTTATATGTTTAAAAGTAACCTAGTCAGTTTTGAAGATTAACAAGATAAGAGATAAGATAAGATAAGATAGAACTTTATTAATCCCTCGGGTGGGTTCCTCTGGGAAATTCGATTTCCAAAAAAAGCACAGCAACGACCGAAGTTACAGTTACAGAATTGTTATATATATATAAATATATATATACACACGCACACACACACACACACACACACACACACACACACACACACACACACATATATATAAATACAGAGACAAATATAAATAAAATATACAAAGGGGATAAATAGAATAAATAGGAATAAAAAATAAAAATACAAGTGAATTGCACATTTCAAGTCTTGAGTCTATTGCACTGTTGACTATTTACAAAAAGTATTGCACAAGGTATTGTACAGTGAGGTGAAGAGGCACTACAGCTTAGTTGTTCCCCCCTCCTTTGTCCTCCTGTTTCCCCTCCCTCTCCCCTCCAGAGAGGAGTTAAACAGTCTGATGGCGTGTGGGACAAAGGAGTTTTTAAGTCTGTTAGTTCTTGTCTTGGGGAGAAGCAACCTGTCACTGAACAGACTCTTCTGGTTGTTTATGGCCGTGTGCAGAGGATGCCTGGCATTGTCCATAATGTCCATCAGTTTCTTTAATGTCCTTTTCTCTGCCACTGTCACCAGAGTGTCCAGCTTCATGCCGACCACAGAGCTAGCCCTCCTGATCAATTTCTCCAGCCTGGAGAAATGGCTAACACTGAGCAGTGCTGATTTTCTAACACTGGAAAATAACTCAAAATGTTAGAAATATTCTACACCCCCCCCTCCCACTGTGAACATGAATTGAATATTCAGAAGACATTTGTTTAAATAGTTCTACAAATCGGAGCTGTTGGTGTGTCCTTGGATTGTGTGGTAATAATATTAGAGCCTGCAATCTTTCTTACTGAATCTCTACTATGAGTCATGTTACCTGAGATTAATTCTATGTTTACCTGTCAGCCTGGACGAATGTGCTGTGTGAAGGAAATTAAATTAAATCAGATCTGAACTGCATACAGTTAAGGAACCTGTTCATATTTGATTGAAATATGAACCAGTGATTTTTTTTGATTGCTGATTCCAAGAGAGTCTTTGTGGAAATCCTGTTTGGCTTTTTGTTATTTTAATTGTCTTTTTCTGTTTTCCAGAACAGTTCTCCACAGTCGCTGTCCACATGGGTCAGTGGGACCAAGAAGCACTCTGCTAATGTGGGACTCTGACCAGCAACATCCAGCAAGACCCAGACAGCGTTTTCTATCTCCCAGCTGGAGTTTTTGTTTGTCTGTGACTAGGGATGGGTATCGAAAACCGGTTCTTGTGGAGAACCGGTTCCCACTGTTTCAATTCCTTGGAACTGTTTGCCATTTTTGCAAACGATTCCCTTATCAATTCCAGTCGCCCCGAATGACGTCACCACATTGCGGAGCATCATTTACCTGGCAGGAAACACGGCGCCTAAGCGGCTCAAACGCTCAAAAGTTTGATTATACTTTACGAGAACGGATGACAACAGGGGAACTTGCAATACTTGCAAAGTGGATATTTCATTTAAGGGAGGAAACACTACGAATATGCAAAAGCATTTGCTCACAAAACACGCGATGACCTTAAATGAATCTCGTGAATCTCAACCCAGCAGCAGCAGTAACGTTTGCACGTCCTCTCCCGTTAATGCGGCAGGTAAATAATCAACTAACAGTGCATATTATGTTAGCGTGATCTGCCTTATTACAAAACCTGCTATTACTGTGCATTTAGGTGACCATGATGAGAGAGACAGACAGAGTCTGGCTGGCTCAGGTGCTGGCAGTTGTTGCTGCAGTCTACCGGTGTCCTTTCAGGCCAGGATAGACGAAGCAGTGACTAAGTTTGTGGTAAAAGGTTTGCACCCATTTGCCACAGCAGATGCCCCTGATTTTCGGTAAGTGAATGTGTTTAATTGTAGGCAGGGTGTAATGGAGGAGGTCACTTTAAGAGGGATGGACTTGACCTCCTGACTATGAATGATGTAGATGATAAGGTGCTGACTCTATGAATCCACAATCTCAACAGGGTTGTCCGATAAGAACAGATGGCGTATCCACAAAATCCACTGCCACTCAGGTATCTGCCGTTCACTCATTTATTAACAAGAATCCGAAGCACACATCCATAATGTGAGTGAGGGGATTTAACAGGCTGTAAAATGCTATATGCCGTGTGGTGAGTGATGGTGTGGTTTCTGTTGGAAAGAACATAAAAGTCTTCCATAATTATGTGAACAGAGTGAATTAAATGTGTAATACAACAATACAAACAATACTGGATAGTGGAACATTCAACCAAAATAAGGGAGTGTCAACAAATGCTAATTTTACTATTTACATAAATCCTAACTAGGCACTTTACATCAGAGCTAACATGAGAAATTAGTGACGGTCCCTTAATGACCGCACGGCAGAGGCTGCTTCGCAGTAAACGGCAGTAACAATCGGTAAACAAAGTATGCGCCAAGGATTAAACAAGGGAGGATAATGGCCGCAGCAAAGAACAAACACGATAAAACACAGAAACTTACAGTCTCATGGACGCACACCGCTAACAGCATTAGAAGGAACGAAAATCCACACGGTGAGTAAACTCTGCTGACTCTTCCCACCTGCAGCTCCGACCGAACTCTCTGCGTCGACGTGTGCGTAGTGATGAGGTAGAATTGTGTCTTCTGATTGGCGAAGAGAATGGGTTGCCTCACCGCTCATTGGCTAAACGGCAGCAGTATGCTGATATCTTACTCCGCAGATGTGGCTCCGTTCATGAGTTCTGCGAACTGGCTGGCCTTTTGTACACAGGGACATTACTGGATATTCTTGTGTAATTGCTACAGATTAATTTATGTTATACTTTGTTATTGCTACAGAAGAATATTTATTTTATTATTTTACATTTACAATTTCTTTTCCTGGGGACCCTGTGACACCCCATTGAAGAGCCGTAGGCTGGATCTCTTAAGATCTCACTGCTGTGTTTGTAAGGCCATGTTACTCCTAAATTTATATCTTGTTCAAAGAGAAGCTATAAAACAAAGTTCTAAGCTAATCGACCTTAGTGTTCTCCTTTTTTAAAAAGAATAGATAAAGAATCGAATCGTTAAACAGAATCGAAAATGGAATCAAATCGTGAAAATCTTATCAATACCCACCCCTATCTGTGACTGGAGAGTCAGATTTTTGTTGAGCTTCACACTTGCAGAGGTAAGTCAGTTTGCAGAGATCCCTCCCACCCTGGCTTTTATGTCCTAGATTTCTTATCTGAAACAGTAATATTTCAGTGACTGCTGCTTATACCACACGTTAATACACGCTACTGATCCCTGATAGGAGAATCATCAATTTTGGCAACAAAGAAGCCTGGTGGATGTTTGTTTACAGTCTGATGATGGGACATCATGCTCTGCATCTTCAAAGTTTGCCGCCTCATTATTATTCATACCCAGTAATGTGAAGTATGCTCATATCTACTATAACTGAACCAGCCTGGTGCTCTTCATTTATGGAGGCTGTTGAGTCTGAATGTTGTGTATCTCGTGTTCTCTGGGCTTTGTCCTCAGTCTTTTCGCAGGATCAGAAAACAAAACCAGGAGGCGCGTAAATGTTTCTTCTCCATGATGTTTCTTCAAATGTTTCTTCTGGATGATGATAAGACTGTGACACGGGATGCCACCTTTGGTCTTGTGATGAAGCAAAGGTCAGGAAGAAGTGGGATTAACTGGTACCCACATCTGAGAAGGATGTACAGGGGCACCTGCAGCCAAATCCAAGCTTCAGGTTAGTTGTAGTTGCAGAACGCTATAGACTGAGACAGCTGAGGCATCAAATGTTTGATTAAACGGATGAACAAGAGAAGTTTCTTCCCCATAATTATCACTTCTTTGTCACGGCGGGGTGCGCCGGTGTGTAATGGAAACAGGACCCAAAAGCAGATGAGGACGAGGAGTTGAAGGTTGAACAGAAAAAGTGATCCTTTATTAGATGACGGCAGAAGTAAACCAGGAAACCAAAGTAAACTGACAAGACACTAAGAAACAAAATACTAAACGGTACTGAGACCAAAAACTATAACTATGACTGAGGTGGAAATAAACAGGCTAAGACTATGACTAACGTGGAAATAACAGACGAAAACTAGACCTATGACTGAGGTGAGGTAAACAGACGACCCGACAATGACATGCAGAAAACAGAGGGCTTAAATACATACATGAGGTGATCAGGGGAAGTGGAGACACATGGGGGAAACAGCTGACTGACATAAACCTAAATGACAGGACCAGGAGGAGGAAAGCTAAATACAATGAACAAAGAACACATGACACTGTCAGAATAAAACGGGAAATACTAAAACTAGACATGACAACACAACTTAACAGACCTAATACGTGAAGAATAATACAAGAACCCAAAACATAGAAAACCAAGGGAACAATAATAAATAACAGCTTAAACTAAAGCTAGATAGGAAATGACACAAAACTAATCACATATCAAAATGAGACAAATACAAAAATGAACTCAGAGCGCTGGGTCAGAGACCCAGCCTGTGACATTCTTAAAATCTGTAGCAACTTCAAGTCTGTCAGCGTGCTGAGCATGCTCAGAATGTGACAATATATTTTTGTTCAATATTTAATTTCTTTCAGTTGCAATTGTTAAATGAAAAAAAAAATATATATATTCTTATAATTTAGCAAACTAATTTATCAAAAAAAATATACATATATCTGTATTAGTTTTAATAAATGAATTTGACACCTGTATTGAAAATACCATATTGTATTCATACAGAATCAGTTTGGTATCATTGTTTGTCTGATTGTTGAAACTAAGAGCTGCTTTGATCTGTTAAGATCTAAAGTATCCAAAGTTGAGCTCTGATGTTTCTTCACCCCTGTGTGTGTGATATGTGATTCCTACATGCTGGCAGAGCAGAGCGGCAGTTTGTGCTCACAGATGGTGACGGTGTGGAGAGACGGTGGTGTTTCCTCAGAAGAACCAGCAGAGTCACTTGCTGACTGATGTTCGTCTGCACTGCACAGAGGAAATCAGCTGACCGAGGTTTGTCCAGTGACGTGTTATGAAATGTATATTTTGATTTTATGCTTACAGTTATGATTTTCTTGACAGAGGCTCTGCAGAGGTTAGACAAAGCAGAGAAAACATGTGCTTTACATTTTACTGTGATTTATTGAGATATTTGTTGCCTGATGTTCAGCAGGAATGGAGAAATAGAATCAAAGGGAGATGTTTTTGCTGTTTTTGTAATGATGTAAGTAAATCTTCAATATTATTTATTTGCTTGGTTATATTAGGAGTGTTTCTGAGTGAGGGCGGAGGAGTCATCATCCAGGTAAAGTGACGTGGATCAGTGGATACACTTGTCTCCCCTTTAAAGGAGACGATCCAAGTCATCCTTAAATGTTAGTGCTTTCAAATACACAAACATTTTTAAAGGACAAAAATGAACATCCAACTTTGACTGTAACACAAAATAAATCTTTGCATGTGTGTTTTCAAACTCTCAGATGGGCAGCATATCAGTCTTGGACTGTCTAACCTGCCGGAGCAGCACTGAATGACCACCACACATGAGCATGTTCCTGCAACATTCAGCATCTGATCCTTCATCTGTGTGCTTCTGCTTTTGGTAAGTAGAGTTACCCAACTCCAGTAACTCTAAACACATGCCATCCATTTCTGACGGCCTGGTTACTTCCTGTCAGTTACTTTAGAAACCATGTGGTCACCTGACCTAACACTGTTTCTTCTTCTTCCCCTTAATGTTCAAGTGTCACGTGTCAAACAGCTGGAGAGGAAACTACACCAGTGTACTGAGATGTTTCACCAACACGTGCCAGATGCTGTTCCTTCATGGTGACATCACCAGAGACAGCCCCACCCACCTCAGGACCTCGCCATTGATCATGATGATTATAATGATGACAGCGAGCGGAACTAAGACTGTAAAAATCCACGACCAGAATGTTTCTTTCTAATTATGAATGAATACTGAGAGCCTCTTTCTGTGTTTTGTCTGTTTTGTTTTTTTTACCTCATTTGTTTCTAACAAAGTTCACAAACTCACACAGTTTACATTCTGTATGTTTCCATCTTTACCAGCCACACTCTAACTGCATTTAAGAAAATAATCCTTAGAAATTGTTGTTTTTCTCTTTTGTAATTGATGATAATTCAGTGAATATACTGCGCTGCTTCCTTCTATTGCGTCACACATTGCTTTAAGTTTTTCAGTGTCCAGTTATTTTTTACTGCTGTTTGAATTCTCTGTATGTTTGACCCTGTAGACTGTTTGATGGACTGCTTGTCTTCCTGTTTGTTACCGCCGCCTGTTTTTTAATAAAGATTTGGATTTCTGACTTCAACACAGCCTCTGCGTGTCCTCCCTTTGTGTCCTCTTCCTCTGTGAATGTGTTGCATGTGTCACAGATTCCTTTTATTAACAGCTTTCCCACAGTGAGTTGCATCAGCATTCATTCACAGCACATTTCAGAAGGATTCAGATTAATACAGTGATCTTACAGTCAGAATGATCCTGACAGAGTGCCACTGTAAATGATCTTTCATCAGGTACATTTTAAAGTTCAGTATTTCAAAGCAGGAGTTATGAAGAATCATGCTGGCATTAGGACTAATAATATGTACTTAAAGTCAAAGTTTTTTAATTATGCTAGAATATTGGAAGACAATCAACTTTTAGTGTTTTCCGCATATTAATTATTCTGAAATAGAGACGGTGACCCTAACTGTACAGAAGCACTAAACAACTGACAATCTAACAGACATCATTGGCCTGAGCTGTCATGCACAGTGAGTCTGATCCTTTGCTGTGAGAGTCTGACAAGCATGTTTCTGGTCAGTTTGGAAGAAATAATATCACAATGTTGATCTTTTTTTTCAATATTCCTTCTCTTTTACAACATAAACTGTGATCAAAGGTACTTATGTTCACAGCATGTAATAATACTGACAGTCCAGGGCATTGTGGTCTGTTGAGCTAGGGTTAGGGTTAGCAATTCAGACATATGTAATCAATATTAAACGTCTCTGACGTGGGCCACTGTCCGCAGTGTTGGGAAATCCATACCAGGCTGGAAGGTAGGTGAGCATCCACGAGAAGACACAGCAGATGCATCCTACTGACAGGACCAGGAGACTCCAGAAACCGAGCATCTTCTCTTCAGTGCCATCCTCTCCTGTCACCCTCTCTGCCCGCAGCTCTTTGAGTATGGGGTAGATAAGGGCGCAGAGAAACCCTTATTACTAATTTGTATTATAATTCAGTTTTCATGAAATATTCATATTCAGTATCGGTCCTTTTATATTAATAACCACGTATCCACCCAGGCTCATGGTGGGGCAGGGCTCTGTCCTGGGATGCTTGAGTACAAGGTAATGTACACCCTGACCAGGTATCCAGTCTGTCAGAATTGTTTTCAATATTTGGTTCAAAAACATGAGTGACAACAAAAATCCAACTAGGATTCTTGCATATGATGAATGAAGTCTGTCTTTGACTGTATTGTCCAGCTGATCCATCAAACCCCCAGCAGGTGAACCTTATTCATGACATAACACGGCAACAATGTAAAAAATGAAACAGCAACAGTCTAAATGTAAAGTGCATTCTAAACTCCTCTTCAATAAATCATATGCAAAGAGTCATTCGGGACTGTAAAACGTGAACTACAGAACCCAGAGTCTTCATCATTAAATCTCTGGTTGCTTCGTTTTTCTATCCTATATCAGATACTTTAAGGTTAGGTTAGGTGAAGTTGCATTCTCATGGTGAGGCAAAGTGCTTTATGTGTGTGTGTGCGTGTCATGAACGGCTATAAAAGGCCTATAATTAAAGAACAAAGCGGGGTTTGAGTTCGAGTTGCGGCAGACTGTCACTACTTGTAAATGGAACGCAGCCTTCCTGTGGCGGACAGCTAATAACAGGAATCGGACGCGGTCCACCCAAGTCCACAGCAACCACCATAGCAACCGCCTAGCATGACCTTAAAAACATATTCTGTCTTCATAACGATCAAAAACATGAAATGATTTGCAAAGTGTGAAAGTGTTACAGCTGCAGAGAGCTATGGCGGTATCTTTGGAAGCTGTTTACATAGCTAATAATATACAATGTAACCATGGAGACAGTCAGTCACGTGAGCTAGCGGTGCATGTTTACTACAGTGAATAAGGTGATTGCGTGCACAGCGTCCACATGCTGCACAGGGTAAAGACATTACTTCAATATTGTTTTATATTGATGTATATTTGCCTTCTGTTGACCATCACCTCAGGTTCACCATCACAGTTTCAGCAGACAGATGCACACTGTCTAAATATGAACACATTCAAAAACTCATGTCTCAGAAATAAGCACAGCTGTTCATGTTTGTCATTAGAGTTTTATTTGTAAGAAAATTATGAACTTCATATTGTGCATCAAATAAAAGAACATTTCACAACTCTGAGTCAACAGAAACAGGAAACAGAAATGTCTCTAATGTAGACGTGTACAGTGTAGTGTAAGCATTAAAAGATCATAAAGGAAACACTAACATTCATGTGAAACTAATTGTAATAAAAAAAATGAACAGGTGCTTTATAGATGTAAAAGAAAGAATCTGAAAACAACACTTTTTTGGTCTAAGTGATCAAAGTAGAAAACAGAACTGATGTTCAAGAACAAACCGTAGCTGCACTAATATTACACATCTCCATTGTTGTGGTGAACAGACATGTTGCTTTTAAAACCACATGCAGTGTGTGACCGTGACTGTTCACTGAGACCATGAACGCCACTTCGCTGAAGCCTTCGCCTTCTTCTTCTTCTTCTTCTAAATTGGAAGAAGAAGGAGCACGAGCTGCTTTGATCTACTGAAAGGAAAAAGCAGAACATCTGAGCTGAAACCATTAAGACAGGAACAATCATTCAATGCAGTGTCTCAGGTGGCTTAGCCTGTTACAACTGTTGATACAAGCTACACACACACACAGCCTTATGGGTACAGTAGTCTCCTGCTACACCTCCTTTTAGCTAAAGACATACTTCATAATGACTCACTCAGCTCACAAGAACAGGAATGCAGAGCATTATCAAACGTTAAAATGATACACATCTCTCACTTGTTCACTTACATTTAAACGAAACACATAATTGTAAACATCTCTAACAGCCTAAGCCAGCTTTGAATAGGGCCTGAATGGATAACTTCAGAGAATTACACATCCAATCTTACACGAGGTCTCACCGCTCGACCAGATCTGGTAACAGTCCCTGTTGGTGTGAGGTGGCTCCTATTTCTCCTTAGAAAACCTGTCTGTCTCTACCACATAAGATCTGGGAGCACTGGCAGGTCCAACTACTGCTCCAGTGGTTCCTTCAGTAGTAATCTACACCTTCTGTCCTGACTCTATGTCTGCGGTTGTAGTGTTTTGCCTGCTCACGCCTCCCCTCCTCATCCTTCTCGCGAAAAGCCTGTAGGTCGGGCCACTTTGGCACCAGCTTCGCAGCAGCTTGTGGCAGAGAGGTACGCAGGTGTCTCCCCATGAGCAACTGTGCCGGTGAGAGCCCATGTTCCAGTGGGGTGGCCCTGCACGCTAGCAGTGCTCTGCTGTAGTCACAGTCCTCTCAAGTCTTTAATGGTACGATCAGCGCGTTCTGCCTCCCCGTTGGCTTGGGGGTACCTGGGGCTGCTCGTTTCATGTGTGAACTGGTACTCTTTAGCAAAGTGCTTGAACTGTTCTGATGAAACTTGCGGCCTGTTGTCCGATACCACAGTCTCGGCAACTGCATGTCTTGCAAAGGCCTCTTTTATAGCATTAATAGTGACCTCTGCTGTTGTGTCTCTCAGTTCACCAAGTACCAACGACCAGATTTGGTGTGTGGTAGTAACAGGCAAATGAACTTTTGTTTTTTAATGATTTGAATATATATGAATGCTTGTGCATAAATACACAAACAATACACATATGCTTTCATGCTTTCAATTGTGTCATTTACGTGATCTAGGTCAGCGGTCTCCAACCTTTTTTGCACCACCGACCGGTTTATGCCCGACAATATTTTCACGGACCGGCCTTTAAGGTGTCGCGGATAAATACAACAAAATAAAACTAGTACCGGTACCGAAAAAGAAGATTTATTCATAACACACGTGAAAAGACCCAGGAAAACCGAGTTAATGATAAAAACGATAACAAAATAACGCTGAAAAGCAATAAAAACCCTGAAAACCAGACATTTCACACCTGAGCCTCAACTCTCGCGGCCCGGTACCAAACGACTCACGGACCGGTACCAGTCCGAGGCCCGGGGGTTGGGGACCGCTGTTCTAGGTAGCTCTGTTTTGGAAGTTCAGTTCAAGCTAGAAATGTGCTTTGGAGTTTGTACGTGTTTTGTCTCTAGGGGCCACCACATATATTTCTATTTACATTCAGGTGACAGCAATCCATGGATGGTTTCGACATGCAAGAGGATATTTTCCCCGGTGCCCAGCGGGAGAAGACACTGCTTGCGATGTCGATGAGGTCCTGTGGCCAGACCCCAACAGACGGCGGGATCCATGAGCCCACGTATGCACAATTGTCATGATTTTTTGTGTGTACAGTATAGTGTTTTTTCTATTACTGTATTATGTTTGTGTTTTGCTTTATCTGAATTGATGGTGCTGCAGTGGACAATATTGAGTAGGCCTATTTGCTTTTTTTGGTTGTTTGTGTCTCCTGAAAATGTGCCTTCAGAATAAACAATGACAATGAAAGACTGCAGTGTTTTATATGAAGTAGACTAGTGTGTCCCCCTGATCTGATCTGCATGTGATGCAAGTATGTGTCATTTTGTCAACAGAGTTACATCTTGACAGAGGAATGTTAGGTTTTGACAGCAGAGTTTCAGTTTGGCACAGATGTGAATGGTATATTTTGATGTGTCATGTTTACTTGTGTTTAGAGTTTTGGCACAATGAGCGACGTTTTGCAAAATGTGTTCAAGCAACGGGCAAAAACTGTAACATGTTTTTCACCAAAGATTTCAGCAATTATAAAAATTCAACTCAAGCTATTCAGCTATTAGCATTCACACTGCATTTTCTACAGGAAGTACATTTTATATACCAGTTTCAGTTCAAAGTGCATTAAAAATAATAAATAATTATTAAAAATAATACCATCAATATGTTACTGCACTACACTTACTGGACTTGTGGAAGTATTTTGAGAACCATAAGAGATTCTTACAAATGTTTGAAAGAAAAAAAATCTTTAACATAGCTGGAGACTCGTGTAGAAATATGAATGAGTTTATAAAGTTTCTGTCATGGTGTGCTGTGACAGGCAGGTAGTAGGACCCAAACACAGGACTCTTACGTGGAATGAAACTTGAATCGGCAGCTTTTATTGCTGGAAACTCAGGTGGACTCAAGAAACTACAAACTAAGAAACAAGAACTAGGAAAACAAATCAGGAACTATGAACAAGAATCAAGTAAAGAACACGGGGGAGAAAAAACACCCAGCCCACTGAAAACTAAAGAAACCCCCAAAAACATGAAGAACAATCATTAAGGAACATATTTACATATTTAGAGTTACTGCAACACCAACACTGGGTCACAGCTTCAGTGTCAGTCGGTGACTTTTGGTCTGCAACAGCAGCAGAACAGACTTCTCAGTCTTTTGAAGAAGCCCTTTTTCTTCTTCTTGATCTGACGGTCTTCGGACTTCATGCTGGCTTCAGGTTCTGGAAAAGGTTCCTCAAAGGGAACATCAGGAACCGGCCCAATTTCAGAACAAGATCCGTTGATCATATGATCTTCACCTTCAACACAGGATTTGGACTCGCCATAGGGTTCCTCACAGGGAGCGTCGGGCTCTGCAACACTTTCTGACAGAGCTCCTTCGATCGTAAGGTCTCGAGTACTCAGACTGGATGCCCTTTCAGAAAGAAGTTCCTCACAGGGAACGTCGAGCTCTGCAACACTTTCTGACAGAGCTTCTTCGATCGTAAGGTCTCGAGTACTCAGACTGGATGCCCTTTCAGAAAGAAGTTCCTCACAGGGAACGTCGAGCTCTGCAACACTTTCTGACAGAGCTCCTTCGATCGTAAGGTCTCGAGTACTCAGACTGGATGCCCTTTCAGAAAGAAGTTCCTCACAGGGAACGTCGGGCTCTGCAACACTTTCTGACAGAGCTTCTTCGGCTGGTGGAACATTTGCCACTGAAAGGCCGTCAGAGGAGCGCTCACCATTTGTGCTCTTCACATCAGGACTTGAAGGGGGCTCAAAGATTTCACATATCCGGATCCTTGCTACATCAGCAATGGTCTTCAGCAACAGGGGTGCAAAGTTTGCAACTTGGATAGACAGAATTTCTTCAGGAAATTTCTGTCTAATCTCCGTCAGGATGCTGTCGACCAGATCGTCTCGGATAGAGCGGGTGAAGACGGCCTGTGTTTCCATCGCCGTGAGGCTCTTGGAGACACGATCTAAAGTGGCCTTGGTGACACTGGTGGAGAGGATACTTAGACTCTGGGAGGCCATGTTTAGGAGGGGACGAGGAGGAAGCTCCCAGAAGCCCTGGAGAACGCGGGGAACTACCTCGACCACTACCTCCTGCGCGGTGAGCAGTTTGCTGTTAGGCTGTTCCTGCTGCTTCTTTTTCAGGATTTCAACGTAATCCTTCACCGCGCTGAGGAATTTAGGTGCTCTGTAGAAAAACATGATAAGAGTTATCTGTTAAACATATTCAAAGCATCATTTAAATATTGAAACACTGTAGCTGGACTGTTAACCCTGTAACCACCTTTGTAGCGTACATGAGTTTCTGAGACCTCGATCTCATCAACATGATCAATACTTGCTATAATTTCTAAATGTTGTGGACAAAACTCTTTTTTAGTCTAAAGTTAACATTGTCGTTAACACAAAGTTGCCAAAAACACCCAGTGTATCAAATGTGATACAAAAAATAAATACACAATAAAAGTAAATCATACACAACATGACATAGCAAAGAACTCATGTGTGGCTTTTGTTTAAAGGGTTGATAAACATCTCAGTTCCAAAGAATCTGAATTTTCTGGCTGTTTTTTGATGGGTTGGGTCTTACAGGGTTAATAACTGTATGTTACATGTGACTCACTGAAATTTAGGAGGTACGGCCTCTGGGAACTGAAGAAGCAACCTGGCTTCAAATTCAACGTCCCTCATTTTATTGCTGACGTTCACCGCCCACACCTGAAACAGAAAACACATTTACAGTGCGCTTATGTGTAAAGGTTATGTGCACGTAATGAAAAAAAAGTCTTGTGGGTTTTCTCGTCTTACCAGCCTTAGAAGAGGTTTGGCTTCCTCTTCGTCAAAATCCTCTAACTCAAACTCCCACAGCCTTCAAAAGAAAGCAAAGCAGAGGTTTTCTCTCAGCACTTACACGTCATCACAAACAGACTTTCAGGTGTGACAGTAACTCACTGCTCTCTGAGCGTCTCCCTGCTCTTCTCCACCAAAAGATCTCTCAGATCTTCAGCAGTGAGGTTCGGTGGAATTAGATCTTCCTGCTGAAGTCTGAGAAACTCCGTCATTATCGCAACCTAAAAGTAAAGGAGACATTTAATCACCACCACTCTCAGGTCCTCAGAAATGACCTGATATTTTCTGTCAGCTTTGGTTTGCATGAATCTGGGTCTAACCTGAGCCTTGTAGCCCGGAAGATACCAGCAGATCTTTACAGCTGTTTCATAAATCGGTGTGTTGAACAACACCTGTCAAAGAAATAGCAATTTAGTCATTGTTACTTAAAATGATTCTCAGTTTGTCAACTTTTAAAACGACATCAAATTCTTCAAATTACTGAAATGCAGTAAAAGCAAAAGCGTCACATACCCTGATAGGCTTATAGATTCCTTGACTCTTTTCCATTTAAACGTGTTCAAATCAAAGTCAGGAAGAAAAACGTCAACTGCTCTCCAACGATGGCGTACGGGGGATCTGGACCTGAAAATGCTCTCAGCTCGGTGGTCTCGCACAGATGAGCTCTTTTGACAGTCTGATGTTTATTTATGAATGCAGAATTTCTTGAGCAGTCACCATGGAAACTTGATGCAGCTTCATGTTGTTAAATTAAAAGTAAACACTGTGTATTTTGCACTACACTCCACTAAACTTATCATATAAGTAAATAAAGTGTGGGTTAGGTCCCTCCTGTGGAAAGAGCCACACAAACCGATGGATCAGAAAAGACAAAGTCAGCTACAGCATGCCTTTTCATATTATGTGCCTGCTTATCTCCATTTCTTTACAGTAGATGGGAACTTTTGCAGTAAAGCAATGGCTTACAAACAGTGGACTGTGGACTAATGCAGACATCTGAAGCCTGACAGCAGCTGGTATATACACAGCTTTGGACAAACTGGCCCTTTAAACAGCCCAGAGGAAGAAGAGACCTCTGCGTTATCAGTGCAGCCTAAAGCACAATAATAATAATACTATTAATATGATTTTTAGAGCAATAATGCCCCAAATACTGAAGTCATTAATTACACATTCATCATGCTTCACAGGAGGTCAGGAGTGACCGATGAACGTGATGCTACATTAGAGTCTGTCCTATGAGTTCAGCAGGAGGAGGTGAACCCACAGCTGGGACCAGTTCTCTAGTGGGTCCAGTATCATACTTGTGTTCATCCTGGTCTGAACCTGGTCAGAAGAACTGACTTCACTTTTGAAAATTCAATACTTATAAAAGGTAACCCCAAACAGTCTACAACGGCTGTTTTCTGTCCACCGAAGCAAATTTGATTGACGAGGTTTTTGTACCTTCACTTCTCCAAAAAGCAAATAAAGAGATTAAACAAAGATTTACTGAACGACCGTCAGAATTCCCAGAGCTAACGTAGATCGCTTTATGCTCTTGAGTCAGGAGGGATAAGAAAAGTGACTGCAAACATTGTGGAACGATTCATAGCGTTTGATTGCTTGTGTGAATGTATTAAACAGGAAACCAGGAGCTGCAGAAACCCAGTAATGCTGAAGACGCATGCGTGTGCGTTTATTACAGGTTTTTCTGAATGCTTAAACCCTAACTGTGATTCTTACAGCACAATTCCTAAAACTATTGATACTTATAGCAAAACCACTCACTGAGTGTGCAAAACTAAAAGCACAAACACTGCTTTGCACTCAGTTTGCCATTTTGTAACACACACTTTGCAAACCTGTAGCTACAATCCACTGCACAGCACTCTTTTTGCAGAACTGTAAACACAACTCACTGCTTTGCACTCAATTTCCAAATGATCAACGCACTCCTAGCAAAACTATACACATTTATGGCCATTATTTACACTATTTTGTCAACTGTCTGGCACACTGCCACATGTGAAAGCTTTTTTAGATAATTAGTTCACTTTGCAATCAGCCTAAGCACTATGATACAGGTAAGCTCTGTGTGTGGAGTACAATGGAGGGAGCAGGAAGAGTGAGAGGAGGCCGAGGAAGAGGACGTGGAGGTGAAGAAGTAGGATGAAGAGGACGACAAGGACAAGGAGGAGCAAGAGGAGGACGAGGAGGGGGGAGAGGACGGGTAAGAAGAGTAAGAAATAGAATTGCTGATGACATCAGAGCTACAATAGTGGACCATGTCATCAACCGTGGAGTGACCCTGAGGGAAGCTGGCCAACGGGTCCAGCCTAACTCGAGCTGCTACACTGTAGCAGGCATCATGAGGACATTTTGAAATGAGAATCGGTGAGTACAGTCACTTTGCACAAAGACTTGTAGCACTGGATGGATCTATAACAGAAGTATGAGCTCAATCTGACATGGCCTACCTTGTGCACAGAGAAAGCAAAAGCCAGATGTGTTTTTCATTCATACCATCAGTGTGTAGTTGGTGCATTGTGTGCTTAGTAGATGATGGCTTGTGTTAACTGTTGGACACAAAAATACCATTTTTACAAAGGTGTGGAGAGTTAATCAGTTAAGTTAAGGCTTATTCGCTTTTACAAGGAAACTACAATGTTTTGCTGATTGGGTGAAGAGTTTTCTTACTTGTGTGTAGAGTTTTGCAAAAATTGCCAATAGTTACAAAAAATGTGCTCAAGCCATCAGAAAAAACTGTAAGTGCTTCACATGTTAACTGTGTTGTGTTTCATACATGACTTCTGTTGTTTTGTTTCTTAGAGTTCTCATTTCTACACTGTGAAGCCTGCATCAGCATTAAAGGATTTCTTCAGCCTGCTCGAGCTGCGGGTCCTTGCTTGGCAATAATAATCTTATGGTCGCTGATAACGCCCGATCGCTGTGTGTGCAGTTTCTTTCTCACAGCTCATCACTGGAGTGAATACTCACTCACTACTTACAGTGGGGCAAAAAAGTATTTAGTCAGCCACCGATTGTGCAAGTTCCCCCACCTAAAATGATGACAGAGGTCAGTAATTTGCACCAGAGGTACACTTCAACTGTGAGAGACAGAATGTGAAAAAAAAATCCATGAATCCACATGGTAGGATTTGTAAAGAATTTATTCGTAAATCAGGGTGGAAAATAAGTATTTGGTCAATAACAAAAATACAACTCAATACTTTGTAACATAACCTTTGTTGGCAATAACAGAGGTCAAACGTTTACTATAGGTCTTTACCAGGTTTGCACACACAGTAGCTGGTATTTTGGCCCATTCCTCCATGCAGATCTTCTCGAGAGCAGTGATGTTTTGGGGCTGTCGCCGAGCAACACGGACTTTCAACTCCCGCCACAGATTTTCTATGGGGTTGAGGTCTGGAGACTGGCTAGGCCACTCCAGGACTTTCAAATGCTTCTTACGGAGCCACTCCTTTGTTGCGGTGTGTTTTGGATCATTGTCATGTTGGAAGACCCAGCCTCGTTTCATCTTCAAAGTTCTCACTGATGGAAGGAGGTTTTGGCTCAAAATCTCACGATACATGGCCCCATTCATTCTGTCCTTAACACGGATCAGTCGTCCTGTCCCCTTGGCAGAAAAACAGCCCCATAGCATGATGTTTCCACCCCCATGCTTCACAGTAGGTATGGTGTTCTTGGGATGCAACTCAGTATTCTTCTTCCTCCAAACACGACGAGTTGAGTTTATACCAAAAAGTTCTACTTTGGTTTCATCTGACCACATGACATTCTCCCAATCCTCTGCTGTATCATCCATGTGCTCTCTGGCAAACTTCAGACGGGCCTGGACATGCACTGGCTTCAGCAGCGGAACACGTCTGGCACTGCGGGATTTGATTCCCTGCCGTTGTAGTGTGTTACTGATGGTGACCTTTGTTACTTTGGTCCCAGCTCTCTGCAGGTCATTCACCAGGTCCCCCCGTGTGGTTCTGGGATCTTTGCTCACCGTTCTCATGATCATTTTGACCCCACGGGATGAGATCTAGCGTGGAGCCCCAGATCGAGGGAGATTATCAGTGGTCTTGTATGTCTTCCATTTTCTGATGATTGCTCCCACAGTTGATTTTTTCACACCAAGCTGCTTGCCTATTGTAGATTCACTCTTCCCAGTCTGGTGCAGGTCTACAATACTTTTCCTGGTGTCCTTCGAAAGCTCTTTGGTCTTGGCCATGGCGGAGTTTGGAGTCTGACTGTTTGAGGCTGTGGACAGGTGTCTTTTATACAGATGATGAGTTCAAACAGGTGCCATTCATACAGGTAACGAGTGGGGGACAGAAAAGCTTCTTACAGAAGACGTTACAGGTCTGTGAGAGCCAGAGATTTTCCTTGTTTGAGGTGACCAAATACTTATTTTCCACCCTGATTTACGAATAAATTCTTTACAAATCCTACCATGTGGATTCATGGATTTTTTTTTCACATTCTGTCTCTCACAGTTGAAGTGTACCTCTGGTGCAAATTACTGACCTCTGTCATCATTTTAAGTGGGGGAACTTGCACAATCGGTGGCTGACTAAATACTTTTTTGCCCCACTGTAAGTGCATGGACGGGTGTTTATGTGTATCATAGATTTCAGTTATAAACCTCGTTTATAATGAAGCAGCTTCTCTGGTTGAATCCTGTCATCCTCCTGAGATATCAGATTTCTCCAGAGAGCCGCTGTCTTACAGCCTCCGACTACCTACGTGGTCTCCGTTGGGGGGGCAGAAGAGGCCCCAGCCCTCCATGCACCGGTCCTGAGGCTCAGAGAGAGAAACTCTTGTCTAAATTAGAGGCATTTTCACTATGTCCTTCGCTACAAGTGAAAAACCTGGGTGTTATTTTTGACTCTGAGCTTGGTTTTATCCCACATGTTAAACATGTAACCAAAATTGGATTTTATCATCTAAAGAATATAGCCAGAGTCCGCCCTATTCTCTCTCGGGCCAACACGGAGATGCTGATGCATGCTTTTATTACCAGTCGCATTGATTACTGTAATGCCCTGCTCTCTGGTCTTCCTAAGAAGAATATTTATTTTTTTTAGAGGTTTGCATTAGAGTGCATTGGTGCTTGGGCATCTTTTATTCAGCACGGTTATACCATTGTGAATGTAGCTATATAAATAAATATGCTCAAGAGTCTATCATATGTTTGTCATGCAACTAAAAATTTGAAAATATATTTTTAAATCAGTAACTTTGCAAATTTAGAGGATTTGTTTTCAGACAACATATGTGTCACATTTTAAACAGGGTTTGAATAATCAGCGCTGACATACAGACATTTATGCTCTGGGTATAACAGACATGCTTACCTTGTGAAAGGCCCTGGGATGTCTTGGAGCAGAGAAACGCGCTGTATTGTTGCTTTTCTCTATTGTATAAGCAACGCCCGTAGGTCAGAAACGCTCTGTGCGGGTAGCAAAGTCGGCTCCAACGCACATCCAGGCATCCGTGTGAAAGAACGGTGTCGCTGCAGCTCTCAGGATAGTCAGGCTTTTATTTATATTTGCATTCTGGTGTGTTAAAACTAGCAGCCTCTGTGTCCCGCTTGGATCATCATTCCGAAAATTCAGATATTTAAATAAAATGGTGAATTGGCTCGTGATGAGGAGCCACTTAGATCCGTAAAATGAGGTTTGATTCAATTAAACTCATGTGAATTCTACCTCTCTGCTGCTGTGTTCCAAACAAACGATGTTATCTACATGTCCAAACTGTGTGCTAAGTACCTCACACCGCTGTGTCTGGGATCCGAAAAAATAAAAAGTTCAAACGCTATACCTTGCGGTAGTTGTGAAGTGCTGAGGAAAAATACAGGGTTTCTGATTAGGGTGTTTTTATATAGGTGGACTTGGTTTCAGTTGGGCTCTGAGATGTAGAGATAAAAGAGCAGGATGTAAAGAAGAAAGGTGGAAAGCCTATGGAGGTTCAGTTGGTCTGTAGAAAGTGTAATTGACAGATAAAAGAGCAGTTTGTAATGAAAAAAGCTGGAAACTATAGAGGTACAGTTAGTCAGTAGGAGGTGTAATTGTCTGCCTGCAGAGATAAAGGTGTGGGGTGTAAGAAAAGGTGTAAAACCTTTGGAGGTTCAGGTGGACATGGTTTCAGTTGTTGATTGTGGTGCTCTATTTAAAACTATTAGCCTCTGTGTCTTTTCGGAGCGCTAAAGAAAAAGTCAAATGCTCCTAAAGTAGATAAATCATCTATGTGTAATCAACAAGTCTTACTGTTGCAGTGTGTTTGTGACTAGTAGATAATTATAGGGCTAGTTGCATTAAAGGAACATTGGGGGTTGATACAGTGCTAGTGTGGCTAGGTGTGAATATGTGCTTTTAGAAGTATCACAGTTTGATTTCTAAAGGGATACATGTTGTTTGTGCTATTCTGTTTAAAAACTATTAGCCTGTGAAACTATTAGAAAAGTGAAATCAGAAAAAGTGTAGGTATTACTACTAATGGGAACTGAAGCAGTTGTAGGAATTGAAATTGATACTCAGCCCTAATCACATTGTCTCCTGTTATTTTTCTTGCAAACCAGGCGAAACAGGATTTAATGATAACATGCAGCAAAACTGAATCCTAAATCATCAAAGCAGCCGTAACAATAACACAAACAACATGTTTAATCAGTAAAAAATATTGTGAAATAAATAAATCACAGGATAAAATGATTAATTAGGCAAGTTTTTCTTTATTTAAAATGTTTTCTTTAAAATATTTTGTATTAATCACGTTACAATTGAACAAAAAAGGGAAAAACTAACATTTTAAAGGTGTTATTCAGTTTTTCCTCCTGCAAATCTTTAGATCTTTTTTAGGAAACCAAAGTCTTGATGAACCTGCATGAGTGCTCACTGTGTATGTTAACAATGATCAGATGAGTTTCTTTTTTGTTCATTTAAACCTGTTTTATATTTAGTTTTTTTCTAATTTGACTCGATTCACAGAAGATGAAGCATTTGAACTGAAGTTCAAACTAGAATTTCTTAGAGAGACTCCGCCTGAAAGAGTGAAACCCGCATGTGAGATTTTGTGGCCTCTGTGTGACTGTTGGTGGGTCAAAAAGGTTTCAGCTGCACAGCCAGACGTTATTGAGCGAGCCACCGGCTGAGAGGCACACTTCTCGCAGCTCCTTCCTTTCGTCAGACTTTAAAAGAAACATTTATAGGGTTTAGAGACATTAATATTGATACCACCTCTGGAGAGGTTACGGTGTTGTGCCAAAAAGTGATTTCCAATGTTTCTGTGTATTTTTTATGTGTAATATCTTTACGTACGTTGGTAAATAGACTTCGGTTGTCAGGTTAAGGCTGTGTGCAGGCAAGAGTGGAAGTAGAAGGACCCAAAGTGCAGACACTCGGAGGCGGAAAGTAACTCAAAACTCAGCTTTTATTGCTGGATGGCAAAAAGTGGCAAAACGTAACAGAAATCCAAATAACGTTACATGCCCAGGCAGCCAGAACACACAGCATAAATGAAAGCAGATCACGACACCGACACAAAGAAACACAGGGCTTAAATACACAGAGGGAGCAATCAGGGAATGGGTAACAGGAGGGAAACACAGCTGGGGCAAATCAGGCCTAACGAGACAAGGGGAAGCAAAACCAGACACATTAACATCAGGCATGGACTTTCAAAGTAAAACAGGAAACATAACACAGACTCAGGCAGGCTCTATAACAAAGGGAACAGAGACGTGGGACCAGGGCAGACACAGACACTGGCTGTATCCCAATTCAGGATCTGCAGCCTTAAAGTACGCAGCCTCTACCATCCTCAAGGGCCGCGTACTCAAAGACCGCTAAGGCCGGAAGTGCGAGGCTTGTGAAATGGGACGGTCTAGCCTCCGTTGCGCTGCCCAGGTTGCCTAGCAACCATGATACCAACAGCTGGAAACGTGTCTTACAGCTTTGTTTGACAGAAATGAAGGAGAAAATCTTTTGTGCATTTGTTTGTTTGTTTCTACATGAGCTTTGATCAATCTCTGTAAGATTAAGCTCAGCTATTGAACGGCGTATATTTGAAAGTAAAGGCTTTAAAACCAAGTTAGTATAAACGTCACTGATGTCACATAACTTTGCCGACATGTGGCCAACAGTAATGTTTTAATGTTCTTCGTTATTAAACATTTGCACATAAATAAGTGACGTAATATTCAGTACTTACTTAAAGTTTACTCTTCGGGCGCCCCTCATCCGCCGTTTTATTTCGGCAAAATTATCCACACCCACCGCCGCGCTATGCATTCTGGGATATGTTGGGCCACGAAGTCTACACTGCCACGTCCTTAAAATTCAGGGAAATGAAGGACGCATTTGGGGGCCGCATTTCGAGCAGCCTTCGAATTGGGACAGCCTTCGTTGCGTCGCTCTGACGTAATCGGCCTTAAAATGCGGCCCTTAAGGCTGCAGACCCTGAATTGGGATACAGCCACTGACTGGACGTGGGGATACAGCAGATAGGGGAGACAGCAACTATGGAACACAGACAGAAAACCAGAACACTAAAACTCTAACCAAACCCCACCCAGACAACCTAAACTAAGAATAATCCTAAAACCCATAAAGCAAAGCTAGAATATAATGAAATAACAAAATCAAAGAACCAAAAACACAAAACACTGGGTCAACGACCCAGGGACCCTAACATCGCTGAACAGGGTTTACAAAGAGGTTTTATATAAAATTAAAAAAAAATCTGTGTTTCAAGTGTCTTTACAACTCTGTGTTATTGTACTTACATTATAACCAATCCGCTCCTTTATCCCCACTTAAAATATTTTTACTGAACTATTGTAATATTTGCTGCCATTGCTGCTGTCCTCTTGGCCAACTTACTCTTACAAAAGACATGTTTAATGTTAATGAGATTTTTTTTAACTACATAAATAAAGGTTATATAAAAGTCGCTGCCAAAAACTGATCGCGGCTTCTACCTTGTTACACGAATGTTGTTTGTGGCTCAAGATGACTTTATGTCATCCATGAGGGAAGCATTTGACATATGTTTCACATATTATAGCCCAACAAGTTACTTATAGCAGTTTAAATACGAGCAATCACTTTTTGGCAAATACCAGAAATCAGTTTTTGGCAGACAATCACTTTTTGGCACAACACCGGTGTCTAGCAGGTTTTATATTTTAGAAAGTTTAAAGCTCAGCTTAATAGAAGTAGTGTGGTCGTGAGTTTTGCATAAACAAATTTGTGCAAACCTCAATGAAGTGAAGCAACATTATAAAGAAGAGTGAGCCTAAATGACTCCCCAATGATGTGAGAGACTGATAGTCATACAGAAAACAATGACTTTGAGCTGTTGCTGCTAAACGTGCTTCTACAAGCAACTGAATCTTGGAGTGTACTTTGGTTTGTCTGCTCATAAATTGGTGGTTCATGATGATAAATGAACTTCTGAACTGGTTTAACATCAGTGCAGTGGCTGGTCCATTCCTTGATGTATATGTCAACGTTCAAAATGAGCCATTTAAATCAGCTGTGTTGGATCAAGGACACATCTAAACCCTGCAGGACAGCGGCCCCGAGGCCTGGAGTTCCCACCCTCAGTGCAGTGGAAATAGTCTCGTGCCAGTCTTGCTGCTGCCTTTGAGTCTATATTGCCGAACACTGTGCGCACACATTTCTTTCCTTCCTAAACAAACACACATTTGTAAAGGAAAATTTAAATTGAACTCACAGTTGGCGGTTAATCGTTATATAGTTTAGATGTACACCGAGAGACGCATTTAGTGGGACTTTTACACCGCCACAGATTTTCTTCTTCTTTTTTGTTACATTATTGACATATACTAGATATTTTAACCTAAGCAGCAACAATCATGTCTCTGGTACAGGCACTTTCCACCATGCAGGTTAAGCTAAAATGTGACTTGAAACAAATTCTGGGTTTCCGTTCCATAAAGGTTCATTTCATCTGGTAAGTTAGCCCCTGAGGTAACAGTCTATGTGAACATAACATACTCACTGACTCACACTCAACTTGACTGATAGTGATTTCCTGAATTAGGCAAAGCGCACAGAGGAAATTCATTTGCATATGTTTGTTTTCACAATCACTGAAATCCAAGTTAGGCATGTTTCCCTTTTTTGTTGTTGTTCTTGACACGAGTGCTTCAGTTATTTTCTCATCAGTATGTTAGGACAGAAAGGATTCTGTTGTGGATTTATGATCATCTCACGTGTGTCCATCTTTCAAACTCTTAGATTGTGTAGACATTAATGCAGCTGTCAGACTGTAGGCCAGTTTCTTTGCACTGTAAGCATTGATTGGATGCTACTGTAGCAATCAGTGCTTACACAAAACGTCCCTGCGTAAACCCTCAGACACACAACAAACAGATCAATAGTATCTGAAATTCAGAGTACGGATCTTTTTACACATTTCTCACAGAAAATCACCTAAATCGCTTTCGTGTGAGATGCACATCATGTTTGCCTCATAAAGACTTGCCGTGTATGTATTCATTTCTTTTGACTTTCACGTGGAATTGTCACCTAATATAACAGGTCCATCAGTAAATGGTGTCTATCTTCAGTTTCTGTCTCCTAGACTTTGTCCCTGTCAGGTTACAGCTGAATAGATAGTCATATCATGCAGAGACTGCATCGTACTATAATGCTCGTATGATCGCGTTTGTCATAAGTGGACTGGTCTTGTTGAAACGTTGCATAAACCTTGCCCAGTAAACTGTGAGTGCTAACATTTCTATGGCATATGCAAATACTTTAGACAAATCCCACAGTTGTCTATATTTGTATATTTGACAGTTTAATGAAGCATTTAGAAATCAAAGGTCAGATTAAAATGCTGGATCACAATAGAATGTGATATCACACAATACAATATTTTTAATATCACACACAGCATGAAAGTTTGCTAGTGTATATTATAAAAATATTACAGTATGTTGGTATAACTTTATCCCCTCCTAGTTTTTAAGATACAAATTTTGGCCCACACTGATTTGTGATCATATTCCTCTGTCCACTAAATGAAGATGGAGGCTCTGCTCTTTATTTCTGTGTTTCTCTGGAGAATCCTGGTAACATGATGGCTTTCTGTCTCTAAACACACACGAGCTTAACTCCGAATGAACATGATCAGAGTTCATTGAACCAACTCTGATCAGTCTTTTCTAAGGGTTTCAAGCCTTTCTTGTTCGAGCCTCTCTTTGTTGTTGCTACAGTTATGTGTAATTATTAATAGTATTGCAGATGTTAGCCTCTGCCTGCAGTGTTGATGTGGGTAAAGGCTTTAACCATGGATTAGCGGCAGGTCCCAGCTTGTAAATTGTGGAGCATTAATGCCCACTCCAGCTCCTGTAACCAAATATAAACAGTTGGGATGAGAGTTAGCTCAAGCCACTACAACAGCCAGCAAGAATGATCTGTTCATGCTAGCATTAACAGTGCCTATACACATAGCGACACACGGGGGAGGGGCCTAACTAATAACCAAGATGACTACAGGCTTGGAGGTGCTAAAAGTCAGATATACCAGGAGCAGTTTGGGCTTTAGAACAAATTTTGTGTAATTATAACAATATGTAATTTAGGACCTGGTTACATATGATGCTGCTGATTTTTTAAATCGAATTTTTACGTTGCATTAATTTCTTTTTGTCAGACAGGGAATCAAACAAGTTCTGTTTTCTCGAATGAATCCCACTGTTATTTCTTTGTCCTACCAACAGGGATGTTTACATGGTATTCATGACTGCTGCACCTGATGACTTTCACAGCTTGAGGACTGCAAACATTTCCCAACAAGACATGAGTGGTGGGGTGATCGTTGGTATTCCTGATCAGGTGAGGATCTGTTCCCATCAAACCACCAAAACCAGTTGTTCAGGATGTTTACAGGATGAAGAATCCCCAGTTATTCTTTGTGGTTAGAATGTGCCTACATGTGGCTGTGTGGGATTCTGGCTTACTTTAGGGTCAGAGCAGTTGGTATGTGGAGCAAATACTGACACAGTCAGAGTGGGCAAACCAGCAATAGGCTTGTTGTCATACCTGGAAGTCTGAAAGCTCCCGATGCTGGATGGTCTTTCTAGTTTTTAATGACAGGTCGTCTAACAAAGCTTCCATGAGGTGCTATAATGGAGACTGTCCTTTTCAAGGAGTTTCTCATGTCTTATCCTACTTTTTTCTTTTTTTTAATTACCGGAGTGAGAATTTGAAATCCTCTATATTGACATGATTACATTTCTTCTATTAAATGAGAAGTACATTTTGAACACAGTATAGTGAACACAATATCCAAGAAGCTAAATCTGGTGAAATGGTTTCTTTAGCTGTCAGCTTGAAAGGCTGATTGGGGTATTTTTGTCACCTTGCATGCGGGTGGCATGGACACCCGACTTTTGTGTGCATTTATCAAAAAGCTTGGATGATTTTGAAGATCAGTGGCATTCAACTCATGATCAGCGTTCAAGTTTTCTTAAAATCTTGTAACATGATAACTAGAAAGAAGACAGCTAGGATTTTCAAACTGATCCATAGATGGATCTACTATGAAGCTGAGGGACAGCACTGCTTAAAAGATCCTTTTTAAATGACTCCAGCTGTCTGATTTAATGAGACCACGTGTGCTCAAGTTTCCTGCTCTGACTCGGCCTCAGAATGTCTAGAGGCAGAAATCAAGCACACTCAAAGGAAATAAGCGTATCAGTGGGCATGTGCTCAGCACGCAGAGTGGGAGTGACTAAAGGTGCCACTGCAGAGCATCGCAGTTGTTTCGTGTGATTAAGTTGTGTGTTTATGAACCTGTGAGTGTTAGTCCTTTTGGCAGGATGACTCGCATGAAGCTGTTATAATTGTTTGTGCATGTTAAAGTTATGCCTCAGTTCTTTGATACCATGTTGGTAGGATTATTTGGCACTAAGTTAATAGCAGTGGCTGTAATCTCCCGCAGTCATTACATCCAGATTACAAATAAAGGACTTTTCTATTGTTTAGTTTAACTGTGGCTAGCTTGCCATGTCCGTGCCTTATGATTGGCAATTTGTATGACGTGCTATTTAGGCAATATATGAGCTATAGTGACCCCTTGTGGATATTGTGAGATTTTGCTGTGTTGAGTACATTATGTTTTCAATTGTTTTTCTAGTTATTTGTGACTCTACTAATGATAAAATTGCCTGTTTCTGTTTCCAGAAAACCATTGCTCATAGTCCCACATACTATACAATGATAAGTTCAAGTATGGCTGTACCTAATTTGGATTAAGCCTGGCAAGCACTTTGATGTAAACATTTCTTCTGTGGGACTTAAAGACAGTTAACCCAACTCCTGGACTGCTGCAGTCTTCCTGACAGAAAGCTTAGGCCAGGCTTGTATGCCCAGTATATATATTCTATAACGTGTGTAACTACTTCGTTTAGTTGTTTTTGTTTGGATTTAGTTTAGTTGTTTTTCTTTTCAGTGTATTTCAGTGTCACTAATTTGTGTAGTGCTCACTCACATTTTCAACTGGAAAAGACCTGCAATAGAAACGTATTTAGGAGCAAACAAGTGAATGAAAAGTTTGACATCATTAAGCCCAAACAGCACCTAGTTTTCAACAAAAACACATAACATAAGAGCAGCAGTGACGATGCAGCTGACACACATGAACCCATTTAAACTGGTCCCAGTGTTTTTAGCCTAACTTCAGTCTTGAACCATTGGGGCAAATGAAAAATTCCAGCAGTTCTTGAAAGCAGCAACTCTGTGCTTTTTTGTGATGTTAGGGACATTATGGTAACTCGAGGCAGAACACCATCCAAATCTTGATAAATAACACATGAAAGAACAAAAGAAACAAACATGGTAAAAAGAAGCCAAACGTGTGATAACATTGTTCCATCACGCTCACTCACTATTCTCTCAACCTTTGCCTTCACGGGGCTGCTGCAACAATGTACCTGGGATTACCGTAATGATGCAAATATTAATGAAAAGTGCAGAGTTGCTGCTCTCAGGAATCATTGGACTTCTTTTAATTGAGGAAATGGATCAGGAGTTACGGTAGTTACAGATGTTTAATACAACCCTAGAAAAGAGCTTTCTGTAGTGCTGTGTGATACGGAAAGATTTTTTATGTATCCGATACAAGTAAATACAGGGCTGATATGATCTCTACTTTTTAATGTGGATGATGCATCATCAAAATGCCAAATTGTTTACATTTTCATGACCTTTACGTTGTTTTTTAGGGGGCTTCATCCTAATGATTATTAATGAGTTAAAACCGAGGACAGAAATAATAAAAGGATTTAGTTTGTAGCCCATAGTTTAAAAACAGTAATCACACATTATCCCTTTCTTTAACAGCAACACAAAAGGATCATTATATTCCATTAAATCTGAGCCATATTATATTCAGTATATTTATTTTAATTTCAGTAAATGTTTTTATTTAAATGACATGTTTCAGTGAGATAAATGTGTTATTTCAAGGTCGTTGCATCATTTTTACTTTTCGAGTTGGCTAAAATAAGAATTAGCCAGTTGCACTTTAAAGTAATATAACCAACATATCGCCACAGTTATCTACCTGGATATTCTTCAGAGCATGCTTTCTTGCATGTGACAACAAGAGACCTCTCGGTTGTCTGGTGGAGCATTTAGCGCCTCGCTACATGTTTCCAAATCGGCATTTCTTCTCAGTGAAAGCTGTCCTAGAGAAGTAAAGCAAGTTTGTAAGTTTCTCTCTCAATGTTTGTAACGCATTCCCACGTTAAGCTTAACAACCGATATATGGAGCGACTGCCGCGCCTCCTCTCCCCCTCCCTCTCCTGCTGCTACTTCAATCATGAAACTAATCAATGATCAGCTGATCGCAAGTTCCGTCTCTCTTGTTTGTTTCCCACTTTGCGCCAGAAAGAGGAAACCAGCAGATAAACCACAGCAGCACGTTTAAGCTTGATAAGCTGTTGTTAGAATTTATTTAATATTACTTTAATGCCTAATGCTATAAGTAGCTGACAGCTGGTAACTGTGCAGGGGCGGGTCTAGCACAGTTTTGCCAGGGGGCCAGCTGGGGCATTAACAGGGAAAAGGGGGGCACAAAGAAATACTTTTCTTTCTTATTCTCGTTTAAAATGTCTCGCTTTTAATAAATAATTATCTGAATCTTACAACCAAAGTTTTTATCTAACGTAAAATGTATAGAAATCTAATATTGTCACGGCGACGGATGGCCGGTACCGAATAGGACTCAGGTGCAGAAACCCAGAGCGGAGACAGTAGATGATGTAACAGTTTATTACGTTTTAAGTGCAAGAGAAAAAACGTGGCAAAGACAAAAAATGACGAGACGTGGAGCCTTGGTGTGGCGTGGGGAACGTGGCTAGGGCGAGGGAATGAGGCCTGAGATGCGGAACGGAGCTGAGTGGGGAACAGTCACACTGAGGGAGATTTCCAGAATGATCACTAGGTATCCTGAGTCCGGAGGTGGAGTGTGAGCCAAGGTGGGTACAGCAACTGTAGTACAAGAGAGTTGTGTTTAACAGGATAAATCACAGCAAGAACTTAACGTATACGGCCTATTACCAACATGTGTTGATGACGAACTGGCAGTGAATGAACATCAATGTGTGGTTTAAATCCCTCTGGCTTGATTGCCTGCAATAGGCTCCAGGTGTGCAGGAGCTGGAGTTGGCCCTGCCCAGGGGCAGATCCCAGGTCAGTTCAGGAGCCTAATGGAAACTTCAGCCACCCACCGTAGACCATGACAAATATTGTATATAGTAACTATTAAGTCTAATATATACCCTAGTAAGTTATAGTACTTTTTCCTTTGGGAAGATACCATCTGTGCAGTCTGCAGTTCTGTTGAAGAAAGATGTTGAATCTATTTAATTGTTGTTGAAAAATAATTGATTTCTGTGCATTTTTTTTAAATACATGCATTAAATTAAAGTCGATTATGTCGATTAAGCATCACGAGGCAGAGGGTGGGCGATGGTTCCCTTTAGTTTTTTTTTTTTGCTGGGAGTTTGCAACCCTATTACTTAGGTTGTTTAATATTTCTGCTAAGTACTCTTTAAAATACCAGAATAGGGAGGATGGAGCAGGTTTAAGTTTATTAGATTGATCAGTGTTGCTGAACTATGAAATATTTTGGGTGCAGTGTGTTTTTTGCATACAGGTATAACTAAATAACTTTAATGTTTTATTTTTTAAAACTTGAGTATGAACTTATACAAAATAAAGAAAGATATTAAAAAAACTGTTTTATTGATTATAAAAATACGCTGTATCGGATTCATATCGATACTGGACACAAAAAAGTGGTATCGTGCGTTCTCTAGTCCATACAGGAGAGAACCAGAAACTAAAGAAACTAAATTGCGTGTTTACCTTTATGTTGACATCAGTGTCTGTTTTTTTATTATTATTATTTCAGCATTTCAGCATCTCAAAATATTTTTTAGATAAAAGCAGTCAAAATATTTTTTTTAACAGATGAATCATTAAAGGATGGCAATTTCTAAAATGGTAACCAAAAGACCCGTGTGTTTTCTCTTTGGAATAATAATAATTATTGCTCATTAATAAGAAAACTATTTCTAATCCAATTCAATTTTCGAACAATCAATAAAATACTTTATGACTAAAATGATGAATAACTGCAACCCTAGAATAAACACATTGTAGAGAAACTTGTGATTTTTGAGATGATGCAGTTTTAATTTGATAGTTTTTCCCCTTTGGTAACTTTGCTGTCCTCGCCCTGAGTTCCTTAGTTTCACCAGCTAGACAGCGAGATAACGATGCTCCAATAACCAGACTTATTTTCCTTTCTGTGCTGATTTATTGAAGAATGGCCTCTGACCATTGCCTTCTCTTTGACCATCGTAAAACTGAAAGTACAAAATACTGTATTAGCTAACTAACATTGTAAACTAGCTTGTTACACTCTTACTGCAAGCTAACAGTAGATTACAGCTCAGTATTCAATACCATCGTTCCCTCGAAGCTGGACAGGAATCTGCAGGATCTAGGACTGAGCAGCTCCCTCTGCAGCTGGATCCTTAACTTCCTGTCTGATAGACGCCAAGTATTCAGACTGGGCAGCATCACCTCATCCCCCATCACACTGAACACTGGTGCTCCACAGGGGTGTGTACTTCTCTGCACCTCATCCCCCATGAGGTGCAGAGAAGTACACACCCCCATCACCATCAACGGCGCTGCTGTGGAGAGTGAGCAGCTTCCGCTTCCTTGGGGTACATCTGGCTGAGGATCTTACGTAGTCAGGACACATAAACAAAACAGTGAAGAAGGCGCAGCAGCGCCTCTTCTTTCTCAGGAGACTGAAAAGATTTGGCATGAGCCCCCGCATCCTCAGGACCTTCTATCGCTGTGCCATTGAGAGCATCCTCACTGGATGCATCACCACCTGGTACGGCAACAGCACCGCCTACAACTGCAAAGCTCTCCAGCGAGTAGTGCGGTGTTCTGAACGGATAATTGGAGGTGAGCTTCCCTCCCTCCAAGACATCTACAGGAAGCGGTGCCTGAGGAAAGCGGGGAGGATCATCAAGGACTCCAGTCCCCCCAGCCATCAACTGTTCAGACTGCTTCCATCAGGAAGGAGGTTCTGCAGCATCCGGTCCCCAACCAGCAGACTGAGAGACAGCTTTTTCCACCAGGCCATCAGACTGCTGAACACGTCATAGACACCTCAGCTTCACTACTGGAACTTCAACATTATGCACTCCACACTGTATATAAATGCCACTTGTTTTGCACATGTCCAACTACCAACCTCTGTATATTTTATTTTATTGTTTACTCTATTTAATTTGTAAAATATGTACACACACACACGCGCGTGTAGAAAAACATATTTAGTATACACATCCAGTAATGCATGTACTATTATATATTGTACATATATTTATTAGTCTCAGATTTAGCCGTTCTTATATTTTGCTTGTTTTACGTTATTGTATTTTTGCACACCTCTGTTGCTTGTGAAGCTCGCAAACAAGAATTTCACTCACATGTACTGTACCAGTGTACCTGCACATGTGATGTGACAATCAAAGTGATTTGATAACAAGATAAAACTTTCAAATGTACAAATTATCGTACCATTTTTACACAAAACAAAAGATAATAATTATTTTATCGTCACTCATACTTACAGACATATCTTGTCCAAGGCAACAACATTTTAAGGTCCATATCAGCTTAGAACGATAACTTTCCGCCATCTTTGATTTTTTCACCTTCTCATTGTTCCTTTCCCAAAGTAGTCAAACCCATATTACAAAGCAGCCACTAGAGGGAGCTCTAGGGCCGTTTGCAACCATAATATCCAGTTTACCTTATAAAAGGCAGAACAGTAACTATAGTGTTTGCAATAAATGGAGACATTTAAAAACAGAAAGCTATCATCTACTGTGATTCAAGTGTATAAACTAAACCACATAAAATGGCTTAAACTGAATATGGTCACGTTTTATTTTTTGTGTGGCCATTACTGCATTTTAATGGTGTTATAGATGCTGTCGAGGCTAAGCCTACATTTAAAGCCACTGAGCTGTTTGTTGGCAGGTTAATGCAATGTCACTGGTATGAATAAACGTATTAAACTTAGTTCAATAACTGAAACCATACTTATCTTGTCCTTTAGATTCTTTATTCCAACACAATTTAACATAACAGCGCAGCGGTCACAATCTGTTTGCTCCTTCCCAACAACAACACACCTGCTGCTAATGACCTATCTACCTTAAATAGACACACCATATGTAACACAAAAGGTGACCCCTAGTGGCATACATGAGGTACCCACACAAAAATGGCTCCTACAGATACTGAGCACAAATATGAGTACAGAGAATTTCCAGCAAGCTTTTAATACTGTCACAAAAAGGTCTAGAGGGATTTATCAGCATCATCCTGTCAAACTGGTTTTATGGTGGTTTTGATGAGAACAGATTATAGCTTGATCAAGAAGACCAACCGTCAAAGTCCTGTTGGGAAACCTTTGCACTTTTTCAAGGTGTGAGTATCATCAAGTGTAGCAGTGATGTCCTCATTGGTCGTTGACACAGTTGACAACTTGTTTGAGGGATGAAATTGTGGCGTTTTGGTCAGAAAGTTTATACTTGTAAATCAGACTGCAGAAATATTTCTGAAAATGTAGTGGTTTGTTTGTTTGTGGTTTGTTTGTTTGTGGTTTGTTTGTTTGTGGTTTGTTTGTTTGTGGTTTGTTTGTTTGTGGTTTGTTTGTTCATGTTTTTTGTTTGTTTTTATTTCAAATATCTTATAACAAGATGAAACTACAATTGTAAACGCAATTTGGTTTTTTGGTTTTTTCTCAAACTTAAGTAACTGAAACCTTTCATTGAACTACAGCAGAAACAGATTGGAAATGCCAAGTTATTCTAACACTAGTGGACTTGTTAAACAAAACATTTGTTTCACTTCTTTCTCAACATGCAGCACCATTAAGAACAGTGGACCAGCATAGTTGGTCTGCATGAGCACACTTACTGCAACAGTTGTACATGCTGAAACTGGTTGCTGGCAGCTGATGTGAAGAAATGTCTGGACACATCAAAAGTTTTCTTTTTCATTTTTTTCCTCCCTTGGATAACATACACATGGCAAATAAAAACATGTAACTAGGGTGACGTGAAGTGTGTATCATCAGGTTTAACTCAAATATAGTGAGGCTGTCCATCTGTGAAGTAATTGTTCCTTCAAAAACCACTGTGACAACAGATTTTATTTCATTCATTTGATGGTTTTCTATTCTGTATACTGGAACTTTTTAATAGCCCCCCTGTCCACACATCCTTGACATGAGACTTTCTGCAGAGTTGCACATGATGAATGCACACAAAACTTAAAGTGTTGCTGTCATATTTTTTTGGATGTGGTTTGTTGTCATAATCAAGAACGTGTCTTATTTTTTTATTTGTTTTGTTGCTGATCGGCCATTGGACTGCTGAGCCTGCAGTGAACAGCCAGTCACTGACTCTTGATGCTAGAGCAAGGACAACTGAGCTCTCTCTCTCTCTCTCTCTCTCTCTCTCTCTCTCTCTCTCTCTCTCTCTCTCTCTCTCTCTCTTTTTTAAATAAATAATACGTTCGAGCTGTTTATGTTTTTGACTTGTTGTGGACTCTGACTGGCAATGGGAGGGCTGGCGGACTCATATTATGGAGGTGGAGGGTAGACACATTTTGTGTGCAAGAGACCACATACTACAGTGGTGATTGACACAGACTTCAATGGACATTTAGGTGAAGGGAACAGAGGTTATGAGGTGTTGGGTAGGTGTGGTGTTTAGGAGAGAAATCTAGAAAGACAGATGTGGGGCAGATTTTCCAAGTGGAAATGGCCGTGGTGCACACATACTTCAAGAACAGGGAGGAACTTGTAGAAATATATGAAAGTGGAGGAAGCTGCACACAGGGCAACTAAATATTATGCAGAAGGTGAAATCAAAAAGACAGGAGACAAGGAGGTGTCAGGGAGAATGCAGCTATGCAGCATCAAATGGTAGTTTGAAGGATGAGTTTGGACATCAAGAAGAGGAAGTGAGTGAAGGCAGAGACATGCAGGAGTATAAACAGGCTCTGGGTAGTAGGGAAGACTTACCAGATGGCTGGGATAGTACAGCTTTATTGAGATAAACTGCCAAGAAGGGCTTTGACGTCTTCTCTGCACAGAAGAAAGGGAAAAAAGAAAAGTGATTTTGAAAGTATTTGAAGGAAGAGATTTACAAAGAAAAAGAAGTGTAGTTAGCGAAATGAAGAAAATAGACCAAGAAACTGGGAGGCTAGGCATGTAGCAGAAAGAGGTGACAAAGGAAAAGGCTCAGTGCCACGTATGTGAAGCTGGACCCCAAGGAAATGAGGGAATGAGACTTGCTAGGCAGAGAGTGAGTTTGAATGGATGTTCAAACCCAAAAAAAAAAGATATATTCACATAACATAGATTGAAAGAAGCTGCAGGTGGCACAGCAGCTTTAATGTCTTCCAGACAGGAAGTTTTGGAAAGAAATATCATCATTTCCCAGATTTTACTATCTTAGTGTTCTGTAACAAAATCACTGTTGTGCGCATGGTGTTAGAGATGATGATGATTACAAACAAACTTAATGTGCTAGTCGTGCTTTTCTTGAGGGATTTGTCCTTCCACCAGTTTTCATGTCATTGGAATCATTTGTATTCACTGATTCTGGCACTTATTTCATCAAACCAAACTCCAAGTAAATACTTTCGGCTTTTTGGTTTTGTCAAACGAACTAATGTAAAGAATGCCTGGCTGTGCACTACACCACGCAGTGGGAATTTGTCTTCTCCAGTTAAATTCAGGATTAACTTGCTTTATAACACAGACCTCAAAAGTAACCGTTATAACCCCAAACACAAGAAAATGTGATCTACAGCACAGTGAGAACTGGCAACGCTTATCTGGAGGGGTCAGAGTGAATGAACTGGACACCTGTAGAAGCAGGATTTGATTTCCACTGATTTCCTTTCCGATCCGATACCAAGTAAAATTCAGGGTGGTATCGACGATACTGATCTGATACCGATACTCTGAACAAAAACTTATTTTTTTTACTCTATCTTTTATTTTATCTCAAATTATAGCGTCGTAATGATCACAGGACATCAGATTACTTGTTCTTATCACTTAATGATGCAGAATTATCATATAGAAATGAAAAACCTGAAGTTGTGGCTATTTGTTGCCTGCCTGCAGCATTAAAGGACTCCGTGAGAGACGTCTGTCTCGCCCTGGCAGCACCTCTCCCTCTCCTCCTCTTCAGTTCGCCTCAACATACGCTCGTCATATTCTGTGATATGATTCACTCTGAGGTGTTTGACCAGGTCAGCGGTGTTACCACAACACCTCACATTCTTGCCACATGTATGGCAAACCACGTCTCAGCTGTTCGTGGAGGTAAAATACGTCTGCACATGACTCTGTTTACGCTCAGCCATTGTTGTGAGTGTGCACGCCAAGGGGCCGGACACAATGACGGGTATCGGAGGAATCGATATTTCAGTATCGATCCGCACATCACTAGTTGAGATACGTTTTAAACTGGTCCAAAAAACAAATGCATATTTTCCCGAACCACTGTTCCTTGACTAAGGTGGATAACGTGATGAGGTCAAGGAAGGGTGTGACGGAGATTTGATTGGAAAACTTGCAATTGTCGTCCGTTAAAGTTTCACGTTGGCTTTTTCATCTTGAAAGCCCTCTCTGCTCGTGTCCAACCCGTGTGAACAATCACAGATGTGAGAAATGTAAACAAACCGTCCGCAGAACGCTGATCAGGTTATTTTAAGCGCAAGAAAACAAAAACGTTGCGCTCACCGTCGGCGTCACGGACGAGGCCTGGGGGTCCGGGCCCGTCCACAAAGGTCATTGTAACACAAATCATACGATTGCTAATGAAAATGCTATAAAGCTACATCGCAGATAAGTCTCTGGAGTAACAATCAAGGCCATGTTAGTTATTTGATGAATAGTATCTGTGCCACTCATGGCGCATGACTGAGGAGGACGTTGACCTCTGCAAGTCAGGAAAGTCTGCTACTCATTGTATAAATATGAGATTTTTTTCAAAAACCAGCCAGCCATCATCTCGGGAGGCTGACTCCAAAGTACCATCTCACTTCAAACTTGCAAAACAAGTCGAGTCGATGCGAGCGCACTGCTTGTTTCTAGTTAGTCTTTAAGGATGACAGCATTAGTCTGCTCCTTTGTATGAAAGAAAGTGAGTCGAGTCCATGTGGTCTGGCACCCACCCACATTTCTCTGCTAGTGATCCATGAGGACTCCACCTTGTTGCCAGTTCTCTTGTGTGGAAGCTTCAGGAAATGACAGCTTCACTCTGACGTGTGTGAGCTGTGTGAGGTCTGTGGTTAGAAGTTTACAGTGTTTGCTCTTTGTGTCGTCTGTAATATGCTCTATGGCTTTAAAAAAAATGGCCACATGTTTCTGTAGCTGAATTTGTCCATCTCTGACCTTCTGAGACTGTATTTTCAAACAGGGACGTTCTGACTTTTCTTCACCTTGTACTTCATTCTGCAAATGTTTTATACTCTATTAGAGTTATTACATTATTCTGTTATGCTATAAAATCAACCCCCATATAAGATCGTACTTAAGAAATACATTTAAAAAACCTTCCTGTGCAAATAACCCAAGTTATCTAGAAGAAATAAAAACTGCACCGCAAACCAAACTCAGCTGTTCGACCTGTTGAGCTCGGGAAACTAACTGGTGTTTCATTTTAGTGAGTGCTTTGTTAGATTCCTTCATTTGAACCAAATGAAGTTGATTAAAGTTGATGCATTGATGTGTTTGAAGTGTTTTGTTAGTTGCGATGGATCTCCTGCTGTCTTTTTTCCTCATTATTAAAAGAGGATTTCTTTGAATTTCAAACATCCATTTCCTGTTTATCTGGTCCCGGGTCACAGGTGCAGCAGTCTAAGCAGAGAATCCCAGACCTCCCTAAACAACCACTTCCTCCAGCATATCCAGGACAATACTGAGGCATTCCCAGGCCTGCTGAGAGATATAACCTCTCTAGTGTGTCCTGGGTCTGCCCTGGAGACTCCTCCTCATGGGACATGCCCCAAACACCTCACCCAGGATATTTTTAATTAAAACATCACAAATAAGTCGTCAGGTCTGATGGTCACATTTGTGAGATTCAACCACCATAAAGCAGAGATCACACAGGACACACTGTGTAACCCTCAGCTCAGGTGTGTTCAGGACATTTGCTTGGAAGAAGCCGTCTGTGGATAAATCCTGCTCTCCACCTCAGCTGTCAGGTTTATCCAGAGAACGGCCGTCCTGACTTCCAGCAGCCCCACAGTCCTCGTTTCTAATAAACTGGCATCACTGAAATGAACTGTCTGCCTCGCTGTTCAATAATCTGCTCTTTGCCAATTTCCCAGCAGAAGCTTCCACTCATATCAGCATTTTTCTGTGATTCTCACATGAACTAAACATAAAAAGCTGAAGCCAACCTCAGAGTTCCCCGTAGTGAGGAAGAGTTTCCTCTGAGCCACAGCTGAGTTTGATGCGTCCACAAAGGAAGACTGACGGGAGGACAGACTCTGGGAGAAAGGCAGATATTAAAAGATATGAATACAAAGTACGCTGCAACAAACAGGACAGCAGATTATGAAGAGCGGTTAGACCTTCATGTGTCAGTCATTGAAATGTGATCAAAGTTACCTGTTTGACATCCTGATAGAAGAAAATCAGCTTCTTGGATCCGTTTGCAGCAAAGAATTCATGGATCAGACTGAACTGGAAGAATCAGACATTAATGACTCAAAGGTTCAACTCTGAGGAAGGATCACGTCTCTGAACTTACTCTGTCATCAGAGACGATGGCGTCTTCCACCGCCGCCTCCTCCAGGCTGCCGGCGTCGGCCAACCTGCTCATCAGGTATTTATGTCGGGCATCCAGAGCTGCCCGCCGTTCCTCCTTCACGGCTCTCGCCTGTTTGGCTACTTCTCTCCTCGCCTCATTGGACAGCAGCATCGTCCTTTTACCAGACACCTGCATAAAATCCTCAGCAGGCTGGGTAAGCTTGCGTGAGCTCTCTGTGGAGGCTGTTGCAGCTGAGATGGCTCACCCGAGCGGTGCAAACTTAGTTACCTTCAAGGCTCCAGAGTCAGCTGAGGTCAGCAGCTCAGCCTCTGGGGAGGTTACAATCCCTGGAACAGCCAGGTCTCTACAACCAGAAACAGTCTTTGCATGTGCAGCTTCAGAACCAGACTTGAAGTTCCAGTTAGTGTCCGATGTCCCAGAAACACTCAGGTGCTCACTGAGCAATCTCTTGAGGCCAACACTCACAAAATCAAACAGTCTTTGAGCCTTTGTGGGAAAATTTATCGTCTGTGCTGGAAAGGTGGAAACATCTGGGAGATGCAGCCTTAACACACTGGGCTTCACAAGTCCTTGGAAGCAGCTCACTAAACTCAGGGATGCAGACAAAATCAGCACTTGCAGGAACACAATGTGCCCTCTCACAATGAGCTTGGAAGCATAAACTGAGTTTTCCTCACTGACTGTTTTAGACAGGATTGTGGGAGCAACACAAAAAGCAGCTTCAGCTGGAAACACACAGTTTAGTGGCTTTGCTGCTCGCTTTAAGTCACAATAAACAGGAAACTCATTGTGTCTCATGTCCGAATCCCTCATATACAGGACAGGAAGAGGCGGAGCTTATTTCCTGCAGGGAGCGGTTAGCAGTCTGTGTCTTTCTCATTTCTGACTCCTAAAGAGCTGAAAAACACAGGCTGTTATTGGCTGGCTGACACTGGGATTAATGTCCTTGAAGCCAGCAGTCTTTAATGTCCAGCTTCAGAACGGGCAGGTGAAAAACAGTCCTTTATGTCCTCTGATGTTCAATAAACTGTCCTGATTACTGAGGGAGCAGAGAAAGTGTCTCCATCACTCACCACAGCTGGATGCTCTGAAATCCTGGAATCCAGCTGTGGAGAGGAGCGCCGGCGGCGTGGACGCAGTTTAGTAATCAGGGAACGGGAGACAGGAGGGAAACACAGCTGGCACCAATTACACACGAGACAGGAAACAGTAACACAGGACTGTCAAAGTAAAACAGGAAATATAACACAGAGTCCAAAGTAAGGAGACGTGGGACACAGTGAAGACACAGAAACAGAAACCAGAACTATAATCACAAAACAAACTCAGAAACATAAAGAGTGAATCAGCTGATTCAGTGTTTGTGACAAAAACATGGATCCTGGTTAATAACTTTTATTTGTTTGTTTCTGTATTATTTTGTGTATCGTTCTTATGAGCTGTTGTTTTTTCAGTGAAATATTATTTCATTGTTTTAAGCTTTTTGTTGACTTTGAAGTGCTTAAGTTGATATTTTTGAACATTTAATTTGTTCGATTATTGTCGAGTCGATAAAACTGTCAAACGCACAGCTGCTTCCAGCACGGCCGGAGGAGAGGTGGCCGAGCAGACGCACAACACACACAGCTCACAGGTTTGCATTTCTAGATATTGCAGATGTTGCAGAAATTGAGAGTAAAGAACTCAGAGATCCAGCGCTGTCTCCTGCCCCTTATTTATACACCACAACACAACGACAGGCGTAACTCACACAAACGGGTAACATGAGGCTCAGATGCTTTGGACGTGTTCACATATACTGGACACAGAATGATGAAGATGGAGCTGCAGGAAGGAGGAAAAGAGGAAAAACACAGAAAAGATTCACAGATGTGGTGAAAAAGGACACGACAGCTTCTGTTTGTTAGTTTGGTTTTTCTTTATTTGGTAAAGATTCAGAAATAAAGAGAAGATCACATGTTTGAATATTATATTAACGTTCTGTAATTACAACAAGTTGTAAAATCTTTCCAGAGTGAGACAGAGACTGTGCAGAGACTGTAGAAGGACAGAGCAGCAGCAGAGCAGTCCAGATACACTGATGATCCTCTGTCAGATCCAGAGGGACACACAGGGCTGATGCTGGACTCTACATTGTGTCTGACAGTGGAGCTGTTCTCAGAGCAGTTCACTCTGCAGCACTGACAGTCATCTGCACTTCATTCCTCTGTCAGTCACTGCTGGATGAAGCTCTCCTCTCCACCTCCCAGTAACATGGCCCAGTCAGAGCGTCTCTACACACAAGCTGCTGCTGCTTCAACCTCTCTGGATCATCAGGACACAGCTGCTCCTCTCTCAGCACACACACCGTCCTGTTTACCATCGTGGCCTCCACCTGCAGAGAGAAGGAGGAAGAGCAGAGGAGATAAACGAGTGTTTCCAGAGACTCTTCATCAGCTGTCAGTCAGTGATGCAGCACATCCAGTATAAAGAGCAGCAGGGACGTCAGTGCTGGGACTGTACTAGGACTCATTGTTGCTTCACTTTTTCTAATCTTTGGATTTTTATTGAAGTTGCTGAAAATGTTTTTCCCTCCTAGTTTGAGTTTGGACTTTCATTCATTAGAAGAACCTTGGTGTGTCCACTCTGAGCTCTGTAGGAACCCCAACAACAAGCCCAACAATCCAGATGGACGGTTCCAGCTGTTAACTGGAGGAATTCCATCCAAACATCTGCTCTCACTAAATTCTTCCTCACCTACAGACTGTGTTCTTCACTGCTTTAAACTTGGAAATCAATGCAGTCATTGGTCTGCGTGCTGCTTTGTTCAGAGAGCTGATTGGCTGTTGACAGTGTTTGATCAGAGCGTGTCAGCCGTTACTATGGTGACCATAAAGGTGAGAAACAGGAAGTGTTTGTGTCCAATCCTGAAGCCTGTCACCGTTCTCCTCTCACAGCTTCACTGAGAAGCTGCAGCTTTACAGGAAACACTGGATCTTTGTTTCATACTGACTGTGTTTAGTACAATACTGCTGACAGCACCACCCACTCACTCCATCACTCTACTGACCCCAGAGTCTCCAGTCTGTAGTCTGGACTCTGCTGAAGATCAGACAGCTGCTTCACATCTGGATCCTTCAGGTTGTTGAAGTACAGGTCCAGCTCTCTCAGATGGGAGGGGTTGGACTTCAGTGCTGCTGCCAGATAATCACAGCTGATCTCTGACAAACCACAGTCCCACAATCTGTATAAAGAATGAAAGATGTAAGTTTATTAGACAAAGTGCTTGAAATCATTCAGTGTTTCATCATCTGTTCAGAGCTGAAGAAGGTTCAGAATGTAGAAGTTTAGAAAATGGAAACTCCAAACAGCTGAAGCCAACAGGAAGCAGCTTCAAACAGGAAACTGTGCAGAGTTTCAGACTATATGTCCTGATGCAGCCAGTTGGATTTTGGAGATTTGAATCTCTGTTCTGTGACTAAGTCCTTGAATCATTTCTTCCAGTTGGTCCAACAAGACAGACTAAGTATTGGACATGTGTTGTGGCTCCATCAGGGGAGCTTCTAAATGTGATGTGATGGCCCCTCTGGGTCTGTCAGGTCACAGCACTGAAGAGAGCTCAAACTGGGCACACAGTTGTTCCAGTCTGGACCAAAGACTCTATACTGGGACTGAGGGACTGCTTTGACTGCACCCACTGGGACTTTTTAAAGGCTCATGTTCTCACTTAGATCATCGATTTCTACTGACATTTCTTTCTGGGAAAAATGGGGATTACTTTGGAAACAGGAAGTATTTTCCCCAATAAGCAGCCCTGGATTAGTAAATCACTCCAACATGTTCTCAGGCAGAAGAAGCTGTCTTGTTATGAGGGAAAGAAGAAAAAGATTGAGGCACAGAAACCTGTTGAAAGAGAGATAAAGCAGCTAAAATCAGGTGTAAAAGTAAAGCAGAGGATGAGCTGAATAAAGGACACTCAAGGCTGGCTTGGAAAGGAATGAAGTCCATGGTGGGGATGCAGGACAAGGAGCAAAGATGAATGTGATGCTGAATCAGCAGAAGACTTGGACTCATTTGATTCCAGCTTTGATATCATTGATTTCAATGAAGAGCTTTGTGATTGTAGCAAAGGGCTGGTAGCTCTGAGAGTCCCACTGATGAGGTGTTTGTGTGGAAATCTCTTAGTGGGACCAAAGAGAGAAAAAGCCCTGGTGCTGATGCTGTGGGAGGGAAATGATTGAAGTGTGCTGTGAGGAACTGACTGGGAGATTTTCACACATTTTCCAGTCCTCCTTGGAACAACAGGAAGTTCCCAGCATATGGAAACAAAGGTTAAGTGTCCTATGGCACTCAGTGATGATGGTGCTGTGGCCCCACCACCTCCACCTCTTTGTAAAGGAACTAACTGTAATCTGAAGCTTCAAATGGAACTAAGACTTCCTCCACTAGGTGGCAGTGTCTGATGAGAAAGTGTTAGTGGAGCTGGCCTGGAGTCAGAAACAGGAAGATGCAGGATTTGGGCTGAAATGGGCAAAAGTGGTTAGCACTAGTGCCTTAGAGCAAGAAGGTTGTAGGTTGAAGCTTGTTGGTCAGCTGGGCCTTTCTGTGGAGGTTGGATGTTCTCCCACAGTCCAATGAAATGCTGCTTAGGTTCATTGGTGCTTCTACATTGGCTGTAGGTGTGGATGTGAGGGAGTGCTTCTCAGTCTCTCTCTGTTGGCCCTGTGATGGACTGCTCACCTGTGCAGGTGGACCACGCCTCTTGCCCTATGACAGCTAGGGCACAGGCTGCAGCCCTGTGAGCCTAAGCTGAATAAACAGTTAGCAAAAATGATCCATAGATGGCCTGAAATCCCCCAGTTAGCAGTTTGGTAGATAGCTATGACATGCTAATCCCATCCAGCAGCTGTATTCTACCTGTAAGCTGATCCCTGCTGAGCCAAAGCACTTTTTCATATACAAATTACAACCTTTAATAGAAACCTATTGGTCAGCATCTTATTAGCCTGCTGTTAGCTTCATTCCACAGAAAACTGGGAGAAACTAACAGAGTTGATAAAGAATAAAGAGAAATGTGCTGATTTAAAGCCTTTGAAGTGCTTCAGATGATCTCTGTCCACTTCTGTCCACTCATTCATTCATGTAAGCTTTCTAATGCAGCTTTGATCTTCACAGTCTGCTTGATGAAACTCATTCTAACCCTGAATGTCAGAGTGTTCCTCCTTCTCTTTCCCATCATTCATGCTGGCAGTGGAGGAGATTTGGATGTTGGACTGTGTTTTGGATGATGTGTGTATGTTTGTGTTGGACTGCTGTCTGTAAAGCAAACGCACATTTTGCTTTGGATTTCAGTGTCAGACAGACTTTAAGGTGCAATGAAGAGTTTGAGAGTTTCACAGTGAATTTTCCACTGGAGGATTTTTCTTCTTCTTTGAAGGTTTGAAATGTGAACATTGTTCTGCTGCAGTCAATGGACTAAACCAGAGAAGAAGAAAACAGACTTTACCATGAAGATCCTCAGTGTGGATCAGTATAATATCAGCCTGATGTCTGCAGTTTAGTGTCAGCACAACTTTCACATCATATTCATCTCAGCACAACTAAAACATGCTGACTGACCTCAGAGTTTCAAGTTTACATCCTGGACTCTCCAGGAAACCACACAGATGCTTCACTCCTGGATCCTGCAGGTTGTTCTTAGTTGAAGAAGAGGAGGAGTCATTACTCAGCTCCAGCTGTCTCAGATGGGAGGGGTTGGACTTCAGTGCTGCTGCCAGATAATCACAGCTGATCTCTGACAAACCACAGCGCTCCAATCTGTATAAAGAATGAAAGATGTAAGTTTATTAGACAAAGTGCTTGAAATCATTCAGTGTTTCATCATCTGTTCAGAGCTGAAGAAGGTTCAGAATGTAGAAGTTTAGAAAATGGAAACTCCAAACAGCTGAAGCCAACAGGAAGCAGCTTCAAACAAACACAACAAGAGAAAAAACTCTGAATGTTTCACATTAAAGTCGTACATTTCTCATAAAAACAGGACAAAGACTTGAAAAAGTCGTGTTTTTCCTTCCAGGAACCACATGGCTTCACTTTTAAAGGTGAAGTGTGACAGAAATGGACATATTTGAAGTCCAACACCTTTTTCCAGTCACATTATTAAAGCAGACAAACTACAAGCTCATTTTCATTCCAACAAGTCATCTTCTGACCTGGACTAACAACACTGGTCTCTATGTGCAGCTGGCTGTGAGACCAGTGCTCAGGGAGCGTCTACAAAGTGCAACACTGAAAGAACATCACACACTCATTTGCTTCCAGCACTTTCACACAAACATCTACTGTCATTATTGTCACCAAACTCTGTGGATCCTTTATTGCAAATTCAAATGGGATCAAATGGTCAGACAAAAGAGGGTTATGAGGAAATATGATGAAATGTTGTGTATTAGCAGCAAGTTATTGAATCTTTTTCCTCAAAAACCAAACAAAATGATTGACAAACATGTTTTTACAAACTCAGTGTTGGACTTGGATCAGCAGGATAAGCTGATGTTTAAAGGCATTTGAGTCTCGCTGTATGAGAGTCCAGTTCTTACTCAATATTTATGGATGATGTTCTTTCAGTGTTGCACTTTGTTTGGCACAAAATGAAATTATTTGGCCTCTCAGATGCTTTTAGAGATTCCCAAATGACTGATGATGACATCTCTGGGGTCTGATTGATAGAAAAAAAATGTCTTTGAGACCTTTTGTAACTGACAAACTCTTCATCTGCTAACAACACTGAGTTGAATCTCCATGGCTGATAGTTGGAGCAGGCATCAGGAATACACATTGAAAAAACAAGAGGAGAAATCACCAGAGTCTTATAATCACATTCTGTAACTAAAGGGAGACGTTTTTCTATACAAATATATGTTTTATGGACATTAGAAAAAAAAAGAGTATTGATGTGAAGCAGGATTATGAAATCTCCATACATCAGCCAGCCCATAATTATCAAGAAAGCTCTGAATGACGCATGCTGACTTTGGACTAAGTGTACTTTTGTGTGAACTGTGGTCCATAGCAGATAATGAGCAGTTTAGGTCTCCCTCAAAGATGATATTGTGTGATGACATATTGGGGAGCCGCGCAAAGACATTAGTGAAAAATCTGTGATCGTCCCAATTAGAGGCGTAGATATTTGCTAAGATCAAAGGAAAACCATAAACTACATTTTCTGCACTTAAAATCCTGTAATTTTCTCATAAATCGACAGTGCGGCTTATGGATGAATTCTGGTTGTGCTTACTGACCTCGAACCGATTTTATGTGCTACACGGCGCTCAGAAACCTTTCAAAAGATGTTTTGGTACGACTTTGCTCAGCTACGAGGCCGCACCGCTTGATGGATTGTTGGAGCATTACAGCTACGAGGAGCCTCGCGGAGTGATACGTACTCTGCTTCAACGTAATATTACTGTATTGAGTGTGTATAAGGACCATAAATGGCACCTGTAAGAGACACGGTTACAAAGAGGGTTTCAAACTCCAGGCTGTCAGTCACGCAGTAGAACCTGGGAACAGAGCAGCTGCTTGTTATTATGCTCAGCGTCTGTTTACATTTTGACTGCACGATTGTGAGCTTTTTGTTATGCACAAACACAACATTGTTTTCTTTTATTTATGGAGCATTATTATTTAATAAATGCTGATCATTTATTCCTGAGTAATTGTTTCATGTACATCTACGCTGTATGTTAATAAATGTGCCTGTGTGAGATTTGGGACACAGCTTTGACTAAGAACTCTCTTTTTGTTCGAACTTTCTGGCTTTAAAAATATCGAGATATATATCGTATATCGCCATCCAGCTAAAGAATATCGAGATATGAACTTTGGGTCATATCGCCCAGTCGTAATATTGCAATAGGTTGTCCGTTAAACTCAAGCGGGGCTTGGGCCCTGGCACGGCGTAGCCACACAATCCTGGTAGTAGTGACGCTCGGCTATGACGGCGTGCGGGTTACCAGCTGGCTTTCTCAGGATAGGGCTCCTGTGTGAGCGGTCGACAATAACGTCTTTATCCATACCCAGCACTTCACGTAGTAGCACGGATACGGCCGTGGAGGAGCTTGAGTCCAGGCCCTCTGGGATCCCTATGATGTGGATGTTAGCTCTCCGCTTCCTGCCTTCATCACATTTATCCTTCAGGTCAGACAGCTCCTCCTTCATACTCTCTACTGTAGACTGCAGGGTGGTCACCTCATCGCTCCACATTGACAGCCCATCCTCAGCTTCTTTCACTGTAACCTTTACTCCATCAACTTCGCCGCACGTCGCCGCCATGCTGTTAGCGATCTCATTTCTCAGTCCTTGCACGTCAGCCCTTATATTGTCAAAATCTTCTTTCAATGCATTTCTGACTTCTTCTTTTAACAGCGTACTAATGTCCTCTTTAATGGATTGAAGAAGCTCCAGTTTTAGAGCAGTAGGATCCACATCACGCGCGTCTGTTGAGTCTGCTCTTCAGCGGCCGTAGAGCTGGACGCTGCCCTTTGGCCATCATCGATACTCTCGCCCGAGATCGCACCGGGGCTAAAATATTCACCTGCTCAGCTGTTTTTGATCAGTTTGAGCCTGTGTGGTTTGATCAGGTGGAGGAACGATGTGATGCTATAAAGACATCATCTTGTCCAAATGAAGTTGTTCCAACACGTGTTTAAAAAGATGTTAAAGGTTGTTGGTTCCGACATCTTAGCGATTTTTAACAGCAGTCTTAGTTCAGGTGTTGTACAGCCTGTTTTAAACATGCTGTTGTACAGCCTGTACTAAAAACCTGATCTGGATCCTCTGTCCGCTCAAACTTCAGGCCTATTTCAAAGCTTCCCTTCCTGTCGAAGATTTTGTAAAAGATTATATTTGTTCAGCTGCAATCTGTTGTAAAGGTTTCAGTCTGGTTTTAAAGCTCTTCACAGCACTGAAACTGCACTTTGAAAAGTTCTTAATGATCTTTTATCAGCCACTGATCAGGAGACTCCGCTGTGCTTTTGGATCTGACCGCTGCCTTGACCACAGCATCTTGACCTCACCATTGGAGCATGGCGGCATCAAGGGCGCTCTATTAGACTGGTTCAGCTCTTTTATTAAATCGCATTATTACATTTGGGGATTATATTTGACGGCAATTTGAAAAACAGCTGAGCTCAGTTGTACAGCGGTCTTTCTTCAAACTGAGCTTTTATCTAAGGTGAGATCATTTATATCTTTTAAAAACCTTGAACGGGCGATCCACGTTTTCATGACGTCCCAGCTGGATTATTGTAACTCCTTATATGTTGGAGTTAGTGGGACCTGCCTGGCAAGACTGCAGCTGGTCCAGAAAGCTGCAGCTCGTCTTCTGACACAAGCTCAAAGACATTTATCGTCCCAACAACCACATATACGCTGGTCCCTCGCTGTAACACAGTTCACCTTTGGCGGCCTCGCTGTTTCGCTGATCTTTTTTGTGCAATTTTGCATGTTTTTGTTTTTTACAGCGCATTGTGTTCTGCGTCCTGATTGGCTGTAGACCATTGTCAGCCAATCTCGTGCCGTGTCTCCTGTACAGTACAGAATGTGTTCAAATTTACAGCAGTGTGACTCTGCAGTGCTGCACTGTATGTTTGTACGTTTTGTCCCAACAAACAACAATGATGACGAGACGTTTTGCACCTGTGGTAGCAGCCAAAGGCAGAGGAAGATGCTGACCATCATAGTTTCAACAAGGAGGCAAAAAGGTTGTAACTGTCCACAACAAGAACATCGTAAGGATGGAGTCAGCTTTGGCTTTGTGGCTCAGTGACCGCAGGAAAAAGAACATCGTGCTGGACACCAACATTATCTGCAGAAAAACTCAAAAGCTTTATGAAACTTTACCTGACAGCGAGGAGCCCAGGCCATGGACGAGTGCTCCTCACACAGAAGCTCATTTAATGCCAGCAAAGGCTGATTTGACACATTTCAGAAACACTTTGCTTTCACTCTTTAATAATGAACTTATTTTTCTATGAAGGTTTGAACTTTGTTTAAACAAGAGAGAAAAGTGTGAAAATGTTCATGCCTGTCTGAGAAAAGTGTAGAAAGTGTGCAGTGAGGGTTTAACTGCCTTAAAACTTCTATAATACTTGTAAAACATAAAGCTGCTACTTCATTCTGAGACTTATTTTTAGAACGTAACTCGATAAACGAGCGACCGCAGTAATGTATTGTGTTTATTTTGAAAACTCTCAACAGGATCTTCAGATTTATTTTGAAAGCTTTATCTGGAAAACACAAACACATAAGCAGGAAACAAAGAGCGTGATATGAAACGATAGACGTTTTCATATGGTCATCATATATACATCGTTCTATCGAACAGCCCCAGCTCCTGCTGTCAGTCTCTGTAAATCTGCTCTGAAAACACATTTGTATTCACTGGCTTTTAATACAGCATGAGAGTTATTTGATATTTGATGTGTGATATTAATATTAGGAGTTATTTTAATCGTTATCTTGGATTCTTGTACAGCACTGTGGTCAACGCTGCTGCTGTAATTAATGTGCTATAAACACATAAACAATCTGCAGTTAAACATCCAAAACTAAAGATGTGATCGCTGCCTTTAGAAAATGTGCTGATGCACAAGATATCAGCTCCATTAAGGTGGAATGTGGCCGTGTTAGAAACATGTTGGAAGAAGTTTGAAGCTGAAACTGTGAAGCTGAGAGTGAAAGAGCTCCAGCGTCTGACACAGGAAACTTTCTTATTTCCACACTGATGAAAGCATCAAGCTTTGATTTCCTGCTGCTTTTATTGAGTCACACTGTGAAACTGAGCCACAGCTGAACCAGCATCCCAGTACAGCAGACACTTACAGCGCTTGGCTGCTTCCATTGGACCCTCTGCACAGAGCTTCAGTTTCCTCTTCTGGTCCCAAAGTGCAGAACAACAAGGTTTCAAACAGCTTCGTTCCAGCAGCATCAGCCACAGACATGCAGAGAGAATCCTTTGGTTGTGTTGTGTGTTTGCATATCTGCTGTGTTGCTTTGTGAGGATGGATCATCTCCTGCAGCTCCAGATAAACAAGCTGGACCTGAACCTGGTAGCTTCACTTAGAAGACACTTGTGACGGGAACGTGTGAGAAGTTTTGTGCAGACAAGTTTGGATTTAGAGTGTGGGACGAGCTCTCCACAGTCTTTGTGGAGATCCACATTCTGCATACTGCCTGTGAGAAGCTGCAGACATTTGTCCTCCAAATCCACTGAGCAGCTGCTCGTGGTGGTATTAGCTTCATGTGTGCGTGTTAGCATGAAGCCTCGGTCACACTCTGCTGTGGACACGGTCACGGACAGCTGGACGCCTGATGGACGAGTCGCCCTTCCTGTTAAACTTCTTTGAGCATGAGAAGAGCATAAGAAGCTCAGTGGACACTGTTCAGTGTTTTAACTCTCGCTTTCACTTCAGCTTCACCAACAACAGCACAAGCAGAGCAGCCCACTGCCTGCATGGCTGGGACAGCGCCCCCTGGTGACTGTAAACCACTACAACATGTAGACGGCCGTCTGCAGGCTGGATGTAGCACCACCGCAGAGACGTGCTGCAGCTCTGTTTAGTTACCCAGCTGACAGCAGAGGCTGTAGTTTACTGTTACCAACATGGAAAACTGAAGCTTCACCAGCTGGAGCTACAGAGCTGGAGAACAAAGGAGACTGAGAGGCCAGAATGATGTGGGAGGAAACATCAAGAGCCTGTTTGAAAGGAGACACATGTGGATGCTGTGCCAGTCTGTGGTCTGTCAGAAGTCAGCTGAGTCACACTGCAAGAAGCTGCAGAATCTCAGAGGAGGAGATTTGGAAGTGTTTGTGGGACAAACTGGACTCAAAGAAAGAAGATGTTTGTGAAGTCTTTGGTGGAGGTGAGCAGTGTGAAGCAGAACACATGCAGATGAATCAGGAGGGAACAAACTGAGTGGGCGGAGCTGCCTGAGCCCCGCCCACACAGACACAGCTCCTCTCTGGAGCTAAACTTCTGCTTCATCTCCGCCTCTTTTCTTCATCCTCCACCTCTCTTTTCTCTTCTTCAGTGTTCTGCAGCCACGGAGCCTCACAGCCGTTAGCACGCCCATACCTGAGCAGCTAGCATTACCCAGCATGCCGTGCAGCGGTGTCAGTTTGTAAATGTGCAAGAATTCCTGCTCCAAACTGTTTCACAGATTGCTGTGTGCCGTGACCTTTGACCTGCTAAAGACAGTCAGCTGTGGATTATTCATTGTTGTGTCTGATACTTAGAACTGTGAGGAAGAAGCTACACAGTTAATCAGGGTCCCCTCTCTCTGAATCAGGAAAGGTGGGCAGGCCGCGTGTGGGCCGCGGGCCATACGTTGAGTATCACTGTTTGAAATGTGAACATTGTTCTGCTGCAGTCAATGGACTAAACCAGAGAAGAAGAAAACAGACTTTACCATGAAGATCCTCAGTGTGGATCAGTATAATATCAGCCTGATGTCTGCAGTTTAGTGTCAGCACAACTTTCACATCATATTCATCTCAGCACAACTAAAACATGCTGACTGACCTCAGAGTTTCAAGTTTACATCCTGGACTCTCCAGGAAACCACACAGATGCTTCACTCCTGGATCCTTCAGGTTGTTCCGGCTCAGGTCCAGCTCTCTCAGATGGGAGGGGTTGGACTTCAGTGCTGCTGCCAGATAATCACAGCTGATCTCTGACAAATCACAGTCCATCAATCTGTATAAAGAATGAAAGATGTAAGTTTATTAGACAAAGTGCTTGAAATCATTCAGTGTTTCATCATCTGTTCAGAGCTGAAGAAGGTTCAGAATGTAGAAGTTTAGAAAATGGAAACTCCAAACAGCTGAAGCCAACAGGAAGCAGCTTCAAAGAAACACAACAAGAGAAAAAACTCTGAATGTTTCACATTAAAGTCGAACATTTCTAACAAGAGTGTTTTAAAGACAGCGTCACTGATGATCATCTTCTGCCCAGTAAAACTTTGGTTTTCCTCATGTGAGTGTTAATGATGCACAAAGACTGTGAGTGCAAAGAGGGAGCGAGGAGGATGACAGAGAGATGGTACAGGAGCATCAAGAACCCGGCGAGGAAATGAGCAGAAGGACTTTGGAGCCTGTTGGATTGAAGCTTTCACAGAGACGTGTTTGACTGGACACCACCAGGACAGACTTTTAATCCCAGGATTTGGATGAGCTTTCTGTCTTTATGGTCACAAATGATGCTGTAACTCTGTGAATGTCCTGGAACTGTCAGCAGTGTGGTTACGTCCTTTTGACCTGACTTTCCACAGCTCTTATAACAGCAGTGTACATTCAGACTGAGACACGCTTCAGTCTGTATGGACCTGTTTCTGTAGCTGCCACCATCATACTACATGTTTGTACATCAGCTTATCAAATCCTGTCTGCTGTCTTTATTTATTACTCTTCACCTGCTTCACTGTCACTGTGTGGGCGGAGCTGCCTGAGCCCCACCCACACAGACACAGCTCCTCTCTAGAGTTAAACTTCTGCTTCATCTCCGCCTCTTTTCTTCATCCTCCACCTCTCTTTTCTCTTCTTCAGTGTTCTGCAGCCACAGAGTCTCACAGCCGTTACCACACCCATACCTGAGCAGCTAGCATTACCCAGCATGCCGTGCAGCAGTGTCAGTTTGTAAATGTGCAAGAATTCCTGCTCCAAACTGTTTCACAGACTGCTGTGTGCCGTGACCTTTGACCTGCTAAAGGCAGGCAGCTGTGGATTATTCATTGTTGTGTCTGATACTTAGAACTGTGAGGAAGAAGCTACACAGTTAATCAGGGTCCCCTCTCTCTGAATCAGGAAAGGTGGGCAGGCCGCGTGTGGGCCGCGGGCCATACGTTGAGTATCACTGTTTGAAATGTGAACATTGTTCTGCTGCAGTCAATGGACTAAACCAGAGAAGAAGAAAACAGACTTTACCATGAAGATCCTCAGTGTGGATCAGTATAATATCAGCCTGATGTCTGCAGTTTAGTGTCAGCACAACTTTCACATCATATTCATCTCAGCACAACTAAAACATGCTGACTGACCTCAGAGTTTCAAATCGACATCGTGGACTCTCCAGGAAACCACACAGATGCTTCACTCCTGGATCCTTCAGGTTGTTCCGGCTCAGGTCCAGCTCTCTCAGATGGGAGGGGTTGGACTTCAGTGCTGCTGCCAGATAATCACAGCTGATCTCTGACAAATCACAGCGCTCCAATCTGTATAGAGAATGAAAGATGTAAGTTTATTAGACAAAGTGCTTGAAATCATTCAGTGTTTCATCATCTGTTCAGAGCTGAAGAAGGTTCAGAATGTAGAAGTTTAGAAAATGGAAACTCCAAACAGCCAACAGGAAGCAGCTTCAAACAAACACAACAAGAGAAAAAACTCTGAATGTTTCACATTAAAGTTGTACATTTCTAACAAGAGTGTTTTAAAGACAGCGTCACTGATGATCATCTTCTGCCCAGTAAAACTTTGGTTTTCCACATGTGAGTGTTAATGATGCACAAAGACTGTGAGTGCAAAGAGGGAGCGAGGAGGATGACAGAGAGATGGTACAGGAGCATCAAGAACCCGGCGAGGAAATGAGCAGAAGGACTTTGGAGCCTGTTGGATTGAAGCTTTCACAGAGACGTGTTTGACTGGACACCACCAGGACAGACTTTTAATCCCAGGATTTGGATGAGCTTTCTGTCTTTATGGTCACAAATGATGCTGTAACTCTGTGACTGTCCTGGAACTGTCAGCAGTGTGGTTACGTCCTTTTGACCTGAGTTTCCACAGCTCTTATAACAGCAGTGTACATTCAGACTGAGACACGCTTCAGTCTGTATGGACCTGTTTCTGTAGCTGCCACCATCATTCTACGGTCGTGTCCAAATTCATGGGCTGCATCCTCCCGAGGACCCGGCCTTTGCGGTCTACGTGGGCTGGGTCCTCAGAAGGTCGGGTAGGCTGGAAATAAACGGCTGGGGAAATTGGACGGTCTAGCCTTCTGATTAGCGTCACCGCTGTCTCGGTGGAGTTTAATAAACTCAGCCGTCTGCTCCTTGCTATCTAAAATATAACAGGACACTGGCGTAAATTCTCGACCGTCTCATACTTCTGTTTAATCAGTTTTCTGTTTGACGTTTAGTCAGCTCTGTAAAGACCAAGGAGGAACCCACCTGGGGGATTAATAAAGTTTTATTTTATCTAATCTAATCTAATAACTTTAATCTCAGCCAAACCGATTTACTCACGAACAAACAAAACACTGAAAAAAGCCAAACAATAACATTTTGAGGTTGTCTAAGTGACTTATATATCACGTTTAACCTGAGTAGCGAAAGTCCGCGGTGATCTGAAAATGATGTGCCGGGAGTTGTGCCGTTCTCGGCGGCTTCAGTGACCCTCGAGCTCCCGGCGAGCTATCGAGCTGGTGGGTAGCAGACGTCTCCGAAAACGTCGAAGCACTTTTGCAAATATGCGGTATCTTGATAAACCGAGCAGATATTTGATGTTTACACAGCTACTTTCTCGCCTGAAAATATGTTAAAAGTTTATTTTGTGACCGAAAAAGATTAGTATGAGTCATTTTAAAACTTAGTAGCGGCCGCCATTGTTGGAAACTGGAGTTTGGCTGGGCCACGCTATGAATTCTGGGATATGGTAGGCCACGAAGGACACACCCGACCCATCCTTCAAATTCGGGGAAAAGGAGGACGCATTTGTTGGCTGCATTCGGAGGAGTCTACGAATTTGGACAGCCTTCGACGTGTCGCTGTGACGTAATCGGTCTACAAATGCGGCCTCAGGAGGATGCAGCCCATGAATTTGGACACGACCTACATGTTTGTACATCAGCTTATCAAATCCTGTCTGCTGTCTTCATTTATTACTCTTCACCTGCTTCACTGTCACTGTGTGGGCGGAGCTGTCTGAGCCCTGCCCACACAGACACAGCTCCTCTCTGGAGCAAAACTTCTGCTTCATCTCCGCCTCTTTTCTTCATCCTCCACCTCTCTTTTCTCTTCTTCGGTGTTCTGCAGCCACAGAGCCTCACAGCCATTAGCACGCCCATACCTGAGCAGCTAGCATTACCCAGCATGCCGTGCAGCAGTGTCAGTTTGTAAATGTGCAAGAATTCCTGCTCCAAACTGTTTCACAGAGTGCTGTGTGCCGTGACCTTTGACCTGCTAAAGACAGTCAGCTGTGGATTATTCATTGTTGTGTCTGATACTTAGAACTGTGAGGAAGAAGCTACACAGTTAATCAGGGTCCCCTCTCTCTGAATCAGGAAAGGTGGGCAGGCCGCGTGTGGGCCGCGGGCCATATGTTGAGTATCACTCTTTGAAATGTGAACATTGTTCTGCTGCAGTCAATGGACTAAACCAGAGAAGAAGAAAACAGACTTTACCATGAAGATCCTCAGTGTGGATCAGTATAATATCAGCCTGATGTCTGCAGTTTAGTGTCAGCACAACTTTCACATCATATTCATCTCAGCACAACTAAAACATGCTGACTGACCCCAGAGTTTCAAATCGACATCGTGGATTCTCCAGGAAACCACACAGATGCTTCACTCCTGAATCCTTCAGGTTGCTGTAGGTTCCACTCAGGTCCACCTCTGTGGGATACGAGGGGTTGGACTTCAGTGCTGCTGCCAGATAATCAAGGCCAATATCTGACAAACCACAGCTCTTCAATCTGTATAAAGAATGAAAGATGTAAGTTTATTAGACAAAGTGCTTGAAATCATTCAGTGTTTCATCATCTGTTCAGAGCTGAAGAAGGTTCAGAATGTAGAAGTTTAGAAAATGGAAACTCCAAACAGCTGAAGCCAACAGGAAGCAGCTTCAAACAAACACAACAAGAGAAAAAACTCTGAATGTTTCACATTAAAGTCGTACATTTCTCATAAAAACAGGACAAAGACTTGAAAAAGTCGTGTTTTTCCTTCCAGGAACCACATGGCTTCACTTTTAAAGGTGAAGTGTGACAGAAATGGACATATTTGAAGTCCAACACCTTTTTCCAGTCACATTATTAAAGCAGACAAACTACAAGCTCATTTTCATTCCAACAAGTCATCTTCTGACCTGGACTAACAACACTGGTCTCTATGTGCAGCTGGCTGTGAGACCAGTGCTCAGGGAGCGTCTACAAAGTGCAACACTGAAAGAACATCACACACTCATTTGCTTCCAGCACTTTCACACAAACATCTACTGTCATTATTGTCACCAAACTCTGTGGATCCTTTATTGCAAATTCAAATGGGATCAAATGGTCAGACAAAAGAGGGTTATGAGGAAATATGATGAAATGTTGTGTATTAGCAGCAACTTATTGAATCTTTTTCCTCAGAAACCAAACAAAATGATTGACAAACATGTTTTTACAAACTCAGTGTTGGACTTGGATCAGCAGGATAAGCTGATGTTTAAAGGCATTTGAGTCTCGCTGTATGAGAGTCCAGTTCTTACTCAATATTTATGGATGATGTTCTTTCAGTGTTGCACTTTGTAGACGCTCCCTGAGCCTCACAGCCAGCTGCACATGGACCAGCTGACATTACCCAGCATTAGAGGCGGCTGTAAAAAATTCATGTTCCCATTTAAATGGTTTTAATTTGAATAAAACGATGTTGATTCATTCAATCCTGAATCGATGTTTAATATAAATGTATTTTGCCAGAATCTCAGGTTAAAGCTCACAAACTATTTCAACAAGCAGCAAACAGATAAAACAGTAAATGAGAGCAGCTAAACACACAAAGATGGAAACACAGAGCGTGGATCGTTCACTCCACGGCACGTACACGGACACGCCGTCGGGGCTGAAAGTGGACAGCTCACAGATCCTGAAGCTGCAGGTTTCATCTGTCTCCAACCAAAACTGAGTGAAGCAGCAGCAAAAGAAGATCCAAACTCTGCTTCACGTTTGATCAATATGCTCATGAATTCTCTCTGACTTTGGCTGTTCCTGCCTGCACAGCTCTCTCTCTCTCAGTGTACTCCAAGAACAGCTTCAAACATCTGTTTCTGCATCATTCACTGTTTATTAGCCACCAGTCTGCTGTTGTGTTCAGTGCTGTCGGCCTCTGACAGTAAAGCCTCATTTCTGCTGTTCCATGGAAACTTTTTAAAATGATGACAGATTACAAACTCTCAGCTGTGTCTGTAATCAAACCTCTGTAACTTTGCTTCACTTCAGCAGCATCAGCTCATGTTCACATGTTGCTTCATGGTTTGCTTCAGTTTTTGATCGACTGCAGAATATTTTGAAGGTTATCTGCTATAAAAAGCCAGAAGAGGAAAATCTGCTTCATGTGTTTCTGTTTGATCCTCAGTGACTTTGACACAAAGGCCTCTGCTGTGATGATCACACCTCTGATCAAGTCTCACAGTGTCACAACTGATAAATGATCAGAGTTAGAATATTTCTGACTGTCTGCTGTGTGCCGTGACCTTTGACCTGCTAAAGACAGTCAGCTGTGGATTATTCATTGTTGTGTCTGATACTTAGAACTGTGAGGAAGAAGCTACACAGTTAATCAGGGTCCCCTCTCTCTGAATCAGGAAAGGTGGGCAGGCCGCGTGTGGGCCGCGGGCCATACGTTGAGTATCACTGTTTGAAATGTGAACATTGTTCTGCTGCAGTCAATGGACTAAACCAGAGAAGAAGAAAACAGACTTTACCATGAAGATCCTCAGTGTGGATCAGTATAATATCAGCCTGATGTCTGCAGTTTAGTGTCAGCACAACTTTCACATCATATTCATCTCAGCACAACTAAAACATGCTGACTGACCTCAGAGTTTCAAGTTTACATCCTGGACTCTCCAGGAAACCACACAGATGCTTCACTCCTGGATCCTGCAGCTTGTTGTTGTTGGTCGAAAACCAGGAGGAGTCATTACTCAGGTCCAGCTCTCTCAGATGGGAGGGGTTGGACTTCAGTGCTGCTGCCAGATAATCACAGCTGATCTCTGACAAACCACAGCTCTTCAATCTGTATAAAGAATGAAAGATGTAAGTTTATTAGACAAAGAGCTTGAAATCATTCAGTGTTTCATCATCTGTTCAGAGCTGAAGAAGGTTCAGAATGTAGAAGTTTAGAAAATGGAAACTCCAAACAGCTGAAGCCAACAGGAAGCAGCTTCAAACAAACACAACAAGAGAAAAAACTCTGAATGTTTCACATTAAAGTCGTACATTTCTCATAAAAACAGGACAAAGACTTGAAAAAGTCGTGTTTTTCCTTCCAGGAACCACATGGCTTCACTTTTAAAGGTGAAGTGTGACAGAAATGGACATATTTGAAGTCCAACACCTTTTTCCAGTCACATTATTAAAGCAGACAAACTACAAGCTCATTTTCATTCCAACAAGTCATCTTCTGACCTGGACTAACAACACTGGTCTCTATGTGCAGCTGGCTGTGAGACCAGTGCTCAGGGAGCGTCTACAAAGTGCAACACTGAAAGAACATCACACACTCATTTGCTTCCAGCACTTTCACACAAACATCTACTGTCATTATTGTCACCAAACTCTGTGGATCCTTTATTGCAAATTCAAATGGGATCAAATGGTCAGACAAAAGAGGGTTATGAGGAAATATGATGAAATGTTGTGTATTAGCAGCAACTTATTGAATCTTTTTCCTCAGAAACCAAACAAAATGATTGACAAACATGTTTTTACAAACTCAGTGTTGGACTTGGATCAGCAGGATAAGCTGATGTTTAAAGGCATTTGAGTCTCGCTGTATGAGAGTCCAGTTCTTACTCAATATTTATGGATGATGTTCTTTCAGTGTTGCACTTTGTAGACGCTCCCTGAGCCTCACAGCCAGCTGCACATGGACCAGCTGACATTACCCAGCATTAGAGGCGGCTGTAAAAAATTCATGTTCCCATTTACAGTGGGGCAAAAAAGTATTTAGTCAGCCACCGATTGTGCAAGTTCCCCCACCTAAAATGATGACAGAGGTCAGTAATTTGCACCAGAGGTACACTTCAACTGTGAGAGACAGAATGTGAAAAAAAAATCCATGAATCCACATGGTAGGATTTGTAAAGAATTTATACGTAAATTAGGGTGGAAAATAAGTATTTGGTCACCTCAAACATGGAAAATCTCTGGCTCTCACAGACCTGTAACGTCTCCTGTAAGACGCTTTTCTGTCCCCCACTCGTTACCTGTATGAATGGCACCTGTTTGAACTCATCATCTGTATAAAAGACACCTGTCCACAGCCTCAAACAGTCAGACTCCAAACTCCGCCATGGCCAAGACCAAAGAGCTTTCGAAGGACACCAGGAAAAGTATTGTAGACCTGCACCAGACTGGGAAGAGTGAATCTACAATAGGCAAGCAGCTTGGTGTGAAAAAATCAACTGTGGGAGCAATCATCAGAAAATGGAAGACATACAAGACCACTGATAATCTCCCTCGATCTGGGGCTCCACGCAAGATCTCATCCCGTGGGGTCAAAATGATCATGAGAACGGTGAGCAAAGATCCCAGAACCACACGGGGGGACCTGGTGAATGACCTGCAGAGAGCTGGGACCAAAGTAACAAAGGTCACCATCAGTAACACACTACAACGGCAGGGAATCAAATCCCGCAGTGCCAGACGTGTTCCGCTGCTGAAGCCAGTGCATGTCCAGGCCCGTCTGAAGTTTGCCAGAGAGCACATGGATGATACAGCAGAGGATTGGGAGAATGTCATGTGGTCAGATGAAACCAAAGTAGAACTTTTTGGTATAAACTCAACTCGTCGTGTTTGGAGGAAGAAGAATACTGAGTTGCATCCCAAGAACACCATACCTACTGTGAAGCATGGGGGTGGAAACATCATGCTATGGGGCTGTTTTTCTGCCAAGGGGACAGGACGACTGATCCGTGTTAAGGACAGAATGAATGGGGCCATGTATCGTGAGATTTTGAGCCAAAACCTCCTTCCATCAGTGAGAACTTTGAAGATGAAACGAGGCTGGGTCTTCCAACATGACAATGATCCAAAACACACCGCCCGGGCAACAAAGGAGTGGCTCCGTAAGAAGCATTTGAAAGTCCTGGAGTGGCCTAGCCAGTCTCCAGACCTCAACCCCATAGAAAATCTGTGGCGGGAGTTGAAAGTCCGTGTTGCTCGGCGACAGCCCCAAAACATCACTGCTCTCGAGAAGATCTGCATGGAGGAATGGGCCAAAATACCAGCTACTGTGTGTGCAAACCTGGTAAAGACCTATAGTAAACGTTTGACCTCTGTTATTGCCAACAAAGGTTATGTTACAAAGTATTGAGTTGTATTTTTGTTATTGACCAAATACTTATTTTCCACCCTGATTTACCAATAAATTCTTTACAAATCCTACCATGTGGATTCATGGATTTTTTTTTCACATTCTGTCTCTCACAGTTGAAGTGTACCTCTGGTGCAAATTACTGACCTCTGTCATCATTTTAAGTGGGGGAACTTGCACAATCGGTGGCTGACTAAATACTTTTTTGCCCCACTGTAAATGGTTTTAATTTGAATAAAACGATGTTGATTCATTCAATCCTGAATCGATGTTTAATATAAATGTATTTTGCCAGAATCTCAGGTTAAAGCTCACAAACTATTTCAACAAGCAGCAAACAGATAAAACAGTAAATGAGAGCAGCTAAACACACAAAGATGGAAACACAGAGCGTGGATCGTTCACTCGACGGCACGTACACGGACACGCCGTCGGGGCTGAAAGTGGACAGCTCACAGATCCTGAAGCTGCAGGTTTCATCTGTCTCCAACCAAAACTGAGTGAAGCAGCAGCAAAAGAAGATCCAAACTCTGCTTCACGTTTGATCAATATGCTCATGAATTCTCTCTGACTTTGGCTGTTCCTGCCTGCACAGCTCTCTCTCTCTCAGTGTACTCCAAGAACAGCTTCAAACATCTGTTTCTGCATCATTCACTGTTTATTAGCCACCAGTCTGCTGTTGTGTTCAGTGCTGTCGGCCTCTGACAGTAAAGCCTCATTTCTGCTGTTCCATGGAAACTTTTTAAAATGATGACAGATTACAAACTCTCAGCTGTGTCTGTAATCAAACCTCTGTAACTTTGCTTCACTTCAGCAGCATCAGCTCATGTTCACATGTTGATTCATGGTTTTCATGGTTCCTCTGACAGGAAAGTCTCATTTCTGCTCTTCAACACTGAAGAAATGTAAACTTTCAAAACGATGACAAATTGGAAAACACAGAGCTGTGTCTCTTTTTTTTTGTGTGTCCCGTTTGGATCTTTAGCCATCAGAATTGTTGTCTTAACGCCAAGAAAGATGCCAAGCGGATTTATTTTACCAAGTGGATCATCATGGCCTTTCCATATTGGTCCATTTGATTGACCTTTATTATAATTATGAATTTATTTTATTTTCGGTTGCTACAAACGGGACAGACATGACTGGGGGACAGGACAGGGAGAGAGAATGAAAGAAAGAGAGGGAGAGAAAGAAAACCAAAGGGGAGAAGAGACGGTGAGAAAGGGGGGAAGAAAAAAAGAAAAACAAACAAAACACCTGGATCACCTGTATGGAGAAAAAAAAACAGAAGAGAAAGCAAGCAACATAATAAAAACAGCACCATCACAATAAACTAGCTAGTAGTAGATAACAGTAGATACTAAATAATAAACGATATTGTGCAGCACGCAAGATAGACAGCGCACAATGTGCTTAGAGGCAGCAGCCATAAAGGTGTAGTCCGCGTCTGTGAACACCCGTGTGTACACCTGTGTGCACACCTGTGTGGATCAGCATGCTTGTATTCCAAAGGTTTCTCCATGTAATGATCTGCTAGGGAGTGTGGGGAGCCACAGCCCCGTCCACCAGGCATGAAGCAGGTATGGAGGAGATCCAGGCCCCAGATATCCAGAGGCCCCAGAGTACAAGGACCCGAGGAGGACCACCAAAAGGGGGGGAATCGCCAATCGGCCACCAGGAGTGAGCCCCAGACGACAAGGACCACCAACACACCAACGTCTGAGGGCATCAGCCACCGGCAGGGAGTGTGGTGAGGGGAGATAGGCCTCCGTACTTTGGAGGGCCTGAGATGTACCCAGAGAGGTTGAGTCTAAGACCCAACCTGACACATAGACACAGACGAACAGGCGCACGCGGACACCAACGTGCATTCCCACCCCATATACACAACCAAATACTCGGCACTCACCCAACGTGTAGACAGACACAAATAGAAACTGCACAGACCGTCGCACTCCCCAAACATACTCTATATCCCAAGTCCAGGTACCCCCGCCCTCAGAGGGGCAAGCCGCACCTAAACCCAGGAGATGTAACCCTTCTCTCTGGGGCGGAGGCAAGCGGACCACCTCTTTGATTAGAGCTGTGTCTCTAGTCAAAGCAGAGATGGAACGATGCCACTTTTTATGTCCGATATCGATATGAATCCAATATAGTCGATTTTATAATCAAACTTTTTTTAATATCTTGCTGCATTTTGTATAAGTTCATACTCAAGTTTAAAAAATGTAAACACTAAAGCTGTTCAGTTATACCTGTCTGCAAAAACACACTGCAGCCAAAACATTAGACAATACTGATCTTTGTATTTTGATGCGGACGTCTAAAACTCTTTGGTTGTGAATAAAAGAAGTGCAACATCAGCACAAAATAATGTTTCTATTGAACAACTAACACAAACAGGTTGTAGAATGGAGCCTTTTATACTCACAGCTGAACAGAAACAACATCCAGAGTGGAAAACAGTGCAAACAACTGCAAACAGGCTTCATGACACTCATGTTTGATCAGGATGGATGTCAGTGTGAGCTGTTTCTATCACATTTAACCTCACAATCAATTTGGTCTCATTTCTATACAAAACTTAACACAAGTATGAAAAAAGTGTTTTTGATTGTTTTGTTTTTTGAACCATGAAACTGTTTAACAACACAGTTTGATTCAAAGTCAAACTTGAGTCTGTCCATCGTTCGGTCAGACTGAGCAATGACAGCACACAGACGTAGACAACAGCTCTCTCAAACACCAAACTCAGGTCCTGTTGATGCTGATATACAGTGACACAGTTACATGGGTGATTCATCCTTTTAACTTTATCTTTAAACAGCTGCAGCTTTCACTGACAGCGCATGTGGTACTTTAACCTTTGGACTGTTTTCATCAGTTAATTATGGAGTTACTACAAAGAGTGAAACTATAGGATGATCTGTCTGCTGTCACTGGGTGGTGCTGAGGTCTGAATCTGAGGACGGCTCCTGTAGTCACAACAAGAACACAATCATCACAAACTGAAATATAAATATGATGGAGTAGAGCTTGAATTAGCTCCAGAATTTAAATATCTTGGGGTCCTTCTAGACCCAACATTATCCTTCAAGAGTCACATAAATAAAGTGTCCCAGGTACTTAAATTTAATAATCGAAATTTTAATCATATACGTAATAATTTAAATATGAATGTTGCAAAAACTTATTTTTACTCAATGATCATCTCTCATATGGACTATTGTTTGACGTCCTGGTCACTTGCTTGTCCAACAACACTTAAAACTATTGAAAACATTTATAAAAGACGTTTAAAACTACTTGACAAAAAACCGACTTCCCACCACCACTGTCATGTGTTAAAAAACATAAATTACTGAACTTCAATAACTAGGTGAAACTTAAAAGAGTGAGTTTAATATATAAAGTCTTACACTCCCTTGCTCCACCACCATTAAAGCAGTTCATTAGGCATAAAGAAAGCTCAGACAGGACCACTCGAGCTACAATCCGAGGAGATTTGTTTATACCCCACAGACGGACAGCATTTGGGCAGAACGTCCTCTCTGTCCAGGGAGGCCATCTGTGGAACAGTCTTCCTCAACCCATTAGAGAATGCTCTACACTCAGTTTGTTTAAGGCAAAGGTGAAAAACTGGTTATGGACAAATCAAGTGTGCGATCATGTATGAATTGTATAGTTTTAATGTTTTATTTGGGAACAGAATGGTGTGTGTGTGTAAGTTTGGTGACGGAGTTTTTATTATGAATGAATGATGAATTTTTATGAAATATTATGTCTATTTTTTATGCTTAAGGACAACAGATGGAAATTAGTCCTTGGCTATAATCTGGTATGTTTACATTCATGTAATTTTTTTTTTACATTTATGTTCATTAACTTGCACTGTCCTAAATAAATAAATAAATAAATAAATAAATAAATAAAGTTTATCTCTCAAATCTGAAATAAAGCTGATCCTTCTGTCCTCCCACACTCGGGAGTGTTCTTCTCTTCTCTTACATTTTTTCAGTCCTACAGTTCTGCTGACAGCTGACATATGAGCTGTTTATTTAAAAAAGCCTTATATACGAACAGATGTTCCTATATCATGTTCACCTTTGAGTTGTTGGAGCTTTATAAATGGACATCTGCAAAGATGTGATGATGGAGCAGGTTTCAGTGCTGCTGCATCCTGGTCACAACATACGGAGGTGTTATCAGCACTGGTATCAGCACTGGTATCAGCACTGGTATTGAAGAAGAAATATTAATGCTTCAAACTATTTGTCTTAAAGGATGGAAGCTGTACAGAGTTCTGCACATGTGTCTTTGTGAACATACCTCATTAACAATATTTCAGACAGTTTTTAACCTGAATATTTGCAACAAACTCAGTATAAAAAATACAGTCAGCGCTAAAAAATTAATCAGTCGAAAAATTAAAATTTTAACTTAAGCTGCCAAGAGGAAGTCGTTGGTTTCAGTAAATATCGGGCTTTGCTATTTGATCGGTTTTTACAGATTAATGAGGAGTTACTGAAGTGCCAGGTTTTTAAAGTAGGTGTTACTGTCTTTACACATGTGGAGACTGAAAACATGGTGCTGTTTAATAAGATATTTAATATTCAGCTCTGCACAGGAGCTGCAGCAGGGTGCAGCCTGTTGCCTTTACAGTATAATACTTGTAATAAAAGTACAGTAACGGTAATTAGTGACTGAGCAGCCCGGGGCGTTTCTCTTGATTTCTTTAGTCAGAGTAAATTCATTCACCTGCACGGGTTAGCTAAACAAACCCTGACGGCCGAGTGCTCATCTTAGCTAGCTAGGTCTCAGGACCGAGCAAAGGACGGTAGTTACGGAGTAGCTTACAAACACGTTTAACTTACCGAAAAAGTGCAGCGGGGCCTCGGGTCCATCTGTCGGGTAGTCCAGTTTACTGAAGAACACCTCAGGCTGTCAGGTTAAAACACTCGGCCGTGTCTTCGTAGCGTAAACGCTGGCCGTCCTCTCAGAGCCTACCTCTATCTGCTATTCCCGAACAGAGATACGCAAGTTTCTCCGTGACTGCAGCTGCCAGTCAATTCAATTCAATTCAATTTTATTTATATAGCGCCAAATCACAACAAAAGTCGCCTCAAGGCGCTTCATAGATACAGAGAAAAACCCAACAATCATATGACCCCCTATGAGCAAGCACTTTGGCGACAGTGGGAAGGAAAAACTCCCTTTTAACAGGAAGAAACCTCCGGCAGAACCAGGCTCAGGGAGGGGCGGGGCCATCTGCTGCGACCGGTTGAGGTGAGAGAAGGAAGACAGGATAAAAGACATGCTGTGGAAGAGAGACAGAGGTTAATAACAGATATGATTCAATGCAGAGAGGTCTGTTAACACATAGTGAGTGAGAAAGGTGACTGGAAAGGAAAAACTCAATGCATCATGGGAATCCCCCGGCAGCCTACATCTATTGCAGCATAACTAAGGGAGGATTCAGGGTCACCTGGTCCAGCCCTAACTATATGCTTTAGCAAAAAGGAAAGTTTGAAGCCTAATCTTAAAAGTAGAGATAGTGTCTGTCTCCTGAATCCAAACTGGAAGCTGGTTCCACAGAAGAGGGGCCTGAAAACTGAAGGCTCTCCCTCCCATTCTACTTTTAAATACTCTAGGAACAACAAGTAGGCCTGCAGAGCGAGAGCGAAGTGCTCTAATAGGGTGATATGGTACTACAAGGTCATTAAGATAAGATGGGGCCTGATTATTTAAGACCTTGTATGTGAGGAGCAGGATTTTGAATTCAATTCTGGATTTAACAGGAAGCCAATGAAGGGAAGCCAAAACAGGAGAAATCTGCTCTCTCTTTCTAGTCCCTGTCAGGACTCTTGCTGCAGCATTTTGGATTAGCTGAAGGCTTTTCAGCGAGTTTTTTGGACATCCTGATAATAATGAATTACAGTCGTCCAGCCTGGAAGTAATAAATGCATGAACTAGTTTTTCAGCATCACTCTGAGTCAAAGCTGCTATGATGACGTTACACCCCATTTTAACATCACCGCTGTCGGAATTAGAATCAAACTTGGACATAAATCAGCGTGATGAGAACTATACCTCCAAAGGTCGGGTAGGCCAGAAGTAAACGGCTATGAAATGGGACGGTCTAGCCTTCAGATTAGCATCACCGCTGTCTTGGTGGAGTTTAATAAACTCAGCTGTCTGCTCCTTGCTATCTAAAATATAACAGGACACTGGAGTAAACTCTCAACCATCTCACACTTCTACTTAATCAGTTTTCTGTTTGACGTTTATTCAGCTGTGTGAAAACCACCCGGGGGATTAATAAAGTGGCTTGCAAAAGTATTCGGTCCCCTTGAACTTTTCCACATTTTGTCACATTACAGCCACAAACACGAATCATTTTTTATTGGAATTCCAGGTGAAAGACCAACACAAAGTGGTGCACACGTGAGAAGTGGAACGAAAATCATACATGATTCCAAACATTTTGTACAAATAAATAACTGCAAAGTGGGGTGTGTGTAATTATTCAGCCCCCTGAGTCAATACTTTGTAGAACCAGCTTTTGCTGCAGTTCCAGCTGCCAGTCTTTTAGGGTCTGTCTCTACCAGCTTTGCACATCTACAGACTGAAATCTTTGCCCATTCTTCTTTGCAAAACAGCTCCAGCCCAGTCAGATTAGATGGGCAGCGTTTGTGAACAGCAGTTTTCAGATCTTGCCACAGACTCCTGATTGGATTTAGATCTGGACTTTGACTGGGCCGTTCTAACACATGGATATGTTTTGTTTTAAACCACTCCATTGTTGCCCTGGCTTTATGTTTAGGGTCGTTGTCCTGCTGGAAGGTGAACCTCCGCCCCAGTCTCAAGTCTTTTGCAGACTCCAAGAGGGTTTCTTCCTAGATTGCCCTGTATTTGGCTCCATCCATCTTCCCATCAACTCTGACCAGCTTCCCTGTCCCTGCTGAAGAGAAGCACCCCCAGAGCATGATGCTGCCACCACCATATTTGACAGTGGGGATGGTGTGTTCAGAGTGATGTGCAGTGTTAGTTTTCCACACAGAGCATTTTGGTCTCATCTGACCAGAGCAGCTTCTTCCACATGTTTGCTGTGTCCCCTACATGGCTTGTGGCAAACTACAAACGGGACTTCTTCTGGTTTTCTGTTAACAATGGCTTTCTTCTTGCCACTCTTCCATAAAGGCCAACTTTGTGCAGTGCACGACTAATAGTTGTCCTGTGGACAGATTCCCCCACCTGAGCTGTAGATCTCTGCAGCTCATCCAGAGTCACCATGGGCCTCTTGGCTGCATTTCTGATCAGCGCTCTCCTTGTTCGGCCTGTGAGTTTAGGTGGACAGCCTTGTCTTGGTAGGTTTACAGTTGTTCCATACTTCTTCCATTTCTGAATGATGGCTTGAACAGTAGTGATGTGACGTTCTGTATCGAGGCTTCGAAGCGTGTGTCGAGTAATGGAGGGGGCGTTTCCGCGAAGCGCGTATCGAGGCTTGCTTCATTTATGGGAGGAGCTGAAAATGATGACGTCCGAAGCCTCGCTGTCCGGCTGTACCACGTGACTGGTTCAGGAAGCGGTTCAAACTTTGCCGCGAGCTATGACAGCGATATAAACCCCTCAGACCCCATTCAAAATGTGGGCGTTTGATGGAGAGTTGCGGTTAGTGAGAGTTAGAGACAGTTTGGAAAAAAAAGAAATCGCCTACGACCTGCCACAGTGGAGAAACTGTTGTTTTTAAATAAAAACCAATGATGTGTCCCCTAAACACTAATCACTAGGGGTGCAACGATATTCGTATCGATATTGAACCGTTCGATACAGTGCTTTCGGTTCGGTACGCATATGTATCGAACAATACAAAATTTGTAATTTATTTTATCAACTTTCCTTCTGACGATGCTGTCTGTGTTGAGCGCTCAGTGAATCTGCGTTCGACTACTCCGCCTAGGCTGTACTGTCCAGCGCAGATCCACTGAGCGCTCAACACAGACAGCATCGTCAGAAGGAAGAGCGCAGGGCAAGCTAGCGAGACAGAAGTTAAGCACTCCTTGCAACTTGGACCTCGCCCACCCTCATTCAGATCTGGCATTTGGAATTATTTTGGTTTTCATGTGACGTATGACCCTGAAGGTAAGCGAGTCATGGACTAAAGTAAAACAGTATGTTGGATGTGCCACGCAATGCTCAATTACATGGGTGGGAGCTAGTGTGTTAGCGCAGTTAGCTCGTTAACGTGTTGGCCGTCTAGCCCCATGCACGGGGCGATCGGTGGTAGCTCGTTAACGGCGATTTGCCGTGTTGTGGCGTTAAGGTCATTTCAACAAGATTAACCTGAAAGCACTAGTGGGAACACAACGAATATGACTGCACATTTACACCGACATTATCCTAGTGCAAAGACAAAGATGAGTGATTCCTCAATCAGATACAGGGCTCGCAATATCGCTAGCCCGACGTCCCGGGGCTAGCGATTTTTTTCAGTCGGGCTACCAAAATCTATCTCTGCCCTGCCCGTCGGGCTATTGTAGGAAGGAAAAATATATGTCAATGCTTTTGCATTCTTTCGGAAATGTAGATGGGTAATTATGTCATTGGCATCGGTGAGCCACTGTCAATATGTGACATATTGAAATCGCGTTTGAATTTGCGCTTGTTTTTTTGCTTTCACTTTGCAATCGTGCGAACTGTGTATAGAGAGCGACAGCACTGATCTGTGAGTGATGATAATTTGTGCACCAATTCCTCTGACATTGTCTTATTAATCGTTAGCTTACTATGCAAACATGACAAGTGAAATCTCCCGCAGCAAGCTTAAACATGTGAGAAGCTGATCGCGCAGAGAATCGCTGAGCGTTATGTGTGTGTGTGTGTGTAAAAGCAGCAGAATATATATTTTAGTTCTGCTGAGCCAAATAAGACAGGTCAGGGTGAAGAAGTGACAGCCAAAGAAAAGCTTACCACAAAACGGAGAAGTTATGACAAATCAGACTATAAGGCAAAAAGAAAGTGCAGCTTTATGGTTTCATGGACAAAAGAATTTCTGTGGCTGCAATATGACGAGCTAAATAACCAGGGGTGCACATAAGTGGTGCGCATTCTCTGTCAAAATAAAAAACACGCACAAGGGTTAGGGTTAAATTTAAAAACTGTACTTTTGAGTTAAAATATATATTTATAATTTTAATAAATGACAAATTAAAAAGGCATGAACATTTTTTTTGTATCGAAAAAATATCGAACCGTGACACCAAAGTATCGAACCGAACCGAATCGTGAATTTTGTGTATCGTTGCACCCCTACTAATCACTGTCCTTGCCTCAATGTTACAAAAGCACAACCACTGTCCACACCTCACCTCACAGTATATGATCATTTCCATTTTAGGCATTTCCAAATAATCATTTTCCATACTGCCAGCATAAATATACACAGTATACTGCCATCACTACAATATAGATGTTTTACACACTCCTTTTGTTGTTGACATTCACAGGCTGTGTGCAAAATGCCACACTCTTCAAATTCATGCCAACTAATATTTTTACGTCCAGTAGGTGTCCTGCTAGAGCAAATGAAGCTTCAAGAAGCTTCGCGTTGAGGTGAACCAATTGGATGAAAAGCTTCAGTGCTTCATGAGGCTTCATCTGCCCATCACTATTGAACAGTGCTCCGTGGGATGTTCAAGGCTTGGGAAATCTTTTTGTAGCCTAAGCCTGCTTTAAATTTCTCAATAACTTTATCCCTGACCTGTCTGCTGTGTTCTTTGGACTTCATGGTGTTGTTGCTCTCAATATTCTCTTAGACAACCTCTGAGGCCGTCGCAGAGCAGCTGTATTTGTACTGACATTAGATTACACACAGGTGCACTCTATTTAGTCATTAGCACTCATCAGGCAACGTCTATGGGCAACTGACTGCACTCAGACCAAAGGGGGCTGAATAATTACACACACCCCACTTTGCAGTTATTTATTTGTAAAAAATGTTTGGAGTCATGTATGATTTTCATTCCACTTCTCATGTGTACACCAGTTTGTGTTGGTCTTTCACGTGGAATTCCAATAAAATTGATTCATGTTTGTGGCTGTAACGTGACAAAATGTGGGAAAGTTCAAGGGGACCGAATACTTTTGCCACTGTAAAGGTTTATTTTGTCTAATCTAATCTAATAACTTTAATCTCAGCCAAACTGATTTACTCAGGAACAAATAAAACACTGAAAAAAGTCAAACAATAACATTTTTAGGTTGTCTAAGTCACTTATATATTACGTTTAACCTGAGTAGCGAAAGACCGCGGTGATCTGAACATGATGTGCCGGGAGTTTGCTGTTCTCGGCGGCTCTACTGACCCTCGAGCTCTCGGCTAGCTATCGAGCTGGTGGGTAACAGACGTCTCAGAAACGTCGGAGCACTTTTGCAAATATGCGATATCTTGATAAACTGAGCAGATATTTAAAGTTTACACAGCTACATTCTCACCTGAAAATATGTTAAAAGTTTATTTTGTGACCCAGAAAGAGTAATAAGAGTAATATTGAAAACTTAGTAGCGACCGCCATTGCCGGAAAGTGGAATTGGATGGGCCGCGCTATGAATTCTGGGATATGGTGGGCCACGAAGGACACACCCGACCCATCCTTTAATTTTGGGGAAAAAGAGGACGCATTGGTCGGCTGCATTCAGAGGAGTCTATGAATTTGGACAGCCTTCATCGTGTCGCTGTGACGTAATCGGTCTACAAATGCGTCCTCAGGAGGATGCAGCCCATGAATTTGGACACCCCCTATGTTTACTACTGCATAGACACATTGAATTTCCAACACAAGGAAACGACTTTTTGGATAATGTTTTCACCACCCAGAGAGGAGATTACAAAGCCCCCCACCCACTTTGGTGCCTCTGATCACATCACTGTTATGCTAATGCCAGCATACAGGCCCCTGGTCAAAGTCACTAAACCAGTTCGTAAGCAGGTACGTGTGTGGCCAGAAGGACCTGCAATACTGCTTTTCCACCACAGACTGGGAGATCCTTAAACAGGCCGCCACACATGACAACACCACAGACCTGCAGGAATATACAGAAACTGTCATTGGCTACATCTCAAAAGGCATCGATGAGGTCATAGAGACCACTGTCCAGGCCAATCAGAAACCATGGCTCACAGGTGAGGTCTACAGGCTCCTGAGGGTGAGAAATGCAGCCTTGAAAGCTGGGGATGAGGTGAGCCTAACAACAGCAAGGGCAAACCTGTCACATGCATCAGAGAGGTGGAAATGCAGTGCTCCAGGAGGATTTTGCAAAGCTTCAGTGACAGCAGAGATACTCAGAGGCTGTGGCAAGGGATACAGACCATCACAGACTACAAGCCCACTCCTCAGACCGCTGTCGGGTCCACCACATTACCGTAAGAGCTAAGTGAAATTTTCTCTTGCTTTGAGACACAGAACGACACCCCAGCACAGAAGACTCCACCCCCCAACGATCGGGTGGTGACACTATCAACATGCTTGTCAGGACCTGCTGCCATCAGGGAGGAGACTGAAGAGCCTCCGGGCCAGAACCAGGAGACTGAGAGACAGCTTCATCCAGGTTGTCAGGATGCTGAATTCACTCCCTGCTCTCACACACCAACTCCAGACCTGCATTCATCTTTTCCCTCTGAACCCCCCAAACATACAAACCCTGAGCCACCACCATTGCCCTTTCACTGACTGCCCTACTCCACCATTTGACCCTCTCATAAGAGGTGAAACATCTTCAAGGAAACTTAAAGAAGACGCTTTTCTTTCCAAGCTCCTTAGACTACGGTGACCTGGATGTCTGAGAACCTCCACAGACTGATTTTACAAGAACAACTTGTGTCAAAAAATCCCTAGCAGTGCCTCTCTGTCACATACACAAATCACTAGAGTTACAAATTTAATAACTTAAAAAACCTCAGAAAAACAGAACTGAGCAAAACAAACAAACAAACAAACAAACAAACCAGAGACCTGGGGCCCGTTCTTCGTACGTCGCTTACTACATCCAAGATCAAATGACACATCCAAGACCAAATCATCGCGCTAACTCTGAGCTCGCTAATCCGGTTCTCCGAACACACCTGCTGTTGACGATTAGTACAGCTGGATGAAGTAATGTGAGATCACTGGGTGTCGTAAAAGGGGCTACACATCGATAGCAGAAACATTGATCAGCAACCCTCTGATTGGTCGGCGGAAATGTCGAAGGAGCGCGCTCGGTATTTTTCGGCAGCAGAGCAAGAACTCTTGAGTGAGGGATTTCAGGAGTTTCAGAGTTTAATCAGTTGTAGCCACAGCTGCCCTGGGGCAGACTGACAGAAGCCAGGCTGCCATATCGCGCCATCGGCCCCTCTGGCCAACACCAGTAGGCGGTAGGGTAGATTTATTATATTACACTATATTATCCAATATTATATTACATTATATTATATTATATTACATTATATCCCCTTTCACATTAGAGCCACAACAGGACCCACTAGAACATGGGAACAATGAAAGTGCAATATAAGAATATTCTACAGAATGGTAATATTTATCACTTATATTGCTTTTCGTCTCTTGGAAAGAGACCCTGGAATAATCTGTTTGTTCATAACAGCAACCAAGAAAAGGGCAGAGCAAAAAAGACAGGTGGTGGTCCTGCACCCCCTCGTCAACAAGTTGGTTAAGTAAATAATACCCTCACGGGAATATCGATATCTCTCTATGAGCACACTGTCGCGCTGAGCTAAAGGATCCTGTCTGTCCCGCAATATACGCTGGATTCTGAGGACTCTCCTTATCAATCTTGCACCTTCCGCAATGGGTGGCTCGCGTATACGGACAGGACATGGCTGCGACAGACTTCCCAAATCCACCTTCGCTTTTATAGCCGTGGTCTCTCATCTTGATTACACAAAGTAATTTGCAATTACTACTCTGAAATATGAATTACATCTGTAATAATCACATACATGTAATAGAATGTTAATAGTACATTTCCCTTTTTTAGGAAATGACCTGTATGTATCTGTGTGAAATCAATAAACAAACAAAGGGTTGCCGATCAATGTTTCTACTATCGATGCGTAGCCCCTGTTAAGCCACCCAGTGATCTCACATTACTTCATCCAGCTATACTAATCGTCAACAACAGGTGTGTTCGGAGTACCGGAATAGCGAGCTCAAAGTTGGCGCGATGATTTGATCTTGGATGTAGTAAGCGAGGTACGAAGAACGGACCCCAGGTAAGAACATTGTTGAGGTTTAAATTTATAATCTTAAATACTTATATGCTGATTATATTGCTTTATAAGAAAGGCCCAAATCTGAGTACACTCTGTGCCGACAGGACTGACAGGAAATTACATGCTTTTGCAGGCGAAAAGTGAAACTAAGCAGAGTGTTTGGTCGAAACTTAAAGTGTGTGTGATGTCTATATAAATGACTAGGCTTGCTGTTTTGTGCTTCAGACCTGGGGTTGTGTGTTCAGGTCTCCATATCCGGATATGTAAAATAAAGATAATCTTTTAAAGTAAAAAGACCACTTTTGAGCCGTGTCTTTTTGGCCATAACGAATACCAAAAGAACCGGAATTTAATAACATTAAAACCAAACAATAAATGAGCAAAGTAGTGCATGATAAATATAGATGACAAATACAAAGTGCAATATAGAAACACTGGGTAAAAAGAAATGAACAATTAAAAAGGAGGATAAAAGATGTGAGCAGTAGTTAAACAGTAGAAATAAATATATAATAAACAAATAAAAATAGATAATAAATGAAAGCCAGGTCTGAAAGGTGAGTTTGGCTTTAAAAGCATGAAAACACACTGCTGTCTTCAGGAAGGCTGCTCCAGTAACTTTCTATGCTCGCTTTGAGGCTGCAGCTAAGGACTCCAACAATGCTAGTGCTAGCGGCGCTAACGGCTGCAGACAGGAAGATACTGCCAGCACCGGAAACGTGCTCGTCATCTCCGAGCATGAAGTAAGGAGAGCCTTCAAGAGAGTGAACACCAGGAAAGCAGCAGGACCAGACGGCATCCCAGGTCGTATCCTAAGAGACTGCGCATACCAGCTAGCTCCTGTGTTCACTGAGATATTCAACATCTCTTTATCTCAGTCGGTGATCCCCACATGCTTCAAAGAGTCCATCATTGTTCCTGTCCCGAAGAAACCCCACCCTGCTTCTCTCAATGACTATCGCCCTGTAGCCCTCACCTCAGTAGTGATGAAGTGTTTTGAACGCCTGGTCAGAGACTTCATCATTTCTTCACCACCAGACACACTGGACCCACTACAGTTCGCTTACCGTCCAAATCGTTCCACAGACGATGCCATCTCTCATCTCCTCCACACATCACTTACTCACTTGGACACTAGAAGGGGGAATTATGTTAAAATGCTCTTCATAGGGGGCAGGGATAGCTCAGTAGGTAAAGTGGGCACCCCATGATCGGAAGGTCGGCGGTTCGAATCCACTTAACGGCTACCCTGAGGTACCCCTGAGCAAGGTACCGTCCCTACACACTGCTCCCCGGGTGCCTGCTTAGTGGGCTGCCCACTGCTTCACTGAGTGAATGGGTCAAATGCAGAGAAAAACAAGTAATTTCCCCATGGGGATCAATAAAGTATCCATTATTATTATTATTATTATTATAGACTACAGCTCTGCATTTAACACCATAATTCCCTCCACACTCACCACCAAGCTGGAGCATCTGGGACTCAGCTCATCTATGTGTCAGTGGATCTCCAACTTCCTAACTGGCAGACCACAGGCAGTAAGGATGGGCCGACATGTCTCAGCCTCCACCACTCTCAGCACTGGAGCCCCCCAGGGGTGTGTTCTGAGCCCCCTGCTGTACTCTCTGTACACATATGACTGTGTGGCCACTACCAGCTCCACCACCATCATCAAGTTTGCTGACGACACCGTCGTGGTGGGCCTGATCTCTGATAACAACGAGACGGCCTACCTGAAGGAGATTAGGAATCTGGAGAACTGGTGCCAGAGGAACAACCTCCTTCTAAACATCAGTAAGACAAAGGAGCTGATAGTGGACTTCAGCACTAAGCAGGAGAGGAACTACCAGACCCCCGTCATCAACGAGTGCCCAGTGGAGAGAGTGGACAGCTTCAAATACCTCGGAGTTCACATCACGCAGGACCTGTCATGGTCCTGTCACATCAACACCGTGGTGAAAAAGGCCCAACAGCGTCTCTACCACCTCAGACGCTCGAGAGACTTCCTTTTTTTTTTTTTTTTGTCCCGTTTGGATCTTTAGCCATCAGAATTGTTGTCTTAAGGCCAAGAAAGATGCCAAGCGGATTTATTTTACCAAGTGGATCATCATGGCCTTGCCATATTGGTCCATTTGATTGACCTTTATTATAATTATGAATTTATTTTATTTTCAGTTGCTACAAACGGGACAGACATGACTGTGGGATAGGACAGGGGGAAAGAATGAAAGAAAGAGAGGGAGAGAAAAAAAGAAAACCAAAGGGGAGAAGAGACGGTGAGAAGGGGGGGAAGAGAGAAAAAAACAAACAAACAAAAAAAACAAAACTCCTGGGTCACCTGTATGGAGAAAAAAAAACAGAGGAGAAAGCAAACAACAAAGAGCAACATAATAAGAAAAAAAAAGCACCATCACAATAAACTAGCTAGCAGTAGATATCGATAGTTACTAAATAATAAACGATATTGTGCAGCACGCAAGATAGACAGCGCACAGTGTGCTTTGAGGCAGCAGCCAAGAAAGCTGTAGTCCGCGTCTATGAATACCCATGTGTACACCTGTGTGCATACCTGTGTGGATCAGCATGCTTGCATTCCAAAGGTTTCTCCATGTAATGATCTGCTAGGGAGTGTGGGGAGCCACAGCCCTGTCCTCTATGGTATCAAGCAGGTATGGAGGAGATCAAAACTCCAGACATCCAGAGGCCCCCAGAACACAAGAGACCAAGGAAGACCCACAGAGGGGCAGCCGCGCCACTGTCCCAGTAAGAGCTAAGGAGAGTCCCAGATGAGGGCTCATTCAGCAGCCGCGGAGCAGAAGCCAGGGGGAGTTGCAGTGACGCGCCCGTGAGCTCCGCCGGCAGCCAGCTGTGCCTGAGTGACCGAGCCCCAGGCCGAGAGGCCGGGGGCACCCCACCTCCGAAGTGGCCTGAGCGAGCCGCCAAGGAGTGAGCCGGTGTGTACCCGGACGCCGCTTGAGAGACTTCCAACTGCCCTCCAAGGTGCTCAGGAACTTTTACTCGTGCACCATAGAGAGCATCCTGACGGGAAACATCTTAACCTGGTTCGGGAACAGCACCATGCAGGACAGACGAGCTCTACAGAGGGTTGTGCGATCAGCTGAGCGCACCATCCGCTCCGAGCTCCCTGACCTGCACTCAATCTACAGCAGGCGGTGCTGGACCAAGGCCAGGAAGATCGTGAAGGACCTCAGCCATCCCAACAACAGACTGTTCTCTCTGTTGAGGTCAGGAAAGCGATTCCGCTCCCTGAAGACCAACACAGAGAGACTGAGGAGGAGCTTCTTCCCGCAGGCGATACGGTCTCTCAATCACACCACCACACAGTACTGACCCACACATACAGTTCTTACACACACACTGGACATTCTGGACATTGTTTTCACTTCATCACTTAAATCACTTTAAGCATATTTGCACTGCACAAGACATAATGTGGATTGCACAACACTGGACACTATATTCTTCATTTCAAGCTAATACTTGTACAGCTGCTGTTATTGTGTATATATTTATTTATATTTCTTCATACATTCTTATATAGTTGTGTATTTTGTTGTACAGTTATTTTATTTTCAACTTTAATTTATGTATTTTATCTTATTCTTTCCCAGTTAAATTTACCCTTCATTCTAATTTGTGTTGTACAGTTATTTCATTTTTAACCTTAATTTATATTTTATTCCTTCCTAGTTAAATTTACCCTTTTTAATTTTTCATATTTATTTCCTATCTTATTCATAGCCTTTTCCTTTTTTGTTTTCTTTAGGTCACGAGCAGTTGTCCAAGCATTTCACTACATATCGTACTGTGTATGACTGTGTACGTGACAAATAAAATTTGAATTTGAATTTGAATTTGAATTTGAATTTGAAAGTCATCTACATGTGGGTTTAGTTCTGACTTTAGGGACAAGTAAAAAAATAAAATAAAATAAAAACATCTGTCCAGACAACCTGACAGTCAAAAATATAAACTCAGGAACTTAAAAGGAAAATTGTGCTGACTTTGAACGTCCGCATCAAGATAAACTTACAGATTTAAGAGTCAAAAAGTGTCAAAAAGTCTGTATCCTTACCTGAGAGTTTCAAGTTTACAGTCAGGACTCTTTAGTCCAACACACAGCAAATCCAATCCTGAATCCTGCAGCTTGTTCGAGCTCAGGTCCAGCTCTCTCAGATGATTGGATGGGGAGCTGAGAATTTCAGACAAAGCTTCAAAGCTTCTTTTTGAGAGTTTACAATAACTCAGCCTGAGGAAGAATAACAATGGAGACATATTCTTTTATTCATCTAGCATTATTAAACATATTTGTTCATAGATTCACTTACAGCACTTTCTTGGATGCTTTGACCACTGGCAGCAGCTTCAAAAATGCCTTCTCTGAACGGGAGTATTTCTCCAGGTCGAACTCATCCAGATCTGATGACAGTAAGATGAAGACCAGAGCCGACCACTGAGCAGGAGACAGTTGATCTGTGGAGAGACGTCCTGATCTCAGGGACTGTTGGATCTCCTCCACTAGAGAACGATCATCCAGTTCATTCAGACAGTGGAACAGGTTGATGCTTTTCTCTGCAGACAGTTTCCCACTGAGCTTCTTCTTGATGTACTGGACTGTTTCCTGATTGGTCTGTGAGCTACTTCCTGTCTCTGTCAGCATGCATAGAAGATCCTGATTGGTCTGCAGTGAAAGACCCAGGAGGAAGCGGAGGAACAAGTCCAGGTGTCCATTTGGACTCTCTAAGGCTTTGTCCACAGCACTCTGGTAGAAGTCTTTTACAGTAAGTGTTTTCTGGAAGATTTTAAAGCGAGGAGATTGTTTCTTAAGCAGGTTGACTCCAGAGTTGATGAAGGTCAGATAGACATGAAGAGCAGCAAAGAACTCCTGAATGCTCAGATGGACGAAACAGTAAACGACACCGGTGAACATGTGACACTCATCAGCTTTAAAGATCTGTGTGAACACTCCTGAGTACACTGAGGCTGCTCTGATATCGATGCCACACTCTGTCAGGTCTGATTTATAGAAGATCAGGTTTCCTTTCTGCAGCTGATCAAAGGCCAGTTTTCCCAGAGACTCAATGATCTTCCTGCATGAATCTGTCTCAGCTCCTCCATCATACTTGATGTCCTTCGTTTTTAGGTGAAATAGCACAAGGCGTAGGTAGAGCTCTGTGAGAGTCTTAGGCAGATCTTTGCTCTCTTTGTTCTTCATGACAAACTCCAGAACTGTAGCAGTGATCCAGCAGAAGACTGGGATGTGGCACATGATGTGGAGGCTTCGTGATGTCTTGATGTGGGAGATGATGCTGCTGGCCTGCTCCGAATCTCCGAATCTCTTCCTGAAGTACTCCTCCTTCTGTGGGTCAGTGAACCCTCTGACTTCTGTCACCATGTCAACAATGTCACAAAGGATCTTATTGGCTGCTGCAGGTCGTGTGGTTATCCAGAGGCGAGCAGAGGGAAGCAGTTTCCCCCTGATGAGGTTTATCAGCAGCACATCCACTGAGGTGGACTTTCTAGGGTCAGTCAGGATTGCAGTTTTGTGGAAGTCCAGAGGAGGTCGACACTCATCCAGACCATCAAAGATGAACACAACCTGGAAGTCTTCAAAGATGTAGATTCCTGCTTTTTTGGTTTCAGTAAAGATGTGATGAACAAGTTCCACCAAGCTGAACTTTTCCTCTTTCAGCAGATTCAGCTCTCTGAAAGTGAATGGAAACATGAACTGGATGTCCTGGTTGGCTTTGTCTTCAGCCCAGTCCAGAGTGAACTTCTGTGTTAGGACTGTTTTCCCAATGCCAGCCACTCCCATTGTCAGCACTGTTCTGATTGGTTTATCTCTTCCAGGTGGGAGTTTAAAGATGTCTTCTTGTCTGATGGTTGTTTCTGGTCTGTCTGGTTTCCTGGATGCTGTTTCAATCTGTCTGACCTCATGTTCATCATTGACCTCTGCAGTCCCTCCCCCTGTGATGTAGAGCTCTGTGTAGATCTGACTCAGGAGGGTCGGGTTTTCTGTTGTAGAAATCCCCTCGAGCACACACTGGAACTTCTGCTTCAGGTCTGACTTGAGTTTGAGCTGACACTCAGTGAGAATCTCTGCATGAATAAACAGCAAATGACACAAATGAGAAAACTGCATTCTGGTTACTGTGGTTATGTGTTCAGTTCACTGGACTCTTGGTGTCATGATCCGGGTGAGTCTGAGTAACTTTCCACAGCATCAGCTCTCCTCCCCTGGGTGGAGCCCTCCTCACTCCTCCCTGCTCCTCACCTGTTGCCAATTACTCCGGCAGTATTTATGAGCAGCACTCACAATGAACCTTCTCCAGATTGTGTGCTTACCACAGTCAGTTCTCTGCCTCACATTTTGTCTTGTGCTCCTCAGCTTGTTTCGCGTAACCCTCTTTTCCTGTTCCCTAGTCGGCACCTGGATACATCTTCCAACTCTCGCCATAAGTCACGCCTCAGGATTCTGGCCTGCCACTGCTGGGAAAACTCACTCTTGCAAACTGCCATCCTCACCTGCCTGCCTCCCTGTGCACCCACATCTCACTCTGTACCCAGATTTAATTCATCTCCTCCTCCAGCTGATCTCCACCTGCAGCCACGTAACACCTCTTAGTTTTTAAATCTTGGACTCATTCACTACACTGTGGACCACTCTGATTATTATCTCCTTTGTTCCAGTGATCCTGGATAGTTTCTATTCGCCCGATTCTGCCCCTGTTGTTCCTTTGACCTGCCTCAGCTTATGTTCTGGCCTCAGCTCTGCACTTCTCATAATACCTCGCTTGCTGTTGAATTTAGCCGTGATTCAGCTTTCTCCGTCAAGAAATCTAGTAAAATACATTTCTGTTAAAAGTCACTCAGCCTCCGTTTTTTGGTTCTGTGCTTGACTCCATTCCTTTTCATGAGCCATTGAGCCCTGACACTTGGGTTATAACTGAGGGCAGGTTTTATAGAGACACATTTGATTTAATTGTGTTTATTTATACAGCACCAAATCAATACTAGCAACATTTCACATATTACATAAACAACACTATGGAGCCAGTGATGAATAAATATGTAGAATAAATGAAAGAATTTCAAGTATAAAAGTTTTTTTTATTAATTCCTCCAAATAACAACAACAGTCACCCCAATGTGCTTTATATTGTAAGATAAAGAACCTACAATAATACAACAGAAAAAACCCCAACTATCTTTTTGGGTCCTGAAAACTGAAGGCTCTGCCTCCCATTCTACTTTTAAATACTCTGTGAACAACAAGTAGGCCTGCAGAGCGAGAGCGAAGTGCTCTAATAGGGGGATATGGTACTACAAGGTCATTAAGATAAGATGGGGCCTGATTATTTAAGACCTTGTATGTGAGGAGCAGGATTTTGAATTCAATTCTGGATTTAACAAGAAGTCGATACAGGAGAAATCTGCTCTCTCTTTCTAGTCCCTGTCAGGACTCTTGCTGCAGCATTTTGGATTAACTGAAGCCTTTTCAGCGAGTTTTTAGGACTTGCTGATAATAATGAATTACAGTCGTCCAGCCTTGACGTAATAAATGCATAAACTTGTCACGGCTGGGGCAGCAGTCGTGCGGTGGAGTTAAATGAGGACCCAAGTTGCAGACAGTGGTGGAGATGCGAGTGAGGTTTTATTTACAGTGAACAAACCAAGGTGAGGGCAGAACTAAACATAAACCTAAACTGGAAAAACTACAGTGGCTTGCAAAAGTATTCGGCCCCCTTGAACTTTTCCACATTTTGTCACATTACAGCCACAAACATGAATCAATGTTAGTGGAATTCCAGGTGAAAGACCAACACAAAGTGGTGCACACGTGAGAAGTGGAACGAAAATCATACATCATTCCAAACATTTTGTACAAATAAATAACTGCAAAGTGGGGTGTGTGTAATTATTCAGCCCCCTGAGTCAATACTTTGTAGAACCAGCTTTTGCTGCAGTTACAGCTGCCAGTCTTTTAGGGTCTGTCTCTACCAGCTTTGCACATCTACAGACTGAAATTCTTGCCCATTCTTCTTTGCAAAACAGCTCCAGCTCAGGCAGATTAGATGGGCAGCGTTTGTGAACAGCAGTTTTCAGATCTTGCCACAGATTCTGGATTGGATTTAGATCTGGACTTTGACTGGGCCGTTCTAACACATGGACATGTTTTGTTTTAAACCATTCCATTGTTGCCCTGGCTTTATGTTCAGGGTCGTTGTCCTGCTGGAAGGGGAACCTCCGCCCCAGTCTCAAGTCTTTTGCAGACTCCAAGAGGTTTTCTTCCAAGATTGCCCTGTATTTGGCTCCATCCATCTTCCCATCAACTCTGACCAGCTTCCCTGTCCCTGCTGAAGAGAAGCACCCCCAGAGCATGATGCTGCCACCACCATATTTGACAGTGGGGATGGTGTGTTCAGAGTGATGTGCACTGTTAGTTTTCCACCACACATAGCGTTTTGCATTTTGAACAATAAGTTCCATTTTGGTCTCATCTGACCTGAGCACCTTCTTCCACATGTTTGCTGTGTCCCCCACATGGCTTGTGGCAAACTGCAAACGGGACTTCTTATGGTTTTCTGTTAACAATGGCTTTCTTCTTGCCACTCTTCCATAAAGGCCAACTTTGTGCAGTGCACGACTAATAATTCCCCCACCTGAGCTGTAGATCTCTGCAGCTCGTCCAGAGTCACCATGGGCCTCTTGGCTGCATTTCGGATCAGCACTCTCCTTGTTCGGCCTTGTTCGATTACACACAGGTGCACTCTATTTAGTCATTAGCACTCATCAGGCAACGTCTATGTGCAACTGACTGCACTCAAACCAAAGGGGGCTGAATAATTACGCACACCCCACTTTGCAGTTATTTATTTGTAAAAAATGTTTGGAGTCATGTATGATTCTCATTCCACTTCTCACGTGTGCACCGCTTTGTGTTGGTCTTTCACCTGGAATTCAAATAAAACTGATTCATGTTTGTGGCTGTAATGTGACAAAATGTGGAAAAGTTCAAGGGGGCCGAATACTTTTGCCACTGTAACAGACAAACCTGAAAACATAAGGACAGCGGGGAATACACAGAGATGACACAAAGAAGGCTGGATAGAGAGACGAGTAGTAACACTGATTAACACAGTAATGCAGACGACACAACGAGGAACACAGGCAGACACATACTATAAATACACACAAGGTAATGAGGGAATGACACACAGGAGGGGAGCACAGCTGATCCTAATTCACAAGACGAGACACAAACCTTCAAAGTAAAACAGGAAACAGACTGTTTTACAACACAAACTCGGGGACACGAACAGAACACAGAGGAAAGACACAGGTAGAGATCAACCTAAGAACTAATACAAAATCAGAATTAACACAAAGTACACAAGGTGATACCAAAAATGAAACAAAACGCTGAACGACCCAGGACCATGACAGAACTAGTTTTTCAGCGTCACTCTGAGACAGGATATTTCTAACTTTAGAGATGTTGCACAAATGGAAGAAAGCAGTCTTGCATATTTGTTTAATATGTGCGTTGAAGGACATGTCCTGGTCAAAAATTACTCCAAGGTTCCTCACAGTGTTACTGGAGGCCAAGGTAATGCCATCCAGAGTAAGAATCTGCTTAGATACCATATTTCTAAGATTTTCAGGGCCGAGTACAATAACCTCAGTTTGATCTGAATTAAGAAGCAGAAAGTTAGCGGCCATCCAGGTCTTTATGTCTTTAAGACGTTCCTGCAGTTTAACTAATTGGTGTGTGTTATCTGACTTCATGGACAGATGGAGCTGGGTATCATCTGCATAGCAGTGTAAATGTATGCTATGTCTTCTAATGATGCTGCCTAAGGGAAGCTTGGTAACGGGAGCGTTGCCAGCAGAAGGCTGAAGTGGAATCTCCCAGAAAGCTGCAGAAGAAAAAACACGAGCTGAAATGGTGGATTTCAGTCAAATAAGGAGAACTGTGGCTTTCCTCCAACCTTTGACCAATCACCTTAGTGTCCTGTTTATCAACCATAATAAAAAGCATTTACTGTGTGGGCATTTTTTTGTTTGGGTCTCCAAACAGCAGAAAGAAATGGCAGCCATTTTTTTAACTTTACCTTCAACTGGTAAATAGATTTAAGAGAAAGCACTTTGATCATATTTGTGACGTGTCCCAAACTGTTGTTGTCGCCTCATTTATGTTGATAAAACAGCTCTAAAACCAATCTGACAATATAAATCTGTAAAATGGGCAGAAAACCTGCTGCTGGTCCCATTTTAATCAAACCAACCCAAAGAGCAGATATTCATGTGTACACAGGAGGTTATTTGTGCAGATGCATAAAACACAAACTGTTGGCTTTCTGCAGTCTCTCACTCCTGAAAGTGTTGGCAAGTGTTTTGGATTTATTATTTATATAGATTTTAATGGCACCTGTGTAATGTTAACTAAGGTTTTTATTGTTTATGTATTTTTTGTTTAGTCATTCCCTGACTTACCTGTGGGTTCTGGGATGGTTTTATTTAAATTCTCCAACAGATCATTCTTGTTTATCCTCCCCAAAAGATTTTTAGCAACTTCAAAAGTGTTGATAGAGTAGGTATCAAACATCAGATCCACTATGTTCGTCCTCTCTGCATTCTCCAGTTTACTCACTGGGATTGCTGGTAAACCTTCTACAGACCCGTTCTTCAGATGCCACTTAAATTTTTCAAAGTCATCACGTTCCAAATCCTCCAAAGTCCCCAGAAGGATTTCTTTAGGTGTCGTCATCTTTTACCCTGTAAGGACCCGATAAACAAAGACTGTAACAACAGCTGGAGAGGTAATTGTCTGATTTATCAGAATTTAACTTGATTCTAACAGCAGTTCATCACAATAAATTTCTTAGGCTCAGAATGCAACAAAATTGCACATGAAGAAGCACATAGAGAAGTATCCAAGTAACACTTTGCTACAATATAAAACAAACTATTATAAATAAAGAAAATATATAAACTAAATATATACACTACCCGTCAAACGTTTTAGAACAGCCCAATTTTTCCAGTGTTTTTGTCACGGTTTGCGAGCCGTGTGTAAATTATCAAAGGACCCTTTATGCAGGCAGCTCAGATGCAAGTGAGTTTATTCATCACATGGTGATACAAACAGAAATGGCGAAGGTGAGCATGGAAACTAAGCAAAAACCTAAACTGGGAAAACTAACAGTACACGAATATGAAGAATTACACGAAGGGAAGACGAAAACACGGAACACAAGGGGTGGGAGCAAAGCACCACAACACATCACTATAGGGCTTCGGAGCGTGATGTCACGGGGGTGGGCGTGGAAAGGATTTTGGCCCGATTCACCATTTTGGGGGTCTAAGCTAGGAGCGATAGCATAGCCATGGTTCGTACTTGCTGTGTGCTCGGCTGCAATCTTACGACCGGCACGGGAATAAGGTTGGATTGTCTTTTTATGCTTTCCCAACCTGGAAGCGACATGAGGCAGCTCGTGTATCGATGTTACCAAACGAAGGCGTCTAGCCTGGATAGCAGCTGTGAGATGAGCTGACGTGCAGCTCTCTTCCATCTCCAAATATCTGTTGGTGCTCCAGACATTTTCATTCCGGTAAGTTCTAAATATGTTCATATCTCTCTTTATAGCCTATTAGTTTCATTTTCGATGCGCTCTGAGCTCATAGCAAATTAGAACAAACATCCTACTGAGTGATTTTGCAGAACTACCGTCTATTTATAGAGTTGCTAATTATTTGGCATTATTGCAGCAAACCAGCCGATGAAATGGATGAAACATCATGACTGGTTTCCAGCGCTACACGAGGGACCTGCTTCAAACAAACCACCATGCCAATCAGATTACTTCTTCCATGTGAGGGTGAAGAGGTGACCCTTCTGGATAAGATGGTGAAGGTTTGCTGCGTTTGGTGAACAGTGTGATAATAAAACCAGAGAAGAATGAAACCTGCTCCTGTTAAATGTTCTTAAGTCTTGTGCTGTTATTTTTTCAAAAGATACAGTAAATAAAGTAATGTTAGTAGTGGGTGATATCATGTAAACACTCATGATTTGGTGTAAACATTTTGTCATTTGTAAACTGTAAATGACATGGATTCTACACTGTTACTGATGTGATGTTCTATAAAGTGGTTTTAATAAAAAAAAAAAAAAGGCAAAATAATTTAGTTTCTTTATTCAACTTTTGAACAGTGGGACTCAGTCAGTACATATTCAGTAAATGCAAATTATTTACACAGCAGTGCACTACAGGCATACATCTAGACCCCTAGATAAAACATGATGGCATTATAGCAGTAACAACTCCTCCACAGTAGCAGGTGGGGTTTTTCTTTTTTGAGGACGGCTCCTTTTACCTGTCACTACAGATGGTCTGTGTATGTTTTGATCAAGAGCCTTTTTTTGGGCAGCTGAAGAGAAGTCGTCTATCTTATGGCCAACCTCTGGGTGTATCTTGGTATTATTACCAGGCAAAACCCAGTATGCAGGTTCATCTGTAACAGTCCTTGTGCCACGGATCAACACTGTTCCGTCTACTTTAGACAGAAGAGCAGCGACGTGGGTGCAGGTCTCTGCGACTCCGGCCATACAGGTGCAGCGGGCGGCTTCAACCTTCCCTGTGATGCTCACAGTGACCCATGGCTGCAATGCTGGTTCATTCAGTCTTAGAGTGCAGCACCTGAAACACACACAGACAAAGTTCATTTAAAGACAAGAACTATGAGCCAAGGCCGACACAAATGTGTTTAATCTACTTTATCATAAATGTAACAAAGTGTCAAGAAAGTTAGCACATACATGTAATTTTTCATTTCTTTATGTGTCCATCTATAGAACGCTGCATGTTATAGTGTAAATCTGTCTGTTCTGTCAGAAACCTGCCTGCAGAAAATGAACCTAAAGTATGTAATGCAAGGATGTCATCACTTTAGAGATGGAGAAAGCATAAAGTGACAATTATGAATCACTTAATATGTTAAGGAGATTCTGCAGGTCATTAATCAAAGTATAAAACTAAAATAAAATGTATTTTTAGTGACACAAGATACAAATATGGAAGCAAGATGTATAATTAGAATTATTTATAATAAACATTAATAAATCATTGCAATTTCTTTAACCATAGAGAATAACTAAATCCTTCAGGACAGTGTCTCATCAATGCACTGAACTCACTATGTTATCCACCTAACAGTCTCCACATGTTCTCACTGTAATTTCCCCTCATGAATGAATTTATGCTGCAGTAATCTGAATGTTTGCAGGGAAATCAAACGCATTTCACTCGCTGTACTCGAGCTGACTTACCTTTGATTGAATGACGACTTGTACGCGCTGACTCCACAGATAAGGTATGAAATATATCAGGCTACGTCAATAGCGGTTGGTCTTCAGGGTTTCTACTCCACGGCCGTATTTCATACGGGTCCACATTTCCAATGCACGCTATTTTCTGCAAGTACCGCCGCTTCGCCTCTGGACGCAATCGGTCTCTATACAGTCCATTCTCTTTTAAGCTGCTTTTAAGCATCTTGTAATCGTCGTTCCAACACAGTGTGTTTGATTTGATTCGTAGACCCCGAAAATGCCGCCGCGCTCCCACAATGCATTGCGGCGTGACGTCAACTCCGAAATAGTAGTGATGGGTCCAGCAACACTGATGCACCGACGCTTGTATCAAGCTCACAGAGCGAAACCTGTATCGGTGCGTGTGTCGCTTTAAGAAAAAGTCACGTGATCGATACAGCTGCTGTATCGCTCATTACCAACGCGCTAAACTGTGTTTAAAAGGTACCGCATCTGCATCTGTCAATGGGATGAGTCGCCACCAAAAAACCCCCCAAAAAACCAAAATTACTCTCGCAAAGATAAAAAAAAAAAAAAAAAAAACATCTCTCCATAACAAAATTGAGCTTGAAAGAAAAAAAAATGTTTCTGCTGTGTGGGATCATTTTGATCTTTTAACTGCAAATAAGGGAATAGTTTGTCTGTCTTTGTTTCAGTGTAATCTATCAGAATAGGAAAAACAGCAATGTGACTTGCAGTGTAAATTATTTATTTTCTATTCTGCTGAGCTTTGTTACACAATCAAAAGCACCTCCTCAGTGTTCAGGCATTACAGAACCAAACATGAAAATGAGGAGACAAACACACCGAGAATGAACACAGGTCGGCCTATATTGACACTGAACTGCTTTATCATCATTTTTTAATTAACATGCGTTTTATTATTTTGAAATCAAGCACCTAGGAAGTCTGTTCTGGACCATGCAGTCCTGAGTTTTATTATAACGGACTGCCAACCCCTTAGTATTGTGGAGAGTGTCGGAGAGAAACATTCCAAGATCAGAGGATCCTTTAACGTACTGGGGGAACAGGAAGACATCTTATCTGAACCTTTTCCACCTGGCTTTACAGTTTTTGTGTACCCCAGCTTCATCTGTGCCTCTGAATTTTCCAAAGCTGGGGATATGCACCTTAGAACACACATGCATCAACACTACAATGAGCGGGCGGAGGGAGGTTTTGGAGTCTTCTCACACCCCCGTTCTCTGCGACAGGCACGTGCAGAGGGGGGGGGCTAGAGGGGCTTGAGCACCCGCCCCTTTCCTGATGGGTGCCCAAGGTGCCCTTTTGTTGAGGCAACTTTTTAAAAAAAAAAAGTATTATTTTTTTTTAATGTGTGCGTGCGTGCGGAGTCCTGTCTGTGCCCTTCAACAATAATATTTAACTATTAATCACAGTTTTGCTAAATAAAAGGATCTGGCTTGCATCAGTCACATGATCACATTTAACCAATGATCGCCCTCGACGGCAGAACGCGCTGGTTACGAGCCGGGAACGAGCTCACAAAGAGCACGCGCATTTTTTGCGGTCCGGAGCTGTAGGAGAAACACAAGTTAACTCAGAGACACAGACTGATGCGACAAACCCAGTAAGTAGGTGTACAGCGTACACTGTAGTGTGTAGCACCCAGGAGTATTAGCTTATTACGTACACGTTGGTAAGTTGTCTTGTGGCAATTTGACGAACTGAAACAAACGAGCGTGCTGTGTGTGCAACAGCGCGACAAACATTACCTGTCCTTTTATTAACTGCACAAGTAGTGCTGGTCACAGCTGCTGGCTACCTGTGTAAGGCTGTCATGGGTCTGTAGCTCTGTCACCGTTTTAGTGAACATATTTAGTTTTAAAGTAAGTTACAGAGCATTTCCTGCCCTTCTGGGGGGATTATATTTCACTAAAAAACGATCTAATATACATGTCCACATAATTATGCATTATTATAATTATAATATATTAAAAACACGCTGTATTTTAAAGAACATACATTAAGAAGCAGATTATATTAGATTTATATTTTAAATAAGACAAAATTTGGATTTTACAGCAGTAAAATGATTGTATCTCTATACATGTAATAAGCTTTGCCCTGCACAGAGTGGATAGTGAAACAAATGGAATCATCATAAATACATTATTTCATATTTATTACTTCCCCCTCCTCATTGCTTTATTATTGTAGCTCTAGTAATGAATAATAATGTAAGGATTCTGGATCAGCACCATGATGCCCATAGTATATACAGTATTCTGAAGAAGGTCTAAAATGTCAGTGTGTTGCACCAAAATATTTAAGTAATTATCAGTTTTAGTTCTTAGAGTGTACCTCAAAGCACACTGTGTTCTGTTGATCTTATGTGCTGCACAATAATGTTTAATATTTAGTATTTACTGTTATATTACTATATATCATTGTGATGTTGTTTATTGTATTGCTCTCGTTTTCTTCTGCTTGTTTTCTTTTTTCTTTCTCAACAGGTGATCCAGGTGATTGATGTATGTGTGTGTGTGTATATATATATATATATATATATATATATATATTTTTTTTTTTTGTCTGCTTATTTAGTTGGTTTTTGTTTTTTTGCCCTTTATCCCTGTCCCAGGACACAGCTGGGAGTGATTGACAAGATGAGACAGAGGAAACGCAAACTAAACACACTGACATGAGACACGGACCTTCACCACAAAGCAGTAAATACATAGACTGAGGCTACGTCCACACGTACACGGGTATTTTTGAGAACGGAGATTTTCCGTTTTTGTTTTCAAAAATAATCCCGTCCACACGTAAAGGCAGAAATGAAGGAAAACACTGCTAGGAACATGCCAAAGCAACAGGTGGAGATATATTCCTAACCGTGCAGAAATGCTGGCCAATCAGAAGTCTAGAAGCCTCGGTGGGAAAAAGAAAACAAAGCTGGGGCATAGAAGGAGAACCAAGTCGTATGTGTGGAGGGACAGTAACTGTGTGTATATGTAATCATTTAAACACTGCAGAAAGTACAATTAACACTAATAGTATAATAATAGTACCTGAATTGTACGGAGCCCCTCTGATGACATGGTCCAAAAATAAATAAATTGTGGCCACAAAATACCCTCGAAATACTATTTTCGAGAGCACGAAATGGGTATAACGTGGCAACGAATTACGCATTTGTGGCAACATCATATTGATACAATTCCTGGACAGCTGCGTAGAGACACAAGCATGAGAGTAGGCTAAACCTATACACCGTGGACAGAGACGGTATGAGTGAGTTTTATTTTAGGCTGGGAATGAGCTACAATGCATTTTGAAAAGCCTGCAATGCAAGGAACCATTATTACGGAGAGACATTTAAACAGGATACTGAGAGCCCAGTTGCTTTACAGGGCCTGGACGCCGGGATAGATTTTATTGTCAACCAACTGCAAGGGCCTGGGAAGGATCACGGTTATTGGTCAAGTGTTTCGTGCCCACAAATTAGCATTTCGTGCGCACGAAGTAGTATTTTGTGGCCACAATTGATTTATTTTTTGGACCATGTCATCAGAGGGGCTCCGAAGAATTGGGATACAGCCTCTGAGATAGAAAGTGTGCGACCGTGAACTCGACTCTCTTTATGACACATACACACACAGACACACACACAGACACTTGTTTTCAGATTTTAGTGAGGACACCAAAAAGCCTCAAAAATATCCTCAAACTCGTGAGGACGGCCATTTTGTGGGACTCTATTAGCCCACATAGTAGCATACCAACTCTTTGTCCTCACAAACATGTCTAAACAGGTACACACACACACACAGACACACACACAAACAGGTTTGTCAGGTTCCTCGGCTCGTTCTCTGCGTTCAGTCCATTGAAGGTGATTATTGAGCCAATCACAGCTACAGAGCTCACTGTGACTCTTCTTCTCTCTACAGTCACACAAACAAACACACTCAGAGACTCTGACAGCAAAACTACAACAATGTGGTGTTAACACTCACCCTGCCTCAGCTCCACCGTCCTCCTGCTGCTCTGACGGAGGCTCAGCTGTTTCTCTTCCTGTTCCCACCTGCTCGGGTGGCTCCTCCCCTCTGCAGTTACAGGAAATCAGGTGTGTGTGTCTCTTGTTGAGACTGGTTCTTCCTGCTCTCTATCATCACATTGGGTGTTTCCAAATTCAGGGAGAGGATGCTTCGAATGCCACATTTGTAGGAAATTGTATCACATGGACGCGACGAAGGCTGTTCAAATTTGAAGTCTTCCAAATGCGTCCTTCATTTCCCTGAATTTGAAGGATGGGTCAGGTGTGTCCTTTGTGGCCCAACATATCCCAGGATTCATTGCGGGCCATACAGGAGATATTTTTCTGATAATGATAGTGATCGAAGTGGGAGTTAATGCAGGAGACGAACACTTTCAAATGTAAGTATATGAAAATCTGGTGGTGCAAAAGTTTTTATAGCGGGTGTGTTGTTAGGCTCTGGGCATCTGCATAGACATGTTCTTTTTTTGAGAATGTGAGGACAAACTTGAAAGAGAGACACTGTGAGAGTGGACACATCCACACTGCTGCTGCATCTGTGCTCACCACGATGGCCTCCTTCAGAGAGATGGAGGACTCACTCTGTCTTCTGGCTGATGTAAGTGTTCAGCTTTGAACAGCTGTCGTTCCAGCTGCTTTTAACTTTGTAGTTTCACATTTGTACAGACTTTATATTTTTTATAGACGTGTCATAAACCAGTCCTTAAATCATTTTCATTATCACAGATACAGTCTACACTCTGCATCATGAGCTGGTCAATATCGCAAAAGTTGTAATTCGTTTCATGTTTCATGTAAACTGCTCTGAGGTCACAGTGACACCAGCAGATGTAGTTACAGCCTCTCTGTCCCCACCATCCCGGCCCACGTAGACCGCAAAGGCCGGGTCCTCCGAAGGATGCAGCCGACGAATTGGAACACAGCTCATGTCTGACAGCAGTTTGAAGAGGAAATGGATTCTGTTCTTCACTCATCACCTACCTGACAGCTGACACCTCACACCTGTTTCTCAGCTGCAGGTCAGACAGAAGGACACACAGAGGATGGAGGGAAGGAGGATGGATCTGCTAGTCTGAAAGTTGGTATGTCAGTTTCTGGTCAAGTTTTTGTTCAACAGGAAACATAAACAGAAGCAGGATTCATACCAGCCTCCACTTGAACAGCAGCCTGCTTAAACTGTCTGCGTGTCTCTAGCTGATCTCTGTCTCCTGCTGATGTCACAACGTCTCCGTTTTATTTGAACACTGGAGGTGAAGATGGCAGATTGTTGGCTAAAATGGATGTCTGTGGCATCCTGCATTTAATGTTCAGCATCTTTGTGAAAAACCCTTTAAAAGTTGTTTAACATGTCCAAAAATCCAAAACTGTTACAGATTACAAAGATGTTGTTTCTATGAGCTCAGGCTGTACTTGCTAGTTCACATTTCGGTAGTAATGTTGATGATGAGGATCATTATTTGTCATTGTTTTAGTTTTTATTCCACTGTTTCAAGGACATGCACTTAGTAGGGACAGCGGACTGGACAGGTCTTCAGTCTGTCTCGCTCTAAGACAGCTGGGTTAGGCTCCAGCGCCCCCGCGACCCTGAAAAGGATCAGCAGAAGTGGATGGATGGAGGGTCAGTTTGTCAACATTAGAAAAACAAACATACTACCTGCCTTAAATGTGAAATGGACGGGCTTTATGTTTGCTCGTTGTTTGCTAAAGAGACTTTTCTGCAGCATTTCTCTCCCGACTTCTTTGTAGCACCTTTCACTGTCACACATTTGATCTTTACAGCAGGGCTGTGCCATATCATATACCATACTATAGAATTTTGACATAGTAGCTATATAATGTTACTCCTACTTTATAGATCTCCATCACCCGATCCTCCAAAAACCTCTTGGAGTTGGCAGCACTCGACTGAGCCATTTTGTGCAGAAAAAGATTAAAATGATGCTTTAAACTCCAGATGTTATCTGAGCTCAGATCCTAAAGCCAGACCTCTGCATCTTCATTCTTGTGGAAAAGCAGAGCAGATGTTGTTTTCAGGAGGATGCTGCTATAATGGCTTTAGTTCCTTGCAGGTAATTATGACGACAGCGGAAGCAGCAGGAACAACAAACAGCCCAAACTAACAGACAAAATATTAATGAAAGTCCAACCCAATCTCCTCCATCCCCGTATCCTCCACTATTTGCATCTTCATCTGTGAAACCTGCAGAGCAGAAACAGTGTGTGGACAAAGTTAGCCGGTATGCAGACATGTTTGCTTTTGTTACAGGAGTTTGAAACACATCTGCAGCTCATTCAGAGGCTTTGGGGCCGTACACACTTCATTTTAAATCAGTACAGCCGATCTCACAGCTGCTGGATGTTTCTTTGAATCATAAGAACATTAAGACAAACAAGATGATCATGAAAATCATATTAATGATTGATTTGGCCTACGTTTGATGCTGAACTGCAGTAGCTCCTGACATTGTGCTTTTATTTCGTCTGGATTAGTTTGCAGCACTGCTGCACAGTTTACATTAAAGTGCACTTTTGCAGAGCAGACGACCCCCTGCACGACTGATGGGGTGAACCAAGGCCCTGCATCAGACAAAGAAGCATTATTTCAACTGTGAGTCATGCAAAGCAGCTCTAGTAGAGTCCTGTAAATGAACAGACTGGATCCCTGTAACGTACCACCTCAGTGACCAGTGGAAACATTCAAATGTTCAGGTAGTCATCCTAACTGACTTGGGGTTTCTGCCAGTGTGTTACAAGTGAAGCAGCTCGCCTGGTCTACACACTGGGACTCGTTTCTTTAAATCACCATTAATACAGTTTCAGCTGCTGACACATTCACTAGTGGGTAGTAATTAAAGCATGCTGCACCACTCATGAGTGCTATCATTCAGCACTCTCATTCATTTGTCTTAAAGCTGGTAATTAAACTCCCTGATGCCTCACTCTGTCTCACTCTTTTCTGTGTGTGAGAGAAAGAAGATGCAGCTGTGTTTCTAACAGCTGCTCTGGAGGAAGCCCTGCAACTCTAGAATCTCACCTGAGTCTGTGCCTGTGAGCTTGATGGAGTGCCTGAACTCCTTGATGACTCTCTCACCACAGATGCTGTGGTTGGTTGGTTCACTCACTATGTATTAACAGACCTCTCTGCATTGAATCATATCTGTTATTAATCTCTGTCTCGCTTCCACAGCATGTCTTCATCCTGTCTTCCTTCTCTCACCCCAACCGGTCAGCAGATGGCCCCGCCCCTCCCTGAGCCTGGTTCTGCTGGAGGTTTACGTTGAAACCAAGCACACCATTGTTTTTCTTGTGACATTACCAATAAGTTTGATGTGTCACATGGCCCTCTTCCTATTGAAAAAACAAAAGTTGTATCCAAGATGGCCGACTTCTAAATGGCCACCATGGTCACCACCCATCTTGAGGAGTTTGCCCCTCACATATACTAATGTGCCACAAACAGGACCACCACCAACCATTCCCATGTTATTACGGTGTATCCATATAAATGGCCCACCCTGTACTTACATTATAACCAATCCGCTCCTTTATCCTCACTTAAAATATTTTTACTGAACTATTGTAATATTTGCTGCCATTGCTGCTGTCCTCTTGGCCAACTTACTCTTACAAAAGACATGTTTAATGTTAATGAGATTTTTTTTTAACTAAATAAATAAAGGTTATATAAAAGTCGCTGCCAAAAACTGATCGCGGCTTCTACCTTGTTACACGAATGTTGTTTGTGGCTCAAGATGACTTTATGTCATCCATGAGGGAAGCATTTGACATATGTTTCACATATTATAGCCCAACAAGTTACTTATAGCAGTTTAAATACGAGCAATCACTTTTTGGCAAATACCAGAAATCAGTTTTTGGCAGACAATCACTTTTTGGCACAACAGCAGGTTTTATATTTTAGAAAGTTTAAAGCTCAGCTTAATAGAAGTAGTGTGGTCGTGAGTTTTGCATAAACAAATTTGTGCAAACCTCAATGAAGTGAAGCAACATTATAAAGAAGAGTGAGCCTAAATGACTCCCCAATGATGTGAGAGACTGATAGTCATACAGAAAACAATGACTTTGAGCTGTTGCTGCTAAACGTGCTTCTACAAGCAACTGAATCTTGGAGTGTACTTTGGTTTGTCTGCTCATAAATTGGTGGTTCATGATGATAAATGAACTTCTGAACTGGTTTAACATCAGTGCAGTGGCTGGTCCATTCCTTGATGTATATGTCAACGTTCAAAATGAGCCATTTAAATCAGCTGTGTTGGATCAAGGACACATCTAAACCCTGCAGGACAGCGGCCCCGAGGCCTGGAGTTCCCACCCTCAGTGCAGTGGAAATAGTCTCGTGCCAGTCTTGGTGCTGCCTTTGAGTCTATATTGCCGAACACTGTGCGCACACATTTCTTTCCTTCCTAAACAAACACACATTTGTAAAGGAAAATTTAAATTGAACTCACAGTTGGCGGTTAATCGTTATATAGTTTAGATGTACACCGAGAGACGCATTTAGTGGGACTTTTACACCGCCACAGATTTTCTTCTTCTTTTTTGTTACATTATTGACATATACTAGATATTTTAACCTAAGCAGCAACAATCATGTCTCTGGTACAGGCACTTTCCACCATGCAGGTTAAGCTAAAATGTGACTTGAAACAAATTCTGGGTTTCCGTTCCATAAAGGTTCATTTCATCTGGTAAGTTAGCCCCTGAGGTAACAGTCTATGTGAACATAACATACTCACTGACTCACACTCAACTTGACTGATAGTGATTTCCTGAATTAGGCAAAGCGCACAGAGGAAATTCATTTGCATATGTTTGTTTTCACAATCACTGAAATCCAAGTTAGGCATGTTTCCCTTTTTTGTTGTTGTTCTTGACACGAGTGCTTCAGTTATTTTCTCATCAGTATGTTAGGACAGAAAGGATTCTGTTGTGGATTTATGATCATCTCACGTGTGTCCATCTTTCAAACTCTTAGATTGTGTAGACATTAATGCAGCTGTCAGACTGTAGGCCAGTTTCTTTGCACTGTAAGCATTGATTGGATGCTACTGTAGCAATCAGTGCTTACACAAAACGTCCCTGCGTAAACCCTCAGACACACAACAAACAGATCAATAGTATCTGAAATTCAGAGTACGGATCTTTTTACACATTTCTCACAGAAAATCACCTAAATCGCTTTCGTGTGAGATGCACATCATGTTTGCCTCATAAAGACTTGCCCTGTATGTATTCATTTCTTTTGACTTTCACGTGGAATTGTCACCTAATATAACAGGTCCATCAGTAAATGGTGTCTATCTTCAGTTTCTGTCTCCTAGACTTTGTCCCTGTCAGGTTACAGCTGAATAGATAGTCATATCATGCAGAGACTGCATCGTACTATAATGCTCGTATGATCGCGTTTGTCATAAGTGGACTGGTCTTGTTGAAACGTTGCAGAAACCTTGCCCAGTAAACTGTGAGTGCTAACATTTCTATGGCATATGCAAATACTTTAGACAAATCCCACAGTTGTCTATATTTGTATATTTGACAGTTTAATGAAGCATTTAGAAATCAAAGGTCAGATTAAAATGCTGTATCACAATAGAATGTGATATCACACAATACAATATTTTTAATATCACACACAGCATGAAAGTTTGCTAGTGTATATTATAAAAATATTACAGTATGTTGGTATAACTTTATCCCCTCCTAGTTTTTAAGATACAAATTTTGGCCCACACTGATTTGTGATCATATTCCTCTGTCCACTAAATGAAGATGGAGGCTCTGCTCTTTATTTCTGTGTTTCTCTGGAGAATCCTGGTAACATGATGGCTTTCTGTCTCTAAACACACACGAGCTTAACTCCGAATGAACATGATCAGAGTTCATTGAACCAACTCTGATCAGTCTTTTCTAAGGGTTTCAAGCCTTTCTTGTTCGAGCCTCTCTTTGTTGTTGCTACAGTTATGTGTAATTATTAATAGTATTGCAGATGTTAGCCTCTGCCTGCAGTGTTGATGTGGGTAAAGGCTTTAACCATGGATTAGCGGCAGGTCCCAGCTTGTAAATTGTGGAGCATTAATGCCCACTCCAGCTCCTATAACCAAATATAAACAGTTGGGATGAGAGTTAGCTCAAGCCACTACAACAGCCAGCAAGAATGATCTGTTCATGCTAGCATTAACAGTGCCTATACACATAGCGACACACGGGGGAGGGGCCTAACTAATAACCAAGATGACTACAGGCTTGGAGGTGCTAAAAGTCAGATATACCAGGAGCAGTTTGGGCTTTAGAACAAATTTTGTGTAATTATAACAATATGTAATTTAGGACCTGGTTACATATGATGCTGCTGATTTTTTAAATCGAATTTTTACGTTGCATTAATTTCTTTTTGTCAGACAGGGAATCAAACAAGTTCTGTTTTCTCGAATGAATCCCACTGTTATTTGTTTGTCCTACCAACAGGGATGTTTACATGGTATTCATGACTGCTGCACCTGATGACTTTCACAGCTTGAGGACTGCAAACATTTCCCAACAAGACATGAGTGGTGGGGTGATCGTTGGTATTCCTGATCAGGTGAGGATCTGTTCCCATCAAACCACCAAAACCAGTTGTTCAGGATGTTTACAGGATGAAGAATCCCCAGTTATTCTTTGTGGTTGGAATGTGCCTACATATGGCTGTGTGGGATTCTGGCTTACTTTAGGGTCAGAGCAGTTGGTATGTGGAGCAAATACTGACACAGTCAGAGTGGGCAAACCAGCAATAGGCTTGTTGTCGTACCTGGAAGTCTGAAAGCTCCCGATGCTGGATGGTCTTTCTAGTTTTTAATGACAGGTCGTCTAACAAAGCTTCCATGAGGTGCTATAATGGAGACTGTCCTTTTCAAGGAGTTTCTCATGTCTTATCCTACTTTTTTCTTTTTTTAATTAACAGGAGTGAGAATTTGAAATCCTCTATATTGACATGATTACATTTCTTCTATTAAATGAGAAGTACATTTTGAACACAGTATAGTGAACACAATATCCAAGAAGCTAAATCTGGTGAAATGGTTTCTTTAGCTGTCAGCTTGAAAGGCTGATTGGGGTATTTTTGTCACCTTGCATGCGGGTGGCATGGACACCCGACTTTTGTGTGCATTTATCAAAAAGCTTGGATGATTTTGAAGATCAGTGGCATTCAACTCATGATCAGCGTTCAAGTTTTCTTAAAATCTTGTAACATGATAACTAGAAAGAAGACAGCTAGGATTTTCAAACTGATCCATAGATGGATCTACTATGAAGCTGAGGGACAGCACTGCTTAAAAGATCCTTTTTAAATGACTCCAGCTGTCTGATTTAATGAGACCACGTGTGCTCAAGTTTCCTGCTCTGACTCGGCCTCAGAATGTCTAGAGGCAGAAATCAAGCACACTCAAAGGAAATAAGCGTATCAGTGGGCATGTGCTCAGCACGCAGAGTGGGAGTGACTAAAGGTGCCACTGCAGAGCATCGCAGTTGTTTCGTGTGATTAAGTTGTGTGTTTATGAACCTGTGAGTGTTAGTCCTTTTGGCAGGATGACTCGCATGAAGCTGTTATAATTGTTTGTGCATGTTAAAGTTATGCCTCAGTTCTTTGATGCCATGTTGGTAGGATTATTTGGCACTAAGTTAATAGCAGTGGCTGTAATCTCCCGCAGTCATTACATCCAGCGGTATTACAAATAAAGGACTTTTCTATTGTTTAGTTTAACTGTGGCTAGCTTGCCATGTCCGTGCCTTATGATTGGCAATTTGTATGACGTGCTATTTAGGCAATATATGAGCTATAGTGACCCCTTGTGGATATTGTGAGATATTGCTGTGTTGAGTACATTATGTTTTCAATTGTTTTTCTAGTTATTTGTGACTCTACTAATGATAAAATTGCCTGTTTCTGTTTCCAGAAAACCATTGCTCATAGTCCCACATACTATACAATGATAAGTTCAAGTATGGCTGTACCTAATTTGGATTAAGCCTGGCAAGCACTTTGATGTAAACATTTCTTCTGTGGGACTTAAAGACAGTTAACCCAACTCCTGGACTGCTGCAGTCTTCCTGACAGAAAGCTTAGGCCAGGCTTGTATGCCCAGTATATATATTCTATAACGTGTGTAACTACTTCGTTTAGTTGTTTTTGTTTGGATTTAGTTTAGTTGTTTTTCTTTTCAGTGTATTTCAGTGTCAGTAATTTGTGTAGTGCTCACTCACATTTTCAACTGGAAAAGACCTGCAATAGAAACGTATTTAGGAGCAAACAAGTGAATGAAAAGTTTGACATCATTAAGGCCAAACAGCACCTAGTTTTCAACAAAAACACATAACATAAGAGCAGCAGTGACGATGCAGCTGACACACATGAACCCATTTAAACTGGTCCCAGTGTTTTTAGCCTAACTTGAGTCTTGAACCATTGGGGCAAATGAGAAATTCCAGCAGTTCTTGAAAGCAGCAACTCTGTGCTTTTTTTGTGATGTTAGGGACATTATGGTAACTCGAGGCAGAACACCATCCAAATCTTGGTAAATAACACATGAAAGAACAAAAGAAACAAACATGGTAAAAAGAAGCCAAACGTGTGATAACATTGTTCCATCACGCTCACTCACTATTCTCTCAACCTTTGCCTTCACGGGGCTGCTGCAACAATGTACCTGGGATTACCGTAATGATGCAAATATTAATGAAAAGTGCAGAGTTGCTGCTCTCAGGAATCATTGGACTTCTTTTAATTGAGGAAATGGATCAGGAGTTACGGTAGTTACAGATGTTTAATACAACCCTAGAAAAGAGCTTTCTGTAGTGCTGTGTGATACGGAAAGATTTTTTATGTATCCGATACAAGTAAATACAGGGCTGATATGATCTCTACTTTTTAATGTGGATGATGCATCATCAAAATGCCAAATTGTTTACATTTTCATGACCTTTACGTTGTTTTTTAGGGGGCTTCATCCTAATGATTATTAATGAGTTAAAACCGAGGACAGAAATAATAAAAGGATTTAGTTTGTAGCCCATAGTTTAAAAACAGTAATCACACATTATCCCTTTCTTTAACAGCAACACAAAAGGATCATTATATTCCATTAAATCTGAGCCATATTATATTCAGTATATTTATTTTAATTTCAGTAAATGTTTTTATTTAAATGACATGTTTCAGTGAGATAAATGTGTTATTTCAAGGTCGTTGCATCATTTTTACTTTTCGAGTTGGCTAAAATAAGAATTAGCCAGTTGCACTTTAAAGTAATATAACCAACATATCGCCACAGTTATCTACCTGGATATTCTTCAGAGCATGCTTTCTTGCATGTGACAACAAGAGACCTCTCGGTTGTCTGCTGGAGCATTTAGCGCCTCGCTACATGTTTCCAAATCGGCATTTCTTCTCAGTGAAAGCTGTCCTAGAGAAGTAAAGCAAGTTTGTAAGTTTCTCTCTCAATGTTTGTAACGCATTCCCACGTTAAGCTTAACAACCGATATATGGAGCGACTGCCGCGCCTCCTCTCCCCCTCCCTCTCCTGCTGCTACTTCAATCATGAAACTGATCAATGATCAGCTGATCGCAAGTTCCGTCTCTCTTGTTTGTTTCCCACTTTGCGCCAGAAAGAGGAAACCAGCAGATAAACCACAGCAGCACGTTTAAGCTTGATAAGCTGTTGTTAGAATTTATTTAATATTACTTTAATGCCTAATGCTATAAGTAGCTGACAGCTGGTAACTGTGCAGGGGCGGGTCTAGCACGGTTTTGCCAGGGGGCCAGCTGGGGCATTAACAGGGAAAAGGGGGGCACAAAGAAATACTTTTCTTTCTTATTCTCGTTTAAAATGTCTCGCTTTTAATAAATAATTATCTGAATCTTACAACCAAAGTTTTTATCTAACGTAAAATGTATAGAAATCTAATATTGTATATAGTAACTATTAAGTCTAATATATACCCTAGTAAGTTATAGTACTTTTTCCTTTGGGAAGATACCATCTGTGCAGTCTGCAGTTCTGTTGAAGAAAGATGTTGAATCTATTTAATTGTTGTTGAAAAATAATTGATTTCTGTGCATTTTTTTTAAAATACATGCATTAAATTAAAGTCGATTATGTCGATTAAGCATCACGAGGCAGAGGGTGGGCGATGGTTCCCTTTAGTTTTTTTTTTGCTGGAAGTTTGCAACCCTATTAGTTAGGTTGTTTAATATTTCTGCTAAGTACTCTTTAAAATACCAGAATAGGGAGGATGGTGCAGGTTTAAGATTATTAGATTGATCAGTGTTGCTGAACTATGAAATATTTTGGGTGCAGTGTGTTTTTTGCATACAGGTATAACTAAATAACTTTAATGTTTTATTTTTTAAAACTTGAGTATGAACTTATACAAAATAAAGAAAGATATTAAAAAAACTGTTTTATTGATTCTAAAAAATACGCTGTATCGGATTCATATCGATACTGGACACAAAAAAGTGGTATCGTGCGTTCTCTAGTCCATACAGGAGAGAACCAGAAACTAAAGAAACTAAATTGCGTGTTTACCTTTATGTTGACATCAGTGTCTGTTTTTTTATTATTATTATTTCAGCATTTCAGCATCTCAAAATATTTTTTAGATAAAAGCAGTCAAAATATTTTTCTTAACAGATGAATCATTAAAGGATGGCAATTTCTAAAATGGTAACCAAAAGACCCGTGTGTTTTCTCTTTTGAATAATAATTATTATTGCTCATTAATAAGAAAACTATTTCTAATCCAATTCAATTTTCGAACAATCAATAAAATACTTTATGACTAAAATGATGAATAACCGCAACCCTAGAATAAACACATTTTAGAGAAACTTGTGATTTTTGAGATGATGCAGTTTTAATTTGATAGTTTTTCCCCTTTGGTAACTTTGCTGTCCTCGCCCTGAGTTCCTTAGTTTCACCAGCTAGACAGCGAGATAACGATGCTCCAATAACCAGACTTATTTTCCTTTCTGCGCTGATTTATTGAAGAATGGCCTCTGACCATTGCCTTCTCTTTGACCATCATAAAACTGAAAGTACAAAATACTGTATTAGCTAACTAACATTGTAAACTAGCTTGTTACACTCTTACTGCAAGCTAACAGTAGATTACAGCTCAGTATTCAATACCATCGTTCCCTCGAAGCTGGACAGGAAACTGCAGGATCTAGGACTGAGCAGCTCCCTCTGCAGCTGGATCCTTAACTTCCTGTCTGATAGACGCCAAGTAGTCAGACTGGGCAGCATCACCTCATCCCCCATCACACTGAACACTGGTGCTCCACAGGGGTGTGTACTGAGCCCTCTCCTGTACTCACTCTACACCTATGACTGCACAGCCACTAACAGCTCCAACATCATTGTGAAGTTTGCGGACGACACTACAGTGGTGGGTCTTATCACCAACAGTGATGAGACGGCTTACAGGGAGGAGGTCAGCGCCCTGACCCACTGGTGTCAAGACAGCCATCTCACCCTCAACGTCGCAAAGACAAAGGAGTTGATAGTGGACTTCCGGAGGTGCAGAGAAGTACACACCCCCATCACCATCAGCGGCGCTGCTGTGGAGAGTGAGCAGCTTCCGCTTCCTTGGGGTACATCTGGCTGAGGATCTTACGTGGTCAGGACACATAAACAAAACAGTGAAGAAGGCGCAGCAGCGCCTCTTCTTTCTCAGGAGACTGAAAAGATTCGGCATGAGCCCCCGCATCCTCAGGACCTTCTATCACTGTGCCATTGAGAGCATCCTCACTGGATGCATCACCACCTGGTATGGCAACAGCACCGCCTACAACTGCAAAGCTCTCCAGAGAGTAGTGCGGTGCTCTGAACGGATAATTGGAGGTGAGCTTCCCTCCCTCCAAGACATCTACAGGAAGCGCTGCCTGAGGAAAGCGGGGAGGATCATCAAGGACTCCAGTCCCCCCAGCCATCAACTGTTCAGACTACTTCCAACAGGAAGGAGGTTCTGCAGCATCCGGTCCCCAACCAGCAGACTGAGAGACAGCTTTTTCCACCAGGCCATCAGACTGCTGGACACTTCATAGACACCTCACCTTCACTACTGGAACTTCAACATTATGCACTCCACACTGTATATAAATGCCACTTGTTTTGCACATGTCCAACTACCAACCTCTGTATATTTTATTTTATTGTTTACTCTATTTAATTTGTAAAATATGTACACACACACACACGCGCGCGCGTAGAAAAACATATTTAGTATACACATCCAGTAATGCATGTACTATTATATATTGTACATATATTTATTAGTCTCAGATTTAGCCGTTCTTATATTTTGCTTGTTTTATGTTATTGTATTTTTGCACACCTCTGTTGCTTGTGAAGCTCGCAAACAAGAATTTCACTCACATGTACTGTACCAGTGTACCTGCACATGTGATGTGACAATCAAAGTGATTTGATAACAAGATAAAACTTTCAAATGTACAAATTATCGTACCATTTTTACACAAAACAAAAGATAATAATTATTTTATCGTCACTCATACTTACAGACATATCTTGTCCAAGGCAACAACATTTTAAGGTCCATATCAGCTTAGAACGATAACTTTCCGCCATCTTTGATTTTTTCACCTTCTCATTGTTCCTTTCCCAAAGTAGTCAAACCCATATTACAAAGCAGCCACTAGAGGGAGCTCTAGGGCCGTTTGCAACCATAATATCCAGTTTACCTTATAAAAGGCAGAACAGTAACTATAGTGTTTGCAATAAATGCAGACATTTAAAAACAGAAAGCTATCATCTACTGTGATTCAAGTGTATAAACTAAACCACATAAAATGGCTTAAACTGAATATGGTCACGTTTTATTTTTTGTGTGGCCATTACTGCATTTTAATGGTGTTATAGATGCTGTCGAGGCTAAGCCTACATTTAAAGCCACTGAGCTGTTTGTTGGCAGGTTAATGCAATGTCACTGGTATGAATAAACGTATTAAACTTAGTTCAATAACTGAAACCATACTTATCTTGTCCTTTAGATTCTTTATTCCAACACAATTTAACATAACAGCGCAGCGGTCACAATCTGTTTGCTCCTTCCCAACAACAGCACACCTGCTGCTAATGACCTATCTACCTTAAATAGACACACCATATGTAACACAAAAGGTGACCCCTAGTGGCATACATGAGGTACCCACACAAAAATGGCTCCTACAGATACTGAGCACAAATATGAGTACAGAGAATTTCCAGCAAGCTTTTAATACTGTCACAAAAAGGTCTAGAGGGATTTATCAGCATCATCCTGTCAAACTGGTTTTATGGTGGTTTTGATGAGAACAGATTATAGCTTGATCAAGAAGACCAACCGTCGAAGTCCTGTTGGGAAACCTTTGCACTTTTTCAAGGTGTGAGTATCATCAAGTGTAGCAGTGATGTCCTCATTGGTCGTTGACACAGTTGACAACTTGTTTGAGGGATGAAATTGTGGCGTTTTGGTCAGAAAGTTTATACTTGTAAATCAGACTGCAGAAATATTTCTGAAAATGTAGTGGTTTGTTTGTTTGTGGTTTGTTTGTTTGTGGTTTGTTTGTGGTTTGTTTGTTTGTGGTTTGTTTGTTTGTGGTTTGTTTGTTTGTGGTTTGTTTGTTCATGTTTTTTGTTTGTTTTTATTTCAAATATCTTATAACAAGATGAAACTACAATTGTAAACGCAATTTGGTTTTTTGGTTTTTCTCAAACTTAAGTAACTGAAACCTTTCATTGAACTACAGCAGAAACAGATTGGAAATGCCAAGTTATTCTAACACTAGTGGACTTGTTAAACAAAACATTTGTTTCACTTCTTTCTCAACATGCAGCACCATTAAGAACAGTGGACCAGCATAGTTGGTCTGCATGAGCACACTTACTGCAACAGTTGTACATGCTGAAACTGGTTGCTGGCAGCTGATGTGAAGAAATGTCTGGACACATCAAAAGTTTTCTTTTTCATTTTTTTCCTCCCTTGGATAACATACACATGGCAAATAAAAACATGTAACTAGGGTGACGTGAAGTGTGTATCATCAGGTTTAACTCAAATATAATGAGGCTGTCCATCTGTGAAGTAATTGTTCCTTCAAAAACCACTGTGACAACAGATTTTATTTCATTCATTTGATGGTTTTCTATTCTGTATACTGGAACTTTTTAATAGCCCCCCTGTCCACACATCCTTGACATGAGACTTTCTGCAGAGTTGCACATGATGAATGCACACAAAACTTAAAGTGTTGCTGTCATATTTTTTTGGATGTGGTTTGTTGTCATAATCAAGAACGTGTCTTATTTTTTTATTTGTTTTGTTGCTGATCGGCCATTGGACTGCTGAGCCTGCAGTGAACAGCCAGTCACTGACTCTTGATGCTAGAGCAAGGACAACTGAGCTCTCTCTCTCTCTCTCTCTCTCTCTCTCTCTCTCTTTTAAATAAATAATACGTTCGAGCTGTTTATGTTTTTGACTTGTTGTGGACTCTGACTGGCAATGGGAGGGCTGGCGGACTCATATTATGGAGGTGGAGGGTAGACACATTTTGTGTGCAAGAGACCACATACTACAGTGGTGATTGACACAGACTTCAATGGACATTTAGGTGAAGGGAACAGAGGTTATGAGGTGTTGGGTAGGTGTGGTGTTTAGGAGAGAAATCTAGAAAGACAGATGTGGGGCAGATTTTCCAAGTGGAAATGGCCGTGGTGCACACATACTTCAAGAACAGGGAGGAACTTGTAGAAATATATGAAAGTGGAGGAAGCTGCACACAGGGCAACTAAATATTATGCAGAAGGTGAAATCAAAAAGACAGGAGACAAGGAGGTGTCAGGGAGAATGCAGCTATGCAGCATCAAATGGTAGTTTGAAGGATGAGTTTGGACATCAAGAAGAGGAAGTGAGTGAAGGCAGAGACATGCAGGAGTATAAACAGGCTCTGGGTAGTAGGGAAGACTTACCAGATGGCTGGGATAGTACAGCTTTATTGAGATAAACTGCCAAGAAGGGGTTTGACGTCTTCTCTGCACAGAAGAAAGGGAAAAAAGAAAAGTGATTTTGAAAGTATTTGAAGGAAGAGATTTACAAAGAAAAAGAAGTGTAGTTAGCGAAATGAAGAAAATAGACCAAGAAACTGGGAGGCTAGGCATGTAGCAGAAAGAGGTGACAAAGGAAAAGGCTCAGTGCCACGTATGTGAAGCTGGACCCCAAGGAAATGAGGGAATGAGACTTGCTAGGCAGAGAGTGAGTTTGAATGGATTTTCAAACCCAAAAAAAAAAGATATATTCACATAACGTAGATTGAAAGAAGCTGCAGGTGGCACAGCAGCTTTAATGTCTTCCAGACAGGAAGTTTTGGAAAGAAATATCATCATTTCCCAGATTTTACTATCTTAGTGTTCTGTAACAAAATCACTGTTGTGCGCATGGTGTTAGAGATGATGATGATTACAAACAAACTTAATGTGCTAGTCGTGCTTTTCTTGAGGGATTTGTCCTTCGACCAGTTTTCATGTCATTGGAATCATTTGTATTCACTGATTCTGGCACTTATTTCATCAAACCAAACTCCAAGTAAATACTTTCGGCTTTTTGGTTTTGTCAAACGAACTAATGTAAAGAATGCCTGGCTGTGCACTACACCACGCAGTGGGAATTTGTCTTCTCCAGTTAAATTCAGGATTAACTTGCTTTATAACACAGACCTCAAAAGTAACCGTTATAACCCCAAACACAAGAAAATGTGATCTACAGCACAGTGAGAACTGGCAACGCTTATCTGGAGGGGTCAGAGTGAATGAACTGGACACCTGTAGAAGCAGGATTTGATTTCCACTGATTTCCTTTCTGATCCGATACCAAGTAAAATTCAGGGTGGTATCGACGATACTGATCTGATACGATACTCTGAACAAAAACTTATTTTTTTTACTCTATCTTTTATTTTATCTCAAATTATAGCGTCGTAATGATCACAGGACATCAGATTACTTGTTCTTATCACTTAATGATGCAGAATTATCATATAGAAATGAAAAACCTGAAGTTGTGGCTATTTGTTGCCTGCCTGCAGCATTAAAGGACTCCGTGAGAGACGTCTGTCTCGCCCTGGCAGCACCTCTCCCTCTCCTCCTCTTCAGTTCGCCTCAACATACGCTCGTCATATTCTGTGATATGATTCACTCTGAGGTGTTTGACCAGGTCAGCGGTGTTACCACAACACCTCACATTCTTGCCACATGTATGGCAAACCACGTCTCAGCTGTTCGTGGAGGTAAAATACGTCTGCACATGACTCTGTTTACGCTCAGCCATTGTTGTGAGTGTGCACGCCAAGGGGCCGGACACAATGATGGGTATCGGAGGAATCGATATTTCAGTATCGATCCGCACATCACTAGTTGAGATACGTTTTAAACTGGTCCAAAAAACAAATGCATATTTTCCCGAACCACTGTTCCTTGACTAAGGTGGATAACGTGATGAGGTCAAGGAAGGGTGTGATGGAGATTTGATTGAAAAACTTTGTCGTCCGTTAAAGTTTCACGTTGGCTTTTTCATCTTGAAAGCCCTCTCTGCTCGTGTCCAACCCGTGTGAACAATCACAGATGTGAGAAATGTAAACAAACCGTCCGCAGAACGCTGATCAGGTTAATTTAAGCGCAAGAAAACAAAAACGTTGCGCTCACCGTCGGCGTCACGGACGAGGCCTGGGGGTCCGGGCCCGTCCACAAAGGTCATTGTAACACAAATCATACGATTGCTAATGAAAATGCTATAAAGCTACATCGCAGATAAGTCTCTGGAGTAACAATCAAGGCCATGTTAGTTATTTGATGAATAGTATCTGTGCCACTCATGGCGCATGACTGAGGAGGACGTTGACCTCTGCAAGTCAGGAAAGTCTGCTACTCATTGTATAAATATGAGATGTTTTTCAAAAACCAGCCATCATCTCGGGAGGCTGACTCCAAAGTACCATCTCACTTCAAACTTGCAAAACAAGTCGAGTCGATGCGAGCGCACTGCTTGTTTCTAGTTAGTCTTTAAGGATGACAGCATTAGTCTGCTCCTTTGTATGAAATAAAGTGAGTCGAGTCCATGTGGTCTGGCACCCACCCACATTTCTCTGCTAGTGATCCATGAGGACTCCACCTTGTTGCCAGTTCTCTTGTGTGGAAGCTTCAGGAAATGACAGCTTCACTCTGACGTGTGTGAGCTGTGTGAGGTCTGTGGTTAGAAGTTTACAGTGTTTGCTCTTTGTGTCGTCTGTAATATGCTCTATGGCTTTAAAAAAATGGCCACATGTTTCTGTAGCTGAATTTGTCCATCTCTGACCTTCTGAGACTGTATTTTCAAACAGGGACGTTCTGACTTTTCTTCACCTTGTACTTCATTCTGCAAATGTTTTATACTCTATTAGAGTTATTACATTATTCTGTTATGCTATAAAATCAACCCCCATATAAGATCGTACTTAAGAAATACATTTAAAAAACCTTCCTGTGCAAATAACCCAAGTTATCTAGAAGAAATAAAAACTGCACCGCAAACCAAACTCAGGTGTTCGACCTGTTGAGCTCGGGAAACTAACTGGTGTTTCATTTTAGTGAGTGCTTTGTTAGATTCCTTCATTTGAACCAAATGAAGTTGATTAAAGTTGATGCATTGATGTGTTTGAAGTGTTTTGTTAGTTGCGATGGATCTCCTGCTGTCTTTTTTCCTCATTATTAAAAGAGGATTTCTTTGAATTTCAAACATCCATTTCCTGTTTATCTGGTCCCGGGTCACAGGTGCAGCAGTCTAAGCAGAGAATCCCAGACCTCCCTAAACAACCACTTCCTCCAGCATATCCAGGACAATACTGAGGCATTCCCAGGCCTGCTGAGAGATATAACCTCTCTAGTGTGTCCTGGGTCTGCCCTGGAGACTCCTCCTCATGGGACAGGCCCCAAACACCTCACCCAGGATATTTTTAATTAAAACATCACAAATAAGTCGTCAGGTCTGATGGTCACATTTGTGAGATTCAACCACCATAAAGCAGAGATCACACAGGACACACTGTGTAACCCTCAGCTCAGGTGTGTTCAGGACATTTGCTTGGAAGAAGCCGTCTGTGGATAAATCCTGCTCTCCACCTCAGCTGTCAGGTTTATCCAGAGAACGGCCGTCCTGACTTCCAGCAGCCCCACAGTCCTCGTTTCTAATAAACTGGCATCACTGAAATGAACTGTCTGCCTCGCTGTTCAATAATCTGCTCTTTGCCAATTTCCCAGCAGAACCTTCCACTCATATCAGCATTTTTCTGTGATTCTCACATGAACTAAACATAAAAAGCTGAAGCCAACCTCAGAGTTCCCCGTAGTGAGGAAGAGTTTCCTCTGAGCCACAGCTGAGTTTGATGCGTCCACAAAGGAAGACTGACGGGAGGACAGACTCTGGGAGAAAGGCAGATATTAAAAGATATGAATACAAAGTACGCTGCAACAAACAGGACAGCAGATTATGAAGAGCGGTTAGACCTTCATGTGTCAGTCATTGAAATGTGATCAAAGTTACCTGTTTGACATCCTGATAGAAGAAAATCAGCTTCTTGGATCCGTTTGCAGCAAAGAATTCATGGATCAGACTGAACTGGAAGAATCAGACATTAATGACTCAAAGGTTCAACTCTGAGGAAGGATCACGTCTCTGAACTTACTCTGTCATCAGAGACGATGGCGTCTTCCACCGCCGCCTCCTCCAGGCTGCCGGCGTCGGCCAGCCTGCTCATCAGGTATTTATGTCGGGCATCCAGAGCTGCCCGCCGTTCCTCCTTCACGGCTCTCGCCTGTTTGGCTACTTCTCTCCTCGCCTCATTGGACAGCAGCATCGTCCTTTTACCAGACACCTGGAGAAACATCAGCTCAGTCTACAGACGCAGAGACCAGTGAGAGCTTGGCCCAAACATCTGCAGGTTTCTGAGGACCACGTTTGACCCTGACTGGAGGCATCGATTCTGAGTGTGACTGCCTAAACTGAGCTACTGTCCCCCCTCCACTGAGACGTTGTCCTGTGATGTGTCATGGGGGGAAGTGTTCCTCACGGTTGGACTCGTGAGAAGTTCAGTCAGTTTATTCAAACTTTAAAAAGACGCATTTTCAGTCTCTGGATTTCAGCAGAAACAAATGTGAACACAGCACTTTTTGATTGAGTATAAAAGGATGAAAGAGTCAGTGATTAGTAACATTGTTGCTGACTGATGCTGTTGTAGAGCTGTCTTTGGATCCTCACCTTCCTGGAAGCCTTCCCTGGATTGCTCATATATCATTAACTTGTTTGTGTTCAGTAGAATCAGGTGTTGTGGATGCAGGTCGTAGCTGTGTGAGGCCTGTACAGTCAGCGCTGTGTGAGCGCTGTGTAACGTTAGCTTAGACTTCTTTCTGTTGTTATCATCCTTCAGGTTAATGTTGTTTTCATTATGCATCACAGGAAGTGTGGGTGGCTGTTAGCCTCACAGCTCATGGAGAGTTGCTGCTGCTCTGCCTCCTTTTTGATGTTTCTGCTCTTTGTGGCTTTGTGTTACTTTGTGTCGTGTCTGAAACAAAGTGAGTCCATGTTACTAACTGTAGTCGGCTCTCTGTCTCGTGCACAGCTGACTGTTGTCTGAATGAAAGTGTTTTTGTACTTTGTGTAATCTGTTGGGTCTTTGAGCCCTTTTTAAACAGCATATGAGCCATATGTATGTGTGTATATGAAAGGTTGTTTGTAATACATCAAATTGTTGCTTATTCTAGAGCTGCTGCTGTGCCTGATTGGTCTACTCGCTCGAAACTGAAGGTTGACTTGATTCTTTTGGTTTTTTACATTTTGTCAATAAACCAACTTCTTTATGATTTGAACGGCGTCTCTGACGTGTCACAGGCCTGTCAGCTTTCTTGGTGATTGGTATAGATTTGAGCTTCATGCTCTGGCTGTTGTTGGGTTTTCCTCTTTCATATTAAAGCTTTTGTCCTACATTTGGCTCTAAAGTCTAATTCTAATCCCAGCACTGTGTCTGGGTGTGTGATGCTTGTTTTCCTGCTCTTTCTCATGAAACAGTCACAACATTCTCAGTCCAACTTTCACTCTTTGCTGCGTTTGCTGCAGCTGCAGTGAACATGGTGCCGTTTGCCTTTAAGAAAGTTGTGCACAAAGGCTTTTTCTCTAGCAGACAGCTGTGTGGCTAAAAGTCAGATCATTTTTTACCACCTCAGTCACACTGGACTGAAACAAGAGTGAAACTAGGAAGAATCAGAGTTTGTCCAGTGACTGCACTGATTTTCTTCATATTCACAAACTGATTCTAAGTAGTTGCATCAGCTAATCACCCGGACACTGAGCGTCCAACACGCTCCCTGAAGGGAAACGATTACATCCTCCAAACAATCACAATCTGTCTCTGAACGACTGGAATTATTCTCTGATTTGTCAATAACTGGAATTTATCAATGCAGACACGTTGCCAACATGATGAAGTCAGTCTGAGTCGCATCTCTTTGGCTAACTTAACTCAAGTGGTTGCCGACTATTCTGGTTCTATTCCCATATAACAGCAGGGTTGCTGAGCACCTCTGTCACTCTGCACTTATGTTCCCAGTTCTCTTTTGTGGAGGAATTTTCCAGGAATTCCTGGGACCAGCTTTCCATGAGAGACCCGATCAGGAGCGACTGTCCTGGACACTCCCAGCATCACAGGGACTCACAAACCCGTCTACCACAGTGAGAAGACTGATGGTCACAGGCCCACATGTAGCTTTAGATCACACGTGTGCACTTCCTGTGGTCACTGCTGTAACTCTAGACTCACCGAGGGGCCAGTGGTTGGTGAGGCAGCAGCAGCTGAAGTCATGTGACTAATGGCTCTCAGCTTCTGTCCTCCTATTCGCCGGTGTCCTTCACCTGTCACACCTGGTCAAGAAAGAGTGAGAATGTTCAGAGCTTTAATGGAAAAGAATATTATTACATATAAAAGGCCTCTAACAAGTATTGTAGTGTTAATCAGGATGAAGTCCATCATGAACACTTCAGAGTGGTTCAGACAGTCGGTGTTTCATCCACAGAGCCTCCAGTCTGCATATCAAAGGATCCTGAGGAATGACAGTGAACCCCGAGTTCCCCTCATTACATTCATGTGTGTGACTGTGAGGAAAAGGTGATTGTATGAACGTGTGTGAGCGAGTGAATGAGGCTTGTATCAGAGTGGAGATAATGTCAGCGGCACAAGCTGGACGCTGCAGGTGTCACATGTGAATCTGTGCATCAGTGTCTGCACCTTTGTGGAGGTGAAGCTCAGGAGGTTTGGATTTGTTCAAAGCTCTGTCTGCTCCATCTTTCTTTCCCTCAGGCCTCTCCAGATCAGGAAGGAGGTCCTGTTCTCCTTCTCCCTCCTGGATTTCTGGATCCAGGGAAGGATCAAAGTCTCTCAGCCCAGCATCAGAGCTTCTGGCTGGGGGAGGACTGGAAGTTTCAGCTGGAGGCTGAGAGCCTGGATCTGCCATCTGAGTCACAATTCAAATATTCTCAGTAATCTCAAAAAGCAACAGAAAGGTGCCATTTTCATGAGCAGTGGGTTATCCAGCAGTTTGATTCATGTCAGCAGCATTTAGTTTGTAACTGCTGACTCACCTCTGGCTGTGTCCTGCTCTCAGGGTCACAGTGGACACTGTACCTTTGACCGAAGCTGCAAAGACAGTCAGCAGGGGTCTGGATGCATTCAGCACCACGTCCTTGTTGGGCAGACACCTTCAGTGACAGGACAGACAGTCCAAAGTAAGGAGACGTGGGACACAGTGAAGACACAGAAACAGAAACCAGAACTATAATCACAAAACAAACTCAGAAACATAAAGAGTGAATCAGCTGATTCAGTGTTTGTGACAAAAACATGGATCCTGGTTAATAACTTTTATTTGTTTGTTTCTGTATTATTTTGTGTATCGTTCTTATGAGCTGTTGTTTTGTCAGTGAAATATTATTTCATTGTTTTAAGCTTTTTGTTGACTTTGAAGTGCTTAAGTTGATATTTTTGAACATTTAATTTGTTCGATTATTGTCGAGTCGATAAAACTGTCAAACGCACAGCTGCTTCCAGCACGGCCGGAGGAGAGGTGGCCGAGCAGACGCACAACACACACAGCTCACAGGTTTGCATTTCTAGATATTGCAGATGTTGCAGAAATTGAGAGTAAAGAACTCAGAGATCCAGCGCTGTCTCCTGCCCCTTATTTATACACCACAACACAACGACAGGCGTAACTCACACAAACGGGTAACATGAGGCTCAGATGCTTTGGACGTGTTCACATATACTGGACACAGAATGATGAAGATGGAGCTGCAGGAAGGAGGAAAAGAGGAAAAACACAGAAAAGATTCACAGATGTGGTGAAAAAGGACACGACAGCTTCTGTTTGTTAGTTTGGTTTTTCTTTATTTGGTAAAGATTCAGAAATAAAGAGAAGATCACATGTTTGAATATTATATTAACGTTCTGTAATTACAACAAGTTGTAAAATCTTTCCAGAGTGAGACAGAGACTGTGCAGAGACTGTAGAAGGACAGAGCAGCAGCAGAGCAGTCCAGATACACTGATGATCCTCTGTCAGATCCAGAGGGACACACAGGGCTGATGCTGGACTCTACATTGTGTCTGACAGTGGAGCTGTTCTCAGAGCAGTTCACTCTGCAGCACTGACAGTCATCTGCACTTCATTCCTCTGTCAGTCACTGCTGGATGAAGCTCTCCTCTCCACCTCCCAGTAACATGGCCCAGTCAGAGCGTCTCTACACACAAGCTGCTGCTGCTTCAACCTCTCTGGATCATCAGGACACAGCTGCTCCTCTCTCAGCACACACACCGTCCTGTTTACCATCATCAGCTCCACCTGCAGAGAGAAGGAGGAAGAGCAGAGGAGATAAACGAGTGTTTCCAGAGACTCTTCATCAGCTGTCAGTCAGTGATGCAGCACATCCAGTATAAAGAGCAGCAGGGACGTCAGTGCTGGGACTGTACTAGGACTCATTGTTGCTTCACTTTTTCTAATCTTTGGATTTTTATTGAAGTTGCTGAAAATGTTTTTCCCTCCTAGTTTGAGTTTGGACTTTCATTCATTAGAAGAACCTTGGTGTGTCCACTCTGAGCTCTGTAGGAACCCCAACAACAAGCCCAACAATCCAGATGGACGGTTCCAGCTGTTAACTGGAGGAATTCCATCCAAACATCTGCTCTCACTAAATTCTTCCTCACCTACAGACTGTGTTCTTCACTGCTTTAAACTTGGAAATCAATGCAGTCATTGGTCTGCGTGCTGCTTTGTTCAGAGAGCTGATTGGCTGTTGACAGTGTTTGATCAGAGCGTGTCAGCCGTTACTATGGTGACCATAAAGGTGAGAAACAGGAAGTGTTTGTGTCCAATCCTGAAGCCTGTCACCGTTCTCCTCTCACAGCTTCACTGAGAAGCTGCAGCTTTACAGGAAACACTGGATCTTTGTTTCATACTGACTGTGTTTAGTACAATACTGCTGACAGCACCACCCACTCACTCCATCACTCTACTTACACCAGAGTCTCCAGTCTGTAGTCTGGACTCTTCTTAAGATCAGACAGCTGCTTCACATCTGGATCCTTCAGGTTGTTTCTCCACAGGTCCAGCTCTCTCAGATGGGAGGGGTTGGACTTCAGTGCTGCTGCCAGATAATCACAGCTGATCTCTGACAAACCACAGAAACTCAATCTGTATAAAGAATGAAAGATGTAAGTTTATTAGACAAAGTGCTTGAAATCATTCAGTGTTTCATCATCTGTTCAGAGCTGAAGAAGGTTCAGAATGTAGAAGTTTAGAAGATGGAAACTCCAAACAGCTGAAGCCAACAGGAAGTAGCTTCAAACAGGAAACTGTGCAGAGTTTCAGACTATATGTCCTGATGCAGCCAGTTGGATTTTGGAGATTTGAATCTCTGTTCTGTGACTAAGTCCTTGAATCATTTCTTCCAGTTGGTCCAACAAGACAGACTAAGTATTGGACATGTGTTGTGGCTCCATCAGGGGAGCTTCTAAATGTGATGTGATGGCCCCTCTGGGTCTGTCAGGTCACAGCACTGAAGAGAGCTCAAACTGGGCACACAGTTGTTCCAGTCTGGACCAAAGACTCTATACTGGGACTGAGGGACTGCTTTGACTGCACCCACTGGGACTTTTTAAAGGCTCATGTTCTCACTTAGATCATCGATTTCTACTGACATTTCTTTCTGGGAAAAATGGGGATTACTTTGCAAACAGGAAGTATTTTCCCCAATAAGCAGCCCTGGATTAGTAAATCACTCCAACATGTTCTCAGGCAGAAGAAGCTGTCTTGTTATGAGGGAGAGAAGAAAAAGATTGAGGCACAGAAACCTGTTGAAAGAGAGATAAAGCAGCTAAAATCAGGTGTAAAAGTAAAGCAGAGGATGAGCTGAATAAAGGACACTCAAGGCTGGCTTGGAAAGGAATGAAGTCCATGGTGGGGATGCAGAACAAGGAGCAAAGATGAATGTGATGCTGAATCAGCAGAAGACTTGGACTCATTTGATTCCAGCTTTGATATCATTGATTTCAATGAAGAGCTTTGTGATTGTAGCAAAGGGCTGGTAGCTCTGAGAGTCCCACTGATGAGGTGTTTGTGTGGAAATCTCTTAGTGGGACCAAAGAGAGAAAAAGCCCTGGTGCTGATGCTGTGGGAGGGAAATGATTGAAGTGTGCTGTGAGGAACTGACTGGGAGATTTTCACACATTTTCCAGTCCTCCTTGGAACAACAGGAAGTTCCCAGCATATGGAAACAAAGGTTAAGTGTCCTATGGCACTCAGTGATGATGGTGCTGTGGCCCCACCACCTCCACCTCTTTGTAAAGGAACTAACTGTAATCTGAAGCTTCAAATGGAACTAAGACTTCCTCCACTAGGTGGCAGTGTCTGATGAGAAAGTGTTAGTGGAGCTGGCCTGGAGTCAGAAACAGGAAGATGCAGGATTTGGGCTGAAATGGGCAAAAGTGGTTAGCACTAGTGCCTTAGAGCAAGAAGGTTGTAGGTTGAAGCTTGTTGGCCTTTCTGTGGAGGTTGGATGTTCTCCCACAGTCCAATGAAATGCTGCTTAGGTTCATTGGTGCTTCTACATTGGCTGTAGGTGTGGATGTGAGGGAGTGCTTCTGTGTCGCTCTCTGTTGGCCCTGTGATGGACTGCTCACCTGTGCAGGTGGACCACGCCTCTTGCCCTATGACAGCTAGGGCACAGGCTGCAGCCCTGTGAGCCTAAGCTGAATAAACAGTTAGCAAAAATGATCCATAGATGGCCTGAAATCCCCCAGTTAGCAGTTTGGTAGATAGCTATGACATGCTAATCCCATCCAGCAGCTGTATTCTACCTGTAAGCTGATCCCTGCTGAGCCAAAGCACTTTTTCATATACAAATTACAACCTTTAATAGAAACCTATTAGCATCTTATTAGCCTGCTGTTAGCTTCATTCCACAGAAAACTGAGAGAAACTAACAGAGTTGATAAAGAATAAAGAGAAATGTGCTGATTTAAAGCCTTTGAAGTGCTTCAGATGATCTCTGTCCACTTCTGTCCACTCATTCATTCATGTAAGCTTTCTAATGCAGCTTTGATCTTCACAGTCTGCTTGATGAAACTCATTCTAACCCTGAATGTCAGAGTGTTCCTCCTTCTCTTTCCCATCATTCATGCTGGCAGTGGAGGAGATTTGGATGTTGGACTGTGTTTTGGATGATGTGTGTATGTTTGTGTTGGACTGCTGTCTGTAAAGCAAACGCACATTTTGCTTTGGATTTCAGTGTCACACAGACTTTAAGGTGCAATGAAGAGTTTGAGAGTTTCACAGTGAATTTTCCAGTGGAGGATTTTTCTTCTTCTTTGAAGGTTTGAAATGTGAACATTGTTCTGCTGCAGTCAATGGACTAAACCAGAGAAGAAGAAAACAGACTTTACCATGAAGATCCTCAGTGTGGATCAGTATAATATCAGCCTGATGTCTGCAGTTTAGTGTCAGCACAACTTTCACATCATATTCATCTCAGCACAACTAAAACATGCTGACTGACCTCAGAGTTTCAAGTTTACATCCTGGACTCTCCAGGAAACCACACAGATGCTTCACTCCTGGATCCTGCAGCTTATTGTTGGAGCTCAGGTCCAGCTGTCTCAGATGGGAGGGGTTGGACTTCAGTGCTGCTGCCAGATAATCACAGCTGATCTCTGACAAACCACACCAGCTCAATCTGTATAAAGAATGAAAGATGTAAGTTTATTAGACAAAGTGCTTGAAATCATTCAGTGTTTCATCATCTGTTCAGAGCTGAAGAAGGTTCGGAATGTAGAAGTTTAGAAAATGGAAACTCCAAACAGCTGAAGCCAACAGGAAGCAGCTTCAAACAAACACAACAAGAGAAAAAACTCTGAATGTTTCACATTAAAGTCGTACATTTCTCATAAAAACAGGACAAAGACTTGAAAAAGTCGTGTTTTTCCTTCCAGGAACCACATGGCTTCACTTTTAAAGGTGAAGTGTGACAGAAATGGACATATTTGAAGTCCAACACCTTTTTCCAGTCACATTATTAAAGCAGACAAACTACAAGCTCATTTTCATTCCAACAAGTCATCTTCTGACCTGGACTAACAACACTGGTCTCTATGTGCAGCTGGCTGTGAGACCAGTGCTCAGGGAGCGTCTACAAAGTGCAACACTGAAAGAACATCACACACTCATTTGCTTCCAGCACTTTCACACAAACATCTACTGTCATTATTGTCACCAAACTCTGTGGATCCTTTATTGCAAATTCAAATGGGATCAAATGGTCAGACAAAAGAGGGTTATGAGGAAATATGATGAAATGTTGTGTATTAGCAGCAAGTTATTGAATCTTTTTCCTCAGAAACCAAACAAAATGATTGACAAACATGTTTTTACAAACTCAGTGTTGGACTTGGATCAGCAGGATAAGCTGATGTTTAAAGGCATTTGAGTCTCGCTGTATGAGAGTCCAGTTCTTACTCAATATTTATGGATGATGTTCTTTCAGTGTTGCACTTTGTAGACGCTCCCTGAGCCTCACAGCCAGCTGCACATGGACCAGCTGACATTACCCAGCATTAGAGGCGGCTGTAAAAAATTCATGTTCCCATTTAAATGGTTTTAATTTGAATAAAACGATGTTGATTCATTCAATCCTGAATCGATGTTTAATATAAATGTATTTTGCCAGAATCTCAGGTTAAAGCTCACAAACTATTTCAACAAGCAGCAAACAGCTAAAACAGTAAATGAAAGCAGCTAAACACACAAAGATGGAAACACAGAGCGTGGATCGTTCACTCGACGGCACGTACACGCCATCGGGGCTGAAAGTGGACAGCTCACAGATCCTGAAGCTGCAGGTTTCATCTGTCTCCAACCAAAACTGAGTGAAGCAGCAGCAAAAGAAGATCCAAACTCTGCTTCACGTTTGATCAATATGCTCATGAATTCTCTCTGACTTTGGCTGTTCCTGCCTGCACAGCTCTCTCTCTCTCAGTGTACTCCAAGAACAGCTTCAAACATCTGTTTCTGCATCATTCACTGTTTATTAGCCACCAGTCTGCTGTTGTGTTCAGTGCTGTCGGCCTCTGACAGTAAAGCCTCATTTCTGCTGTTCCATGGAAACTTTTTAAAATGATGACAGATTACAAACTCTCAGCTGTGTCTGTAATCAAACCTCTGTAACTTTGCTTCACTTCAGCAGCATCAGCTCATGTTCACATGTTGCTTCATGGTTTGCTTCAGTTTTTGATCGACTGCAGAATATTTTGAAGGTTATCTGCTATAAAAAGCCAGAAGAGGAAAATCTGCTTCATGTGTTTCTGTTTGATCCTCAGTGACTTTGACACAAAGGCCTCTGCTGTGATGATCACACCTCTGATCAAGTCTCACAGTGTCACAACTGATAAATGATCAGAGTTAGAATATTTCTGACTGTCTGCTGTGTGCCGTGACCTTTGACCTGCTAAAGACCGTCAGCTGTGGATTATTCATTGTTGTGTCTGATACTTAGAACTGTGAGGAAGAAGCTACACAGTTAATCAGGGTCCCCTCTCTCTGAATCAGGAAAGGTGGGCAGGCCGCGTGTGGGCCGCGGGCCATACGTTGAGTATCACTGTTTGAAATGTGAACATTGTTCTGCTGCAGTCAATGGACTAAACCAGAGAAGAAGAAAACAGACTTTACCATGAAGATCCTCAGTGTGGATCAGTATAATATCAGCCTGATGTCTGCAGTTTAGTGTCAGCACAACTTTCACATCATATTCATCTCAGCACAACTAAAACATGCTGACTGACCTCAGAGTTTCAAGTTTACATCCTGGACTCTCCAGGAAACCACACAGATGCTTCACTCCTGGATCCTGCAGCTTGTTGTTTTTGTACAGGTCCAGCTCTCTCAGATGGGAGGGGTTGGACTTCAGTGCTGCTGCCAGATAATCACAGCTGATCTCTGACAAACCACAGCTCTTCAATCTGTATAAAGAATGAAAGATGTAAGTTTATTAGACAAAGTGCTTGAAATCATTCAGTGTTTCATCATCTGTTCAGAGCTGAAGAAGGTTCAGAATGTAGAAGTTTAGAAAATGGAAACTCCAAACAGCTGAAGCCAACAGGAAGCAGCTTCAAACAAACACAACAAGAGAAAAAACTCTGAATGTTTCACATTAAAGTCGTACATTTCTCATAAAAACAGGACAAAGACTTGAAAAAGTCGTGTTTTCCCTTCCAGGAACCACATGGCTTCACTTTTAAAGGTGAAGTGTGACAGAAATGGACATATTTGAAGTCCAACACCTTTTTCCAGTCACATTATTAAAGCAGACAAACTACAAGCTCATTTTCATTCCAACAAGTCATCTTCTGACCTGGACTAACAACACTGGTCTCTATGTGCAGCTGGCTGTGAGACCAGTGCTCAGGGAGCGTCTACAAAGTGCAACACTGAAAGAACATCACACACTCATTTGCTTCCAGCACTTTCACACAAACATCTACTGTCATTATTGTCACCAAACTCTGTGGATCCTTTATTGCAAATTCAAATGGGATCAAATGGTCAGACAAAAGAGGGTTATGAGGAAATATGATGAAATGTTGTGTATTAGCAGCAAGTTATTGAATCTTTTTCCTCAGAAACCAAACAAAATGATTGACAAACATGTTTTTACAAACTCAGTGTTGGACTTGGATCAGCAGGATAAGCTGATGTTTAAAGGCATTTGAGTCTCGCTGTATGAGAGTCCAGTTCTTACTCAATATTAATCAAAGCTCTGTAACTTTGCTTCACTTCAGCAGCATCAGCTCATGTTCACATGTTGATTCATGGTTTTCATGGTTGATTCACCTCATTTTTTAAAAAATGACCTCTGACAGGAAAGTCTCATTTCTGCTGCTCAACACTGAAGAAATGTAAACTTTCAAAACGATGACAAATTGGAAAACACAGAGCTGTGTCTCTTTTTTTTTTTGTGTGTCCCGTTTGGATCTTTAGCCATCAGAATTGTTGTCTTAACGCCAAGAAAGATGCCAAGCGGATTTATTTTACCAAGTGGATCATCATGGCCTTTCCATATTGGTCCATTTGATTGACCTTTATTATAATTATGAATTTATTTTATTTTCGGTTGCTACAAACGGGACAGACATGACTGGGGGACAGGACAGGGAGAGAGAATGAAAGAAAGAGAGGGAGAGAAAGAAAACCAAAGGGGAGAAGAGACGGTGAGAAAGGGGGGAAGAAAAAAAGAAAAACAAACAAAACACCTGGATCACCTGTATGGAGAAAAAAAAACAGAAGAGAAAGCAAACAACATAATAAAAACAGCACCATCACAATAAACTAGCTAGTAGTAGATAACAGTAGATACTAAATAATAAACGATATTGTGCAGCACGCAAGATAGACGGCGCACAATGTGCTTAGAGGCAGCAGCCATAAAGGTGTAGTCCGCGTCTGTGAACACCCGTGTGTACACCTGTGTGCACACCTGTGTGGATCAGCATGCTTGTATTCCAAAGGTTTCTCCATGTAACGATCTGCTAGGGAGTGTGGGGAGCCATAGCCCCGTCCCCCAGGGTATGAAGCAGGTATGGAGGAGATCCAGGCCCCAGATATCCAGAGGCCCCAGAGTACAAGGACCCGAGGAGGACCACCAAAAGGGGGGGAATCGCCAATCGGCCACCAGGAGTGAGCCGGTACATACATGAGCGCCCAGCCCCAGACGACAAGGACCACCAACACACCAACGTCTGAGGGCATCAGCCACCGGCAGGGAGTGTGGTGAGGGGAGATAGGCCTCCGTACTTTGGAGGGCCTGAGATGTACCCAGAGAGGTGGAGTCTAAGACCCAACCTGACACATAGACACAGACGAACAGGCGCACGCGGACACCAACGTGCATTCCCACCCCATATGCACAACCAAATACTCGGCACTCACCCAACGTGTAGACAGACACAAATAGAAACTGCACAGACCGTCGCACTCCCCAAACATACTCTATATCCCAAGTCCAGGTACCCCCGCCCTCAGAGGGGCAAGCCGCACCTAAACCCAGGAGATGTAACCCTTCTCTCTGGGGCGGAGGCAAGCGGACCACCTCTTTGATTAGAGCTGTGTCTCTAGTCAAAGCAGAAATGGAACGATGCCACTTTTTATGTCCGATATCGATATGAATCCAATATAGTCGATTTTATAATCAAACGTTTTTTTAATATCTTGCTGCATTTTGTATAAGTTCATACTCAAGTTTAAAAAATCTAAACACTAAAGCTGTTCAGTTATACCTGTCTGCAAAAACACACTGCAGCCAAAACATTAGACAATACTGATCTTTGTATTTTGATGCGGACGTCAAAAACTCTTTGGTTGTGACTAAAAGAAGTGCAACATCAGCACAAAATAATGTTTCTATTGAACAACTAACACAAACAGGTTGTAGAATGGAGCCTTTTATACTCACAGCTGAACAGAAACAACATCCAGAGTGGAAAACAGTGCAAACAACTGCAAACAGGCTTCATGACACTCATGTTTGATCAGGATGGATGTCAGTGTGAGCTGTTTCTATCACATTTAACCTCACAATCAATTTGGTCTCATTTCTATACAAAACTTAACACAAGTATGAAAAAAGTGTTTTTGATTGTTTTGTTTTTTGAACCATGAAACTGTTTAACAACACAGTTTGTTTCAAAGTCAAACTTGAGTCTGTCCATCGTTCGGTCAGACTGAGCAATGACAGCACACAGACGTAGACAACAGCTCTCTGAAACACCAAACTCAGGTCCTGTTGATGCTGATATACAGTGACACAGTTACATGGGTGATTCATCCTTTTAACTTTATCTTTAAACAGCTGCAGCTGTCACTGACAGCACATGTGGTACTTTAACCTTTGGACTGTTTTCATCAGTTAATTATGGAGTTACTACAAAGAGTGAAACTATAGGATGATCTGTCTGCTGTCACTGGGTGGTGCTGAGGTCTGAATCTGAGGACGGCTCCTGTAGTCACAACAAGAACACAATCATCACAAACTGAAATATAAATATGATGGAGTAGAGCTTGAATTAGCTCCAGAATTTAAATATCTTGGGGTCCTTCTAGACCCAACATTATCCTTCAAGAGTCACATAAATAAAGTGTCCCAGGTACTTAAATTTAATAATTAAAATTTTAATCATATACGTAATAATTTAAATATGAATGTTGCAAAAACTTATTTTTACTCAATGATCATCTCTCATATGGACTATTGTTTGATGTCCTGGTCACTTGCTTGTCCAACAACACTTAAAACTATTGAAAACATTTATAAAAGAAGTTTAAAACTACTTGACAAAAAACCGACTTCCCACCACCACTGTCATGTGTTAAAAACATAAATTACTGAACTTCAATAACTAGGTGAAACTTAAAAGAGTGAGTTTAATATATAAAGTCTTACACTCCCTTGCTCCACCACCATTAAAGCAGTTCATTAGGCATAAAGAAAGCTCAGACAGGACCACTCGAGCTACAATCCGAGGAGATTTGTTTATACCCCACAGACGGACAGCATTTGGGCAGAACGTCCTCTCTGTCCAGGGAGGCCATCTGTGGAACAGTCTTCCTCAACCCATTAGAGAATGCTCTACACTCAGTTTGTTTAAGGCAAAGGTTAAAAACTGGTTATGGACAAATCAAGTGTGCGATCATGTATGAATTGTACAGTTTTAATGTTTTATTTGGGAACAGAATGGTGTGTATGTGTAAGTTTGGTGACGGAGTTTTTATTATGAATGAATGATGAATTTTTATGAATTATTATGTCTATTTTTTATGCTTAAGGACAACAGATGGAAATTAGTCCTTGGCTATAATCTGGTATGTTTACATTCATGTAATTTTTTTTTTTACATTTATGTTCATTAACATGCACTGTCCTAAATAAATAAATAAATAAATAAATAAATAAATAAATAAATAAATAAATAAATAAAGTTTATCTCTCAAATCTGAAATAAAGCTGATCCTTCTGTCCTCCCACACTCGGGAGTGTTCTTCTCTTCTCTTACATTTTTTCAGTCCTACAGTTCTGCTGACAGCTGACATATGAGCTGTTTATTTAAAAAAAGCCTTATATACGAACAGATGTTCCTATATCATGTTCACCTTTGAGTTGTTGGAGCTTTATAAATGGACATCTGCAAAGATGTGATGATGGAGCAGGTTTCAGTGCTGCTGCATCCTGGTCACAACATACGGAGGTGGTATCAGCACTGGTATCAGCACTGGTATCAGCACTGGTATTGAAGAAGAAATATTAATGCTTCAAACTATTTGTCTTAAAGGATGGAAGCTGTACAGAGTTCTGCACATGTGTCTTTGTGAACATACCTCATTAACAATATTTCAGACAGTTTTTAACCTGAATATTTGCAACAAACTCAGTATAAAAAATACAGTCAGCGCTAAAAAATTAATCAGTCGAAAAATTAAAATTTTAACTTAAGCTGCCAAGAGGAAGTCGTTGGTTTCAGTAAATATCAGGCTTTGCTATTTGATCGGTTTTTACAGATTAATGAGGAGTTACTGAAGTGCCAGGTTTTTAAAGTAGGTGTTACTGTCTCTACACATGTGGAGACTGAAAACATGGTGCTGTTTAATAAGATATTTAATATTCAGCTCTGCACAGGAGCTGCAGCGGGGTGCAGCCTGTTGCCTTTACAGTATAACACTTGTAATAAAAGTACAGTAACGGTAATTAGTGACTGAGCAGCCCGGGGCGTTTCTCTTGATTTCTTTAGTCAGGGTAAATTCATTCACCTGCACGGGTTAGCTAAACAAACCCTGACGGCCGAGTGCTCATCTTAGCTAGCTAGGTCTCAGGACCGAGCTAAGGACGGTAGTTACGGAGTAGCTTACAAACACGTTTAACTTACCGAAAAAGTGCAGCGGGGCCTCGGGTCCATCTGTCGGGTAGTCCAGTTTACTGAAGAACACCTCAGGCTGTCAGGTTAAAACACTCGGTCGTGTCTTCGTAGCGTAAACGCTGGCCGTCCTCTCAGAGCCTACCTCTATCTGCTATTCCCGAACAGAGATACGCAAGTTTCTCCGTGACTGCAGCTGCCAGTCAATTCAATTCAATTCAATTCAATTTTATTTATATAGCGCCAAATCACAACAAAAGTCGCCTCAAGGCGCTTCATAGATACAGAGAAAAACCCAACAATCATATGACCCCCTATGAGCAAGCACTTTGGCGACAGTGGGAAGGAAAAACTCCCTTTTAACAGGAAGAAACCTCCGGCAGAACCAGGCTCAGGGAGGGGCGGGGCCATCTGCTGCGACCGGTTGGGGTGAGAGAACGAAGACAGGATAAAAGACATGCTGTGGAAGAGAGACAGAGGTTAATAACAGATATGATTCAATGCAGAGAGGTCTGTTAACACATAGTGAGTGAGAAAGGTGACTGGAAAGGAAAAACTCAATGCATCATGGGAATCCCCCGGCAGCCTACATCTATTGCAGCATAACTAAGGGAGGATTCAGGGTCACCTGGTCCAGCCCTAACTATATGCTTTAGCAAAAAGGAAAGTTTGAAGCCTAATCTTAAAAGTAGAGATAGTGTCTGTCTCCCGAATCCAAACTGGAAGCTGGTTCCACAGAAGAGGGGCCTGAAAACTGAAGGCTCTCCCTCCCATTCTACTTTTAAATACTCTAGGAACAACAAGTAGGCCTGCAGAGCGAGAGCGAAGTGCTCTAATAGGGTGATATGGTACTACAAGGTCATTAAGATAAGATGGGGCCTGATTATTTAAGACCTTGTATGTGAGGAGCAGGATTTTGAATTCAATTCTGGATTTAACAGGAAGCCAATGAAGGGAAGCCAAAACAGGAGAAATCTGCTCTCTCTTTCTAGTCCCTGTCAGGACTCTTGCTGCAGCATTTTGGATTAGCTGAAGGCTTTTCAGCGAGTTTTTTGGACATCCTGATAATAATGAATTACAGTAGTCCAGCCTGGAAGTAATAAATGCATGAACTAGTTTTTCAGCATCACTCTGAGTCAAAGCTGCTATGATGACGTTACACCCCATTTTAACATCACCGCTGTCGGAATTAGAATCAAACTTGGACATAAATCAGCGTGATGAGAACTATACCTCCAAAGGTCGGGTAGGCCAGAAGTAAACGGCTATGAAATGGGACGGTCTAGCCTTCAGATTAGCATCACCACTGTCTCGATGGAGTTTAATAAACTCAGCTGTCTGCTCCTTGCTATCTAAAATATAACAGGACACTGGAGTAAACTCTCGACCATCTCACACTTCTGCTTAATCAGTTTTCTGTTTGACGTTTATTCAGCTGTGTGAAAACCACCCGGGGGATTAATAAAGTGGCTTGCAAAAGTATTCGGTCCCCTTGAACTTTTCCCCATTTTGTCACATTACAGCCACAAACACGAATCATTTTTATTGGAATTCCAGGTGAAAGACCAACACAAAGTGGTGCACACGTGAGAAGTGGAACGAAAATCATACATCATTCCAAACATTTTGTACAAATAAATAACTGCAAAGTGGGGTGTGTGTAATTATTCAGCCCCCTGAGTCAATACTTTGTAGAACCACCTTTTGCTGCAATTACAGCTGCCAGTCTTTTAGGGTCTGTCTCTACCAGCTTTGCACATCTACAGACTGAAATCTTTGCCCATTCTTCTTTGCAAAACAGCTCCAGCTCAGGCAGATTAGATGGGCAGCGTTTGTGAACAGCAGTTTTCAGATCTTGCCACAGACTCCTGATTGGATTTAGATCTGGACTTTGACTGGGCCGTTCTAACACATGGATATGTTTTGTTTTAAACCACTCCATTGTTGCCCTGGCTTTATGTTTAGGGTCGTTGTCCTGCTGGAAGGTGAACCTCCGCCCCAGTCTCAAGTCTTTTGCAGACTCCAAGAGGGTTTCTTCCAAGATTGCCCTGTATTTGGCTCCAGCCATCTTCCCATCAACTCTGACCAGCTTCCCTGTCCCTGCTGAAGAGAAGCACCCCCAGAGCATGATGCTGCCACCACCATATTTGACAGTGGGGATGGTGTGTTCAGAGTGATGTGCACTGTTAGTTTTCCACACATAGCGTTTTGCATTTTGGTCTCATCTGACCAGAGCAGCTTCTTCCACATGTTTGCTGTGTCCCCCACATGGCTTGTGGCAAACTGCAAACGGGACTTCTTATGGTTTTCTGTTAACAATGGCTTTCTTCTTGCCACTCTTCCATAAAGGCCAACTTTGTGCAGTGCACCACTAATAGTTGTCCTATGCACAGATTCCCCCACCTGAGCTGTAGATCTCTGCAGCTCGTCCAGAGTCACCATGGGCCTCTTGGCTGCATTTCTGATCAGCGCTCTCCTTGTTCGGCCTGTGAGTTTAGGTGGACAGCCTTGTCTTGGTAGGTTTACAGTTGTTCCATACTTCTTCCATTTCTCAATGATGGCTTGAACAGTAGTGATGTGACGTTCTGTATCGAGGCTTCGAAGCGTGTGTCGAGTAATGGAGGGGGCGTTTCCGCGAAGCGCGTATCGAGGCTTGCTTCATTTATGGGAGGAGCTGAAAATGATGACGTCCGAAGCTTCGCTGTCCGGCTGTACCACGTGACTGGTTCAGGAAGCGGTTCAAACTTTGCCGCGAGCTATGACAGCGATATAAACCCCTCAGACCCCATTCAAAATGTGGGCGTTTGATGGAGAGTTGCGGTTAGTGAGAGTTAGAGACAGTTTGGAAAAAAAAGAAATCGCCTACGACCTGCCACAGTGGAGAAACTGTTGTTTTTAAATAAAAACCAATGATGTGTCCCCTAAACACTAATCACTAGGGGTGCAACGATATTCGTATCGATATTGAACCGTTCGATACAGTGCTTTCGGTTCGGTACGCATATGTATCGAACAATACAAAATTTGTAATTTATTTTATCAACTTTCCTTCTGACGATGCTGTCTGTGTTGAGCGCTCAGTGAATCTGCGTTCGACTACTCCGCCTAGGCTGTACTGTCCAGCGCAGATCCACTGAGCGCTCAACACAGACAGCATCGTCAGAAGGAAGAGCGCAGGGCAAGCTAGCGAGACAGAAGTTAAGCACTCCTTGCAACTTGGACCTCGCCCACCCTCATTCAGATCTGGCATTTGGAATTATTTTGGTTTTCATGTGACGTATGACCCTGAAGGTAAGCGAGTCATGGACTAAAGTAAAACAGTATGTTGGATGTGCCATGCAATGCTCAATTACATGGGTGGGAGCTAGTGTGTTAGCGCAGTTAGCTCGTTAATGTGTTGGCCGTCTAGCCCCATGCACGGGGCGATCGGCGGTAGCTTGTTAACGGAGATTTGCCGTGTTGTGGCGTTAAGGTCATTTCAACAAGATTAACCTGAAAGCACTAGTGGGAACACAACGAATATGACTGCACATTTACACCGACATTATCCTAGTGCAAAGACAAAGATGAGTGATTCCTCAATCAGATACAGGGCTCGCAATATCGCTAGCCCGACGTCCCGGGGCTAGCGATTTTTTTCAGTCGGGCTACCAAAATCTATCTCTGCCTTGCCCGTCGGGCTATTGTAGGAAGGAAAAATATATGTCAATGCTTTTGCATTCTTTCGGAAATGTAGATGGGTAATTATGTCATTGGCATCGGTGAGCCACTGTCAATATGTGACATATTGAAATCGCGTTTGAATTTGCGCTTGTTTTTTTGCTTTCACTTTGCAATCGTGCAACTGTGTATAGAGAGCGACAGCACTGATCTGTGAGTGATGATAATTTGTGCACCAATTCCTCTGACATTGTCTTATTAATCGTTAGCTTACTATGCAAACATGACAAGTGAAATCTCCCGCAGCAAGCTTAAACATGTGAGAAGTTGATCGCGCAGAGAATCGCTGAGCTTATGTGAGTGCGCGTGTAAAAGCAGCAGAATATATATTTTAGTTCTGCTGAGCCAAATAAGACAGGTCAGGGTGAAGAAGTGACAGCCAAAGAAAAGCTTACCACAAAACGGAGAAGTTATGACAAATCAGACTATAAGGTAAAAAGAAAGTGCAGCTTTATGGTTTCATGGACAAAAGAATTTCTGTGGCTGCAATATGACGAGCTAAATAACCAGGGGTGCACATAAGTGGTGCGCATTCTCTGTCAAAATAAAAAACACGCACAAGGGTTAGGGTTAAATTTAAAAACTGTACTTTTGAGTTAAAATATATATTTATAATTTTAATAAATGACAAATTAAAAAGGCATGAACATTTTTTTTGTATCGAAAAAATATCGAACCGTGACACCAAAGTATCGAACCGAACCGAACCGTGAATTTTGTGTATCGTTGCACCCCTACTAATCACTGTCCTTGCCTCAATGTTACAAAAGCACAACCACTGTCCACACCTCACCTCACAGTATATGATCATTTCCATTTTAGGCATTTCCAAATAATCATTTTCCATACTGCCAGCATAAATATACACAGTATACTGCCATCACTACAATATAGATGTTTTACACACTCCTTTTGTTGTTGACATTCACAGGCTGTGTGCAAAATGCCACACTCTTCAAATTCATGCCAACTAATATTTTTACGTCCAGTAGGTGTCCTGCTAGAGCAAATGAAGCTTCAAGAAGCTTCGCGTTGGGGTGAACCAATTGGATGAAAAGCTTCAGTGCTTCATGAGGCTTCATCTGCCCATCACTATTGAACAGTGCTCCGTGGGATGTTCAAGGCTTGGGAAATCTTTTTGTAGCCTAAGCCTGCTTTAAATTTCTCAATAACTTTATCCCTGACCTGTCTGCTGTGTTCTTTGGACTTCATGGTGTTGTTGCTCTCAATATTCTCTTAGACAACCTCTGAGGCCGTCGCAGAGCAGCTGTATTTGTACTGACATTAGATTACACACAGGTGCACTCTATTTAGTCATTAGCACTCATCAGGCAACGTCTATGGGCAACTGACTGCACTCAGACCAAAGGGGGCTGAATAATTACACACACCCCACTTTGCAGTTATTTATTTGTAAAAAATGTTTGGAGTCATGTATGATTTTCATTCCACTTCTCATGTGTACACCAGTTTGTGTTGGTCTTTCACGTGGAATTCCAATAAAATTGATTCATGTTTGTGGCTGTAACGTGACAAAATGTGGGAAAGTTCAAGGGGACCGAATACTTTTGCCACTGTAAAGGTTTATTTTGTCTAATCTAATCTAATAACTTTAATCTCAGCCAAACTGATTTACTCAGGAACAAATAAAACACTGAAAAAAGTCAAACAATAACATTTTTAGGTTGTCTAAGTCACTTATATATTACGTTTAACCTGAGTAGCGAAAGACCGCGGTGATCTGAACATGATGTGCCGGGAGTTTGCTGTTCTCGGCGGCTCTACTGACCCTCGAGCTCTCGGCTAGCTATCGAGCTGGTGGGTAACAGACGTCTCAGAAACGTCGGAGCACTTTTGCAAATATGCGATATCTTGATAAACTGAGCAGATATTTAAAGTTTACACAGCTACATTCTCACCTGAAAATATGTTAAAAGTTTATTTTGTGACCCAGAAAGAGTAATAAGAGTAATATTGAAAACTTAGTAGCGACCGCCATTGCCGGAAAGTGGAATTGGATGGGCCACGCTATGAATTCTGGGATATGGTGGGCCACGAAGGACACACCCGACCCATCCTTTAATTTTGGGGAAAAAGAGGACGCATTGGTCGGCTGCATTCAGAGGAGTCTATGAATTTGGACAGCCTTCATCGTGTCGCTGTGACGTAATCGGTCTACAAATGCGTCCTCAGGAGGATGCAGCCCATGAATTTTGACACCCCCTATGTTTACTACTGCATAGACACATTGAATTTCCAACACAAGGAAACGACTTTTTGGACAATGTTTTCACCACCCAGAGAGGAGATTACAAAGCCCCCCACCCACTTTGGTGCCTCTGATCACATCACTGTTATGCTAATGCCAGCATACAGGCCCCTGGTCAAAGTCACTAAACCAGTTCGTAAGCAGGTACGTGTGTGGCCAGAAGGACCTGCAATACTGCTTTTCCACCACAGACTGGGAGATCCTTAAACAGGCCGCCACACATGACAACACCACAGACCTGCAGGAATATACAGAAACTGTCATTGGCTACACCTCAAAAGGCATCGATGAGGTCATAGAGACCACTGTCCAGGCCAATCAGAAACCATGGCTCACAGGTGAGGTCTACAGGCTCCTGAGGGTGAGAAATGCAGCCTTGAAATATTATCCAATATTATATTACATTATATTATATTATATTACATTATATCCCCTTTCACATTAGAGCCACAACAGGACCCACTAGAACATGGGAACAAGTAAAAGTGAAATATAAGAATATTCTACAGAATGGTAATATTTATCACTTATATTGCTTTTCGTCTCTTGGAAAGAGACCCTGGAATAATCTGTTTGTTCATAACAGCAACCAAGAAAAGGGCAGAGCAAAAAAGACAGGTGGTGGTCCTGCACCCCCTCGTCAACAAGTTGGTTAAGTAAATAATATCCTCACGGGAAAATCGATATCTCTCTATGAGCACACTGTCGCGCTGAGCTAAAGGATCCTGTCTGTCCCGCAATATACGCTGGATTCTGAGGACTCTCCTTATCAATCTTGCACCTTCCGCAATGGGTGGCTCGCGTATACGGACAGGACATGGCTGCGACAGACTTCCCAAATCCACCTTCGCTTTTATAGCCGTGGTCTCTCATCTTGATTACACAAAGTAATTTGCAATTACTACTCTGAAATATGAATTACATCTGTAATAATCACATACATGTAATAGAATGTTAATAGTACATTTCCCTTTTTTAGGAAATGACCTGTATGTATCTGTGTGAAATCAATAAACAAACAAAGGGTTGCCGATCAATGTTTCTACTATCGATGCGTAGCCCCTGTTAAGCCACCCAGTGATCTCACATTACTTCATCCAGCTATACTAATCGTCAACAACAGGTGTGTTCGGAGTACCGGAATAGCAAGCTCAAAGTTGGCGCGATGATTTGATCTTGGATGTAGTAAGCGAGGTACGAAGAACGGACCCCAGGTAAGAACATTGTTGAGGTTTAAATTTATAATCTTAAATACTTATATGCTGATTATATTGCTTTATAAGAAAGGCCCAAATCTGAGTACACTCTGTGCCGACAGGACTGACAGGAAATTACATGCTTTCTTTTTTTTTTTTTTTTTTTTTTCAAAGTCAAAGTCAACTTTATTTGTCGATTCTGCCACATGTACAGGACATACGGAGAATAGAAATTGCGTTACTCTTCAATCCCTAGATAAATAGCAAATGAACATTTAAATATATTTAAATATAAAAGTGATCAAAAAATGCAAGTAAAATAATTAAAAAGTAAAAATTTAAACAATCACAATTTTACATCTAACAAGAAAGCTATACAATATACAATATAATGGGTAAGTGACATTGAGTGCAAACCAGGCAGAGTAGTGCAAATAGGCAAATAGTGCAAATGGAGATTTAGTAGTGCACGGTAAGAGAAAGTGTAACAACAAAGTCTTATGAGGTAATGGCAGTCCAATGCTCCACAAAGTGACTGGTAACTGGTGCAGGCCAGTGAGTGAGTCAGAGAGTGTGTGTGTTTGTGTGTGTGCGACAGAGTTCAGTGAGACCGTGGAGGAGAGAGGGGAGAGGGGGCAGAATCGGGAGGGAGTTAAGCTTCCTGACAGCCTGATGGATGAAGCTGTCCTTCAGCCTGCTGGTCCTGGCCTGGAGACTCCGCAGTCTCCTCCCCGACGGCAGCAGCTTGAAGAAGCTTTGCATTGGGTGTGTGGGATCAGCCGCTATGCAAAGGGCTTTTTTAGTGAGACGGGTGCTGTAAATGTCCTGGAGGGAGGGGAGAGAGACACCAATGATCCTCTCTGCAGCTCTCACTATGCGTTGGAGGGTTCTATGACAGGACGCATTGCAGGCTCCAAACCACACAGTGATGCAGCTCGACAGGATGCTCTCGATGGTGCCTCTGTAGAAAGTGTACATGATGGGGGCTGGTGCTCCTGCTCTTCTTAGTTTGCGGAGAAAGAAGAGACGCTGCTGTGATTTCTTGGCCAGTGCTGTGGTGTTGTACGTCCAGGAGAGATCCTCTGTGATGTGCACACCCAAGAACTTGGTGCTGCTCACTCTCTCCACAGACGCTCCGTCAATGGTCAGAGGAGCATGTTGGGTGTGCATTCTCCTGAAGTCCACAACAATCTCCTTCGTCTTCTCCACATTCAGAGAGAGATTGTTGTCAGCACACCACGTGGCCAGGCGTCTCACCTCACTTCTGTAGTCGGTCTCATCCCTGTTGCTAATGAGACCCACCACCGTTGTGTCGTCCGCAAACTTGATGAAGAGGTTGGAGCTGTGTGATGGAGTGCAGTCATGGGTCAGCAGAGTGAAGAGGAGGGGGCTCAGCACACATCCCTGCGGGGCCCCCGTGTTTAAAATGATGGTGCTGGATGTATTACTGCCAACCCGTACTGCTTGAGGTCTTCCGGTGAGGAAATCCAACAGCCAGTTGCACAGTGAGGTGTTGAGCCCCAGCTGGACCAGTTTTTGAATGAGCTGTTGGGGGATTATGGTGTTGAATGCTGAACTGAAATCTATGAACAGCATTCGAACATATGAGTCATTTTTGTCCAGGTGTGTGAGTGCCGAGTGGAGTGCAGTGGAGATGGCATCATCGGTTGAGCGGTTGGGCCGATAGGCAAACTGGAAGGGATCCAGGGAGGGGGGCAGGACAGTCTTGATGTGTTTCATGACTAGTCGTTCGAAGCACTTCATCAGGATGGGAGTAAGTGCAACAGGACGGTAGTCATTAAAGCAGGAGGGAGATGACTTTTTTGGAACCGGAATGATTGTGGTGGCTTTAAAACATGTGGGGACGACAGCCTGGATGAGTGATATGTTGAAGATGTCTGTGAAGACATCAGTGAGTTCCACTGCACAGTCTCTCAGTACACGACCAGGAATGTTGTCAGGACCCGGAGCTTTACGTGCATTGATCCTGCTGAGGGATCTCCTCACGCTGTCCGGTGACAGAGTCATCACCTGGTCACCAGGAGGGGGTGGGGTCTTCTGTGCAGTGGTGCTGTTTTGGACTTCAAAGCGAGCAAAGAAAGTGTTCAGCTCGTTCAGCAGGGGGATAGTGCTATCACTTTTGCAGGCGAAAAGTGAAACTAAGCAGAGTGTTTGGTCGAAACTTAAAGTGTGTGTGACGTCTATATAAATGACTAGGCTTGCTGTTTTGTGCTTCAGACCTGGGGTTGTGTGTTCAGGTCTCCATATCCGGATATGTAAAATAAAGATAATCTTTTAAAGTAAAAAGACCACTTTTGAGCCGTGTCTTTTTGGCCATAACGAATACCAAAAGAACCGGAATTTAATAACATTAAAACCAAACAATAAATGAGCAAAGTAGTGCATGATAAATATAGATGACAAATACAAAGTGCAATATAGAAACACTGGGTAAAAAGAAATGAACAATTAAAAAGGAGGATAAAAGATGTGAGCAGTAGTTAAACAGTAGAAATAAATATATAATAAACAAATAAAAATAGATAATAAATGAAAGCCAGGTCTGAAAGGTGAGTTTGGCTTTAAAAGCATGAAAACACACTGCTGTCTTCAGGAAGGCTGCTCCAGTAACTTTCTATGCTCGCTTTGAGGCTGCAGCTAAGGACTCCAACAATGCTAGTGCTAGCGGCGCTAACGGCTGTAGACAGGAAGATACTGCCAGCACCGGAAACGTGCTCGTCATCTCCGAGCACTAAGAAAGGAGAGTCTTCAAGAGAGTGAACACCAGGAAAGCAGCAGGACCAGACGGCATCCCAGGTTGTATCCTAAGAGACTGCGCATACCAGCTAGCTCCTGTGTTCACTGAGATATTCAACATCTCTTTATCTCAGTCGGTGATCCCCACATGCTTCAAAGAGTCCATCATTGTTCCTGTCCCGAAGAAACCCCACCCTGCTTCTCTCAATGACTATCGCCCTGTAGCCCTCACCTCAGTAGTGATGAAGTGTTTTGAACGCCTGGTCAGAGACTTCATCATTTCTTCACCACCAGACACACTGGACCCACTACAGTTCGCTTACCGTCCAAATCGTTCCACAGACGATGCCATCTCTCATCTCCTCCACACATCACTTACTCACTTGGACACTAGAAGGGGGAATTATGTTAAAATGCTCTTCATAGGGGGCAGGGATAGCTCAGTAGGTAAAGTGGGCACCCCATGATCGGAAGGTCGGCGGTTCGAATCCACTTAACGGCTACCCTGAGGTACCCCTGAGCAAGGTACCGTCCCTACACACTGCTCCCCGGGCGCCTGCTTAGTGGGCTGCCCACTGCTTCACTGAGTGAATGGGTCAAATGCAGAGAAAAACAAGTAATTTCCCCATGGGGATCAATAAAGTATCCATTATTATTATTATTATTATTATAGACTACAGCTCTGCATTTAACACCATAATTCCCTCCACACTCACCACCAAGCTGGAGCATCTGGGACTCAGCTCATCTATGTGTCAGTGGATCTCCAACTTCCTAACTGGCAGACCACAGGCAGTAAGGATGGGCGGACATGTCTCAGCCTCCACCACTCTCAGCACTGGAGCCCCCCAGGGGTGTGTTCTGAGCCCCCTGCTGTACTCTCTGTACACATATGACTGTGTGGCCACTACCAGCTCCACCACCATCATCAAGTTTGCTGACGACACCGTCGTGGTGGGCCTGATCTCTGATAACAACGAGACGGCCTACCTGAAGGAGATTAGGAATCTGGAGAACTGGTGCCAGAGGAACAACCTCCTTCTAAACATCAGTAAGACAAAGGAGCTGATAGTGGACTTCAGCACTAAGCAGGAGAGGAACTACCAGACCCCCGTCATCAACGAGTGCCCAGTGGAGAGAGTGGACAACTTCAAATACCTCGGAGTTCACATCACGCAGGACCTGTCATGGTCCTGTCACATCAACACCGTGGTGAAAAAGGCCCAACAGCGTCTCTACCACCTCAGACGCTCGAGAGACTTCCTTTTTTTTTTTTTTTGTCCCGTTTGGATCTTTAGCCATCAGAATTGTTGTCTTAAGGCCAAGAAAGATGCCAAGCGGATTTATTTTACCAAGTGGATCATCATGGGCTTGCCATATTGGTCCATTTGATTGACCTTTATTATAATTATGAATTTATTTTATTTTCAGTTGCTACAAACGGGACAGACATGACTGTGGGATAGGACAGGGGGAAAGAATGAAAGAAAGAGAGGGAGAGAAAAAAAGAAAACCAAAGGGGAGAAGAGACGGTGAGAAGGGGGGGAAGAGAGAAAAAAACAAACAAACAAAAAAAACAAAACTCCTGGGTCACCTGTATGGAGAAAAAAAAAAACAGAGGAGAAAGCAAACAACAAAGAGCAACATAATAAGAAAAAAAAAGCACCATCACAATAAACTAGCTAGCAGTAGATATCGATAGTTACTAAATAATAAACGATATTGTGCAGCACGCAAGATAGACAGCGCACAGTGTGCTTTGAGGCAGCAGCCAAGAAAGCTGTAGTCCGCGTCTATGAATACCCATGTGTACACCTGTGTGCACACCTGTGTGGATCAGCATGCTTGCATTCCAAAGGTTTCTCCATGTAATGATCTGCTAGGGAGTGTGGGGAGCCACAGCCCTGTCCTCTATGGTATCAAGCAGGTATGGAGGAGATCAAAACTCCAGACATCCAGAGGCCCCCAGAACACAAGAGACCAAGGAAGACCCACAGAGGGGCAGCCGCGCCACTGTCCCAGTAAGAGCTAAGGAGAGTCCCAGATGAGGGCTCATTCAGCAGCCGCGGAGCAGAAGCCAGGGGGAGTTGCAGTGACGCGCCCGTGAGCTCCGCCGGCAGCCAGCTGTGCCTGAGTGACCGAGCCCCAGGCCGAGAGGCCGGGGGCACCCCACCTCCGAAGTGGCCCGAGCGAGCCGCCAAGGAGTGAGCCGGTGTGTACCCGGACGCCGCTTGAGAGACTTCCAACTGCCCTCCAAGGTGCTCAGGAACTTTTACTCGTGCACCATAGAGAGCATCCTGACGGGAAACATCTTAACCTGGTTCAGGAACAGCACCATGCAGGACAGACGAGCTCTACAGAGGGTTGTGCGATCAGCTGAGCGCACCATCCGCTCTGAGCTCCCTGACCTGCACTCAATCTACAGCAGGCGGTGCTGGACCAAGGCCAGGAAGATGGTGAAGGACCTCAGCCATCCCAACAACAGACTGTTCTCTCTGTTGAGGTCAGGAAAGCGATTCCGCTCCCTGAAGACCAACACAGAGAGACTGAGGAGGAGCTTCTTCCCGCAGGCGATACGGTCTCTCAATCACACCCCCACACAGTACTGACCCACACATACAGTTCTTACACACACACTGGACATTCTGGACATTGTTTTCACTTCATCACTTAAATCACTTTAAGCATATTTGCACTGCACAAGACATAATGTGGATTGCACAACACTGGACATTGTATTCTTCATTTCAAGCTAATACTTGTACAGCTGCTGTTATTGTGTATATATTTATTTATATTTCTTCATACATTCTTATATAGTTCTATATTGTGTATTTTGTTGTACAGTTATTTTATTTTCAACTTTAATTTATGTATTTTATCTTATTCTTTCCCAGTTAAATTTACCCTTCATTCTAATTTGTGTTGTACAGTTATTTCATTTTTAACCTTAATTTATATTTTATTCCTTCCTAGTTAAATTTACCCTTTTTAATTTTTCATATTTATTTCCTTTCTTATTCATAGCCTTTTCCTTTTTTGTTTTCTTTAGGTCACGAGCAGTTGTCCAAGCATTTCACTACATATCGTACTGTGTATGACTGTGTACGTGACAAATAAAATTTGAATTTGAATTTGAATTTGAATTTGAAAGTCATCTACATGTGGGTTTAGTTCTGACTTTAGGGACAAGTAAAAAAATAAAATAAAATAAAAACATCTGTCCAGACAACCTGACAGTCAAAAATATAAACTCAGGAACTTAAAAGGAAAATTGTGTTGACTTTGAACGTCCGCATCAAGATAAACTTACAGATTTAAGAGTCAAAAAGTGTCAAAAAGTCTGTATCCTTACCTGAGAGTTTCAAGTTTACAGTCAGGACTCTTTAGTCCAACACACAGCAAATCCAATTCTGAATCCTGCAGTTTGTTCGAGCTCAGGTCCAGCTCTCTCAGATGATTGGATGGGGAGCTGAGAATTTCAGACAAAGCTTCAAAGCTTCTTTTTGAGAGTTTACAATCTCTCAGCCTGAGGAAGAATAACAATGGAGACATATTCTTTTATTCATCTAGCATTATTAAACATATTTGTTCATAGATTCACTTACAGCACTTTCTTGGATGCTTTGACCACTGGCAGCAGCTTCAAAAATGCCTTCTCTGAACGGGAGTATTTCTTCAGGTCGAACTCATCCAGATCTGATGACAGTAAGATGAAGACCAGAGCCGACCACTGAGCAGGAGACAGTTGATCTGTGGAGAGACGTCCTGATCTCAGGGACTGTTGGATCTCCTCCACTAGAGAACGATCATCCAGTTCATTCAGACAGTGGAACAGGTTGATGCTTTTCTCTGCAGACAGTTTCCCACTGAGCTTCTTCTTGATGTACTGGACTGTTTCCTGATTGGTCTGTGAGCTACTTCCTGTCTGTGTCAGCATGCATAGAAGATCCTGATTGGTCTGCAGTGAAAGACCCAGGAGGAAGCGGAGGAACAAGTCCAGGTGTCCATTTGGACTCTCTAAGGCTTTGTCCACAGCACTCTGGTAGAAGTCTTTTACAGTAAGTGTTTTCTGGAAGATTTTAAAGCGAGGAGATTGTTTCTTAAGCAGGTTGACTCCAGAGTTGATGAAGGTCAGATAGACATGAAGAGCAGCAAAGAACTCCTGAATGCTCAGATGGACGAAACAGTAAACGACACCGGTGAACATGTGACACTCATCAGCTTTAAAGATCTGTGTGAACACTCCTGAGTACACTGAGGCTGCTCTGATATCGATGCCACACTCTGTCAGGTCTGATTTATAGAAGATCAGGTTTCCTTTCTGCAGCTGATCAAAGGCCAGTTTTCCCAGAGACTCAATGATCTTCCTGCACGACTCTGTCTCAGCTCCTCCATCATACTTGATGTCCTTCGTTTTTAGGTGAAATAGCACAAGGCGTAGGTAGAGCTCTGTGAGAGTCTTAGGCAGATCTTGACTCTCTTTGTTCTTCATGACAAACTCCAGAACTGTAGCAGTGATCCAGCAGAAGACTGGGATGTGGCACATGATGTGGAGGCTTCGTGATGTCTTGATGTGGGAGATGATGCTGCTGGCCTGCTCCGAATCTCCGAATCTCTTCCTGAAGTACTCCTCCTTCTGTGGGTCAGTGAACCCTCTGACTTCTGTCACCATGTCAACAATGTCACAAAGGATCTTATTGGCTGCTGCAGGTCGTGTGGTTATCCAGAGGCGAGCAGAGGGAAGCAGTTTCCCCCTGATGAGGTTTATCAGCAGCACATCCACTGAGGTGGACTTTCTAGGGTCAGTCAGGATTGCAGTTTTGTGGAAGTCCAGAGGAGGTCGACACTCATCCAGACCATCAAAGATGAACACAACCTGGAAGTCTTCAAAGATGTAGATTCCTGCTTTTTTGGTTTCAGTGAAGAAGTAATGAACAAGTTCCACCAAGCTGAACTTTTCCTCTTTCAGCACATTCAGCTCTCTGAAAGTGAATGGAAACATGAACTGGATGTCCTGGTTGGCTTTGTCTTCAGCCCAGTCCAGGGTGAACTTCTGTGTTAGGACTGTTTTCCCAATGCCAGCCACTCCCATTGTCAGCACTGTTCTGATTGGTTTATCTCTTCCAGGTGGGAGTTTAAAGATGTCTTCTTGTCTGATGGTTGTTTCTGGTCTGTCTGGTTTCCTGGATGCTGTTTCAATCTGTCTGACCTCATGTTCATCATTGACCTCTGCAGTCCCTCCCCCTGTGATGTAGAGCTCTGTGTAGATCTGACTCAGGAGGGTCGGGTTTTCTGTTGTAGAAATCCCCTCGAGCACACACTGGAACTTCTGCTTCAGGTCTGACTTGAGTTTGAGCTGACACTCAGTGAGAATCTCTGCATGAATAAACAGCAAATGACACAAATGAGAAAACTGCATTCTGGTTACTGTGGTTATGTGTTCAGTTCACTGGACTCTTGGTGTCATGATCCGAGTGAGTCTGAGTAACTTTCCACAGCATCAGCTCTCCTCCCCTGGGTGGAGCCCTCCTCACTCCTCCCTGCTCCTCACCTGTTGCCAATTACTCCGGCAGTATTTATGAGCAGCACTCACAATGAACCTTCTCCAGATTGTGTGCTTAGCACAGTCAGTTCTCTGCCTCACATTTTGTCTTGTGCTCCTCAGCTTGTTTCGCGTAACCCTCTTTTCCTGTTCCCTAGTCGGCACCTGGATACATCTTCCAACTCTCGCCATAAGTCACGCCTCAGGATTCTGGCCTGCCACTGCTGGGAAAACTCACTCTTGCAAACTGCCATCCTCACCTGCCTGCCTCCCTGTGCACCCACATCTCACTCTGTACCCAGATTTAATTCATCTCCTCCTCCAGCTGATCTCCACCTGCAGCCACGTAACACCTCTTAGTTTTTAAATCTTGGACTCATTCACTACACTGTGGACCACTCTGATTATTATCTCCTTTGTTCCAGTGATCCTGGATAGTTTCTATTCGCCCGATTCTGCCCCTGTTGTTCCTTTGACCTGCCTCAGCTTATGTTCTGGCCTCAGCTCTGCACTTCTCATAATACCTCGCTTGCTGTTGAATTTAGCCGTGATTCAGCTTTCTCCGTCAAGAAATCTAGTAAAATACATTTCTGTTAAAAGTCACTCAGCCTCCGTTTTTTGGTTCTGTGCTTGACTCCATTCCTTTTCATGAGCCATTGAGCCCTGACACTTGGGTTATAACTGAGGGCAGGTTTTATAGAGACACATTCGATTTAATTATGTTTATTTATACAGCACCAAATCAATACTAGCAACATTTCACATATTACATAAACAACACTATGGAGCCAGTGATGAATAAATATGTAGAATAAATGAAAGAATTTCAAGTATAAAAGTTTTTTTTATTAATTCCTCCAAATAACAACAACAGTCACCCCAATGTGCTTTATATTGTAAGATAAAGAACCTACAATAATACAACAGAAAAAACCCCAACTATCTTTTTGGGTCCTGAAAACTGAAGGCTCTGCCTCCCATTCTACTTTTAAATACTCTGTGAACAACAAGTAGGCCTGCAGAGCGAGAGCGAAGTCCTCTAATAGGGGGATATGGTACTACAAGGTCATTAAGATAAGATGGGGCCTGATTATTTAAGACCTTGTATGTGAGGAGCAGGATTTTGAATTCAATTCTGGATTTAACAGGAAGTCGATACAGGAGAAATCTGCTCTCTCTTTCTAGTCCCTGTCAGGACTCTTGCTGCAGCATTTTGGATTAACTGAAGCCTTTTCAGCGAGTTTTTAGGACTTGCTGATAATAATGAATTACAGTCATCCAGCCTTGACGTAATAAATGCATAAACTTGTCACGGCTGGGGCAGCAGTCGTGCGGTGGAGTTAAATGAGGACCCAAGTTGCAGACAGTGGTGGAGATGCGAGTGAGGTTTTATTTACAGTGAACAAACCAAGGTGAGGGCAGAACTAAACATAAACCTAAACTGGAAAAACTACAGTGGCTTGCAAAAGTATTCGGCCCCCTTGAACTTTTCCACATTTTGTCACATTACAGCCACAAACATGAATCAATGTTAGTGGAATTCCAGGTGACAGACCAACACAAAGTGGTGCACACGTGAGAAGTGGAACGAAAATCATACATCATTCCAAACATTTTGTACAAATAAATAACTGCAAAGTGGGGTGTGCGTAATTATTCAGCCCCTGAGTCAATACTTTGTAGAACCAGCTTTTGCTGCAGTTCCAGCTGCCAGTCTTTTAGGGTCTGTCTCTACCAGCTTTGCACATCTACAGACTGAAATCTTTGCCCATTCTTCTTTGCAAAACAGCTCCAGCTCAGGCAGATTAGATGGGCAGCGTTTGTGAACAGCAGTTTTCAGATCTTGCCACAGATTCTGGATTGGATTTAGATCTGGACTTTGACTGGGCCGTTCTAACACATGGACATGTTTTGTTTTAAACCATTCCATTGTTGCCCTGGCTTTATGCTCAGGGTCGTTGTCCTGCTGGAAGGGGAACCTCCGCCCCAGTCTCAAGTCTTTTGCAGACTCCAAGAGGTTTTCTTCCAAGATTGCCCTGTATTTGGCTCCATCCATCTTCCCATCAACTCTGACCAGCTTCCCTGTCCCTGCTGAAGAGAAGCACCCCCAGAGCATGATGCTGCCACCACCATATTTGACAGTGGGGATGGTGTGTTCAGAGTGATGTGCAGTGTTAGTTTTCCACCACACATAGCGTTTTGCATTTTGAACAATAAGTTCCATTTTGGTCTCATCTGACCTGAGCACCTTCTTCCACATGTTTGCTGTGTCCCCCACATGGCTTGTGGCAAACTGCAAACGGGATTTCTTATGGTTTTCTGTTAACAATGGCTTTCTTCTTGCCACTCTTCCATAAAGGCCAACTTTGTGCAGTGCACGACTAATAATTCCCCCACCTGAGCTGTAGATCTCTGCAGCTCGTCCAGAGTCACCATGGGCCTCTTGGCTGCATTTCGCATCAGCACTCTCCTTGTTCGGCCTTGTTCGATTACACACAGGTGCACTCTATTTAGTCATTAGCACTCATCAGGCAACGTCTATGTGCAACTGACTGCACTCAAACCAAAGGGGGCTGAATAATTACGCACACCCCACTTTGCAGTTATTTATTTGTAAAAAATGTTTGGAGTCATGTATGATTCTCATTCCACTTCTCACGTGTACACCGCTTTGTGTTGGTCTTTCACCTGGAATTCAAATAAAACTGATTCATGTTTGTGGCTGTAATGTGACAAAATGTGGAAAAGTTCAAGGGGGCCGAATACTTTTGCCACTGTAACAGACAAACCTGAAAACATAAGGACAGCAGGGAATACACAGAGATGACACAAAGAAGGCTGGATAGAGAGACGAGTAGTAACACTGATTAACACAGTAATGCAGACGACACAACGAGGAACACAGGCAGACACATACTATAAATACACACAAGGTAATGAGGGAATGACACACAGGAGGGGAGCACAGCTGATCCTAATTCACAAGACGAGACACAAACCTTCAAAGTAAAACAGGAAACAGACTGTTTTACAACACAAACTCGGGGACACGAACAGAACACAGAGGAAAGACACAGGTAGAGATCAACCTAAGAACTAATACAAAATCAGAATTAACACAAAGTACACAAGGTGATACCAAAAATGAAACAAAACGCTGAACGACCCAGGACCATGACAGAACTAGTTTTTCAGCGTCACTCTGAGACAGGATATTTCTAACTTTAGAGATGTTGCACAAATGGAAGAAAGCAGTCTTGCATATTTGTTTAATATGTGCGTTGAAGGACATGTCCTGGTCAAAAATGACTCCAAGGTTCCTCACAGCGTTACTGGAGGCCAAGGTAATGCCATCCAGAGTAAGAATCTGCTTAGATACCATATTTCTAAGATTTTCAGGGCCGAGTACAATAACCTCAGTTTGATCTGAATTAAGAAGCAGAAAGTTAGCGGCCATCCAGGTCTTTATGTCTTTAAGACATTCCTGCAGTTTAACTAATTGGTGTGTGTTATCTGACTTCATGGACAGATGGAGCTGGGTATCATCTGCATAGCAGTGTAAATGTATGCTATGTCTTCTAATGATGCTGCCTAAGGGAAGCTTGGTAACGGGAGCGTTGCCAGCAGAAGGCTGAAGTGGAATCTCCAAGAAAGCTGCAGAAGAAAAAACATGAGCTGAAATGGTGGATTTTAGTCATATAAGGAGAACTGTGGCTTTCCTCCAACCTTTGACCAATCACCTTAGTGTCCTGTTTATCAACCATAATAAAAAGCATTTACTGTCTGGGCATTTTTTTGTTTGGGTCTCCAAACAGCAGAAAGAAATGGCAGCCATTTTTTTTAACTTTACCTTCAACTGGTAAATAGATTTAAGAGAAAGCACTTTGATCATATTTGTGACGTGTCCCAAACTGTTGTTGTCGCCTCATTTATGTTGATAAAACAGCTCTAAAACCAATCTGACAATATAAATCTGTAAAATGGGCAGAAAACCTGCTGCTGGTCCCATTTTAATCAAACCAACCCAAAGAGCAGATATTCATGTGTACACAGGAGGTTATTTGTGCAGATGCATAAAACATAAACTGTTGGCTTTCTGCAGTCTCTCACTCCTGAAAGTGTTGGCAAGTGTTTTGGATTTATTATTTATATGGATTTTAATGGCACCTGTGTAATGTTAACTAAGGTTTTTATTGTTTATGTATTTTTTGTTTAGTCATTCCCTGACTTACCTGTGGGTTCTGGGATGGTTTTATTTAAATTCTCCAACAGATCATTCTTGTTTATCCTCCCCAAAAGATTTTTAGCAACTTCAAAAGTGTTGATAGAGTAGGTATCAAACATCAGATCCACTATGTCCGTCCTCTCTGCATTCTCCAGTTCACTCTCTGGGATTGCTGGTAAACGTTCTACAGACCCGTTCTTCAGATGCCACTTAAATTCTTCAAAGTCATCACGTCCCAAATCCTTCAAAGTCCCCAGAAGGATTTCTTTAGGTGTCGTCATCTTTTACCCTGTAAGGACCCGATAAACAAAGACTGTAACAACAGCTGGAGAGGTAATTGTCTGATTTATCAGAATTTAACTTGATTCTAACAGCAGTTCATCACAATAAATTTCTTAGGCTCAGAATGCAACAAAATTGCACATGAAGAAGCACATAGAGAAGTATCCAAGTAACACTTTGCTACAATATAAAACAAACTATTATAAATAAAGAAAATATATAAACTAAATATATACACTACCCGTCAAACGTTTTAGAACAGCCCAATTTTTCCAGTGTTTTTGTCACGGTTTGCGAGCCGTGTGTAAATTATTAAAGGACCCTTTATGCAGGCAGCTCAGATGCAAGTGAGTTTATTCATCACATGGTGATACAAACAGAAATGGCGAAGGTGAGCATGGAAACTAAGCAAAAACCTAAACTGGGAAAACTAACAGTACACGAATATGAAGAATTACACGAAGGGAAGACGAAAACACGGAACACAAGGGGTGGGAGCAAAGCACCACAACACATCACTATATAGTAGTGATGGGTCCAGCAACACTGATGCACCGACGCTTGTATCAAGCTCACAGAGCGAAACCTGTATCGGTGCGTGTGTCGCTTTAAGAAAAAGTCACGTGATCGATACAGCTGCTGTATCGCTCATTACCAACGCGCTAAACTGTGTTTAAAAGGTACCGCATCTGCATCTGTCAATGGGATGAGTCGCCACCAAAAAACCCCCCAAAAAACCAAAATTACTCTCGCAAAGATAAAAAAAACAAAAAAAAAACATCTCTCCATAACAAAATTGAGCTTGAAAGAAAAAAAAATGTTTCTGCTGTGTGGGATCATTTTGATCTTTTAACTGCAAATAAGGGAATAGTTTGTCTGTCTTTGTTTCAGTGTAATCTATCAGAATAGGAAAAACAGCAATGTGACTTGCAGTGTAAATTATTTATTTTCTATTCTGCTGAGCTTTGTTACACAATCAAAAGCACCTCCTCAGTGTTCAGGCATTACAGAAGCAAACATGAAAATGAGGAGACAAACACACCGAGAATGAACACAGGTCGGCCTATATTGACACTGAACTGCTTTATCATCATTTTTTAATTAACATGCGTTTTATTATTTTGAAATCAAGCACCTAGGAAGTCTGTTCTGGACCATGCAGTCCTGAGTTTTATTATAACGGACTGCCAACCCCTTAGTATTGTGGAGAGTGTCGGAGAGAAACATTCCAAGATCAGAGGATCCTTTAACGTACTGGGGGAACAGGAAGACATCTTATCTGAACCTTTTCCACCTGGCTTTACAGTTTTTGTGTACCCCAGCTTCATCTGTGCCTCTGAATTTTCCAAAGCTGGGGAAATGCACCTTAGAACACACATGCATCAACACTACAATGAGCGGGCGGAGGGAGGTTTTGGAGTCTTCTCACACCCCCGTTCTCTGCGACAGGCACGTGCAGAGGGGGGGGGGGCTAGAGGGGCTTGAGCACCCGCCCCTTTCCTGATGGGTGCCCAAGGTGCCCTTTTGTTGAGGCAACTTTAAAAAAAAAAAAAAAGTATTATTTTTTTTTAATGTGTGCGTGCGTGCGGAGTCCTGTCTGTGCCCTTCAACAATAATATTTAACTATTAATCACAGTTTTGCTAAATAAAAGGATCTGGCTTGCATCTGTCACATGATCACATTTAACCAATGATCGCCCTCGACGGCAGAACGCGCTGGTTACGAGCCGGGAACGAGCTCACAAAGAGCACGCGCATTTTTTGCGGTCCGGAGCTGTAAGAGAAACACAAGTTAACTCAGAGACACAGACTGATGCGACAAACCCAGTAAGTAGGTGTACAGCGTACACTGTAGTGTGTAGCACACAGGAGTATTAGCTTATTACGTACACGTTGGTAAGTTGTCTTGTGGCAATTTGACGAACTGAAACAAACGAGCGTGCTGTGTGTGCAACAGCGTGACAAACATTACCTGTCCTTTTATTAACTGCACAAGTAGTGCTGGTCATAGCTGCTGGCTACCTGTGTAAGGCTGTCATGGGTCTGTAGCTCTGTCACCGTTTTAGTGAACATATTTAGTTTTAAAGTAAGTTACAGAGCATTTCCTGCCCTTCTGGGGGGATTATATTTCACTAAAAAACGATCTAATATACATGTCCACATAATTATGCATTATTATAATTATAATATATTAAAAACACGCTGTATTTTAAAGAACATACATTAAGATGCAGATTATATTAGATTTATATTTTAAATAAGACAAAATTTGGATTTTACAGCAGTAAAATGATTGTATCTCTATACATGTAATAAGCTTTGCCCTGCACAGAGTGGATAGTGAAACAAATGGAATCATCATAAATACATTATTTCATATTTATTACTTCCCCCTCCTCATTGCTTTATTATTGTAGCTCTAGTAATAAATAATAATGTAAGGATTCTGGATCAGCACCATGATGCCCATAGTATATACAGTATTCTGAAGAAGGTCTAAAATGTCAGTGTGTTGCACCAAAATATTTAAGTAATTATCAGTTTTAGTTCTTAGAGTGTACCTCAAAGCACACTGTGTTCTGTTGATCTTATGTGCTGCACAATAATGTTTAATATTTAGTATTTACTGTTATATTACTATATATCATTGTGATGTTGTTTATTGTATTGCTCTCGTTTTCTTCTGCTTGTTTTCTTTTTTCTTTCTCAACAGGTGATCCAGGTGATTGATGTATGTGTGTGTGTGTATATATATATATATATATATATATTTTTTTTTTTTTTTTGTCTGCTTATTTAGTTGGTTTTTGTTTTTTTGCCCTTTATCCCTGTCCCAGGACACAGCTGGGAGTGATTGACAAGATGAGACAGAGGAAACGCAAACTAAACACACTGACATGAGACACGGACCTTCACCACAAAGCAGTAAATACATAGACTGAGGCTACGTCCACACGTACACGGGTATTTTTGAGAACGGAGATTTTCCGTTTTTGTTTTCAGAAATAATCCCGTCCACACGTAAAGGCAGAAATGAAGGAAAACACTGCTAGGAACATGCCAAAGCAACAGGTGGAGATATATTCCTAACCGTGCAGAAATGCTGGCCAATCAGAAGTCTAGAAGCCTCGGTGGGAAAAAGTAAACAAAGCTGGGGCATAGAAGGAGAACCAAGTCGTATGTGTGGAGGGACAGTAACTGTGTGTATATGTAATCATTTAAACACTGCAGAAAGTACAATTAACACTAATAGTATAATAATAGTACCTGAATTGTACGGAGCCCCTCTGATGACATGGTCCAAAAATAAATAAATTGTGGCCACAAAATACCCTCGAAATACTATTTTCGAGAGCACGAAATGGGTATAACGTGGCAACGAATTACGCATTTGTGGCAACATCATATTGATACAATTCCTGGACAGCTGCGTAGAGACACAAGCATGAGAGTAGGCTAAACCTATACACCGTGGACAGAGACGGTATGAGTGAGTTTTATTTTAGGCTGGGAATGAGCTACAATGCATTTTGAAAAGCCTGCAATGCAAGGAACCATTATTACGGAGAGACATTTAAACAGGATACTGAGAGCCCAGTTGCTTTACAGGGCCTGGACGCCGGGATAGATTTTATTGTCAACCAACTGCAAGGGCCTGGGAAGGATCACGGTTATTGGTCAAGTGTTTCGTGCCCACAAATTAGCATTTCGTGCGCACGAAGTAGTATTTTGTGGCCACAATTGATTTATTTTTTGGACCATGTCATCAGAGGGGCTCCGAAGAATTGGGATACAGCCTCTGAGATAGAAAGTGTGCGACCGTGAACTCGACTCTCTTTATGACACATACACACACAGACACACACACAGACACTTGTTTTCAGATTTTAGTGAGGACACCAAAAAGCCTCAAAAATATCCTCAAACTCGTGAGGACGGCCATTTTGTGGGACTCTATTAGCCCACATAGTAGCATACCAACTCTTTGTCCTCACAAACATGTCTAAACAGGTACACACACACACACACACACACACACAAACAGGTTTGTCAGGTTCCTCGGCTCGTTCTCTGCGTTCAGTCCATTGAAGGTGATTATTGAGCCAATCACAGCTACAGAGCTCACTGTGACTCTTCTTCTCTCTACAGTCACACAAACAAACACACTCAGAGACTCTGACAGCAAAACTACAACAATGTGGTGTTAACACTCACCCTGCCTCAGCTCCACCGTCCTCCTGCTGCTCTGACGGAGGCTCAGCTGTTTCTCTTCCTGTTCCCACCTGCTCGGGTGGCTCCTCCCCTCTGCAGTTACAGGAAATCAGGTGTGTGTGTCTCTTGTTGAGACTGGTTCTTCCTGCTCTCTATCATCACATTGGGTGTTTCCAAATTCAGGGAGAGGATGCTTCGAATGCCACATTTGTAGGAAATTGTATCACATGGACGCGACGAAGGCTGTTCAAATTTGAAGTCTTCCAAATGCGTCCTTCATTTCCCTGAATTTGAAGGATGGGTCAGGTGTGTCCTTTGTGGCCCAACATATCCCAGGATTCATTGCGGGCCATACAGGAGATATTGTTCTGATAATGATAGTGATCGAAGTGGGAGTTAATGCAGGAGACGAACACTTTCAAATGTAAGTATATGAAAATCTGGTGGTGCAAAAGTTTTTATAGCGGGTGTGTTGTTAGGCTCTGGGCATCTGCATAGACATGTTCTTTTTTTGAGAATGTGAGGACAAACTTGAAAGAGAGACACTGTGAGAGTGGACACATCCACACTGCTGCTGCATCTGTGCTCACCACGATGGCCTCCTTCAGAGAGATGGAGGACTCACTCTGTCTTCTGGCTGATGTAAGTGTTCAGCTTTGAACAGCTGTCGTTCCAGCTGCTTTTAACTTTGTAGTTTCACATTTGTACAGACTTTATATTTTTTATAGACGTGTCATAAACCAGTCCTTAAATCATTTTCATTATCACAGATACAGTCTACACTCTGCATCATGAGCTGGTCAATATCGCAAAAGTTGTAATTCGTTTCATGTTTCATGTAAACTGCTCTGAGGTCACAGTGACACCAGCAGATGTAGTTACAGCCTCTCTGTCCCCACCATCCCGGCCCACGTAGACCGCAAAGGCCGGGTCCTCCGAAGGATGCAGCCGACGAATTGGAACACAGCTCATGTCTGACAGCAGTTTGAAGAGGAAATGGATTCTGTTCTGTTCTTCACTCATCACCTACCTGACAGCTGACACCTCACACCTGTTTCTCAGCTGCAGGTCAGACAGAAGGACACACAGAGGATGGAGGGAAGGAGGATGGATCTGCTAGTCTGAAAGTTGGTATGTCAGTTTCTGGTCAAGTTTTTGTTCAACAGGAAACATAAACAGAAGCAGGATTCATACCAGCCTCCACTTGAACAGCAGCCTGCTTAAACTGTCTGCGTGTCTCTAGCTGATCTCTGTCTCCTGCTGATGTCACAACGTCTCCGTTTTATTTGAACACTGGAGGTGAAGATGGCAGATTGTTGGCTAAAATGGATGTCTGTGGCATCCTGCATTTAATGTTCAGCATCTTTGTGAAAAACCCTTTAAAAGTTGTTTAACATGTCCAAAAATCCAAAACTGTTACAGATTACAAAGATGTTGTTTCTATGGGCTCAGGCTGTACTTGCTAGTTCACATTTCGGTAGTAATGTTGATGATGAGGATCATTATTTGTCATTGCTTTAGTTTTTATTCCACTGTTTCAAGGACATGCACTTAGTAGGGACAGCGGACTGGACAGGTCTTCAGTCTGTCTCGCTCTAAGACAGCTGGGTTAGGCTCCAGCGCCCCCGCGACCCTGAAAAGGATCAGCAGAAGTGGATGGATGGAGGGTCAGTTTGTCAACATTAGAAAAACAAACATACTACCTGCCTTAAATGTGAAATGGACGGGCTTTATGTTTGCTCGTTGTTTGCTAAAGAGACTTTTCTGCAGCATTTCTCTCCCGACTTCTTTGTAGCACCTTTCACTGTCACACATTTGATCTTTACAGCAGGGCTGTGCCATATCATATACCATACTATAGAATTTTGACATAGTAGCTATATAATGTTACTCCTACTTTATAGATCTCCATCACCCGATCCTCCGAAAACCTCTTGGAGTTGGCAGCACTCGACTGAGCCATTTTGTGCAGAAGAAGATTAAAATGATGCTTTAAACTCCAGATGTTATCTGAGCTCAGATCCTAAAGCCAGACCTCTGCATCTTCATTCTTGTGGAAAAGCAGAGCAGATGTTGTTTTCAGGAGGATGCTGCTATAATGGCTTTAGTTCCTTGCAGGTAATTATGACGACAGCGGAAGCAGCAGGAACAACAAACAGCCCAAACTAACAGACAAACTATTAATGAAAGTCCAACCCAATCTCCTCCATCCCCGTATCCTCCACTATTTGCATCTTCATCTGTGAAACCTGCAGAGCAGAAACAGTGTGTGGACAAAGTTAGCCGGTATGCAGACATGTTTGCTTTTGTTACAGGAGTTTGAAACACATCTGCAGCTCATTCAGAGGCTTTGGGGCCGTACACACTTCATTTTAAATCAGTACAGCCGATCTCACAGCTGCTGGATGTTTCTTTGAATCATAAGAACATTAAGACAAACAAGATGATCATGAAAATCATATTAATGATTGATTTGGCCTACGTTTGATGCTGAACTGCAGTAGCTCCTGACATTGTGCTTTTATTTCGTCTGGATTAGTTTGCAGCACTGCTGCACAGTTTACATTAAAGTGCACTTTTGCAGAGCAGACGACCCCCTGCACGACTGATGGGGTGAACCAAGGCCCTGCATCAGACAAAGAAGCATTATTTCAACTGTGAGTCATGCAAAGCAGCTCTAGTAGAGTCCTGTAAATGAACAGACTGGATCCCTGTAACGTACCACCTCAGTGACCAGTGGAAACATTCAAATGTTCAGGTAGTCATCCTAACTGACTTGGGGTTTCTGCCAGTGTGTTACAAGTGAAGCAGCTTGCCTGGTCTACACACTGGGACTCGTTTCTTTAAATCACCATTAATACAGTTTCAGCTGCTGACACATTCACTAGTGGGTAGTAATTAAAGCATGCTGCACCACTCATGAGTGCTATCATTCAGCACTCTCATTCATTTGTCTTAAAGCTGGTAATTAAACTCCCTGATGCCTCACTCTGTCTCACTCTTTTCTGTGTGTGAGAGAAAGAAGATGCAGCTGTGTTTCTAACAGCTGCTCTGGAGGAAGCCCTGCAACTCTAGAATCTCACCTGAGTCTGTGACTGTGAGCTTGATGGAGTGCCTGAACTCCTTGATGACTCTCTCACCACAGATGCTGTGGTTGGTTGGTTCACTCACTATGTATTAACAGACCTCTCTGCATTGAATCATATCTGTTATTAATCTCTGTCTCGCTTCCACAGCATGTCTTCATCCTGTCTTCCTTCTCTCACCCCAACCGGTCAGCAGATGGCCCCGCCCCTCCCTGAGCCTGGTTCTGCTGGAGGTTTACGTTGAAACCAAGCACACCATTGTTTTTCTTGTGACATTACCAATAAGTTTGATGTGTCACATGGCCCTCTTCCTATTGAAAAAACAAAAGTTGTATCCAAGATGGCCGACTTCTAAATGGCCACCATGGTCACCACCCATCTTGAGGAGTTTGCCCCTCACATATACTAATGTGCCACAAACAGGACTTTAATATCACCAACCATTCCCATGTTATTACGGTGTATCCATATAAATGGCCCACCCTGTACTTACATTATAACCAATCCGCTCCTTTATCCTCACTTAAAATATTTTTACTGAACTATTGTAATATTTCCTCTTGGCCAACTTACTCTTACAAAAGACATGTTTAATGTTAATGAGATTTTTTTTTAACTAAATAAATAAAGGTTATATAAAAGTCGCTGCCAAAAACTGATCGCGGCTTCTACCTTGTTACACGAATGTTGTTTGTGGCTCAAGATGACTTTATGTCATCCATGAGGGAAGCATTTGACATATGTTTCACATATTATAGCCCAACAAGTTACTTATAGCAGTTTAAATACGAGCAATCACTTTTTGGCAAATACCAGAAATCAGTTTTTGGCAGACAATCACTTTTTGGCACAACACCGGTGTCTAGCAGGTTTTATATTTTAGAAAGTTTAAAGCTCAGCTTAATAGAAGTAGTGTGGTCGTGAGTTTTGCATAAACAAATTTGTGCAAACCTCAATGAAGTGAAGCAACATTATAAAGAAGAGTGAGCCTAAATGACTCCCCAATGATGTGAGAGACTGATAGTCATACAGAAAACAATGACTTTGAGCTGTTGCTGCTAAACGTGCTTCTACAAGCAACTGAATCTTGGAGTGTACTTTGGTTTGTCTGCTCATAAATTGGTGGTTCATGATGATAAATGAACTTCTGAACTGGTTTAACATCAGTGCAGTGGCTGGTCCATTCCTTGATGTATATGTCAACGTTCAAAATGAGCCATTTAAATCAGCTGTGTTGGATCAAGGACACATCTAAACCCTGCAGGACAGCGGCCCCGAGGCCTGGAGTTCCCACCCTCAGTGCAGTGGAAATAGTCTCGTGCCAGTCTTGGTGCTGCCTTTGAGTCTATATTGCCGAACACTGTGCGCACACATTTCTTTCCTTCCTAAACAAACACACATTTGTAAAGGAAAATTTAAATTGAACTCACAGTTGGCGGTTAATCGTTATATAGTTTAGATGTACACCGAGAGACGCATTTAGTGGGACTTTTACACCGCCACAGATTTTCTTCTTCTTTTTTGTTACATTATTGACATATACTAGATATTTTAACCTAAGCAGCAACAATCATGTCTCTGGTACAGGCACTTTCCACCATGCAGGTTAAGCTAAAATGTGACTTGAAACAAATTCTGGGTTTCCGTTCCATAAAGGTTCATTTCATCTGGTAAGTTAGCCCCTGAGGTAACAGTCTATGTGAACATAACATACTCACTGACTCACACTCAACTTGACTGATAGTGATTTCCTGAATTAGGCAAAGCGCACAGAGGAAATTCATTTGCATATGTTTGTTTTCACAATCACTGAAATCCAAGTTAGGCATGTTTCCCTTTTTTGTTGTTGTTCTTGACACGAGTGCTTCAGTTATTTTCTCATCAGTATGTTAGGACAGAAAGGATTCTGTTGTGGATTTATGATCATCTCACGTGTGTCCATCTTTCAAACTCTTAGATTGTGTAGACATTAATGCAGCTGTCAGACTGTAGGCCAGTTTCTTTGCACTGTAAGCATTGATTGGATGCTACTGTAGCAATCAGTGCTTACACAAAACGTCCCTGCGTAAACCCTCAGACACACAACAAACAGATCAATAGTATCTGAAATTCAGAGTACGGATCTTTTTACACATTTCTCACAGAAAATCACCTAAATCGCTTTCGTGTGAGATGCACATCATGTTTGCCTCATAAAGACTTGCCCTGTATGTATTCATTTCTTTTGACTTTCACGTGGAATTGTCACCTAATATAACAGGTCCATCAGTAAATGGTGTCTATCTTCAGTTTCTGTCTCCTAGACTTTGTCCCTGTCAGGTTACAGCTGAATAGATAGTCATATCATGCAGAGACTGCATCGTACTATAATGCTCGTATGATCGCGTTTGTCATAAGTGGACTGGTCTTGTTGAAACGTTGCAGAAACCTTGCCCAGTAAACTGTGAGTGCTAACATTTCTATGGCATATGCAAATACTTTAGACAAATCCCACAGTTGTCTATATTTGTATATTTGACAGTTTAATGAAGCATTTAGAAATCAAAGGTCAGATTAAAATGCTGTATCACAATAGAATGTGATATCACACAATACAATATTTTTAATATCACACACAGCATGAAAGTTTGCTAGTGTATATTATAAAAATATTACAGTATGTTGGTATAACTTTATCCCCTCCTAGTTTTTAAGATACAAATTTTGGCCCACACTGATTTGTGATCATATTCCTCTGTCCACTAAATGAAGATGGAGGCTCTGCTCTTTATTTCTGTGTTTCTCTGGAGAATCCTGGTAACATGATGGCTTTCTGTCTCTAAACACACACGAGCTTAACTCCGAATGAACATGATCAGAGTTCATTGAACCAACTCTGATCAGTCTTTTCTAAGGGTTTCAAGCCTTTCTTGTTCGAGCCTCTCTTTGTTGTTGCTACAGTTATGTGTAATTATTAATAGTATTGCAGATGTTAGCCTCTGCCTGCAGTGTTGATGTGGGTAAAGGCTTTAACCATGGATTAGCGGCAGGTCCCAGCTTGTAAATTGTGGAGCATTAATGCCCACTCCAGCTCCTATAACCAAATATAAACAGTTGGGATGAGAGTTAGCTCAAGCCACTACAACAGCCAGCAAGAATGATCTGTTCATGCTAGCATTAACAGTGCCTATACACATAGCGACACACGGGGGAGGGGCCTAACTAATAACCAAGATGACTACAGGCTTGGAGGTGCTAAAAGTCAGATATACCAGGAGCAGTTTGGGCTTTAGAACAAATTTTGTGTAATTATAACAATATGTAATTTAGGACCTGGTTACATATGATGCTGCTGATTTTTTAAATCGAATTTTTACGTTGCATTAATTTCTTTTTGTCAGACAGGGAATCAAACAAGTTCTGTTTTCTCGAATGAATCCCACTGTTATTTGTTTGTCCTACCAACAGGGATGTTTACATGGTATTCATGACTGCTGCACCTGATGACTTTCACAGCTTGAGGACTGCAAACATTTCCCAACAAGACATGAGTGGTGGGGTGATCGTTGGTATTCCTGATCAGGTGAGGATCTGTTCCCATCAAACCACCAAAACCAGTTGTTCAGGATGTTTACAGGATGAAGAATCCCCAGTTATTCTTTGTGGTTGGAATGTGCCTACATATGGCTGTGTGGGATTCTGGCTTACTTTAGGGTCAGAGCAGTTGGTATGTGGAGCAAATACTGACACAGTCAGAGTGGGCAAACCAGCAATAGGCTTGTTGTCGTACCTGGAAGTCTGAAAGCTCCCGATGCTGGATGGTCTTTCTAGTTTTTAATGACAGGTCGTCTAACAAAGCTTCCATGAGGTGCTATAATGGAGACTGTCCTTTTCAAGGAGTTTCTCATGTCTTATCCTACTTTTTTCTTTTTTTAATTAACAGGAGTGAGAATTTGAAATCCTCTATATTGACATGATTACATTTCTTCTATTAAATGAGAAGTACATTTTGAACACAGTATAGTGAACACAATATCCAAGAAGCTAAATCTGGTGAAATGGTTTCTTTAGCTGTCAGCTTGAAAGGCTGATTGGGGTATTTTTGTCACCTTGCATGCGGGTGGCATGGACACCCGACTTTTGTGTGCATTTATCAAAAAGCTTGGATGATTTTGAAGATCAGTGGCATTCAACTCATGATCAGCGTTCAAGTTTTCTTAAAATCTTGTAACATGATAACTAGAAAGAAGACAGCTAGGATTTTCAAACTGATCCATAGATGGATCTACTATGAAGCTGAGGGACAGCACTGCTTAAAAGATCCTTTTTAAATGACTCCAGCTGTCTGATTTAATGAGACCACGTGTGCTCAAGTTTCCTGCTCTGACTCGGCCTCAGAATGTCTAGAGGCAGAAATCAAGCACACTCAAAGGAAATAAGCGTATCAGTGGGCATGTGCTCAGCACGCAGAGTGGGAGTGACTAAAGGTGCCACTGCAGAGCATCGCAGTTGTTTCGTGTGATTAAGTTGTGTGTTTATGAACCTGTGAGTGTTAGTCCTTTTGGCAGGATGACTCGCATGAAGCTGTTATAATTGTTTGTGCATGTTAAAGTTATGCCTCAGTTCTTTGATGCCATGTTGGTAGGATTATTTGGCACTAAGTTAATAGCAGTGGCTGTAATCTCCCGCAGTCATTACATCCAGCGGTATTACAAATAAAGGACTTTTCTATTGTTTAGTTTAACTGTGGCTAGCTTGCCATGTCCGTGCCTTATGATTGGCAATTTGTATGACGTGCTATTTAGGCAATATATGAGCTATAGTGACCCCTTGTGGATATTGTGAGATATTGCTGTGTTGAGTACATTATGTTTTCAATTGTTTTTCTAGTTATTTGTGACTCTACTAATGATAAAATTGCCTGTTTCTGTTTCCAGAAAACCATTGCTCATAGTCCCACATACTATACAATGATAAGTTCAAGTATGGCTGTACCTAATTTGGATTAAGCCTGGCAAGCACTTTGATGTAAACATTTCTTCTGTGGGACTTAAAGACAGTTAACCCAACTCCTGGACTGCTGCAGTCTTCCTGACAGAAAGCTTAGGCCAGGCTTGTATGCCCAGTATATATATTCTATAACGTGTGTAACTACTTCGTTTAGTTGTTTTTGTTTGGATTTAGTTTAGTTGTTTTTCTTTTCAGTGTATTTCAGTGTCAGTAATTTGTGTAGTGCTCACTCACATTTTCAACTGGAAAAGACCTGCAATAGAAACGTATTTAGGAGCAAACAAGTGAATGAAAAGTTTGACATCATTAAGGCCAAACAGCACCTAGTTTTCAACAAAAACACATAACATAAGAGCAGCAGTGACGATGCAGCTGACACACATGAACCCATTTAAACTGGTCCCAGTGTTTTTAGCCTAACTTGAGTCTTGAACCATTGGGGCAAATGAGAAATTCCAGCAGTTCTTGAAAGCAGCAACTCTGTGCTTTTTTTGTGATGTTAGGGACATTATGGTAACTCGAGGCAGAACACCATCCAAATCTTGGTAAATAACACATGAAAGAACAAAACAAACAAACATGGTAAAAAGAAGCCAAACGTGTGATAACATTGTTCCATCACGCTCACTCACTATTCTCTCAACCTTTGCCTTCACGGGGCTGCTGCAACAATGTACCTGGGATTACCGTAATGATGCAAATATTAATGAAAAGTGCAGAGTTGCTGCTCTCAGGAATCATTGGACTTCTTTTAATTGAGGAAATGGATCAGGAGTTACGGTAGTTACAGATGTTTAATACAACCCTAGAAAAGAGCTTTCTGTAGTGCTGTGTGATACGGAAAGATTTTTTATGTATCCGATACAAGTAAATACAGGGCTGATATGATCTCTACTTTTTAATGTGGATGATGCATCATCAAAATGCCAAATTGTTTACATTTTCATGACCTTTACGTTGTTTTTTAGGGGGCTTCATCCTAATGATTATTAATGAGTTAAAACCGAGGACAGAAATAATAAAAGGATTTAGTTTGTAGCCCATAGTTTAAAAACAGTAATCACACATTATCCCTTTCTTTAACAGCAACACAAAAGGATCATTATATTCCATTAAATCTGAGCCATATTATATTCAGTATATTTATTTTAATTTCAGTAAATGTTTTTATTTAAATGACATGTTTCAGTGAGATAAATGTGTTATTTCAAGGTCGTTGCATCATTTTTACTTTTCGAGTTGGCTAAAATAAGAATTAGCCAGTTGCACTTTAAAGTAATATAACCAACATATCGCCACAGTTATCTACCTGGATATTCTTCAGAGCATGCTTTCTTGCATGTGACAACAAGAGACCTCTCGGTTGTCTGCTGGAGCATTTAGCGCCTCGCTACATGTTTCCAAATCGGCATTTCTTCTCAGTGAAAGCTGTCCTAGAGAAGTAAAGCAAGTTTGTAAGTTTCTCTCTCAATGTTTGTAACGCATTCCCACGTTAAGCTTAACAACCGATATATGGAGCGACTGCCGCGCCTCCTCTCCCCCTCCCTCTCCTGCTGCTACTTCAATCATGAAACTGATCAATGATCAGCTGATCGCAAGTTCCGTCTCTCTTGTTTGTTTCCCACTTTGCGCCAGAAAGAGGAAACCAGCAGATAAACCACAGCAGCACGTTTAAGCTTGATAAGCTGTTGTTAGAATTTATTTAATATTACTTTAATGCCTAATGCTATAAGTAGCTGACAGCTGGTAACTGTGCAGGGGCGGGTCTAGCACGGTTTTGCCAGGGGGCCAGCTGGGGCATTAACAGGGAAAAGGGGGGCACAAAGAAATACTTTTCTTTCTTATTCTCGTTTAAAATGTCTCGCTTTTAATAAATAATTATCTGAATCTTACAACCAAAGTTTTTATCTAACGTAAAATGTATAGAAATCTAATATTGTATATAGTAACTATTAAGTCTAATATATACCCTAGTAAGTTATAGTACTTTTTCCTTTGGGAAGATACCATCTGTGCAGTCTGCAGTTCTGTTGAAGAAAGATGTTGAATCTATTTAATTGTTGTTGAAAAATAATTGATTTCTGTGCATTTTTTTTAAAATACATGCATTAAATTAAAGTCGATTATGTCGATTAAGCATCACGAGGCAGAGGGTGGGCGATGGTTCCCTTTAGTTTTTTTTTTGCTGGAAGTTTGCAACCCTATTAGTTAGGTTGTTTAATATTTCTGCTAAGTACTCTTTAAAATACCAGAATAGGGAGGATGGTGCAGGTTTAAGATTATTAGATTGATCAGTGTTGCTGAACTATGAAATATTTTGGGTGCAGTGTGTTTTTTGCATACAGGTATAACTAAATAACTTTAATGTTTTATTTTTTAAAACTTGAGTATGAACTTATACAAAATAAAGAAAGATATTAAAAAAACTGTTTTATTGATTCTAAAAAATACGCTGTATCGGATTCATATCGATACTGGACACAAAAAAGTGGTATCGTGCGTTCTCTAGTCCATACAGGAGAGAACCAGAAACTAAAGAAACTAAATTGCGTGTTTACCTTTATGTTGACATCAGTGTCTGTTTTTTTATTATTATTATTTCAGCATTTCAGCATCTCAAAATATTTTTTAGATAAAAGCAGTCAAAATATTTTTCTTAACAGATGAATCATTAAAGGATGGCAATTTCTAAAATGGTAACCAAAAGACCCGTGTGTTTTCTCTTTTGAATAATAATTATTATTGCTCATTAATAAGAAAACTATTTCTAATCCAATTCAATTTTCGAACAATCAATAAAATACTTTATGACTAAAATGATGAATAACCGCAACCCTAGAATAAACACATTTTAGAGAAACTTGTGATTTTTGAGATGATGCAGTTTTAATTTGATAGTTTTTCCCCTTTGGTAACTTTGCTGTCCTCGCCCTGAGTTCCTTAGTTTCACCAGCTAGACAGCGAGATAACGATGCTCCAATAACCAGACTTATTTTCCTTTCTGCGCTGATTTATTGAAGAATGGCCTCTGACCATTGCCTTCTCTTTGACCATCATAAAACTGAAAGTACAAAATACTGTATTAGCTAACTAACATTGTAAACTAGCTTGTTACACTCTTACTGCAAGCTAACAGTAGATTACAGCTCAGTATTCAATACCATCGTTCCCTCGAAGCTGGACAGGAAACTGCAGGATCTAGGACTGAGCAGCTCCCTCTGCAGCTGGATCCTTAACTTCCTGTCTGATAGACGCCAAGTAGTCAGACTGGGCAGCATCACCTCATCCCCCATCACACTGAACACTGGTGCTCCACAGGGGTGTGTACTGAGCCCTCTCCTGTACTCACTCTACACCTATGACTGCACAGCCACTAACAGCTCCAACATCATTGTGAAGTTTGCGGACGACACTACAGTGGTGGGTCTTATCACCAACAGTGATGAGACGGCTTACAGGGAGGAGGTCAGCGCCCTGACCCACTGGTGTCAAGACAGCCATCTCACCCTCAACGTCGCAAAGACAAAGGAGTTGATAGTGGACTTCCGGAGGTGCAGAGAAGTACACACCCCCATCACCATCAGCGGCGCTGCTGTGGAGAGTGAGCAGCTTCCGCTTCCTTGGGGTACATCTGGCTGAGGATCTTACGTGGTCAGGACACATAAACAAAACAGTGAAGAAGGCGCAGCAGCGCCTCTTCTTTCTCAGGAGACTGAAAAGATTCGGCATGAGCCCCCGCATCCTCAGGACCTTCTATCACTGTGCCATTGAGAGCATCCTCACTGGATGCATCACCACCTGGTATGGCAACAGCACCGCCTACAACTGCAAAGCTCTCCAGAGAGTAGTGCGGTGCTCTGAACGGATAATTGGAGGTGAGCTTCCCTCCCTCCAAGACATCTACAGGAAGCGCTGCCTGAGGAAAGCGGGGAGGATCATCAAGGACTCCAGTCCCCCCAGCCATCAACTGTTCAGACTACTTCCAACAGGAAGGAGGTTCTGCAGCATCCGGTCCCCAACCAGCAGACTGAGAGACAGCTTTTTCCACCAGGCCATCAGACTGCTGGACACTTCATAGACACCTCACCTTCACTACTGGAACTTCAACATTATGCACTCCACACTGTATATAAATGCCACTTGTTTTGCACATGTCCAACTACCAACCTCTGTATATTTTATTTTATTGTTTACTCTATTTAATTTGTAAAATATGTACACACACACACACGCGCGCGCGTAGAAAAACATATTTAGTATACACATCCAGTAATGCATGTACTATTATATATTGTACATATATTTATTAGTCTCAGATTTAGCCGTTCTTATATTTTGCTTGTTTTATGTTATTGTATTTTTGCACACCTCTGTTGCTTGTGAAGCTCGCAAACAAGAATTTCACTCACATGTACTGTACCAGTGTACCTGCACATGTGATGTGACAATCAAAGTGATTTGATAACAAGATAAAACTTTCAAATGTACAAATTATCGTACCATTTTTACACAAAACAAAAGATAATAATTATTTTATCGTCACTCATACTTACAGACATATCTTGTCCAAGGCAACAACATTTTAAGGTCCATATCAGCTTAGAACGATAACTTTCCGCCATCTTTGATTTTTTCACCTTCTCATTGTTCCTTTCCCAAAGTAGTCAAACCCATATTACAAAGCAGCCACTAGAGGGAGCTCTAGGGCCGTTTGCAACCATAATATCCAGTTTACCTTATAAAAGGCAGAACAGTAACTATAGTGTTTGCAATAAATGCAGACATTTAAAAACAGAAAGCTATCATCTACTGTGATTCAAGTGTATAAACTAAACCACATAAAATGGCTTAAACTGAATATGGTCACGTTTTATTTTTTGTGTGGCCATTACTGCATTTTAATGGTGTTATAGATGCTGTCGAGGCTAAGCCTACATTTAAAGCCACTGAGCTGTTTGTTGGCAGGTTAATGCAATGTCACTGGTATGAATAAACGTATTAAACTTAGTTCAATAACTGAAACCATACTTATCTTGTCCTTTAGATTCTTTATTCCAACACAATTTAACATAACAGCGCAGCGGTCACAATCTGTTTGCTCCTTCCCAACAACAGCACACCTGCTGCTAATGACCTATCTACCTTAAATAGACACACCATATGTAACACAAAAGGTGACCCCTAGTGGCATACATGAGGTACCCACACAAAAATGGCTCCTACAGATACTGAGCACAAATATGAGTACAGAGAATTTCCAGCAAGCTTTTAATACTGTCACAAAAAGGTCTAGAGGGATTTATCAGCATCATCCTGTCAAACTGGTTTTATGGTGGTTTTGATGAGAACAGATTATAGCTTGATCAAGAAGACCAACCGTCGAAGTCCTGTTGGGAAACCTTTGCACTTTTTCAAGGTGTGAGTATCATCAAGTGTAGCAGTGATGTCCTCATTGGTCGTTGACACAGTTGACAACTTGTTTGAGGGATGAAATTGTGGCGTTTTGGTCAGAAAGTTTATACTTGTAAATCAGACTGCAGAAATATTTCTGAAAATGTAGTGGTTTGTTTGTTTGTGGTTTGTTTGTTTGTGGTTTGTTTGTGGTTTGTTTGTTTGTGGTTTGTTTGTTTGTGGTTTGTTTGTTTGTGGTTTGTTTGTTCATGTTTTTTGTTTGTTTTTATTTCAAATATCTTATAACAAGATGAAACTACAATTGTAAACGCAATTTGGTTTTTTGGTTTTTCTCAAACTTAAGTAACTGAAACCTTTCATTGAACTACAGCAGAAACAGATTGGAAATGCCAAGTTATTCTAACACTAGTGGACTTGTTAAACAAAACATTTGTTTCACTTCTTTCTCAACATGCAGCACCATTAAGAACAGTGGACCAGCATAGTTGGTCTGCATGAGCACACTTACTGCAACAGTTGTACATGCTGAAACTGGTTGCTGGCAGCTGATGTGAAGAAATGTCTGGACACATCAAAAGTTTTCTTTTTCATTTTTTTCCTCCCTTGGATAACATACACATGGCAAATAAAAACATGTAACTAGGGTGACGTGAAGTGTGTATCATCAGGTTTAACTCAAATATAATGAGGCTGTCCATCTGTGAAGTAATTGTTCCTTCAAAAACCACTGTGACAACAGATTTTATTTCATTCATTTGATGGTTTTCTATTCTGTATACTGGAACTTTTTAATAGCCCCCCTGTCCACACATCCTTGACATGAGACTTTCTGCAGAGTTGCACATGATGAATGCACACAAAACTTAAAGTGTTGCTGTCATATTTTTTTGGATGTGGTTTGTTGTCATAATCAAGAACGTGTCTTATTTTTTTATTTGTTTTGTTGCTGATCGGCCATTGGACTGCTGAGCCTGCAGTGAACAGCCAGTCACTGACTCTTGATGCTAGAGCAAGGACAACTGAGCTCTCTCTCTCTCTCTCTCTCTCTCTCTCTCTCTCTTTTAAATAAATAATACGTTCGAGCTGTTTATGTTTTTGACTTGTTGTGGACTCTGACTGGCAATGGGAGGGCTGGCGGACTCATATTATGGAGGTGGAGGGTAGACACATTTTGTGTGCAAGAGACCACATACTACAGTGGTGATTGACACAGACTTCAATGGACATTTAGGTGAAGGGAACAGAGGTTATGAGGTGTTGGGTAGGTGTGGTGTTTAGGAGAGAAATCTAGAAAGACAGATGTGGGGCAGATTTTCCAAGTGGAAATGGCCGTGGTGCACACATACTTCAAGAACAGGGAGGAACTTGTAGAAATATATGAAAGTGGAGGAAGCTGCACACAGGGCAACTAAATATTATGCAGAAGGTGAAATCAAAAAGACAGGAGACAAGGAGGTGTCAGGGAGAATGCAGCTATGCAGCATCAAATGGTAGTTTGAAGGATGAGTTTGGACATCAAGAAGAGGAAGTGAGTGAAGGCAGAGACATGCAGGAGTATAAACAGGCTCTGGGTAGTAGGGAAGACTTACCAGATGGCTGGGATAGTACAGCTTTATTGAGATAAACTGCCAAGAAGGGGTTTGACGTCTTCTCTGCACAGAAGAAAGGGAAAAAAGAAAAGTGATTTTGAAAGTATTTGAAGGAAGAGATTTACAAAGAAAAAGAAGTGTAGTTAGCGAAATGAAGAAAATAGACCAAGAAACTGGGAGGCTAGGCATGTAGCAGAAAGAGGTGACAAAGGAAAAGGCTCAGTGCCACGTATGTGAAGCTGGACCCCAAGGAAATGAGGGAATGAGACTTGCTAGGCAGAGAGTGAGTTTGAATGGATTTTCAAACCCAAAAAAAAAAGATATATTCACATAACGTAGATTGAAAGAAGCTGCAGGTGGCACAGCAGCTTTAATGTCTTCCAGACAGGAAGTTTTGGAAAGAAATATCATCATTTCCCAGATTTTACTATCTTAGTGTTCTGTAACAAAATCACTGTTGTGCGCATGGTGTTAGAGATGATGATGATTACAAACAAACTTAATGTGCTAGTCGTGCTTTTCTTGAGGGATTTGTCCTTCGACCAGTTTTCATGTCATTGGAATCATTTGTATTCACTGATTCTGGCACTTATTTCATCAAACCAAACTCCAAGTAAATACTTTCGGCTTTTTGGTTTTGTCAAACGAACTAATGTAAAGAATGCCTGGCTGTGCACTACACCACGCAGTGGGAATTTGTCTTCTCCAGTTAAATTCAGGATTAACTTGCTTTATAACACAGACCTCAAAAGTAACCGTTATAACCCCAAACACAAGAAAATGTGATCTACAGCACAGTGAGAACTGGCAACGCTTATCTGGAGGGGTCAGAGTGAATGAACTGGACACCTGTAGAAGCAGGATTTGATTTCCACTGATTTCCTTTCTGATCCGATACCAAGTAAAATTCAGGGTGGTATCGACGATACTGATCTGATACGATACTCTGAACAAAAACTTATTTTTTTTACTCTATCTTTTATTTTATCTCAAATTATAGCGTCGTAATGATCACAGGACATCAGATTACTTGTTCTTATCACTTAATGATGCAGAATTATCATATAGAAATGAAAAACCTGAAGTTGTGGCTATTTGTTGCCTGCCTGCAGCATTAAAGGACTCCGTGAGAGACGTCTGTCTCGCCCTGGCAGCACCTCTCCCTCTCCTCCTCTTCAGTTCGCCTCAACATACGCTCGTCATATTCTGTGATATGATTCACTCTGAGGTGTTTGACTAGGTCAGCGGTGTTACCACAACACCTCACATTCTTGCCACATGTATGGCAAACCACGTCTCAGCTGTTCGTGGAGGTAAAATACGTCTGCACATGACTCTGTTTACGCTCAGCCATTGTTGTGAGTGTGCACGCCAAGGGGCCGGACACAATGATGGGTATCGGAGGAATCGATATTTCAGTATCGATCCGCACATCACTAGTTGAGATACGTTTTAAACTGGTCCAAAAAACAAATGCATATTTTCCCGAACCACTGTTCCTTGACTAAGGTGGATAACGTGATGAGGTCAAGGAAGGGTGTGATGGAGATTTGATTGAAAAACTTTGTCGTCCGTTAAAGTTTCACGTTGGCTTTTTCATCTTGAAAGCCCTCTCTGCTCGTGTCCAACCCGTGTGAACAATCACAGATGTGAGAAATGTAAACAAACCGTCCGCAGAACGCTGATCAGGTTAATTTAAGCGCAAGAAAACAAAAACGTTGCGCTCACCGTCGGCGTCACGGACGAGGCCTGGGGGTCCGGGCCCGTCCACAAAGGTCATTGTAACACAAATCATACGATTGCTAATGAAAATGCTATAAAGCTACATCGCAGATAAGTCTCTGGAGTAACAATCAAGGCCATGTTAGTTATTTGATGAATAGTATCTGTGCCACTCATGGCGCATGACTGAGGAGGACGTTGACCTCTGCAAGTCAGGAAAGTCTGCTACTCATTGTATAAATATGAGATGTTTTTCAAAAACCAGCCATCATCTCGGGAGGCTGACTCCAAAGTACCATCTCACTTCAAACTTGCAAAACAAGTCGAGTCGATGCGAGCGCACTGCTTGTTTCTAGTTAGTCTTTAAGGATGACAGCATTAGTCTGCTCCTTTGTATGAAATAAAGTGAGTCGAGTCCATGTGGTCTGGCACCCACCCACATTTCTCTGCTAGTGATCCATGAGGACTCCACCTTGTTGCCAGTTCTCTTGTGTGGAAGCTTCAGGAAATGACAGCTTCACTCTGACGTGTGTGAGCTGTGTGAGGTCTGTGGTTAGAAGTTTACAGTGTTTGCTCTTTGTGTCGTCTGTAATATGCTCTATGGCTTTAAAAAAATGGCCACATGTTTCTGTAGCTGAATTTGTCCATCTCTGACCTTCTGAGACTGTATTTTCAAACAGGGACGTTCTGACTTTTCTTCACCTTGTACTTCATTCTGCAAATGTTTTATACTCTATTAGAGTTATTACATTATTCTGTTATGCTATAAAATCAACCCCCATATAAGATCGTACTTAAGAAATACATTTAAAAAACCTTCCTGTGCAAATAACCCAAGTTATCTAGAAGAAATAAAAACTGCACCGCAAACCAAACTCAGGTGTTCGACCTGTTGAGCTCGGGAAACTAACTGGTGTTTCATTTTAGTGAGTGCTTTGTTAGATTCCTTCATTTGAACCAAATGAAGTTGATTAAAGTTGATGCATTGATGTGTTTGAAGTGTTTTGTTAGTTGCGATGGATCTCCTGCTGTCTTTTTTCCTCATTATTAAAAGAGGATTTCTTTGAATTTCAAACATCCATTTCCTGTTTATCTGGTCCCGGGTCACAGGTGCAGCAGTCTAAGCAGAGAATCCCAGACCTCCCTAAACAACCACTTCCTCCAGCATATCCAGGACAATACTGAGGCATTCCCAGGCCTGCTGAGAGATATAACCTCTCTAGTGTGTCCTGGGTCTGCCCTGGAGACTCCTCCTCATGGGACAGGCCCCAAACACCTCACCCAGGATATTTTTAATTAAAACATCACAAATAAGTCGTCAGGTCTGATGGTCACATTTGTGAGATTCAACCACCATAAAGCAGAGATCACACAGGACACACTGTGTAACCCTCAGCTCAGGTGTGTTCAGGACATTTGCTTGGAAGAAGCCGTCTGTGGATAAATCCTGCTCTCCACCTCAGCTGTCAGGTTTATCCAGAGAGCGGCCGTCCTGACTTCCAGCAGCCCCACAGTCCTCGTTTCTAATAAACCGGCATCACTGAAATGAACTGTCTGCCTCGCTGTTCAATAATCTGCTCTTTGCCAATTTCCCAGCAGAAGCTTCCACTCATATCAGCATTTTTCTGTGATTCTCACATTAACTAAACAGAAAAAGCTGAAGCCAACCTCAGAGTTCCCCGTAGTGAGGAAGAGTTTCCTCTGAGCCACAGCTGAGTTTGATGCGTCCACAAAGGAAGACTGACGGGAGGACAGACTCTGGGAGAAAGGCAGATATTAAAAGATATGAATACAAAGTACGCTGCAACAAACAGGACAGCAGATTATGAAGAGCGGTTAGACCTTCATGTGTCAGTCATTGAAATGTGATCAAAGTTACCTGTTTGACATCCTGATAGAAGAAAATCAGCTTCTTGGATCCGTTTGCAGCAAAGAATTCATGGATCAGACTGAACTGGAAGAATCAGACATTAATGACTCAAAGGTTCAACTCTGAGGAAGGATCACGTCTCTGAACTTACTCTGTCATCAGAGACGATGGCGTCTTCCACCGCCGCCTCCTCCAGGCTGCCGGCGTCGGCCAGCCTGCTCATCAGGTATTTATGTCGGGCATCCAGAGCTGCCCGCCGTTCCTCCTTCACGGCTCTCGCCTGTTTGGCTACTTCTCTCCTCGCCTCATTGGACAGCAGCATCGTCCTTTTACCAGACACCTGGAGAAACATCAGCTCAGTCTACAGACGCAGAGACCAGTGAGAGCTTGGCCCAAACATCTGCAGGTTTCTGAGGACCACGTTTGACCCTGACTGGAGGCATCGATTCTGAGTGTGACTGCCTAAACTGAGCTACTGTCCCCCCTCCACTGAGACGTTGTCCTGTGATGTGTCATGGGGGGAAGTGTTCCTCACGGTTGGACTCGTGAGAAGTTCAGTCAGTTTATTCAAACTTTAAAAAGACGCATTTTCAGTCTCTGGATTTCAGCAGAAACAAATGTGAACACAGCACTTTTTGATTGAGTATAAAAGGATGAAAGAGTCAGTGATTAGTAACATTGTTGCTGACTGATGCTGTTGTAGAGCTGTCTTTGGATCCTCACCTTCCTGGAAGCCTTCCCTGGATTGCTCATATATCATTAACTTGTTTGTGTTCAGTAGAATCAGGTGTTGTGGATGCAGGTCGTAGCTGTGTGAGGCCTGTACAGTCAGCGCTGTGTGAGCGCTGTGTAACGTTAGCTTAGACTTCTTTCTGTTGTTATCATCCTTCAGGTTAATGTTGTTTTCATTATGCATCACAGGAAGTGTGGGTGGCTGTTAGCCTCACAGCTCATGGAGAGTTGCTGCTGCTCTGCCTCCTTTTTGATGTTTCTGCTCTTTGTGGCTTTGTGTTACTTTGTGTCGTGTCTGAAACAAAGTGAGTCCATGTTACTAACTGTAGTCGGCTCTCTGTCTCGTGCACAGCTGACTGTTGTCTGAATGAAAGTGTTTTTGTACTTTGTGTAATCTGTTGGGTCTTTGAGCCCTTTTTAAACAGCATATGAGCCATATGTATGTGTGTATATGAAAGGTTGTTTGTAATACATCAAATTGTTGCTTATTCTAGAGCTGCTGCTGTGCCTGATTGGTCTACTCGCTCGAAACTGAAGGTTGACTTGATTCTTTTGGTTTTTTATATTTTGTCAATAAACCAACTTCTTTATGATTTGAACGGCGTCTCTGACGTGTCACAGGCCTGTCAGCTTTCTTGGTGATTGGTATAGATTTGAGCTTCATGCTCTGGCTGTTGTTGGGTTTTCCTCTTTCATATTAAAGCTTTTGTCCTACATTTGGCTCTAAAGTCTAATTCTAATCCCAGCACTGTGTCTGGGTGTGTGATGCTTGTTTTCCTGCTCTTTCTCATGAAACAGTCACAACATTCTCAGTCCAACTTTCACTCTTTGCTGCGTTTGCTGCAGCTGCAGTGAACATGGTGCCGTTTGCCTTTAAGAAAGTTGTGCACAAAGGCTTTTTCTCTAGCAGACAGCTGTGTGGCTAAAAGTCAGATCATTTTTTACCACCTCAGTCACACTGGACTGAAACAAGAGTGAAACTAGGAAGAATCAGAGTTTGTCCAGTGACTGCACTGATTTTCTTCATATTCACAAACTGATTCTAAGTAGTTGCATCAGCTAATCACCCGGACACTGAGCGTCCAACACGCTCCCTGAAGGGAAACGATTACATCCTCCAAACAATCACAATCTGTCTCTGAATGACTGGAATTATTCTCTGATTTGTCAATAACTGGAGTTTATCAATGCAGACACGTTGCCAACATGATGAAGTCAGTCTGAGTCGCATCTCTTTGGCTAACTTAACTCAAGTGGTTGCCGACTATTCTGGTTCTATTCCCATATAACAGCAGGGTTGCTGAGCACCTCTGTCACTCTGCACTTATGTTCCCAGTTCTCTTTTGTGGAGGAATTTTCCAGGAATTCCTGGGACCAGCTTTCCATGAGAGACCCGATCAGGAGCGACTGTCCTGGACACTCCCAGCATCACAGGGACTCACAAACCCGTCTACCACAGTGAGAAGACTGATGGTCACAGGCCCACATGTAGCTTTAGATCACACGTGTGCACTTCCTGTGGTCACTGCTGTAACTCTAGACTCACCGAGGGGCCAGTGGTTGGTGAGGCAGCAGCAGCTGAAGTCATGTGACTAATGGCTCTCAGCTTCTGTCCTCCTATTCGCCGGTGTCCTTCACCTGTCACACCTGGTCAAGAAAGAGTGAGAATGTTCAGAGCTTTAATGGAAAAGAATATTATTACATATAAAAGGCCTCTAACAAGTATTGTAGTGTTAATCAGGATGAAGTCCATCATGAACACTTCAGAGTGCTTCAGACAGTCGGTGGTTTCATCCACAGAGCCTCCAGTCTGCATATCAAAGGATCCTGAGGAATGACAGTGAACCCGAGTTCCCCTCATTACATTCATGTGTGTGACTGTGAGGAAAAGGTGATTGTATGAACGTGTGTGAGCGAGTGAATGAGGCTTGTATCAGAGTGGAGATAATGTCAGCGGCACAAGCTGGACGCTGCAGGTGTCACATGTGAATCTGTGCATCAGTGTCTGCACCTTTGTGGAGGTGAAGCTCAGGAGGTTTGGATTTGTTCAAAGCTCTGTCTGCTCCATCTTTCTTTCCCTCAGGCCTCTCCAGATCAGGAAGGAGGTCCTGTTCTCCTTCTCCCTCCTGGATTTCTGGATCCAGGGAAGGATCAAAGTCTCTCAGCCCAGCATCAGAGCTTCTGGCTGGGGGAGGACTGGAAGTTTCAGCTGGAGGCTGAGAGCCTGGATCTGCCATCTGAGTCACAATTCAAATATTCTCAGTAATCTCAAAAAGCAACAGAAAGGTGCCATTTTCATGAGCAGTGGGTTATCCAGCAGTTTGATTCATGTCAGCAGCATTTAGTTTGTAACTGCTGACTCACCTCTGGCTGTGTCCTGCTCTCAGGGTCACAGTGGACACTGTACCTTTGACCGAAGCTGCAAAGACAGTCAGCAGGGGTCTGGATGCATTCAGCACCACGTCCTTGTTGGGCAGACACCTTCAGTGACAGGACAGTTTATTATGCTGGTAACGTTAATAAGTCTGTTCACCTGTAGAGCTCATTTAAACACATCAGCTGTAGAACATCATGTGTCATGGCGTGTCCAAACTCACAGGCTGCATCCTCCTGAGGACCCGGCCTTCAAGGTCTACGTGGGCCGGGTCCTCCAAAGGTCGGGTAGGCGGGAAGTGAGCGGCTGTGACGGTCTGGCCTTCAGATCCGCGTCACCGCTGTCTCGGTGGAGTTTAATAAACTCAGCCGTCTGCTCCTTGCTGTCTAAAATCTAACAGGACACTGGAGTAAACTCTCGACCGTCTCACACTTCTGTTTAATCACTTTTCTGTTTGACGTTTATTCAGCTGTGTGAAAACTGTAACTTCAGCCAAACCAAACAAACAACACTGAAAAAAGCCAAACGATAACATTTTTACGTGATCTAAGTGACTTATATATCATGTTTAAACCTGAACAGCCAAAGGCCGTGGGGGTCCAAAAACGATGTGCCGGGAGTCCGCTGTTCTCGCCGGCTCTAATGACCCTCGACCTCCTGGTTAACTATCCAGATGGTGGGTAAGAGACGTCTCCAAAAACGTCAGAGCACTTTTGCAAATATGTGATATCTTGACAAACCGAGCAGATATTTGAAGTTTACACTCCTACATTCTCAAACAGGAGCCCCAGCAGAGATGGATGGCTGGCGCGGCTCTCCGGAGCCCCCAGTCAGAGCAGATGCAGGACCAGCAGGTGTGGAGACCCCTGGCTGAGGCAGCTGAAGCTGTGGGTGGCAGTCAGCCAGCTCAGGATGCCTTTTGGGCTGCAGCAGCATAAAATCCTCAGCAGGCTGGGTAAGCTTGCGTGAGCTCTCTGTGGAGGCTGTTGCAGCTGAGATGGCTCACCCGAGCGGTGCAAACTTAGTTACCTTCAAGGCTCCAGAGTCAGCTGAGGTCAGCAGCTCAGCCTCTGGGGAGGTTACAATCCCTGGAACAGCCAGGTCTCTACAACCAGAAACAGTCTTTGCATGTGCAGCTTCAGAACCAGACTTGAAGTTCCAGTTAGTGTCCGATGTCCCAGAAACACTCAGGTGCTCACTGAGCAATCTCTTGAGGCCAACACTCACAAAATCAAACCGTCTTTGAGCCTTTGTGGGAACATTTATCGTCTCTGCTGGAAAGGTGGAAACATCTGGGAGATGCAGCCTTAACACACTGGGCTTCACAAGTCCTTGGAGGCAGCTCACTAAACTCAGGGATGCAGACAAAATCAGCACTTGCAGGAACACAATGTGCCCTCTCACAATGAGCTTGGAAGCATAAACTGAGTTTTCCTCACTGACTGTTTTAGACAGGATTGTGGGAGCAACACAAAAAGCAGCTTCAGCTGGAAACACACAGTTTAGTGTCTTTGCTGCTCGCTTTAAGTCACAATAAACAGGAAACTCATTGTGTCTCATGTCAGAATCACTCATATACAGGACAGGAAGAGGCGGAGCTTATTTCCTGCAGGGAGAGGTTAGCAGTCTGTGTCTTTCTCATTTCTGACTCCTAAAGAGCTGAAAAACACAGGCTGTTATTGGCTGGCTGACACTGGGATTAATGTCCTTGAAGCCAGCAGTCTTTAATGTCCAGGTTCAGAACGGGCAGGTGAAAAACAGTCCTTTATGTCCTCTGATGTTCAATAAACTGTCCTGATTACTGAGGGAGCAGAGAAAGTGTCTCCATCACTCACCACAGCTGGATGCTCTGAAATCCTGGAATCCAGCTGTGGAGAGGAGCGGCGGCGGCGTGGACGCAGTTTAGTAATCAGGGAACGGGAGACAGGAGGGAAACACAGCTGGGACCAATTACACACACGAGACAGGAAACAGTAACACAGGACTGTCAAAGTAAAACAGGAAATATAACACAGAGTCCAAAGTAAGGAGACGTGGGACACAGTGAAGACACAGAAACAGAAACCAGAACTATAATCACAAAACAAACTCAGAAACATAAAGAGTGAATCAGCTGATTCAGTGTTTGTGACAAAAACATGGATCCTGGTTAATAACTTTTATTTGTTTGTTTCTGTATTATTTTGTGTATCGTTCTTATGAGCTGTTGTTTTTTCAGTGAAATATTATTTCATTGTTTTAAGCTTTTTGTTGACTTTGAAGTGCTTAAGTTGATATTTTTGAACATTTAATTTGTTCGATTATTGTCGAGTCGATAAAACTGTCAAACGCACAGCTGCTTCCAGCATGGCCGGAGGAGAGGTGGCCGAGCAGACGCACAACACACACAGCTCACAGGTTTGCATTTCTAGATATTGCAGATGTTGCAGAAATTGAGAGTAAAGAACTCAGAGATCCAGCGCTGTCTCCTGCCCCTTATTTATACACCACAACACAACGACAGGCGTAACTCACACAAACGGGTAACATGAGGCTCAGATGCTTTGGACGTGTTCACATATACTGGACACAGAATGATGAAGATGGAGCTGCAGGAAGGAGGAAAAGAGGAAAAACACAGAAAAGATTCACAGATGTGGTGAAAAAGGACACGACAGCTTCTGTTTGTTAGTTTGGTTTTTCTTTATTTGGTAAAGATTCAGAAATAAAGAGAAGATCACATGTTTGAATATTATATTAACGTTCTGTAATTACAACAAGTTGTAAAATCTTTCCAGAGTGAGACAGAGACTGTGCAGAGACTGTAGAAGGACAGAGCAGCAGCAGAGCAGTCCAGATACACTGATGATCCTCTGTCAGATCCAGAGGGACACACAGGGCTGATGCTGGACTCTACATTGTGTCTGACAGTGGAGCTGTTCTCAGAGCAGTTCACTCTGCAGCACTGACAGTCATCTGCACTTCATTCCTCTGTCAGTCACTGCTGGATGAAGCTCTCCTCTCCACCTCCCAGTAACATGGCCCAGTCAGAGCGTCTCTACACACAAGCTGCTGCTGCTTCAACCTCTCTGGATCATCAGGACACAGCTGCTCCTCTCTCAGCACACACACCGTCCTGTTTACCATCACCACCTCCACCTGCAGAGAGAAGGAGGAAGAGCAGAGGAGATAAACGAGTGTTTCCAGAGACTCTTCATCAGCTGTCAGTCAGTGATGCAGCACATCCAGTATAAAGAGCAGCAGGGACGTCAGTGCTGGGACTGTACTAGGACTCATTGTTGCTTCACTTTTTCTAATCTTTGGATTTTTATTGAAGTTGCTGAAAATGTTTTTCCCTCCTAGTTTGAGTTTGGACTTTCATTCATTAGAAGAACCTTGGTGTGTCCACTCTGAGCTCTGTAGGAACCCCAACAACAAGCCCAACAATCCAGATGGACGGTTCCAGCTGTTAACTGGAGGAATTCCATCCAAACATCTGCTCTCACTAAATTCTTCCTCACCTACAGACTGTGTTCTTCACTGCTTTAAACTTGGAAATCAATGCAGTCATTGGTCTGCGTGCTGCTTTGTTCAGAGAGCTGATTGGCTGTTGACAGTGTTTGATCAGAGCGTGTCAGCCGTTACTATGGTGACCATAAAGGTGAGAAACAGGAAGTGTTTGTGTCCAATCCTGAAGCCTGTCACCGTTCTCCTCTCACAGCTTCACTGAGAAGCTGCAGCTTTACAGGAAACACTGGATCTTTGTTTCATACTGACTGTGTTTAGTACAATACTGCTGACAGCACCACCCACTCACTCCATCACTCTACTTACACCAGAGTCTCCAGTCTGTAGTCTGGACTCTGCTGAAGATCAGACAGCTGCTTCACATCTGGATCCTTCAGGTTGTTTCCATACAGGTTCAGCTCTCTCAGATGGGAGGGGTTGGACTTCAGTGCTGCTGCCAGATAATCACAGCTGATCTTTGACAAACCACAGCTCATCAATCTGTATAAAGAATGAAAGATGTAAGTTTATTAGACAAAGTGCTTGAAATCATTCAGTGTTTCATCATCTGTTCAGAGCTGAAGAAGGTTCAGAATGTAGAAGTTTAGAAAATGGAAACTCCAAACAGCTGAAGCCAACAGGAAGTAGCTTCAAACAGGAAACTGTGCAGAGTTTCAGACTATATGTCCTGATGCAGCCAGTTGGATTTTGGAGATTTGAATCTCTGTTCTGTGACTAAGTCCTTGAATCATTTCTTCCAGTTGGTCCAACAAGACAGACTAAGTATTGGACATGTGTTGTGGCTCCATCAGGGGAGCTTCTAAATGTGATGTGATGGCCCCTCTGGGTCTGTCAGGTCACAGCACTGAAGAGAGCTCAAACTGGGCACACAGCTGTTCCAGTCTGGACCAAAGACTCTATACTGGGACTGAGGGACTGCTTTGACTGCACCCACTGGGACTTTTTAAAGGCTCATGTTCTCACTTAGATCATCGATTTCTACTGACATTTCTTTCTGGGAAAAATGGGGATTACTTTGGAAACAGGAAGTATTTTCCCCAATAAGCAGCCCTGGATTAGTAAATCACTCCAACATGTTCTCAGGCAGAAGAAGCTGTCTTGTTATGAGGGAGAGAAGAAAAAGATTGAGGCACAGAAACCTGTTGAAAGAGAGATAAAGCAGCTAAAATCAGGTGTAAAAGTAAAGCAGAGGATGAGCTGAATAAAGGACACTCAAGGCTGGCTTGGAAAGGAATGAAGTCCATGGTGGGGATGCAGAACAAGGAGCAAAGATGAATGTGATGCTGAATCAGCAGAAGACTTGGACTCATTTGATTCCAGCTTTGATATCATTGATTTCAATGAAGAGCTTTGTGATTGTAGCAAAGGGCTGGTAGCTCTGAGAGTCCCACTGATGAGGTGTTTGTGTGGAAATCTCTTAGTGGGACCAAAGAGAGAAAAAGCCCTGGTCCTGATGCTGTGGGAGGGAAATGATTGAAGTGTGCTGTGAGGAACTGACTGGGAGATTTTCACACATTTTCCAGTCCTCCTGGGAACAACAGGAAGTTCCCAGCATATGGAAACAAAGGTTAAGTGTCCTATGGCACTCAGTGATGATGGTGCTGTGGCCCCACCACCTCCACCTCTTTGTAAAGGAACTAACTGTAATCTGAAGCTTCAAATGGAACTAAGACTTCCTCCACTAGGTGGCAGTGTCTGATGAGAAAGTGTTAGTGGAGCTGGCCTGGAGTCAGAAACAGGAAGATGCAGGATTTGGGCTGAAATGGGCAAAAGTGGTTAGCACTAGTGCCTTAGAGCAAGAAGGTTGTAGGTTGAAGCTTGTTGGTCAGCTGGGCCTTTCTGTGGAGGTTGGATGTTCTCCCACAGTCCAATGAAATGCTGCTTAGGTTCATTGGTGCTTCTACATTGGCTGTAGGTGTGGATGTGAGGGAGTGCTTCTCTGTCGCTCTCTGTTGGCCCTGTGATGGACTGCTCACCTGTGCAGGTGGACCACGCCTCTTGCCCTATGACAGCTAGGGCACAGGCTGCAGCCCTGTGAGCCTAAGCTGAATAAACAGTTAGCAAAAATGATCCATAGATGGCCTGAAATCCCCCAGTTAGCAGTTTGGTAGATAGCTATGACATGCTAATCCCATCCAGCAGCTGTATTCTACCTGTAAGCTGATCCCTGCTGAGCCAAAGCACTTTTTCATATACAAATTACAACCTTTAATAGAAACCTATTGGTCAGCATCTTATTAGCCTGCTGTTAGCTTCATTCCACAGAAAACTGAGAGAAACTAACAGAGTTGATAAAGAATAAAGAGAAATGTGCTGATTTAAAGCCTTTGAAGTGCTTCAGATGATCTCTGTCCACTTCTGTCCACTCATTCATTCATGTAAGCTTTCTAATGCAGCTTTGATCTTCACAGTCTGCTTGATGAAACTCATTCTAACCCTGAATGTCAGAGTGTTCCTCCTTCTCTTTCCCATCATTCATGCTGGCAGTGGAGGAGATTTGGATGTTGGACTGTGTTTTGGATGATGTGTGTATGTTTGTGTTGGACTGCTGTCTGTAAAGCAAACGCACATTTTGCTTTGGATTTCAGTGTCACACAGACTTTAAGGTGCAATGAGAGTTTCACAGTGAATTTTCCAGTGGAGGATTTTTCTTCTTCTTTGAAGGTTTGAAATGTGAACATTGTTCTGCTGCAGTCAATGGACTAAACCAGAGAAGAAGAAAACAGACTTTACCATGAAGATCCTCAGTGTGGATCAGTATAATATCAGCCTGATGTCTGCAGTTTAGTGTCAGCACAACTTTCACATCATATTCATCTCAGCACAACTAAAACATGCTGACTGACCTCAGAGTTTCAAGTTTACATCCTGGACTCTCCAGGAAACCACACAGATGCTTCACTCCTGGATCCTGCAGGTTGTTGTTGTGGCTCAGGTCCAGCTGTCTCAGATGGGAGGGGTTGGACTTCAGTGCTGCTGCCAGATAATCACAGCTGATCTCTGACAAACCACAGCTCTTCAATCTGTATAAAGAATGAAAGATGTAAGTTTATTAGACAAAGTGCTTGAAATCATTCAGTGTTTCATCATCTGTTCAGAGCTGAAGAAGGTTCAGAATGTAGAAGTTTAGAAAATGGAAACTCCAAACAGCTGAAGCCAACAGGAAGCAGCTTCAAACAAACACAACAAGAGAAAAAACTCTGAATGTTTCACATTAAAGTCGTACATTTCTCATAAAAACAGGACAAAGACTTGAAAAAGTCGTGTTTTTCCTTCCAGGAACCACATGGCTTCACTTTTAAAGGTGAAGTGTGACAGAAATGGACATATTTGAAGTCCAACACCTTTTTCCAGTCACATTATTAAAGCAGACAAACTACAAGCTCATTTTCATTCCAACAAGTCATCTTCTGACCTGGACTAACAACACTGGTCTCTATGTGCAGCTGGCTGTGAGACCAGTGCTCAGGGAGCGTCTACAAAGTGCAACACTGAAAGAACATCACACACTCATTTGCTTCCAGCACTTTCACACAAACATCTACTGTCATTATTGTCACCAAACTCTGTGGATCCTTTATTGCAAATTCAAATGGGATCAAATGGTCAGACAAAAGAGGGTTATGAGGAAATATGATGAAATGTTGTGTATTAGCAGCAACTTATTGAATCATTTTCCTCAGAAACCAAACAAAATGATTGACAAACATGTTTTTACAAACTCAGTGTTGGACTTGGATCAGCAGGATAAGCTGATGTTTAAAGGCATTTGAGTCTCGCTGTATGAGAGTCCAGTTCTTACTCAATATTTATGGATGATGTTCTTTCAGTGTTGCACTTTGTTTGGCACAAAATGAAATTATTTGGCCTCTCAGATGCTTTTAGAGATTCCCAAATGACTGATGATGACATCTCTGGGGTCTGATTGATAGAAAAAAAATGTCTTTGAGACCTTTTGTAACTGACAAACTCTTCATCTGCTAACAACACTGAGTTGAATCTCCATGGCTGATAGTTGGAGCAGGCATCAGGAATACACATTGAAAAAACAAGAGGAGAAATCACCAGAGTCTTATAATCACATTCTGTAACTAAAGGGAGACGTTTTTCTATACAAATATATGTTTTATGGACATTAGAAAAAAAAGAGTATTGATGTGAAGCAGGATTATGAAATCTCCATACATCAGCCAGCCCATAATTATTAAGAAAGCTCTGAATGACGCATGCTGAGTTTGGACTAAGTGTACTTTTGTGTGAACTGTGGTCCATAGCAGATAATGAGCAGTTTAGGTCTCCCTCAAAGATGATATTGTGTGATGACATATTGGGGAGCCGCGCAAAGACATTAGTCAAAAATCTGTGATCGTCCCAATTAGAGGCGTAGATATTTGCTAAGATCAAATGAAAACCATAAACTATATTTTCTGCACTTAAAATCCTGTAATTTTCTCATAAATCGACAGTGCGGCTTATGGATGAATTCTGGTTGTGCTTACTGACCTCGAACCGGTTTTATGTGCTACACGGCGCTCAGAAACCTTTCAAAAGATGTTTTGGTACGACTTTGCTCAGCTACGAGGCCGCACCGCTTGATGGATTGTTGGAGCATTACAGCTACGAGGAGCCTCGCGGAGTGATACGTACTCTGCTTCAACGTAATATTACTGTATTGAGTGTGTATAAGGACCATAAATGGCACCTGTAAGAGACACGGTTACAAAGAGGGTTTCAAACTCCAGGCTGTCAGTCACGCAGTAGAACCTGGGAACAGAGCAGCTGCTTGTTATTATGCTCAGCGTCTGTTTACATTTTGACTGCACGATTGTGAGCTTTTTGTTATGCACAAACACAACATTGTTTTCTTTTATTTATGGAGCATTATTATTTAATAAATGCTGATCATTTATTTCTGAGTAATTGTTTCATGTACATCTACGCTGTATGTTAATAAATGTGCCTGTGTGAGATTTGGGACACAGCTTTGACTAAGAACTCTCTTTTTGTTCGTACTTTCTGGCTTCAAAAATATCGAGATATATATCGTATATCGCCATCCAGCTAAAGAATATCGAGATATGAACTTTGGGTCATATCGCCCAGTCGTAATATTGCAATAGGTTGTCCGTTAAACTCAAGCGGGGCTTGGGCCCTGGCACGGCGTAGCCACACAATCCTGGTAGTAGTGACGCTCGGCTATGACGGCGTGCGGGTTACCAGCTGGCTTTCTCAGGATAGGGCTCCTGTGTGAGCGGTCGACAATAACGTCTTTATCCATACCCAGCACTTCACGTAGTAGCACGGATACGGCCGTGGAGGAGCTCGAGTCCAGGCCCTCTGGGATCCCTATGATGTGGATGTTAGCTCTCCGCTTCCTGCCTTCATCACATTTATCCTTCAGGTCAGACAGCTCCTCCTTCATACTCTCTACTGTAGACTGCAGGGTGGTCACCTCATCGCTCCACATTGACAGCCCATCCTCAGCTTCTTTCACTGTAACCTTTACTCCATCAACTTCGCCGCACGTCACCGCCATGCTGTTAGCGATCTCATTTCTCAGTCCTTGCACGTCAGCCCTTATATTGTCAAAATCTTCTTTCAATGCATTTCTTCTTTTAACAGCGTACTAATGTCCTCTTTAATGGATTGAAGAAGCTCCAGTTTTAGAGCAGTAGGATCCACATCACGCGCGTCTGTTGAGTCTGCTCTTCAGCGGCCGTAGAGCTGGACGCTGCCCTTTGGCCATCATCGATACTCTCGCCCGAGATCGCACCGGGGCTAAAATATTCACCTGCTCAGCTGTTTTTGATCAGTTTGAGCCTGTGTGGTTTGATCAGGTGGAGGAACGATGTGATGCTATAAAGACATCATCTTGTCCAAATGAAGTTGTTCCAACACGTGTTTAAAAAGATTTTAAAGGTTGTTGGTTCTGACATCTTAGCGATTTTTAACAGCAGTCTTAGTTCAGGTGTTGTACAGCCTGTTTGAAACATGCTGTTGTACAGCCTGTACTAAAAACCTGATCTGGATCCTCTGTCCGCTCAAACTTCAGGCCTATTTCAAAGCTTCCCTTCCTGTCGAAGATTTTGTAAAAGATTATATTTGTTCAGCTGCAATCTGTTGTAAAGGTTTCAGTCTGGTTTTAAAGCTCTTCACAGCACTGAAACTGCACTTTGAAAAGTTCTTAATGATCTTTTATCAGCCACTGATCAGGAGACTCCGCTGTGCTTTTGGATCTGACCGCTGCCTTGACCACAGCATCTTGACCTCACCATTGGAGCATGGCGGCATCAAGGGCGCTCTATTAGACTGGTTCAGCTCTTTTATTAAATCGCATTATTACATTTGGGGCTTATATTTGACGGCAATTTGAAAAACAGCTGAGCTCAGTTGTACAGCGGTCTTTCTTCAAACTGAGGCTTTTATCTAAGGTGAGATCATTTATATCTTTTAAAAACCTTGAACGGGCGATCCACGTTTTCATGACGTCCCAGCTGGATTATTGTAACTCCTTATATGTTGGAGTTAGTGGGACCTGCCTGGCAAGACTGCAGCTGGTCCAGAAAGCTGCAGCTCGTCTTCTGACACAAGCTCAAAGACATTTATCGTCCCAACAACCACATATACGCTGGTCCCTCGCTGTAACACAGTTCACCTTTGGCGGCCTCGCTGTTTCGCTGATCTTTTTTGTGCAATTTTGCATGCTTTTGTTTTTTACAGCGCGTTGTGTTCTGCGTCCTGATTGGCTGTAGACCATCATCAGCCAATCTCGTGCCGTGTCTCCTGTACAGTACAGAATGTGTTCAAATTTACAGCAGTGTGACTCTGCAGTGCTGCACTGTATGTTTGTACGTTTTGTCCCAACAAACAACAATGATGACGAGACGTTTTGCACCTGTGGTAGCAGCCAAAGGCAGAGGAAGATGCTGACCATCATAGTTTCAACAAGGAGGCAAAAAGGTTGTAACTGTCCACAACAAGAACATCGTAAGGATGGAGTCAGCTTTGGCTTTGTGGCTCAGTGACCGCAGGAAAAAGAACATCGTGCTGGACACCAACATTATCTGCAGAAAAACTCAAAAGCTTTATGAAACTTTACCTGACAGCGAGGAGCCCAGGCCATGGACGAGTGCTCCTCACACAGAAGCTCATTTAATGCCAGCAAAGGCTGATTTGACACATTTCAGAAACACTTTGCTTTCACTCTTTAATAATGAACTTATTTTTCTATGAAGGTTTGAACTTTGTTTAAACAAGAGAGAAAAGTGTGAAAATGTTCATGCCTGTCTGAGAAAAGTGTAGAAAGTGTGCAGTGAGGGTTTAACTGCCTTAAAACTTCTATAATACTTGTAAAACATAAAGCTGCTACTTCATTCTGAGACTTATTTTTAGAACGTAACTCGATAAACGAGCGACCGCAGTACTGTATTGTGTTTATTTTGAAAACTCTCAACAGGATCTTCAGATTTATTTTGAAAGCTTTATCTGGAAAACACAAACACATAAGCAGGAAACAAAGAGCGTGATATGAAACGATAGACGTTTTCATATGGTCATCATATATACATCGTTCTATCGAACAGCCCCAGCTCCTGCTGTCAGTCTCTGTAAATCTGCTCTGAAAACACATTTGTATTCACTGGCTTTTAATACAGCATGAGAGTTATTTGATATTTGATGTGTGATATTAATATTAGGAGTTATTTTAATCGTTATTTTGGATTCTTGTACAGCACTGTGGTCAACGCTGCTGCTGTAATTAATGTGCTATAAACACATAAACAATCTGCAGTTAAACATCCAAAACTAAAGATGTGATCGCTGCCTTTAGAAAATGTGCTGATGCACAAGATATCAGCTCCATTAAGGTGGAATGTGGCCGTGTTAGAAACATGTTGGAAGAAGTTTGAAGCTGAAACTGTGAAGCTGAGAGTGAAAGAGCTCCAGCGTCTGTCACAGGAAACTTTCTTATTTCCACACTGATGAAAGCATCAAGCTTTGATTTCCTGCTGCTTTTATTGAGTCACACTGTGAAACTGAGCCACAGCTGAACCAGCATCCCTGCACAGCAGACACTTACAGCGCTTGGCTGCTTCCATTGGACCCTCTGCACAGAGCTTCAGTTTCCTCTTCTGGTCCCAAAGTGCAGAACAACAAGGTTTCAAACAGCTTCGTTCCAGCAGCATCAGCCACAGACATGCAGAGAGAATCCTTTGGTTGTGTTGTGTGTTTGCATATCTGCTGTCTGTGTTGCTTTGTGAGGATGGATCATCTCCTGCAGCTCCAGATAAACAAGCTGGACCTGAACCTGGTAGCTTCACTTAGAAGACACTTGTGACGGGAACGTGTGAGAAGTTTTGTGCAGACAAGTTTGGATTTAGAGTGTGGGACGAGCTCTCCACAGTCTTTGTGGAGATCCACATTCTGCATACTGCCTGTGAGAAGCTGCAGACATTTGTCCTCCAAATCCACTGAGCAGCTGCTCGTGGTGGTATTAGCTTCATGTGTGCGTGTTAGCATGAAGCCTCGGTCACACTCTGCTGTGGACACGGTCACGGACAGCTGGACGCCTGATGGACGAGTCGTCCTTCCTGTTAAACTTCTTTGAGCATGAGAAGAGCATGAGAAGCTCAGTGGACACTGTTCAGGGTTTTAACTCTCGCTTTCACTTCAGCTTCACCAACAACAGCACAAGCAGAGCAGCCCACTGCCTGCATGGCTGGGACAGCGCCCCCTGGTGACTGTAAACCACTACAACATGTAGACGGCCGTCTGCAGGCTGGATGTAGCACCACCGCAGAGACGTGCTGCAGCTCTGTTTAGTTACCCAGCTGACAGCAGAGGCTGTAGTTTACTGTTACCAACATGGAAAACTGAAGCTTCACCAGCTGGAGCTACAGAGCTGGAGAACAAAGGAGACTGAGAGGCCAGAATGATGTGGGAGGAAACATCAAGAGCCTGTTTGAAAGGAGACACATGTGGATGCTGTGCCAGTCTGTGGTCTGTCAGAAGTCAGCTGAGTCACACTGCAAGAAGCTGCAGAATCTCAGAGGAGGAGATTTGGAAGTGTTTGTGGGACAAACTGGACTCAAAGAAAGAAGATGTTTGTGAAGTCTTTGGTGGAGGTGAGCAGTGTGAAGCAGAACACATGCAGATGAATCAGGAGGGAACAAACTGAGTGGGCGGAGCTGCCTGAGCCCCGCCCACACAGACACAGCTCCTCTCTGGAGCTAAACTTCTGCTTCATCTCCGCCTCTTTTCTTCATCCTCCACCTCTCTTTTCTCTTCTTCAGTGTTCTGCAGCCACGGAGCCTCACAGCCATTAGCACGCCCATACCTGAGCAGCTAGCATTACCCAGCATGCCGTGCAGCAGTGTCAGTTTGTAAATGTGCAAGAATTCCTGCTCCAAACTGTTTCACAGATTGCTGTGTGCCGTGACCTTTGACCTGCTAAAGACAGTCAGCTGTGGATTATTCATTGTTGTGTCTGATACTTAGAACTGTGAGGAAGAAGCTACACAGTTAATCAGGGTCCCCTCTCTCTGAATCAGGAAAGGTGGGCAGGCCGCGTGTGGGCCGCGGGCCATACGTTGAATATCACTGTTTGAAATGTGAACATTGTTCTGCTGCAGTCAATGGACTAAACCAGAGAAGAAGAAAACAGACTTTACCATGAAGATCCTCAGTGTGGATCAGTATAATATCAGCCTGATGTCTGCAGTTTAGTGTCAGCACAACTTTCACATCATATTCATCTCAGCACAACTAAAACATGCTGACTGACCTCAGAGTTTCAAGTTTACATCCTGGACTCTCCAGGAAACCACACAGATGCTTCACTCCTGGATCCTGCAGGTTGTTCTTAGTTGAAGAAGAGGAGGAGTCATTACTCAGGTCCAGCTGTCTCAGATGGGAGGGGTTGGACTTCAGTGCTGCTGCCAGATAATCACAGCTGATCTCTGACAAATCACAGCGCTCCAATCTGTATAAAGAATGAAAGATGTAAGTTTATTAGACAAAGTGCTTGAAATCATTCAGTGTTTCATCATCTGTTCAGAGCTGAAGAAGGTTCAGAATGTAGAAGTTTAGAAAATGGAAACTCCAAACAGCTGAAGCCAACAGGAAGCAGCTTCAAACAAACACAACAAGAGAAAAAACTCTGAATGTTTCACATTAAAGTCGAACATTTCTAACAAGAGTATTTTAAAGACAGCGTCACTGATGATCATCTTCTGCCCAGTAAAACTTTGGTTTTCCTCATGTGAGTGTTAATGATGCACAAAGACTGTGAGTGCAAAGAGGGAGCGAGGAGGATGACAGAGAGATGGTACAGGAGCATCAAGAACCCGGCGAGGAAATGAGCAGAAGGACTTTGGAGCCTGTTGGATTGAAGCTTTCACAGAGACGTGTTTGACTGGACACCACCAGGACAGACTTTTAATCCCAGGATTTGGATGAGCTTTCTGTCTTTATGTTCACAAATGATGCTGTAACTCTGTGAATGTCCTGGAACTGTCAGCAGTGTGGTTACGTCCTTTTGACCTGAGTTTCCACAGCTCTTATAACAGCAGTGTACATTCAGACTGAGACACGCTTCAGTCTGTATGGACCTGTTTCTGTAGCTGCCACCATCATTCTACATGTTTGTACATCAGCTTATCAAATCCTGTCTGCTGTCTTCATTTATTACTCTTCACCTGCTTCACTGTCACTGTGTGGGCGGAGCTGCCTGAGCCCCACCCACACAGACACAGCTCCTCTCTAGAGTTAAACTTCTGCTTCATCTCCGCCTCTTTTCTTCATCCTCCACCTCTCTTTTCTCTTCTTCAGTGTTCTGCAGCCACAGAGTCTCACAGCCGTTACCACACCCATACCTGAGCAGCTAGCATTACCCAGCATGCCGTGCAGCAGTGTCAGTTTGTAAATGTGCAAGAATTCCTGCTCCAAACTGTTTCCCAGACTGCTGTGTGCCGTGACCTTTGACCTGCTAAAGACAGTCAGCTGTGGATTAGTCATTGTTGTGTCTGATACTTAGAACTGTGAGGAAGAAGCTACACAGTTAATCAGGGTCCCCTCTCTCTGAATCAGGAAAGGTGGGCAGGCCGCGTGTGGGCCGCGGGCCATACGTTGAGCATCACTGTTTGAAATGTGAACATTGTTCTGCTGCAGTCAATGGACTAAACCAGAGAAGAAGAAAACAGACTTTACCATGAAGATCCTCAGTGTGGATCAGTATAATATCAGCCTGATGTCTGCAGTTTAGTGTCAGCACAACTTTCACATCATATTCATCTCAGCACAACTAAAACATGCTGACTGACCTCAGAGTTTCAAATCGACATCGTGGATTCTCCAGGAAACCACACAGATGTTTCACTCCTGAACCCTTCAGGTTGCTGTAGGTTCCACTCAGGTCCACCTCTGTGGGATACGAGGGGTTGGACTTCAGCGCTGCTGCCAGATAATCAAGGCCAATATCTGACAAATCACAGCTCTTCAATCTGTATAAAGAATGAAAGATGTAAGTTTATTAGACAAAGTGCTTGAAATCATTCAGTGTTTCATCATCTGTTCAGAGCTGAAGAAGGTTCAGAATGTAGAAGTTTAGAAAATGGAAACTCCAAACAGCTGAAGCCAACAGGAAGCAGCTTCAAACAAACACAACAAGAGAAAAAACTCTGAATGTTTCACATTAAAGTCGTACATTTCTCATAAAAACAGGACAAAGACTTGAAAAAGTCGTGTTTTTCCTTCCAGGAACCACATGGCTTCACTTTTAAAGGTGAAGTGTGACAGAAATGGACATATTTGAAGTCCAACACCTTTTTCCAGTCACATTATTAAAGCAGACAAACTACAAGCTCATTTTCATTCCAACAAGTCATCTTCTGACCTGGACTAACAACACTGGTCTCTATGTGCAGCTGGCTGTGAGGCCAGTGCTCAGGGAGCGTCTACAAAGTGCAACACTGAAAGAACATCACACACTCATTTGCTTCCAGCACTTTCACACAAACATCTACTGTCATTATTGTCACCAAACTCTGTGGATCCTTTATTGCAAATTCAAATGGGATCAAATGGTCAGACAAAAGAGGGTTATGAGGAAATATGATGAAATGTTGTGTATTAGCAGCAAGTTATTGAATCTTTTTCCTCAGAAACCAAACAAAATGATTGACAAACATGTTTTTACAAACTCAGTGTTGGACTTGGATCAGCAGGATAAGCTGATGTTTAAAGGCATTTGAGTCTCGCTGTATGAGAGTCCAGTTCTTACTCAATATTTATGGATGATGTTCTTTCAGTGTTGCACTTTGTAGACGCTCCCTGAGCCTCACAGCCAGCTGCACATGGACCAGCTGACATTACCCAGCATTAGAGGCGGCTGTAAACAATTCATGTTCCCATTTAAATGGTTTTAATTTGAATAAAACGATGTTGATTCATTCAATCCTGAATCGATGTTTAATATAAATGTATTTTGCCAGAATCTCAGGTTAAAGCTCACAAACTATTTCAACAAGCAGCAAACAGCTAAAACAGTAAATGAGAGCAGCTAAACACACAAAGATGGAAACACAGAGCGTGGATCGTTCACTCGACGGCACGTACACGGACACGCCGTCGGGGCTGAAAGTGGACAGCTCACAGATCCTGAAGCTGCAGGTTTCATCTGTCTCCAACCAAAACTGAGTGAAGCAGCAGCAAAAGAAGATCCAAACTCTGCTTCACGTTTGATCAATATGCTCATGAATTCTCTCTGACTTTGGCTGTTCCTGCCTGCACAGCTCTCTCTCTCTCAGTGTACTCCAAGAACAGCTTCAAACATCTGTTTCTGCATCATTCACTGTTTATTAGCCACCAGTCTGCTGTTGTGTTCAGTGCTGTCGGCCTCTGACAGTAAAGCCTCATTTCTGCTGTTCCATGGAAACTTTTTAAAATGATGACAGATTACAAACTCTCAGCTGTGTCTGTAATCAAACCTCTGTAACTTTGCTTCACTTCAGCAGCATCAGCTCATGTTCACATGTTGCTTCATGGTTTGCTTCAGTTTTTGATCGACTGCAGAATATTTTGAAGGTTATCTGCTATAAAAAGCCAGAAGAGGAAAATCTGCTTCATGTGTTTCTGTTTGATCCTCAGTGACTTTGACACAAAGGCCTCTGCTGTGATGATCACACCTCTGATCAAGTCTCACAGTGTCACAACTGATAAATGATCAGAGTTAGAATATTTCTGACTGTCTGCTGTGTGCCGTGACCTTTGACCTGCTAAAGACAGTCAGCTGTGGATTATTCATTGTTGTGTCTGATACTTAGAACTGTGAGGAAGAAGCTACACAGTTAATCAGGGTCCCCTCTCTCTGAATCAGGAAAGGTGGGCAGGCCGCGTGTGGGCCGCGGGCCATACGTTGAATATCACTGTTTGAAATGTGAACATTGTTCTGCTGCAGTCAATGGACTAAACCAGAGAAGAAGAAAACAGACTTTACCATGAAGATCCTCAGTGTGGATCAGTATAATATCAGCCTGATGTCTGCAGTTTAGTGTCAGCACAACTTTCACATCATATTCATCTCAGCACAACTAAAACATGCTGACTGACCTCAGAGTTTCAAGTTTACATCCTGGACTCTCCAGGAAACCACACAGATGCTTCACTCCTGGATCCTGCAGCTTGTTGTTGGAGCTCAGGTCCAGCTCTCTCAGATGGGAGGGGTTGGACTTCAGTGCTGCTGCCAGATAATCACAGCTGATCTCTGACAAACCACAGTCCTTCAATCTGTATAAAGAATGAAAGATGTAAGTTTATTAGACAAAGAGCTTGAAATCATTCAGTGTTTCATCATCTGTTCAGAGCTGAAGAAGGTTCAGAATGTAGAAGTTTAGAAAATGGAAACTCCAAACAGCTGAAGCCAACAGGAAGCAGCTTCAAACAAACACAACAAGAGAAAAAACTCTGAATGTTTCACATTAAAGTCGTACATTTCTCATAAAAACAGGACAAAGACTTGAAAAAGTCGTGTTTTTCCTTCCAGGAACCACATGGCTTCACTTTTAAAGGTGAAGTGTGACAGAAATGGACATATTTGAAGTCCAACACCTTTTTCCAGTCACATTATTAAAGCAGACAAACTACAAGCTCATTTTCATTCCAACAAGTCATCTTCTGACCTGGACTAACAAAACTGGTCTCTATGTGCAGCTGGCTGTGAGACCAGTGCTCAGGGAGCGTCTACAAAGTGCAACACTGAAAGAACATCACACACTCATTTGCTTCCAGCACTTTCACACAAACATCTACTGTCATTATTGTCACCAAACTCTGTGGATCCTTTATTGCAAATTCAAATGGGATCAAATGGTCAGACAAAAGAGGGTTATGAGGAAATATGATGAAATGTTGTGTATTAGCAGCAAGTTATTGAATCATTTTCCTCAGAAACCAAACAAAATGATTGACAAACATGTTTTTACAAACTCAGTGTTGGACTTGGATCAGCAGGATAAGCTGATGTTTAAAGGCATTTGAGTCTCGCTGTATGAGAGTCCAGTTCTTACTCAATATTTATGGATGATGTTCTTTCAGTGTTGCACTTTGTAGACGCTCCCTGAGCCCCACAGCCAGCTGCACATGGACCAGCTGACATTACCCAGCATTAGAGGCGGCTGTAAAAAATTCATGTTCCCATTTAAATGGTTTTAATTTGAATAAAACGATGTTGATTCATTCAATCCTGAATCGATGTTTAATATAAATGTATTTTGCCAGAATCTCAGGTTAAAGCTCACAAACTATTTCAACAAGCAGCAAACAGATAAAACAGTAAATGAGAGCAGCTAAACACACAAAGATGGAAACACAGAGCGTGGATCGTTCACTCGACGGCACGTACACGGACACGCCGTCAGGGCTGAAAGTGGACAGCTCACAGATCCTGAAGCTGCAGGTTTCATCTGTCTCCAACCAAAACTGAGTGAAGCAGCAGCAAAAGAAGATCCAAACTCTGCTTCACGTTTGATCAATATGCTCATGAATTCTCTCTGACTTTGGCTGTTCCTGCCTGCACAGCTCTCTCTCTCTCAGTGTACTCCAAGAACAGCTTCAAACATCTGTTTCTGCATCATTCACTGTTTATTAGCCACCAGTCTGCTGTTGTGTTCAGTGCTGTCGGCCTCTGACAGTAAAGCCTCATTTCTGCTGTTCCATGGAAACTTTTTAAAATGATGACAGATTACAAACTCTCAGCTGTGTCTGTAATCAAACCTCTGTAACTTTGCTTCACTTCAGCAGCATCAGCTCATGTTCACATGTTGCTTCATGGTTTGCTTCAGTTTTTGATCGACTGCAGAATATTTTGAAGGTTATCTGCTATAAAAAGCCAGAAGAGGAAAATCTGCTTCATGTGTTTCTGTTTGATCCTCAGTGACTTTGACACAAAGGCCTCTGCTGTGATGATCACACCTCTGATCAAGTCTCACAGTGTCACAACTGATAAATGATCAGAGTTAGAATATTTCTGACTGTCTGCTGTGTGCCGTGACCTTTGACCTGCTAAAGACAGTCAGCTGTGGATTATTCATTGTTGTGTCTGATACTTAGAACTGTGAGGAAGAAGCTACACAGTTAATCAGGGTCCCCTCTCTCTGAATCAGGAAAGGTGGGCAGGCCGCGTGTGGGCCGCGGGCCATACGTTGAGTATCACTGTTTGAAATGTGAACATTGTTCTGCTGCAGTCAATGGACTAAACCAGAGAAGAAGAAAACAGACTTTACCATGAAGATCCTCAGTGTGGATCAGTATAATATCAGCCTGATGTCTGCAGTTTAGTGTCAGCACAACTTTCACATCATATTCATCTCAGCACAACTAAAACATGCTGACTGACCTCAGAGTTTCAAGTTTACATCCTGGACTCTCCAGGAAACCACACAGATGCTTCACTCCTGGATCCTGCAGGTTGTAGTTGTCGCTCAGGTCCAGCTCTCTCAGATGGGAGGGGTTGGACTTCAGTGCTGCTGCCAGATAATCACAGCTGATCTCTGACAAACCACAGCTCTTCAATCTGTATAAAGAATGAAAGATGTAAGTTTATTAGACAAAGTGCTTGAAATCATTCAGTGTTTCATCATCTGTTCAGAGCTGAAGAAGGTTCAGAATGTAGAAGTTTAGAAAATGGAAACTCCAAACAGCTGAAGCCAACAGGAAGCAGCTTCAAACAAACACAACAAGAGAAAAAACTCTGAATGTTTCACATTAAAGTCGTACATTTCTCATAAAAACAGGACAAAGACTTGAAAAAGTCGTGTTTTTCCTTCCAGGAACCACATGGCTTCACTTTTAAAGGTGAAGTGTGACAGAAATGGACATATTTGAAGTCCAACACCTTTTTCCAGTCACATTATTAAAACAGACAAACTACAAGCTCATTTTCATTCCAACAAGTCATCTTCTGACCTGGGCCCTATTTCAGGAAGCCGGTTTAGAAAACTCAGAGTGAAAAACGATACTCAGGGTTGAGTAACCCCGAACTGTCCAACTCGGAATATTCTGTTTCAGAAAGGCTGATAACAATTAGTTCAGTCAACGCGGAGTTGCTTTAACCCCAAGTGAAGCGCGCGCACGAGGATACATAAAGCCCTGATTAGTGGAGCACAGATTAAGCGAGTCACCATGGAGACGGAGGGAAAGAAGGCGCGGTCAATGTATCTTACAGCGCTTGAGGCCGAAATTCTGATGGCAGCATATGCCGATAACATGCAAATTTTGCGGAAAAAAAGTAACACAGCCTCAGCTGCAAAAGAAAGGGAGCATGCATGGCAAAACATAGCCGACAGAGTCAATGCGTGAGTGTTAATTTAAACATTGATCTAGGGATTTCCACCCATTTAACACGTTATTTTATTATATTTTATTTTATACATTTTATTTTGTGATGTGATGTGAGCGCAGGTGCAACCCAACAGGCCCCAAACTTGCCTGGCAGCAAGTAAAAATGAAATATAAAAATATAGTCCAAACAGGTAAGGTGTAATTGTATTATGAGCCATAGTGCTTGGTCTGTTTGTCCCATGTAAATCAATTGCAGTTAGAGGCTACATTAATTTTTTTTCTGTAAGCACTTATTGAAATTATCTGAGCACATTACAAGTACATATTTGCTTACTCTGTATGCTCAAATGTGACCCGTTATAGCTACTAGAAAAAAAGCGGAGGCCCGAAAAACAGGTGGGGGTCCTCCACCACCACCACTCACAGAGCCTGGCCACTTGGCTTCCACATTTGTGATAATGTTGGCAGCATCACATATGATCTTCACAGTGCAGAGAACACAAATTAGCATCCATTACTATAATGAAATAATTTGTTAGTTTGAAATGCTACAGGGAACTATGTACCTGTACATTAATGCTGTGGAAAGACTTCCTGTTCACATAGTCTCCTTCATTTAGTGAAGGAGCAATGATTGGAATGTGAGTGCCATCTATACAGCCAATCACGCCTGGGAACCGTGACAATAAATGTAAAATTTAAGTAGTAGTTCAAGTATCACCACATCATAAATTAAGTTTTGGTCATCCTGATACCTGCAATTTTGTGGAATCCCTCTTTGATAAATCTTGTGGGTCTATGACCGGGGAACACCACAAACGAGTACAGGAGACGTTTCAGTGCAACTGTAACATTCCTGACTGCCCGACAGACGGTAGCCTTGGAAACGTGCTCAGCGTCACCAATATTATACAGAAAGCTCCCGTTTGCAAAAAACCGAAGTGCAATACAAATATGTACAGAACTGAGAGGATGTCCGCGATGTGTCACATGCGTAATATATGGCCTGAGGATGTTATTCAAATAAATTATAGATTGTGCTGAAAAACGGTAACGTTCACACAGAAAATCATCAGGAAATGATAAAATGTCCAAACGCGCTCTGATCACTCTCTCCCGGCGGAGAGCTCTGCGGAGAATTTGGGCTTCAACATCTACTGGCTCTTCAAGGAAGGGGCACGCCATGTCTGACACTTCCTACAGTCAGGTTTCTGACAAAGAGGCGGAGAACGTCAGGGTTAGTTGAAGTAAACCTGCTAGGGGGCAGGTTAGCTTCACGGAGTGTGTCGTCATAGTAACTCACTCAGGATTAATCTAAACTCGCTTTGTGAAACCGAAAACCCAGAGTTTTCGTTAACTCAGGGTATACTTACTCAGAGTTTGCACTAAACCGGCTTTCTGAAACAGGGCCCTGGACTAACAACACTGGTCTCTATGTGCAGCTGGCTGTGAGACCAGTGCTCAGGGAGCGTCTACAAAGTGCAACACTGAAAGAACATCACACACTCATTTGCTTCCAGCACTTTCACACAAACATCTACTGTCATTATTGTCACCAAACTCTGTGGATCCTTTATTGCAAATTCAAATGGGATCAAATGGTCAGACAAAAGAGGGTTATGAGGAAATATGATGAAATGTTGTGTATTAGCAGCAACTTATTGAATCATTTTCCTCAGAAACCAAACAAAATGATTGACAAACATGTTTTTACAAACTCAGTGTTGGACTTGGATCAGCAGGATAAGCTGATGTTTAAAGGCATTTGAGTCTCGCTGTATGAGAGTCCAGTTATTACTCAATATTTATGGATGATGTTCTTTCAGTGTTGCACTTTGTAGACGCTCCCTGAGCCTCACAGCCAGCTGCACATGGACCAGCTGACATTACCCAGCATTAGAGGCGGCTGTAAAAAATTCATGTTCCCATTTAAATGGTTTTAATTTGAATAAAACGATGTTGATTCATTCAATCCTGAATCGATGTTTAATATAAATGTATTTTGCCAGAATCTCAGGTTAAAGCTCACAAACTATTTCAACAAGCAGCAAACAGATAAAACAGTAAATGAGAGCAGCTAAACACACAAAGATGGAAACACAGAGCGTGGATCGTTCACTCGACGGCACGTACACGGACACGCCGTCGGGGCTGAAAGTGGACAGCTCACAGATCCTGAAGCTGCAGGTTTCATCTGTCTCCAACCAAAACTGAGTGAAGCAGCAGCAAAAGAAGATCCAAACTCTGCTTCACGTTTGATCAATATGCTCATGAATTCTCTCTGACTTTGGCTGTTCCTGCCTGCACAGCTCTCTCTCTCTCAGTGTACTCCAAGAACAGCTTCAAACATCTGTTTCTGCATCATTCACTGTTTATTAGCCACCAGTCTGCTGTTGTGTTCAGTGCTGTCGGCCTCTGACAGTAAAGCCTCATTTCTGCTGTTCCATGGAAACTTTTTAAAATGATGACAGATTACAAACTCTCAGCTGTGTCTGTAATCAAAGCTCTGTAACTTTGCTTCACTTCAGCAGCATCAGCTCATGTTCACATGTTGATTCATGGTTTTCATGGTTGATTCACCTCATTTTTTAAAAAATGACCTCTGACAGGAAAGTCTCATTTCTGCTGCTCAACACTGAAGAAATGTAAACTTTCAAAACGATGACAAATTGGAAAACACAGAGCTGTGTCTCTTTTTTTTGTGTGTCCCGTTTGGATCTTTAGCCATCAGAATTGTTGTCTTAACGCCAAGAAAGATGCCAAGCGGATTTATTTTACCAAGTGGATCATCATGGCCTTTCCATATTGGTCCATTTGATTGACCTTTATTATAATTATGAATTTATTTTATTTTCGGTTGCTACAAACGGGACAGACATGACTGGGGGACAGGACAGGGAGAGAGAATGAAAGAAAGAGAGGGAGAGAAAGAAAACCAAAGGGGAGAAGAGACGGTGAGAAAGGGGGGAAGAAAAAAGAAAAACAAACAAAACACCTGGATCACCTGTATGGAGAAAAAAAAAAACAGAAGAGAAAGCAAGCAACATAATAAAAACAGCACCATCACAATAAACTAGCTAGTAGTAGATAACAGTAGATACTAAATAATAAACGATATTGTGCAGCACGCAAGATAGACAGCGCACAATGTGCTTAGAGGCAGCAGCCATAAAGCTGTAGTCCGCGTCTGTGAACACCCGTGTGTACACCTGTGTGCACACCTGTGTGGATCAGCATGCTTGTATTCCAAAGGTTTCTCCATGTAACGATCTGCTAGGGAGTGTGGAGAGCCATAGCCCCGTCCACCAGGGTATGAAGCAGGTATGGAGGAGATCCAGGCCCCAGATATCCAGAGGCCCCAGAGTACAAGGACCCGAGGAGGACCACCAAAAGGGGGGGAATCGCCAATCGGCCACCAGGAGTGAGCCGGTACATACATGAGCGCCCAGCCCCAGACGACAAGGACCACCAACACACCAACGTCTGAGGGCATCAGCCACCGGCAGGGAGTGTGGTGAGGGGAGATAGGCCTCCGTACTTTGGAGGGCCTGAGATGTACCCAGAGAGGTGGAGTCTAAGACCCAACCTGACACATAGACAGGCGCACGCGGACACAAACGTGCATTCCCACCCCATATGCACAACCAAATACTCGGCACTCACCCAACGTGTAGACAGACACAAATAGAAACTGCACAGACCGTCGCACTCCCCAAACATACTCTATATCCCAAGTCCAGGTACCCCCGCCCTCAGAGGGGCAAGCCGCACCTAAACCCAGGAGATGTAACCCTTCTCTCTGGGGCGGAGGCAAGCGGACCACCTCTTTGATTAGAGCTGTGTCTCTAGTCAAAGCAGAGATGGAACGATGCCACTTTTTATGTCCGATATCGATATGAATCCAATATAGTCGATTTTATAATCAAACGTTTTTTTAATATCTTGCTGCATTTTGTATAAGTTCATACTCAAGTTTAAAAAATCTAAACACTAAAGCTGTTCAGTTATACCTGTCTGCAAAAACACACTGCAGCCAAAACATTAGACAATACTGATCTTTGTATTTTGATGCGGACGTCAAAAACTCTTTGGTTGTGAATAAAAGAAGTGCAACATCAGCACAAAATAATGTTTCTATTGAACAACTAACACAAACAGGTTGTAGAATGGAGCCTTTTATACTCACAGCTGAACAGAAACAACATCCAGAGTGGAAAACAGTGCAAACAACTGCAAACAGGCTTCATGACACTCATGTTTGATCAGGATGGATGTCAGTGTGAGCTGTTTCTATCACATTTAACCTCACAATCAATTTGGTCTCATTTCTATACAAAACTTAACACAAGTATGAAAAAAGTGTTTTTGATTGTTTTGTTTTTTGAACCATGAAACTGTTTAACAACACAGTTTGATTCAAAGTCAAACTTGAGTCTGTCCATCGTTCGGTCAGACTGAGCAATGACAGCACACAGACGTAGACAACAGCTCTCTCAAACACCAAACTCAGGTCCTGTTGATGCTGATATACAGTGACACAGTTACATGGGTGATTCATCCTTTTAACTTTATCTTTAAACAGCTGCAGCTGTCACTGACAGCGCATGTGGTACTTTAACCTTTGGACTGTTTTCATCAGTTAATTATGGAGTTACTACAAAGAGTGAAACTATAGGATGATCTGTCTGCTGTCACTGGGTGGTGCTGAGGTCTGAATCTGAGGACGGCTCCTGTAGTCACAACAAGAACACAATCATCACAAACTGAAATATAAATATGATGGAGTAGAGCTTGAATTAGCTCCAGAATTTAAATATCTTGGGGTCCTTCTAGACCCAACATTATCCTTCAAGAGTCACATAAATAAAGTGTCCCAGGTACTTAAATTTAATAATCGAAATTTTAATCATATACGTAATAATTTAAATATGAATGTTGCAAAAACTTATTTTTACTCAATGATCATCTCTCATATGGACTATTGTTTGACGTCCTGGTCACTTGCTTGTCCAACAACACTTAAAACTATTGAAAACATTTATAAAAGACGTTTAAAACTACTTGACAAAAAACCGACTTCCCACCACCACTGTCATGTGTTAAAAACATAAATTACTGAACTTCAATAACTAGGTGAAACTTAAAAGAGTGAGTTTAATATATAAAGTCTTACACTCCCTTGCTCCACCACCATTAAAGCAGTTCATTAGGCATAAAGAAAGCTCAGACAGGACCACTCGAGCTACAATCCGAGGAGACTTGTTTATACCCCACAGACGGACAGCATTTGGGCAGAACGTCCTCTCTGTCCAGGGAGGCCATCTGTGGAACAGTCTTCCTCAACCCATTAGAGAATGCTCTACACTCAGTTTGTTTAAGGCAAAGGTTAAAAACTGGTTATGGACAAATCAAGTGTGCGATCATGTATGAATTGTACAGTTTTAATGTTTTATTTGGGAACAGAATGGCGTGTATGTGTAAGTTTGGTGACGGAGTTTTTATTATGAATGAATGATGAATTTTTATGAATTATTATGTCTATTTTTTATGCTTAAGGACAACAGATGGAAATTAGTCCTTGGCTATAATCTGGTATGTTTACATTCATGTAATTTTTTTTTTTTACATTTATGTTCATTAACATGCACTGTCCTAAATAAATAAATAAATAAATAAATAAATAAATAAATAAATAAATAAATAAAGTTTATCTCTCAAATCTGAAATAAAGCTGATCCTTCTGTCCTCACACACTCGGGAGTGTTCTTCTCTTCTCTTACATTTTTTCAGTCCTACAGTTCTGCTGACAGCTGACATATGAGCTGTTTATTTAAAAAAAGCCTTATATACGAACAGATGTTCCTATATCATGTTCACCTTTGAGTTGTTGGAGCTTTATAAATGGACATCTGCAAAGATGTGATGATGGAGCAGGTTTCAGTGCTGCTGCATCCTGGTCACAACATACAGAGGTGGTATCAGCACTGGTATCAGCACTGGTATCAGCACTGGTATCAGCACTGGTATTGAAGAAGAAATATTAATGCTTCAAACTATTTGTCTTAAAGGATGGAAGCTGTACAGAGTTCTGCACATGTGTCTTTGTGAACATACCTCATTAACAATATTTCAGACAGTTTTTAACCTGAATATTTGCAACAAACTCAGTATAAAAAATACAGTCAGCGCTAAAAAATTAATCAGTCGAAAAATTAAAATTTTAACTTAAGCTGCCAAGAGGAAGTCGTTGGTTTCAGTAAATATCAGGCTTTGCTATTTGATCGGTTTTTACAGATTAATGAGGAGTTACTGAAGTGCCAGGTTTTTAAAGTAGGTGTTACTGTCTTTACACATGTGGAGACTGAAAACATGGTGCTGTTTAATAAGATATTTAATATTCAGCTCTGCACAGGAGCTGCAGCGGGGTGCAGCCTGTTGCCTTTACAGTATAATACTTGTAATAAAAGTACAATAACGGTAATTAGTGACTGAGCAGCCCGGGGCGTTTCTCTTGATTTCTTTAGTCAGGGTAAATTCATTCACCTGCACGGGTTAGCTAAACAAACCCTGACGGCCGAGTGCTCATCTTAGCTAGCTAGGTCTCAGGACCGAGCTAAGGACGGTAGTTACGGAGTAGCTTACAAACACGTTTAACTTACCGAAAAAGTGCAGCGGGGCCTCGGGTCCTTCTGTCGGGTAGTCCAGTTTACTGAAGAACACCTCAGGCTGTCAGGTTAAAACACTCGGTCGTGTCTTCGTAGCGTAAACGCTGGCCGTCCTCTCAGAGCCTACCTCTATCTGCTATTCCCGAACAGAGATACGCAAGTTTCTCCGTGACTGCAGCTGCCAGTCAATTCAATTCAATTCAATTCAATTTTATTTATATAGCGCCAAATCACAACAAAAGTCGCCTCAAGGCGCTTCATAGATACAGAGAAAAACCCAACAATCATATGACCCCCTATGAGCAAGCACTTTGGCGACAGTGGGAAGGAAAAACTCCCTTTTAACAGGAAGAAACCTCCGGCAGAACCAGGCTCAGGGAGGGGCGGGGCCATCTGCTGCGACCGGTTGGGGTGAGAGAACGAAGACAGGATAAAAGACATGCTGTGGAAGAGAGACAGAGGTTAATAACAGATATGATTCAATGCAGAGAGGTCTGTTAACACATAGTGAGTGAGAAAGGTGACTGGAAAGGAAAAACTCAATGCATCATGGGAATCCCCCGGCAGCCTACATCTATTGCAGCATAACTAAGGGAGGATCCAGGGTCACCTGGTCCAGCCCTAACTATATGCTTTAGCAAAAAGGAAAGTTTGAAGCCTAATCTTGAAAGTAGAGATAGTGTCTGTCTCCCGAATCCAAACTGGAAGCTGGTTCCACAGAAGAGGGGCCTGAAAACTGAAGGCTCTCCCTCCCATTCTACTTTTAAATACTCTAGGAACAACAAGTAGGCCTGCAGAGCGAGAGCGAAGTGCTCTAATAGGGTGATATGGTACTACAAGGTCATTAAGATAAGATGGGGCCTGATTATTTAAGACCTTGTATGTGAGGAGCAGGATTTTGAATTCAATTCTGGATTTAACAGGAAGCCAATGAAGGGAAGCCAAAACAGGAGAAATCTGCTCTCTCTTTCTAGTCCCTGTCAGGACTCTTGCTGCAGCATTTTGGATTAGCTGAAGGCTTTTCAGCGAGTTTTTTGGACATCCTGATAATAATGAATTACAGTCGTCCAGCCTGGACGTAATAAATGCATGAACTAGTTTTTCAGCATCACTCTGAGTCAAAGCTGCTATGATGACGTTACACCCCATTTTAACATCACCGCTGTCGGAATTAGAATCAAACTTGGACATAAATCAGCGTGATGAGAACTATACCTCCAAAGGTCGGGTAGGCCAGAAGTAAACGGCTATGAAATGGGACGGTCTAGCCTTCAGATTAGCATCACCACTGTCTCGATGGAGTTTAATAAACTCAGCTGTCTGCTCCTTGCTATCTAAAATATAACAGGACACTGGAGTAAACTCTCGACCATCTCACACTTCTGCTTAATCAGTTTTCTGTTTGACGTTTATTCAGCTGTGTGAAAACCACCTGGGGGATTAATAAAGTGGCTTGCAAAAGTATTCGGTCCCCTTGAACTTTTCCACATTTTGTCACATTACAGCCACAAACACGAATCATTTTTTATTGGACTTCCAGGTGAAAGACCAACACAAAGTGGTGCACACGTGAGAAGTGGAACGAAAATCATACATGATTCCAAACATTTTGTACAAATAAATAACTGCAAAGTGGGGTGTGTGTAATTATTCAGCCCCTGAGTCAATACTTTGTAGAACCAGCTTTTGCTGCAGTTCCAGCTGCCAGTCTTTTAGGGTCTGTCTCTACCAGCTTTGCACATCTACAGACTGAAATCTTTGCCCATTCTTCTTTGCAAAACAGCTCCAGCTCAGTCAGATTAGATGGGCAGCGTTTGTGAACAGCAGTTTTCAGATCTTGCCACAGACTCCTGATTGGATTTAGATCTGGACTTTGACTGGGCCGTTCTAACACATGGATATGTTTTGTTTTAAACCACTCCATTGTTGCCCTGGCTTTATGTTTAGGGTCGTTGTCCTGCTGGAAGGTGAACCTCCGCCCCAGTCTCAAGTCTTTTGCAGACTCCAAGAGGGTTTCTTCCAAGATTGCCCTGTATTTGGCTCCATCCATCTTCCCATCAACTCTGACCAGCTTCCCTGTCCCTGCTGAAGAGAAGCACCCCCAGAGCATGATGCTGCCACCACCATATTTGACAGTGGGGATGGTGTGTTCAGAGTGATGTGCAGTGTTAGTTTTCCACACAGAGCATTTTGAACAAAAAGTTCCATTTTGGTCTCATCTGACCAGAGCAGCTTCTTCCACATGTTTGCTGTGTCCCCCACATGGCTTGTGGCAAACTGCAAACGGCACTTCTTATGGTTTTCTGTTAACAATGGCTTTCTTCTTGCCACTCTTCCATAAAGGCCAACTTTGTGCAGTGCACGACTAATAGTTGTCCTATGGACAGATTCCCCACCTGAGCTGTAGATCTCTGCAGCTCATCCAGAGTCACCATGGGCCTCTTGGCTGCATTTCTGATCAGCGCTCTCCTTGTTCGGCCTGTGAGTTTAGGTGGACAGCCTTGTCTTGGTAGGTTTACAGTTGTTCCATACTTCTTCCATTTCTGAATGATGGCTTGAACAGTAGTGATGTGACGTTCTGTATCGAGGCTTCGAAGCGTGTGTCGAGTAATGGAGGGGGCGTTTCCGCGAAGCGCGTATCGAGGCTTGCTTCATTTATGGGAGGAGCTGAAAATGATGACGTCCGAAGCCTCGCTGTCCGGCTGTACCACGTGACTGGTTCAGGAAGCGGTTCAAACTTTGCCGCGAGCTATGACAGCGATATAAACCCCTCAGACCCCATTCAAAATGTGGGCGTTTGATGGAGAGTTGCGGTTAGTGAGAGTTAGAGACAGTTTGGAAAAAAAAGAAATCGCCTACGACCTGCCACAGTGGAGAAACTGTTGTTTTTAAATAAAAACCAATGATGTGTCCCCTAAACACTAATCACTAGGGGTGCAACGATATTCGTATCGATATTGAACCGTTCGATACAGTGCTTTCGGTTCGGTACGCATATGTATCGAACAATACAAAATTTGTAATTTATTTTATCAACTTTCCTTCTGACGATGCTGTCTGTGTTGAGCGCTCAGTGAATCTGCGTTCGACTACTCCGCCTAGGCTGTACTGTCCAGCGCAGATCCACTGAGCGCTCAACACAGACAGCATCATCAGAAGGAAGAGCGCAGGGCAAGCTAGCGAGACAGAAGTTAAGCACTCCTTGCAACTTGGACCTCGCCCACCCTCATTCAGATCTGGCATTTGGAATTATTTTGGTTTTCATGTGACGTATGACCCTGAAGGTAAGCGAGTCATGGACTAAAGTAAAACAGTATGTTGGATGTGCCATGCAATGCTCAATTACATGGGTGGGAGCTAGTGTGTTAGCGCAGTTAGCTCGTTAACGTGTTGGCCGTCTAGCCCCATGCACGGGGCGATCGGCGGTAGCTCGTTAACGGAGATTTGCCGTGTTGTGGCGTTAAGGTCATTTCAACAAGATTAACCTGAAAGCACTAGTGGGAACACAATGAATATGACTGCACATTTACACCGACATTATCCTAGTGCAAAGACAAAGATGAGTGATTCCTCAATCAGATACAGGGCTCGCAATATCGCTAGCCCGACGTCCCGGGGCTAGCGATTTTTTCAGTCGGGGTACCAAAATCTATCTCTGCCCTGCCCGTCGGGCTATTGTAGGAAGGAAAAATATATGTCAATGCTTTTGCATTCTTTCGGAAATGTAGCTGGGTAATTATGTCATTGGCATCGGTGAGCCACTGTCAATATGTGACATATTGAAATCGCGTTTGAATTTGCGCTTGTTTTTTTGCTTTCACTTTGCAATCGTGTGAACTGTGTATAGAGAGCGACAGCACTGATCTGTGAGTGATGATAATTTGTGCACCAATTCCTCTGACATTGTCTTATTAATCGTTAGCTTACTATGCAAACAAGACAAGTGAAATCTCCCGCAGCTTAAACATGTGAGAAGTTGATCGCGCAGAGAATCGCTGAGCTTATGTGAGTGCGCGTGTAAAAGCAGCAGAATATATATTTTAGTTCTGCTGAGCCAAATAAGACAGGTCAGGGTGAAGAAGTGACAGCCAAAGAAAAGCTTACCACAAAACGGAGAAGTTATGACAAATCAGACTATAAGGTAAAAAGAAAGTGCAGCTTTATGGTTTCATGGACAAAAGAATTTCTGTGGCTGCAATATGACGAGCTATATAACCAGGGGTGCACATAAGTGGTTCGCATTCGCTGTCAAAATAAAAAACACGCACAAGGGTTAGGGTTAAATTTAAAAACTGTACTTTTGAGTTAAAATATATATTTATAATTTTAATAAATGACAAATTAAAAAGGCATGAACATTTTTTTGTATCGAAAAAATATCGAACCGTGACACCAAAGTATCAAACCGAACCGAACCGTGAATTTTGTGTATCGTTGCACCCCTACTAATCACTGTCCTTGCCTCAATGTTACAAAAGCACAACCACTGTCCACACCTCACCTCACAGTATATGATCATTTCCATTTTAGGCATTTCCAAATAATCATTTTCCATACTGCCAGCATAAATATACACAGTATACTGCCATCACTACAATATAGATGTTTTACACACTCCTTTTGTTGTTGACATTCACAGGCTGTGTGCAAAATGCCACACTCTTCAAATTCATGCCAACTAATATTTTTACGTCCAGTAGGTGTCCTGCTAGAGCAAATGAAGCTTCAAGAAGCTTCGCGTTGGGGTGAACCAATTGGATGAAAAGCTTCAGTGCTTCATGGGGCTTCATCTGCCCATCACTATTGAACAGTGCTCCGTGGGATGTTCAAGGCTTGGGAAATCTTTTTGTAGCCTAAGCCTGCTTTAAATTTCTCAATAACTTTATCCCTGACCTGTCTGCTGTGTTCTTTGGACTTCATGGTGTTGTTGCTCTCAATATTCTCTTAGACAACCTCTGAGGCCGTCGCAGAGCAGCTGTATTTGTACTGACATTAGATTACACACAGGTGCACTCTATTTAGTCATTAGCACTCATCAGGCAACGTCTATGGGCAACTGACTGCACTCAGACCAAAGGGGGCTGAATAATTACACACACCCCACTTTGCAGTTATTTATTTGTAAAAAATGTTTGGAGTCATGTATGATTTTCATTCCACTTCTCATGTGTACACCAGTTTGTGTTGGTCTTTCACGTGGAATTCCAATAAAATTGATTCATGTTTGTGGCTGTAACGTGACAAAATGTGGGAAAGTTCAAGGGGACCGAATACTTTTGCCACTGTAAAGGTTTATTTTGTCTAATCTAATCTAATAACTTTAATCTCAGCCAAACCGATTTACTCACGAACAAACAAAACACTGAAAAAAGCCCAACAATAACATTTTGAGGTTGTCTAAGTCACTTATATATTACGTTTAACCTGAGTAGCAAAAGACCGCGGTGATCTGAACATGATGTGCCGGGAGTTTGCTGTTCTCGGCGGCTCTACTGACCCTCGAGCTCTCGGCTAGCTATCGAGCTGGTGGGTAACAGACGTCTCAGAAACGTCGGAGCACTTTTGCAAATATGCGATATCTTGATAAACTGAGCAGATATTTAAAGTTTACACAGCTACATTCTCACCTGAAAATATGTTAAAAGTTTATTTTGTGACCCAGAAAGAGTAATAAGAGTAATATTGAAAACTTAGTAGCGACCGCCATTGCCGGAAAGTGGAATTGGATGGGCCACGCTATGAATTCTGGGATATGGTGGGCCATGAAGGACACACCCGACCCATCCTTTAATTTTGGGGAAAAAGAGGACGCATTGGTCGGCTGCATTCAGAGGAGTCTATGAATTTGGACAGCCTTCATCGTGTCGCTGTGACGTAATCGGTCTACAAATGCGTCCTCAGGAGGATGCAGCCCATGAATTTGGACACCCCCTATGTTTACTACTGCATAGACACATTGAATTTCCAACACAAGGAAACGACTTTTTGGATAATGTTTTCACCACCAAGAGAGGAGATTACAAAGCCCCCCACCCACTTTGGTGCCTCTGATCACATCACTGTTATGCTAATGCCAGCATACAGGCCCCTGGTCAAAGTCACTAAACCAGTTCGTAAGCAGGTACGTGTGTGGCCAGAAGGACCTGCAATACTGCTTTTCCACCACAGACTGGGAGATCCTTAAACAGGCCGCCACACAACACCACAGACCTGCAGGAATATACAGAAACTGTCATTGGCTACATCTCAAAAGGCATCGATGAGGTCATAGAGACCACTGTCCAGGCCAATCAGAAACCATGGCTCACAGGTGAGGTCTACAGGCTCCTGAGGGTGAGAAATGCAGCCTTGAAAGCTGGGGATGAGGTGAGCCTAACAACAGCAAGGGCAAACCTGTCACATGCATCAGAGAGGTGGAAATGCAGTGCTCCAGGAGGATTTTGCAAAGCTTCAGTGACAGCAGAGATACTCAGAGGCTGTGGCAAGGGATACAGACCATCACAGACTACAAGCCCACTCCTCAGACCGCTGTCGGGTCCACCACATTACCGTAAGAGCTAAGTGAAATTTTCTCTTGCTTTGAGACACAGAACGACACCCCAGCACAGAAGACTCCACCCCCCAACGATCGGGTGGTGACACTATCAACATGCTTGTCAGGACCTGCTGCCATCAGGGAGGAGACTGAAGAGCCTCCGGGCCAGAACCAGGAGACTGAGAGACAGCTTCATCCAGGTTGTCAGGATGCTGAATTCACTCCCTGCTCTCACACACCAACTCCAGACCTGCATTCATCTTTTCCCTCTGAACCCCCCAAACATACAAACCCTGAGCCACCACCATTGCCCTTTCACTGACTGCCCTACTCCACCATTTGACCCTCTCATAAGAGGTGAAACATCTTCAAGGAAACTTAAAGAAGACGCTTTTCTTTCCAAGCTCCTTAGACTACGGTGACCTGGATGTCTGAGAACCTCCACAGACTGATTTTACAAGAACAACTTGTGTCAAAAAATCCCTAGCAGTGCCTCTCTGTCACATACACAAATCACTAGAGTTACAAATTTAATAACTTAAAAAACCTCAGAAAAACAGAACTGAGCAAAACAAACAAACACACAAACAAACAAACAAACAAACAAACAAACAAACAAACAAACCAGAGACCTGGGGCCCGTTCTTCGTACGTCGCTTACTACATCCAAGATCAAATGACACATCCAAAACCAAATCATCGCGCTAACGGTGAGCTCGCTAATCCGGTTCTCCGAACACACCTGCTGTTGACGATTAGTACAGCTGGATGAAGTAATGTGAGATCACTGGGTGTCGTAAAAGGGGCTACACATCGATAGCAGAAACATTGATCGGCAACTCTCTGATTGGTCGGCGGAAATGTCGAAGGAGCGCGCTCGGTATTTTTCGGCAGCAGAGCAAGAACTCTTGAGTGAGGGATTTCAGGAGTTTCAGAGTTTAATCAGTTGTAGCCACAGCTGCCCTGGGGCAGACTGACAGAAGCCAGGCTGCCATATCGCGCCATCGGCCCCTCTGGCCAACACCAGTAGGCGGTAGGGTAGATTTATTATATTACACTATATTATCCAATATTATATTACATTATATTATATTATATTACATTATATCCCCTTTCACATTAGAGCCACAACAGGACCCACTAGAACATGGGAACAAGTAAAAGTGAAATATAAGAATATTCTACAGAATGGTAATATTTATCACTTATATTGCTTTTCGTCTCTTGGAAAGAGACCCTGGAATAATCTGTTTGTTCATAACAGCAACCAAGAAAAGGGCAGAGCAAAAAAGACAGGTGGTGGTCCTGCACCCCCTCGTCAACAAGTTGGTTAAGTAAATAATACCCTCACGGGAATATCGATATCTCTCTATGAGCACACTGTCGCGCTGAGCTAAAGGATCCTGTCTGTCCCGCAATATACGCTGGATTCTGAGGACTCTCCTTATCAATCTTGCACCTTCCGCAATGGGTGGCTCGCGTATACGGACAGGACATGGCTGCGACAGACTTCCCAAATCCACCTTCGCTTTTATAGCCGTGGTCTCTCATCTTGATTACACAAAGTAATTTGCAATTACTACTCTGAAATATGAATTACATCTGTAATAATCACATACATGTAATAGAATGTTAATAGTACATTTCCCTTTTTTAGGAAATGACCTGTATGTATCTGTGTGAAATCAATAAACAAACAAAGGGTTGCCGATCAATGTTTCTACTATCGATGCGTAGCCCCTGTTAAGCCACCCAGTGATCTCACATTACTTCATCCAGCTATACTAATCGTCAACAACAGGTGTGTTCGGAGTACCGGAATAGCAAGCTCAAAGTTGGCGCGATGATTTGATCTTGGATGTAGTAAGCGAGGTACGAAGAACGGACCCCAGGTAAGAACATTGTTGAGGTTTAAATTTATAATCTTAAATACTTATATGCTGATTATATTGCTTTATAAGAAAGGCCCAAATCTGAGTACACTCTGTGCCGACAGGACTGACAGGAAATTACATGCTTTTGCAGGCGAAAAGTGAAACTAAGCAGAGTGTTTGGTCGAAACTTAAAGTGTGTGTGATGTCTATATAAATGACTAGACTTGCTGTTTTGTGCTTCAGACCTGGGGTTGTGTGTTCAGGTCTCCATATCCGGATATGTAAAATAAAGATAATCTTTTAAAGTAAAAAGACCACTTTTGAGCCGTGTCTTTTTGGCCATAACAAATACCAAAAGAACCGGAATTTAATAACATTAAAACCAAACAATAAATGAGCAAAGTAGTGCATGATAAATATAGATGACAAATACAAAGTGCAATATAGAAACACTGGGTAAAAAGAAATGAACAATTAAAAAGGAGGATAAAAGATGTGAGCAGTAGTTAAACAGTAGAAATAAATATATAATAAACAAATAAAAATAGATAATAAATGAAAGCAAGGTCTGAAAGGTGAGTTTGGCTTTAAAAGCATGAAAACACACTGCTGTCTTCAGGAAGGCTGCTCCAGTAACTTTCTATGCTCGCTTTGAGGCTGCAGCTAAGGACTCCAACAATGCTAGTGCTAGCGGCGCTAACGGCTGTAGACAGGAAGATACTGCCAGCACCGGAAACGTGCTCGTCATCTCCGAGCATGAAGTAAGGAGAGCCTTCAAGAGAGTGAACACCAGGAAAGCAGCAGGACCAGACGGCATCCCAGGTCGTATCCTAAGAGACTGCGCATACCAGCTAGCTCCTGTGTTCACTGAGATATTCAACATCTCTTTATCTCAGTCGGTGATCCCCACATGCTTCAAAGAGTCCATCATTGTTCCTGTCCCGAAGAAACCCCACCCTGCTTCTCTCAATGACTATCGCCCTGTAGCCCTCACCTCAGTAGTGATGAAGTGTTTTGAACGCCTGGTCAGAGACTTCATCATTTCTTCACCACCAGACACACTGGACCCACTACAGTTCGCTTACCGTCCAAATCGTTCCACAGACGATGCCATCTCTCATCTCCTCCACACATCACTTACTCACTTGGACACTAGAAGGGGGAATTATGTTAAAATGCTCTTCATAGGGGGCAGGGATAGCTCAGTAGGTAAAGTGGGCACCCCATGATCGGAAGGTCGGCGGTTCGAATCCACTTAACGGCTACCCTGAGGTACCCCTGAGCAAGGTACCGTCCCTACACACTGCTCCCCGGGCGCCTGCTTAGTGGGCTGCCCACTGCTTCACTGAGTGAATGGGTCAAATGCAGAGAAAAACAAGTAATTTCCTCATGGGGATCAATAAAGTATCCATTATTATTATTATTATTATTATAGACTACAGCTCTGCATTTAACACCATAATTCCCTCCACACTCACCACCAAGCTGGAGCATCTGGGACTCAGCTCATCTATGTGTCAGTGGATCTCCAACTTCCTAACTGGCAGACCACAGGCAGTAAGGATGGGCCGACATGTCTCAGCCTCCACCACTCTCAGCACTGGAGCCCCCCAGGGGTGTGTTCTGAGCCCCCTGCTGTACTCTCTGTACACATATGACTGTGTGGCCACTACCAGCTCCACCACCATCATCAAGTTTGCTGACGACACCGTCGTGGTGGGCCTGATCTCTGATAACAACGAGACGGCCTACCTGAAGGAGATTAGGAATCTGGAGAAGTGGTGCCAGAGGAACAACCTCCTTCTAAACATCAGTAAGACAAAGGAGCTGATAGTGGACTTCAGCACTAAGCAGGAGAGGAACTACCAGACCCCCGTCATCAACGAGTGCCCAGTGGAGAGAGTGGACAACTTCAAATACCTCGGAGTTCACATCACGCAGGACCTGTCATGGTCCTGTCACATCAACACCATGGTGAAAAAGGCCCAACAGCGTCTCTACCACCTCAGACGCTCGAGAGACTTCCTTTTTTTTTTTTTTTTTGTCCCGTTTGGATCTTTAGCCATCAGAATTGTTGTCTTAAGGCCAAGAAAGATGCCAAGCGGATTTATTTTACCAAGTGGATCATCATGGGCTTGCCATATTGGTCCATTTGATTGACCTTTATTATAATTATGAATTTATTTTATTTTCAGTTGCTACAAACGGGACAGACATGACTGTGGGATAGGACAGGGGGAAAGAATGAAAGAAAGAGAGGGAGAGAAAAAAAGAAAACCAAAGGGGAGAAGAGACGGTGAGAAGGGGGGGAAGAGAGAAAAAAACAAACAAACAAAAAAAACAAAACTCCTGGGTCACCTGTATGGAGAAAAAAAAACAGAGGAGAAAGCAAACAACAAAGAGCAACATAATAAGAAAAAAAAAGCACCATCACAATAAACTAGCTAGCAGTAGATATCGATAGTTACTAAATAATAAACGATATTGTGCAGCACGCAAGATAGCCAGCGCACAGTGTGCTTTGAGGCAGCAGCCAAGAAAGCTGTAGTCCGCGTCTATGAATACCCATGTGTACACCTGTGTGCATACCTGTGTGGATCAGCATGCTTGCATTCCAAAGGTTTCTCCATGTAATGATCTGCTAGGGAGTGTGGGGAGCCACAGCCCTGTCCTCTATGGTATCAAGCAGGTATGGAGGAGATCAAAACTCTAGACATCCAGAGGCCCCCAGAACACAAGAGACCAAGGAAGACCCACAGAGGGGCAGCCGCGCCACTGTCCCAGTAAGAGCTAAGGAGAGTCCCAGATGAGGGCTCATTCAGCAGCCGCGGAGCAGAAGCCAGGGGGAGTTGCAGTGACGCGCCCATGAGCTCTGCCGGCAGCCAGCTGTGCCTGAGTGACCGAGCCCCAGGCCGAGAGGCCGGGGGCACCCCACCTCCGAAGTGGCCCGAGCGAGCCGCCAAGGAGTGAGCCGGTGTGTACCCGGACGCCGCTTGAGAGACTTCCAACTGCCCTCCAAGGTGCTCAGGAACTTTTACTCGTGCACCATAGAGAGCATCCTGACGGGAAACATCTTAACCTGGTTCGGGAACAGCACCATGCAGGACAGACGAGCTCTACAGAGGGTTGTGCGGTCAGCTGAGCGCACCATCCGCTCCGAGCTCCCTGACCTGCACTCAATCTACAGCAGGCGGTGCTGGACCAAGGCCAGGAAGATGGTGAAGGACCTCAGCCATCCCAACAACAGACTGTTCTCTCTGTTGAGGTCAGGAAAGCGATTCTGCTCCCTGAAGGCCAACACAGAGAGACTGAGGAGGAGCTTCTTCCCGCAGGCGATACGGTCTCTCAATCACAATCACACCACCACACAGTACTGACCCACACATATAGTTCTTACACACACACTGGACATTCTGGACATTGTTTTCACTTCATCACTTAAATCACTTTAAGCATATTTGCACTGCACAAGACATAATGTGGATTGCACAACACTGGACATTGTATTCTTCATTTCAAGCTAATACTTGTACAGCTGCTGTTATTGTGTATATATTTATTTATATTTCTTCATACATTCTTATATAGTTCTATATTGTGTATTTTGTTGTACAGTTATTTTATTTTCAACTTTAATTTATGTATTTTATCTTATTCTTTCCCAGTTAAATTTACCCTTCATTCTAATTTGTGTTGTACAGTTATTTCATTTTTAACCTTAATTTATATTTTATTCCTTCCTAGTTAAATTTACCCTTTTTAATTTTTCATATTTATTTCCTATCTTATTCATAGCCTTTTCCTTTTTTGTTTTCTTTAGGTCACGAGCAGTTGTCCAAGCATTTCACTACATATCGTACTGTGTAGGACTGTGTACGTGACAAATAAAATTTGAATTTGAATTTGAATTTGAATTTGAAAGTCATCTACATGTGGGTTTAGTTCTGACTTTAGGGACAAGTAAAAAAATAAAATAAAATAAAAACATCTGTCCAGACAACCTGACAGTCAAAAATATAAACTCAGGAACTTAAAAGGAAAATTGTGCTGACTTTGAACGTCCGCATCAAGATAAACTTACAGATTTAAGAGTCAAAAAGTGTCAAAAAGTCTGTATCCTTACCTGAGAGTTTCAAGTTTACAGTCAGGACTCTTTAGTCCAACACACAGCAAATCCAATCCTGAATCCTGCAGTTTGTTCGAGCTCAGGTCCAGCTCTCTCAGATGATTGGATGGGGAGCTGAGAATTTCAGACAAAGCTTCAAAGCTTCTTTTTGAGAGTTTACAATCTCTCAGCCTGAGGAAGAATAACAATGGAGACATATTATTTTATTCATCTAGCATTATTAAACATATTTGTTCATAGATTCACTTACAGCACTTTCTTGGATGCTTTGACCACTGGCAGCAGCTTCAAAAATGCCTTCTCTGAACGGGAGTATTTCTTCAGGTTGAACTCATCCAGATCTGATGACAGTAAGATGAAGACCAGAGCCGACCACTGAGCAGGAGACAGTTGATCTGTGGAGAGACGTCCTGATCTCAGGGACTGTTGGATCTCCTCCACTAGAGAACGATCATCCAGTTCATTCAGACAGTGGAACAGGTTGATGCTTTTCTCTGCAGACAGTTTCCCACTGAGCTTCTTCTTGATGTAGTGAACTGTTTCCTGATTGGTCTGTGAGCTACATCCTGTCTGTGTCAGCATGCATAGGCGATCCTGATTGGTCTGCAGTGAAAGACCCAGGAGGAAGCGGAGGAACAAGTCCAGGTGGCCATTTGGACTCTCTAAGGCTTTATCCACAGCACTCTGGTAGAAGTCTTTTACAGTAAGTGTTTTCTGGAAGATTTTAAAGCGAGGAGATTGTTTCTTAAGCAGGTTGACTCCAGAGTTGATGAAGGTCAGATAGACATGAAGAGCAGCAAAGAACTCCTGAATGCTCAGATGGACGAAACAGTAAACAACGTTGTTGAACATGTGGCACTCATCAGCTTTAAAGATCTGTGTGAACACTCCTGAGTACACTGCGGCTGCTCTGATATCGATGCCACACTTTGTCAGGTCTGATTCATAGAAGATCAGGTTTCCTTTCTGCAGCTGATCAAAGGCCAGTTTTCCCAGAGACTCAATGATCTTCCTGCACGACTCTGTCTCAGCTCCTCCATCATACTTGATGTCCTTCGTTTGTAGGTGAAATAGCACAAGGCGTAGGTAGAGCTCTGTGAGAGTCTTAGGCAGATCTTTGCTCTCTTTGTTCTTCATGACAAACTCCAGAACTGTAGCAGTGATCCAGCAGAAGACTGGGATGTAGCACATGATGTGGAGGCTTCGTGATGTCTTGATGTGGGAGATGATGCTGCTGGCCTGCTCCTCATTTCTGAATCTCTTCCTGAAGTACTCCTCCTTCTGTGGGTCAGTGAACCCTCTGACTTCTGTCACCATGTCAACAATGTCACGAAGGATCTTATTGGCTGCTGCGGGTCGTGTGGTTATCCAGAGGCGAGCAGAGGGAAGCAGTTCCCCCCTAATGAGGTTTATCAGCAGCACATCCACTGAGGTGGACTTTCTAGGGTCAGTCAGGATTGCAGTTTTGTGGAAGTCCAGAGGAGGTCGACACTCATCCAGACCATCAAAGATGAACACAACCTGGAAGTCTTCAAAGCTGCAGATTCCTGCTTCTTTGGTTTCAGTAAAGAAGTGATGAACAAGTTCCACCAAGCTGAACTTTTCCTCTTTCAGCAGATTCAGCTTTCTGAAAATGAATGGAAACATGAACTGGATGTCCTGGTTGGCTTTGTCTTCAGCCCAGTCCAGAGTGAACTTCTGTGTTAGGACTGTTTTCCCAATGCCAGCCACTCCCATTGTCAGCACTGTTCTGATTGGTTTATCTCTTCCAGGTGGGAGTTTAAAGATGTCTTCTTGTCTGATGGTTGTTTCTGGTCTGTCTGATTTCCTGGATGCTGTTTCAATCTGTCTGACCTCATGTTCATCATTGACCTCTGCAGTCCCTCCCCCTGTGATGTAGAGCTCTGTGTAGATCTGACTCAGGAGGGTCGGGTTTTCTGTTGTAGAAATCCCCTCGAGCACACACTGGAACTTCTTTTTCAATTTTGACTTGAGTTTGAGCTGACACTCAGTGAGAATCTCTGCATGAATAAACAGCAAATGACACAAATGAGAAAACTGCATTCTGGTTACTGTGGTTATGTGTTCAGTTCACTGGACTCTTGGTGTCATGATCCGAGTGAGTCTGAGTAACTTTCCACAGCATCAGCTCTCCTCCCCTGGGTGGAGCCCTCCTCACTCCTCCGTGCTCCTCACCTGTTGCCAATTACTCCGGCAGTATTTATGAGCAGCACTCACAATGAACCTTCTCCAGATTGTGTGCTTAGCACAGTCAGTTCTCTGCCTCACATTTTGTCTTGTGCTCCTCAGCTTGTTTCGCGTAACCCTCTTTTCCTGTTCCCTAGTCGGCACCTGGATATATCTTCCAACTCTCGCCATAAGTCACGCCTCAGGATTCTGGCCTGCCACTGCTGGGAAAACTCACTCTTGCAAACTGCCATCCTCAGCTGCCTGCCTCCCTGTGCACCCACATCTCACTCTGTACCCAGATTTAATTCATCTCCTCCTCCAGCTGATCTCCACCTGCAGCCACGTAACACCTCTTAGTTTTTAAATCTTGGACTCATTCACTACACTGTGGACCACTCTGATTATTATCTCCTTTGTTCCAGTGATCCTGGATAGTTTCTATTCGCCCGATTCTGCCCCTGTTGTTCCTTTGACCTGCCTCAGCTTATGTTCTGGCCTCAGCTCTGCACTTCTCATTATACCTCGCTTGCTGTTGAATTTAGCCGTGATTCAGCTTTCTCCGTCAAGAAATCTAGTAAAATACATTTCTGTTAAAAGTCACTCAGCCTCCGTTTTTTGGTTCTGTGCTTGACTCCATTCCTTTTCATGAGCCATTGAGCCCTGACACTTGGGTTATAACTGAGGGCAGGTTTTATAGAGACACATTTGATTTAATTATGTTTATTTATACAGCACCAAATCAATACTAGCAACATTTCACATATTACATAAACAACACTATGGAGCCAGTAATGAATAAATATGTAGAATAAATGAAAGAATTTCAAGTTGTTGTTTTTTTAAATTCCTCCAAATAACAACAACAGTCACCCCAATGTGCTTTATATTGTAAGGTAAAGAACCTACAATAATATAACAGAAAAAAACCCAACTATCTTTTTGGGTCCTGAAAACTGAAGGCTCTGCCTCCCATTCTACTTTTAAATACTCTGTGAACAACAAGTAGGCCTGCAGTGTGAGAGCGAAGTGCTCTAACAGGGTGATATGGTACTACAAGGTCATTAAGATAAGATGGGGCCTGATTATTTAAGACCTTGTATGTGAGGAGCAGGATTTTGAATTCAATTCTGGATTTAACAGGAAGCCAAAACAGGAGAAATCTGCTCTCTCCCAGAAAGCTGCAGAAGCTGAAATGGTGGATTTCAGTCAAATAAGGAGAACTGTGGCTTTCCTCCAACCTTTGACCAATCACCTTAGTGTCCTGTTTATCAACCATAATAAAAAGCATTTACTGTGTGGGCATTTTTTTGTTTGGGTCTCCAAACAGCAGAAAGAAATGGCAGCCATTTTTTTTAACTTTACCTTCAACTAGTAAATAGATTTAAGAAAAAGCACTTTGTGTCATGGTCCCTGTGCCCCGCTGGTCGATCCTCTATTGTGCAATATGTTTGTGGTTTGTTTGCTCTCTCTCACTCTCTCTCTCGCCGCGGCGACGCTCATTGCGGGCTCCCGCTGCTGGCCCACACACCTGCTCATCACCGCACCGGCCGCTGATCCCAGCTGATAACTGCACTACTTAGATGGCGAGTCTGCACTAGTCTTCGCTGGATCGTTGAGCTATCAGTATCGTTTTTTTGGAACCCGATTCTGAGAGGAGTGATTGAGGAGGAACATTTGTACAGAAAGTGTGGAGCACCCTTCTCCCAACCCTGTTTCCCACGGACCCTGGCGACCCGGACCCATTTCCCCTGCACGTTGTATGTAGCCACTTGGTGAATGTGTTCACTGTAAATAAACGCACTGTTCTTCGCTTAAAGGAATACCCTGGCCTGCGCCTGAGTCTCTTTCGGAAACCCTATCACTTTGATCATATTTGTGACGTGTCCCAAACTGTTGTTGTCGCCTCATTTATGTTGATAAAACAGCTCTAAAACCAATCTGACAATATAAATCTGTAAAATGGGCAGAAAACCTGCTGCTGGTCCCATTTTAATCAAACCAACCCAAAGAGCAGATATTCATGTGTACACAGGAGGTTATTTGTGCAGATGCATAAAACATAAACTGTTGGCTTTCTGCAGTCTCTCACTCCTGAAAGTGTTGGCAAGTGTTTTGGATTTATTATTTATATGGATTTTAATGGCACCTGTGTAATGTTAACTAATGTTTTTATTGTTTATGTATTTTTTGTTTAGTCATTCCCTGACTTACCTGTGGGTTCTGGGATGGTTTTATTTAAATTCTCCAACAGATCATTCTTGTTTATCCTCCCCAAAAGATTTTTAGTGACTTCAAAAGTGTTGATAGAGTAGGTATCAAACATCAGATCCACTATGTCCGTCCTCTCTGCATTCTCCAGTTCACTCACTGGGATTGCTGGTAAACCTTCTACAGACCCATTGTTCTTCAGATGCCACTTAAATTCTTCAAAGTCATCACGTCCCAAATCCTTCAAAGTCCCCAGAAGGATTTCTTTAGGTGTCGTCATCTTTTACCCTGTAAGGACCCGATAAACAAAGACTGTAACAACAGCTGGAGAGGTAATTGTCTGATTTATCAGAATTTAACTTGATTCTAACAGCAGTTCATCACTACCACCAATAAATTTCTAAGGCTCAGAATGCAACAAAATTGCACATGAAGAAGCACATAGAGAAGTATCCAAGTAACACTTTGCTACAATATAAAACAAACTATTATAAATAAAGAAAATATATAAACTAAATATATACACTACCCGTCAAACGTTTTAGAACAGCCCAATTTTTCCAGTGTTTTTGTCACGGTTTGCGAGCCGTGTGTAAATTATCAAAGGACCCTTTATGCAGGCAGCTCAGATGCAAGTGAGTTTATTCATCACATGGTGATACAAACAGAAATGGCGAAGGTGAGCATGGAAACTAAGCAAAAACCTAAAAACTAATAGTACACGAATATGAAGAAGTACACGAAGGGAAGACGAAAACACGGAACACAAGGGGTGGGAGCAAAGCACCACAACACATCACTATATAGACAGTTACACAGAGGGAGACACAGAAGGCAACAACACAGGGACAGAACAAATGGACAGAGAAGACTAAACACAGAACAGAGTGCACAGAGAAACAAGGGGGGCAGGGAATCAAAACCTAGGAAGCATAGAATAACTCACAAACTAAACTGACATAACACAAACATCACAAAGAACTGAAACCACTAGCTCAGGAGACCCAGGACCCTGACAGATACGCAGACAAACCAGCAACTAACAGAGGCAAACACAAGGTTTAAATACACAGAGGGATAACGAGGGAATGAGACACAGAAGGAGGACACAGCTGGGAGTGATTGACAAGACGAGACAGAGGAAACGCAAACTAAACACACTGACATGAGACACGGACCTTCACAACAAAGCAGGAAATACAAAGACTGAACTTAGAGGTACAACAAAACACAGAACCAAAACGTAAGAATAAACAAAGATACATCATGAAATCAAAGATTAACAATACAAAACAGAAAACACTGAGTCACAGACCCAGGATCATGACAGTTTTATTGAAAATATCCTTTTTATTTCTCATTGCACTCTGAAATGAAAGCATAGTACAAATAAGCAGTTGGAGTTAAAAATAAATCATGAAACACATTTATAGACCAAAGTTTATTCTAAACGTTTGACTGAACACACCCGTGGCTTCTGTCTACAATAGAAATCAAATATTCTCCCATATCTGTGGCAGATGTTCCCGTAAACGTGGACCTTGTAATAATAATAATAATAATAATAACTTTATTTATAAAGCGCTTTCAAACAAAGTGCTGTACAACTAAAGAGATAAATTAAATAAAAGCGATACATAGCAATACAGGGAAAAGACACAATACAAGTTAAAAACAATAAAAATGTAAAAACTAAAAGCCATAGAATTAAGACATGTAGGATCGGGTGAACAAATGTGTCTTCAACTTGGTTTTAAAAACCTCCACAGAGCAGCCTGCCGAATATCTTGTAGGAGGTTGTTCCACAGAAACGGGGCATGAAAAGAAAAAGCTCTCCAATTGTCTTTTTTCTGGCTCTAAGAACTTTTAGAAGACCAGAGTCCTGAGATCGGAGAGCACGAGATGGAACATAAAGGTGTAAAAGGTCGGAGAGGTATGAAGGTGCCAATCCGTTTAAAGCCTTGTAGGTGAGCAGCAGGACCTTAAAATCTGCTCGAACCTGACAAGGTAGCCAGTGAAGAGATCTCAGAACAGGGGTAATGTGCTCAAATTTCCCAGTTCTTGTTAAAATGCGAGCAGCTGCATTTTGCACCAACGCCAGAATCTCAGGTTAAACCTCACAAAACTTTAACAACCACCAAACAGCTGAAACAGTAAATGAGAGCAGGAACACGGATTCTGCACAAAGACGTAAACACAAAGCTCGGAGCCGCCGACACATCAGAATCAGTGAGATGTCGCCTTTCTCACCCGATGGCACGGACACGGTCGGGGCTGAAAGCCGACAGCTCGCTGATTCTGATGTTTCGGCGGCTCCGAGCTTTGTGTTTACGTCCTTTTTACGCTGATTCTAAAGCTGTTAGTTTTATCTCTCTCCAAACAATATTGACTGAACCAGCAGCAAAAGAAGATCCAAACTGCGCTTCACATAAACATCGTCATGAACTCACTCTGACTTTTGCTGTTTTGCTTCCACCAGGATAAAATCACACGTCATGCACAGCTCTCTCTCTCTCACACACACACAGTTTCCTGTCTAAAAATCTGTTTTCTGCATTATTCGCTTGCTTGTTACGCACAAGTCTACCGTTGTTTACAGCGCTGTCGGCCGCTGTTTTTTTCCTTTTACTTACTTCCGAAAAGAAAACCTAATTTCTGCCGTTCAACAGGCTTCTGAACAAATTTAAACTTTTTAAAATTATGCAAATTGCAAAACGCTGTGTCTGTCATAAAACCGCTGTAACTTCAGAGGTAATGTTCATATGTCGATTAATGGTTTTCTTTCGTTTTTGATCTACTGTAGAATATTTTTATAAAACCACCTTCATGTTTTTCTGTTTTATCTTCAGCTACTTTGACACAAAGGCCTCTGCTGTGATGCTCACACCTTTGATAAAGTCTTGCGAGTGTCAGCTTCCTTTTTATAGATACAAAAATATGTAAATGTACTGATCTGAATTATAATATTTCTGACTGTCTGAGGCAAAATTTCCCAGATTCAAATCGAATTGAATCGAATCGTGGATCGAATTGATTCAGGACCTTGTGAATCGGAATCAAATCGATTCTAGAAATCAGTGACGATACCCTGCCCTATTTGCGACCATGTCAACATCCAGTCCAGGCTTTTTCAAGATTGGTGCTACCACAGCTGATTTAAAACATTCAGGAAAGACTCAATGAAGTATTTAAAAGAAACAGGTTGTAGGGTCCTAATGCTGACCACAGTTCCTTTATAGCCCAGGCTGGTAGAGGATCCAAAGAACAGGTTGTACATCGAGCTGCTTTTACAAACTTACTTAATCCAGAAAGGGAAATAGAGATGGACCAATATTACATATCGGTCCAATACTGACGGAAATTACTGGATTGGATATTGGAGAGAAATTAAAAATGTAATCCGATCCATTAAATATCAAAAACTTGCGACATGGCATAACTCGGCTCATAACTGTAGCACGTCGCAGCAGTATGCGTCACGTGAGAGAGCTGCTGCGTGTATTTGGAGCCTCGCTACCAACCCGGCATTTCATCTCCGAGGAAGTTATCCCAGAGAGAAGTAAAGCAAGTGTGTAAGTTCATCTCTGAATGTTTGTAAAGCATCCCCGCGTTAAGCTTAACAACCGATATATGGAGCGACTGACTCTTCTCTCTCCCTCCCTCTCCGGCTGCTACTTCAATCATGAAACTGATCAATGATCAGCTGATCGGCTTTTCTGTCGCGAGTCCGTCTCTCTTGTTTGTTTTTGGCCCACTTTGCATCAGAAAGAGGAAACCAGCAGCTGAACAACAGCAGCACGTTTAAGCTTGATAAGCTGTTGTTAGAATTTATTTAATATTACTTTCTACACCAGGAGTAGGGATGGGTATCGAAAACCGGTTCTTGTTGAGAACCGGTTCCAACTGTTTCAGTTCCTTGGAATCGTTTGCCATTTTTGCAAACGATTCCCTTATCGATTCCAGTCGCCCCGAATGACGTCACCACGTTGCGGAGCGTCATTTACCTGGCAGGAAACACGGCGCATAAGCAGCTCAAACACTCAAAGGTTTGGTCATACTTTATGAGAACGGATGACAACAGGGCAACTTGCAATACTTGCAAAGTAGAGATTTCATTTAAGGGAGGAAACACTACGAATATGCAAAAGCATTTGCTCACAAAACACACGATGACCTTAAATGAATGTCGTGTTTTTAATTCTGCTCCAGCCTCGTGAATCTCAACCCAGCAGCAGCGGTAACGTTTGCTCGTCCTCTCCCGTTAATGTGGCAGGTAAATAATCAACTAACAGTGCATATTATGTTAGCGCGATCTGCCTTATTACAAAACCTGCCATTACTGTGCATTTAGGTGACCATGATGAGAGCGACAGAGTCGGGCTCAGACGCCGGCAGTTCTCGCTGCAGTTTACCGGTAGCGTCTCCTTTCAGGCCAGGATAGATGAATGTCACCGAGCAGTGTCTAAGTTTGTGGTCAAAGGCTTGCAGCCATTTGCCGCAGCAGATGCCCCGATTTTCAGTAAGTGAATGTGTTTAATTGTAGGCAGGGACATTACTGGATATTCTTGTGTAATTGCTACAGAATAATTTATGTTATACTTTGTTATTGCAACAGAAGAATATTTATTTTATTATTTTACATTTACAATTTTTTCCCCGGGGACCCTGTGACACCCCATTGAAGAGCCGTAGGCTGTGGATCTCTCAGAAGGTGATTTGAGCAGAAGGTTTTTGAGGTGAGCAGAAGGATTTGACCGGGTACACGTTTGCATAATCACACCAGCTGTTGTTGATCATGAAACATACACCACCGCCTCTGCTCGTCCGCTCGTTCACACTACAAATAAAATGTGACAGCAAACGTACTCTAGTGTGAATGCTCAAAGCGGCCGCAGGCGCAACGCGCTCTGTTTAGACCCAGAGCCAACAATATGTTTGACTGATGGCCCTTAATATAAAGACTTCGGACTTCACGTTTCCCAATTTTTGCTTTAAGTTATTTTGTTATCTACATAATAATGCAGATAACCTAATATTGATCCTTATTGCTGTTTTAGAGGAGCGGTGCTTCAAAGGATAGCTGCAGATTTCTGTCAGAATCTGGAGATTATACAGTACAAATAAAATGTTCACGTTTCTCCAACGTTGTCTTCCTAACAGTTTCACCGGATGGCCAGGAAGCTTTCACGATGTCTTCTCCAGCGCTGATAATTGGCGTCTGTCTTGTGTCAGTGAATTAAAAGACGGATTTAATGCGACATGACCGTTCACACAGCAGTCGCTTTCTGAAACATCGGATATGTATCGGATTCAGGACCACATACGAAAGTGACCCAGATCGGATTTGAAAATATCGGATTTGTGACGTTCACACTGTCATACCATGATCGGATATGGGTCGCATAGGGTCAAAAAAATCGGATTTAATGTGCTTTCGCCTTCAGTGTGAATGTAGCCTTTGTCAATGTACCATGGTAATAACAGAAGCGAAACGCAATATTGTGTCAGGACAATTCACTATTTATGCACAATAAATAAAGGAGCATAGCGCGACAATTTCTGTTCAGCGCCAGACTTGCTTGTAACCTATATCACTAATTATGTTAAGAAAAATGACGCATTAATACTACAAAACTCTGACCTTTGTGGGAATGCTTGGAGCAGACTAACATGTGAGCTGGAGTGTTCTGAGACGTTATATTTGGTATATCCAGACCATCCGTCGGCTCTTACTTCGTAAACATGGCTTAAAAAATTTCTCTTCAACGACGTAATCCGATTAAAAAAAGATCTCTTTACCCGTCGGCTTCCCGTGGCTGTCATGCGACCGGCTATTGCAGTTAATAATACAACAGCTTCTTGCCATTTTTGTGTTTCTTTTTATCGCTGTGTAACTGAGTTCAATTGAACGCCTGCGTGCGCTAGTACCTCTTGCCACAAGTTCCCAGAATCCTTTGCGGTTTTACCCCTGAATTACGTCACATTTTCAATCTTTATCCTGGTGGGCCGGTCTGTAGTCACAATGCTCGGGCCGATTTTTTGTCCCAGTCCAGCATTGCTCATCATGGTCACCTAAACGCACAGTAATGGCAGTAATGGCAGATAAGGCAGATCGCGCTAACATAATATGCACTGTTAGTTGATTATTTACCTGCCGCATTAACGGGAGAGGACGTGAAAACGTTACCGCTGCTGCTGGGTTGAGATTCACGAGTCCAGAGCGGAATTAAAAACACGACATTCATTTAAGGTCATCGTGTGTTTTGTGAGCAAATGCTTTTGCATATTCGTAGTGTTTCCTGCCAGGTAAATTACGCTCCGCAACGTGGTGACGTCATTCAGGGCGACTGGAATCGATGAGAATCGTTTGCAAAAATGGCAAACAATTCCAAGGAATTGAAACAGTGGGAACCGGTTGTCAACAAGAACCGGTTTTCGATACCCATCCCTAGTCTCTGTGATAGAAAGTGTGCGACCGTGAACTCGACTCTCTTTATGACACATACACACACAGACACACACACAGACACTTGTTTTCAGATTTTAGTGAGGACACCAAAAAGCCTCAAAAATATCCTCAAACTCGTGGGGACGGGCATTTTGTGGGACCCTATTAGTCCCCACAAGTATAGTAGCATACCAACTCTTTGTCCTCACAAACATGTCTAAACAGGTACACACACACACACACACACACACACACACACACACACACACACACACACACACAAAAACAGGTTTGTCAGGTTCCTCGGCTCGTTCTCTGCGTTCAGTCCATTGAAGGTGATTATTGAGCCAATCACAGCTACAGAGCTCACTGTGACTCTTCTTCTCTCTACAGTCACACAAACAAACACACTCAGAGACTCTGACAGCAAAACTACAACAATGTGGTGTTAACACTCACCCTGCCTCAGCTCCACCGTCCTCCTGCTGCTCTGACGGAGGCTCAGCTGTTTCTCTTCCTGTTCCCACCTGCTCGGGTGGCTCCTCCCCTCTGCAGTTACAGGAAATCAGGTGTGTGTGTCTCTTGTTGAGACTGGTTCTTCCTGCTCTCTATCATCACATTGGGTGTTTCCAAATTCAGGGAGAGGATGCTTCGAATGCCACATTTGTAGGAAATTGTATCACATGGACGTGACGAAGGCTGTTCAAATTTGAAGTCTTCCAAATGCGTCCTTCATTTCCCTGAATTTGAAGGATGGGTCAGGTGTGTCCTTTGTGGCCCAACATATCCCAGGATTCATTGCGGGCCATACAGGAGATATTTTTCTGATAGTGATAGTGATCGAAGTGGGAGTTAATGCAGGAGACGAACACTTTCAAATGTAAGTATATGAAAATCTGGAGGTACAAAAGTTTTTATAGCGGGTGTGTTGTTAGGCTCTGGGCATCTGCATAGACATGTTCTTTTTTTGAGAATGTGAGGACAAACTTGAAAGAGAGACACTGTGAGAGTGGACACATCCACACTGCTGCTGCATCTGTGCTCACCACGATGGCCTCCTTCAGAGAGATGGAGGACTCACTCTGTCTTCTGGCTGATGTAAGTGTTCAGCTTTGAACAGCTGTCGTTCCAGCTGCTTTTAACTTTGTAGTTTCACATTTGTACAGACTTTATATTTTTTATAGACGTGTCATAAACCAGTCCTTAAATCATTTTCATTATCACAGATACAGTCTACACTCTGCATCATGAGCTGGTCAATATCGCAAAAGTTGTAATTCGTTTCATGTTTCATGTAAACTGCTCTGAGGTCACAGTGACACCAGCAGATGTAGTTACAGCCTCTCTGTCCCCACCATCCCGAGGCTGACGGCGCTCTGTAAGCTCTTCATAGAAGTTTTGCTTTAACGGCTTTGAATCTCAGTGACCTCCACCTCAAGGAGAATTTTACTCAGCTTCCTCCTAATATTTCACAATAAAAGCTGTGCTCAGTGTTTTTGTGAACATGTTACTTGTGGTGTGAGGCCGAGCGTCCCAGCAGGAAGCGCCTTTATGGCTGTTGTTTGGCTCCTGTGGGACTTTCTGAAAGAGTGTGAGTGAATTCCTGGAGTGCTGCAGTGTTTCTGACAGCAGACTGAGCTCAGACGTGTCTGCCACTGAACCCTCAGTGAAAACACACCAAATAAGATGTGAACTGAAGCAACATGGCCGTCTGCTTTGTGCTCTGTACAGTAATCATATTCATGCTATTTATTTCAGACAGTAACAGACCAGCTCAGCTTCCCCGTTCTCCACTGACGTCCTCGCTGTGACCCAGGCCCCAAAAAACAAGTTCCCCTCAGCTGTGGACTTTCTTGGAGCTCCAGAGATCCACCCAGCAAGGTTTAAAGGTCCTGCTGGTGATTACCTGGGCAGTGTTTTACCTGTGGCTGTGTTCAAACGTGTTCACACCTGAATCCTCACAGCTCCAATCACGTCTGACACATCCTGATAGGAATACTTCAATCAGTGAAGTACTCGAGTAAATGTACTCTGTTACATTCCAGCACCGGTCATATCCACGCTGTCGCCCAGTGGGGTCGGTGCCCCCACTGTGGGCACGCCCCTGTGTAGGGGCGGGGTTTAAACTTTTTTTAAAACAGCGTGACAATAAAGAAATGTTCTTTCCAGAGTTTGTGTGTAAAAATGATCCAAATAAAGGTTGAAATCAAAGTGAAAATGTGCAGAACGTTGTTTATTTTATTTATTTATTTATTTGGCACTTTTAATTACAACAATGGTGCTGTACAAACATAAAAATTACACAATAAAATAGCAATATCAATTAACATCAATGCTAAATAGGTAATAAAAAATGAGTAAATAACTCTCATGTAGTATTAAAAGCCAGTGAGTAAATGCACGATCACCTCTAAGAACCAGCCTCGACCTTGGTGATCTAAGAGCTGTAGGGGGCATATAAGGCTGCAGCAGGTCTGACAGACACCCTGGGACCTGTCTATTCAGTGCTTTATAAGTCGCCAATAAGATTTTAGGCTTTTAACAGTTTTTATTCATTATCAGGAAAAGCATTAAAACATAACAAAGCAGACAAACAAGAGAAAAAACCCCCAAAGGAAATACATTGAAGTCATTATCCCATATGGAAAAGATATATATAAATCTTATAAAGTTTTTATCTGTCTTGTATGAAACTTGTATGAAAAGCATACAGGAGTGAAAGCACATATAAGATCCCTTGAAAAATTATATAATGAAACTTGTATGTTTTATATACTTACTAAAAAATATATGAAAGTAATGAGAAAGTGACCACTTTCATGAGTAAATCATATATGTTTTTACTATTTCTTTTCCATATGGGATATACCTGTGCAAATACACATATCGGGGGTGGGGGGGGGGGGGGGGGGGGGGGGGGGGACTGAAAGAAGAGAGAAACAAACAAAGAAACAAAAAAGAAAGGAAAAGAGAAAATAAATATTTACTCACAGATTTAGAAAAAAAGATAAACTACAAGAGTGAACTGTTGTGCTTTACACTCACTCCATATTTACCTGAGGACATCTTAGAAGCAGCTCCCCCCCCTCAACTGTTGGGACAGATCATTTGGCAAATAAAGAAATCAAAGGGGACCAAACATTTAGAAACAGATCCTCATTTGGACGGGCTTTATGTTTGCTCGTTGTTTGCTAAAGAGACTTTTCTGCAGCATTTCTCTCCCGACTTCTTTGTAGCACCTTTCACTGTCACACATTTGATCTTTACAGCAGGGCTGTGCCATATCATATACCATACTATAGAATTTTGACATAGTAGCTATATAATGTTACTCCTACTTTATAGATCTCCATCACCCGATCCTCCAAAAACCTCTTGGAGTTGGCAGCACTCGACTGAGCCATTTTGTGCAGAAGAAGATTAAAATGATGCTTTAAACTCCAGATGTTATCTGAGCTCAGATCCTAAAGCCAGACCTCTGCATCTTCATTCTTGTGGAAAAGCAGAGCAGATGTTGTTTTCAGGAGGATGCTGCTATAATGGCTTTAGTTCCTTGCAGGTAATTATGACGACAGCGGAAGCAGCAGGAACAACAAACAGCCCAAACTAACAGACAAACTATTAATGAAAGTCCAACCCAATCTCCTCCATCCCCGTATCCTCCACTATTTGCATCTTCATCTGTGAAACCTGCAGAGCAGAAACAGTGTGTGGACAAAGTTAGCCGGTATGCAGACATGTTTGCTTTTGTTACAGGAGTTTGAAACACATCTGCAGCTCATTCAGAGGCTTTGGGGCCGTACACACTTCATTTTAAATCAGTACAGCCGATCTCACAGCTGCTGGATGTTTCTTTGAATCATAAGAACATTAAGACAAACAAGATGATCATGAAAATCATATTAATGATTGATTTGGCCTACGTTTGATGCTGAACTGCAGTAGCTCCTGACATTGTGCTTTTATTTCGTCTGGGTTAGTTTGCAGCACTGCTGCACAGTTTACATTAAAGTGCACTTTTGCAGAGCAGACGACCCCCTGCACGACTGATGGGGTGAACCAAGGCCCTGCATCAGACAAAGAAGCATTATTTCAACTGTGAGTCATGCAAAGCAGCTCTAGTAGAGTCCTGTAAATGAACAGACTGGATCCCTGTAACGTACCACCTCAGTGACCAGTGGAAACATTCAAATGTTCAGGTAGTCATCCTAACTGACTTGGGGTTTCTGCCAGTGTGTTACAAGTGAAGCAGCTTGCCTGGTCTACACACTGGGACTCGTTTCTTTAAATCACCATTAATACAGTTTCAGCTGCTGACACATTCACTAGTGGGTAGTAATTAAAGCATGCTGCACCACTCATGAGTGCTATCATTCAGCACTCTCATTCATTTGTCTTAAAGCTGGTAATTAAACTCCCTGATGCCTCACTCTGTCTCACTCTTTTCTGTGTGTGAGAGAAAGAAGATGCAGCTGTGTTTCTAACAGCTGCTCTGGAGGAAGCCCTGCAACTCTAGAATCTCACCTGAGTCTGTGACTGTGAGCTTGATGGAGTGCCTGAACTCCTTGATGACTCTCTCACCACAGATGCTGTGGTTGGTTGGTTCACTCACTATGTATTAACAGACCTCTCTGCATTGAATCATATCTGTTATTAATCTCTGTCTCGCTTCCACAGCATGTCTTCATCCTGTCTTCCTTCTCTCACCCCAACCGGTCAGCAGATGGCCCCACCCCTCCCTGAGCCTGGTTCTGCTGGAGGTTTACGTTGAAACCAAGCACACCATTGTTTTTCTTGTGACATTACCAATAAGTTTGATGTGTCACATGGCCCTCTTCCTATTGAAAAAACAAAAGTTGTATCCAAGATGGCCGACTTCTAAATGGCCACCATGGTCACCACCCATCTTGAGGAGTTTGCCCCTCACATATACTAATGTGCCACAAACAGGACTTTAATATCACCAACCATTCCCATGTTATTACGGTGTATCCATATAAATGGCCCACCCTGTACTTACATTATAACCAATCCGCTCCTTTATCCCCACTTAAAATATTTTTACTGAACTATTGTAATATTTGCTGCCATTGCTGCTGTCCTCTTGGCCAACTTACTCTTACAAAAGACATGTTTAATGTTAATGAGATTTTTTTTTAACTAAATAAATAAAGGTTATATAAAAGTCGCTGCCAAAAACTGATCGCGGCTTCTACCTTGTTACACGAATGTTGTTTGTGGCTCAAGATGACTTTATGTCATCCATGAGGGAAGCATTTGACATATGTTTCACATATTATAGCCCAACAAGTTACTTATAGCAGTTTAAATACGAGCAATCACTTTTTGGCAAATACCAGAAATCACTTTTTGGCAGACAATCACTTTTTGGCACAACACCGGTGTCTAGCAGGTTTTATATTTTAGAAAGTTTAAAGCTCAGCTTAATAGAAGTAGTGTGGTCGTGAGTTTTGCATAAACAAATTTGTGCAAACCTCAATGAAGTGAAGCAACATTATAAAGAAGAGTGAGCCTAAATGACTCCCCAATGATGTGAGAGACTGATAGTCATACAGAAAACAATGACTTTGAGCTGTTGCTGCTAAACGTGCTTCTACAAGCAACTGAATCTTGGAGTGTACTTTGGTTTGTCTGCTCATAAATTGGTGGTTCATGATGATAAATGAACTTCTGAACTGGTTTAACATCAGTGCAGTGGCTGGTCCATTCCTTGATGTATATGTCAACGTTCAAAATGAGCCATTTAAATCAGCTGTGTTGGATCAAGGACACATCTAAACCCTGCAGGACAGCGGCCCCGAGGCCTGGAGTTCCCACCCTCAGTGCAGTGGAAATAGTCTCGTGCCAGTCTTGGTGCTGCCTTTGAGTCTATATTGCCGAACACTGTGTGCACACATTTTTTCCTTCCTAAACAAACACACATTTGTAAAGGAAAATTTAAATTGAACTCACAGTTGGCGGTTAATCGTTATATAGTTTAGATGTACACCGAGAGACGCATTTAGTGGGACTTTTACACCGCCACAGATTTTCTTCTTCTTTTTTGTTACATTATTGACATATACTAGATATTTTAACCTAAGCAGCAACAATCATGTCTCTGGTACAGGCACTTTCCACCATGCAGGTTAAGCTAAAATGTGACTTGAAACAAATTCTGGGTTTCCGTTCCATAAAGGTTCATTTCATCTGGTAAGTTAGCCCCTGAGGTAACAGTCTATGTGAACATAACATACTCACTGACTCACACTCAACTTGATTGATAGTGATTTCCTGAATTAGGCAAAGCGCACAGAGGAAATTCATTTGCATATGTTTGTTTTCACAATCACTGAAATCCAAGTTAGGCATGTTTCCCTTTTTGTTGTTGTTCTTGACACGAGTGCTTCAGTTATTTTCTCATCAGTATGTTAGGACAGAAAGGATTCTGTTGTGGATTTATGATCATCTCACGTGTGTCCATCTTTCAAACTCTTAGATTGTGTAGACATTAATGCAGCTGTCAGACTGTAGGCCAGTTTCTTTGCACTGTAAGCATTGATTGGATGCTACTGTAGCAATCAGTGCTTACACAAAACGTCCCTGCGTAAACCCTCAGACACACAACAAACAGATCAATAGTATCTGAAATTCAGAGTACGGATCTTTTTACACATTTCTCACAGAAAATCACCTAAATCGCTTTCGTGTGAGATGCACATCATGTTTGCCTCATAAAGACTTGCCCTGTATGTATTCATTTCTTTTGACTTTCACGTGGAATTGTCACCTAATATAACAGGTCCATCAGTAAATGGTGTCTATCTTCAGTTTCTGTCTCCTAGACTTTGTCCCTGTCAGGTTACAGCTGAATAGATAGTCATATCATGCAGAGACTGCATCGTACTATAATGCTCGTATGATCGCGTTTGTCATAAGTGGACTGGTCTTGTTGAAACTTTGCATAAACCTTGCCCAGTAAACTGTGAGTGCTAACATTTCTATGGCATATGCAAATACTTTAGACAAATCCCACAGTTGTCTATATTTGTATATTTGACAGTTTAATGAAGCATTTAGAAATCAAAGGTCAGATTAAAATGCTGGATCACAATAGAATGTGATATCACACAATACAATATTTTTAATATCACACACAGCATGAAAGTTTGCTAGTGTATATTATAAAAATATTACAGTATGTTGGTATAACTTTATCCCCTCCTAGTTTTTAAGATACAAATTTTGGCCCACACTGATTTGTGATCATATTCCTCTGTCCACTAAATGAAGATGGAGGCTCTGCTCTTTATTTCTGTGTTTCTCTGGAGAATCCTGGTAACATGATGGCTTTCTGTCTCTAAACACACACGAGCTTAACTCCGAATGAACATGATCAGAGTTCATTGAACCAACTCTGATCAGTCTTTTCTAAGGGTTTCAAGCCTTTCTTGTTCGAGCCTCTCTTTGTTGTTGCTACAGTTATGTGTAATTATTAATAGTATTGCAGATGTTAGCCTCTGCCTGCAGTGTTGATGTGGGTAAAGGCTTTAACCATGGATTAGCGGCAGGTCCCAGCTTGTAAATTGTGGAGCATTAATGCCCACTCCAGCTCCTATAACCAAATATAAACAGTTGGGATGAGAGTTAGCTCAAGCCACTACAACAGCCAGCAAGAATGATCTGTTCATGCTAGCATTAACAGTGCCTATACACATAGCGACACACGGGGGAGGGGCCTAACTAATAACCAAGATGACTACAGGCTTGGAGGTGCTAAAAGTCAGATATACCAGGAGCAGTTTGGGCTTTAGAACAAATTTTGTGTAATTATAACAATATGTAATTTAGGACCTGGTTACATATGATGCTGCTGATTTTTTAAATCTAATTTTTACGTTGCATTAATTTCTTTTTGTCAGACAGGGAATCAAACAAGTTCTGTTTTCTCGAATGAATCCCACTGTTATTTGTTTGTCCTACCAACAGGGATGTTTACATGGTATTCATGACTGCTGCACCTGATGACTTTCACAGCTTGAGGACTGCAAACATTTCCCAACAAGACATGAGTGGTGGGGTGATCGTTGGTATTCCTGATCAGGTGAGGATCTGTTCCCATCAAACCACCAAAACCAGTTGTTCAGGATGTTTACAGGATGAAGAATCCCCAGTTATTCTTTGTGGTTGGAATGTGCCTACATATGGCTGTGTGGGATTCTGGCTTACTTTAGGGTCAGAGCAGTTGGTATGTGGAGCAAATACTGACACAGTCAGAGTGGGCAAACCAGCAATAGGCTTGTTGTCATACCTGGAAGTCTGAAAGCTCCCGATGCTGGATGGTCTTTCTAGTTTTTAATGACAGGTCGTCTAACAAAGCTTCCATGAGGTGCTATAATGGAGACTGTCCTTTTCAAGGAGTTTCTCATGTCTTATCCTACTTTTTTCTTTTTTTAATTAACAGGAGTGAGAATTTGAAATCCTCTATATTGACATGATTACATTTCTTCTATTAAATGAGAAGTACATTTTGAACACAGTATAGTGAACACAATATCCAAGAAGCTAAATCTGGTGAAATGGTTTCTTTAGCTGTCAGCTTGAAAGGCTGATTGGGGTATTTTTGTCACCTTGCATGCGGGTGGCATGGACACCCAACTTTTGTGTGCATTTATCAAAAAGCTTGGATGATTTTGAAGATCAGTGGCATTCAACTCATGATCAGCGTTCAAGTTTTCTTAAAATCTTGTAACATGATAACTAGAAAGAAGACAGCTAGGATTTTCAAACTGATCCATAGATGGATCTACTATGAAGCTGAGGGACAGCACTGCTTAAAAGATCCTTTTTAAATGACTCCAGCTGTCTGATTTAATGAGACCACGTGTGCTCAAGTTTCCTGCTCTGACTCGGCCTCAGAATGTCTAGAGGCAGAAATCAAGCACACTCAAAGGAAATAAGCGTATCAGTGGGCATGTGCTCAGCACGCAGAGTGGGAGTGACTAAAGGTGCCACTGCAGAGCATCGCAGTTGTTTCGTGTGATTAAGTTGTGTGTTTATGAACCTGTGAGTGTTAGTCCTTTTGGCAGGATGACTCGCATGAAGCTGTTATAACTGTTTGTGCATGTTAAAGTTATGCCTCAGTTCTTTGATACCATGTTGGTAGGATTATTTGGCACTAAGTTAATAGCAGTGGCTGTAATCTCCCGCAGTCATTACATCCAGATTACAAATAAAGGACTTTTCTATTGTTTAGTTTAACTGTGGCTAGCTTGCCATGTCCGTGCCTTATGATTGGCAATTTGTATGACGTGCTATTTAGGCAATATATGAGCTATAGTGACCCCTTGTGGATATTGTGAGATATTGCTGTGTTGAGTACATTATGTTTTCAATTGTTTTTCTAGTTATTTGTGACTCTACTAATGATAAAATTGCCTGTTTCTGTTTCCAGAAAACCATTGCTCATAGTCCCACATACTATACAATGATAAGTTCAAGTATGGCTGTACCTAATTTGGATTAAGCCTGGCAAGCACTTTGATGTAAACATTTCTTCTGTGGGACTTAAAGACAGTTAACCCAACTCCTGGACTGCTGCAGTCTTCCTGACAGAAAGCTTAGGCCAGGCTTGTATGCCCAGTATATATATTCTATAACGTGTGTAACTACTTCGTTTAGTTGTTTTTGTTTGGATTTAGTTTTGTTTTTTTTCTTTTCAGTGTATTTCAGTGTCAGTAATTTGTGTAGTGCTCACTCACATTTTCAACTGGAAAAGACCTGCAATAGAAACGTATTTAGGAGCAAACAAGTGAATGAAAAGTTTGACATCATTAAGCCCAAACAGCACCTAGTTTTCAACAAAAACACATAACATAAGAGCAGCAGTGACGATGCAGCTGACACACATGAACCCATTTAAACTGGTCCCAGTGTTTTTAGCCTAACTTGAGTCTTGAACCATTGGGGCAAATGAGAAATTCCAGCAGTTCTTGAAAGCAGCAACTCTGTGCTTTTTTTGTGATGTTAGGGACATTATGGTAACTCGAGGCAGAACACCATCCAAATCTTGGTAAATAACACATGAAAGAACAAAAGAAACAAACATGGTAAAAAGAAGCCAAACGTGTGATAACATTGTTCCATCACGCTCACTCACTATTCTCTCAACCTTTGCCTTCACGGGGCTGCTGCAACAATGTACCTGGGATTACCGTAATGATGCAAATATTAATGAAAAGTGCAGAGTTGCTGCTCTCAGGAATCATTGGACTTCTTTTAATTGAGGAAATGGATCAGGAGTTACGGTAGTTACAGATGTTTAAGACAACCCTAGAAAAGAGCTTTCTGTAGTGCTGTGCGATACGGAAAGATTTTTTATGTCTCCGATACAAGTAAATACAGGGCTGATATGATCTCTACTTTTTAATGTGGATGATGCATCATCAAAATGCCAAATTGTTTACATTTTCATGACCTTTACGTTGTTTTTTAGGGGGCTTCATCCTAATGATTATTAATGAGTTAAAACCGAGGACAGAAATAATAAAAGGATTTAGTTTGTAGCCCATAGTTTAAAAACAGTAATCACACATTATCCCTTTCTTTAACAGCAACACAAAAGGATCATTATATTCCATTAAATCTGAGCCATATTATATTCAGTATATTTATTTTAATTTCAGTAAATGTTTTTATTTAAATGACATGTTTCAGTGAGATAAATGTGTTATTTCAAGGTCGTTGCATCATTTTTACTTTTCGAGTTGGCTAAAATAAGAATTAGCCAGTTGCACTTTAAAGTAATATAACCAACATATCGCCACAGTTATCTACCTGGATATTCTTCAGAGCATGCTTTCTTGCATGTGACAACAAGAGACCTCTCGGTTGTCTGGTGGAGCATTTAGCGCCTCGCTACATGTTTCCAAATCGGCATTTCTTCTCAGTGAAAGCTGTCCTAGAGAAGTAAAGCAAGTTTGTAAGTTTCTCTCTCAATGTTTGTAACGCATTCCCACGTTAAGCTTAACAACCGATATATGGAGCGACTGCCGCGCCTCCTCTCCCCCTCCCTCTCCTGCTGCTACTTCAATCATGAAACTAATCAATGATCAGCTGATCGCAAGTTCCGTCTCTCTTGTTTGTTTCCCACTTTGCGCCAGAAAGAGGAAACCAGCAGATAAACCACAGCAGCACGTTTAAGCTTGATAAGCTGTTGTTAGAATTTATTTAATATTACTTTAATGCCTAATGCTATAAGTAGCTGACAGCTGGTAACTGTGCAGGGGCGGGTCTAGCACAGTTTTGCCAGGGGGCCAGCTGGGGCATTAACAGGGAAAAGGGGGGCACAAAGAAATACTTTTCTTTCTTATTCTCGTTTAAAATGTCTCGCTTTTAATAAATAATTATCTGAATCTTACAACCAAAGTTTTTATCTAACGTAAAATGTATAGAAATCTAATATTGTATATAGTAACTATTAAGTCTAATATATACCCTAGTAAGTTATAGTACTTTTTCCTTTGGGAAGATACCATCTGTGCAGTCTGCAGTTCTGTTGAAGAAAGATGTTGAATCTATTTAATTGTTGTTGAAAAATAATTGATTTCTGTGCATTTTTTTTTAAATACATGCATTAAATTAAAGTCGATTATGTCGATTAAGCATCACGAGGCAGAGGGTGGGCGATGGTTCCCTTTAGTTTTTTTTTTGCTGGGAGTTTGCAACCCTATTAGTTAGGTTGTTTAATATTTCTGCTAAGTACTCTTTAAAATACCAGAATAGGGAGGATGGTGCAGGTTTAAGTTTATTAGATTGATCAGTGTTGCTGAACTATGAAATATTTTGGGTGCAGTGTGTTTTTTGCATACAGGTATAACTAAATAACTTTAATGTTTTATTTTTTAAAACTTGAGTATGAACTTATACAAAATAAAGAAAGATATTTAAAAAAACTGTTTTATTGATTCTAAAAATACGCTGTATCGGATTCATATCGATACTGGACACAAAAAAGTGGTATCGTGCGTTCTCTAGTCCATACAGGAGAGAACCAGAAACTAAAGAAACTAAATTGCGTGTTTACCTTTATGTTGACATCAGTGTCTGTTTTTTTTATTATTATTATTTCAGCATTTCAGCATCTCAAAATATTTTTTAGATAAAAGCAGTCAAAATATTTTTTTTAACAGATGAATCATTAAAGGATGGCAATTTCTAAAATGGTAACCAACAGACCCGTGTGTTTTCTCTTTGGAATAATAATAATTATTGCTCGTTAATAAGAAAACTATTTCTAATCCAATTCAATTTTCGAACAATCAATAAAATGATTGATGACTAAAATGATGAATAACTGCAGCCCTAGAATAAACACATTTTAGAGAAACTTGTGATTTTTGAGATGATGCAGTTTTAATTTGATAGTTTTTCCCCTTTGGTAACTTTGCTGTCCTCGCCCTGAGTTCCTTAGTTTCACCAGCTAGACAGCGAGATAACGATGCTCCAATAACCAGACTTGTTTTCCTTTCTGCGCTGATTTATTGAAGAATGGCCTCTGACCATTGCCTTCTCTTTGACCATCGTAAAACTGAAAGTACAAAATACTGTATTAGCTAACTAACATTGTAAACTAGCTTGTTACACTCTTACTGCAAGCTAACAGTAGATTACAGCTCAGTATTCAATACCATCGTTCCCTCGAAGCTGGACAGGAAACTGCAGGATCTAGGACTGAGCAGCTCCCTCTGCAGCTGGATCCTTAACTTCCTGTCTGATAGACGCCAAGTAGTCAGACTGGGCAGCATCACCTCATCCCCCATCACACTGAACACTGGTGCACCACAGGGGTGTGTACTGAGCCCTCTCCTGTACTCACTCTACACCTATGACTGCACAGCCACTAACAACTCCAACATCATTGTGAAGTTTGCGGACGACACTACAGTGGTGGGTCTTACCACCAACAGTGATGAGACGGCTTACAGGGAGGAGGTCAGCGCCCTGACCCACTGGTGTCAAGACAGCCATCTCACCCTCAACGTCGCAAAGACAAAGGAGTTGATAGTGGACTTCCGGAGGTGCAGAGAAGTACACACCCCCATCACCATCAACGGCGCTGCTGTGGAGAGTGAGTAGCTTCCTTGGTGTACATCTGGCTGAGGATCTTACGTGGTCAGTACACACAAACAAAACAGTGAAGAAGGCGCAGCAGCGCCTCTTCTTTCTCAGGAGACTGAAAAGATTTGGCATGAGCCCCCGCATCCTCAGGACCTTCTATCACTGTGCCATTGAGAGCATCCTCACTGGATGCATCACCACCTGGTACGGCAACAGCACCGCCTACAACTGCAAAGCTCTCCAGCAAGTAGTGCGGTGCTCTGAACGGATAATTGGAGGTGAGCTTCCCTCCCTCCAAGACATCTACAGGAAGCGCTGCATGAGGAAAGCGGGGAGGATCATCAAGGACTCCAGTCACCCCAGCCATCAACTGTTCAGACTACTTCCATCAGGAAGGAGGTTCTGCAGCATCCGGTCCCCAACCAGCAGACTGAGAGACAGCTTCTTCCACCAGGCCATCAGACTGCTGGACACTTCATAGACACCTCAGCTTCACTACTGGAACTTCAACATTATGCACTACACACTGTATATAAATGCCACTTGTTTTGCACATGTCCAACTACCAACCTCTGTATATTTTATTTTATTGTTTACTCTATTTAATTTGTAAAATATGTACACACACACACGCGCGTGTAGAAAAACATATTTAGTATACACATCCAGTAATGCATGTACTATTATATATTGTACATATATTTATTAGTCTCAGATTTAGCCGTTCTTATATTTTGCTTGTTTTACGTTATTGTATTTTTGCACACCTCTGTTGCTTGTGAAGCTCGCAAACAAGAATTTCACTCACATGTACTGTACCAGTGTACCTGCACATGTGATGTGACAATCAAAGTGATTTGATAACAAGATAAAACTTTCAAATGTACAAATTATCGTACCATTTTTACACAAAACAAAAGATAATAATTATTTTATCGTCACTCATACTTACAGACATATCTTGTCCAAGGCAACAACATTTTAAGGTCCATATCAGCTTAGAACGATAACTTTCCGCCATCTTTGATTTTTTCACCTTCTCATTGTTCCTTTCCCAAAGTAGTCAAACCCATATTACAAAGCAGCCACTAGAGGGAGCTCTAGGGCCGTTTGCAACCATAATATCCAGTTTACCTTATAAAAGGCAGAACAGTAACTATAGTGTTTGCAATAAATGGAGACATTTAAAAACAGAAAGCTATCATCTACTGTGATTCAAGTGTATAAACTAAACCACATAAAATGGCTTAAACTGAATATGGTCACGTTTTATTTTTTGTGTGGCCATTACTGCATTTTAATGGTGTTATAGATGCTGTCGAGGCTAAGCCTACATTTAAAGCCACTGAGCTGTTTGTTGGCAGGTTAATGCAATGTCACTGGTATGAATAAACGTATTAAACTTAGTTCAATAACTGAAACCATACTTATCTTGTCCTTTAGATTCTTTATTCCAACACAATTTAACATAACAGCGCAGCGGTCACAATCTGTTTGCTCCTTCCCAACAACAACACACCTGCTGCTAATGACCTATCTACCTTAAATAGACACACCATATGTAACACAAAAGGTGACCCCTAGTGGCATACATGAGGTACCCACACAAAAATGGCTCCTACAGATACTGAGCACAAATATGAGTACAGAGAATTTCCAGCAAGCTTTTAATACTGTCACAAAAAGGTCTAGAGGGATTTATCAGCATCATCCTGTCAAACTGGTTTTATGGTGGTTTTGATGAGAACAGATTATAGCTTGATCAAGAAGACCAACCGTCGAAGTCCTGTTGGGAAACCTTTGCACTTTTTCAAGGTGTGAGTATCATCAAGTGTAGCAGTGATGTCCTCATTGGTCGTTGACACAGTTGACAACTTGTTTGAGGGATGAAATTGTGGCGTTTTGGTCAGAAAGTTTATACTTGTAAATCAGACTGCAGAAATATTTCTGAAAATGTAGTGGTTTGTTTGTTTGTGGTTTGTTTGTTTGTGGTTTGTTTGTTTGTGGTTTGTTTGTTTGTGGTTTGTTTGTGGTTTGTTTGTTCATGTTTTTTGTTTGTTTTTATTTCAAATATCTTATAACAAGATGAAACTACAATTGTAAACGCAATTTGGTTTTTTGGTTTTTTCTCAAACTTAAGTAACTGAAACCTTTCATTGAACTACAGCAGAAACAGATTGGAAATGCCAAGTTATTCTAACACTAGTGGACTTGTTAAACAAAACATTTGTTTCACTTCTTTCTCAACATGCAGCACCATTAAGAACAGTGGACCAGCATAGTTGGTCTGCATGAGCACACTTACTGCAACAGTTGTACATGCTGAAACTGGTTGCTGGCAGCTGATGTGAAGAAATGTCTGGACACATCAAAAGTTTTCTTTTTCATTTTCTTCCTCCCTTGGATAACATACACATGGCAAATAAAAACATGTAACTAGGGTGACGTGAAGTGTGTATCATCAGGTTTAACTAAAATATAATGAGGCTGTCCATCTGTGAAGTAATTGTTCCTTCAAAAACCACTGTGACAACAGATTTTATTTCATTCATTTGATGGTTTTCTATTCTGTATACTGGAACTTTTTAATAGCCCCCCTGTCCACACATCCTTGACATGAGACTTTCTGCAGAGTTGCACATGATGAATGCACACAAAACTTAAAGTGTTGCTGTCATATTTTTTTGGATGTGGTTTGTTGTCATAATCAAGAACGTGTCTTATTTTTTTATTTGTTTTGTTGCTGATCGGCCATTGGACTGCTGAGCCTGCAGTGAACAGCCAGTCACTGACTCTTGATGCTAGAGCAAGGACAACTGAGCTCTCTCTCTCTCTCTCTCTCTCTTTTAAATAAATAATACGTTCGAGCTGTTTATGTTTTTGACTTGTTATGGACTCTGACTGGCAATGGGAGGGCTGGCGGACTCATATTATGGAGGTGGAGGGTAGACACATTTTGTGTGCAAGAGACCACATACTACAGTGGTGATTGACACAGACTTCAATGGACATTTAGGTGAAGGGAACAGAGGTTATGAGGTGTTGGGTAGGTGTGGTGTTTAGGAGAGAAATCTAGAAAGACAGATGTGGGGCAGATTTTCCAAGTGGAAAGGGCCGTGGTGCACACATACTTCAAGAACAGGGAGGAACTTGTAGAAATATATGAAAGTGGAGGAAGCTGCACACAGGGCAACTAAATATTATGCAGAAGGTGAAATCAAAAAGACAGGAGACAAGGAGGTGTCAGGGAGAATGCAGCTATGCAGCATCAAATGGTAGTTTGAAGGATGAGTTTGGACATCAAGAAGAGGAAGTGAGTGAAGGCAGAGACATGCAGGAGTATAAACAGGCTCTGGGTAGTAGGGAAGACTTACCAGATGGCTGGGATAGTACAGCTTTATTGAGATAAACTGCCAAGAAGGGGTTTGACGTCTTCTCTGCACAGAAGAAAGGGAAAAAAGAAAAGTGATTTTGAAAGTATTTGAAGGAAGAGATTTACAAAGAAAAAGAAGTGTAGTTAGCGAAATGAAGAAAATAGACCAAGAAACTGGGAGGCTAGGCATGTAGCAGAAAGAGGTGACAAAGGAAAAGGCTCAGTGCCACGTATGTGAAGCTGGACCCCAAGGAAATGAGGGAATGAGACTTGCTAGGCAGAGAGTGAGTTTGAATGGATGTTCAAACCCCCCAAAAAAAGATATATTCACATAACATAGATTGAAAGAAGCTGCAGGTGGCACAGCAGCTTTAATGTCTTCCAGACAGGAAGTTTTGGAAAGAAATATCATCATTTCCCAGATTTTACTATCTTAGTGTTCTGTAACAAAATCACTGTTGTGCGCATGGTGTTAGAGATGATGATGATTACAAAAAAAACTTAATGTGCTAGTCGTGCTTTTCTTGAGGGATTTGTCCTTCGACCAGTTTTCATGTCATTGGAATCATTTGTATTCACTGATTCTGGCACTTATTTCATCAAACCAAACTCCAAGTAAATACTTTCGGCTTTTTGGTTTTGTCAAACGAACTAATGTAAAGAATGCCTGGCTGTGCACTACACCACGCAGTGGGAATTTGTCTTCTCCAGTTAAATTCAGGATTAACTTGCTTTATAACACAGACCTCAAAAGTAACCGTTATAACCCCAAACACAAGAAAATGTGATCTACAGCACAGTGAGAACTGGCAACGCTTATCTGGAGGGGTCAGAGTGAATGAACTGGACACCTGTAGAAGCAGGATTTGATTTCCACTGATTTCCTTTCCGATCCGATACCAAGTAAAATTCAGGGTGGTATCGACGATACTGATCTGATACCGATACTCTGTACAAAAACTTATTTTTTTTACTCTATCTTTTATTTTATCTCAAATTATAGCGTCGTAATGATCACAGGACATCAGATTACTTGTTCTTATCACTTAATGATGCAGAATTATCATATAGAAATGAAAAACCTGAAGTTGTGGCTATTTGTTGCCTGCCTGCAGCATTAAAGGACTCCGTGAGAGACGTCTGTCTCGCCCTGGCAGCACCTCTCCCTCTCCTCCTCTTCAGTTCGCCTCAACATACGCTCGTCATATTCTGTGATATGATTCACTCTGAGGTGTTTGACCAGGTCAGCGGTGTTACCACAACACCTCACATTCTTGCCACATGTATGGCAAACCACGTCTCAGCTGTTCGTGGAGGTAAAATACGTCTGCACATGACTCTGTTTACGCTCAGCCATTGTTGTGAGTGTGCACGCCAAGGGGCCGGACACAATGACGATATTTCAGTATCGATCCGCACATCACTAGTTGAGATACGTTTTAAACTGGTCCAAAAAACAAATGCATATTTTCCCGAACCACTGTTCCTTGACTAAGGTGGATAACGTGATGAGGTCAAGGAAGGGTGTGACGGAGATTTGATTGAAAAACTTTGTCGTCCGTTAAAGTTTCACGTTGGCTTTTTCATCTTGAAAGCCCTCTCTGCTCGTGTCCAACCCGTGTGAACAATCACAGATGTGAGAAATGTAAACAAACCGTCCGCAGAACGCTGATCAGGTTATTTTAAGCGCAAGAAAACAAAAACGTTGCGCTCACCGTCGGCGTCACGGACGAGGCCTGGGGGTCCGGGCCCGTCCACAAAGGTCATTGTAACACAAATCATACGATTGCTAATGAAAATGCTATAAAGCTACATCGCAGATAAGTCTCTGGAGTAACAATCAAGGCCATGTTAGTTATTTGATGAATAGTATCTGTGCCACTCATGGCGCATGACTGAGGAGGACGTTGACCTCTGCAAGTCAGGAAAGTCTGCTACTCATTGTATAAATATGAGATTTTTTTCAAAAACCAGCCATCATCTCGGGAGGCTGACTCCAAAGTACCATCTCACTTCAAACTTGCAAAACAAGTCGAGTCGATGCGAGCGCACTGCTTGTTTCTGGTTAGTCTTTAAGGATGACAGCATTAGTCTGCTCCTTTGTATGAAAGAAAGTGAGTCGAGTCCATGTGGTCTGGCACCCACCCACATTTCTCTGCTAGTGATCCATGAGGACTCCACCTTGTTGCCAGTTCTCTTGTGTGGAAGCTTCAGGAAATGACAGCTTCACTCTGACGTGTGTGAGCTGTGTGAGGTCTGTGGTTAGAAGTTTACAGTGTTTGCTCTTTGTGTCGTCTGTAATATGCTCTATGGCTTTAAAAAAAATGGCCACATGTTTCTGTAGCTGAATTTGTCCATCTCTGACCTTCTGAGGCTGTATTTTCAAATAGGGACGTTCTGACTTATCTTCACCTTGTACTTCATTCTGCAAATGTTTTATACTCTATTAGAGTTATTACATTATTCTGTTATGCTATAAAATCAACCCCCATATAAGATCGTACTTAAGAAATACATTTAAAAACCTTCCTGTGCAAATAACCCAAGTTATCTAGAAGAAATAAAAACTGCACCGCAAACCAAACTCAGGTGTTCGACCTGTTGAGCTCGGGAAACTAACTGGTGTTTCATTTTAGTGAGTGCTTTGTTAGATTCCTTCATTTGAACCAAATGAAGTTGATTAAAGTTGATGCACTGATGTGTTTGAAGTGTTTTGTTAGTTGCGATGGATCTCCTGCTGTCTTTTTTCCTCATTATTAAAAGAGGATTTCTTTGAATTTCAAACATCCATTTCCTGTTTATCTGGTCCCGGGTCACAGGTGCAGCAGTCTAAGCAGAGAATCCCAGACCTCCCTAAACAACCACTTCCTCCAGCATATCCAGGACAATACTGAGGCATTCCCAGGCCTGCTGAGAGATATAACCTCTCTAGTGTGTCCTGGGTCTGCCCTGGAGACTCCTCCTCATGGGACAGGCCCCAAACACCTCACCCAGGATATTTTTAATGAAAACATCACAAATAAGTCGTCAGGTCTGATGGTCACATTTGTGAGATTCAACCACCATAAAGCAGAGATCACACAGGACACACTGTGTAACCCTCAGCTCAGGTGTGTTCAGGACATTTGCTTGGAAGAAGCCGTCTGTGGATAAATCCTGCTCTCCACCTCAGCTGTCAGGTTTATCCAGAGAACGGCCGTCCTGACTTCCAGCAGCCCCACAGTCCTCGTTTCTAATAAACTGGCATCACTGAAATGAACTGTCTGCCTCGCTGTTCAATAATCTGCTCTTTGCCAATTTCCCAGCAGAAGCTTCCACTCATATCAGCATTTTTCTGTGATTCTCACATTAACTAAACATAAAAAGCTGAAGCCAACCTCAGAGTTCCCCGTAGTGAGGAAGAGTTTCCTCTGAGCCACAGCTGAGTTTGATGCGTCCACAAAGGAAGACTGACGGGAGGACAGACTCTGGGAGAAAGGCAGATATTAAAAGATATGAATACAAAGTACGCTGCAACAAACAGGACAGCAGATTATGAAGAGCGGTTAGACCTTCATGTGTCAGTCATTGAAATGTGATCAAAGTTACCTGTTTGACATCCTGATAGAAGAAAATCAGCTTCTTGGATCCGTTTGCAGCAAAGAATTCATGGATCAGACTGAACTGGAAGAATCAGACATTAATGACTCAAAGGTTCAACTCTGAGGAAGGATCACGTCTCTGAACTTACTCTGTCATCAGAGACGATGGCGTCTTCCACCGCCGCCTCCTCCAGGCTGCCGGCGTCGGCCAGCCTGCTCATCAGGTATTTATGTCGGGCATCCAGAGCTGCCCGCCGTTCCTCCTTCACGGCTCTCGCCTGTTTGGCTACTTCTCTCCTCGCCTCATTGGACAGCAGCATCGTCCTTTTACCAGACACCTGGAGAAACATCAGCTCAGTCTACAGACGCAGAGACCAGTGAGAGCTTGGCCCAAACATCTGCAGGTTTCTGAGGACCACGTTTGACCCTGACTGGAGGCATCGATTCTGAGTGTGACTGCCTAAACTGAGCTACTGTCCCCCCTCCACTGAGACGTTGTCCTGTGATGTGTCATGGGGGGAAGTGTTCCTCACGGTTGGACTCGTGAGAAGTTCAGTCAGTTTATTCAAACTTTAAAAAGATGCATTTTCAGTCTCTGGATTTCAGCAGAAACAAATGTGAACACAGCACTTTTTGATTGAGTATAAAAGGATGAAAGAGTCAGTGATCAGTAACATTGTTGCTGACTGATGCTGTTGTAGAGCTGTCTTTGGATCCTCACCTTCCTGGAAGCCTTCCCTGGATTGCTCATATATCATTAACTTGTTTGTGTTCAGTAGAATCAGGTGTTGTGGATGCAGGTCGTAGCTGTGTGAGGCCTGTACAGTCAGCGCTGTGTGAGCGCTGTGTAACGTTAGCTTAGACTTCTTTCTGTTGTTATCATCCTTCAGGTTAATGTTGTTTTCATTATGCATCACAGGAAGTGTGGGTGGCTGTTAGCCTCACAGCTCATGGAGAGTTGCTGCTGCTCTGCCTCCTTTTTGATGTTTCTGCTCTTTGTGGCTTTGTGTTACTTTGTGTCGTGTCTGAAACAAAGTGAGTCCATGTTACTAACTGTAGTCGGCTCTCTGTCTCGTGCACAGCTGACTGTTGTCTGAATGAAAGTGTTTTTGTACTTTGTGTAATCTGTTGGGTCTTTGAGCCCTTTTTAAACAGCATATGAGCCATATGTATGTGTGTATATGAAAGGTTGTTTGTAATACATCAAATTGTTGCTTATTCTAGAGCTGCTGCTGTGCCTGATTGGTCTACTCGCTCGAAACTGAAGGTTGACTTGATTCTTTTGGTTTTTTACATTTTGTCAATAAACCAACTTCTTTATGATTTGAACGGCGTCTCTGACGTGTCACAGGCCTGTCAGCTTTCTTGGTGATTGGTATAGATTTGAGCTTCATGCTCTGGCTGTTGTTGGGTTTTCCTCTTTCATATTAAAGCTTTTGTCCTACATTTGGCTCTAAAGTCTAATTCTAATCCCAGCACTGTGTCTGGGTGTGTGATGCTTGTTTTCCTGCTCTTTCTCATGAAACAGTCACAACATTCTCAGTCCAACTTTCACTCTTTGCTGCGTTTGCTGCAGCTGCAGTGAACATGGTGCCGTTTGCCTTTAAGAAAGTTGTGCACAAAGGCTTTTTCTCTAGCAGACAGCTGTGTGGCTAAAAGTCAGATCATTTTTTACCACCTCAGTCACACTGGACTGAAACAAGAGTGAAACTAGGAAGAATCAGAGTTTGTCCAGTGACTGCACTGATTTTCTTCATATTCACAAACTGATTCTAAGTAGTTGCATCAGCTAATCACCCGGACACTGAGCGTCCAACACGCTCCCTGAAGGGAAACGATTACATCCTCCAAACAATCACAATCTGTCTCTGAATGACTGGAATTATTCTCTGATTTGTCAATAACTGGAGTTTATCAATGCAGACACGTTGCCAACATGATGAAGTCAGTCTGAGTCGCATCTCTTTGGCTAACTTAACTCAAGTGGTTGCCGACTATTCTGGTTCTATTCCCATATAACAGCAGGGTTGCTGAGCACCTCTGTCACTCTGCACTTATGTTCCCAGTTCTCTTTTGTGGAGGAATTTTCCAGGAATTCCTGGGACCAGCTTTCCATGAGAGACCCGATCAGGAGCGACTGTCCTGGACACTCCCAGCATCACAGGGACTCACAAACCCGTCTACCACAGTGAGAAGACTGATGGTCACAGGCCCACATGTAGCTTTAGATCACACGTGTGCACTTCCTGTGGTCACTGCTGTAACTCTAGACTCACCGAGGGGCCAGTGGTTGGTGAGGCAGCAGCAGCTGAAGTCATGTGACTAATGGCTCTCAGCTTCTGTCCTCCTATTCGCCGGTGTCCTTCACCTGTCACACCTGGTCAAGAAAGAGTGAGAATGTTCAGAGCTTTAATGGAAAAGAATATTATTACATATAAAAGGCCTCTAACAAGTATTGTAGTGTTAATCAGGATGAAGTCCATCATGAAGACTTCAGAGTGCTTCAGACAGTCGGTGTTTCATCCACAGAGCCTCCAGTCTGCATATCAAAGGATCCTGAGGAATGACAGTGAACCCCGAGTTCCCCTCATTACATTCATGTGTGTGACTGTGAGGAAAAGGTGATTGTATGAACGTGTGTGAGCGAGTGAATGAGGCTTGTATCAGAGTGGAGATAATGTCAGCGGCACAAGCTGGACGCTGCAGGTGTCACATGTGAATCTGTGCATCAGTGTCTGCACCTTTGTGGAGGTGAAGCTCAGGAGGTTTGGATTTGTTCAAAGCTCTGTCTGCTCCATCTTTCTTTCCCTCAGGCCTCTCCAGATCAGGAAGGAGGTCCTGTTCTCCTTCTCCCTCCTGGATTTCTGGATCCAGGGAAGGATCAAAGTCTCTCAGCCCAGCATCAGAGCTTCTGGCTGGGGGAGGACTGGAAGTTTCAGCTGGAGGCTGAGAGCCTGGATCTGCCATCTGAGTCACAATTCAAATATTCTCAGTAATCTCAAAAAGCAACAGAAAGGTGCCATTTTCATGAGCAGTGGGTTATCCAGCAGTTTGATTCATGTCAGCAGCATTTAGTTTGTAACTGCTGACTCACCTCTGGCTGTGTCCTGCTCTCAGGGTCACAGTGGACACTGTACCTTTGACCGAAGCTGCAAAGACAGTCAGCAGGGGTCTGGATGCATTCAGCACCACGTCCTTGTTGGGCAGACACCTTCAGTGACAGGACAGACAGTCCAAAGTAAGGAGACGTGGGACACAGTGAAGACACAGAAACAGAAACCAGAACTATAATCACAAAACAAACTCAGAAACATAAAGAGTGAATCAGCTGATTCAGTGTTTGTGACAAAAACATGGATCCTGGTTAATAACTTTTATTTGTTTGTTTCTGTATTATTTTGTGTATCGTTCTTATGAGCTGTTGTTTTGTCAGTGAAATATTATTTCATTGTTTTAAGCTTTTTGTTGACTTTGAAGTGCTTAAGTTGATATTTTTGAACATTTAATTTGTTCGATTATTGTCGAGTCGATAAAACTGTCAAACGCACAGCTGCTTCCAGCACGGCCGGAGGAGAGGTGGCCGAGCAGACGCACAACACACACAGCTCACAGGTTTGCATTTCTAGATATTGCAGATGTTGCAGAAATTGAGAGTAAAGAACTCAGAGATCCAGCGCTGTCTCCTGCCCCTTATTTATACACCACAACACAACGACAGGCGTAACTCACACAAACGGGTAACATGAGGCTCAGATGCTTTGGACGTGTTCACATATACTGGACACAGAATGATGAAGATGGAGCTGCAGGAAGGAGGAAAAGAGGAAAAACACAGAAAAGATTCACAGATGTGGTGAAAAAGGACACGACAGCTTCTGTTTGTTAGTTTGGTTTTTCTTTATTTGGTAAAGAGTCAGAAATAAAGAGAAGATCACATGTTTGAATATTATATTAACGTTCTGTAATTACAACAAGTTGTAAAATCTTTCCAGAGTGAGACAGAGACTGTGCAGAGACTGTAGAAGGACAGAGCAGCAGCAGAGCAGTCCAGATACACTGATGATCCTCTGTCAGATCCAGAGGGACACACAGGGCTGATGCTGGACTCTACATTGTGTCTGACAGTGGAGCTGTTCTCAGAGCAGTTCACTCTGCAGCACTGACAGTCATCTGCACTTCATTCCTCTGTCAGTCACTGCTGGATGAAGCTCTCCTCTCCACCTCCCAGTAACATGGCCCAGTCAGAGCGTCTCTACACACAAGCTGCTGCTGCTTCAACCTCTCTGGATCATCAGGACACAGCTGCTCCTCTCTCAGCACACACACCGTCCTGTTTACCATCATCAGCTCCACCTGCAGAGAGAAGGAGGAAGAGCAGAGGAGATAAACGAGTGTTTCCAGAGACTCTTCATCAGCTGTCAGTCAGTGATGCAGCACATCCAGTATAAAGAGCAGCAGGGACGTCAGTGCTGGGACTGTACTAGGACTCATTGTTGCTTCACTTTTTCTAATCTTTGGATTTTTATTGAAGTTGCTGAAAATGTTTTTCCCTCCTAGTTTGAGTTTGGACTTTCATTCATTAGAAGAACCTTGGTGTGTCCACTCTGAGCTCTGTAGGAACCCCAACAACAAGCCCAACAATCCAGATGGACGGTTCCAGCTGTTAACTGGAGGAATTCCATCCAAACATCTGCTCTCACTAAATTCTTCCTCACCTACAGACTGTGTTCTTCACTGCTTTAAACTTGGAAATCAATGCAGTCATTGGTCTGCGTGCTGCTTTGTTCAGAGAGCTGATTGGCTGTTGACAGTGTTTGATCAGAGCGTGTCAGCCGTTACTATGGTGACCATAAAGGTGAGAAACAGGAAGTGTTTGTGTCCAATCCTGAAGCCTGTCACCGTTCTCCTCTCACAGCTTCACTGAGAAGCTGCAGCTTTACAGGAAACACTGGATCTTTGTTTCATACTGACTGTGTTTAGTACAATACTGCTGACAGCACCACCCACTCACTCCATCACTCTACTTACTCCAGAGTCTTCAGTCTGTAGTCTGGACTCTTCTTAAGATCAGACAGCTGCTTCACATCTGGATCCTTCAGGTTGTTGAAGTACAGGTACAGCTGTCTCAGATGGGAGGGGTTGGACTTCAGTGCTGCTGCCAGATAATCACAGCTGATCTTTGACAAACCACAGCTCTTCAATCTGTATAAAGAATGAAAGATGTAAGTTTATTAGACAAAGTGCTTGAAATCATTCAGTGTTTCATCATCTGTTCAGAGCTGAAGAAGGTTCAGAATGTAGAAGTTTAGAAAATGGAAACTCCAAACAGCTGAAGCCAACAGGAAGCAGCTTCAAACAGGAAACTGTGCAGAGTTTCAGACTATATGTCCTGATGCAGCCAGTTGGATTTTGGAGATTTGAATCTCTGTTCTGTGACTAAGTCCTTGAATCATTTCTTCCAGTTGGTCCAACAAGACAGACTAAGTATTGGACATGTGTTGTGGCTCCATCAGGGGAGCTTCTAAATGTGATGTGATGGCCCCTCTGGGTCTGTCAGGTCACAGCACTGAAGAGAGCTCAAACTGGGCACACAGCTGTTCCAGTCTGGACCAAAGACTCTATACTGGGACTGAGGGACTGCTTTGACTGCACCCACTGGGACTTTTTAAAGGCTCATGTTCTCACTTAGATCATCGATTTCTACTGACATTTCTTTCTGGGAAAAATGGGGATTACTTTGGAAACAGGAAGTATTTTCCCCAATAAGCAGCCCTGGATTAGTAAATCACTCCAACATGTTCTCAGGCAGAAGAAGCTGTCTTGTTATGAGGGAGAGAAGAAAAAGATTGAGGCACAGAAACCTGTTGAAAGAGAGATAAAGCAGCTAAAATCAGGTGTAAAAGTAAAGCAGAGGATGAGCTGAATAAAGGACACTCAAGGCTGGCTTGGAAAGGAATGAAGTCCATGGTGGGGATGCAGAACAAGGAGCAAAGATGAATGTGATGCTGAATCAGCAGAAGACTTGGACTCATTTGATTCCAGCTTTGATATCATTGATTTCAATGAAGAGCTTTGTGATTGTAGCAAAGGGCTGGTAGCTCTGAGAGTCCCACTGATGAGGTGTTTGTGTGGAAATCTCTTAGTGGGACCAAAGAGAGAAAAAGCCCTGGTCCTGATGCTGTGGGAGGGAAATGATTGAAGTGTGCTGTGAGGAAGTGACTGGGAGATTTTCACACATTTTCCAGTCCTCCTTGGAACAACAGGAAGTTCCCAGCATATGGAAACAAAGGTTAAGTGTCCTATGGCACTCAGTGATGATGGTGCTGTGGCCCCACCACCTCCACCTCTTTGTAAAGGAACTAACTGTAATCTGAAGCTTCAAATGGAACTAAGACTTCCTCCACTAGGTGGCAGTGTCTGATGAGAAAGTGTTAGTGGAGCTGGCCTGGAGTCAGAAACAGGAAGATGCAGGATTTGGGCTGAAATGGGCAAAAGTGGTTAGCACTAGTGCCTTAGAGCAAGAAGGTTGTAGGTTGAAGCTTGTTGGTCAGCTGGGCCTTTCTGTGGAGGTTGGATGTTCTCCCACAGTCCAATGAAATGCTGCTTAGGTTCATTGGTGCTTCTACATTGGCTGTAGGTGTGGATGTGAGGGAGTGCTTCTCTGTCGCTCTCTGTTGGCCCTGTGATGGACTGCTCACCTGTGCAGGTGGACCACGCCTCTTGCCCTATGACAGCTAGGGCACAGGCTGCAGCCCTGTGAGCCTAAGCTGAATAAACAGTTAGCAAAAATGATCCATAGATGGCCTGAAATCCCCCAGTTAGCAGTTTGGTAGATAGCTATGACATGCTAATCCCATCCAGCAGCTGTATTCTACCTGTAAGCTGATCCCTGCTGAGCCAAAGCACTTTTTCATATACAAATTACAACCTTTAATAGAAACCTATTGGTCAGCATCTTATTAGCCTGCTGTTAGCTTCATTCCACAGAAAACTGAGAGAAACTAACAGAGTTGATAAAGAATAAAGAGAAATGTGCTGATTTAAAGCCTTTGAAGTGCTTCAGATGATCTCTGTCCACTTCTGTCCACTCATTCATTCATGTAAGCTTTCTAATGCAGCTTTGATCTTCACAGTCTGCTTGATGAAACTCATTCTAACCCTGAATGTCAGAGTGTTCCTCCTTCTCTTTCCCATCATTCATGCTGGCAGTGGAGGAGATTTGGATGTTGGACTGTGTTTTGGATGATGTGTGTATGTTTGTGTTGGACTGCTGTCTGTAAAGCAAACGCACATTTTGCTTTGGATTTCAGTGTCAGACAGACTTTAAGGTGCAATGAAGAGTTTGAGAGTTTCACAGTGAATTTTCCAGTGGAGGATTTTTCTTCTTCTTTGAAGGTTTGAAATGTGAACATTGTTCTGCTGCAGTCAATGGACTAAACCAGAGAAGAAGAAAACAGACTTTACCATGAAGATCCTCAGTGTGGATCAGTATAATATCAGCCTGATGTCTGCAGTTTAGTGTCAGCACAACTTTCACATCATATTCATCTCAGCACAACTAAAACATGCTGACTGACCTCAGAGTTTCAAGTTTACATCCTGGACTCTCCAGGAAACCACACAGATGCTTCACTCCTGGATCCTGCAGCTTGTTGTTGGAGCTCAGGTTCAGCTCTCTCAGATGGGAGGGGTTGGACTTCAGTGCTGCTGCCAGATAATCACAGCTGATCTCTGACAAACCACAGCCCCTCAATCTGTATAAAGAATGAAAGATGTAAGTTTATTAGACAAAGTGCTTGAAATCATTCAGTGTTTCATCATCTGTTCAGAGCTGAAGAAGGTTCAGAATGTAGAAGTTTAGAAAATGGAAACTCCAAACAGCTGAAGCCAACAGGAAGCAGCTTCAAACAAACACAACAAGAGAAAAAACTCTGAATGTTTCACATTAAAGTCGTACATTTCTCATAAAAACAGGACAAAGACTTGAAAAAGTCGTGTTTTTCCTTCCAGGAACCACATGGCTTCACTTTTAAAGGTGAAGTGTGACAGAAATGGACATATTTGAAGTCCAACACCTTTTTCCAGTCACATTATTAAAGCAGACAAACTGATGATGACATCTCTGGGGTCTGATTAATAGAAAAAAAATGTCTTTGAGACCTTTTGTAACTGACAAACTCTTCATCTGCTAACAACACTGAGTTGAATCTCCATGACTGATAGTTGGAGCAGGCATCAGGAATACACATTGAAAAAACAAGAGGAGAAATCACCAGAGTCTTATAATCACATTCTGTAACTAAAGGGAGACGTTTTTCTATACAAATATATGTTTTATGGACATTAGAAAAAAAAGAGTATTGATGTGAAGCAGGATTATGAAATCTCCATACATCAGCCAGCCCATAATTATCAAGAAAGCTCTGAATGACGCATGCTGAGTTTGGACTAAGTGTACTTTTGTGTGAACTGTGGTCCATAGCAGATAATGAGCAGTTTAGGTCTCCCTCAAAGATGATATTGTGTGATGACATATTGGGGAGCCGCGCAAAGACATTAGTGAAAAATCTGTGATCGTCCCAATTAGAGGCGTAGATATTTGCTAAGATCAAAGGAAAACCATAAACTATATTTTCTGCACTTAAAATCCTGTAATTTTCTCATAAATCGACAGTGCGGCTTATGGATGAATTCTGGTTGTGCTTACTGACCTCGAACCGATTTTATGTGCTACACGGCGCTCAGAAACCTTTCAAAAGATGTTTTGGTACGACTTTGCTCAGCTACGAGGCCGCACCGCTTGATGGATTGTTGGAGCATTACAGCTACGAGGAGCCTCGCGGAGTGATACGTACTCTGCTTCAACGTAATATTACTGTATTGAGTGTGTATAAGGACCATAAATGGCACCTGTAAGAGACACGGTTACAAAGAGGGTTTCAAACTCCAGGCTGTCAGTCACGCAGTAGAACCTGGGAACAGAGCAGCTGCTTGTTATTATGCTCAGCGTCTGTTTACATTTTGACTGCACGATTGTGAGCTTTTTGTTATGCACAAACACAACATTGTTTTCTTTTATTTATGGAGCATTATTATTTAATAAATGCTGATCATTTATTCCTGAGTAATTGTTTCATGTACATCTACGCTGTATGTTAATAAATGTGCCTGTGTGAGATTTGGGACACAGCTTTGACTAAGAACTCTCTTTTTGTTCGTACTTTCTGGCTTTAAAAATATCGAGATATATATCGTATATCGCCATCCAGCTAAAGAATATCGAGATATGAACTTTGGGTCATATCGCCCAGTCGTAATATTGCAATAGGTTGTCCGTTAAACTCAAGCGGGGCTTGGGCCCTGGCACGGCGTAGCCACACAATCCTGGTAGTAGTGACGCTCGGCTATGACGGCGTGCGGGTTACCAGCTGGCTTTCTCAGGATAGGGCTCCTGTGTGAGCGGTCGACAATAACGTCTTTATCCATACCCAGCACTTCACGTAGTAGCACGGATACGGCCGTGGAGGAGCTCGAGTCCAGGCCCTCTGGGATCCCTATGATGTGGATGTTAGCTCTTCGCTTCCTGCCTTCATCACATTTATCCTTCAGGTCAGACAGCTCCTCCTTCATACTCTCTACTGTAGACTGCAGGGTGGTCACCTCATCGCTCCACATTGACAGCCCATCCTCAGCTTCTTTCACTGTAACCTTTACTCCATCAACTTCGCCGCACGTCGCCGCCATGCTGTTAGCGATCTCATTTCTCAGTCCTTGCACGTCAGCCCTCATATTGTCAAAATCTTCTTTCAATGCATTTCTGACTTCTTCTTTTAACAGCGTACTAATGTCCTCTTTAATGGATTGAAGAAGCTCCAGTTTTAGAGCAGTAGGATCCACATCACGCGCGTCTGTTGAGTCTGCTCTTCAGCGGCCGTAGAGCTGGACGCTGCCCTTTGGCCATCATCGATACTCTCGCCCGAGATCGCACCGGGGCTAAAATATTCACCTGCTCAGCTGTTTTTGATCAGTTTGAGCCTGTGTGGTTTGATCAGGTGGAGGAACGATGTGATGCTATAAAGACATCATCTTGTCCAAATGAAGTTGTTCCAACACGTGTTTAAAAAGATTTTAAAGGTTGTCGGTTCCGACATCTTAGCGATTTTTAACAGCAGTCTTAGTTCAGGTGTTGTACAGCCTGTTTGAAACATGCTGTTGTACAGCCTGTACTAAAAACCTGATCTGGATCCTCTGTCCGCTCAAATTTCAGGCCTATTTCAAAGCTTCCCTTCCTGTCGAAGATTTTGTAAAAGATTATATTTGTTCAGCTGCAATCTGTTGTAAAGGTTTCAGTCTGGTTTTAAAGCTCTTCACAGCACTGAAACTGCACTTTGAAAAGTTCTTAATGATCTTTTATCAGCCACTGATCAGGAGACTTCGCTGTGCTTTTGGATCTGACTGCTGCCTTGACCACAGCATCTTGACCTCACCATTGGAGCATGGCGGCATCAAGGGCGCTCTATTAGACTGGTTCAGCTCTTTTATTAAATCGCATTATTACATTTGGGGCTTATATTTGACGGCAATTTGAAAAACAGCTGAGCTCAGTTGTACAGCGGTCTTTCTTCAAACTGAGGCTTTTATCTAAGGTGAGATCATTTCTATCTTTTAAAAACCTTGAACGGGCGATCCACGTTTTCATGACGTCCCAGCTGGATTATTGTAACTCCTTATATGTTGGAGTTAGTGGGACCTGCCTGGCAAGACTGCAGCTGGTCCAGAAAGCTGCAGCTCGTCTTCTGACACAAGCTCAAAGACATTTATCGTCCCAACAACCACATATACGCTGGTCCCTCGCTGTAACACAGTTCACCTTTGGCGGCCTCGCTGTTTCGCTGATCTTTTTTGTGCAATTTTGCATGTTTTTGTTTTTTACAGCGCATTGTGTTCTGCGTCCTGATTGGCTGTAGACCATTGTCAGCCAATCTCGTGCCGTGTCTCCTGTACAGTACAGAATGTGTTCAAATTTACAGCAGTGTGACTCTGCAGTGCTGCACTGTATGTTTGTACGTTTTGTCCCAACAAACAACAATGATGACGAGACGTTTTGCACCTGTGGTAGCAGCCAAAGGCAGAGGAAGATGCTGACCATCATAGTTTCAACAAGGAGGCAAAAAGGTTGTAACTGTCCACAACAAGAACATCGTAAGGATGGAGTCAGCTTTGGCTTTGTGGCTCAGTGACCGCAGGAAAAAGAACATCGTGCTGGACACCAACATTATCTGCAGAAAAACTCAAAAGCTTTATGAAACTTTACCTGACAGCGAGGAGCCCAGGCCATGGACGAGTGCTCCTCACACAGAAGCTCATTTAATGCCAGCAAAGGCTGATTTGACACATTTCAGAAACACTTTGCTTTCACTCTTTAATAATGAACTTATTTTTCTATGAAGGTTTGAACTTTGTTTAAACAAGAGAGAAAAGTGTGAAAATGTTCATGCCTGTCTGAGAAAAGTGTAGAAAGTGTGCAGTGAGGGTTTAACTGCCTTAAAACTTCTATAATAATTGTAAAACATAAAGCTGCTACTTCATTCTGAGACTTATTTTTAGAACGTAACTCGATAAACGAGCGACCGCAGTACTGTATTGTGTTTATTTTGAAAACTCTCAACAGGATCTTCAGATTTATTTTGAAAGCTTTATCTGGAAAACACAAACACATAAGCAGGAAACAAAGAGCGTGATATGAAACGATAGACGTTTTCATATGGTCATCATATATACATCGTTCTATCGAACAGCCCCAGCTCCTGCTGTCAGTCTCTGTAAATCTGCTCTTAAAACACATTTGTATTCACTGGCTTTTAATACAGCATGAGAGTTATTTGATATTTGATGTGTGATATTAATATTAGGAGTTATTTTAATAGTTATTTTGGATTCTTGTACAGCACTGTGGTCAACGCTGCTGTTGTAATTAATGTGCTATAAACACATAAACAATCTGCAGTTAAACATCCAAAACTAAAGATGTGATCGCTGCCTTTAGAAAATGTGCTGATGCACAAGATATCAGCTCCATTAAGGTGGAATGTGGCCGTGTTAGAAACATGTTGGAAGAAGTTTGAAGCTGAAACTGTGAAGCTGAGAGTGAAAGAGCTCCAGCGTCTGTCACAGGAAACTTTCTTATTTCCACACTGATGAAAGCATCAAGCTTTGATTTCCTGCTGCTTTTATTGAGTCACACTGTGAAACTGAGCCACAGCTGAACCAGCATCCCTGTACAGCAGACACTTACCGCGCTTGGCTGCTTCCATTGGACCCTCTGCACAGAGCTTCAGTTTCCTCTTCTGGTCCCAAAGTGCAGAACAACAAGGTTTCAAACAGCTTCGTTCCAGCAGCATCAGCCACAGACATGCAGAGAGAATCCTTTGGTTGTGTTGTGTGTTTGCATATCTGCTGTGTTGCTTTGTGAGGATGGATCATCTCCTGCAGCTCCAGATAAACAAGCTGCACCTGAACCTGGTAGCTTCACTTAGAAGACACTTGTGACGGGAACGTGTGAGAAGTTTTGTGCAGACAAGTTTGGATTTAGAGTGTGGGACGAGCTCTCCACAGTCTTTGTGGAGATCCACATTCTGCATACTGCCTGTGAGAAGCTGCAGACATTTGTCCTCCAAATCCACTGAGCAGCTGCTCGTGGCGGTATTAGCTTCATGTGTGCGTGTTAGCATGAAGCCTCAGTCACACTCTGCTGTGGACACGGTCACGGACAGCTGGACGCCTGATGGACGAGTCGTCCTTCCTGTTAAACTTCTTTGAGCATGAGAATAGCATAAGAAGCTCAGTGGACACTGTTCAGTGTTTTAACTCTCGCTTTCTGATGGGTTTAGATTTTATTATTGTCATTTGTATTAGGAAATATTTAACCATATATTCTTAGACGTGTATAATCAATTGTGTAGTGATAGGATGTGTGATCTTTAGCAGGCTGCAGGGGCTTGGTGTGTATTCCACACTAGAATGCACACCCACATCCTGGGAGCACGAGAGAGGTCGTACCTTCTCTTATTGTTTTATGGCAGGATTAACGTAGCTACGTCTGTTCTAGTCTAAGTGCTTTTTGTTTAGATGAACTGCTGGACTTCCTCACCATGTTATCTAGGGTGAAGGGGGGTCTACCCTCTTCCTGACCAAGGATGTTATATGACCCTTTGATCAGCAGTACCACACACACACACACACACACACACACACACACACACACACACACACACACACACACACACACACACACACACACACACACACACAGTATTCTTTGTTCACATGTATACCTATGTGAGATGCTATATGTTAATGACCCTATGCATATTCATGTAACCACAATAAAAGGAGTGCTATGGGGAGCCTGGCTGAGAGTCTGATGGTGGTCAAGTGGTGGAACGACGCTTGGCTCCAGCCAGGTCTCCCTCATGCATGAGTAAACCAGAGAACTTTGGTGCCTTGTGTCTTGCTTTTTGCTGCGTAGCAGATTGTCCTTAACGTTCCAGTGGATAGGTTCAAACTACAAACCTATCATTAATTGGTACTTCGAGAGCCGGATCCCTGGAGTCGACATTCACCGAGGGGAAAAGAGACACGCCGACAGACTGACGTCAGCCAGGACTTATAGAGGTCCTGCAGCAAAGTCCCGAGGCGTGAGAATTCGTCATCGAGCCGGTGGATTAGCCGTCTGTTTTTTCTCCTCGATGGATGACGATTGACGGGATTCGGGACTGATGCTACTCGCAATAAGCAACACCAAGTAGGTATGTGAAAAATCTAAGCCACTGTGTGAGGCTGAGTTGTAAAGTCTTTATCACTGTGTGCGATAAAGCGTGTAGTCACTGTGTGCGACTATTCTTTGCCGCTGTGTGCAGCAAAGCGCGCATCCACTGTGTGAGGTTGCGTTGAAAGAATAGGCCTAATTTTTGTTGTTTGTGTGTGAGGATATTTTTTGTTGTTGTTGTTGTTGTGTGAGTGTGTGCGGAGCAGAACACGTGGTCTGTGACGTCGGCAGCTGTTGTTGTTATTATGGGTTCCCAAGCAACCAAGAGTGTGTCAGAGGGTGACGAGAAGTTTATGGTGAAATTCGCTCCCGGTAGCGCAAAGTATTTAGGACATTGGCGCAAGAAATATGATTTTGAAGGTAAATTGGTTGTAGGACAATGTCAAATGTTAGTAGACCAGTTGACAGTGAAAGCAGCTTGTGCGACAGGGAAATTGAAACAGGAGAGAGAGTTACAAGTGGCGTCCGCTAAATTGTGGTTAGAACAGGCGCAGAAGAGACAGGAGGCAGTGACTATATATACTGACAGTCAGTATGCATATGCTACACTTCATTTCTTTGCCGCTCAGTGGTCAAGACGAGGCATGACAACATCAACAGGTAAACCTGTGGAGCATGCGACATTGTTGCAGGCCCTGTTGAAAGCAGTCTTACTGCCTAGTAAAGTTGCGGTTTGTAAATGTGCAGCACACACACGTGGCACTGACCCCATTGTACTAGGCAACGCCTTTGCAGATAAAATTGCAAAGGAAGCGGCCCTTGGAACACATGGGGTTCATGTTCTGGCGTCACAGGAGCAAACTACGCCCATCACACATGATGTGTTAGCAGACATGCAGTCACACTCACCTCCAGCTGAGAAGCAGCTGTGGCTCACTAAAGGAGCAAGCCTGCGAGGTGATGTCTACTATCTTTGTGATAAACCTATATTGCCTAAGAACCTATATAGGACTGCTGCAAGTTTGAGCCACGGGCTCTGCCATGTCTCGACAGCTGGGATGGTGGCAGCAGTCGAACGGCAGTTTTTCACACTGGGATTCAATGCTTATTCAAAACATTTTTGTAAAGCATGTTTAATATGTTGTAAACATAATGCTCAGGGAAACCTCAGACCTAGGAGAGGAAAGTTTCCCAGACCCAGCTACCCATTTGAAGTAATCCATATGGATTTCATTGAGTTGTCTAACTGTAACACCTACAGGTACTGCCTGGTGATTGTGTGCCCGTTCTCAAAGTGGGTAGAAGTTGTCCCCACTAAGAAAGCAGATGCTATTTCAGTGGCTAAAGTGATATGCAAAAATGTGATCCCAGAGCATGGGATCCCCCAGACTATTTACAGTGACAATGGTCCTCATTTTGTGAATGAAGTAATTGAGAAAATGTCACAACATCTGGGGATAACGCTGAAAAACCATTGCTCATATCACCCACAAAGTGCAGGGCTGGTTGAAAGGACTAATGGCACAGTAAAGCTGAGACTCAGGAAAACAATGGAGGAAACAGGCAGAACATGGGTAGACTGCATTGAGCTAGTGAAAATGTATATGAGAATCACGCCAACTGATAATGGCCTAACGCCTTTTGAAATAATATATGGCAGGCCATTTAGAGTTCCAGTGTTTTGTAATGATAATGATAAAGCAGAAGAAGAAAACACACTAGCAGACTGGATGATTAAAATGCTGAAAAGCAAAGAAGTCATGAGTGCAAATAATCTGCCAGATGATTCTGTTTCTGTACAGGAAGAACGTCTGAAGCCAGGGGACTGGGTACTGATAAAGGTCATAAAGAGGAAGTGCTGGTCGAAGCCACGGTGGGACGGACCATACCAGGCTCTGCTGACAACACCAACTGCTGTGAAGATTGCAGAACGACCCACCTGGATACACCAAAGCCACTGCAAAAAGGTGACACACATCCAGGCCAGCTCGGAGTAAGTGGCAGGAAGACCGGGTACAAAGGGGGGGAAAGCCTCTAGGGCCCTTCGTCTCAATCCGGTGAAGAAACCAACTGAGCCACAGGTACTCATCAGAATGGCTGGTAAAGTGTTGTCTACCCTGCTGGGTGTAATGGCTTTGATGTCATCATGGTCAGCTGTGGAGACCCTGTATGTCCAAGGAAACCACACCCAATACCCTCATGGCTATTCTACAAACTTTTGGTGGCAGTTTATGAATACAACTGCTCACTTGAACAATAGGACGGACTGCTATGTGTGTGCTCATATGCCGTTATCCGCATATACATCTGGACTGTGGCCGTACAGCATACCAGAGGACAGGAGTTGGTGTCTGTTGGGCTTAGCAACTCATCCTGGCAACAGAGTCCTCTGGTCCCAGGCCAACTATAGTACACCTCTGAACATCACCTGGAGTAAGTCGCCACTTATAGATGTGAATTGTTCTGAGCAAACTGACTTATTGGCCTGGCCTCAAGTGTCAGACCCACTGCCAGACATAATATTGCTGAACAAGCTGAATACAGCTCAACTGCCGTTGTGTGTGATGAACAATGGATCACTGTCAGTGGGGGAGCTGCCGCTTCGTTTATGTGGATACATATACACCTACTGCCCTCCAGAGAATGAGAGCAGGTGTATGAAATGCTTGACCAGTGCAAAGTGAGCTGAGAACTTGACATTAAGGAGGACTGAATGCAAGTCCAACCGGGCTTACAGGATACCAGTAAAAGCAAAGAGTCAGAAGTGGACAGGATGTGCAAGGATGGTGCCGAGCAGTAAAGGAACAAGAGTTTTGGCTGATTGGTATTTCTTGTGTGGACATAAAGCCTATCTATCACTCCCTGAGGGATGGGGAGGATTGTGTGCCGTGGTGAAGTTATCGGATCATGTCTTCTTCATGGACAGAGTTGAACATCACCCTAGCAACCGACGGAAGCGTGAGGTGAATATAGCCTCACCTAACTCTTTTGGAGTGACAGTAGACACTGGAGTGCCACGAGAATTCCACATTTGGAGTGGAGGAGCTAAATTCTTCCAAAGTTTGATCCCAAACATCGGAGTTGCAGAGGTGCGGGATCATGTGGAGATCAACCGATATGCCTTACTGCGACACATTAATCTCACTAAGACTCTGGGAACAGCCTTAGCGGAGGAGCAAAAGGCCATCAGAACGATGGTACTGCAGAACAGGCTGACCCTAGACTTGATAACAGCATCACAAGGAGGAGTGTGTAAGCTGATTGGAGAGACATGTTGTACGTTTATTCCGGATGGATATACGACTGGAGGAGACATCTATGAGGCACTGCAGAACTTAACTGCTCTGCAGAAATATGTGGCGGACCACACATCAGGAGGAGACACGTCACAAGGCTGGATAGCCTGGTTGACATCTGGACCATGGTGGAATATGTTTCTAAAGTTTTTGACTCCCATTCTTACATTATTGGCTTTGCTTTGCTTGTTTACAGGTTGCATTTTGCCATGTATAAGATCGATGGTGAATAAAATGATTGCTAACACCTTTACCAATTTCATACTGTTGCAGCAGAGTGACATGGATGCTAAGGCTAATATGTGTGTATGAAATGAAGCCTGCACTGAAAATGTTGACAAGTGGTGTAGAGCTGAAGATATATATATGCCGTATAGCCTTAAAAAATGACAATACAGGGTGGTGATGATGGGTTTAGATTTTATTATTGTCATTTGTATTAGGAAATATTTAACCATATATTCTTAGAGGTGTATAATCAATTGTGTAGTGATAGGATGTGTGATCTTTAGCAGGCTGCAGGGGCTTGGTGTGTATTCCACACTAGAATGCACACCCACATCCTGGGAGCACGAGAGAGGTCGTACCTTCTCTTATTGTTTTATGGTAGGATTAACGTAGCTACGTCTGTTCTAGTCTAAGTGCTTTTTGTTTAGATGAACTGCTGGACTTCCTCACCATGTTATCTAGGGTGAACCATCTAGGGTGAAGGGGGGTCTACCCTCTTCCTGACCAAGGATGTTATATGACCCTTTGATCAGCAGTACCACACACACACACACACACACACACACACACACACACACACACACACACACACACACAGTATTCTTTGTTCACATGTATACCTATGTGAGATGCTATATGTTAATGACCCTATGCATATTCATGTAACCACAATAAAAGGAGTGCTATGGGGAGCCTGGCTGAGAGTCTGATGGTGGTCAAGTGGTGGAACGACGCTTGGCTCCAGCCAGGTCTCCCTCATGCATGAGTAAACCAGAGAACTTTGGTGCCTTGTGTCTTGCTTTTTGCTGCGTAGCAGATTGTCCTTAACGTTCCAGTGGATAGGTTCAAACTACAAACCTATCACTTTCACTTCAGCTTCACCAACAACAGCACAAGCAGAGCAGCCCACTGCCTGCATGGCTGGGACAGCGCCCCCTGGTGACTGTAAACCACTACAACATGTAGACGGCCGTCTGCAGGCTGGATGTAGCACCACCGCAGAGACGTGCTGCAGCTCTGTTTAGTTACCCAGCTGACAGCAGAGGCTGTAGTTTACTGTTACCAACATGGAAAACTGAAGCTTCACCAGCTGGAGCTACAGAGCTGGAGAACAAAGGAGACTGAGAGGCCAGAATGATGTGGGAGGAAACATCAAGAGCCTGTTTGAAAGGAGACACATGTGGATGCTGTGCCAGTCTGTGGTCTGTCAGAAGTCAGCTGAGTCACACTGCAAGAAGCTGCAGAATCTCAGAGGAGGAGATTTGGAAGTGTTTGTGGGACAAACTGGACTCAAAGAAAGAAGATGTTTGTGAAGTCTTTGGTGGAGGTGAGCAGTGTGAAGCAGAACACATGCAGATGAATCAGGAGGTCAGCATCAGTGTCTCCTTGTGGTGGACGGTAAAAGAATCAGAGCCAACGCTCCCGTCCACCCTCGGCATGAAGCAGTGCTGTTTCTGAAACAGGAGGACAAGTCCAGAGAAGACAGAGGAAGCAAAGATGAGGGTGGGACAGGACAGCAGGACTTCCTTCACACCTGCAGCTCCATCACACTGCTGTAGCTCCTCTTCATCACACATGTACCTGCAGCCTGTCTTCGAGTCCAGGAGTCACCTCCACACAGTGTAGAAGCCTCCTGTGCAGACCATGGAGTCCAGCCTCTGTCAGGGAAGTCGGCACTAAAGCCTGAAAGACTTCAATCTGTCTCTGCTCCACCCGAGAAAGACCAGCACCGTACTTGTTGTGCATTCAAGGAGGGAACATCAGCGCTGCATCGTGGGAACAACACCGCAGGAACAAAGACACAGCACGGCCGATGAAGGACGAGGACAAAGGAAAGGTGAGTGAGAAGACCCTGGTGGTGTGGACGGACCTGCAGGGGCTCCAAGACTGAGGAGCAGAGACGTCCATGTACCAGCTGAGGATGCTGCAGTGATCCAGGGAGCTCGGTCCAATCTGAGGCCGTGTGAACTACGTGGACCACAGTTTCTTCACAGACTTCAGCCACGTGAACATCTGGAGATCCAACAGTGCACGAGCTGTGAGCCATCAGCTGTTTCTCTCATCAGCTGCTGTAATGAGAGCTGCTGGAATCATCTCGAGCAGCAGGAAATCACTGATGTTGTTTCTAACTAAAGATATGGGACTGAGCTCCGCTGAGCTCCTTCTACTTTCATCCAGATAGAAACTGCTACAGTCTGCTGATTATTGCTTTGCCTCCATCACACGAGCTCTTTATCCTGTTCTTCACTCTCATTGGTTCTTTGTCTGCTTGTTTTTACAACAGTAGTCTTCTGATTGGTCAAAGAAGACAATCAGCTGTGACTAAATGTAGCTCCTACAGCAGTGATGGGAATAACTACTGAAGCTAATCCAGTATCAAAGCTCAGGAATCAGCAGCTCCCACCTCGTTTTCTTTCAACAACTATTTTTAGCTGCTGTGTTTTTGTGTTTCTGCAGACCTCAGACATCCTGCTGCTCTGGACAACTTTTTCATTCTTTTGTATCATTATTTTGCTTTTCTTTTATTATTATGTTATATGTATTAATATGTGAAACACTTATTCTTTGTGTTTTTGCTTTGCTCCTGTCAAACTGCTTTAATAAAATCTGCTGCAGTCTAAACTGTGGACGTTCCCTTTTTAACCCTTTGTGAAACAATAAAGGTTTAAATCTGAGTATTCATCTATGTTAGTGTTTAATGGGTCTAATAGGTTGCTTTGGCCTTTCCCAGTAATATCTTCCCTTGCAGTCTGTGGTCCAGGCTTCTAAAACCATCCCAGGTTAACAAGAACTACAATCTAGAGGAGAGCTGCCATAACAGGTGTGACTGATGAGATCTGACCTGCAAGGTTACTCAGGTTTGTTTGTATCAGGACAAGCAGGGAAGCCGCCTGGACGTCAAAGTAGTTAGAGCTGGGCGAGTGTCCTCACCCACATCGGCTTCACAACTCTGCATCATCTACTGAGTAAGACTCAGAGCATCAGAGATTAGAAGGTCTACAAAGAGCTGAACCAGACTTCCTGTATAAAGGTTTTAGTTCCACAGATCGACAGTGTCAGCACAACTAAAACGTGGAGACTGACCTCAGAGTTTCAATTTGATGTTGTGGATTCTCCAGAAGAACACACAGCTGCTTCACTCCTGAATCCTGAAGCTTGTGGTAGCTCAGCTCCACCTCTCTGGGATACGAAGGGTTGAGCTTCAGCACTGCTTCCAGATAATCACAGCTGATCTCTGACAAATCACAGCGCTCCAATCTGTATAGAGAATGAAAGATGTAAGTTTATTAGACAAAGAGCTTGAAATCATTCAGTGTTTCATCATCTGTTCAGAGCTGAAGAAGGTTCAGAATGTAGAAGTTTAGAAAATGGAAACTCCAAACAGCTGAAGCCAACAGGAAGCAGCTTCAAACAAACACAACAAGAGAAAAAACTCTGAATGTTTCACATTAAAGTCGAACATTTCTAACAAGAGTATTTTAAAGACAGAGTCACTGATGATCATCTTCTGCCCAGTAAAACTTTGGTTTTCCACATGTGAGTGTTAATGATGCACAAAGACTGTGAGTGCAAAGAGGGAGCGAGGAGGATGACAGAGAGATGGTACAGGAGCATCAAGAACCCGGCGAGGAAATGAGCAGAAGGACTTTGGAGCCTGTTGGATTGAAGCTTTCACAGAGACGTGTTTGACTGGACACCACCAGGACAGACTTTTAATCCCAGGATTTGGATGAGCTTTCTGTCTTTATGGTCACAAATGATGCTGTAACTCTGTGAATGTCCTGGAACTGTCAGCAGTGTGGTTACGTCCTTTTGACCTGAGTTTCCACAGCTCTTATAACAGCAGTGTACATTCAGACTGAGACACGCTTCAGTCTGTATGGACCTGTTTCTGTAGCTGCCACCATCATTCTACGGTCGTGTCCAAATTCATGGGCTGCATCCTCCCGAGGACCCGGCCTTTGCGGTCTACGTGGGCTGGGTCCTCAGAAGGTCGGGCAGGCTGGAAATAAACGGCTGGGGAAATTGGACGGTCTAGCCTTCTGATTAGCGTCACCGCTGTCTCGGTGGAGTTTAATAAACTCAGCCGTCTGCTCCTTGCTATCTAAAATATAACAGGACACTGGCGTAAATTCTCGACCGTCTCATACTTCTGTTTAATCAGTTTTCTGTTTGACGTTTAGTCAGCTCTGTAAAGACCAAGGAGGAACCCACCTGGGGGATTAATAAAGTTTTATTTTATCTAATCTAATCTAATAACTTTAATCTCAGCCAAACCGATTTACTCACGAACAAACAAAACACTGAAAAAAGCCAAACAATAACATTTTGAGGTTGTCTAAGTGACTTATATATCACGTTTAACCTGAGTAGCGAAAGTCCGCGGTGATCTGAAAATGATGTGCCGGGAGTTGTGCCGTTCTCGGCGGCTTCAGTGACCCTCGAGCTCCCGGCGAGCTATCGAGCTGGTGGGTAGCAGACGTCTCCGAAAACGTCGAAGCACTTTTGCAAATATGCGGTATCTTGATAAACCGAGCAGATATTTGATGTTTACACAGCTACTTTCTCGCCTGAAAATATGTTAAAAGTTTATTTTGTGACCGAAAAAGATTAGTATGAGTAATTTTAAAACTTAGTAGCGGCCGCCATTGTTGGAAACTGGAGTTTGGCTGGGCCGCGCTATGAATTCTGGGATATGGTAGGCCACGAAGGACACACCCGACCCATCCTTCAAATTCGGGGAAAAGGAGGACGCATTTGTTGGCTGCATTCGGAGGAGTCTACGAATTTGGACAGCCTTCGACGTGTCGCTGTGACGTAATCGGTCTACAAATGCGGCCTCAGGAGGATGCAGCCCATGAATTTGGACACGACCTACATGTTTGTACATCAGCTTATCAAATACTGTCTGCTGTCTTCATTTATTACTCTTCACCTGCTTCACTGTCACTGTGTGGGCGGAGCTGTCTGAGCCCTGCCCACACAGACACAGCTCCTCTATGGAGCAAAACTTCTGCTTCATCTCCGCCTCTTTTCTTCATCCTCCACCTCTCTTTTCTCTTCTTCGGTGTTCTGCAGCCACGGAGCCTCACAGCCGTTAGCACGCCCATACCTGAGCAGCTAGCATTACCCAGCATGCCGTGCAGCAGTGTCAGTTTGTAAATGTGCAAGAATTCCTGCTCCAAACTGTTTCACAGAGTGCTGTGTGCCGTGACCTTTGACCTGCTAAAGACAGTCAGCTGTGGATTATTCATTGTTGTGTCTGATACTTAGAACTGTGAGGAAGAAGCTACACAGTTAATCAGGGTCCCCTCTCTCTGAATCAGGAAAGGTGGGCAGGCCGCGTGTGGGCCGCGGGCCATACGTTGAGTATCACTGTTTGAAATGTGAACATTGTTCTGCTGCAGTCAATGGACTAAACCAGAGAAGAAGAAAACAGACTTTACCATGAAGATCCTCAGTGTGGATCAGTATAATATCAGCCTGATGTCTGCAGTTTAGTGTCAGCACAACTTTCACATCATATTCATCTCAGCACAACTAAAACATGCTGACTGACCTCAGAGTTTCAAATCGACATCGTGGATTCTCCCGAAAACCACACAGATGCTTCACTCCTGAACCCTTCAGGTTGCTGTAGGTTCCACTCAGGTCCACCTCTGTGGGATACGAGGGGTTGGACTTCAGTGCTGCTGCCAGATAATCAAGGCCAATATCTGACAAATAACAGCTCTTCAATCTGTATAAAGAATGAAAGATGTAAGTTTATTAGACAAAGTGCTTGAAATCATTCAGTGTTTCATCATCTGTTCAGAGCTGAAGAAGGTTCAGAATGTAGAAGTTTAGAAAATGGAAACTCCAAACAGCTGAAGCCAACAGGAAGCAGCTTCAAACAAACACAACAAGAGAAAAAACTCTGAATGTTTCACATTAAAGTCGTACATTTCTCATAAAAACAGGACAAAGACTTGAAAAAGTCGTGTTTTTCCTTCCAGGAACCACATGGCTTCACTTTTAAAGGTGAAGTGTGACAGAAATGGACATATTTGAAGTCCAACACCTTTTTCCAGTCACATTATTAAAGCAGACAAACTACAAGCTCATTTTCATTCCAACAAGTCATCTTCTGACCTGGACTAACAACACTGGTCTCTATGTGCAGCTGGCTGTGAGACCAGTGCTCAGGGAGCGTCTACAAAGTGCAACACTGAAAGAACATCACACACTCATTTGCTTCCAGCACTTTCACACAAACATCTACTGTCATTATTGTCACCAAACTCTGTGGATCCTTTATTGCAAATTCAAATGGGATCAAATGGTCAGACAAAAGAGGGTTATGAGGAAATATGATGAAATGTTGTGTATTAGCAGCAAGTTATTGAATCTTTTTCCTCAGAAACCAAACAAAATGATTGACAAACATGTTTTTACAAACTCAGTGTTGGACTTGGATCAGCAGGATAAGCTGATGTTTAAAGGCATTTGAGTCTCGCTGTATGAGAGTCCAGTTCTTACTCAATATTTATGGATGATGTTCTTTCAGTGTTGCACTTTGTAGACGCTCCCTGAGCCTCACAGCCAGCTGCACATGGACCAGCTGACATTACCCAGCATTAGAGGCGGCTGTAAAAAATTCATGTTCCCATTTAAATGGTTTTAATTTGAATAAAACGATGTTGATTCATTCAATCCTGAATCGATGTTTAATATAAATGTATTTTGCCAGAATCTCAGGTTAAAGCTCACAAACTATTTCAACAAGCAGCAAACAGCTAAAACAGTAAATGAGAGCAGCTAAACACACAAAGATGGAAACACAGAGCGTGGATCGTTCACTCCACGGCACGTACACGGACACGCCGTCGGGGCTGAAAGTGGACAGCTCACAGATCCTGAAGCTGCAGGTTTCATCTGTCTCCAACCAAAACTGAGTGAAGCAGCAGCAAAAGAAGATCCAAACTCTGCTTCACGTTTGATCAATATGCTCATGAATTCTCTCTGACTTTGGCTGTTCCTGCCTGCACAGCTCTCTCTCTCTCAGTGTACTCCAAGAACAGCTTCAAACATCTGTTTCTGCATCATTCACTGTTTATTAGCCACCAGTCTGCTGTTGTGTTCAGTGCTGTCGGCCTCTGACAGTAAAGCCTCATTTCTGCTGTTCCATGGAAACTTTTTAAAATGATGACAGATTACAAACTCTCAGCTGTGTCTGTAATCAAACCTCTGTAACTTTGCTTCACTTCAGCAGCATCAGCTCATGTTCACATGTTGCTTCATGGTTTGCTTCAGTTTTTGATCGACTGCAGAATATTTTGAAGGTTATCTGCTATAAAAAGCCAGAAGAGGAAAATCTGCTTCATGTGTTTCTGTTTGATCCTCAGTGACTTTGACACAAAGGCCTCTGCTGTGATGATCACACCTCTGATCAAGTCTCACAGTGTCACAACTGATAAATGATCAGAGTTAGAATATTTCTGACTGTCTGCTGTGTGCCGTGACCTTTGACCTGCTAAAGACAGTCAGCTGTGGATTATTCATTGTTGTGTCTGATACTTAGAACTGTGAGGAAGAAGCTACACAGTTAATCAGGGTCCCCTCTCTCTGAATCAGGAAAGGTGGGCAGGCCGCGTGTGGGCCGCGGGCCATACGTTGAGTATCACTGTTTGAAATGTGAACATTGTTCTGCTGCAGTCAATGGACTAAACCAGAGAAGAAGAAAACAGACTTTACCATGAAGATCCTCAGTGTGGATCAGTATAATATCAGCCTGATGTCTGCAGTTTAGTGTCAGCACAACTTTCACATCATATTCATCTCAGCACAACTAAAACATGCTGACTGACCTCAGAGTTTCAAGTTTACATCCTGGACTCTCCAGGAAACCACACAGATGCTTCACTCCTGGATCCTGCAGCTTGTTCCAGCTCAGCTCCAGCTCTCTCAGATGGGAGGGGTTGGACTTCAGTGCTGCTGCCAGATAATCACAGCTGATCTCTGACAAACCACAGCTCTTCAATCTATATAAAGAATGAAAGATGTAAGTTTATTAGACAAAGTGCTTGAAATCATTCAGTGTTTCATCATCTGTTCAGAGCTGAAGAAGGTTCAGAATGTAGAAGTTTAGAAAATGGAAACTCCAAACAGCTGAAGCCAACAGGAAGCAGCTTCAAACAAACACGACAAGAGAAAAAACTCTGAATGTTTCACATTAAAGTCGTACATTTCTCATAAAAACAGGACAAAGACTTGAAAAAGTCGTGTTTTTCCTTCCAGGAACCACATGGCTTCACTTTTAAAGGTGAAGTGTGACAGAAATGGACATATTGAAATCAATGATATCAAAGCTGGAATCAAATGAGTCCAAGTCTTCTGCTGATTCAGCATCACATTCATCTTTGCTCCTTGTTCTGCATCCCCACCATAAATATAAAGAGGCAAAACTCACATTTTCCAAAATCCTCTTTAAGCTTCGACAATAAAGGAAGATAGTTTTATACAAGTCTTTGTGGTTTTCTTGTCACCCAGATGCCCGAGTACTTAAACTTCTTATAGCTGGGTTTAAAAGGGGCTAAAATACACAAAACTCCCCAGTTGTCGTACAGATAGACTTTGCCTCGCTCTTCCCAAAATTCACTTTATATCCAGAAATTGTCCCAAATTCCTTAAGTATGCATTAAGGTGACCTTGAGGCTCTTAAAGGCGCATATAAATAAAACGTATTATTATTATTATTATTGTAAGTCTATCCAAAAGTTTGCGGAGGCTGTTCGATGGGTTGGAAATAAATAAATTCGATACCCCCTCGATGTTTTCCCTCAACACCAACACATTGTCTCAGAGCAACAGCTAGCGGTTCAATGGCAAAAAGGAGACAGAGGGCATCCCTGTCCTGGGGGGCAGATTATTGTTAGTCTGGACGGCTGTTAGAGGGGAGCAATACAATACTTTTATCCAAGATACAAAATTAAAGCCACATTTTTTAAGCGTATAAAAAAAAATCCCATCTCACTTGATCCAACGCCTTTTCTGCGTCAAGCCAAATTACAGTTTCCAATGTATCACCTTTAACATGGGTATAAATGATATTTAATAGAGCTCTAATGTTCAAAAAAGAGTGCCTAATAAAGCCCGTCTGGTGAAATAATGGAGGACAAATACTTGTGTAAGCGACGGGCCAACACTTGAGCCAGGATCTTGGTGTCTGTGTTGAACAAAGATATTAAACGACATGAACGACAATCTAAATGGTCTTTTTCCTGTTTCACAATTAAACACATCACTGCTTGATGCATTGTTGGAGGCAACGACTGTGAGAGGAAGGATTCTTCAAAAGTTGATTTTAACAGTGAATTCAGTCTGTCAGAAAACTTTATGAAAAAATCAGATGGATACCCGTCGGGGCAGCAGATTTTCCAGACTGCATGCTTCGTACGGCCGTTTCAATTCCAACATTAGAGACAGGTTCCTCCAGACTAGCGATCACATCTTCTCCCAAGGAGGGAATATCAAACACCTTATTGAAATCATTGTGGATCTCAAGGATAGTTTGGTTGTCTGTAGACCTTATTCCCTGGTCATTGTAGATCTCAAGGATAGTTGGTTAGCTGTTCTTAGTCGTAGCTGGTGAGCTGATAACTCGCCTGTTTTTTCTCCATGTTCATAAGCGTAGCTGCAACTTTGACTCAGCCTGTTTTGTAGATATGAGATTGTATTCAGTTTGTCATTGTAACCGCTGTGTATATAATACAGGCTCAGGAGAGTGGCTGCACACAGCATGTAGTTTAGTGTCACGGTCACAGTGGCTGACCGTATGGAGAGTGTGTGGAGGACTCAGGCGCAGACACTGGCGCAGACATGAAACTGAGTTTTGAACGAAAAGCGAGCCTTTATTTCGGCTGAAGACATCAAACAAGGCAGAATCACAGTGAAGAGAACTAAACTGGGGAACTAATACTATAATAAATCATGAAGACACAGAAAGCTATGGCTAAGAATACAAAAGACTGGGCATGAAAATATGGAGGGTGGGAACACAGATGACGCGACACAGAGACTAAATACACATGAGGGATGATCAAGTTCCAAACATTAAAACTGTCAAACCTGCAGGGGGGATTGGCTGTTCCAAACCTGAAATATTATTTCTGGGCAGCTCATGAGACCCCTGACTGTATGGGTGCAGGATTTGTCTGAAACTCAGTGGCTAAACATTGAGAAGACAATGTGCGAAAGATCATTGGAATCCCTGCTTTTTTCTAACATTTCAATTAAAAATGTGCATATGGGGGAACGGACGAGGGTCACACTAAAGATTTGGCGTAGAATCAAACAATCATTTGGTCTTCCAAAAGAAATTTCAATGTTATCAAGCCTCTCCTCCCTGCAGGGTTTTTCTCCTATTGTGGAAGACTCTGGCTTCAGAGCATGGTCACATAGCGGGCTTCATAAACTTTGTCATGTTGTGAGGAATGGGCACCTGAGCTCATTTGAACAGTTGAGGTCAGTTTCGGCTTCCTTCTTCTGACATTTTTAGATTTCTGCAGCTAAGAAGCTTTTTGACAAAACATAAAGAATGGAGGCAAGTTTTGGAGCCCTCACCCATTGAGGAAATATTTCTAAAAACATTTCAAAGTAATTCCTCCCCAAAATTAATCAGTCATTTTTATAACACATTTATGAGTTTCAATACAAATGCAACTTTGGATATTAAGGCAAGGTGGGAAGCTGAGACTGGCACTCAAATCTCAGAGGACACCTGGGAAGAGGTGTTCGGTGAAGCCCATCTGGTGACTAATTCTGGGCTGTGGAGAGAATTTAAATGGAAGGTGGTCATGAGATATTTTAGAACCCCAGAGATAATGGCCAAAATGAAGCCTACAAATCCTGACACCTGCTGGCGAAATTGTGGTACTTCTTTAGGAACCCACTCACATATATTCTGGTCATGCCCAAAAATCTGCTCACTTTGGAATGACATATTTAAAGTTCTCAGTACAGTTTTCCAACAACCATTAACAAAAGACCAACAGTTAGCCATTTTAGGAGTCTTACCAAAGGGTTTTGCGGGAAACAATAAAACGTATCTCTTAAGAATCTTGCAGCAGCACTAAAGTGTATCACTATTAAATGGCTGAATCTTGACCCACCTTCATATAATATGTGGATTGATAAAGCAAGAGAAATTTACCAGATGGAGGAAATAACATCTGCTCTGCGGATTCAGAGAGAATTGTTTACTGAGCGTTGGCGACCCATACATGCTTTACTGTTTCAATAATTTAGCATAGGTCTGTTTCGTTTTGTCCATTTACGGCTAAGTTTGTCACATGTTATTTAATATTACATAAAGTTTTTGTTTTCTTTTTGTTTTTGTTGTTGTCTGTTTGTTTGCTTGCTTGCTTGGGTTTTGTTTTGCTTCCCAGTTTTGTTTTGTGCTTCCTAATTGCAGTTCTTATTTTAACCTACATTTCTGCATTGCAGTTCCTGTAACTGTCCTACTTGTGAACATCGACAAGCACAAGTTGCAATGTTGTAAATTATAATAAAAATTGAGTTAAAAAAAAAAGAACATTAAAGTCGTACATGTCTCATAAAAACAGGACAAAGACTTGAAAAAGTCGTGTTTTTCCTTCCAGGAACCACATGGCTTCACTTTTAAAGGTGAAGTGTGACAGAAATGGACATATTTGAAGTCCAACACCTTTTTCCAGTCACATTATTAAAGCAGACAAACTACAAGCTCATTTTCATTCCAACAAGTCATCTTCTGACCTGGACTAACAACACTGGTCTCTATGTGCAGCTGGCTGTGAGACCAGTGCTCAGGGAGCGTCTACAAAGTGCAACACTGAAAGAACATCACACACTCATTTGCTTCCAGCACTTTCACACAAACATCTACTGTCATTATTGTCACCAAACTCTGTGGATCCTTTATTGCAAATTCAAATGGGATCAAATGGTCAGACAAAAGAGGGTTATGAGGAAATATGATGAAATGTTGTGTATTAGCAGCAAGTTATTGAATCATTCTCCTCAGAAACCAAACAAAATGATTGACAAACATGTTTTTACAAACTCAGTGTTGGACTTGGATCAGCAGGATAAGCTGATGTTTAAAGGCATTTGAGTCTCGCTGTATGAGAGTCCAGTTCTTACTCAATATTTATGGATGATGTTCTTTCAGTGTTGCACTTTGTAGACGCTCCCTGAGCCTCACAGCCAGCTGCACATGGACCAGCTGACATTACCCAGCATTAGAGGCGGCTGTAAAAAATTCATGTTCCCATTTAAATGGTTTTAATTTGAATAAAACGATGTTGATTCATTCAATCCTGAATCGATGTTTAATATAAATGTATTTTGCCAGAATCTCAGGTTAAAGCTCACAAACTATTTCAACAAGCAGCAAACAGATAAAACAGTAAATGAGAGCAGCTAAACACACAAAGATGGAAACACAGAGCGTGGATCGTTCACTCGACGGCACGTACACGGACACGCCGTCGGGGCTGAAAGTGGACAGCTCACAGATCCTGAAGCTGCAGGTTTCATCTGTCTCCAACCAAAACTGAGTGAAGCAGCAGCAAAAGAAGATCCAAACTCTGCTTCACGTTTGATCAATATGCTCATGAATTCTCTCTGACTTTGGCTGTTCCTGCCTGCACAGCTCTCTCTCTCTCAGTGTACTCCAAGAACAGCTTCAAACATCTGTTTCTGCATCATTCACTGTTTATTAGCCACCAGTCTGCTGTTGTGTTCAGTGCTGTCGGCCTCTGACAGTAAAGCCTCATTTCTGCTGTTCCATGGAAACTTTTTAAAATGATGACAGATTACAAACTCTCAGCTGTGTCTGTAATCAAACCTCTGTAACTTTGCTTCACTTCAGCAGCATCAGCTCATGTTCACATGTTGCTTCATGGTTTGCTTCAGTTTTTGATCGACTGCAGAATATTTTGAAGGTTATCTGCTATAAAAAGCCAGAAGAGGAAAATCTGCTTCATGTGTTTCTGTTTGATCCTCAGTGACTTTGACACAAAGGCCTCTGCTGTGATGATCACACCTCTGATCAAGTCTCACAGTGTCACAACTGATAAATGATCAGAGTTAGAATATTTCTGACTGTCTGCTGTGTGCCGTGACCTTTGACCTGCTAAAGACAGTCAGCTGTGGATTATTCATTGTTGTGTCTGATACTTAGAACTGTGAGGAAGAAGCTACACAGTTAATCAGGGTCCCCTCTCTCTGAATCAGGAAAGGTGGGCAGGCCGCGTGTGGGCCGCGGGCCATACGTTGAGTATCACTGTTTGAAATGTGAACATTGTTCTGCTGCAGTCAATGGACTAAACCAGAGAAGAAGAAAACAGACTTTACCATGAAGATCCTCAGTGTGGATCAGTATAATATCAGCCTGATGTCTGCAGTTTAGTGTCAGCACAACTTTCACATCATATTCATCTCAGCACAACTAAAACATGCTGACTGACCTCAGAGTTTCAAGTTTACATCCTGGACTCTCCAGGAAACCACACAGATGCTTCACTCCTGGATCCTGCAGCTTGTTGTTCCAGCTCAGCTCCAGCTCTCTCAGATGGGAGGGGTTGGACTTCAGTGCTGCTGCCAGATAATCACAGCTGATCTTTGACAAACCACAGTCCTTCAATCTGTATAAAGAATGAAAGATGTAAGTTTATTAGACAAAGTGCTTGAAATCATTCAGTGTTTCATCATCTGTTCAGAGCTGAAGAAGGTTCAGAATGTAGAAGTTTAGAAAATGGAAACTCCAAACAGCTGAAGCCAACAGGAAGCAGCTTCAAACAAACACAACAAGAGAAAAAACTCTGAATGTTTCACATTAAAGTCGTACATTTCTCATAAAAACAGGACAAAGACTTGAAAAAGTCGTGTTTTTCCTTCCAGGAACCACATGGCTTCACTTTTAAAGGTGAAGTGTGACAGAAATGGACATATTTGAAGTCCAACACCTTTTTCCAGTCACATTATTAAAGCAGACAAACTACAAGCTCATTTTCATTCCAACAAGTCATCTTCTGACCTGGACTAACAACACTGGTCTCTATGTGCAGCTGGCTGTGAGACCAGTGCTCAGGGAGCGTCTACAAAGTGCAACACTGAAAGAACATCACACACTCATTTGCTTCCAGCACTTTCACACAAACATCTACTGTCATTATTGTCACCAAACTCTGTGGATCCTTTATTGCAAATTCAAATGGGATCAAATGGTCAGACAAAAGAGGGTTATGAGGAAATATGATGAAATGTTGTGTATTAGCAGCAAGTTATTGAATCTTTTTCCTCAGAAACCAAACAAAATGATTGACAAACATGTTTTTACAAACTCAGTGTTGGACTTGGATCAGCAGGATAAGCTGATGTTTAAAGGCATTTGAGTCTCGCTGTATGAGAGTCCAGTTATTACTCAATATTTATGGATGATGTTCTTTCAGTGTTGCACTTTGTAGACGCTCCCTGAGCCTCACAGCCAGCTGCACATGGACCAGCTGACATTACCCAGCATTAGAGGCGGCTGTAAAAAATTCATGTTCCCATTTAAATGGTTTTAATTCGAATAAAACGATGTTGATTCATTCAATCCTAAATCGATGTTTAATATAAATGTATTTTGCCAGAATCTCAGGTTAAAGCTCACAAACTATTTCAACAAGCAGCAAACAGATAAAACAGTAAATGAGAGCAGCTAAACACACAAAGATGGAAACACAGAGCGTGGATCGTTCACTCGACGGCACGTACACGGACACGCCGTCGGGGCTGAAAGTGGACAGCTCACAGATCCTGAAGCTGCAGGTTTCATCTGTCTCCAACCAAAACTGAGTGAAGCAGCAGCAAAAGAAGATCCAAACTCTGCTTCACGTTTGATCAATATGCTCATGAATTCTCTCAGACTTTGGCTGTTCCTGCCTGCACAGCTCTCTCTCTCTCAGTGTACTCCAAGAACAGCTTCAAACATCTGTTTCTGCATCATTCACTGTTTATTAGCCACCAGTCTGCTGTTGTGTTCAGTGCTGTCGGCCTCTGACAGTAAAGCCTCATTTCTGCTGTTCCATGGAAACTTTTTAAAATGATGACAGATTACAAACTCTCAGCTGTGTCTGTAATCAAACCTCTGTAACTTTGCTTCACTTCAGCAGCATCAGCTCATGTTCACATGTTGCTTCATGGTTTGCTTCAGTTTTTGATCGACTGCAGAATATTTTGAAGGTTATCTGCTATAAAAAGCCAGAAGAGGAAAATCTGCTTCATGTGTTTCTGTTTGATCCTCAGTGACTTTGACACAAAGGCCTCTGCTGTGATGATCACACCTCTGATCAAGTCTCACAGTGTCACAACTGATAAATGATCAGAGTTAGAATATTTCTGACTGTCTGCTGTGTGCCGTGACCTTTGACCTGCTAAAGACAGTCAGCTGTGGATTATTCATTGTTGTGTCTGATACTTAGAACTGTGAGGAAGAAGCTACACAGTTAATCAGGGTCCCCTCTCTCTGAATCAGGAAAGGTGGGCAGGCCGCGTGTGGGCCGCGGGCCATACGTTGAGTATCACTGTTTGAAATGTGAACATTGTTCTGCTGCAGTCAATGGACTAAACCAGAGAAGAAGAAAACAGACTTTACCATGAAGATCCTCAGTGTGGATCAGTATAATATCAGCCTGATGTCTGCAGTTTAGTGTCAGCACAACTTTCACATCATATTCATCTCAGCACAACTAAAACATGCTGACTGACCTCAGAGTTTCAAGTTTACATCCTGGACTCTCCAGGAAACCACACAGATGCTTCACTCCTGGATCCTGCAGCTTATTGTTGAAGCTCAGGTCCAGCTCTCTCAGATGGGAGGGGTTGGACTTCAGTGCTGCAGCCAGATAATCACAGCTGATCTCTGACAAATCACAGTTCCACAATCTGTATAAAGAATGAAAGATGTAAGTTTATTAGACAAAGTGCTTGAAATCATTCAGTGTTTCATCATCTGTTCAGAGCTGAAGAAGGTTCAGAATGTAGAAGTTTAGAAAATGGAAACTCCAAACAGCTGAAGCCAACAGGAAGCAGCTTCAAACAAACACAACAAGAGAAAAAACTCTGAATGTTTCACATTAAAGTCGTACATTTCTCATAAAAACAGGACAAAGACTTGAAAAAGTCGTGTTTTTCCTTCCAGGAACCACATGGCTTCACTTTTAAAGGTGAAGTGTGACAGAAATGGACATATTTGAAGTCCAACACCTTTTTCCAGTCACATTATTAAAGCAGACAAACTACAAGCTCATTTTCATTCCAACAAGTCATCTTCTGACCTGGACTAACAACACTGGTCTCTATGTGCAGCTGGCTGTGAGACCAGTGCTCAGGGAGCGTCTACAAAGTGCAACACTGAAAGAACATCACACACTCATTTGCTTCCAGCACTTTCACACAAACATCTACTGTCATTATTGTCACCAAACTCTGTGGATCCTTTATTGCAAATTCAAATGGGATCAAATGGTCAGACAAAAGAGGGTTATGAGGAAATATGATGAAATGTTGTGTATTAGCAGCAAGTTATTGAATCTTTTTCCTCAGAAACCAAACAAAATGATTGACAAACATGTTTTTACAAACTCAGTGTTGGACTTGGATCAGCAGGATAAGCTGATGTTTAAAGGCATTTGAGTCTCGCTGTATGAGAGTCCAGTTATTACTCAATATTTATGGATGATGTTCTTTCAGTGCTGCACTTTGTAGACGCTCCCTGAGCCTCACAGCCAGCTGCACATGGACCAGCTGACATTACCCAGCATTAGAGGCGGCTGTAAAAAATTCATGTTCCCATTTAAATGGTTTTAATTTGAATAAAACGATGTTGATTCATTCAATCCTGAATCAATGTTTAATATAAATGTATTTTGCCAGAATCTCAGGTTAAAGCTCACAAACTATTTCAACAAGCAGCAAACAGCTAAAACAGTAAATGAGAGCAGCTAAACACACAAAGATGGAAACACAGAGCGTGGATCGTTCACTCGATGGCACGTACACGGACACGCCGTCGGGGCTGAAAGTGGACAGCTCACAGATCCTGAAGCTGCAGGTTTCATCTGTCTCCAACCAAAACTGAGTGAAGCAGCAGCAAAAGAAGATCCAAACTCTGCTTCACGTTTGATAAATATGCTCATGAATTCTCTCTGACTTTGGCTGTTCCTGCCTGCACAGCTCTCTCTCTCTCAGTGTACTCCAAGAACAGCTTCAAACATCTGTTTCTGCATCATTCACTGTTTATTAGCCACCAGTCTGCTGTTGTGTTCAGTGCTGTCGGCCTCTGACAGTAAAGCCTCATTTCTGCTGTTCCATGGAAACTTTTTAAAATGATGACAGATTACAAACTCTCAGCTGTGTCTGTAATCAAACCTCTGTAACTTTGCTTCACTTCAGCAGCATCAGCTCATGTTCACATGTTGATTCATGGTTTTCATGGTTGATTTACCTCATTTTTTCAAAAATGACCTCTGATAGGAAAGTCTCATGTCTGCTGCTCAACACTGAAGAAATGTAAACTTTTCAAAATGATGACAAATTGGAAAACACCTAAACCCAGGAGATGTAACCCTTCTCTCTGGGGCGGAGGCAAGCGGACCACCTCTTTGATTAGAGCTGTGTCTCTAATCAAAGCAGAGATGGAACGATGCCACTTTTTTTTTTAATATCTTGCTGCATTTTGTATAAGTTCATACTCAAGTTTAAAAAATCTAAACACTAAAGCTGTTCTGTTATACCTGTCTGCAAAAACACACTGCAGCCAAAACATTAGACAATACTGATCTTTGTATTTAAACTTTTTTCAGAACTTTAAATCTAAGTATTTAAAGTAATATTCAAAAGTCATTTAAATCATTTTTATGCAGACTTCAAAAACTCTGGTTGTGAATAAAAGAAGTGCAACATCAGCACAAAATAATGTTTCTATTGAACAACTAACACAAACAGGTTGTAGAATGGAGCCTTTTCTACTCACAGCTGAACAGAAACAACATCCAGAGTGGAAAACAGTGCAAATAACTGCAAACAGGCTTCATGACACTCATGTTTGATCAGATTCACTCCCTGCTCTCACACACCAACTCCAGACCTGCATTCATCTTTTCCCTCTGAACCCCCCAAACATACAAACCCTGAGACACTACCATTGCCCTTTCACTGACTGCCCCACTCCACCATTTGACCCTTAGAACTGAAGACGCTTCTCTCATAAGAGGTGAAACATCTTCAAGGAAACTTAAAGAAGTCCAGACGCTTTTCTTTCCAAGCTCCTTAGACTACGGTGACCTGGATGTCTGAGAACCTTCACAGACTGATTTTACAAGAACAACTTGTGTCAAAAATCCCTGGCAGTGCCTCTCTGTCACACACACAAATCACTACAGTTACAAATTTAATAACTTAAAAAGTAAAAAGACCACTTTTGAGCCGTGTCTTTTTGGCCATAACAAATACCAAAAGAACCGAAATTTACATAACATTAAAACCAAACAATAAATGAGCAAAGTAGTGCATGATAAATATAGACAAATACAAAGTGCAATATAGAAACACTGGGTAAAAAGAAATGAACAATTAAAAAGGAGGATAACAGATGTGAGCAGTAGTTAAACAGTAGAAATAAATATATAATAAACAAACAAAAATAGATAATAAATGAAAGCCAGGTCTGAAAGGTGAGTTTGGCTTTAAAAGCATGAAAACACACTGCTGTCTTCAGGAAGGCTGCTCCAGTAACAGAAAGTCATCTACATGTGGGTTTAGTTCTGACTTTAGGGACAAGTAAAAAAAACAAAATAAAATAAAAACATCTGTCCAGACAACCTGACAGTCAAAAATATAAACTCAGGAACTTAAAAGGAAAATTGTGCTGACTTTGAACGTCCACATCAAGATAAACTTACAGATTTAAGAGTCAAAAAGTGTCAAAAAGTCTGTATCCTTACCTGAGAGTTTCAGGTTTACAGTCAGGACTCTTTAGTCCAACACACAGCAAATCCAATCCTGAATCCTGCAGCTTGTTCGAGCTCAGGTCCAGCTCTCTCAGATGATTGGATGGGGAGCTGAGAATTTCAGACAAAGCTTCAAAGCTTCTTTTTGAGAGTTTACAATCTCTCAGCCTGAGGAAGAATAACAATGGAGACATATTCTTTTATTCATCTAGCATTATTAAACATATTTGTTCATAGATTCACTTACAGCACTTTCTTGGATGCTTTGACCACTGGCAGCAGCTTCAACAATGCCTCCTCTGAACCGGAGTATTTCTCCAGGTCGAACTCATCCAGATCTGATGACAGTAAGATGAAGACCAGAGCCGACCACTGAGCAGGAGACAGTTGATCTGTGGCGAGATGTCCTGATCTCAGGGACTGTTGGATCTCCTCCACTAGAGAACGATCATCCAGTTCATTCAGACAGTGGAACAGGTTGATGCTTTTCTCTGCAGACAGTTTCCCACTGAGCTTCTTCTTGATGTAGTGAACTGTTTCCTGATTGGTCTGTGAGCTACTTCCTGTCTGTGTCAGCATGCATAGGAGATCCTGATTGGTCTGCAGTGAAAGACCCAGGAGGAAGCGGAGGAACAAGTCCAGGTGTCCATTTGGACTCTCTAAGGCTTTGTCCACAGCACTCTGGTAGAAGTCTTTTACAGTAAGTGTTTTCTGGAAGATTTTAAAGAGAGGAGATTGTTTCTTAAGCAGGTTGACTCCAGAGTTGATGAAGGTCAGATAGACATGAAGAGCAGCAAAGAACTCCTGAATGCTCAGATGGACGAAACAGTAAACAACGTTGTTGAACATGTGGCACTCATCAGCTTTAAAGATCTGTGTGAACACTCCTGAGTACACTGAGGCTGCTCTGATATCGATGCCACACTCTGTCAGGTCTGATTCATAGAAGATCAGGTTTCCTTTCTGCAGCTGATCAAAGGCCAGTTTTCCCAGAGACTCAATGATCTTCCTGCACGACTCTGTCTCAGCTCCTCCATCATACTTGATGTCCTTCGTTTTTAGGTGAAATAGCACAAGGCGTAGGTAGAGCTCTGTGAGAGTCTTAGGCAGATCTTCGCTCTCTTTGTTCTTCATGACAAACTCCAGAACTGTAGCAGTGATCCAGCAGAAGACTGGGATGTAGCACATGATGTGGAGGCTTCGTGATGTCTTGATGTGGGAGATGATGCTGCTGGCCTGCTCCTCATCTCTGAATCTCTTCCTGAAGTACTCCTCCTTCTGTGGGTCAGTGAACCCTCTGACCTCTGTCACCACGCCAACACAGTCTGGGATCTGATTGGCTGCTGCAGGTCGTGTGGTTATCCAGAGGCGAGCAGAGGGAAGCAGTTCCCCCCTAATGAGGTTTATCAGCAGCACATCCACTGAGGTGGACTTTCTAGGGTCAGTCAGGATTGCAGTTTTGTGGAAGTCCAGAGGAGGTCGACACTCATCCAGACCATCAAAGATGAACACAACCTGGAAGTCTTCAAAGATGTAGATTCCTGCTTTTTTGGTTTCAGTAAAGAAGTGATGAACAAGTTCCACCAAGCTGAACTTTTCCTCTTTCAGCAGATTCAGCTTTCTGAAAGTGAATGGAAACATGAACTGGATGTCCTGGTTGGCTTTGTCTTCAGCCCAGTCCAGAGTGAACTTCTGTGTTAGGACTGTTTTCCCAATGCCAGCCACTCCCATTGTCAGCACTGTTCTGATTGGTTTATCTCTTCCAGGTGGGAGTTTAAAGATGTCTTCTTGTCTGATGGTTGTTTCTGGTCTGTCTGGTTTCCTGGATGCTGTTTCAATCTGTCTGACCTCATGTTCATCATTGACCTCTGCAGTCCCTCCCCCTGTGATGTAGAGCTCTGTGTAGATCTGACTCAGGAGGGTCGGGTTTTCTGTTGTAGAAATCCCCTCGAGCACACACTGGAACTTCTGCTTCAGGTCTGACTTGAGTTTGAGCTGACACTCAGTGAGAATCTCTGCATGAATAAACAGCAAATGACACAAATGAGAAAACTGCATTCTGGTTACTGTGGTTATGTGTTCAGTTCACTGGACTCTTGGTGTCATGATCCGGGTGAGTCTGAGTAACTTTCCACAGCATCAGCTCTCCTCGCCTGGGTGGAGCCCTCCTCACTCCTCCCTGCTCCTCACCTGTTGCCAATTACTCCGGCAGTATTTATGAGCAGCACTCACAATGAACCTTCTCCAGATTGTCTGCTTACCACAGTCAGTTCTCTGCCTCACATTTTGTCTTGTGCTCCTCAGCTTGTTTCGCGTAACCCTCTTTTCCTGTTCCCTAGTCGGCACCTGGATATATCTTCCAACTCTCGCCATAAGTCACGCCTCAGGATTCTGGCCTGCCACTGCTGGGAAAACTCACTCTTGCAAACTGCCATCCTCACCTGCCTGCCTCCCTGTGCACCCACATCTCACTCTGTACCCAGATTTAATTCATCTCCTCCTCCAGCTGATCTCCACCTGCAGCCACGTAACACCTCTTAGTTTTTAAATCTTGGACTCATTCACTACACTGTGGACCACTCTGATTATTATCTCCTTTGTTCCAGTGATCCTGGATAGTTTCTATTCGCCCGATTCTGCCCCTGTTGTTCCTTTGACCTGCCTCAGCTTATGTTCTGGCCTCAGCTCTGCACTTCTCATAATACCTCGCTTGCTGTTGAATTTAGCCGTGATTCAGCTTTCTCCGTCAAGAAATCTAGTAAAATACATTTCTGTTAAAAGTCACTCAGCCTCCGTTTTTTGGTTCTGTGCTTGACTCCATTCCTTTTCATGAGCCATTGAGCCCTGACACTTGGGTTATAACTGAGGGCAGGTTTTATAGAGACACATTTGATTTAATTGTGTTTATTTATACAGCACCAAATCAATACTAGCAACATTTCACATATTACATAAACAACACTATGGAGCCAGTAATGAATAAATATGTAGAATAAATGAAAGAATTTCAAGTATAAAAGTTTTTTTTATTAATTCCTCCAAATAACAACAACAGTCACCCCAATGTGCTTTATATTGTAAGATAAAGAACCTACAATAATACAACAGAAAAAACCCCAACTATCTTTTTGGGTCCTGAAAACTGAAGGCTCTGCCTCCCATTCTACTTTTAAATACTCTGTGAACAACAAGTAGGCCTGCAGAGCGAGAGCGAAGTGCTCTAATAGGGGGATATGGTACTACAAGGTCATTAAGATAAGATGGGGCCTGATTATTTAAGACCTTGTATGTGAGGAGCAGGATTTTGAATTCTGGATTTAACAGGAAGCCAATGAAGGGAAGCCAAAACAGGAGAAATCTGCTCTCTCTTTCTAGTCCCTGTCAGGACTCTTGCTGCAGCATTTTGGATTAGCTGAAGGCTTTTTGGACATCCTGATAATAATGAATTACAGTCGTCCAGCCTGGAAGTAATAAATGCATGAACTAGTTTTTCAGTGTCACTCTGAGACAGGATATTTCTAACTTTAGAGATGTTGCACAAATGGAAGAAAGCAGTCTTACATGTTTGTTTAATATGTGCGTTGAAGGACATGTCCTGGTCAAAAATGACTCCAAGGTTCCTCACAGTGTTACTGGAGGCCAAGGTAATGCCATCCAGAGTAAGAATCTGGTTAGATACCATATTTCTAAGATTTTCAGGGCCGAGTACAATAACCTCAGTTTTATCTGTATTAAGAAGCAGAAAGTTAGCGGCCATCCAGGTCTTTCTGTCTTTAAGACATTCCTGCAGTTTAACTCATTGGTGTGTGTTATCTGGCTTCATGGACAGATGGAGCTGGGTGTCATCTGCATAGCAGTGTAAATGTATGCTATGTCTTCTAATGATACTGCCTAAGGGAAGCTTGGTAACGGGAGCGTTGCCAGCAGAAGGCTGAAGTGGAATCTCCAAGAAAGCTGCAGAAGAAAAAACATGAGCTGAAATGGTGGATTTCAGTCAAATAAGGAGAACTGTGGCTTTCCTCCAACCTTTGACCAATCACCTTAGTGTCCTGTTTATCAACCATAATAAAAAGCATTTACTGTCTGGGCATTTTTTTGTTTGGGTCTCCAAACAGCAGAAAGAAATGGCAGCCATTTTTTTAACTTTACCTTCAACTGGTAAATAGATTTAAGAAAAAGCACTTTGATCATATTTGTGACGTGTCCCAAACTGTTGTTGTCGCCTCATTTATGTTGATAAAACAGCTCTAAAACCAATCTGACAATATAAATCTGTAAAATGGGCAGAAAACCTGCTGCTGGTCCCATTTTAATCAAACCAACCCAAAGAGCAGATATTCATGTGTACACAGGAGGTTATTTGTGCAGATGCATAAAACATAAACTGTTGGCTTTCTGCAGTCTCTCACTCCTGAAAGTGTTGGCAAGTGTTTTGGATTTATTATTTATATGGATTTTAATGGCACCTGTGTAATGTTAACTAATGTTTTTATTGTTTATGTGTTTTTTGTTTAGTCATTCCCTGACTTACCTGTGGGTTCTGGGATGGTTTTATTTAAATTCTCCAACAGATCATTCCTGTTTATCCTCCCCAAAAGATTTTTAGTGACTTCAAAAGTGTTGATAGAGTAGGTATCAAACATCAGATCCACTATGTTCGTCCTCTCTGCATTCTCCAGTTTACTCACTGGGATTGCTGGTAAACCTTCTACAGACCCGTTCTTCAGATGCCACTTAAATTTTTCAAAGTCATCACGTCCCAAATCCTCCAAAGTCCCCAGAAGGATTTCTTTAGGTGTCGTCATCTTTTACCCTGTAAGGATCCGATAAACAAAGACTGTAACAACAGCTGGAGAGGTAATTGTCTGATTTATCAGAATTTAACTTGATTCTAACAGCAGTTCATCACTACCACCAATAAATTTCTAAGGCTCAGAATGCAACAAAATTGCACATGAAGAAGCACATAGAGAAGTATCCAAGTAACACTTTGCTACAATATAAAACAAACTATTATAAATAAAGAAAATATATAAACTAAATATATACACTACCCGTCAAACGTTTTAGAACAGCCCAATTTTTCCAGTGTTTTTGTCACGGTTTGCGAGCCGTGTGTAAATTATCAAAGGACCCTTTATGCAGGCAGCTCAGATGCAAGTGAGTTTATTCATCACATGGTGATACAAACAGAAATGGCGAAGGTGAGCATGGAAACTAAGCAAAAACCTAAAAACTAATAGTACACGAAGGGAAGACGAAAACACGGAACACAAGGGGTGGGAGCAAAGCACCACAACACATCACTATATAGACAGTTACACAGAGGGAGACACAGAAGGCAACAACACAGGGCGCAACAAATGGACAGAGAAGACTAAACACAGAACAGAGTGCACAGAGAAACAAGGGGGGCAGGGAATCAAAACCTAGGAAGCATAGAATAACTCACAAACTAAACTGACATAACACAAACATCACAAAGAACTGAAACCACTAGCTCAGGAGACCCAGGACCCTGACAGATACGCAGACGAACCAGCAACTAACAGAGGCAAACACAAGGCTTAAATACACAGAGGGATAACGAGGGAATGAGACACAGAAGGAGGACACAGCTGGGAGTGATTGACAAGACGAGACAGAGGAAACGCAAACTAAACACACTGACATGAGACACGGACCTTCACAACAAAGCAGGAAATACAAAGACTGAACTTAGAGGTACAACAAAACACAGAACCAAAACGTAAGAATAAACAAAGATACATCATGAAATCAAAGATTAACAATACAAAACAGAAAACACTGAGTCACAGACCCAGGATCGTGACAGTTTTATTGAAAATATCCTTTTTATTTCTCATTGCGCTCTGAAATGAAAGCATAGTACAAATAAGCAGTTGGAGTTAAAAATAAATCATGAAACACATTTATAGACCAAAGTTTATTCTAAACGTTTGACTGAACACACCCGTGGCTTCTGTCTACAATAGAAATCAAATATTCTCCCATATCTGTGGCAGATGTTCCCGTAAACGTGGACCTTGTAATAATAATAATAATAATAACTTTATTTATAAAGCGCTTTCAAACAAAGTGCTGTACAACTAAAGAGATAAATTAAATAAAAGCGATACATAGCAATACAGGTAAAAGACACAATACAAGTTAAAAACAATAAAAATGTAAAAACTAAAAGCCATAGAATTAAGACATGTAGGATCGGGTGAACAAATGTGTCTTCAACTTGGTTTTAAAAACCTCCACAGAGCAGCCTGCCGAATATCTTGTGGGAGGTTGTTCCACAGAAACGGGGCATGAAAAGAAAAAGCTCTCCAATTGTCTTTTTTCTGGCTCTAAGAACTTTTAGAAGACCAGAGTCCTGAGATCGGAGAGCACGAGATGGAACATAAAGGTGTAAAAGGTCGGAGAGGTATGAAGGTGCCAATCCGTTTAAAGCCTTGTAGGTGAGCAGCAGGACCTTAAAATCTGCTCGAACCTGACAAGGTAGCCAGTGAAGAGATCTCAGAACAGGGGTAATGTGCTCAAATTTCCCAGTTCTTGTTAAAATGCGAGCAGCTGCATTTTGCACCAACGCCAGAATCTCAGGTTAAACCTCACAAAACTTTAACAACCACCAAACAGCTGAAACAGTAAATGAGAGCAGGAACACGGATTCTGCACAAAGACGTAAACACAAAGCTCAGAGCCGCCGACACATCAGAATCAGTGAGATGTCGCCTTTCTCACCCGATGGCACGGACACGGTCGGGGCTGAAAGCCGACAGCTCGCTGATTCTGATGTTTCGGCGGCTCCGAGCTTTGTGTTTACGTCCTTTTTACGCTGATTCTAAAGCTGTTAGTTTTATCTCTCTCCAAACAATATTGACTGAACCAGCAGCAAAAGAAGATCCAAACTACGCTTCACATAAACATCGTCATGAACTCACTCTGACTTTTGCTGTTTTGCTTCCACCAGGATAAAATCACACGTCATGCACAGCTCTCTCTCTCTCTCTCTCTCTCTCTCTCACACACACAGTTTCCTGTCTAAAAATCTGTTTTCTGCATTATTCGCTTGCTTGTTACGCACAAGTCTACCGTTGTTTACAGCGCTGTCGGCCGCTGTTTTTTTCCTTTTACTTACTTCCGAAAAGAAAACCTAATTTCTGCCGTTCAACAGGCTTCTGAACAAATTTAAACTTTTTAAAATTATACAAATTGCAAAACGCTGTGTCTGTCATAAAACCGCTGTAACTTCAGAGGTAATGTTCATATGTCGATTAATGGTTTTCTTTCGTTTTTGATCTACTGTAGAATATTTTTATAAAACCACCTTCATGTTTTTCTGTTTTATCTTCAGCTACTTTGACACAAAGGCCTCTGCTGTGATGCTCACACCTTTGATAAAGTCTTGCGAGTGTCAGCTTCCTTTTTATAGATACAAAAATATGTAAATGTACTGATCTGAATTATAATATTTCTGACTGTCTGAGGCAAAATTTCCCAGATTCAAATCGAATTGAATCGAATCGTCGATCGAATTGATTCAGGACCTTGTGAATCGGAATCAAATCGATTCTAGAATTCAGTGACGATACCCTGCCCTATTTGCGACCATGTCAACATCCAGTCCAGGCTTTTTCAAGATTGGTACTACCACAGCTGATTTAAAACATTCAGGAAAGACTCAATGAAGTATTTAAAAGAAACAGGTTGTAGGGTCCTAATGCTGACCACAGTTCCTTTATAGCCCAGGCTGGTAGAGGATCCAAAGAACAGGTTGTACATCGAGCTGCTTTTACAACCTTACTTAATCCAGAAAGGGAAATGGAGATGGACTGATGCGATATTACGTATCGGTCCATCTCTATTTCTATTAATTTACGTCAGTATCAATACTGATTTTGTATGTATTTTGAAGGATTTGAACCAAAGGCAAAAAATACCATGAGCAAAAAATGGCAGTCATGATTATAAAATAGGGAGGTTTCTTTTTTTTTAACATAGATTAAACTCGTTAAATAAAACAACAAGTTTATGAGCTTTCTTGTTATTCACAAGTTTCAGCGATTTAGCCCAGAGTCTAAAGTCATTCAGCCATCTGTTTATACATGGTTTAGCTTTAAAGTATCTGCATTTGTGAAGAAAAAATTTTCCCATTAACAAAATCGTCCTAATCAACAGGTCAAAATCTGCATTCTCAGCAAGTATTCCAAATTTTATTACTGTCACCGTCAAATGTGGTAACTGAATTCTCCTGGACTGTAGCCAGCTCCACATGTCAGTCCAGAAGGAGTGCACTGATTCACAGTAGAAAAACAAGTGATCCAGACTTTCAATATCATTTTCACAAAATGTGCAGGCGTTCACATCTAAGTTAAATTTCCGTCTTAAGAATTCATTGGTTGGATAAACCTCATTAATGATTTTAAAGTGAACCTCTTTTACTTTAGGGGAAAGAGGAAGTGAAATATACTTTTTTCTTATCGCCTTAACCTCCATGGTCTCAAATTCTTTAAGGATATAATTTCTTTTAACTGGATTAGGGCAAATGTCGTTGATCAAAATATTCCTGATCACTTTGTTTGTAAACCTGCTGTCACCAAATTCAGCTCCAGCTATGCAGAGCTGCCTCAGTCCAGGAGAAATTTTAGAGTGCACAATATCTTCTTTTATCCTTGATCTCAAAGGGACTGGGATGGCTTTCACTAGGGATTTATATCTCTTAACAGTACATCTTACATCAAATTTCTCACAAAACGTCTCATGTTTTAATAAGACCCCATTATCATCCATAAAATGAGCTACAGCCCAAATCCCTTTAGATCTCCATTCATCCATGTACACAGATTTCCTACACAAACGGATATACCTGTTGTTCCATATAGGGGTATTGTGAGGAGTAAAGTTGTTTGTAGATTAATTTCCAGTAGAGAAGGACCTGCTGATGGAAAGCTGAGAGTTTAACAGGTAACGAACTGCAATCAAAGTCACAACGTAACAAAAAGTCTATTCCACCCATTTTGCCAAAAATCACATTGGGAATAATGTTCCAAAAGGAATTTTTGTTCCTAATGAAAGATCTTAACCATTTCAGTTTTAGTACACCATTCATAACATCAAAGTCAATGGCATTAGCCCCTCCCTCTTCATAATTCTTAATCATATCATTTTTCTTTATATAATGACATTTGTTCCTCCATATGAACCTAAAATTAAGATTATTTATAGATTTAATTAGTTTTGGAGATGTGGGCAGAGAAAAGGCTGGATAGATTAGTCTGGACAGACTGTCCATTTTGGTTAGCAAGATTCTCCCAAACAGAGTTATGTCCCTTTGCAGCCACCTGTTTAAAATTGACTTACACTTTTCTATATTGGCACAGATATTCTTATTTTCTGTTGATGTCTTATCCTTGCAAATTACAATGCCCAGATACTTCACCTCTTTTTTTATCTGTATATTATTTATTGCTTGCAGGGTACACTCATGCAGAGCTAGAATTTCTTATTCATTAATATTCAGCTGTAGGCCAGAAGCTTTGGAGAAGTGGTTGATCGCCTGTAAGGCTAAAGGAATCTGGTCCTCATTTTTTAGAAACAGGGTGGTATCATCTGCGAGCTGACTGATTATTATCTGTTCACCCATCACAGTTAACCCCTCAATGTGACTGTTTTTAATCAAAATAGACAACAGCTCAGCAACCATGATGAACAGAAGTGGTGAGCTGCTACATCCCTGCCTTATCCCTCTATTAACCTCAAACCTTGAACATGTACCATGTTCTAGCAAAACAGAGCTGTTAATGTCATTATATAGCATCTCTATAACATTGATAAATTCCTGTCCAAAACCAAAAGACTGCAGAGTTTTTAATATGAACGTATGTTCAACTGAGTCAAATGCTTTGTAAAAATCTAAGAACAGGATGTATCCTCTCTCTTGTGTCACGATGAGTTGTGTAGCTGTCAGTGGCTGGACCCACGTGCAGGACTCGGAGACAAAACATTAACTTAAACGACAGCTTTATTTGCTGGTGAGTCACCCTTGGCGATACATAAACAACAACTTAAACTAACTAGACTGGAGATGATGAAGGTAGACGACAACGAATACACACACAACAAACGTGGAGGACGCAACAACTGGCAGGGAAAAACACAGGGCTTAAATACATACTGAGGTGATTAGGGAATGTGAAACAGGAGGAGAACACAGCTGGGACTCATCAGACATGACAAGACAAGGGGCGGCAAAACTCAACACATTGACATAGTACACAGACTTTCAAAGTAAAACAGGAAACTGAACAGACGTGGACTAAACTAGGGGATACAGTGACAGAACAAGAGACACACTGACAGAGATGACTGTATACTAACAGAAGTAACACAGAACCACGACCTAAGAAGGAGAACACAAGAAATGCCAAGGACCTAGGGAGTTAGGAATACTAGCGACAAAAATCAAACCCAAGAGAATCAAAACACATCATGAAATCAAAGATAACTAATACAAACAGAAAAACACTGAGTCCACAGACTCAGGACCGTGACATCTTGGATTATTTCACTGTACTCAAGGAGGTCCAAAACCAGCCTAATATTGTTATGAATTAGTCTTCCTTTCAAAAAACCTGATTGTGTTTCACTGATAATGTTTGAGATGCCTTTCTTTAGCCTCTCAGCTACAGCTCCAGACAGGATCTTATAGTCAGTGTTTAAGGTGATGGGTCTTAAATTGTCTAAAATTCTTTTATCCTTACCCGATTTAGGGATCAGGGTTATCAGCGCTTGTTTCATGCTCGGCATCAGTTCTTTTTTTCTCTATCGATTCCTTTAATGCATCAAACAATAAAGTTCTTAGGTCCTTCCAGAAGAATTGATAAAAATTAGTAGTGAGTCCATCTGTCCCTGGGGACTTGTTTAATGCCATTTTCATGACCACCAAATCCAGTTCCTCAATTTGGCGGCCGCTACTAAGTTTTAAAATTACTCATACTAATCTTTCTGTGTCACAAAATAAACTTTTAACATATTTTCAGGCGAGAAAGTAGCTGTGTAAACATCAAATATCTGCTCGGTTTATCAAGATACCGCATATTTGCAAAAGTGCTTCGACGTTTTCGGAGACGTCTGCTACCCACCAGCACTATAGCCAGCCAGGAGCTCGAGGGTCACTGAAGCCGCCGAGAACGGCACAACTCCCGGCACATCATTTTCAGATCACCGCGGACTTTCGCTACTCAGGTTAAAGGTGATATATAAGTCCAGGGCCGTGCAGAGACGTTTAAAGGGGCGGGTGCTCAAAGTTAAAAAGGGGCACATTGAACCAGGCTGAATAACAACAACACACATTCATCAACAATCTAATATGGGATTGCATCATACTATATCACTGTTGTGAGGTGGCGACAAGGCAAAGCAAACGTAGTCGATGTTTTACCTGATGGGTACAATGTTGCTGTTGAGGGGTTGCTGTGGATAGTGCTGAAGGGCAGGGCTGTGTTGATCTGAGACTGTAGACATTAAAAAGTCCATAGGAGAGATGGTAGCTGATTAAACAAGTGTCATGAGATAATAACAAAATGCAAAGATTGGTGACAGCGCTTGGAACCATAAGGCAACAAAAAACTGTGAGAAACAAATTAGGCTCTGCCTGTGAATCACTCTTTGCTTCTCTTCTTCCTTCCATCCCATCATTTCATATATCACTCTCCACTTGCTGTCCATCTGAGAACAAGGCACAACTTGCTATTGCAATAAACTATAATCTAATTATCCACACCTAACAACTCTTGCACTTAATCTATAATAAAATGATGACAGAAAAATGTTATAGCCCTGCCTTTAGTAGCCTCACACAGCTCCTACTGTTTCCTCCTCATGTCCTTACCAGCCATGTCTGGACAATGTTATATCATGAGTAATATTTTTTTTAAAAATCCATATACATAAAACAAGCACATGCACGCACACACAGTGACATTTTAGACCTTCTTCAGAATACTGTATATACTATGGGCATAATGGTGCTGATCCAGAATCCTTACATTATTATTTATTACTAGAGCTACAATAATAAAGCAATGAGGAGGGGGAAGTAATAAATATGAAATAATGTATTTATGATGATTCCATTTGTTTCACTATCCACTCTGTGCAGGGGCAAAGCTTATTACATGTTTAAACTGTAGAGATACAATAATTTTACTGCTGTAAAATCCAAATTTTGTCTTATTTAAAATATAAATCTAATATAATCTGCTTCTTAAAGTATGTTCTTTAAAATACAGCGTGTGTTTTTTAAAATATTATAATAATGCATAATTATGTGGACATGTATATTAGATCGTTTTTAGTGAAATATAATCCCCCCAGAAAGGCAGGAAATGCTCTGTAACTTACTTTAAAACTAAATATGTTCCCTAAAACGGTGACAGAGCTACAGACCTATGACAGCCTTACCCAGTGAGCCAGCAGCTATGACCAGCACTACTTGTGCAGTTAATAAAAGGACAGGTAATGTTTGTCACGCTGTTGCACACACAGCACGCTCGTTTGTTTCAGTTCGTCAAATTGCCACAAGACAACTTACCAACGTGTACGTAATAAGCTAATACTCCTGTGTGCTACACACTACAGTGTACGCTGTACACCTACTTACTGGGTTTGTCGCATCAGTCTGTGTCTCTGAGTTAACTTGTGTTTCTCCTACAGCTCCGGACCGCTAAAAATGCGCGTGCTCTTTGTGAGCTTGTTCCCGGCTCGTAACCAGCGCGTTCTGCCATCAAGGGCGATCATTGGTTAAATGTGATCATGTGACTGATGCAAGCCAGATCCTTTTATTTAGCAAAACTGTGATTAATAGTTAAATATTATTGTTGAGGGGCACAGACAGGACTCCGCACGCACACACACATAAAAAAAAAAAAAAAAAAAAAATGTTTTTTAAAAGTTGCCTCAACAAAAGGGCACTTTGGGCACCCATCAGGAAAGGGGCGGGTGCTCAAGCCCCTCCAGCCCCCCCCCCCCCCCCCCCCGCACGGGCCTGCATAACTTACTTAGACAACCTAAAAATGTTATTGTTTGGCTTTTTTCAGTGTTTTGTTTGTTCGTGAGTAAATCGGTTTGGCTGAGATTAAAGTTATTAGATTAGATTAGATAAAATAAAACTTTATTAATCCCCGGGTGGGTTCCTCCTTGGTTTTTACACAGCTGAATAAACATCAAACAGAAAACTGATTAAACAGAAGTATGAGACGGTCGAGAATTTACTCCAGTGTCCTGTTATATTGCAGATAGCAAGGAACAGACAGCCGAGTTTATTAAACTCCACCGAGACAGCGGTGACGCTAATCAGAAGGCTAGACCGTCCAATTTCCCCAGCTGTTTACTTCCAGCATATCCAACCTTCTGAGGACCCAGCCCACGTACGCCGCGAAGGCCGGGTCCTCGGGAGGATGCAGCCGATGAATTTGGACACTGTCACTACCCGATCGGGGGTGTGCCAAATGGCGGAGTGAGTAGACGCTCTCTACCGAGTTCTGCACAGAAAGTTCGTGAACAACGGTAAAACCTCAACTTTATGCTGCTAACACTAACAATTCACTAAATAAGAGAAGATGCAGCAATCATAGGGCAAGAAGCAGCAGAATGCCGAATCAGAAAGGAGCGAAAAGGGGACTGGAAAGTTCCAAGTCTAAGATAGCGCCTGAGAATGCTAACGAGGAGAGTGCTACGCCCAGCAACGTGCTAATGGATAGCTTCCATAACTACGCAGCTACTACGGTGGCACTCACGTTAGCCGAAGAAGAAGTGGATGAGTTCCCACCTCTCCCTGTTACACCTCTCAAATCGCCAGCTCCGAAGAAGGTGATGTACGAACGCAGCAACTCTGACCCAGTTGATGTAAATGAGATAATTTCTCGTCTGTCGGCACTAATAAACACCAGGTCTGATAACATTGAGAGCATGGTGAGAGAGAACTCGAACATGGTGAAAGAGAATACGCTCCAGATTGAGGGTCTCAAAAAGACGATTGATTTTGTGTGCGCGGAAATGAAAGATATGAAGGGGAAAGTTTGCGACTTGGAAAAAAAAGTAACTAAAGAGGAAGGTCGAGTGGACAACTGCCAACAGAGAATCTCTGAGTTGGAAAGATATTCCAGGAGGTGGAATCTCAGACTACATGGAGTCAGGGAGGCTGAGAAAGAAGACGTAAGGGGAAAGGTGACTGTGATATGCCAGTCTGTTCTGCCAGAACAAAATCATAGGCTGCCTGACGTCATCGACACCGTACACCGACTCGGAGCCAAGCGACAAGGTAGCACCAGACCTAGAGGCATCATCGTGCAGTTCACCTCCCGAATCTACAGAGATGCTGTATGGAAAGCAGCCAAAACATCCTCCTACCTGCAGGACAATCATTTGAGGTTCGCTGAAGATCTGTCCAGGGAGGACAGAGAACGTCGTGACAAACTGTGGCCGATGATAGACAAAGCCCCTAAGGAGGGTAAGCCGGCTTATTTCGTGGGAGGCCGAGGATTCATCAGTGGATCAGAAGTTTTCCCTCCTTCATAGAGACGCTTATTCAGTCTCCGAAATGACATTTCTGTAAGCTTGTTTACATGGTGAACTTGATATTTTCACCCTCAGGTTAAAGCTTTATTTTGTGTTGAAGAGTGTGTTTATTTATAAAAAGCTATATTTAAACCAAAGCAGATAGTTAAATACTGTATTTTTATAAGCTTAGTCACTCAGGGTTTTTACTGTTCTACTACCTAAATTGTGCAGCACCCGGTCCCCTTATCCTATAGATCTATTCTTAGTTGTAGAAGTTTAGAACTTACTTTTTCTCTTTCTTTTTTCTAATAACTTTGTCTTTTTCATTTGTTTCTCTTAATACCAGGGGTTTAAGACAAACATGTAAACGCAAAGCTTTGTTTTTATTTGCCAAACAATTTAAAACAGATTTTTGCTTTTTCCAAGAGAGTCATTCCACACCTGCTGATACAAATTTTTGGAAATCACAATGGGGTAATGAAGTCTGGTTGTCCCATGGCTCTGAGCGTTCTGCTGGAGTTGTCACGCTTAAAAATTATTTTTCTGGAGATGTGTTACACTCTGACTGTGACACCTTAGGACACTACCTCTGCTCACTAATCAGACACAATAACAGTACTTTCATTGCAGTAAATATATATGGTTACAATAATAAAACTGAAAATGATAAATTACTTGACTCCTTAGAAGAAAGAATTAATTTCTGGCTCTACAAATACCCAAATTCAGTCCTCTTAATTGGTGGAGACTTTAACATTGCTTTAGACAATACGGTTGATAGGTGGCCTCCAGGGCAGCAGTCTTCATACAGTGCAAACTTAAAAAATTTCATGGGAAAATTTAATCTTGTGGATATTTGGAGAGAAAAATTTCCAGATGATAGACTCTTTGCTTGGAGCAATAAGACAGGATCCAGGCAATCACGTATTGACTTTTGGCTTGTTTCTGACTGTATTGATAAAGATAATATTACTGTTAATATACTTGCCACTCCCCTCACTGATCATAGAGCAATTTACATTAATGTCCGAATGTTTACACTGGATAATATACCTCATAAATTCTCTTATTGGAAGTTAAATAATTCTTTACTAAAAGATAAAATGGTTAACATGCAGATTAATAAATTAATTGTTTATTATTGGAACAAAGCTAACAGAGAGAAGTCCTTTTGTACCAATTGGGAACTTTTTAAATTTGAAGCATGCAAATTCTTGAGAAGATATGGGAGTCAAATTGCTAAATTAAGGAAAGCTGAAGAACAAGAAGTAATAAGCAGAATTGCCTCTTATTACCAGAAGTCCCCAGAAGAAATCTCAGAGGAAGATAAATTAAGTTTACTAGAACTTCAAAATAAATTGGACGGTTTATATCGACGCAAGGCTGAGGGTGCTTTCATAAGATCCAGGAAGAGGTGGCTGGAGGAGGGCGAACAAAATTCTGCTTACTTTTTCAGACTTGAAAAATACAGATCAAAAACAAACTCTATTCATCAACTAAATATTAATGGCATTGTCTCTGACAATCCTGGAGAAATTTCACATTTCTGTGCCGAATTCTATACTAAACTATACAACTCAAAATATAATGAGGCTGTCTCAACAGGATTTTTCAATAATATTAAAAACCTAAAATCTATTGTTGTGGAAGATAGAAGTTATTGTGACAGCCCTCTGACTGTGGAGGAAGTTTGTAATTCCATTTCTGCACTTAAGGCCAATAAATCTCCCGGCACAGATGGTTTGACTGCAGAGTTTTATAAATCATTTTCTAATCTCCTGGCTCCATTTTTACTGCAGGTTTTTACAGAAAGTATAGAGAATAACATCCTCCCTCCTTCTCTAACTCAAGGTCTCATAACACTTATTCCAAAACCAAACAAAGACTTACTCTTTATTGATAATTGGAGACCCATCTCCCTGCTCAATAATGACTATAAGGTTATGGCTTTAATACTTGCTAACAGAATTAAAGAGGTCTTGGAAACAATTATTGATGAGACACAATCGGGCTTTATGAGAAACAGACACATTTCTAATAACATTAGACTGGTTTTGGATTTACTTGATTACTCTGATTTGGTATCTGACAATAGCTTCATTCTCTTCCTGGATTTTTATAAGGCTTTTGATACAATTGAACATCAATTTATTTTCCACTCTTTGGAAAAATTTGGCTTTGGCAAGTTTTTCTGTAAAGCTGTCAAAACCTTATACACAAATGGCAATAGTTCTATTAAAATGATTAACGGCTCCACCCCGAGATTTGACCTGAAACGTGGTATTCGCCAAGGATGTCCTATTTCACCATATTTATTTTTACTTTGTACACAAATTCTTGCAACTAATATTTCAAACAGTGTTGTACAAGGAATCACCATAGCTGATAAGGAGCTCGTCATCAGCCAGTTAGCCGATGACACCACACTCTTCTTGAAGAATGCAAACCAAATCCCTCCAGCTCTTACTAAATTAGTGATTTCTCTGAGGCCTCTGGTTTATGCCTAAATCTAAAAAAGTGTGAGTTACTAGCAATTAAAGACTGCCCTGCAAATACTATCTGTAATATCTCTGTTAGACAAGAAGTCACATACTTGGGACTGTTAATATCCATCCATCCATCTTCATCCGCTTTATCCGAGGCCGGGTCGCGGGGGCAGCAGCCTAAGCAAAGAGGCCCAGACCTCCCTCTCCCCAGCCACCTCCTCCAGCTTATCCGGTGGAACACCAAGGCGTTCCCAGGCCAGCCGAGAGATATAACCTCTCCAGCGTGTCCTGGGTCTGCCCCGGGGCCTCCTCCCGGTGGGACATGCCTGAAACACCTCACCCAGGGGGCATCCTTGTCAGATGCCCGAACCACCTCAGCTGGCTCCTTTCGATGTGGAGCAGCAGCTGCTCTACTCTGAGCCCCTCCCAGATGGCCGAACTTCTCACCCTATCTCTAAGGGAGAGGCCAGCCACCCTTCGGAGGAAGCTCATTTCTGCCGCTTGTATCCGCGATCTCGTTCTTTCGGTCACTACCCACAGCTCGTGGCCATAGGTGAGGGTAGGGACGTAGATCGACCGTAGATCGACCGGTAAATTGAGAGCTTCGCTTTTACACTCAGCTCCCTCTTCACCACGACTGACCGGCGTCCAGCGTCCGCATTACTGCAGCTGCAGCCCCAATCCCAATCTGTTAATATCCAAAGACCAAAAATCAAGATTCTCTTCAAACTTCACTCCAATTATACAGAAAACCCTAAAAAAGTTCAACCAGTGGCTGCAAAGGGACTTGTCTTTGAAAGGTACAGTGTTAATTACTAAAGCAGAAGGGATATCCCGATTAACATATGCTGCTGTCTCCTTACATCTGGATAAGAAAATTAGTAAAGATGTTGACCGTATGCTCTTTAATTTTATATGGAAAAACCGTACGCATTATATTAGAAAAACTGTTGTGATGAATAAGTACGAATCAGGTGGGCTTAACGTTTTAGACTTTTCTACTTTAAATAACACTTTCAAAATTAATTGGGCCAAACATTTTCTTAAAAACCCTACCTCTATCTGGAACTTTATACCACATTATATTTTCTCTTGTTTTGGTGGCTTTAATTTTGTTTTAAATTGTAATTACAATGTTGAGAAACTCCCTGTAAAGCTTTCATCCTTCCATAAGCAGGTCCTCTTAGCGTGGACCCTCATTTATAAACACAACTTCTCACCTCACAAATACCTTATCTGGAACAACAGAGATATTTTATATAAAAATAAATCACTTTTCCTGGAAACTTGGGTCCAAAATGGGATCCTATTGGTGGCTCAGCTGGTTAATAAAGAGGGACAACTACTTACTTACAACGACTTTATTGCACTATATAATTTTCCAATCAGTGTTCAGGAATTCTCAATGGTGCTTGGTGCCATACCCTCAGGGACTTTAATATTATATAAAAACACTGACAGCTCAATATCTACCTCAGTCACTCTCCCTCAGGGGTGTCAAACTCAAATACACAGTGGGCCAAAATTCAAAACTGGAACAAGGTCGCGGGCTAACATTAATATTTACTGAAAAAAAAATCTTCCTCCAGATTTAAGAATGAATCTCTTCTTATGGACTCAAACAAGTTTTTCTGAAAAACTGAATATGGAACAAGCAAAGCTTAATACTAAACAATATATATATTAGCTGTATAATACCAGTAGGCCAGCTCTAATAATAATTTGGTATGGCTTCGCGGGCCAAATGTAATTAGGCTGCGGGCCAAATTTGGCCCGCGGGCCAGAGTTTGACACCTATGCTCTCCCTGATCCAGCTGAGTCACCAATAGGAAAAATCTGCTTTTCACAGGAACTTGGTAACAGCAATAAGAGAATACGTAGTTTATTCCAAGAAGATATCGTCTCTCTCCCATATATCTTATTGGAACCGATATGTTCCAGATATCAAGTGGAAGACAGTCTGGATGGTCCCCCATAAATATTTGATTGTAAATAAGGTGAAAGAAGTCTCATTTAAAATTCTACATAAATGTTATCCAGCCAGTCACTACATGGTAAAATTTAAAAGGGACATTAATACTAATTGTACTTTCTGTGGGGATCATCCAGAAACTGTGACACATCTTTTTTGGTACTGTTCTTTTACACAGAGATTCTGGAAGGAATTTAGCAGGTTTGTTATTGTCCATATTTTAAGGGAGTTTTCTTTACGATGGGAAAATGTTTTATTCTGTTTCTTTAAGTTCCCCAAGAAGTATGATAAATGTTTTTTTATGATAAATTTGTTAATACTTTTAGCTAAATTTTTTATCCATAAATGTAAGTTTACTAACAAAACACCATATTTCTGTCATTATTTTAAGGATGTGGAAATGTACATACAATCAATATCAGACTCCACCAACAAAAAGGCTCCCAAAACAATATATGTATGTGAATTTTTGCGTGTATTCTTATAATTGTTACCTTTTTCTTTTACCCTTGGCTTTTTGTGTTAATGTTCTGTTGTTTTGTATACTTCATCTGTTCGTATGTTGTATACTCATTGTTTGTTAAATAAAGTTTTAAAAAAAAAAGACACGACCAGAGTTTCTGTCGCCATCATCCGTGGTGGCGCAAGATGGCGTGTTGAGCAGTCGTACAAATTAGGAGCTCGTTGAACTTGTCCCAGAATTTACTTTGTGTTCGTTATTGTTTCCACTCGAAAGTAGTAAAATGACTGCCCCAAGTATAGTTAAACCTGCTAAATTCAAACTCGACCTCAAAAAACAAGAAACAACATCGCCATGTGATGGAAGGGAAGACAGCAGAGAAGGAACGGATCATGACTACGTAGCAATGGACGTAGCAGTGATGAGCAAAAGGGAACGGGGCAATGATTCGGTTCCATCTACACCTTGTAAGAAGCCTGCAGAAAAGAAAGTTAAGTCAGCAGAGATAAGTGAAAGTGACGAAGTCTCCAATGCTACTATATTGAAAGCGATTCTAAACCTTGAAAAAAGAGTGGACGAGCAGCTAGCTGACCTGAGTGTGCAATGCAAGCAAGCTAGTACGATGCTAGCCAGCCTAGCCAAAGCGGTTCAGTTCAACTCGGAGGAGGTGAAAGAATGTAAACAAAAGGTTAAAGAGTTGGAGAGACGAAACGAGCAGTTGACCAAAGATAACTACGATCTCAAGGAGAGAGTGAGAGAGCAAGAAAGGTACAAAATGAGGTGGTGCCTCCGGATTAAAGGATTAGAAGAGAAAAGAGATGAAGATGTCAGATCGCTGGTTATTGGAATTCTTGGCAAGATCGCACCTGATATGATATCAAAGCTTGAAGAATCTGTGGATGTGGTGCATAGAGTTGGGAAGAAGATTGAGAACAAGGTCCGACATATCATCATTCTGTTTGCTCTGAGACACGCTAAAGAGGAGATTTGGCGTCGCACCAAAGATTCGGCTGTCTGTAAGAACGGGGGTTTCCACTTCGCTGAGGTACTGCCGCGGGAGGACTGGGAAGAGAGGAGGCGGCTGTGGCCGCAAATTGAACAAGCCAGACGGGCTGGGAAACGGCCTTTTTCCGGGGTCCTCATGGATACATCGAAGGACGGAGGATCATTGACGTTGAATGAAAGACTTGATGTAAGACTGTATACAGTGGAATATTATTAATGGGACAAAAGAGTTCTACTTAAAGTTAAAGATTATTAGTCACTGAGTTGGTGACAAGTGTTACAATTTAAACTCATATTTATATATTTTTCTTTTCTTTTTTAAAAAAAGTTATTTTCTTAGCATATTCTTATTATGGTTCACTCAAAAATTTCTTTTGGTTCATTAAACGTTCGGGGTTTGAAGGAAATTGTTAAGAGAAAGGCACTTTTTTTATTTTGCAAGGTGCAAAAATGTCATTGTCTGTTTTTACAAGAAACTCACTCTGTGGATGCCGATGCTACCTTTTGGGCTAATCAGTGGGGAGACAAGATTCTTTTCAGTCATGGATCTAACAGATCTGGAGGTGTGGCGATTTGTTTTAATAAGTTCCCAGGGGAGATTATAACATATAAAGCTGATAGTGAGGGTCATTGGTTAACTGCAGTCTTGAAGAGCGAAGGTATATTTCTAATTGTTACAAATCTTTATGGACATAATAATGAGGGTCAAAATAAAAGTCTATTGGAAAATCTAACAAATGTTATTTCAGAGTTTAAAGTTATGTACCCCACAGATTACATCCTAGTAGGAGGAGACTGGAACATGACACCAGATGAATGGATGGACAGATGGCCTCCTCGCTTAGGAAGGAGGCAACAGAATAACATTATTGAGAACTTTTCTAGTGATAATAATTTTACAGACATTTGGAGAAGTTTGAATCCTGGAGTTAAGAATTATTCTTGGTTTAAACCTAATGGAGAAAGCAGGTCAAGACTTGATTATTGGTTAGTGAGCGATGACATTTTGAGGTGTACTTCACAATCTAAAATCTCCAAAGCACCCCTTTCTGATCACTGTTTCATTGATCTTGTCTTAGAACCAACAAGGATGAGACGTAGTAGCAGAGGATATTGGAAATTTAATGCCAGCCTTTTAAATAAGGACAAGTATTGTGATAAAATTAGACATATAATTACAGATATAAAAAATTATGACTCAGTAGTGGGTAATATACAGAAATGGGAATTTGTTAAATTCAAAATCTGAGAATTCACTATAAAATTCTGCAAAGAACTGAACAGGGAAAAATGGGAATATGAAAGTAATTTACTTCGTGAAATAACTCAGTGCTGTAGTAAAGAAAAACTAAACGTGCAAGAGAAGAATAAATTGATGGAGTTACAAACTAAATTGGACGATCTTTACCTAGAGAAAGCCCACGGTGCCTTTATAAGATCGAGAGCCAAGTGGATTGAGGCAGGTGAAAAGAATAGTGATTGGATTTCCGGCTCTTTTTAGAGAACCGGCTCTTTCGGCTCAGATCACTAAAAAGAGCCGGCTCTTTCGGCTCCGAACCGGCTCTTCAGGTTGTTTTATTGCTTTAAGTAATTTATTATTAACAACAATATAAAATCATGCACACAATGAACTACTAATGTAAAAAATGTCTTTTTTATTTATAAATGTTTATCATATAAATATTCTTGTATTTATTCACAGCACACAAAATGTAAAAAAAAAAAATTATAAGTACAAAAACCAACTATTTACAATTCAACTTTTTTCCTTTTAAATTTTCAGCTTTTTTCCTTTTAAACCAATTCAAAACGAAAGAACACAAAACACTACAAACCACAACACAATAAAATATCAATTAAAATATGCAAAACAAAAAGAAAACATGAACAACCAGATCTTTAATTGACGGAAAGGTTGGCATTCAGGAATATCAAGTGCCTTAGCTTTGAGGAGCTGATCCGGTTTCTTCTGTCATTCATTATCTGTCCTGTTTTGGAGAAGATTCTCTCTGAGGGGACTGATGTTGCTACAATGCAAAGTCTCCGTGTCATCACCTGGGTAAGACGTGGATAAGTATAAGCCTTTGTCTCCCACCAGCTCAGTGGATCTGCACTTCTCTGGCAAAGGGGCTCATCAATGTAGGATCTCACTTCCAGTATTACATCTGCTGAGGGATTCCTTCTGGTAGTGTCTCTATTTGCTCGTTCTTCAAAGAACCTCCAAACAGCAGATGCTTGTTGCTCCTTTTGTTCATCCTCTTCTGCCTCTTCTCCCTCTTGGTTCCCTGGCAGTGGAGTTGGTTGGCTGGATCTTGCTGCTGCAGTTATTCTCTGAAGAGCTTCATCCACCGCTCTGTTGTCATTAAAGACCAGCTTCTTGAATCTTGGATCAAGAATGGTGGTTTCAGAGAGAACAGCATTATATTCCATTCTGTGGAATTTTCTGTCCATGGATGCACAGAGAGCATCCACCAACTCTTTCACTTTTCCAGTAGTTACTCTGGTTTGGTGTTCAGCTGTCACTCTCTGCAGACCCTTGCACAGGATTAACATTTTGGAGGCTGTGACATGGCTGAAAAAGAGTACATAACAAGTTTCAAAATTATGCTTTTTTAAAATTCAGCAGTATATTATTATTTATGATCATGTCTAATCTACGTTTCATACCAGCAATGCAACTAACTACGACTACTACTACTAATAATAATAATGCAATAACATTTGCACACTCACCTGTCTGCACTGATCTCCACGGTGACCTGCTCAAATGGCTCCAAAACAGTGCATGCCTGCTGTAGTACCTCCCATTCCTCATGGCTCAGAGGGTCAACCGGTGCATTGATAACTGCCAGGGTAGAGATGACAGCATCCTTGGACTCCAGAATCCGTTTTAGCATATGAAAGGTTGAGTTCCACCTTGTGATACATTCTTGTTTGAGCTTTAGCTCAGGCATGCCCATCTGTTGTTGGGTAGATTTGAGCTTGTGTGTGGCTGTTGTGCTCCTGTGGAAAAATTCCACTATTGCCTTTACTTTGTCCACAGCTGGCTTCATCACCTTCAAAGCATCTCTCACAACAAGGTTAATTGTGTGCGCAAGACATGGGTGGTGGGTCCATTTCAGGATTTTAATTGCTTTTGTTATGTTAGCTGCATTGTCAGTAACACAGCAAACCACTTTCTTTTCCACATCCCACTCTTTTGCCACTTTGAGCAGCTCTTCTGCTAAGTTCTCAGAAGTGTGTCTGTCACTGAACTCAAAACAATCCAGAAGACAGGATACCATTTTATAATTTTCAATAAAGTGACACGTAACTGACAAGAAGGATGTGGTGGTTTGGGATGTCCAGCTGTCAGTTGTTAGACACACTGCTGTGGCTTTTTTAACCCTCTCTTGCAGTGATGCACGTTCTCTTTCATATATGCCTGGGATGATTTTTTGGGAGAGAGCCTTCCTGCTTGCCTATTCATATTGTTTGTGGAGCCAGCTCTATATGAAATTCTTTTCTTGCAGACTCTACACTCTGCCTTTGTACTGTCAATAAAATTGAAGTGGTTCCAGATTTTGCTTGTTTTCTTGGTTGCTTCACTCATTTTCTTTACTGTACCTTTCTAAATTGACGACGTTGTCTCTTGTTGTTGCTCTCTTTCTCTCTCCCCCTCCTGCTCTGTTCGTGTTCTACTGCTGCTGTGAGTGTAACTACCGCCCCTCCCCCCTCTGCCCAGCGCTGAGCAGAGGCGGGAGGGGCACAAACGCACAGCTGTGTTTGCTTCCCTCCCCCCTCTGCTCAGCGCAAACACAAGGCTCAGGTGTGGCATTAAGCGAAAAAGGTTAGTGAGAGGGCAAGAGAAAGAAAAAAAACCCCCCACGGCTCCCAATAAGGAGCCGGCTCCCGTCGTTCACTTCAAAGAGCCGGCTCTAAGAGCCATTTCGTTCGCGAACGACCCATCACTAGAAAAGAACTCATCATATTTTAGTAAGCTGGAAAAGTGTAGACAGCAGAGAAATCTAATCTCAAGCTTGTTGATAAATGGGACTGAATGTAAAGATTTCAGAAAGATTGAAAAGGAAGTCTTCACTTTTTATTCCAAATTGTACTCCTCAGAATATTCAGCAGCTGATTCTGATAGTTTCTTTGATAAGATTCATAATCTCATCCCATGTATTGACAAGCCTTTCAAAGATCTGTGGGATTCAGAGTTTAAAATTGAGGAACTGGATTTGGTGGTCATGAAAATGGCATTAAACAAGTCCCCAGGGACAGATGGACTTACTACTAATTTTTGGACAGGAGAATTCAGTTGCCACATTTGACAGTGACAGTAATAAAATTTGGAATACTTGCTGAGAATGCAGATTTTGACCTGTTGATTAGGACGATTTTGTTAATGGGAAAATTTTTTCTTCACAAATGCAGATACTTTAAAGCTAAACCATGTATAAACAGATGGCTGAATGACTTTAGACTCTGGGCTAAATCGCTGAAACTTGTGAATAACAAGAAAGCTCATAAACTTGTTGTTTTATTTAAAGAGTTTAATCTGTTAAAAAAAAAACCTCCCTATTTTATAATCACGACTGCCCTTTTTTTGCACGTTATTTTTTGCCTTTGGTTCAAGTCCTTCAATGACTGCTTTGTGCTTATTGTTGTTGTTGTTGTTGTTTTTTTGGTCGTTTTGTTTGTTTGTTTGTTTTGCTATAATGCTCAACAGGGGCGGAGCGTGGGGGTGGCTTACTGGGCTTAAGCCCGGGTTGTTTTGTCAGAAGCCCGGGGTCTTTTGGAGTGTAATTTTTCATAGTTAGATGCCTGGCTGACAACTGTATAAAACAAAAAGTACACACAATATTCGAAGCACATAGTGCACACTGTGGGAATTTACGACTGTGCGTGAATCCCCCCTGATATTGGTATGATCCGAGCTCAGGCACTAAGCGACTGAGCGAGGGGGCGGGGCAGCTGCTGCCAGCAGTGAGTGCGCTGTTGGAGAAACGGAGCCAGCCATACTAAGGAGAGCTGAAGTTTGACCAGGTACCAAAGAAAATCATTCGTACTGTACAAATAATGTAAATATGACAGTGCATCACGAAAGATTGATATCAAACTGATCACTTGACCAATATTACGTTACTCGCTCTTCAAGTGAATCAACAAATGGCGAAATGAAAAGCCGAACAAATGCTATTTTTTTAGAGTCTTAGCTTACGTGTGTTTATTTCATATTTTCAGTTCTTACCCTCCCCGACTAAATCGGTTTCAGTTATGTACTGAAATATAAGAATGGACATTAGAGGGTTCTTTCAAAGAAAAAACTCAGGTAGATGTTATTTTATATATTATGCTTTGTATGTTGTTCAGTATATTTCTATGCAAAACAAGAGGGATTTCAGTACACAGCAGGATATTCACATTTGTAACCAGATATTTACACTTTAGGGAGAAAACATAAAACATTTTTACTGTACAACATCAATTTAGATTAAACTTTTGTTTTAGATAAATATTGAAATATCTTTTGAATTAGTTAAATGTCAGAATAAAGAGAGACAGAGCTGTCTATTTATTATCACTTTCATCATATTAAGGAGTACATATACACTAAGTTTATTGTTAATTAATAAGAAAACTCCAGACGATTCCATTCTGAGCTGAAGAAGCTTCTGATAGGTTAGTAGAGTCCATGTGAGTAAACTGGTGGCACACCTGTGGATGCATATAAGTCAAAACACAGAGCCTGTTTCTGTGACATGGGAACATCAAGAGATGTCAACCAAAACACCAGGAAAAGAACTGTGGAGCTCCATAAGTGTGGCTCAGTTTGAATACAATTTGGTGCCATTTGCTATTAAGAAATACAGATAGTTTCTCTCTGTACTCTTAAAGTTAACAAATATGTTTTTATATTTATCAATCTAAAAAAATAAACATTTTGTCTGATTTGATGTTACAATTAAAAAAGTGTTTTTATCTGAAGAGTAAATATCTGGTTTCGACTGTATATTTGATGATTGTCAGCACAAAGAGGGAGAGAGAGGAGAACGAGGACAGAACAGATGAACAAGAGCAGGTGAGACACGCATGTTAGTCACATGGTCGTTTACCAAAAGTATCAGCGTATCATAGGTCCTCATGTATCTCGTACCTAGTGTTTCTTTTTAGGTTTGTTATTTTTCAAATTCTGTATTTATTAAGTTCTGCAGGTTTGTTCGCACAACAAGGCTAAATAATTATATAAACTTTTCTCAATCTAAATAGTGGACTTTGGTAGAATTAAAAAACAAGTGTAGTGCAGGTCTATGATGATTTTTAGTGCTATCATCTAGTTCTGATTGTGGTTCTGTCTTGGTTAAGTCCTCAGTAGTCCTGATTTTGAACTGTTGTAGTCCTGTTTTAATTCTGGATCAGTTCTGGGTCTGGTTGAATTGGGGTTTAGTCCTCGTGTCTTGATACAGCCCTGACCTTGTTCTGCCTTGCTGCTTAATTAAAAAACTCGTTTAAGGTGTCCTGCACATGTGATATAGATTTTACCCTATATGAAGTCATTCCTTTTTGAACAGAGCCTATTAATCTTTCAGTCATTTCTACCCCCCCCCCCCCCCCCCCCCAAAAAAAAAAAAAAAATCCCACATGCATACTAATCTTTGGGCTAAGCCCCGGGTGTTTCAAATATCTGGCTCCGCCTCTGATGCTCAACCAAGGATGTAACATAATCGGATTAATTATGGTGCCTTGTATGTTATACTGTTGTTTGTAAATAAAGTTTAATTAAAAAAAAAAAAAAAGTTTCTGTCGCCATTTTAGTTTTTAAAAGACATCGTGATAAGGGCGGGTCTTACTGTGAACCTGCGCGCTCATTGGCTAATAACTTGAGATTGACAAGCCGTTATCCAATGAGCGCGCGGCTTCTCCCAACATAAAGTAGTTTCCTTTGAAAAACCAAAGTCTGATTATTTTTGCCTCCACTGACGGAGCCTGTTGTTCCCGCCACAGAGACACAGTAATGTCAGAGCGGTGTTAACACTCACCTGCCTCAGCACAGCTCTCACTCTCCTCCTGCTCTCTCAGCTAAACTCACTTCCTCTCTACTTACAGGAAACCAGCGCTCAGAGGAGCCGACCGGCCTCACGTTTCACCCACAGACACGAACAGTGTGGAATTATTTTATGTCATAAGAAGAAACATATTCATGTTAACACTCACCTGCATCAGCTCCACCTTCCTCCTCCTGCTGCTCTGAACGGAGGATCAACACTTTCACTTTCAAGGTTCAAGGTTCAAGGTTCTTTATTTGCCACATGCATAGTTATATAAGTATAACACACAGTGAAATGTAGCCTGACACGCTCCTCGACATGTGCAAAAATTGGGGGGGTAGAGGAAGAACATTATATATATATATATTGGGTGAATGTACAGTAGTAGCAGCAAGCAGGTGAATTCTGTACATTAATATGAATAGACATCTGACTATTTTACAGGATAGACAATATAAACATATTTAAAATTAAAGGAATTTGAAATGTACATTGTTTCACTGCTCCTCCCTAAACACAGAGGATGCTGGGACTTGTAGTTTTTACCTTGTGTGATATTTATGGCTGTGACACTAAATCACAGCATGAAAACTTCCTGCAAATATGTCACAGGCAATAAAAGTTTCACATTAATGGTGAAGTTATTTTTCTGTCTCATGTTCAATAAACAGTGAGCTGGGAAAACTGAAGAACAGACTTCAGACGTTCCCTGCAGAGTTTCTGCTGCTCGGTCGTCTGCATGTTGCTGAGACTGAGCTGATGATGAAGCTGTGACGGGTTTATGGCACGTTTGGTTCTGGAGAAGAGTTTTACTGCCGGTGCAGGTGAAATGATCAGAGGTTACAGCCTCTGGTTAAAGTGGAGGCAGCGATCAGGACGGCTGAGCAGCAGAGGTCTCGAGGGTCCTAAAGTGTAAAAGCATCAGTGTTAGTAACACAAAGATGACAGAATGGGATCATCCACACAACACTAACATCTAAATCCACGGCAGGAACTCTTCCAGTGTCCTGAAAAATCTGTGTGCACGATGCTGAGATTAAAATCTGTCTGCTCATCTTAATGCAATATTTACTAAAGTCTGGTAGAAGTTTTACTGATTTCCAGTCCACTTAGCAGACGTGTGGATAGGTGGTGGGTTGTAGAGCAGACTGAAAGCTTTAAGTTCATCCTCTGATTAAAAACTCAGACCCACAGATACAGGAAGTATAACGCTGGTGTAAGAAAGGAAACAGCAACACGGCAGCCATCTTTTTCCTCCCATGCTGACCAGTGTCCCAGCAGAAGCTGGGGTTTGTTAGATCCTGTTCGATCCAGAGGAAACAGGCTAAAAGAGTCGATCAGGGGGGATCATGGTTTTATTATGTGCTCGTTATGATTGAAGCTCTGGTTGTGTGTTAGAGACAGAACCTGCAGATTCCTCCACTCTGCCTCCTCCTCTGCAGGAATCAGCCTCTTTGCTGGTTTTATTCACCGACGTGAATAAAATCATCAAACTAATCCAAGTTCATTGTGAAATGCCTGAAAATGGAGGAATAAATCTGTCAGTTACCGTATAAAGTTTGAGTTTGTCAGTGTTTTACACGGAGACGGTCGTCAGATGTTGAATGTTTAGCATGAATGTTCCACATCTGGAGAAACCTTCAAGATTAAAGCCAGTGAAAAGTGAAGAGTTTCTGCAGCAGCCGCACTTCCTGCAAATCTGTTCTTTCAAAATAAAGTGAAGAGTCTAAAATTATATTCACGACAGGTTTAAAGGTGAAGGTGGTCACATGGTTTTAGTGGAATGCCTACGTGGGCGCGTCTGAGTGATTTTGATTCAGATTCGTGCAGCGTGGAGCAGTAAACACTTGTTTTTGTTCATCTGGACTCATGAATGATTCCAGTTAGCACATTTCCAGCCAATGAAACGTAACTACAGATGAAGACAAACACATTTAAGCTGCCTGACTCTCGAGTGTGGGTGCGTGTTCCCATTTTCAGGCTGTTTTAGTTTTCAGTTTAGAGGAACGCTGCAAACTCACAAAAACTTCTTTCTTGTGAGGTTTTGTTGTCAGACTGATAAAAGCAGCAGCAGCTGGTGTTTGATGAGCAGACGTGTGTTTCCTGTTCTGTAATAATCAGCTTGTTACCATCACATAATGAACTCAGCCGTGACCAATGAGGCCGTCCTTGTGCGGTTCTCTGGCGCTGATTCTGACTGTGACCTTCACCTCTGCAGGGTCATGTTTGGGGCTTTTAGCATCTTTGTGTGTCGCTCAGATTTAATTCACTCTTGTTTTGAGGTTTTGTGTCTTTTTGTTTCATTCTTTGTGCGTTTATTTTATCTTTAAGCCTTTCAGGACTCGTGCTGTTGGCTTTTTCCTGGTGTGTTATTAGTATTTTTCATTTCTAAACTTATTCTAAAAGAAGGACCGATGGAACATTGATGTGAAAATAAACATGATCATTTAATGTTTTTGTAAATTCACAGTGTTGGGACTAACGCGTTATTAAGTAACGTGTTACAGTAACTACGTTATTATTGTGGTAACGAGCACGGTAACTAGTTATTATGCTAAAATCAGGAACGCGTTAGTCATTACTGGGATTTAGATAGGCTCGTTACTCGTTACTTCGTGTGGTGACTATCGCGGAGCTTCCACAGATTCAGTAACATTAGCAAGTGGTGGAAGCCAGCAGGTGGAGGAGGGAAAGGGGGACTCAGAAGGAAAAGAGACCCGAGGCGGCCGCCGGTCCAAGTGTGAACTGAACTTCAGGTAAGAAGTTATGACCTGCAGTCTCTCTGGGTCAGATATAAACCAAGTTTAGGTGGAGTTTATTTTTGTTATTCTGACTTTTTCCGTACTGCATACTAGCTAGCATGACAGAGTTTCTATACAGCTGGGTGGGTGCTATGAAGTTAATGATGTTGAACTTTATTTTGTTCATAAGTTATTAGAATTGCCAACCGTCTCATCTGGTATTCAGAGAAAATATTACGCATTTCTTATTGAGGTGAAAAGGAACAGTTAGTCCCGTAATTCAGCTACAATGAAAAAGGCACAAAGCTGGAGTTATTCTGTGTCTTTGCTGCACAGCTGCCTCTTCTTCTCTCATTCTCTCCCCCTCCCTCTCCTGTTTCTACTTCAATCATGAAAACTGATCAATGATCAGCTGATCGTCTCTCTTGTTTGTTTATCGCCCACTTTGCATCAGAAAGAGGAAACCAGCGGAGTTCACGTTAAACAACAGCAGCACGTTTAAGCTTGATCAGCTGTTGTTAGAATTTATTTAATATTAATTTCTAGTGTCAGCTGATGTTTGCTGGAGCCACAGCTGCAAAAAAGCTGCTGGTCATGATGTCGGTTTGGTTACGTGGTGAGAGGGAAACATGAAGATGAAACCAGGAGATGTCCTTACTGAATCATCAGAGCTGTGATGGAGAAACAGGTTTACCTTTTAGGTGACATGAATGAGTTGAAGGGAAGTTATGAACTGTTTCTGAGAGACAAATAACACCAGGATCCTTTTTTAGGTAGCTGACAGCTGGTAACTGTGCAGGGGCGGGTCTAGCAAAGTTTTGCCAGGGGGGCCAGGTAGGGCATTAACAGGGAAAGGGGGGCACAAGGAAATACTTTTCTATCTTATTCTCATTTAAAATGTCTCGCTTTTAAAAAATCATTATCTGAATCTTACAACAAACGATTGATAGATTGATGCATATATACCATCAAGACAGTGAGCATCACTGTCACAACAGCGTTTGTTTTCATTCAAAGGCTTTAGGATTTTTGCTATAATGGTGGGCCGGTCTCTAGTCAAAATGCCCGGGCTGATTTTTTTGTCCCAGTCCAGCCCTGTATGCAGCTCATCTGCAGTCTGGTGTTACCTCCATCTTCCTATTCAGAAGGCAGAATTTCCGAGTTCTGAGTACAATCGACAGCACCACGACTGCAGTTTTTGTGTTGGATGTAAAAGGCGCACATGAGGCTGTGACGTAGGCTAGAATCATGGTGGCGGTCAACGGCGGTCCAGGCGTGGGATTTCTCTCGTGGAAATATGCACATTATCTTTTCCTTTCTATTGGTAGGTGGCACAGTGCACTTGTGGCAGGTAAGCAAGCTAGAAGACTGGCAAAGTTATGGAAGCAACACATTAACAAGAGAATTCTGAGTAAAACCAAAGTTACTTTCCCTAGTAACTAGTTACTTTGAAAGTAACGAGTAACTTGAAGTAACTGAGTTACTTTTGATAGAAGTAACTAGTAATGTAACTAAGTTACTAATTTAAAGTAACTTACCCAACACTGGTCAATCATTAAAAATAAATCCTGGTCTTTCATTTTGCTGCTGCATTGTTCACAGAAACACATATTTTCCTGTTTCTTTCTGTTTGTGTGTTTCTGCTTTTGCCTGTTTAGAGCTGCTGAGCAGGAAAACCCAGACGAACAAAAACCTCTTTTAAGTAAATGTTTGAGTCACTTTGGGTCTGAAATGTAAAAATCTGCAAACTGAAACAGATTTGAAGGCATCACAGAAACAGCCTCACATTCAAAACATGAAAGAGAGGACTTTTATTTTGAAACACTCAGGAAATGACAGAGGGAAAGTTTTTTAATTAAAACAAATTATTAATTTATACAACCACCAAAACTATGATGATCCTCCTTCTCCCTAAGATGGCAAACTGAAACACAAGTTTCCTTGTGGCTCAGGAAACTAACCACTCCAAGTTGGTGACTTTTGGAGATTTAATTTCCTGGATGATTGAGAATGCATCAAGACGAACACAAAAGGAAGTTCACCGCTTTTAGCAGCTCCCCCCCAGACAAACAAAGAGGCAGTTGGCAGTTAGAAATCAGCAATCATTCACACACCCCCACTCCCCTCCAGAATTCTCAGGTAACAACCTAATTTACATATGAATGACTAGCCAATTTAGCTTCCACTTGGCTGAAGCTAAAGCCTAGCTAAAAGCCTACCAGCCATTTGGCAACTCAGCCCATCACACGTCCACGTCTCTCCTTGTTTCGTCTTTTATTATGAAAGGGTTGTGTTTCCATGTTCAGTGTGTTTCATTTTGCTTCCCCTGTGGTGTCAGGTTCATTTGTGTCAGCTGTGTTTCCACTTCCCTCCTTTCTCTTCTGTGTATTTAAGTCCGCTGTCTTCCTCTGGGCAGTGTTGGTGCGTTTTCCTCCGTTCACGTTATTCCGGGTTTCAGGTTATCTCCTGATTCTGTTTAGGTCCATGTTCATGTTCATGTTTTTTCATCAGAGTTTCTCGCATGCACCTCCTCGGATTCATGTTCATGTTTTTCTTGTCATAGTTGTCATAGTCATACCGAGTTATTCCCAGTATAGGTTTTAGTTTTAGTTTCCGCCCCTGTTTGCTGGGCCTTGTTTTGTGTTCGTGTTTTTCAACCTAATAAATGGTTTGTTTTTTTGTTAAGATTCAGTTCCATCTCTCCCTTGTCTGCTTCCGGGTTCATATTGCAATCACATCAGCCACAGTGACAATAAACTTATTTTGATTTTTAACTTTCTTTAGTTTTTCAACAATATTATGTATATATAAACATTTTGCATCTTACAATATAAAGCCTGGATCCTGCACATATTGCACTTTGAACTTGAACTGTGTTGTCTGTTTATTGGAGATTGTACTACTTGAATTCATTATCCTGGTGATATAACACATTAATTCTCCATTTGGAATCAATATAGTATATAATACAGTATCTGTCTATCCATCTATATAGCTATTGAATTGAACTGGAGTGAATGGAAGAGAATTAAATAATGGATTTCATGTTCATGTTTATCTATGTTGTAACAGTGACAACTTGAGACATCTGTTTGGCACTATATGAAGAGAATTAAATAAAATTTAAATAAAAATGATATTAACTGTATTTACACATTTTATATTTTTGGATGAGACACTGTCAGTGTGCTGTTATATAACTCAGGTATTTTTAAGGCCTGACTGGTGGCATTGGTGCCCATTGCTTTACTGTGCTGTTGGATGTGTATGTGGGCTATCCCTTGTACCTGACATTTGATTGGGCATCACTGTGTTGCTATGGTATGATCCTGGTAGTTGTTGTTAATAAAACAATAACAAATTCAAATTCAAACATTGCTGCATTCTTCTGTCACTGAGGATTCCAAACCTGCACTCAGTCTCCTCATTACTTTGGTATTGAACAGACAAACTTTGGAGCTCCTGCAAACTTTATTCACAAACTGCAAATATTTTACACAAATCTGCGACTGACAACAAGCACAGAGACTTCAAACAATCACTGAAGTAAGCACTGAAAGATTTACTTTTAAACAATAATGATTAAGACCTTTTTCGTAAGGTTGTTTTCCCTTGATTGCCAGCTGTTACTGTTTTTATCTTCATATCTTTCATATTTGTCCACCTAAACAATGCTTTAATGATAAAGTTTGAGAAGTTTGATATGAATTTATCCAACTGACTTGAAACTGAAACTGACAACTGTCCTGTAATCTTACACAGAGAAACCAAATCCTGCGTCTTTGCCTTGACAGACGCCTAAAATGGCTCGAGCTGTGGTAAGTTACCCTTCACTGTGTCTGTTTCTAAACATTAAATCGTGTGAATTTTTAAAGAAAAATCCAACAACAACAATAATAATATGTAACAGAGCAAAACGTCAGATGACTTGAATGTTCCTCTGCAACACAAAGTCAAAGTCTGCCTCCTCCACAGGCAAAGGAGAAGCTCCCACGCTCATCCAGTGCAGACCGTTGTGCTCTGGACAATGAAGTTCCCGCTTTCATGTTCCGACCTATCAGTGCACCTGCATGTGAGCTCCTAAGTCCACCACCTGCTGATGCCAGCTTTCAGTCGAAGGACACAGACAAGATCATGCATCCAGATTTGAAAAACGATCGTTCATCCCTGGATGATGACGTGACGTTTTTCATGTGTCCTAGCGATGTTCCTCTGCCTCCGAGACCTCCACCCACTGCAGAGTTAGGTCTCTGCAGAAAGCGCAGATATTCTACTGCTTTTTCTGTTAATGATGAAGAGGAACATTTGATGCCCAAACGCATGAGGCTGATGAGTTGGGATGTCTCTAAGTCTCCGGCTGCTGAGAAGGAGTATGTTTGCTTTACGTGTCCTGAAGACAAGAGGTCTGAGTTACCTCTCAGCTCCCTCCAAGGCCATCCACCATCACAGGTCAATAATAATGACACTGACCAGTGTACCATTCTGCTGCCTCCTGAAATCCCAGTACCTCCAAGTCCTGCCCCTGTTGGAGTTCTAGAAACTGTTGATTTTCCTTTTGTTGATAATTAAATACATGTTTGTGGTAATAAATACATTTTTGAGCAAATACATGTTGAGATGATTCGGTTGATTATGATGGTTATAATTATCCAAACAGTATTATTCCTAATAAGATCTTTACTTTTTATACTTATTTTCTCCATGACCTATTTTGATGTCTATTTTGAAGATCCACTCATATCATGACAGTATGCTTATTCTCAGTAGAGTGTATAGCCACATGTGAACAAATAATAAATTAAAGTCACTCATTAACAACTTACCACATACGCCGGAGCTGAATTCAAGATGTAAGCAGACGTTTCACAGATATCTTGGTTGTCTTTCCATTTCCTACACTAACAGTATCCTGAGAATTGGCTTATAGAGCTGATATAAAGGTGAAATTTGATGACTTAATCGAAGCATCATCAGCTTAAATGCAAATGAATCCACTGTACTTGAGGTAACCTAACACTGACCATGAACGCCACAGTCACTGTGCGCCAGTCCAACACAGTGCTTTACTGTGAACTCACCACAGTACTGCAAACTAAAGTGTTTATCTTCCAGTCCAATCCAATCCATCTTTATTGAGAAAGCACTTTAAAAAACCCAGGACAAAACCAAAGTGCTGTACAGTAAATGAGTTAAGAACAATAGAATAAAACATAACAGTAAAAAAATAAAACACATAATACATAAAAAATGTAAACAGCCCTATATTTCAAAACAAGATAAAACAGCAAAAATAAACTAAAAAACTCAAACTAAAAACCAACATCTTACAAGGTGTCAAAGGTCAGGGTGAAGAGATGAGTTTTCAGGAGTGATTTAAGAACAGGCAGAGAAGAAGCCTGTCTAATCTCTAAAGGCAGATCGTGTCACAGTTTCAGAGATGCTGCAGCAAAAGCACGATGTCCTCTAAGTTTACGCTCAGTCCTGGGAACATTCAGGAACAGCTGATCAGCTGACCTGAGACAGCGGGTGGGTTTATAAGACTGTGGCAGCTCAGAGAGTTAAGATGCAGCTAGGTCATGGAGAGCTTTAAGAGACATTAATACCAAAAAGCTGCTAACATGATGTTGTATTTTATTTACATGTCTGTTTTAGCTCTTTAACATTTGCATCTGTCTAACTGGCTAACCATGCAAGACTATTGTAAGCATTGCTCTGTAATAGTGCGACATTTTGGACCCCAGGAGGTCCTTCTGTATCTGCACGATGTTTGACCTGCAGTCTTTATAGCCGCCTATGTATATTCTTTTAAACCTTTTTATTGTTTTTAAATGACAGTTACGGACCAAATGTTAAACTATATAGTTGAATATATAGTTAAAGTGTTTCTCTAGATACAGAGAAAGGTTTTACATCAAAAGGTCATCTGTCTGCATATAAAACAGAAGCTTTCATGCAGATGCACTTCCTGTTTAGAGACTTTGAGGTTTAGGTAGTGACGGGGGTGATTTACTGAGCGTGTAAGTTTTCCTCCTGTCAACACACTCTACAATGCCGCCCACATGCCACTCCTGTCCAGTCTTGAAAGCAAAACATGTATGTATAGTATAAAATGGTGAAATGCTGATTTCCATGTTTCAATTGAATCACTTGATTGTAATCAATTGATTGCAGAGACTTTTGTCAAGACCCTATAGAATCAGAAGTCCCGTGAACATGCACTAATAAAAGCTGCAGTTGTAATAAGGGATAAAGTAGTGTGCACAATGTGTGTTTGGATAAGATGTCAGTAATGCATTCACATTAAAATCACAGGGTTTCTTTCTTTTTCTTATTTTTCTTACATATCATGTAAAAAAACACTCCTGCAGCATTTTTTCTCTGCCACAGATTTAGGAGAGGAAGAGTCCAGCATTTCAACACCTGTGCAAATGTTAGTTTATTTGATAGGTGCATCAGTAGTAATTATTTAAATTAGAGTTTTCAGCAGTGTTGTTGTATTTACAGCAAAGTGCCTGCAAAGTGTAAAAACTAATTAACTGATGATACTAGACCCTTAAAAGAGATAAACACCACTAGTCAAGTCATAATGGCTACTTACAAATACATAAGCACTCAACACAACCCACACAGTGATCTAATGCACAAAAACAAAGGAGACTTAAACTGGCTGAATCAATTACTGTAAAGAAAACATGGAGGAAGGCTTCCTGTGGTGTCTGGCTGCAGTATAGGTCATAAACCTGCCTCCTGCATTACAGCAGACAGGTCAGGGGTCAAATGAAAAGCAAAATGTTTACCTCAGATTAGGGATGCACCGATACCACTTTTTTGGAAACGAGTACGAGTACTTGCATTTCAGTACTCGCCGATACCGAGTACTTAATAAAAACATGATTTAAATTTACAGGTATCAGCTTTAGTCCTATAATTTAACAACAAACAAACAAGGGACTGGTTTGGAATTAAGAACATTTATTTAAAATAAAAGCATGTTGTATGCAACATATTACAGAATAAATAATTATAAAAAAAATTTAAACAGTGACAGTGCAACTCAAGTATTTTTCAGTTTATTTTAAACTCTGCCGCTTTGGACAACACAAGGGGCATTAATAAACATCTTTGCCATTTAGTGCACAATATGTGAATAAACTAACAACATCCACTGACATAGAACTGTGGCAGTCAGTGCAACTGAGGTAGGTATTAACATCAAGTCTAAGATGACTCACTAAATGGAGAGAAACAGTGAGTGGCAGGGTTTTTTAAGAAAAGTAGCTTTTCTGCATCATCAGCAGTCAGACTGTTTCTGTTTTCATCTATAATGTGTGACACTGAGCTAAAAAGCCTTTCACTGTCCACACTGCTACATGGGGCTGAGAGCTATTTACAGGCTATTTTAGCCAAAGTGGGGAACCTGATTTTGTTGACACCCCAGTACTTCAGAGGACTGTCTTCACGAGGGCTTGGGGCCTCTCCGAGGTATGTGTCGAGCTCAATGGCAGCACCTGCTGCCAGCGGCAGCCTGGGCCTTGAGGAACAGTTTAGCAGGAGGTTCTGCAGCTTCTGCCCGACTCCCCTCTGCCTCACCTCTAGAAGCTCCTGCTTCAGGTGCAGCTTGGCCTCTGGAGCAGTGTTGTTGGAGAAGAAGCGATCTTTATACCTGCACAAAATTCATAAATGTATTAATATGTGGAAAAATAGGACTGATGTCATGTAATACGTGCTGTTCCAGCGTGTCTGTACGTCCTGCTGCAGTCTCTTTATTGGCTGGTTGAGCTGTCCCTGAATGTCCTCGAGGCGGGAGTAGGCTAAGTCGGAATGTTTAAAATGCCCAACTATTTTCCGTCCCACTGCTTTAGCATCAGCTATGCTCCTCTGTGCTAATAAGCGTGGGTAAATAAGCGTGGGCAAACTCTTTGTACTCGTTGTCGTGTTGGGATTTTAGGTGCTTGATTAAATTACTTGTGTTAAATGCGCTACCTTTTGAGCCTCCTCTGGACAATTTCGATGAGCACAATTTGCAGTCCGTCTTTGTTTTCGTGTCTTCGTTCACTTTGAAATAGTTCCACACGGCTGACTTGTCTCGCCTCGCCTTCTCCCAGCTCTGAGATGCAGCCGGGGCCTGGGGGCAGGCACTCGGCGCCTGTGATTAACCCCTTACATGCCGCTCAAACATAGACAGGTCTCAGACCGTGGTATCAGTCCTCGGTATCGGGGAACTTTTCACGAGTACTTTAGAAAATGTGGTATCGAGGCCGATACCAGATGCAACCCTACCTCAGATTAAATATTTCCCAAAGTAAATTGGACTGAACTGGCCAGTTAAATACACGAGGGGATACAAATAGAAAAAAAATATATCTAAAAACAAAGAATGAAAACCAACTATTAATTTAATACTTAAGTCTGTGAAGGTTCTCAGTCATCCAGGTCATCGTAGTCTAAGGAGCTTGGAAGGAAAAGCGTCTGGACTTCTTGAGTTGCTTGAAGACGTTTCACCTCTCATCCGAGAAGCTTCTTCAGTTCTAAGGGTCAATGGTGGGGAGTCCCAGACTTAAAACCAGTGGGAGTTTCCCCCCAAAGAGGGACAAAGGACCCCTGATGATCCTCTACCTAATCACATGAGCCAAGATGTGAAAGCGGATGTGGGTCCTAATCAGCCAGGGTTTCGGGTGAGCTCATTGTGAAACCTGGCCCCACCTTATCATGTGATTTCCTGAGGTCAGATGGCCCAGGATGTAAATGGTCTGAGATCCCTTCCCAGACGCCTTAACGTCCAGTGAAAACAACACATCATTTTCTCTCCAGTTACCCTCAGCAGTCCAACAGACCTCCAGCACCAGTAAAACATTAACCAGAAATTGTTTATGGGACATGTGTCGTTATTTATGTTTGTGGAAATGTGCATTAAATTAAAATAAAGATGCTGGTGTCTGACGTTACTGACTTCCCAATTGTGTGGCTTCTAGGGTGGCCTTCACAATTCAATTTTCAATTCAATTTTATTTTCTCAGCGACAAATCACAACAATATTATAAGGCAGACCCTACAATAATACATACAGAGAAAAAGCCCAACAATCATATGACTCCCTATGAGTGAGCAGTCTGGAGACAGTGGGAAGGAAAAACTCCCTTTTAACAGGAAGAAACCTCCAGCAGAACCAGACTCAGGGAGGGGCGGGGCCATCTGCTGCGACTGGTTGGGATGAGAGAAGGAAGACAGGATAAAGACACGCTGTGGAAGAGAGACAGAGGTTAATAACAGGTATGATTCAATGCAGAGAGCTGCATTAACACACAGTGAGTAGGAAAGGTGACTGAAGAAGAAATACGCATTGCATCATGGGAATCCCTCAGCCACATACACCTGTTGCACTACACAACAAATGCAAGCATGTCAGTTTTATTCATTTTATGCTCATCTTCGTACAAATTTTAAAGGTAATGCAGTCAAAACTTTGTAAGTATCTGAGTGATTGGATGAAGCGGTTTGATGACGTAACACGTATTAGATTATAATATTATTTTATGCCATGTTAGACCCCTAATTAAAGATGGTGAATTATTATGTAGTTTTAGTTGGCATTATTCTCCTGAATTAGAAGAAGCTGATAACTATTGCATTAGTTAAACTGATTTGCATTACATTAAACTGCTGACTTGTTGTGAATGAATGATATTGTTTTATGATGCATTATACTGCTGAGTTATAAGAAATACTGTTCGCAGAAAGTTATTGTCTTATTTGTCTGATTAGAAGAGAACAGAATATACTGGAGTTTTCTGCCCCATCTCAGCAGGAGCAGATAGACGGGGAGCCAAGGTCGTAGCTTAGGCGCTGTGTGAGAGAAAGCATGTGAATGTTTAGGCTTTTTATGATAAGGTGGAGGCACCAGAGGCTATAAAAGTTTGAGCAATGCTCCACCATTTTGAGATCTGAGGCTGTCTGCATCAGTGTCCATCTCCCACGCGTGTGTTCATTAAAATCATCGTTTGACTCAACCCGACCGGACCAGTGTTGTTATTGTGGTTTTTTCTCTTGTCTCCATCCCCAATATTTTGAACCATAACATTTTGGGGGCTCGTCCTGTGGTATTGGGGTGGAATTTAAAAGTTTGGACGGTCCGAGGTTGTCGAACGGACAGGCACGAGCCAGTGGTCTTATGTGAGTGGGCATAAGCCGGCTTATCTAAAGGTAAGGCACTACCTGTTGAATTATTTCCAAAGTGTGCCAAATTGGATATGACTAAATTAAAGTCTACTCACTGAAATTACTGGTAGAGGGTCTGTTTTGATTTTGATGAGGATCCGTGTGTGTTATGCAGTTAAAGTCGGCTAAGAGTCTTTAATGAAGTTGAAAAAGGAATTGAAAGAAATGCTGGGTTTGAGTCCCAAGGAATTGAGTTAGAGTCTCAAGTAGTTTGATAGGGAATTGGTCATTTTGTTGGTTAGAGTCCAAATTGGTTATAGAGTGGACCTGAGTGGTCAGTTTGTGGGTTCGAGTCCCCATTGACCTCTAGGTGGCACTTGCCTTAGTCATACTCTTGTTTTAGGGCGTTGACTGGTGTTTCAAATTGTTATAAATTATTATAGAACGGCGGTTAGAGTCCGCTAAGAAGCGCATAGCCCGGAGGTTACGCTCCCTCCTGGCCGTGGACGCGCGGTCTTGACCTGTCGGCGAACAGGGTCAGTTCAGTTTGGCTTATCTGTGGGGTACAGGGCATCCTGAAATAAGCTAGGAGTTAGAGTCTCCTCACCGTTTGGAACGGTGTGATGTGCTTTTTTGAATACTGTTAAATTGAGTTAGGGACCTTAGGGATTAGGCCAGATAAAGTTAGAGTCTGATACTGGTTAATTGATTACAAAAAAGTTGGACTTTCTTCGGTTGGACCCGTTATGGTTAAATTTGTCGAAATTGTGTAGGTGCTCTTTAGAAATTAGGTCAGAAACTGTTCCAGAAGTAACAGATACTGTTTGATTGATTACAAAAAAGTTGGACTTTCTTCGGTTGGACCCGTTAACTTAAATTTGTCGAAATTGTTAGGCGCTGAATCTGTCAGGCCTGTCAGTGATTGTAAATATAAGACGTCTTTGTAATATAAAATAAAAGAGTTTTGTCTGAGCTTTGTGTGACCCTGTGTGTGACGACAGCGCACTGCAGCGCTGCGAGCTATTTTTAGACTGTGTGAACATGCAAATGAGCTGTGGAGCGCACAGAGGACTTTTGTTGCTGTTTAGCGTGTTTTTGAGTTTTATAATTATGATTTGCAAATAATGATACATGCCTGTAATTAAAACGCTGATTTTGCTGATTATAATACTACAGATAAGGTTTTGAATGACTACGCTGAATGTTTGATGTTCGGCTGGGTTTTGATATAGAAGAGACAAATCGAGCATGATTAAGACCGGCACGTCAGCCGGCAGAGTGAGATTGTGAGGAAAATGATATTAAATAAATCTCTCAGTGTGTTGATACAGGTGGCTACGGGCCTGGACCAACTGCCCCCACAAGCACAGCGGCCGAAGCAAATTATAGTAATGGAAACCACACTCAGCAAGAATCAGCAGCTGTGGAAAAGACAGCAGCTAGCAGAGAATTAAAGGAGAAATTAAGAGAAGCTTTAACACATAAAATTGGGGCCAACAGACTTGTGGAGGTTGGGAAGGCTTCCGGAGCATCACAACAAAAGGTGAAACAAAAACACACACAAGCAGAGTAATGTGAGAGAGAGGCACATGTTAGAGAAATGCCTTGTTTGAGGAAAAAACGTTAAATTAGCCCACCTACAAACGCACATACACGCAATGAAGAAACAGCTTACACTCATGAACACGTGAAGATTTTCCAGCAAGTTTAAAGCAGTGAAGCTTAACATACACCCGCCGTTAAATAATAAAGTTTATCCACTACTAACAAATAAACTCTCTGGGTTGCAGGACAACAACTTAACTTCAAAAAAAAAAAAAGGCACTGGTCTGACCAACCAGTGATAACACGACAAATTTAGTGGTTAGAAAAGTCAAATTGTGACATGTTTTCTGCTGATTGATTAATACAAGTGATTACCAGATGAAAGAAAATTCCAATTTTTGTGCTTTTAAACATGATCTTAAGAATTTTAACATGTACCTGTGATGTCCTGTCAGCTTGGTGGGTCATGAGTGGATTATATGGTGAGAAAAAACAAAAAAAGGGGGAGAGAAGGCTGACACAGGGCCTGGTCCCGTTGTTTCTCCCCTCTCTGAATAACGCAGCCAAAATAACATCATTTTCCTGTTCATCTGTTTTTGTTTTGTTTTTGTTTTGTTTTTTCTCTTTATGTTTGATTACAGGCTGCTTTGTCGGCCCTGAAAGCCGAAGCTGACCCTGGACTCCTGCTCTCCCCCCTACCATCTTTGATGTGACCCTGACCAAATGCTAAAGCAGCTGGACCCACAACAACAACTTGAAACTGTCAACAGTGCTGCAGGAAAACGATCTCATGCAGCGGAGACGGAGAGCGTTAAATCCAAGGCCCGTTTCACTACACGGGGAGATTTCCGTCAGCGTCTCTTCTTTCTGAGAAGACTGAGAAAGGCCCGGCTCCCACCACCGATTCTGACCACCTTCTATAGAGGAACTATCGAGAACATCCTGAGCAGCTGTATCACTGTCTGGTTCGGGAACAGCACCATGCCGGACAGACAAGCTCTACAGAGGGTTGTGCAATCAGCTGAGCGCACCATCCGCTCTGAGCACCCTGACCTGCACTCAATCTACAGCAGGCGGTGCTGGACCAAGACCAGGAAGATCGTGAAGGACCTCAGCCATCCCAACAACAGACTGTTCTCTCTGTTGCTGTGTACGTGACAAATAAACATCTGGATTTGGAAAACGAGGCATTCGCAAAGCCAACAGCATTGTGCCTGATCGGACACACCCCTCTCACACACTCTTCACACTCTTGCCATATGGAAAAAGACAGCTTCAGCTGACAGAGCTGTGATGAGACGCCCATTAAGCCCAGATGAAAAGTGAGGCCGAGCAAAACAATGCTGACCTTAACCACTCTGCATTAAAACTGTGCAGGACAGTGACGGACCAACAATGATCGTCGGGCAGCAAAAAGGGCGTGCCAGAGACAGGAGGAGTAACTGAGGTCAGGAGGCACCTCAGAATGGACAAAACACCAGGAGAAAATAAGCTGAAGGCACAGGTGTCGGGGCTCGGCCAGGAGCTGACCTCTGAGAAGAGCCGAACAGCAGAGCCGCAAAAGGCCGTGGAGCAAAGCAAGGAAAACATCGATGGACTTCAATCTGAAGTGGACGGAAAAGATTCTGAGGTTTCTGCCCTCAGTAAGAGCTCAAGGCATCAGAGCAGAAACTGACCATGGCTCAGGAGGAGCTGGCTGATAATCGAACCCATCAGGCTTGGAGTCCCAGACACAGGACTTGGAATCAGGCCGGAGCTTGCTGGAGCAGGAGGTCGCCAAACCTGACGAAGAAGCTCCAACAGCAGGAGCAAGCCCTGAAGGAGCTACAGAAGAAAAAGGGTCAATTTAAGGAGGAGTGGAACAGGGAGAAGTTGCAGGAAACTGGAGAAAAGCACTGCCTCAATTGGGGCCAAAACCAGTATGGACAGAACTTTGAGCAGCAGCACCAACGGATGCAAACAGACTGAAAAGGAGGAGGGCAGGACCCCAGGGCATGCTTCAGGCCGTGGTTTACCCAGAACACCAGAACAGGAAAGTGATGAACACAAACACCCACACAAACACACACATCTACATGCATTGACTCAGAATGAAGAGAAACACACATATGAACATATGCACTCGTTGATTGAGTGAGAAATGACACACACACGTGCAAAAAAAAAAAAATCGAAATGCTGATTCAACTCACTGAGGAGTGATCCACACACACACATTTACAAGCTTGTGCAATAAAGAGTGATACACACACGCTGTTGCAATGAAGAATGCTTTACTAACAAATGCTGCACACAAACATCCAAATATGGAGTCGGTTACAACAACAAGAAGCCATTGATTGTTTATTGGTTAAATGCATTTCATGCCACACAGAGGGCATCTGTGTAGATTTAGGGGACAAGGTCTAAAGTAGTTTGGTTGTGAAAACAATGTCTGTGCGTGATGTCTGTTTATGGCTCAAGGCCTCCACTGAATTGTTTACTGTGCTTCACACAGCCTGATAAGGAGCAGTGGTACAGAGTGAAAATGATGAATTAACGGTGTGAGTTTTATTTCGGAGAGAATATGAAAAGGTTGTGTTGATTTGACTCAGTTGTTTAAGTTTCTGCCAAAGCAAAACATTTGTGTGCAACCAGTGTCCACTATTGAATTAAGTCAATCCAACATGTATTTGTCAGTGCAAAAAGGAGTTACGGTACCTGTATGCCTACACAATATAGTGTGTGAAGTTTTGGTTGATTTTTGGGTTTTGTTTGACACTAGGTTGATTCTATCAGTGAGGTTTGGATTGTTCTCTTTCTCTAACATAGAGAAAGAGGGTTTGATCTTTGGACATGTTTGTAATGGGCCCCAGTATTTGTTATTATATGAGTGTTTTATTGGTTACGTTTGTTTTTGCTTTTGTTACAGTGCACTGAGATAAGAACATCAGAGAGGTGTGATCCACCGGTGGTGATATTTTGGTATCTTGTGAGTTCCTGATTTAACAAATCAGCTCTTTAATCCAGGCCTGAGAGATTGAACTTTAAAGCGCTATAAAATATTCTTACTGAAAACAGTCGCAAAGTATTTTTCTCCATGATTATAATGGGCTTGGGAGAAATTCACTTATATGGGACATTGATCACATGAGAAGTCCTGAGCCTAAAAGGATTGCAGCGAGTCGATCCAGTCCAAAAAAGAAAAAAAAAACAAACAAGGAGCTGTTTCCTTTAAAATGATGACGTCATCTTGCTGGTGATGGAGGCTCGAATAGGTTGCGCGTGAGACTCCATTATCAGCAATATCTGGTATGAATGTGTGTGGATGTATGCATGTGACTGGACTGTGACGGACTGACGACTAAAAGTTTTAACTGACTTGATATTGAGACAAAAACGGTGCCGACTTTAGGATTATTGAATGTCCACAGACAATTCACCCAGCCTGTAAAAGAAGGGTGGATGTTTTGTTTTTGCAAGAACAGAAGGATGACAGAGACTAAAGAGCTGTAGCTTCACAGGAGTGTGAACTGCAGGCTGAACCCTTTGGTTGCTAATTTTGAGTTACTGATGTTTGCATTAAGAAAATTGTGTTTTAGTAGCTGTGTTTCGATTAATGTATCATATTATATGGTGGGGAATGTTAAATGCTAAAGTGAAGAAAAGGTTTGATTCCACTCATGACTGAACATGTTATTATTAACCATAGTGGGTCACTGTAAAGAGTCAATTAATTTTTATAGAGGTAAAAAAAAAAATAAAAAAATAAAAAACCTCCACCGAGGTCTATGAATAACAGGGGAATGATAGACAGCCACACTCAAAATGGAGATATGTAATGATAAACACTGGTCCCCGTCTTTTGGGCGCTTTCTTGAAGTAGTCAACAATTTAAAAGTAAGATAAAATAACAGGGGCATGTGCTGAGGGGTGGTGCTGCACAAGAACAAGAGTAAAATAAAGAGAATATTGTTTTCAGTTTTGAGAAGTGCAAATTAAAATGTACCATTACACTAAGAGGATCAATATGAAGTTTGATATATGTCAATTTTGAATGAAGTACATGATTGGTGACTGTTCTGTCCTGAGCTTTTGTTTTTACAGCACCCGCTTGATCACACCAACAGTTTCTCGCCACCGAAGAGGGGTACTTGCAAAAAATAGAGAATGGGGAGGAATATCATCAAAACTGGAAAAGGTAATCCCCAAAGGGGGTGATAACGCCATAACTTTCACTTATGGTCAAATTCTCAAAATTTGACCCCGAACTTGAAAAATTCTTCAAACATTTAGAGACAGAGTGGAGGTTTAGATCAACACATGTCACAAACCACATAAGGCTGGAGCATTTGAATCAAAAAGGTGAATTGATACGCAGCAAAATGTTGATCATATTGATTATGTTTATTCCAGGGTGCAGAGAAGATTATTATTATTAAAGACAACAAATGAAATAACGAAAACTAGAAGTGGAAAAATTTGCGTTAACGGTAATAAAATCAAAACAAAAAGGAAAACTAACTAAAACTGTACTGAATGTTCACAGAACTAACTAAAATTAACTAGATTTATAGCAAAATGTGTTTAGTTGCATTGATGTGTGCGTGCCCTGCAATAGTAAAGTCAAGGCAGTACGTTAGTCGAGTCGTCTGTGTTGCTGCTCCGTCCACGCGCAGAATCATGTCAGGAAAAGTCGGGAGAAAGCGCCAGAGTCCAATTTAGGATTACTTTGAATATGACTGTTTTTTAGATATAGCAAGAGTCTTGTAGTGGAGAGAGACACAATGTCCTCCTGAGACCCAGGGAAAGAAAAAAGGGAAAAGTATTTTCATTTTTTTCTTTTTCTTTTTTCTTTTTAAGATAAATCAAGTGCTGGGACGGTAAAATAAACACATTACAAAAACAAAATTGTTTTTAACTAATTTTATTTAAATTTTACAACATGTGCACTACAGTGCACAAGGGGAGTTCATTGATCACGAATGTGAAACTAACAACATTCAAGAGCTATTTAAGAAGATTACATGTTCCACTGAAATTTTTGTAAGCAGGATATTAAAACTTATTTATATAACAATATCATAAAAATGTAGATCAGGGATCAACTTAGAAGTCACTGACACTTCACTAGCTGTAAGCCATTGGTTCAGGAATAAGTGATTGCACTGGGCTTTCTATTTCACAAAAGTCAATTCATTTATGATATCTGAGGAAGTACTGTGATTTTTATTTTTATTTGGAGACACAAAGGAACATTTGGCACTTCCCACATCTCACATATGTTTTACTGTTGCACCCATTCTACAACTGAAATGCCTTGGACTGTTAACCATTTCAGGCAAGTGGAGTGAACCATATTTTGTCATGTTCTCCGTGAAACTAAATGAGCCTAATTCTTAAAGACCCCTCAAATCATTTACTAGATGTTTATTCTTTGAAAATTAATAAAAATCTGAGTTTAACAAAACATTTTAAATGTAAATATCAAGCTTACCTTTCTTTCTTCCATAAAATGTGCTTGTGGGCACGTCAGCCATTTTGAAAAGGTGCGGCAAGAGTTAATAGTTATTAGTCTCAACACCCAAGGATAATCAGAAGAGCATGATTGATATGATGGAACTGAGATTTTGTTACACTTAATTTTTGCAAAACACAACTAAAACTAAACTGAAACTAAGGATTTTCAGGAAAATAAAAACTAGACTAAACTAGCAAAGAATTGGTAAAAACTGATTCCAACTGGTAAAAAAAAAATTGAAAATCTGGAGGCAAAACTAGAAAAAACATAGAAACTAATGAAAATTGCAAAATAGTTAAAACCCTGGGGCGGAGATTGGCAGATCTGACCAGGAAATGTTATAAGATGGATTGTCAGGACAGTCAGCGTTAAAGCCACTTTCAGTCCATACTAGGATGGCATTGGACATCTTCGGGGCGGAAGAGAGTTGGTGTGACCAAGGTGTGGTTTGGCTTGTTTTATGTATATTTGAGATCATATGGCTCTGGATGGACCAGTTACCAGGGCATGGAAGGAGGACAGACTCATTGACTGAGGAGAAGGAATTTCCTGGGATTGGAGATCCTCTGGGTGAGTGGTTGATTAAAAGCATGCATAAAATAGAAGTTATCTGTTGTTATTGATTGGTAATAGATTGATAATTGGCCACATTTACAGCTGTATTGACTTGTTGTGGACGTAGTCGACTTCAGGTTTAAGCACTCTAATTAACAGGTTGAAAATAGTGACATTAAAGGAAGAATATGCAGCACCACCCTGTCAGACGCCAGTGACGGTGGAGCTCACTGATGAATTAGGTGAGCTGGATTCATGGCTGATTCAAAACTAAGATCCCCCTGCTGTGGTCAGGAAGGGGAGAACAGGGGGAAATAACATTTAAAAGAGGCATTTATAAACGTTTATGGGTCAAGCGAAACGGGATAAAAGGGGGTGTTTTACTGTTATTTTAATATCAGCATTATTATTGTATGAGAATCATGCAACAAGTATTGCATCGATGATCATTTATTGAAGCTTTTGACCTTATACTAACATCTGTGTTCCTGTGATGGTTATAACCTCTGATGAATCTTCTATTTACAGGTGTTAGGATAATGATATAATTTTTCATTGCAGGTGTAACCATGATCATTTTTATACATATTGCAACTTGTTGCTCATTGTAGAGTTGTGCTCAAGTTAATAAGGGTTAAAAGCTACAGTCAGCGCGAATGTCTGACTGATCTATTGAGGGAAAAGGCTTCGAGCATAGAAGGCCGCACGCGCTTACAAAACACTGATATCATGTTATTCTTTGTGATCTTTTCTTCAATTATGTCTTTAAGTTTAGTTTAAATAGTGGCAGTTAATTAAACGACATTTATTAAAATATTAAATACCTGAGTCAGAACATTACACGCAGATCACCTTAACGATCTGGGAAACCTTGTAGCTGCCTAACCTTTTCTTTTAATGTTCTAGCTCCGTTGATTTGACACATGGGGATGTGTCAAAAAAAAAAAGGGGGGGAAGTTGAGCTTTAACATCAAACAAGGATTATTTGAACATTTTATAACTTCATTTGTGTCTTTAATACCTTAGGAATGGTAAAACTTAAGCTAATAGCGGCCCGAGAAGTTTCCGGTCTTTTGTAGAGAATCAGTAAGAAGCATAGATCATTATTTCCATGTGTAAGCATCAATCATTGAAATGAACTGAATAGCGTTTAGAAGATTTGTTAATTTCTTTGTCTTTTGTTAAAAAGAGTGGTTTCAATAATGTTCAGACACACCTTGCAAATGTGCTTATAATGAGTTGGCACTTGGTCTTTTGAAGGTCATAAGCTTCGTTCGGCGTGATGGTCCGGACTGATATATTGCAGGTATTGACTTTGAGTGCAGAGGGCTAAATGCAAACACGCTTACACACACATAGGATATGATTAGAATAAGTCCCTGGAACATTCTGAATGTTTTTAAACCAATTCTGAATCACTAGAAGGTCAGTAGATAACAACATTAGATTATTAGGGTTAGGAAGAGGGGTGTTTTGGTTTTCTGTCTCTTACAGAGAAAGGAACAGACACCAGACGAGGTCACAGATATACGAGGATCCTCCGCAGCAGAGACAGACACAGTGACTGCCAAGACACCAACTGGGTCCAAGGGTCATGGCGTTTGGGCTCCAGCTAGTCACCACAAAAGGATGGATCCCATAAACACAGCAATAACCATGAAGGGGTTGGCGGAAATCCGGGAACACCAGACCAACGAAGTTCGAGAGGCTCTTGGGCAAAAAGGGGGACACCTTCCTGTTCCTTTTTCTGGAGGATACACAGATCGTTGTTTGAAATCGGGGCAGAATAATCCCCTGATCTGTGCCACGACTGAAGGGTTGTCTAACCCCTGAGGTTGAAGAATGAAGAGCAGAGGATCACCCAACTGGACGACACTGGTAGCTGCAGCAATAACATAAAAGGCTAAAAGCTCCTTGGACAGAGGTTCTAGTCTGAGTACGTCTGGAGGGTATAAGGTAGCACCAAATAAAGCTGTGGGAGACCTGGGGAGTGTCATCTGTACCTGCTATTGTTGGAATCATAGTTTGTCTTGCATCTGAACTGCGCAAACATAGAGGTCATCCCACATATGGTTCGCCCCTCAGGGGGACAAAGGACCTCAGGAGTGAGAAGAGATGAACCCAGCCACACTGGATTATGGGGTGTTGGTGAGCTCATTATTCTAATGAGCTCATCAGGGGGAATTATTAGATTATAATATTATTTTATGCCATGTTAGACCCCTAATTAAAGATGGTGAATTATTATTTAGTTTTAGTTTGCATTATTCTCCTGAATTAGAAGAAGCTGATAACTATTGCATTAGTTAAACTGATTTGCATTACATTAAACTGCTGACTTGTTGTGAATGAATGATATTGTTTTATGATGCATTATACTGCTGAGTTATAAGAAATACTGTTCGCAGAAAGTAATTGTCTTATTTGTCTGATTAGAAGAGAACAGAATATACTGGAGTTTTCTGCCCCATCTCAGCAGGAGCAGATAGACGGGGAGCCAAGGTCGTAGCTTAGGCGCCGTGTGAGAGAAAGCATGTGAATGTTTAGGCTTTTTATGATAAGGTGGAGGCACCAGAGGCTATAAGAGTTTGAGCAATGCTCCACCATTTTGAGATCTGAGGCTGTCTGCATCAGTGTCCATCTCCCACGCGTGTGTTCATTAAAATCATCGTTTGACTCAACCCGACCGGACCAGTGTTGTTATTGTGGTTTTTCCTCTTGTCTCCATCCCCAATATTTTGAACCATAACACACGCTATTTTAGTTTAAAATGCTTATAATGTTATGATAAATGGTAGTTTTGTTGCTACTTTTACAATATTATCCATCCTTCAGTTTCAGCGAACATGACAGTTAGCAGTGTAATAATTCCTCTGTGATAAAGAAAAACTAGCCTGTTTTCTTTTTGTGTGGGAGCTCGCACAGTGTTTCAACTTTACAGCCTTTTAATATGAAAGTCCTGTCAGTACACTTCCTTTTTACATCATTTCACACTTGCCCCGTGAAGGGCAACAGTCTGACGTCTGCTTAGCCAGGAAAGCTTCAGCTTGTTTCTTTCCGCACATCTTCCTCTTCACTGTCGGTGGCTCACAGACATGTTAACAAGCATGGACGTATCAAAACTTTGCTTGATTTTGCTGTTACCACTAGCTGTGTCCCATGATGCTGAAGGTAATACAAGGAAACTATTTTCATTATGCATTATTAATATTTTTAAATTTATAACCTCCTTGCTTTTAGTTTAAACTAAACACATTATTATGGGATTAAAAAGATGGTTTAACATTCACAAAATATAGAAACTAAAGTCCTCTCTGACACAGGCTGAATCTTGTATTTACCGTATTTTGCTGTCCCTGTTTACAGAGACTGTTGTGAAGACAGTCAGGAGAGAACACGATGTCACTCGGATTTGCAACAAGGAAAGTCAGACTACTATTGTTTTGATTATCTGTAAGATCAAAAGACAGAGGGACACAGGAGGAGAGTGTCATCTGCTGTATCGACACGGAGAGAACGTTACTCAGGAATGTGACCCCAGGTTCTCAATAACAAAAGAAAATCAGACTGCCTTTCTGGAGCTGACCAGTTTAACACCAGCTGATAGTGGGAACTTCACCTGTGAGTGTACAAACACTGAAGGGACATATATTGTCCATATCAGTGTCACTGTGGAAGGTAAATGCATTTTGGTTTCTTTATCTGACACAGTTATTCAGCACTGTGTTAGCATTGTATTGACCTGCTTATGTGTTTTTTATTCTTGTAATTTGTTCATTTCTTTTCTTCTTATTTTCACTTACAGCAGTTTAAATACTCTCACTGACTCATTTATCAGGTACATCTTTGAACCGAGTTGGACCACCTTCAGCCATCAAACATGTCTTCATTTTTTGTGGCACAACAAGGCGCTAAAAACATTCCTCAAAGATTCTCAAGACATATTGAAATTACATCATCACACAGTTGCTGCAGATTTGTCAGCTGCTCTTACTTGAAGCAAACTTTCTGTTCCACCACATCCCAAAGGTGCTCTGCTGGATTGAGATCTGGTGACTGCGCAGGCCGTACATGATTTGAGCGCAGTGACATGGTGTGTTATCCTGCTGGAAGCAGCCATCAGACGATGGGTATTTTTTGGGCATAAAGACATGAATGTGGTCAGCAACAACCTTCAGGCAGGCTGTGGTGTTTAAATGATGCTCAGTGGTCACTACAGGGTCCAAAGTTTGCAAAGAAAATCCCCCACAGAGCATTACACCACCAGCAGTCTGAACTGTTAGAAATCAACTCATCGGGCAAGGCATCGTTGTTTTAGTCTTCTGTTGTCCAGACTTGCAAACTGTAGCCTCAGCTTGCTGTTGTTAGAGGACAGCAGTGATATCCAGTGTGGTCCGCTCTGCCTCAAGGTTTGATGTGTAAACAGCATTTTTACCCAGAGAATCACAGCTCACTGGATATTTTCTATTTTTCAGACCATTGTCTGTGAACAGAGATGATTGTGTGGGAAAATCCCAGCAGATCAGCAGTTTGTGAAGCACTGGGACCAGTAACATGTGCCATGTTGCTCTGTTTGAGCATTGATTTGCTGACATTTTATTATTTTATTAACCTTTATTTAACCAGGAAGATGAAGCTGACATGTGATTGACAAATGAAATGAACACTGAAATATTTGTGTTACACCCTGAACAAGTATACCTCATAAAGTGGCCAGTGAATGTATATAAGCAGTTGGACCAATTTCAGTTCATAGTAATATTCAGAAAAGATGCAAAAGAAGAAGAAGAAGACAAAAGAAAAGAGCACAGTGACAATATTTAAAGCTCTGTGGTTATAAAACTGGGGTTTCATTACTTCACTCAGAGTTTCAGTAGACGTAAACTGTGTTTGATTTGTGTTTTGATTTCCAGGAAATGAAAGTAAATGATTTTACTGACAAATGCATCTTTTCAATGATTTAGACACAAACGAGGCCCACACTTCAGCAGACAAATCTTTTTCCGTTTATCTGCCCGGTGTTGTGATCATCTTTATAACTGGAGTTATCGTGGGATTTATCTACTGGAGGAAAAGTAATGGGTGAGACTATTTTTGCTGCAGTAATTCAAAGATGATATAGATGTAGAGAAAGTAAAAGGAAACATCACATTTCAATAAATGAGAATTCGGTGTATGTTAAACATCATGTCTAGAATGAACACTTTTTATCCTTCCAAAAATAATTATCATTATTAAGAGAGAAGATAATATAAATGTAGATGTTCTTACTTGATTTTTCTCTGTTTGAATGTGAATAGTGTTACACTAATGCTGACATCCTTTCTTATCAACGTGGCTGCTTAAGGTCAGGAACATCTGGAGTGTCTGTACCTGAAAATCCCAACGGTTTGGTGAGCAATTTATTGCTACGATCTACAGCAGCTAGTTAAAAGTTTGCCAGTAAACATAAAACATGTACATTTATGTTTTAGGATGTTACTTATATAGATAATTACAGATTAGTGTTATAATACTATTAGTGCCAACTTCAGTGTCCTTTATTTTGTGAAGAAGCTCTTACAGAAATGAGCAGAAACATTAAATAATCCAGGCAACAGATGGAGAGATTTAAAGATCAATAGAGTGTGTGGGTAGACCGGGTTGAACTTGATTAATACCTAAAATATTTCACTTTTCTAAAGGATGACGATGAGCCAGATCAGCCCTATACAAACCTTCAGCAGCCATCGAGTGATTCCTACCAGACTCTCATCTCAGTGAACCATCAACACGACAACAAGACACGCTCAGCAAGAAGCACAGGAACTGTGGGAGTGGATAATAAAGCTCTATGAAACATTTTAAAGTATATAAAACTTTAGGTGACATACTAATATAATAATATTCATATATTATAATAAACGTCCATCTTTTCACACTGGATAGTTGTTTCCCAGTAATGGAGACCATTCAGTCATAATACTCCAACTCAGGCTCTCAGATTTAATACAATACAAACACAATAAACTGTGGCAAACATGACTCTTTGTATCAGACTAGTTTTGTTTTTGAACAAACATCTCATCATAATTTGAACACAATGTCCATCCAGATAAACAGAGAGATCAGTCTGGCTTAAACAATGTTGGTGGTTTACCTTCTACTGTCCTTCCACTTTTATGCACTTCTATTTTAGACATAGTAAAAGTTTCAGTGTAGACACAAGAGGTGAAATAAGGAGGGTGCAAGTCTTCCTGCTTTCACTATAGTCTACCTCACACTGTCAGCCACAGTTACTTCCTCACCAGCATGACTGCACGGAAACTCTGCTTTCTCCTGCTTCTGCTTGTGGTTTTTAGCAGTGAAGGTAAATATATATAATTAAAAAAGAAAAGCTGTAAAGCCAGGTGTTTAAGAAGAAAGCTTTAGTTAGGTTAGTGAAATAATATATGTGATTGATTTTCCCACAACAACAAATATATAGAAACTATAATCCCGATTTTGTTTCATTTTAACTGGAACAATTTATAGAGACTCTTGTGAAGACAATTGGAAAGAAACCCGATTCCACTCAAATATGCAGCAAAACAACTCTGAATATTACTGTGATGATACTGTGTGAGATCAGCACAGAGAGGAGCCGAGGAGAACAGCGTCGTCTGCTCTATCGTTACGACCGAGGCTTTATTCATGGCTGTGACTCCAGGTTCACACTGATCAAAGAAAATGAGACTGTGTTTCTCCACCTGCTCAACTTAACATCTGAAGACAGTGGGAACTACACCTGTGAGTGTGGATTTCGTGGTGGATTGTATGTTCTCCATCTCAGTGTGACTGTGAGAGGTAAAAACATTTTCTATTTATACCCACACCGCAGATTCAAGGTGGATGTTTGGAACTGCGTTAACACTTTCTTTTCTGTCATACATGGTTTGAGGTCGTCATTCCCGCCTGCAGCGGATTAATGAAAGGTTTCAGTCAGGAGATGAACATCTGGAATGTTTTTAAGCTGTTCTTCTGGCTAATTTGTTTAAAATTTCATTATAAAACTGCTCCAATCACAACTTTGGTGTTATTTCATCAGTGAAATGTTTGAATGATGCAATTGTAACTCTAATGTAATGAAAAGATAAACATGTTTTCCACTTTAATATAACAGGTTAATGCAAATTTCGTGACTTTTCATGTTTTCAAAATGAAGTTTTTTTGTGTGTGTGGCAACATTCAACAGACGATGGAGATTCTTCTGGCATGAAGTTCATGGCTACAGTTCCCATCATTTCTGCTGCTGCTTCACTCATCAGTGTGGCTGTGATAACCTGTGGTTACAGCCTGAGGAGAAATCCTCGCAGGTGAAAACTTTTACTGACGCACTTAAACTCATGAAATGACCCTTTGAAATCACTTGAGCACATTACTGCATACAGCAGCCACTGTGGTGTTCAAAGTATCTCATAGGTTCTTTTCAAACACCACACATTAGTTGTAGACATAGCTAGTCTTGTTTTTGAGGTATTTTTCACCCCATGACCTCTGATGTTTTTATCCTAACAGAGAAAACAGATCAGGTCTAACTAACTTAACAGGATCTGAAACTCGCCAGATGTTTGTCAGTTTTCCATAGTTCTGTTTTACACTTAATTGTGCCGAGGCTGCAGTGCATTATGTCTGTGTTTTAAGCTGCACTTTAATTAAATGTAAATGACAGTGTAAATTGTTGTTTAGGACAAAGAGGACCGCTACATGAGCCTTCATCGGCAAAACATCGATGTCTACCAAACTATCTCCTCCGGTCGCCTTCATCATGATGCTGAGGCCACTGCATGTCACAGTCATGTACAATAATAATCAGAGATGGAGTTTTTACCCTGACTACGTGATCTATAAAACTATGATGCTAGACATGCTATCTATAAAAGACACTGACATTTTAACTTGCCAGCATCATGTGTACTGTTAGTTTGTTTTGCACTGAAAAAAGAGAAAAATATTAACGTCCAGTAAAACTTGTAATTATGTTGTGAATGAATTGCCTTAATTCATGGCTTTTAACACCATTTAATTTCTGTTTTTTATCTGGTTTGAACGTTGAAAATCCTGCCACTTGGCTCTGTGGCCTCTGCGATCATTATGGTTTTTGCTATACTGGTCCACTTGATTACTTCCCCTGCCGGTGGCGGACTCCCTCAGGTATCGGTGCGTTGGTGGTTCTTTGTATCTGGGGGTGGGCGTCCGGGTACACACCGACTCACTCCTTGGCGGCCGCTTATTGGGGCTCGCTCGGGCCACTTTGGAGGTGGGGTGCCCCCGGCCTCTCGGCCTGGGGCTCGGTCACTCAGGCACAGCTGGCTGCCGGCGGAGCTCACGGGCGCGTCACTGCAACTCCCCCTGGCTTCTGCTCCGCGGCTGCTGAATGAGCCCTCATCTGGGACTCTCCTCAGCTCTTACTGGGACAGTGGCGCGGCTGCCCCTCTGTGGGTCTTCCTTGGTCTCTTGTGTTCTGGGGGCCTCTGGATGTCTGGAGTTTTGATCTCCTCCATACCTGCTTGATACCATAGAGGACAGGGCTGTGGCTCCCCCACACTCCCTAGCAGATCATTACATGGAGAAACCTTTGGAATGCAAGCATGCTGATCCACACAGGTATGCACACAGGTGTACACATGGGTATTCACAGATGCGGACTACAGCTTTCTTGGCTGCTGCCTCAAAGCACACTGTGCGCTGTCTATCTTGCGTGCTGCACAATATCGTTTACTATTTAGTAACTATTGATATCTATGACTAGCTAGTTTATTGTGATGGTGCTTTTTTTTTTTTATTATTATTATGTTGCTCTTTGTTGTTTGCTGTCTCCCCTGTTTTTTTTTTGTTTTTCTTTCTCTCCATACAGGTGACCCAGGAGTTTTTTTTTTTTGTTTTTTTTTTCTCTCTTCCCCCCCTTCTCACTGTCTCTTCTCCCCTTTGGTTTTCTTTCTTACTCTCCCCCTCTTTCTTTCATTTTTTCCCCCTGTCCTATTAAAAAAAAAAAAAAAAAAAAGGATGACAAAGGATGAACTGAAGCTCCGCCATCACGTGATGTCACATGCTGCTGTTTCTGATGTCACTTCCAGAAAAAAAAAAGAAAAAAAAAAAAAAGAATTTGATTATGATTTTATTTTATTTTGAGTCATTAGAATCAGAACGGGGGTCAGGAAAGAAGAAAAAAGATAAGCTGGGGAGAAAGTTAACAGAAGAAGAGGGAAAAATAGAGAAGAAGAGAAATAGATGGAGAGGAAGAGAGAAAAAATACTGAAAATCTATTTCATCATCTGCTGAAAAACACAAGGAAAAACCAACACAGTGGGGAACCCACAGCAACAACCAATAATATGCAGTAAGTAGGCTAGTAAGTAGTAGTAAATAATAGATATTAAATGTTACTGAGCAGTAAATGGGCCCAGAGGGCCGAGACCTGAGGGCACCCCACCCGCAGCACAGGCCCAACAGAGCCAGGGGGCCGGGCCCCACCGAGCAGCCGCCCAGAGTGAGCCACTAAACACAGAGAACCACTAATGCACTGTGGGTGGGGGCACCAGCTACTGGCAGGAAGTGTGGTGGGGGGAAATAATACGTGACTATTTTTATGTGGAGTGGAATTAAACTGCCATAGAATATGCTTGTGGTGGATTTGACTCAACACAAGCATATTGTCAAAGTGTTCTTTGGCATGCATCGAGACAGTTTCTCAGATACTGAAGTGACTTGAGCAGAGCCAGTTAAAGCCTACTGTGCTTGAGTGGGCAGCTCAAGTTTCCACGTGGAAGGTTTAGTGAGACAAAGACAGGAAGTTTCACCCTTCACCCTTCCCAGTGTGGTGAATTTTCTAGCTCTTTTTTTTTAACCATTTGACTTGAAGTTGATTTAAGTAGATATGTTCTACTTAAATCCTATTCTATTCTTTGTGATATGAACACATGTGAAACAAATGATCATTTAGCCATTTATTTTTAGCTCAAAATGACAACATTAACACAGTAAAACAGGTCTCTTTCTTAAACAGAAGCCTGTCATGCTTAACTTTTGAGAATATAAGTAAATCTTTCTTTAAAAGAACTCTGTCCTGCTTAACTTAAAATAATAGAAAACAATAGAAAGAAAAACATTCTTCTAACAGTGCACATTTAGTGCATTTAGTACAATTGGCTTCAGTTGAGGTATTATTTCAGCTTTTCTAATGCTAATCAGCTGCTCCTGTTTGTAAACCCGCTTGTTCCCATGATTACGCATCTTAACTCATCATCATTATTCATCTATGTATTACTTTTATGTATTAGTCATCAATTTGTTGTAATCATCTATCCTTGCAGTTGTTTCTTACACAAAATAAGTTATATTATCACACTTCTGGCCACATAGCGCTGATATTCCCATTCTTCCCTTTCTCTGAGGGGAACAAACATTGCTGCTCTAATGCTGGGCTAACACTGTGCGGTTTTAGGCCCATTTTGAGCCGATTTTTGAGTCGTGCGACCGTTTTGGTGATCGGACCGTTTTTTGGCCTTCGTCGTGCGTCGTGTAGTATACGTGGGGTAACGAGAAGCGATTAACACCTCGAGCAGCTCCCGATCATCAATCGCTCGTGAGCCGCTCACACTGCTCACGTGCAAACACGTAAACGCCGTGAAAAAGACGGAGCAGCACGGCTGTGCAGCGTGTGATCTGGACACAAGCGATGGAGGCACAACTTGTAGAACTTTGGAAAGCTCATCCGAGCCTTTTCGATGTGGCATCACAAAATTATCACGACCACAACAACCGTGAAAATAGTTGGATCTACACTGCTGCTCAATCACAGCTGCCTGATCAATGTTTTTCATTAGCAATTTAGCAAAGTTGATGGTGGTGGTGTGTGTGTGTGTGAGTGAAAGACAGAGAGCGACAGATTTTCTGCTATAACCTTCATTTTATGGAGGCACAGTGTGAGCACTCAGGTCGCATCAGAGCATCGGGCGGTATAGTGTGAGACCTGCATCGTGACCTACCAACTTCTAACCCCTGCGAGTCAATCGTGCAGTTTGAGCAGGAGCTGAATAACGTGACTGAAAAAAAGAAATCGCACACTGTTTGCCCAGCATAAAGCTGGGCAAACAGTGTGCGATAAGTGTGCTGTCAGCTCATTGGTCACAAAGCAGGAGAGGGGCTGGGAATTATGTTTTCAAACAAAGTGTTAATTCCATTAAAAGTTATAGACTACTTTTGAGTCTCACTGTATTACGGGACAAAGTGCGTCCCTTATTAGCTCAATACGGGACGTGTACTTTTGTTTCTAAATACGGGACAATTCCGTATTTTAAGGGACGGTTGGCAACCCTAACTGGAAACAGTCGATCATGTCTGTTAAAGCTGAATTCAGGGCAAACTAAGCTAAATTAGTGTTTTTAGCTAACAGCTACAATAAGCATAAAAGTTACTGTTGGGCTGTTATTTGTTAACAGGGGCGATTTTAGCCCATTTTGGGCTGCAGCAGCATAAAATCCTCAGCAGGCTGGGTAAGCTTGCGTGAGCTCTCTGTGGAGGCTGTTGCAGCTGAGATGGCTCACCCGAGCGGTGCAAACTTAGTTACCTTCAAGGCTCCAGAGTCAGCTGAGGTCAGCAGCTCAGCCTCTGGGGAGGTTACAATCCCTGGAACAGCCAGGTCTCTACAACCAGAAACAGTCTTTGCATGTGCAGCTTCAGAACCAGACTTGAAGTTCCAGTTAGTATCCGATGTCCCAGAAACACTCAGGTGCTCACTGAGCAATCTCTTGAGGCCAACACTCAGAAAAGCAAACCGTCTTTGAGCCTTTGTGGGAACATTTATCATCTGTGCTGGAAAGGTGGAAACATCTGGGAGATGCAGCCTTAACACACTGGGCTTCACAAGTCCTTGGAGGCAGCTCACTAAACTCAGGGATGCAGACAAAATCAGCACTTGCAGGAACACAATGTGCCCTCTCACAATGAGCTTGGAAGCATAAACTGAGTTTTCCTCACTGACTGTTTCAGACAGGATTGTGGGAGCAACACAAAAAGCAGCTTCAGCTGGAAACACACAGTTTAGTGTCTTTGCTGCTCGCTTTAAGTCACAATAAACAGGAAACTCATTGTGTCTCATGTCAGAATCACTCATATACAGGACAGGAAGAGGCGGAGCTTATTTCCTGCAGGGAGAGGTTAGCAGTCTGTGTCTTTCTCATTTCTGACTCCTAAAGAGCTGAAAAACACAGGCTGTTATTGGCTGGCTGACACTGGGATTAATGTCCTTGAAGCCAGCAGTCTTTAATGTCCAGGTTCAGAACGGGCAGGTGAAAAACAGTCCTTTATGTCCTCTGATGTTCAATAAACTGTCCTGATTACTGAGGGAGCAGAGAAAGTGTCTCCATCACTCACCACAGCTGGATTCCAGGATTTCAGAGCATCCAGCTGTGGAGAGGAGCGCCGGCGGCGTGGACGCAGTTTAGTAATCAGGGAACGGGAGACAGGAGGGAAACACAGCTGGGACCAATTACACACACGAGACAGGAAACAGTAACACAGGACTGTCAAAGTAAAACAGGAAATATAACACAGAGTCCAAAGTAAGGAGACGTGGGACACAGTGAAGACACAGAAACAGAAACCAGAACTATAATCACAAAACAAACTCAGAAACATAAAGAGTGAATCAGCTGATTCAGTGTTTGTGACAAAAACATGGATCCTGGTTAATAACTTTTATTTGTTTGTTTCTGTATTATTTTGTGTATCGTTCTTATGAGCTGTTGTTTTTTCAGTGAAATATTATTTCATTGTTTTAAGCTTTTTGTTGACTTTGAAGTGCTTAAGTTGATATTTTTGAACATTTAATTTGTTCGATTATTGTCGAGTCGATAAAACTGTCAAACGCACAGCTGCTTCCAGCACGGCCGGAGGAGAGGTGGCCGAGCAGACGCACAACACACACAGCTCACAGGTTTGCATTTCTAGATATTGCAGATGTTGCAGAAATTGAGAGTAAAGAACTCAGAGATCCAGCGCTGTCTCCTGCCCCTTATTTATACACCACAACACAACGACAGGCGTAACTCACACAAACGGGTAACATGAGGCTCAGATGCTTTGGACGTGTTCACATATACTGGACACAGAATGATGAAGATGGAGCTGCAGGAAGGAGGAAAAGAGGAAAAACACAGAAAAGATTCACAGATGTGGTGAAAAAGGACACGACAGCTTCTGTTTGTTAGTTTGGTTTTTCTTTATTTGGTAAAGATTCAGAAATAAAGAGAAGATCACATGTTTGAATATTATATTAACGTTCTGTAATTACAACAAGTTGTAAAATCTTTCCAGAGTGAGACAGAGACTGTGCAGAGACTGTAGAAGGACAGAGCAGCAGCAGAGCAGTCCAGATACACTGATGATCCTCTGTCAGATCCAGAGGGACACACAGGGCTGATGCTGGACTCTACATTGTGTCTGACAGTGGAGCTGTTCTCAGAGCAGTTCACTCTGCAGCACTGACAGTCATCTGCACTTCATTCCTCTGTCAGTCACTGCTGGATGAAGCTCTCCTCTCCACCTCCCAGTAACATGGCCCAGTCAGAGCGTCTCTACACACAAGCTGCTGCTGCTTCAACCTCTCTGGATCATCAGGACACAGCTGCTCCTCTCTCAGCACACACACCATCCTGTTTACCATCATCACCTCCACCTGCAGAGAGAAGGAGGAAGAGCAGAGGAGATAAACGAGTGTTTCCAGAGACTCTTCATCAGCTGTCAGTCAGTGATGCAGCACATCCAGTATAAAGAGCAGCAGGGACGTCAGTGCTGGGACTGTACTAGGACTCATTGTTGCTTCACTTTTTCTAATCTTTGGATTTTTATTGAAGTTGCTGAAAATGTTTTTCCCTCCTAGTTTGAGTTTGGACTTTCATTCATTAGAAGAACCTTGGTGTGTCCACTCTGAGCTCTGTAGGAACCCCAACAACAAGCCCAACAATCCAGATGGACGGTTCCAGCTGTTAACTGGAGGAATTCCATCCAAACATCTGCTCTCACTAAATTCTTCCTCACCTACAGACTGTGTTCTTCACTGCTTTAAACTTGGAAATCAATGCAGTCATTGGTCTGCGTGCTGCTTTGTTCAGAGAGCTGATTGGCTGTTGACAGTGTTTGATCAGAGCGTGTCAGCCGTTACTATGGTGACCATAAAGGTGAGAAACAGGAAGTGTTTGTGTCCAATCCTGAAGCCTGTCACCGTTCTCCTCTCACAGCTTCACTGAGAAGCTGCAGCTTTACAGGAAACACTGGATCTTTGTTTCATACTGACTGTGTTTAGTACAATACTGCTGACAGCACCACCCACTCACTCCATCACTCTACTGACCCCAGAGTCTCCAGTCTGTAGTCTGGACTCTGCTGAAGATCAGACAGCTGCTTCACATCTGGATCCTTCAGGTTGTTGTAGTACAGGTACAGCTGTCTCAGATGGGAGGGGTTGGACTTCAGTGCTGCTGCCAGATAATCACAGCTGATCTTTGACAAACCACAGCTCATCAATCTGTATAAAGAATGAAAGATGTAAGTTTATTAGACAAAGTGCTTGAAATCATTCAGTGTTTCATCATCTGTTCAGAGCTGAAGAAGGTTCAGAATGTAGAAGTTTAGAAAATGGAAACTCCAAACAGCTGAAGCCAACAGGAAGCAGCTTCAAACAGGAAACTGTGCAGAGTTTCAGACTATATGTCCTGATGCAGCCAGTTGGATTTTGGAGATTTGAATCTCTGTTCTGTGACTAAGTCCTTGAATCATTTCTTCCAGTTGGTCCAACAAGACAGACTAAGTATTGGACATGTGTTGTGGCTCCATCAGGGGAGCTTCTAAATGTGATGTGATGGCCCCTCTGGGTCTGTCAGGTCACAGCACTGAAGAGAGCTCAAACTGGGCACACAGTTGTTCCAGTCTGGACCAAAGACTCTATACTGGGACTGAGGGACTGCTTTGACTGCACCCACTGGGACTTTTGAAAGGCTCATGTTCTCACTTAGATCATCGATTTCTACTGACATTTCTTTCTGGGAAAAATGGGGATTACTTTGGAAACAGGAAGTATTTTCCCCAATAAGCAGCCCTGGATTAGTAAATCACTCCAACATGTTCTCAGGCAGAAGAAGCTGTCTTGTTATGAGGGAGAGAAGAAAAAGATTGAGGCACAGAAACCTGTTGAAAGAGAGATAAAGCAGCTAAAATCAGGTGTAAAAGTAAAGCAGAGGATGAGCTGAATAAAGGACACTCAAGGCTGGCTTGGAAAGGAATGAAGTCCATGGTGGGGATGCAGAACAAGGAGCAAAGATGAATGTGATGCTGAATCAGCAGAAGACTTGGACTCATTTGATTCCAGCTTTGATATCATTGATTTCAATGAAGAGCTTTGTGATTGTAGCAAAGGGCTGGTAGCTCTGAGAGTCCCACTGATGAGCTGTTTGTGTGGAAATCTCTTAGTGGGACCAAAGAGAGAAAAAGCCCTGGTCCTGATGCTGTGGGAGGGAAATGATTGAAGTGTGCTGTGAGGAACTGACTGGGAGATTTTCACACATTTTCCAGTCCTCCTTGGAACAACAGGAAGTTCCCAGCATATGGAAACAAAGGTTAAGTGTCCTATGGCACTCAGTGATGATGGTGCTGTGGCCCCACCACCTCCACCTCTTTGTAAAGGAACTAACTGTAATCTGAAGCTTCAAATGGAACTAAGACTTCCTCCACTAGGTGGCAGTGTCTGATGAGAAAGTGTTAGTGGAGCTGGCCTGGAGTCAGAAACAGGAAGATGCAGGATTTGGGCTGAAATGGGCAAAAGTGGTTAGCACTAGTGCCTTAGAGCAAGAAGGTTGTAGGTTGAAGCTTGTTGGTCAGCTGGGCCTTTCTGTGGAGGTTGGATGTTCTCCCACAGTCCAATGAAATGCTGCTTAGGTTCATTGGTGCTTCTACATTGGCTGTAGGTGTGGATGTGAGGGAGTGCTTCTCTGTCTCTCTGTTGGCCCTGTGATGGACTGCTCACCTGTGCAGGTGGACCACGCCTCTTGCCCTATGACAGCTAGGGCACAGGCTTCAGCCCTGTGAGCCTAAGCTGAATAAACAGTTAGCAAAAATGATCCATAGATGGCCTGAAATCCCCCAGTTAGCAGTTTGGTAGATAGCTATGACATGCTAATCCCACCCAGCAGCTGTATTCTACCTGTAAGCTGATCCCTGCTGAGCCAAAGCACTTTTTCATATACAAATTACAACCTTTAATAGAAACCTATTGGTCAGCATCTTATTAGCCTGCTGTTAGCTTCATTCCACAGAAAACTGAGAGAAACTAACAGAGTTGATAAAGAATAAAGAGAAATGTGCTGATTTAAAGCCTTTGAAGTGCTTCAGATGATCTCTGTCCACTTCTGTCCACTCATTCATTCATGTAAGCTTTCTAATGCAGCTTTGATCTTCACAGTCTGCTTGATGAAACTCATTCTAACCCTGAATGTCAGAGTGTTCCTCCTTCTCTTTCCCATCATTCATGCTGGCAGTGGAGGAGATTTGGATGTTGGACTGTGTTTTGGATGATGTGTGTATGTTTGTGTTGGACTGCTGTCTGTAAAGCAAACGCACATTTTGCTTTGGATTTCAGTGTCAGACAGACTTTAAGGTGCAATGAAGAGTTTGAGAGTTTCACAGTGAATTTTCCAGTGGAGGATTTTTCTTCTTCTTTGAAGGTTTGAAATGTGAACATTGTTCTGCTGCAGTCAATGGACTAAACCAGAGAAGAAGAAAACAGACTTTACCATGAAGATCCTCAGTGTGGATCAGTATAATATCAGCCTGATGTCTGCAGTTTAGTGTCAGCACAACTTTCACATCATATTCATCTCAGCACAACTAAAACATGCTGACTGACCTCAGAGTTTCAAGTTTACATCCTGGACTCTCCAGGAAACCACACAGATGCTTCACTCCTGGATCCTGCAGCTTGTAGTTGAAGCTCAGGTCCAGCTCTCTCAGATGGGAGGGGTTGGACTTCAGTGCTGCTGCCAGATAATCACAGCTGATCTTTGACAAACCACAGCTCCTCAATCTGTATAAAGAATGAAAAATGTAAGTTTATTAGACAAAGTGCTTGAAATCATTCAGTGTTTCATCATCTGTTCAGAGCTGAAGAAGGTTCAGAATGTAGAAGTTTAGAAAATGGAAACTCCAAACAGCTGAAGCCAACAGGAAGCAGCTTCAAACAGGAAACTGTGCAGAGTTTCAGACTATATGTCCTGATGCAGCCAGTTGGATTTTGGAGATTTGAATCTCTGTTCTGTGACTAAGTCCTTGAATCATTTCTTCCAGTTGGTCCAACAAGACAGACTAAGTATTGGACATGTGTTGTGGCTCCATCAGGGGAGCTTCTAAATGTGATGTGATGGCCCCTCTGGGTCTGTCAGGTCACAGCATTGAAGAGAGCTCAAACTGGGCACACAGCTGTTCCAGTCTGGACCAAAGACTCTATACTGGGACTGAGGGACTGCTTTGACTGCACCCACTGGGACTTTTTAAAGGCTCATGTTCTCACTTAGATCATCGATTTCTACTGACATTTCTTTCTGGGAAAAATGGGGATTACTTTGGAAACAGGAAGTATTTTCCCCAATAAGCAGCCCTGGATTAGTAAATCACTCCAACATGTTCTCAGGCAGAAGAAGCTGTCTTGTTATGAGGGAGAGAAGAAAAAGATTGAGGCACAGAAACCTGTTGAAAGAGAGATAAAGCAGCTAAAATCAGGTGTAAAAGTAAAGCAGAGGATGAGCTGAATAAAGGACACTCAAGGCTGGCTTGGAAAGGAATGAAGTCCATGGTGGGGATGCAGAACAAGGAGCAAAGATGAATGTGATGCTGAATCAGCAGAAGACTTGGACTCATTTGATTCCAGCTTTGATATCATTGATTTCAATGAAGAGCTTTGTGATTGTAGCAAAGGGCTGGTAGCTCTGAGAGTCCCACTGATGAGGTGTTTGTGTGGAAATCTCTTAGTGGGACCAAAGAGAGAAAAAGCCCTGGTCCTGATGCTGTGGGAGGGAAATGATTGAAGTGTGCTGTGAGGAACTGACTGGGAGATTTTCACACATTTTCCAGTCCTCCTTGGAACAACAGGAAGTTCCCAGCATATGGAAACAAAGGTTAAGTGTCCTATGGCACTCAGTGATGATGGTGCGGTGGCCCCACCACCTCCACCTCTTTGTAAAGGAACTAACTGTAATCTGAAGCTTCAAATGGAACTAAGACTTCCTCCACTAGGTGGCAGTGTCTGATGAGAAAGTGTTAGTGGAGCTGGCCTGGAGTCAGAAACAGGAAGATGCAGGATTTGGGCTGAAATGGGCAAAAGTGGTTAGCACTAGTGCCTTAGAGCAAGAAGGTTGTAGGTTGAAGCTTGTTGGTCAGCTGGGCCTTTCTGTGGAGGTTGGATGTTCTCCCACAGTCCAATGAAATGCTGCTTAGGTTCATTGGTGCTTCTACATTGGCTGTAGGTGTGGATGTGAGGGAGTGCTTCTCTGTCTCTCTGTTGGCCCTGTGATGGACTGCTCACCTGTGCAGGTGGACCACGCCTCTTGCCCTATGACAGCTAGGGCACAGGCTGCAGCCCTGTGAGCCTAAGCTGAATAAACAGTTAGCAAAAATGATCCATAGATGGCCTGAAATCCCCCAGTTAGCAGTTTGGTAGATAGCTATGACATGCTAATCCCATCCAGCAGCTGTATTCTACCTGTAAGCTGATCCCTGCTGAGCCAAAGCACTTTTTCATATACAAATTACAACCTTTAATAGAAACCTATTGGTCAGCATCTTATTAGCCTGCTGTTAGCTTCATTCCACAGAAAACTGAGAGAAACTAACAGAGTTGATAAAGAATAAAGAGAAATGTGCTGATTTAAAGCCTTTGAAGTGCTTCAGATGATCTCTGTCCACTTCTGTCCACTCATTCATTCATGTAAGCTTTCTAATGCAGCTTTGATCTTCACAGTCTGCTTGATGAAACTCATTCTAACCCTGAATGTCAGAGTGTTCCTGCTTCTCTTTCCCATCATTCATGCTGGCAGTGGAGGAGATTTGGATGTTGGACTGTGTTTTGGATGATGTGTGTATGTTTGTGTTGGACTGCTGTCTGTAAAGCAAACGCACATTTTGCTTTGGATTTCAGTGTCACACAGACTTTAAGGTGCAATGAAGAGTTTGAGAGTTTCACAGTGAATTTTCCAGTGGAGGATTTTTCTTCTTCTTTGAAGGTTTGAAATGTGAACATTGTTCTGCTGCAGTCAATGGACTAAACCAGAGAAGAAGAAAACAGACTTTACCATGAAGATCCTCAGTGTGGATCAGTATAATATCAGCCTGATGTCTGCAGTTTAGTGTCAGCACAACTTTCACATCATATTCATCTCAGCACAATTAAAACATGCTGACTGACCTCAGAGTTTCAAGTTTACATCCTGGACTCTCCAGGAAACCACACAGATGTTTCACTCCTGGATCCTGCAGCTTGTCGTTGTTTCTCAGGTCCAGCTCTCTCAGATGGGAGGGGTTGGACTTCAGTGCTGCTGCCAGATAATCACAGCTGATCTCTGACAAACCACAGTTCCACAATCTGTATAAAGAATGAAAGATGTAAGTTTATTAGACAAAGTGCTTGAAATCATTCAGTGTTTCATCATCTGTTCAGAGCTGAAGAAGGTTCAGAATGTAGAAGTTTAGAAAATGGAAACTCCAAACAGCTGAAGCCAACAGGAAGCAGCTTCAAACAAACACAACAAGAGAAAAAACTCTGAATGTTTCACATTAAAGTCGTACATTTCTCATAAAAACAGGACAAAGACTTGAAAAAGTCGTGTTTTTCCTTCCAGGAACCACATGGCTTCACTTTTAAAGGTGAAGTGTGACAGAAATGGACATATTTGAAGTCCAACACCTTTTTCCAGTCACATTATTAAAGCAGACAAACTACAAGCTCATTTTCATTCCAACAAGTCATCTTCTGACCTGGACTAACAACACTGGTCTCTATGTGCAGCTGGCTGTGAGACCAGTGCTCAGGGAGCGTCTACAAAGTGCAACACTGAAAGAACATCACACACTCATTTGCTTCCAGCACTTTCACACAAACATCTACTGTCATTATTGTCACCAAACTCTGTGGATCCTTTATTGCAAATTCAAATGGGATCAAATGGTCAGACAAAAGAGGGTTATGAGGAAATATGATGAAATGTTGTGTATTAGCAGCAAGTTATTGAATCATTTTCCTCAGAAACCAAACAAAATGATTGACAAACATGTTTTTACAAACTCAGTGTTGGACTTGGATCAGCAGGATAAGCTGATGTTTAAAGGCATTCGAGTCTCGCTGTATGAGAGTCCAGTTCTTACTCAATATTAATCAAACCTCTGTAACTTTGCTTCACTTCAGCAGCATCAGCTCATGTTCACATGTTGCTTCATGGTTTTCATGGTTGATTCACCTCATTTTTTAAAAAATGACCTCTGACAGGAAAGTCTCATTTCTGCTGCTCAACACTGAAGAAATGTAAACTTTCAAAACGATGACAAATTGGAAAACACAGAGCTGTGTCTCTTTTTTTTTGTGTGTCCCGTTTGGATCTTTAGCCATCAGAATTGTTGTCTTAAGGCCAAGAAAGATGCCAAGCGGATTTATTTTACCAAGTGGATCATCATGGCCTTTCCATATTGGTCCATTTGATTGACCTTTATTATAATTATGAATTTATTTTATTTTCGGTTGCTACAAACGGGACAGACATGACTGGGGGACAGGACAGGGAGAGAGAATGAAAGAAAGAGAGGGAGAGAAAGAAAACCAAAGGGGAGAAGAGACGGTGAGAAAGGGGGGAAGAAAAAAAGAAAAACAAACAAAACACCTGGATCACCTGTATGGAGAAAAAAAAACAGAAGAGAAAGCAAACAACATAATAAAAACAGCACCATCACAATAAACTAGCTAGTAGTAGATAACAGTAGATACTAAATAATAAACGATATTGTGCAGCACACAAGATAGACAGCGCACAATGTGCTTAGAGGCAGCAGCCATAAAGGTGTAGTCCGCGTCTGTGAACACCCGTGTGTACACCTGTGTGCACACCTGTGTGGATCAGCATGCTTGTATTCCAAAGGTTTCTCCATGTAACGATCTGCTAGGGAGTGTGGGGAGCCATAGCCCCGTCCCCCAGGGTATGAAGCAGGTATGGAGGAGATCCAGGCCCCAGATATCCAGAGGCCCCAGAGTACAAGGACCCGAGGAGGACCACCAAAAGGGGGGGAATCGCCAATCGGCCACCAGGAGTGAGCCGGTACATACATGAGCGCCCAGCCCCAGACGACAAGGACCACCAACACACCAACGTCTGAGGGCATCAGCCACCGGCAGGGAGTGTGGTGAGGGGAGATAGGCCTCCGTACTTTGGAGGGCCTGAGATGTACCCAGAGAGGTTGAGTCTAAGACCCAACCTGACACATAGACAGGCGCACGCGGACACAAACGTGCATTCCCACCCCATATGCACAACCAAATACTCGGCACTCACCCAACGTGTAGACAGACACAAATAGAAACTGCACAGACCGTCGCACTCCCCAAACATACTCTATATCCCAAGTCCAGGTACCCCCGCCCTCAGAGGGGCAAGCCGCACCTAAACCCAGGAGATGTAACCCTTCTCTCTGGGGCGGAGGCAAGCGGACCACCTCTTTGATTAGAGCTGTGTCTCTAGTCAAAGCAGAGATGGAACGATGCCACTTTTTATGTCCGATATCGATATGAATCCAATATAGTCGATTTTATAATCAAACGTTTTTTTAATATCTTGCTGCATTTTGTATAAGTTCATACTCAAGTTTAAAAAATCTAAACACTAAAGCTGTTCAGTTATACCTGTCTGCAAAAACACACTGCAGCCAAAACATTAGACAATACTGATCTTTGTATTTTGATGCGGACGTCAAAAACTCTTTGGTTGTGAATAAAAGAAGTGCAACATCAGCACAAAATAATGTTTCTATTGAACAACTAACACAAACAGGTTGTAGAATGGAGCCTTTTATACTCACAGCTGAACAGAAACAACATCCAGAGTGGAAAACAGTGCAAACAACTGCAAACAGGCTTCATGACACTCATGTTTGATCAGGATGGATGTCAGTGTGAGCTGTTTCTATCACATTTAACCTCACAATCAATTTTGTCTCATTTCTATACAAAACTTAACACAAGTATGAAAAAAGTGTTTTTGATTGTTTTGTTTTTTGAACCATGAAACTGTTTAACAACACAGTTTGATTCAAAGTCAAACTTGAGTCTGTCCATCGTTCGGTCAGACTGAGCAATGACAGCACACAGACGTAGACAACAGCTCTCTCAAACACCAAACTCAGGTCCTGTTGATGCTGATATACAGTGACACAGTTACATGGGTGATTCATCCTTTTAACTTTATCTTTAAACAGCTGCAGCTGTCACTGACAGCGCATGTGGTACTTTAACCTTTGGACTGTTTTCATCAGTTAATTATGGAGTTACTACAAAGAGTGAAACTATAGGATGATCTGTCTGCTGTCACTGGGTGGTGCTGAGGTCTGAATCTGAGGACGGCTCCTGTAGTCACAACAAGAACACAATCATCACAAACTGAAATATAAATATGATGGAGTAGAGCTTGAATTAGCTCCAGAATTTAAATATCTTGGGGTCATTCTAGACCCAACATTATCCTTCAAGAGTCACATAAATAAAGTGTCCCAGGTACTTAAATTTAATAATCGAAATTTTAATCATATACGTAATAATTTAAATATGAATGTTGCAAAAACTTATTTTTACTCAATGATCATCTCTCATATGGACTATTGTTTGACGTCCTGGTCACTTGCTTGTCCAACAACACTTAAAACTATTGAAAACATTTATAAAAGAAGTTTAAAACTACTTGACAAAAAACCGACTTCCCACCACCACTGTCATGTGTTAAAAAACATAAATTACTGAACTTCAATAACTAGGTGAAACTTAAAAGAGTGAGTTTAATATATAAAGTCTTACACTCCCTTGCTCCACCACCATTAAAGCAGTTCATTAGGCATAAAGAAAGCTCAGACAGGACCACTCGAGCTACAATCCGAGGAGACTTGTTTATACCCCACAGACGGACAGCATTTGGGCAGAACGTCCTCTCTGTCCAGGGAGGCCATCTGTGGAACAGTCTTCCTCAACCCATTAGAGAATGCTCTACACTCAGTTTGTTTAAGGCAAAGGTTAAAAACTGGTTATGGACAAATCAAGTGTGCGATCATGTATGAATTGTACAGTTTTAATGTTTTATTTGGGAACAGAATGGTGTGTATGTGTAAGTTTGGTGACGGAGTTTTTATTATGAATGAATGATGAATTTTTATGAATTATTATGTCTATTTTTTATGCTTAAGGACAACAGATGGAAATTAGTCCTTGGCTATAATCTGGTATGTTTACATTCATGTAATTTTTTTTTTTTTACATTTATGTTCATTAACATGCACTGTCCTAAATAAATTAATAAATAAATAAATAAATAAAGTTTATCTCTCAAATCTGAAATAAAGCTGATCCTTCTGTCCTCCCACACTCGGGAGTGTTCTTCTCTTCTCTTACATTTTTTCAGTCCTACAGTTCTGCTGACAGCTGACATATGAGCTGTTTATTTAAAAAAAGCCTTATATACGAACAGATGTTCCTATATCATGTTCACCTTTGAGTTGTTGGAGCTTTATAAATGGACATCTGCAAAGATGTGATGATGGAGCAGGTTTCAGTGCTGCTGCATCCTGGTCACAACATACGGAGGTGGTATCAGCACTGGTATCAGCACTGGTATCAGCACTGGTATCAGCACTGGTATCAGCACTGGTATTGAAGAAGAAATATTAATGCTTCAAACTATTTGTCTTAAAGGATGGAAGCTGTACAGAGTTCTGCACATGTGTCTTTGTGAACATACCTCATTAACAATATTTCAGACAGTTTTTAACCTGAATATTTGCAACAAACTCAGTATAAAAAATACAGTCAGTGCTAAAAAATTAATCAGTCGAAAAATTAAAATTTTAACTTAAGCTGCCAAGAGGAAGTCGTTGGTTTCAGTAAATATCGGGCTTTGCTATTTGATCGGTTTTTACAGATTAATGAGGAGTTACTGAAGTGCCAGGTTTTTAAAGTAGGTGTTACTGTCTCTACACATGTGGAGACTGAAAACATGGTGCTGTTTAATAAGATATTTAATATTCAGCTCTGCACAGGAGCTGCAGCGGGGTGCAGCCTGTTGCCTTTACAGTATAATACTTGTAATAAAAGTACAGTAACGGTAATTAGTGACTGAGCAGCCCGGGGCGTTTCTCTTGATTTCTTTAGTCAGAGTAAATTCATTCACCTGCACGGGTTAGCTAAACAAACCCTGACGGCCGAGTGCTCATCTTAGCTAGCTAGGTCTCAGGACCGAGCTAAGGACGGTAGTTACGGAGTAGCTTACAAACACGTTTAACTTACCGAAAAAGTGCAGCGGGGCCTCGGGTCCTTCTGTCGGGTAGTCCAGTTTACTGAAGAACACCTCAGGCTGTCAGGTTAAAACACTCGGCCGTGTCTTAGTAGCGTAAACGCAGGCGTCCTCTCAGAGCCTACCTCTATCTGCTATTCCCGAACAGAGATACGCAAGTTTCTCCGTGACTGCAGCTGCCAGTCAATTCAATTCAATTCAATTTTATTTATATAGCGCCAAATCACAACAAAAGTCGTCTCAAGGCGCTTCATAGATACAGAGAAAAACCCAACAATCATATGACCCCCTATGAGCAAGCACTTTGGCGACAGTGGGAAGGAAAAACTCCCTTTTAACAGGATGAAACCTCCGGCAGAACCAGGCTCAGGGAGGGGCGGCCATCTGCTGGTTGGGGTGAGAGAACGAAGACAGGATAAAAGACATGCTGTGGAAGAGAGACAGAGGTTAATAACAGATATGATTCAATGCAGAGAGGTCTGTTAACACATAGTGAGTGAGAAAGGTGACTGGAAAGGAAAAACTCAATGCATCATGGGAATCCCCCGGCAGCCTACGTCTATTGCAGCATAACTAAGGGAGTATTCAGGGTCACCTGGTCCAGCCCTAACTATATGCTTTAGCAAAAAGGAAAGTTTTAAGCCTAATCTTAAAAGTAGAGATAGTGTCTGTCTCCCGAATCCAAACTGGAAGCTGGTTCCACAGAAGAGGGGCCTGAAAACTGAAGGCTCTCCCTCCCATTCTACTTTTAAATACTCTAGGAACAACAAGTAGGCTTGCAGAGCGAGAGCGAAGTGCTCTAATAGGGTGATATGGTACTACAAGGTCATTAAGATAAGATGGGGCCTGATTATTTAAGACCTTGTATGTGAGGAGCAGGATTTTGAATTCAATTCTGGATTTAACAGGAAGCCAATGAAGGGAAGCCAAAACAGGAGAAATCTGCTCTCTCTTTCTAGTCCCTGTCAGGACTCTTGCTGCAGCATTTTGGATTAGCTGAAGGCTTTTCAGCGAGTTTTTTGGACATCCTGATAATAATGAATTACAGTCGTCCAGCCTGGAAGTAATAAATGCATGAACTAGTTTTTCAGCATCACTCTGAGTCAAAGCTGCTATGATGACGTTACACCCCATTTTAACATCACCGCTGTCGGAATTAGAATCAAACTTGGACATAAATCAGCGTGATGAGAACTATACCTCCAAAGGTCGGGTAGGCCAGAAGTAAACGCCTATGAAATGGGACGGTCTAGCCTTCAGATTAGCATCACCGCTGTCTCGGTGGAGTTTAATAAACTAAGCTGTCTGCTCCTTGCTATCTAAAATATAACAGGACACTGGAGTAAACTCTCGACCATCTCACACTTCTGCTTAATCAGTTTTCTGTTTGACGTTTATTCAGCTGTGTGAAAACCACCCGGGGGATTAATAAAGTGGCTTGCAAAAGTATTCAGTCCCCTTGAACTTTTCCCCATTTTGTCACATTACAGCCACAAACACGAATCATTTTTTATTGGACTTCCAGGTGAAAGACCAACACAAAGTGGTGCACACGTGAGAAGTGGAACGAAAATCATACATCATTCCAAACATTTTGTACAAATAAATAACTGCAAAGTGGGGTGTGTGTAATTATTCAGCCCCCTGAGTCAATACTTTGTAGAACCAGCTTTTGCTGCAGTTCCAGCTGCCAGTCTTTTAGGGTCTGTCTCTACCAGCTTTGCACATCTACAGACTGAAATCTTTGCCCATTCTTCTTTGCAAAACAGCTCCAGCTCAGGCAGATTAGATGGGCAGCGTTTGTGAACAGCAGTTTTCAGATCTTGCCACAGACTCCTGATTGGATTTAGATCTGGACTTTGACTGGGCCGTTCTAACACATGGATATGTTTTGTTTTAAACCATTCCATTGTTGCCCTGGCTTTATGTTTAGGGTCGTTGTCCTGCTGGAAGGTGAAGCTCCGCCCCAGTCTCAAGTCTTTTGCAGACTCCAAGAGGGTTTCTTCCAAGATTGCCCTGTATTTGGCTCCATCCATCTTCCCATCAACTCTGACCAGCTTCCCTGTCCCTGCTGAAGAGAAGCACCCCCAGAGCATGATGCTGCCACCACCATATTTGACAGTGGGGATGGTGTGTTCAGAGTGATGTGCAGTGTTAGTTTTCCACACAGAGCATTTTGGTCTCATCTGACCAGAGCAGCTTCTTCCACATGTTTGCTGTGTCCCCTACATGGCTTGTGGCAAACTACAAACGGGACTTCTTATGGTTTTCTGTTAACAATGGCTTTCTTCTTGCCACTCTTCCATAAAGGCCAACTTTGTGCAGTGCACGACTAATAGTTGTCCTATGGACAGATTCCCCCACCTGAGCTGTAGATCTCTGCAGCTCATCCAGAGTCACCATGGGCCTCTTGGCTGCATTTCTGATCAGCGCTCTCCTTGTTCGGCCTGTGAGTTTAGGTGGACAGCCTTGTCTTGGTAGGTTTACAGTTGTTCCATACTTCTTCCATTTCTGAATGATGGCTTGAACAGTAGTGATGTGACGTTCTGTATCGAGGCTTCGAAGCGTGTGTCGAGTAATGGAGGGGGCGTTTCCGCGAAGCGCGTATCGAGGCTTGCTTCATTTATGGGAGGAGCTGAAAATGATGACGTCCGAAGCCTCGCTGTCCGGCTGTACCACGTGACTGGTTCAGGAAGCGGTTCAAACTTTGCCGCGAGCTATGACAGCGATATAAACCCCTCAGACCCCATTCAAAATGTGGGCGTTTGATGGAGAGTTGCGGTTAGTGAGAGTTAGAGACAGTTTGGAAAAAAAAGAAATCGCCTACGACCTGCCACAGTGGAGAAACTGTTGTTTTTAAATAAAAACCAATGATGTGTCCCCTAAACACTAATCACTAGGGGTGCAATGATATTCGTATCGATATTGAACCGTTCGATACAGTGCTTTCGGTTCGGTACGCATATGTATCGAACAATACAAAATTTGTAATTTATTTTATCAACTTTCCTTCTGACGATGCTGTCTGTGTTGAGCGCTCAGTGAATCTGCGTTCGACTACTCCGTCTAGGCTGTACTGTCCAGCGCAGATCCACTGAGCGCTCAACACAGACAGCATCATCAGAAGGAAGAGCGCAGGGCAAGCTAGCGAGACAGAAGTTAAGCACTCCTTGCAACTTGGACCTCGCCCACCCTCATTCAGATCTGGCATTTGGAATTATTTTGGTTTTCATGTGACGTATGACCCTGAAGGTAAGCGAGTCATGGACTAAAGTAAAACAGTATGTTGGATGTGCCATGCAATGCTCAATTACATGGGTGGGAGCTAGTGTGTTAGCGCAGTTAGCTCGTTAACGTGTTGGCCGTCTAGCCCCATGCACGGGGCGATCGGCGGTAGCTCGTTAACGGAGATTTGCCGTGTTGTGGCGTTAAGGTCATTTCAACAAGATTAACCTGAAAGCACTAGTGGGAACACAATGAATATGACTGCACATTTACACCGACATTATCCTAGTGCAAAGACAAAGATGAGTGATTCCTCAATCAGATACAGGGCTCGCAATATCGCTAGCCCGACGTCCCGGGGCTAGCGATTTTTTTCAGTCGGGCTACCAAAATCTATCTCTGCCCTGCCCGTCGGGCTATTGTAGGAAGGAAAAATATATGTCAATGCTTTTGCATTCTTTCGGAAATGTAGCTGGGTAATTATGTCATTGGCATCGGTGAGCCACTGTCAATATGTGACATATTGAAATCGCGTTTGAATTTGCGCTTGTTTTTTTGCTTTCACTTTGCAATCGTGTGAACTGTGTATAGAGAGCGACAGTACTGATTGGTGAGTGATGATAATTTGTGCACCAATTCCTCTGACATTGTCTTATTAATCGTTAGCTTACTATGCAAACATGACAAGTGAAATCTCCCGCAGCTTAAACATGTGAGAAGTTGATCGCGCAGAGAATCGCTGAGCTTATGTGAGTGCGTGTGTAAAAGCAGCAGAATATATATTTTAGTTCTGCTGAGCCAAATAAGACAGGTCAGGGTGAAGAAGTGACAGCCAAAGAAAAGCTTACCACAAAACGGAGAAGTTATGACAAATCAGACTATAAGGTAAAAAGAAAGTGCAGCTTTATGGTTTCATGGACAAAAGAATTTCTGTGGCTGCAATATGACGAGCTATATAACCAGGGGTGCACATAAGTGGTTCGCATTCGCTGTCAAAATAAAAAACACGCACAAGGGTTAGGGTTAAATTTAAAAACTGTACTTTTGAGTTAAAATATATATTTATAATTTTAATAAATGACAAATTAAAAAGGCATGAACATTTTTTTTGTATCGAAAAAATATCGAACCGTGACACCAAAGTATCGAACCGAACCGAACCGTGAATTTTGTGTATCGTTGCACCCCTACTAATCACTGTCCTTGCCTCAATGTTACAAAAGCACAACCACTGTCCACACCTCACCTCACAGTATATGATCATTTCCATTTTAGGCATTTCCAAATAATCATTTTCCATACTGCCAGCATAAATATACACAGTATACTGCCATCACTACAATATAGATGTTTTACACACTCCTTTTGTTGTTGACATTCACAGGCTGTGTGCAAAATGCCACACTCTTCAAATTCATGCCAACTAATATTTTTACGTCCAGTAGGTGTCCTACTAGAGCAAATGAAGCTTCAAGAAGCTTCGCGTTGGGGTGAACCAATTGGATGAAAAGCTTCAGTGCTTCATGAGGCTTCATCTGCCCATCACTATTGAACAGTGCTCCGTGGGATGTTCAAGGCTTGGGAAATCTTTTTGTAGCCTAAGCCTGCTTTAAATTTCTCAATAACTTTATCCCTGACCTGTCTGCTGTGTTCTTTGGACTTCATGGTGTTGTTGCTCTCAATATTCTCTTAGACAACCTCTGAGGCCGTCGCAGAGCAGCTGTATTTGTACTGACATTAGATTACACACAGGTGCACTCTATTTAGTCATTAGCACTCATCAGGCAACGTCTATGGGCAACTGACTGCACTCAGACCAAAGGGGGCTGAATAATTACACACACCCCACTTTGCAGTTATTTATTTGTAAAAAATGTTTGGAGTCATGTATGATTTTCATTCCACTTCTCATGTGTACACCAGTTTGTGTTGGTCTTTCACGTGGAATTCCAATAAAATTGATTCATGTTTGTGGCTGTAACGTGACAAAATGTGGGAAAGTTCAAGGGGACCGAATACTTTTGCCACTGTAAAGGTTTATTTTGTCTAATCTAATCTAATAACTTTAATCTCAGCCAAACTGATTTACTCAGGAACAAATAAAACACTGAAAAAAGTCAAACAATAACATTTTTAGGTTGTCTAAGTCACTTATATATTACGTTTAACCTGAGTAGCGAAAGACCGCGGTGATCTGAACATGATGTGCCGGGAGTTTGCTGTTCTCGGCGGCTCTACTGACCCTCGAGCTCTCGGCTAGCTATCGAGCTGGTGGGTAACAGACGTCTCAGAAACGTCGGAGCACTTTTGCAAATATGCGATATCTTGATAAACTGAGCAGATATTTAAAGTTTACACAGCTACATTCTCACCTGAAAATATGTTAAAAGTTTATTTTGTGACCCAGAAAGAGTAATAAGAGTAATATTGAAAACTTAGTAGCGACCGCCATTGCCGGAAAGTGGAATTGGATGGGCCACGCTATGAATTCTGGGATATGGTGGGCCACGAAGGACACACCCGACCCATCCTTTAATTTTGGGGAAAAAGAGGACGCATTGGTCGGCTGCATTCAGAGGAGTCTATGAATTTGGACAGCCTTCATCGTGTCGCTGTGACGTAATCGGTCTACAAATGCGTCCTCAGGAGGATGCAGCCCATGAATTTGGACACCCCCTATGTTTACTACTGCATAGACACATTGAATTTCCAACACAAGGAAACGACTTTTTGGATAATGTTTTCACCACCAAGAGAGGAGATTACAAAGCCCCCCACCCACTTTGGTGCCTCTGATCACATCACTGTTATGCTAATGCCAGCATACAGGCCCCTGGTCAAAGTCACTAAACCAGTTCGTAAGCAGGTACGTGTGTGGCCAGAAGGACCTGCAATACTGCTTTTCCACCACAGACTGGGAGATCCTTAAACAGGCCGCCACACATGACAACACCACAGACCTGCAGGAATATACAGAAACTGTCATTGGCTACATCTCAAAAGGCATCGATGAGGTCATAGAGACCACTGTCCAGGCCAATCAGAAACCATGGCTCACAGGTGAGGTCTACAGGCTCCTGAGGGTGAGAAATGCAGCCTTGAAAGCTGGGGATGAGGTGAGCCTAACAACAGCAAGGGCAAACCTGTCACATGCATCAGAGAGGTGGAAATGCAGTGCTCCAGGAGGATTTTGCAAAGCTTCAGTGACAGCAGAGATACTCAGAGGCTGTGGCAAGGGATACAGACCATCACAGACTACAAGCCCACTCCTCAGACTGCTGTCGGGTCCACCACATTACCGTAAGAGCTAAGTGAAATTTTCTCTTGCTTTGAGACACAGAACGACACCCCAGCACAGAAGACTCCACCCCCCAACGATCGGGTGGTGACACTATCAACATGCTTGTCAGGACCTGCTGCCATCAGGGAGGAGACTGAAGAGCCTCCGGGCCAGAACCAGGAGACTGAGAGACAGCTTCATCCAGGTTGTCAGGATGCTGAATTCACTCCCTGCTCTCACACACCAACTCCAGACCTGCATTCATCTTTTCCCTCTGAACCCCCCAAACATACAAACCCTGAGCCACCACCATTGCCCTTTCACTGACTGCCCTACTCCACCATTTGACCCTCTCATAAGAGGTGAAACATCTTCAAGGAAACTTAAAGAAGACGCTTTTCTTTCCAAGCTCCTTAGACTACGGTGACCTGGATGTCTGAGAACCTCCACAGACTGATTTTACAAGAACAACTTGTGTCAAAAAATCCCTAGCAGTGCCTCTCTGTCACACACACAAATCACTAGAGTTACAAATTTAATAACTTAAAAAACCTCAGAAAAACAGAACTGAGCAAAACAAACAAACAAACAAACAAACAAACAAACAAACCAGAGACCTGGGGCCCGTTCTTCGTACGTCGCTTACTACATCCAAGATCAAATGACACATCCAAGACCAAATCATCGCGCTAACGGTGAGCGCGCTAATCCGGTTCTCCGAACACACCTGCTGTTGACGATTAGTACAGCTGGATGAAGTAATGTGAGATCACTGGGTGTCGTAAAAGGGGCTACACATCGATAGCAGAAACATTGATCGGCAACCCTCTGATTGGTCGGCGGAAATGTCGAAGGAGCGCGCTCGGTATTTTTCGGCAGCAGAGCAAGAACTCTTGAGTGAGGGATTTCAGGAGTTTCAGAGTTTAATCAGTTGTAGCCACAGCTGCCCTGGGGCAGACTGACAGAAGCCAGGCTGCCATATCGCGCCATCGGCCCCTCTGGCCAACACCAGTAGGCGGTAGGGTAGATTTATTATATTACACTATATTATCCAATATTATATTACATTATATTATATTATATTACATTATATCCCCTTTCACATTAGAGCCACAACAGGACCCACTAGAACATGGGAACAAGTAAAAGTGAAATATAAGAATATTCTACAGAATGGTAATATTTATCACTTATATTGCTTTTCGTCTCTTGGAAAGAGACCCTGGAATAATCTGTTTGTTCATAACAGCAACCAAGAAAAGGGCAGAGCAAAAAAGACAGGTGGTGGTCCTGCACCCCCTCGTCAACAAGTTGGTTAAGTAAATAATACCCTCACGGGAAAATCGATATCTCTCTATGAGCACACTGTCGCGCTGAGCTAAAGGATCCTGTCTGTCCCGCAATATACGCTGGATTCTGAGGACTCTCCTTATCAATCTTGCACCTTCCGCAATGGGTGGCTCGCTTATACGGACAGGACATGGCTGCGACAGACTTCCCAAATCCACCTTCGCTTTTATAGCCGTGGTCTCTCATCTTGATTACACAAAGTAATTTGCAATTACTACTCTGAAATATGAATTACATCTGTAATAATCACATACATGTAATAGAATGTTAATAGTACATTTCCCTTTTTTAGGAAATGACCTGTATGTATCTGTGTGAAATCAATAAACAAACAAAGGGTTGCCGATCAATGTTTCTACTATCGATGCGTAGCCCCTGTTAAGCCACCCAGTGATCTCACATTACTTCATCCAGCTATACTAATCGTCAACAACAGGTGTGTTCGGAGTACCGGAATAGCAAGCTCAAAGTTGGCGCGATGATTTGATCTTGGATGTAGTAAGCGAGGTACGAAGAACGGACCCCAGGTAAGAACATTGTTGAGGTTTAAATTTATAATCTTAAATACTTATATGCTGATTATATTGCTTTATAAGAAAGGCCCAAATCTGAGTACACTCTGTGCCGACAGGACTGACAGGAAATTACATGCTTTTGCAGGCGAAAAGTGAAACTAAGCAGAGTGTTTGGTCGAAACTTAAAGTGTGTGTGATGTCTATATAAATGACTAGGCTTGCTGTTTTGTGCTTCAGACCTGGGGTTGTGTGTTCAGGTCTCCATATCCGGATATGTAAAATAAAGATAATCTTTTAAAGTAAAAAGACCACTTTTGAGCCGTGTCTTTTTGGCCATAACGAATACCAAAAGAACCGGAATTTAATAACATTAAAACCAAACAATAAATGAGCAAAGTAGTGCATGATAAATATAGATGACAAATACAAAGTGCAATATAGAAACACTGGGTAAAAAGAAATGAACAATTAAAAAGGAGGATAAAAGATGTGAGCAGTAGTTAAACAGTAGAAATAAATATATAATAAACAAATAAAAATAGATAATAAATGAAAGCCAGGTCTGAAAGGTGAGTTTGGCTTTAAAAGCATGAAAACACACTGCTGTCTTCAGGAAGGCTGCTCCAGTAACTTTCTATGCTCGCTTTGAGGCTGCAGCTAAGGACTCCAACAATGCTAGTGCTAGCGGCGCTAACGGCTGCAGACAGGAAGATACTGCCAGCACCGGAAACGTGCTCGTCATCTCCGAGCATGAAGTAAGGAGAGCCTTCAAGAGAGTGAACACCAGGAAAGCAGCAGGACCAGACGGCATCCCAGGTCGTATCCTAAGAGACTGCGCATACCAGCTAGCTCCTGTGTTCACTGAGATATTCAACATCTCTTTATCTCAGTCGGTGATCCCCACATGCTTCAAAGAGTCCATCATTGTTCCTGTCCCGAAGAAACCCCACCCTGCTTCTCTCAATGACTATCGCCCTGTAGCCCTCACCTCAGTAGTGATGAAGTGTTTTGAACGCCTGGTCAGAGACTTCATCATTTCTTCACCACCAGACACACTGGACCCACTACAGTTCGCTTACCGTCCAAATCGTTCCACAGACGATGCCATCTCTCATCTCCTCCACACATCACTTACTCACTTGGACACTAGAAGGGGGAATTATGTTAAAATGCTCTTCATAGGGGGCAGGGATAGCTCAGTAGGTAAAGTGGGCACCCCATGATCGGAAGGTCGGCGGTTCGAATCCACTTAACGGCTACCCTGAGGTACCCCTGAGCAAGGTACCGTCCCTACACACTGCTCCCCGGGCGCCTGCTTAGTGGGCTGCCCACTGCTTCACTGAGTGAATGGGTCAAATGCAGAGAAAAACAAGTAATTTCCCCATGGGGATCAATAAAGTATCCATTATTATTATTATTATTATTATAGACTACAGCTCTGCATTTAACACCATAATTCCCTCCACACTCACCACCAAGCTGGAGCATCTGGGACTCAGCTCATCTATGTGTCAGTGGATCTCCAACTTCCTAACTGGCAGACCACAGGCAGTAAGGATGGGCGGACATGTCTCAGCCTCCACCACTCTCAGCACTGGAGCCCCCCAGGGGTGTGTTCTGAGCCCCCTGCTGTACTCTCTGTACACATATGACTGTGTGGCCACTACCAGCTCCACCACCATCATCAAGTTTGCTGACGACACCGTCGTGGTGGGCCTGATCTCTGATAACAACGAGACGGCCTACCTGAAGGAGATTAGGAATCTGGAGAACTGGTGCCAGAGGAACAACCTCCTTCTAAACATCAGTAAGACAAAGGAGCTGATAGTGGACTTCAGCACTAAGCAGGAGAGGAACTACCAGACCCCCGTCATCAACGAGTGCCCAGTGGAGAGAGTGGACAACTTCAAATACCTCGGAGTTCACATCACGCAGGACCTGTCATGGTCCTGTCACATCAACACCGTGGTGAAAAAGGCCCAACAGCGTCTCTACCACCTCAGACGCTCGAGAGACTTCCTTTTTTTTTTTTTTGTCCCGTTTGGATCTTTAGCCATCAGAATTGTTGTCTTAAGGCCAAGAAAGATGCCAAGCGGATTTATTTTACCAAGTGGATCATCATGGGCTTGCCATATTGGTCCATTTGATTGACCTTTATTATAATTATGAATTTATTTTATTTTCAGTTGCTACAAACGGGACAGACATGACTGTGGGATAGGACAGGGGGAAAGAATGAAAGAAAGAGAGGGAGAGAAAAAAAGAAAACCAAAGGGGAGAAGAGACGGTGAGAAGGGGGGGAAGAGAGAAAAAAACAAACAAACAAAAAAAACAAAACTCCTGGGTCACCTGTATGGAGAAAAAAAAAACAGAGGAGAAAGCAAACAACAAAGAGCAACATAATAAGAAAAAAAAAGCACCATCACAATAAACTAGCTAGCAGTAGATATCGATAGTTACTAAATAATAAACGATATTGTGCAGCACGCAAGATAGACAGCGCACAGTGTGCTTTGAGGCAGCAGCCAAGAAAGCTGTAGTCCGCGTCTATGAATACCCATGTGTACACCTGTGTGCATACCTGTGTGGATCAGCATGCTTGCATTCCAAAGGTTTCTCCATGTAATGATCTGCTAGGGAGTGTGGGGAGCCACAGCCCTGTCCTCTATGGTATCAAGCAGGTGTGGAGGAGATCAAAACTCCAGACATCCAGAGGCCCCCAGAACACAAGAGACCAAGGAAGACCCACAGAGGGGCAGCCGCGCCACTGTCCCAGTAAGAGCTAAGGAGAGTCCCAGATGAGGGCTCATTCAGCAGCCACGGAGCAGAAGCCAGGGGGAGTTGCAGTGACGCGCCCGTGAGCTCCGCCGGCAGCCAGCTGTGCCTGAGTGACCGAGCCCCAGGCCGAGAGGCCGGGGGCACCCCACCTCCGAAGTGGCCCGAGCGAGCCGCCAAGGAGTGAGCCGGTGTGTACCCGGACGCCGCTTGAGAGACTTCCAACTGCCCTCCAAGGTGCTCAGGAACTTTTACTCGTGCACCATAGAGAGCATCCTGACGGGAAACATCTTAACCTGGTTCGGGAACAGCACCATGCAGGACAGACGAGCTCTACAGAGGGTTGTGCGATCGGCTGAGCGCACCATCCGCTCCGAGCTCCCTGACCTGCACTCAATCTACAGCAGGCGGTGCTGGACCAAGGCCAGGAAGATCGTGAAGGACCTCAGCCATCCCAACAACAGACGGTTCTCTCTGTTGAGGTCAGGAAAGCAATTCCGCTCCCTGAAGACCAACACAGAGAGACTGAGGAGGAGCTTCTTCCCGCAGGCGATACGGTCTCTCAATCACACCACCACACAGTACTGACCCACACATATGGTTCTTACACACACACTGGACATTCTGGACATTGTTTTCACTTCATCACTTAAATCACTTTAAGCATATTTGCACTGCACAAGACATAATGTGGATTGCACAACACTGGACATTGTATTCTTCATTTCAAGCTAATACTTGTACAGCTGCTGTTATTGTGTATATATTTATTTATATTTCTTCATACATTCTTATATAGTTCTATATTGTGTATTTTGTTGTACAGTTATTTTATTTTCAACTTTAATTTATGTATTTTATCTTATTCTTTCCCAGTTAAATTTACCCTTCATTCTAATTTGTGTTGTACAGTTATTTCATTTTTAACCTTAATTTATATTTTATTCCTTCCTAGTTAAATTTACCCTTTTTAATTTTTCATATTTATTTCCTATCTTATTCATAGCCTTTTCCTTTTTTGTTTTCTTTAGGTCACGAGCAGTTGTCCAAGCATTTCACTACATATCGTACTGTGTATGACTGTGTACGTGACAAATAAAATTTGAATTTGAATTTGAATTTGAATTTGAAAGTCATCTACATGTGGGTTTAGTTCTGACTTTAGGGACAAGTAAAAAAATAAAATAAAATAAAAACATCTGTCCAGACAACCTGACAGTCAAAAATATAAACTCAGGAACTTAAAAGGAAAATTGTGCTGACTTTGAACGTCCACATCAAGATAAACTTACAGATTTAAGAGTCAAAAAGTGTCAAAACGTCTGTATCCTTACCTGAGAGTTTCAAGTTTACAGTCAGGACTCTTTAGTCCAACACACAGCAAATCCAATCCTGAATCCTGCAGCTTGTTCGAGCTCAGGTCCAGCTCTCTCAGATGATTGGATGGGGAGCTGAGAATTTCAGACAAAGCTTCAAAGCTTCTTTTTGAGAGTTTACAATAACTCAGCCTGAGGAAGAATAACAATGGAGACATATTATTTTATTCATCTAGCATTATTAAACACATTTGTTCATAGATTCACTTACAGCACTTTCTTGGATGCTTTGACCACTGGCAGCAGCTTCAAAAATGCCTTCTCTGAACGGGAGTATTTCTTCAGGTTGAACTCATCCAGATCTGATGACAGTAAGATGAAGACCAGAGCCGACCACTGAGCAGGAGACAGTTCATCTGTGGAGAGACGTCCTGATCTCAGGGACTGTTGGATCTCCTCCACTAGAGAACGATCATCCAGTTCATTCAGACAGTGGAGCAGGTTGATGCTTTTCTCTGCAGACAGTTTCCCACTGAGCTTCTTCTTGATGTACTGGACTGTTTCCTGATTGGTCTGTGAGCTACTTCCTGTCTGTGTCAGCATGCATAGAAGATCCTGATTGGTCTGCAGTGAAAGACCCAGGAGGAAGCGGAGGAACAAGTCCAGGTGTCCATTTGGACTCTCTAAGGCTTTGTCCACAGCACTCTGGTAGAAGTCTTTTACAGTAAGTGTTTTCTGGAAGATTTTAAAGCGAGGAGATTGTTTCTTAAGCAGGTTGACTCCAGAGTTGATGAAGGTCAGATAGACATGAAGAGCAGCAAAGAACTCCTGAATGCTCAGATGGACGAAACAGTAAACGACACCGGTGAACATGTGACACTCATCAGCTTTAAAGATCTGTGTGAACACTCCTGAGTACACTGAGGCTGCTCTGATATCGATGCCACACTCTGTCAGGTCTGATTTATAGAAGATCAGGTTTCCTTTCTGCAGCTGATCAAAGGCCAGTTTTCCCAGAGACTCAATGATCTTCCTGCATGAATCTGTCTCAGCTCCTCCATCATACTTGATGTCCTTCGTTTTTAGGTGAAATAGCACAAGGCGTAGGTAGAGCTCTGTGAGAGTCTTAGGCAGATCTTGACTCTCTTTGTTCTTCATGACAAACTCCAGAACTGTAGCAGTGATCCAGCAGAAGACTGGGATGTGGCACATGATGTGGAGGCTTCGTGATGTCTTGATGTGGGAGATGATGCTGCTGGCCTGCTCCGAATCTCCGAATCTCTTCCTGAAGTACTCCTCCTTCTGTGGGTCAGTGAACCCTCTGACTTCTGTCACCATGTCAACAATGTCACAAAGGATCTTATTGGCTGCTGCAGGTCGTGTGGTTATCCAGAGGCGAGCAGAGGGAAGCAGTTTCCCCCTGATGAGGTTTATCAGCAGCACATCCACTGAGGTGGACTTTCTAGGGTCAGTCAGGATTGCAGTTTTGTGGAAGTCCAGAGGAGGTCGACACTCATCCAGACCATCAAAGATGAACACAACCTGGAAGTCTTCAAAGATGTAGATTCCTGCTTTTTTGGTTTCAGTAAAGATGTGATGAACAAGTTCCACCAAGCTGAACTTTTCCTCTTTCAGCAGATTCAGCTCTCTGAAAGTGAATGGAAACATGAACTGGATGTCCTGGTTGGCTTTGTCTTCAGCCCAGTCCAGAGTGAACTTCTGTGTTAGGACTGTTTTCCCAATGCCAGCCACTCCCATTGTCAGCACTGTTCTGATTGGTTTATCTCTTCCAGGTGGGAGTTTAAAGATGTCTTCTTGTCTGATGGTTGTTTCTGGTCTGTCTGGTTTCCTGGATGCTGTTTCAATCTGTCTGACCTCATGTTCATCATTGACCTCTGCAGTCCCTCCCCCTGTGATGTAGAGCTCTGTGTAGATCTGACTCAGGAAGGTCGGGTTTTCTGTTGTAGAAATCCCCTCGAGCACACACTGGAACTTCTGCTTCAGGTCTGACTTGAGTTTGAGCTGACACTCAGTGAGAATCTCTGCATGAATAAACAGCAAATGACACAAATGAGAAAACTGCATTCTGGTTACTGTGGTTATGTGTTCAGTTCACTGGACTCTTGGTGTCATGATCCGGGTGAGTCTGAGTAACTTTCCACAGCATCAGCTCTCCTCGCCTGGGTGGAGCCCTCCTCACTCCTCCCTGCTCCTCACCTGTTGCCAATTACTCCGGCAGTATTTATGAGCAGCACTGACAATGAACCTTCTCCAGATTGTGTGCTTAGCACAGTCAGTTCTCTGCCTCACATTTTGTCTTGTGCTCCTCAGCTTGTTTCGCGTAACCCTCTTTTCCTGTTCCCTAGTCGGCACCTGGATACATCTTCCAACTCTCGCCATAAGTCACGCCTCAGGATTCTGGCCTGCCACTGCTGGGAAAACTCACTCTTGCAAACTGCCATCCTCAGCTGCCTGCCTCCCTGTGCACCCACATCTCACTCTGTACCCAGATTTAATTCATCTCCTCCTCCAGCTGATCTCCACCTGCAGCCACGTAACACCTCTTAGTTTTTAAATCTTGGACTCATTCACTACACTGTGGACCACTCTGATTATTATCTCCTTTGTTCCAGTGATCCTGGATAGTTTCTATTCGCCCGTTTCTGCCCCTGTTGTTCCTTTGACCTGCCTCAGCTTATGTTCTGGCCTCAGCTCTGCACTTCTCATAATACCTCGCTTGCTGTTGAATTTAGCCGTGATTCAGCTTTCTCCGTCAAGAAATCTAGTAAAATACATTTCTGTTAAAAGTCACTCAGCCTCCGTTTTTTGGTTCTGTGCTTGACTCCATTCCTTTTCATGAGCCATTGAGCCCTGACACTTGGGTTATAACTGAGGGCAGGTTTTATAGAGACACATTCGATTTAATTATGTTTATTTATACAGCACCAAATCAATACTAGCAACATTTCACATATTACATAAACAACAATATGGAGCCAGTGATGAATAAATATGTAGAATAAATGAAAGAATTTCAAGTATAAAAGTTTTTTTTATTAATTCCTCCAAATAACAACAACAGTCACCCCAATGTGCTTTATATTGTAAGATAAAGAACCTACAATAATACAACAGAAAAAAAAAAAATATCTTTTTGGGTCCTGAAAACTGAAGGCTCTGCCTCCCATTCTACTTTTAAATACTCTGTGAACAACAAGTAGGCCTGCAGTGTGAGAGCGAAGTGCTCTAACAGGGTCATATGGTACTACAAGGTCATTAAGATAAGATGGGGCCTGATTATTTAAGACCTTGTATGTGAGGAGCAGGATTTTGAATTCTGGATTTAACAGGAAGCCAATGAAGGGAAGCCAAAACAGGAGAAATATGCTCTCTCTTTCTAGTCCCTGTCAGGACTCTTGCTGCAGCATTTTGGATTAGCTGAAGGCTTTTCAGCGAGTTTTTTGGACATCCTGATAATAATGAATTACAGTCGTCCAGCCTGGAAGTAATAAATGCATGAACTAGTTTTTCAGAGTCTCTCTGAGACGGGATATTTCTAACTTTAGAGATGTTGCACAAATGGAAGAAAGCAGTCTTACATGTTTGTTTAATATGTGCGTTGAAGGACATGTCCTGGTCAAAAATGACTCCAAGGTTCCTCACAGCGTTACTGGAGGCCAAGGTAATGCCATCCAGAGTAAGAATCTGCTTAGATACCATATTTCTAAGATTTTCAGGGCCGAGTACAATAACCTCAGTTTTATCTGTATTAAGAAGCAGAAAGTTAGCGGCCATCCAGGTCTTTATGTCTTTAAGACATTCCTGCAGTTTAATTGGTGTGTGTTATCTGGCTTCATGGACAGATGGAGCTGGGTGTCATCTGCATAGCAGTGTAAATGTATGCTATGTTTTCTAATGATGCTGCCTATGGGAAGCATGGTAATGGGAGCGTTGCCAGCAGAAGGCTGAAGTGGAATCTCCAAGAAAGCTGCAGAAGAAAAAACATGAGCTGAAATGGTGGATTTCAGTCATATAAGGAGAACTGTGGCTTTCCTCCAACCTTTGACCAATCACCTTAGTGTCCTGTTTATCAACCATAATAAAAAGCATTTACTGTGTGGGCATTTTTTTGTTTGGGTCTCCAAACAGCAGAAAGAAATGGCAGCCATTTTTTTTAACTTTACCTTCAACTGGTAAATAGATTTAAGAAAAAGCACTTTGATCATATTTGTGACGTGTCCCAAACTGTTGTTGCCTCATTTATGTTGATAAAACAGCTCTAAAACCAATCTGACAATATAAATCTGTAAAATGGGCAGAAAACCTGCTGCTGGTCCCATTTTAATCAAACCAACCCAAAGAGCAGATATTCATGTGTGTACACAGGAGGTTATTTGTGCAGATGCATAAAACACAAACTGTTGGCTTTCTGCAGTCTCTCACTCCTGAAAGTGTTGGCAAGTGTTTTGGATTTATTATTTATATGGATTTTAATGGCACCTGTGTAATGTTAACTAATGTTTTTATTGTTTATGTGTTTTTTGTTTAGTCATTCCCTGACTTACCTGTGGGTTCTGGGATGGTTTTATTTAAATTCTCCAACAGATCATTCTTGTTTATCCTCCCCAAAAGATTTTTAGTGACTTCAAAAGTGTTGATAGAGTAGGTATCAAACATCAGATCCACTATGTTCGTCCTCTCTGCATTCTCCAGTTTACTCACTGGGATTGCTGGTAAACCTTCTACAGACCCGTTCTTCAGATGCCACTTAAATTTTTCAAAGTCATCACGTCCCAAATCCTCCAAAGTCCCCAGAAGGATTTCTTTAGGTGTCGTCATCTTTTACCCTGTAAGGACCCGATAAACAAAGACTGTAACAACAGCTGGAGAGGTAATTGTCTGATTTATCAGAATTTAACTTGATTCTAACAGCAGTTCATCACAATAAATTTCTTAGGCTCAGAATGCAACAAAATTGCACATGAAGAAGCACATAGAGAAGTATCCAAGTAACACTTTGCTACAATATAAAACAAACAATTATAAATAAAGAAAATATATAAACTAAATATATACACTACCCGTCAAACGTTTTAGAACAGCCCAATTTTTCCAGTGTTTTCGTCACGGTTTGCGAGCCGTGTGTAAATTATCAAAGGACCCTTTATGCAGGCAGCTCAGATGCAAGTGAGTTTATTCATCACATGGTGATACAAACAGAAATGGCGAAGGTGAGCATGGAAACTAAGCAAAAACCTAAAAACTAATAGTACACGAATATGAAGAAGTACACGAAGGGAAGACGAAAACACGGAACACAAGGGGTGGGAGCAAAGCACCACAACACATCACTATCCGGTTGTTCAGTCTGACGTCACTAGCCGTGTCTGGGTCTAAACTCCGCTGCAGGTCCATATATCAAACGATCACTATGGCATTACTGAGAGTTGAAAAACTGTCTAAAGTCTTTCATCTTTAATAAAATGATCAGCGTTCTGCTCTACCAGGTGTAACAATTGAGTTTAACATCCAGGCATCCATGAAAACGGAATTTATGATTGAATTGATTCAGGACCTTGTGATACGTCAGTATCGATACTGATTTTGTATGTATTTTGAAGGATTTGAACCAAAGGCAAAAAATACCATGAGCAAAAAATGGCAGTCATGATTATAAAATAGGGAGGTTTCTTTTTTTTTAAACATAGATTAAACTCTTTAAATAAAACAACAAGTTTATGAGCTTTCTTGTTATTCACAAGTTTCAGCGATTTAGCCCAGAGTCTAAAGTCATTCAGCCATCTGTTTATACATGGTTTAGCTTTAAAGTATCTGCATTTGTGAAGAAAAAATTTTCCCATTAACAAAATCGTCCTAATCAAGAGGTCAAAATCTGCATTCTCAGCAAGTATTCCAAATTTTATTACTGTCACCGTCAAATGTGGTAACTGAATTCTCCTGGACTGTAGCCAGCTCCACATGTCAGTCCAGAAGGAGTGCACTGATTCACAGTAGAAAAACAAGTGATCCAGACTTTCAATATCATTTTCACAAAATGTGCAGGCGTTCACATCTAAGTTAAATTTCCGTCTTAAGAATTCATTGGTTGGATAAACCTCATTAATGATTTTAAAGTGAACCTCTTTTACTTTAGGGGAAAGAGGAAGTGAAATATACTTTTTTCTTATCGCCTTAACCTCCATGGTCTCAAATTCTTTAAGGATATAATTTCTTTTAACCGGATTAGGGCAAATGTCGTTGATCAAAATATTCCTGATCACTTTGTTTGTAAACCTGCTGTCACCAAATTCAACTCCAGCTATGCAGAGCTGCCTCAGTCCAGGAGAAATTTTAGAGTGCACAATATCTTCTTTTATCATTGATCTCAAAGGGACTGGGATGGCTTTCACTAGGGATTTATATCTCTTAGCAGTACATCTTACATCAAATTTCTCACAAAACGTCTCATGTTTTAATAAGACCCCATTATCATCCGTAAAATGAGCTACAGCCCAAATCCCTTTAGATCTTCCAGTAGAGAAGGACCTGCTGATGGAAAGCTGAGAGTTTAACAGGTAACGAACTGCAATCAAAGTCACAACGTAACAAAAAGTCTATTCCACCCATTTTGCCAAAAATCACATTGGGAATAATGTTCCAAAAGGAATTTTTGTTCCTAATGAAAGATCTTAACCATTTCAGTTTTAGTACACCATTCATAACATCAAAGTCAATGGCATTAGCCCCACCCTCTTCATAATTCTTAATCATATCATTTTTCTTTATATAATGACATTTGTTCCTCCATATGAACCTAAAATTAAGATTATTTATAGATTTAATTAGTTTTGGAGATATGGGCAGAGAAAAGGCTGGATAGATTAGTCTGGACAGACTGTCCATTTTGGTTAGCAAGATTCTCCCAAACAGAGTTATGTCCCTTTGCAGCCACCTGTTTAATATAGACTTACACTTTTCTATATTGGCACAGATATTCTTATTTTCAGTTGATGTCTTATCCTTGCAAATTACAATGCCCAGATACTTCACCTCTTTTTTGATCTGTATATTATCTATTGCTTGCAGGGGACACTCATGCAGAGCTAGAATTTCTTATTCATTAATATTCAGCTGAAGCTTTGGAGAAGTGGTTGATCGCCTGTAAGGCTAAAGGAATCTGGTCCTCATTTTTTAGAAACAGGGTGGTATCATCTGCGAGCTGACTGATTATTATCTGTTCACCCATCACAGTTAACCCCTCAATGTGACTGTTTTTAATCAAAATAGACAACAGCTCAGCAACCATGATGAACAGAAGTGGTGAGCTGCTACATCCCTGCCTTATCCCTCTATTAACCTCAAACCTTGAACATGTACCATGTTCTAGCAAAACAGAGCTGTTAATGTCATTATATAGCATCTCTATAACATTGATAAATTCCTGTCCAAAACCAAAAGACTGCAGAGTTTTGAATATGAACGTATGTTCAACTGAGTCAAATGCTTTGTAAAAATCCAAGAACAGGATGTATCCTCTCTCTTGTGTCACGATGAGTTGTGTGGCTGTCAGTGGCTGGACCCACGTGCAGGACTCAGAGAAAAAACATTAACTTAAACGACAGCTTTATTTGCTGGTGAGTCACCCTTGGCGATACATAAACAACAACTTAAACTAACTAGACTGGAGATGCTGAAGGTAGACGACAACGAATACACACACAACAAACGTGGAGGACGCAACAACTGGCAGAGAAAAACACAGGGCTTAAATACATACTGAGGTGATTAGGGAATGTGAAACAGGAGGAGAACACAACTGGGACTCATCAGACATGACAAGACAAGGGGCGGCAAAACTCAACACATTGACATAGTACACAGACTTTCAAAGTAAAACAGGAAACTGAACAGACGTGGACTAAACTAGGGGATACAGTGATAGAACAAGAGACACACTGACAGAGATGACTGTATACTAACAGAAGTAACACAGAACCACGACCTAAGAAGGAGAACACAAGAAATGCCAAGGACCTAGGGAGTTAGGAATACTAGCGACAAAAATCAAACCCAAGAGAATCAAAACACATCATGAAATCAAAGATAACTAATACAAACAGAAAAACACTGAGTCCACAGACTCAGGACCGTGACATCTTGGATTATTTCACTGTACTCAAGGAGGTCCAAAACCAGCCCAATATTGTTATGAATTAGTCTTTGTGAGAGATACACATATCGACGGGGCCGGGTTATGTTAAAAAGTATAAATGGTTATACTTTGTTCATTGGTTCAAAGGTACCCCACACTTCTTTTTTGGTTGCTTGTTTGTTCTGGTATATTTTTCATTTGAACTGTTATTCTGCCAGAGTACTCATATTAACCAGATGGCATTGAACGCCCCATTGGTGTGTTAGGAAAACTCTTTTGTACATATGTTCCTTGAAGGGGTTTTGGAGTGGTTCTTTTTCCACCGCAGCAAAGGGCTAGGAGTCGGAGAGGAGCTGCTGTATGTTTTTGTTATGATCGGATTGTGAAATAAAGCATATACAGTGAGAAAGCAACTCCAGGAGTCATCCCTGCCTTAAAGCTGCAACATATCATGGCGAGCCAGCCAGGAGGAAGGTTTGAAGAACTTCCCGCACGAGAGTGAAGCAGAAGCCTGGTTAGCGCCATTAGCGGCTAACGTTAGCGCTACCGCACGGCTGAAGAAAAACCTTTCTCCAAGCACCAGACCTGAAATCTGACGGACTAAAGACAAGCTTGTGAGTACCCACAATGGAGATAGAAGCCCGACGAGATAAGATCACCGCCACACTCTGCCAGCTAAGTCGTGATCAGCTCATAGAAGTGGGTTATAAGGTGAAAGGCTTTGCTACACCGCTAAATGAGCCTACAAAAGACACTTCCAGACGCCAACTGATGAAAGTTATAGAACATAAACTGGACGAGGTGGAAAACAGTTATACACCAGACGATGCTGTACAGTTTGTGAAAGAACTTTTATCGTTTTTGGGCGAATATAAAGCTAAAGACAATACGGCCGAGAGTGATTTTTCCCGCCCTTCAGACGCAAGAGACAAGTATGACGAGCTGCAGGAAGAAATTAGAGCGATAGGGCAGAAACTCAAGATGGCGGACGCTGCCCCGAACCTGCTGTCTTCTAAAGTACCAGAGGTGACAATTCGCAGGGAGTTTCGCATCTGTGGCCAAATAGGTGAGGGAGGGCAGCGCGATTGGCTGTCCTATACCAACCTGCTGCATCAGATGGAAAATGGACTCCGCAAAGGCCACAGTGAGTCAGAAGTTATTGAAGCAGTGATAAGAGCCATCAATCCAGGTCTCAAACTGCGTGATATGCTTGAAATAAAGACTGATTTGACACTCACACAGTTAAAGACAATATTAAAAGGACATTACCGAGAAGATGACACATCTGATTTGTACCAAAAACTGATAAATATTTCCCAAGATCCAAAAGAGTCAGCTCAAGACTTTTTATTCAGAGCCATTGAGCTTAAAGATCGCCTCCTGTACGCATCCAAGGACAAAGAAGCAGAACACTACAGTCGGGACCTGGTAAAAAGGAAGTTTTTGAGATCAGTGGGTACTGGGCTGCAAAATGACAACATAAAGTTCCAGATTAAAGCCCTTCTTGACAACCCAGATGTGACTGATGAAATGCTGATTGAGAAACTAAATGAAGCTGCCAATCTCGAGACAGAAAGACTGAACAAGTTAAAGAGGAACAATACAAAACCACCAAGAATCAATGAGCTACATACTAGGGATGAACCACGCAGCAGCTCACAGATCCCCGCCACCAAGGAAGACAAGAAAAATCATCCTCCACCCGAAATGCACGACCTGGTGAAAGAGCTGAGGAACGAGGTTGCAGAGGTGAGGCAGATGGTTCTTGCTTCCCTGAACGCTGGCAAGTCGCAGACTACAAAGAGGACATCAGATGCTGCCTCGGGTACCTGGAGGAAGAAAGGCTGCAGGACCTGCCAGAGCAACGGAGAGGGAGACAACTGCACCCACTGCTTTAAGTGTGGCCAGCCTGGCCACATCTCCAGAGGATGCCGAGCTCCACTTCAGCTGCAGGGAAACGCCAGAGGGCCACTGCCACGGGACCAGCAGTGACCCCACCGCCACATCAGGAGTCCCGCCGCTGTGGTTGCTGCCACCAGAGAGAGTCGGTCAGCACCCCACTCCAGAGGTGTGCAGGCTGCTCATCTGTCAGTTACTGTTCTAAAGCCTGTCAGGGACAACACTGGCACCATCACAAACATGTATGTAAAGCGGTGAGGCTAGTTGAACAACATTTGAGGGAAAGAGAGAAAAAGGGGTGGTTGTCATACATGGGATATTCTGACCTTCTATCAGATAAGCAAGGACAAAAATTAGTGAAGCTGATTGGTAGACGAAAAATGGTGAGATGCACCTTTGACAATGTACCAGTCACCGCATTGTGGGACACGGGTGCACAGGCTACCGTAATAAATGAGAACTGGAGAGTCGAGCACTTACCTCACACCACTATCAGGGGGATAGATGAACTCTTAGGTTCAGAACCATTAAATGGGCTCGCAGCTAATCAGACAGAGATACCATTTATGGGGTGGGTCCCTGTAGAGTTTAGACTGACGGGGGTGGAGACGACCAGCTCGAGTCTCCTAGTGCCCGTATTGGTCTCTAGTGACCCAAATGTAGCTCAGGATCCCATTATTGGATACAATGTTATAGAAGAAATCATCAACGAGCAACTTAAACAACAGGGTGTTAAAAACAGTGACTGTGCTGCAAATATTGTGAGTAGTGCTTTTGGTATTGACGTCGGATCTGCTAAGACTTTTATCCAGTTGATAGAGACACATCGAACAGCTGCGGAAGAGATCCAAGTCAAGACAGGGCGGAGTAAAGTTGTTTTAGGCCCTAGTGAAGCTACTACCATTCGCTGTCGCACACGCATACAGGCTGACGAGGACACTGTAATGTTATTTTGTCCTGTTCTGAACCCCAGCCTGCCTGAGGGGCTTCATTTGCAGGAAGTATTGTTTAAAGTAAAAAGGGGCAACTCAGCCATGGTCCCAGTATCTGTCACAAATACCACATGCCATAATATTACTGTAGATCCGCGTGTGGTCCTGGGGCACATTGAGGGCGTAAAAGCAATATACCCAGCTGCCCTAAAACCTGTAGAAACTCCAACAACTAAAACAGCAGACGATGCAGGTGTCGAAGTCCCATTAGCCCCCACAGGTGAGACAAGTGGTGTTTGGGATCCCCCTGTAGTTCTAGACCATCTAACGAGTGGCCAACAGTCGGCGGTGAGGATGATGCTTAGGGAGGAATGCAAAGCTTTTGCAAAAGACGAAAATGATGTAGGCTGCATTCCTAGCCTTCGGATGCACATCACCCTCAACGACCAAACACCAGTTCAAAAGACTTACAATAGTGTGCCTAAACCTCTGCATCAGGAAGTAAAAGCTTACCTGCAAGACTTGATCAATAGGGGGTGGGTTACAAAATCCAAGTCGCCTTATTCGTCACCGATAGTCTGTGTTAGGAAAAAGTCCGGTGACCTCAGACTTTGTGTGGATTATCGAGAACTTAATCGCAAATCGGTGCCTGACAGACATCCTATTCCCAGGATACAGGACATGTTGGACAGCCTTACTGGTAGCTCCTGGTTTACAGTACTAGACCAGGGAAAGGCTTATCATCAAGGATTCCTAGACGAAGACAGTCAGCCACTCACTGCATTCATCACCCCCTGGGGTTTATACCAGTGGGTTAGAATCCCATTTGGACTCAGCTCCGCCCCAGCAGAGTTCCAGAGGAGCATGGAGGAGTGTCTTTGGGGTCTGCGTGATGATATCTGTCTACCGTACCTTGATGACAATTTGGTCCACAGTAAATCTTTTGAGGACCATGTTGAGCATGTAAGAGCCGTGCTACAAAGGTATCAGAGACATGGGGTCAAACTTACTGCTAAGAAATGTGAACTGTTCAAGCCTAAGGTCAGGTTTTTGGGTAGAGTGGTGTCAAAAGATGGCCATAGTATGGATCCAGCAGAAGTCGCCTCCGTGATGTCACTTAAAGAGAAACACCCTAGTACAGTGGGGGAAGTGAGACAGATTTTGGGCTTCCTATCTTATTATAGAGCCTATATACAGGACTTTTCACGTATCGCCAAACCTTTGTATGAACTGCTAGCAGCCCAAACAAATGCTAAAAGTAGCCCACAGGACTTAAAAACACAGAACAAGAGAAGGAAGGAGAAAAACAAACAGGCTAAAGGACAGTTGCCTTCATCAGCCCCTGTGAAATGGACAGAGTCACACCATCAGGTTTTGTCTTACTTAGTCAATAAACTGGCCAGTCCTCCGATCCTAGGCTACCCTGATCTAGACCAACCATTTGTGCTTCATACTGATGCTTCTCAAGCAGGGTTAGGAGCAGTGCTCTACCAGCGCAGTAATGGCAAGTTAAGAGTCATAGCTTATGGATCTAGAACGTTAACGCCGCCAGAAAAAAATTACCATATGCATGCTGGCAAACTGGAGTTTTTAGCTCTCAAATGGGCTGTCTGTGAGCGCTTCAGAGATTATTTGCTGCATGCGCCATCGTTTGTGGTTTATACAGATAATAATCCACTCACCTATGTGTTAACGACAGCAAAGTTGAATGCATCAGGTCAGCGTTGGGTGGCTGAGCTCGCAGATTTCAACTTTACGATAAAATACAGGCCAGGAAAAACAAATGCAGATGCAGATTTTTTATCCAGGATGCCCCTCGATTTTGAGGACTATATGAACTGCTGTACACAGACGGTTAGCCAGGACGTGGTTGTAGCCTCACAGCAGGGCATATTAGTGCAGCAAACAGAAGCTCTAATGTTTAACGCTGTCTCCTTCCACACCCTTCAGCATCAAACACAAGCAGAGGAACTGCTGGACATGATTCAGCCAATACCGAGAGAGGAAATCTGTGCAGCACAGCGGCAAGACCCCGTGATAGGTAAAATGTACGAGTCTGTAGTGCAAAACAAAAGGCCCACCACACAGGAAATTAAGACTGAGAGCACTGAGTTTAAAGCATTGGCTAGAGAGTGGAGCAAACTGAAAATCAGAGAGGATGGAACTATGTTCAGAGAGACTCGACACAAAAAACAACTAGTTCTCCCCTCAGTTTACCACCCACTAGTGCTCAAAGAACTACACCAACAGATGGGCCACTTGGGATCAGAAAGGACCCTAAATTTAATTAGGGATCGTTTCTTCTGGCCTAAGATGCAAAGAGACATTGAACACTTTGTCAGTAATGTTTGTGAGTGTCTCAAACAGAGGAAGCCAAACAGACAGGCACGGGCACCTATGTTGAGCATAGAGACCACTCATCCATTTCAGTTGGTTTCAGTTGACTTTTTGCACCTGGAGCAATGCAAGGGGGGGTGTGAATACATACTTGTAGTTATGGACCACTACACCCGCTTCGCTCAGGCCTACGCAACTACAAATAAGACAGCTAAGACTGTAGCAGAAAAACTATTCAATGATTATTGTCTCAGGTTTGGTTTTCCAGAAAAACTACACCACGATTTGGGGCGAGAGTTTGAGAATAGACTATTGCACCATTTAAAAGAACTGGCTGGTGTTAAAGGGTCACACACTACTCCTTATCACCCACAAGGAAATGGGCAGACCGAAAGATTCAACAGGACCTTGCTCTCGATGTTAAGAACACTAACAGAGGAACAGAAAAGAGACTGGAAAAGCCACCTCCATAAAGTTGTACATGCCTACAATTGTACTGTTAATGAGGCCACTGGCTACCCTCCTTTTCTCCTAATGTTTGGTAGGTCACCACGGTTACCAGTTGACCTTCTCTTTGGCATTGAGCAGGAGGACAGTTCAGGCTCCTACCAGGACTATGTGGACAGATGGAGAAGGAGAATGGCTGAAGCTTACACTGTCGCCTCCAAAAATGCAGCTAAGTCAGCTGACCGAGGTAAAAGGCAGTACAACAAAAGTGTGCATGGTCCACCACTTCAAATAGGGAGTCGTGTCCTTGTTAGAAATGTTGTGGAGAGGGGTGGGCCAGGTAAAATCCGCTCCTATTGGGAAGACAACATCTACATCATTAAAAGACAAAAGGGAGAGGACAGTCCTGTGTTTGAATTAGAGCCAGAGAATGGTAAAGGCAGGACAAGGATTTTGCACAGGAATATGTTGTTGCCTTGCGATTTTCTTCCGCTCCCAGCAGATAAGGAGGCAACTGTAACTAGTACTAAAACAAGGAAAAGACATTATAACAAACGGAAACAAACATGCATGACTCTGACACAAGTGGGGAGTGAGGAGGAGGAGGACACAGATGAGTTTTCTGATGCGGTTTTCACCTGGCCTTATCCTGAGCCTCAGTGTTCACCTACATTGGACCCCACAGCGGCAGAGTTTATGCCACTAAGGGACGGGGGTGAGCCAGATGAGCTTCCTCACATGTCAGGAGATGGCCAGGGGGACCCCAGCCAAGCTGATGAGGAGAAAATGGACAATAGGGAACCAGAGGATGTGGCTATTGTGGGGGCAGGGGAGGTGGACAGCAGCTCTGATGTCGAAGAGGCTTTGGAAACAGACCAGCCAAGTCCATACCCAAAGAGAGAAAGGAGGAGACCACAGACTTTGACCTATAGTAAACTTGGACAACCAAGTCTTGAAGAAAGAATAGTGGCCACCAAATGTGTGAATATTCAAGGTTACTGGCGACCTTGGTAAAAGGGGAAGATATAATGTTTACACTTGGTACCCCTATTTCAGATTGTAACAAATGTACCTATGTTGATTGAAATATTGTGACACATGGATTGCAGGCCGAACATGTGTATGAGTAAAGGGAAGATGCTTAGTGTTCAGATGAGATGTGGACAAAGTTAATGCCTTTACAGGAGAGTACAAATAGCATGGTAATTTGATAGATTGAATTGTGGACAAAAAAAAAAAAAAAAAGCTGAACTGATTATATCAGGAGTATACACAACTACAGTGCACGGTAGTTTGGGTAACTTAAAAAAAAAAAAAAAGGGTGTAATGTAACCTGGTACATAGTCCATGCCATTCTATTGTTCTCTATGGATTGTCGATTATAAGGTACATTTATGTCGGGACGACATTTCTCGAGTGGGGGAGAGTGTGAGAGATACACATATCGACGGGGCCGGGTTATGTTAAAAAGTATAAATGGTTATACTTTGTTCATTGGTTCAAAGGTACCCCACACTTCTTTTTTGGTTGCTTGTTTGTTCTGGTATATTTTTCATTTGAACTGTTATTCTGCCAGAGTACTCATATTAACCAGATGGCATTGAACGCCCCATTGGTGTGTTAGGAAAACTCTTTTGTACATATGTTCCTTGAAGGGGTTTTGGAGTGGTTCTTTTTCCACCGCAGCAAAGGGCTAGGAGTCGGAGAGGAGCTGCTGTATGTTTTTGTTATGATCGGATTGTGAAATAAAGCATATACAGTGAGAAAGCAACTCCAGGAGTCATCCCTGCCTTAAAGCTGCAACATCTTCCTTTCAAAAAACCTGATTGTGTTTCACTGATAATGTTTGAGATGCCTTTCTTTAGCCTCTCAGCTACAGGATCTTATAGTCAGTGTTTAAGGTGATGGGTCTTAAATTGTCTAAAATTCTTTTATCCTTACCCGATTTAGGGATCAGGGTTATCAGCGCTTGTTTCATGCTCGGCATCAGTTCTTTTTTTCTCTATCGATTCCTTTAATGCATCAAACAATAAAGTTCTTAGGTCCTTCCAGAAGAATTGATAAAAATTAGTAGTGAGTCCAACTGTCCCTGGGGACTTGTTTAATGCCATTTTCATGACCACCAAATCCAGTTCCTCAATTTGGCGGCCGCTACTAATTTTTAAAATTACTCATACTAATCTTTCTGGGTCACAAAATAAACTTTTAACATATTTTCAGGCGAGAAAGTAGCTGTGTAAACATCAAATATCTGCTCGGTTTATCAAGATACCGCATATTTGCAAAAGTGCTTCGACGTTTTCGGAGACGTCTGCTACCCACCAGCACTATAGCCAGCCGGGAGCTCGAGGGTCACTGAAGCCACCGAGAACGGCACAACTCCCGGCACATCATTTTCAGATCACCGCGGACTTTCGCTACTCAGTTAAACGTGACTTAGACAACCTAAAAATGTTATTGTTTGGCTTTTTTCAGTGTTTTGTTTGTTCGTGAGTAAATCGGTTTGGCTGAGATTAAAGTTATTAGATTAGATTAGATAAAATAAAACTTTATTAATCCCCCGGGTGGGTTCCTCGGTTTTCACACAGCTGAATAAACATCAAACAGAAAACGGATTAAACAGAAGTATGAGACGGTCAAGAATTTACGCCAGTGTCCTGTTATATTGCAGATAGCAAGGAGCAGACAGCCGAGTTTATTAAACTCCACCGAGACAGCGGTGACGCTAATCAGAAGACTAGACCGTCCAATTTCCCCAGCCGTTTACTTCCGGCATACCCGACCTTCTGAGGACCCAGCCCACGTAGACCGCGAAGGCCGGGTCCTCGGTAGGACGTTTAGTTTTTAAAAATGTCGTGATAAGGGCGGGTCTTACTGTGAACCTGCGCGCTCATTGGCTAATAACTTGGGATTGACAAGTCGTTATCCAATGAGCGCGCGGCTTCTCCCAACATAAAGTAGTTTCCTTTGAAAAACCAAAGTCTGATTATTTTTGCCTCCACTGACGGAGCCTGTTGTTCCCGCCACAGAGACACAGTAATGTCAGAGCGGTGTTAACACTCACCTGCCTCAGCACAGCTCTCACTCTCCTCCTGCTCTCTCAGCTAAACTCACTTCCTCTCTACTTACAGGAAACCAGCGCTCAGAGGAGCCGACCGGCCTCACGTTTCACCCACAGACACGAACAGCGTGGAATTATTTTATGTCATAAGAAGAAACATATTCATGTTAACACTCACCTGCCTCAGCTCCACCTTCCTCCTCCTGCTGCTCTGAACGGAGGATCAACACTTTCACTTTCAAGGTTCAAGGTTCAAGGTTCTTTATTTGCCACATACATAGTTATATAAGTATAACACACAGTGAAATGTAGCCTGACACGCTCCTCGACATGTGCAAAAATTGGGGGGGTAGAGGAAGAACATACATATACATATACATATATATATATATATATATATATATATATATATATATATATATATATATATATATGACTTCCAGATACAGACGGAAAAAATGGTGGTGGCTAACCAACCGGACATAGTGGTGGTAGACAAACAGAAGAAGACGGCCGTAGTGATCGATGTAGCGGTTCCGAATGACAGCAATATCAGGAAGAAGGAACACGAGAAGCTGGAGAAATACCAAGGGCTCAGAGAAGAGCTCGAGAGGATGTGGAGGGTGAAGGTAACGGTGGTCCCCGTGGTAATCGGAGCACTAGGTGCGGTGACTCCCAAGCTAGGCGAGTGGCTCCAGCAGATCCTGGGAATAACATCGGAGATCTCTGTCCAGAAGAGCGCAGTCCTGGGAACAGCTAAGATACTGCGCAGGACCCTCAAGCTCCCAGGCCTCTGGTAGAGGACCCGAGCTTGAAGGATAAACCGCCCGCAGGGGCGGTTTATCCTTCAAGTGTTGGCGTGCTGGGTGTTTTTTATATATATATATATATATATATATACATATATATATATATATATATATATATATATATATATATATATATATATATATACACACATTGGGTGAACGTGCAGTAGTAGCAGCAAGCAGGTGAATTCTGTACATTAATATGAATAGACATCTGACTATTTTACAGGATAGGCAATATAAACATATTTAAAATTAAAGGAATTTGAAATGTACATTGTTTCACTGCTCCTCCCTAAACACAGAGGATGCTGGGACTTGTAGTTTTTACCTTGTGTGATCTTTATGGCTGTGACACTAAATCACAGCATGTAAACTTCCTGCAAACATGTCACAGGCGATAAAAGTTTCACATTAAAGGTGAAATTATTTTTCTGTCTCATGTTCAATAAACAGTGAGCTGGGAAAACTGAAGAACAGACTTCAGACGTTCCCTGCAGAGTTTCTGCTGCTCGGTCGTCTGCATGTTGCTGAGACTGAGCTGATGATGAAGCTGTGATGGGTTTATGGCACGTTTGGTTCTGGAGAAGAGTGTTACTGCCGGTGCAGGTGAAATGATCAGAGGTTACAGCCTCTGGTTAAAGTGGAGGCAGCGATCAGGACGGCTGAGCAGCAGAGGTCTCGAGGGTCCTAAAGTGTAAAAGCATCAGTGTTTGTTAGAGCCAATCTATAGAGAAATATTTTTGATACTGTTTCAGTTATTGTTACATGTTTAATCTTGTATGATATGTTGTTAGAGAATAAATGCTGCGTGTTTAATTTGTGTCGGGTAAGAAAACATTACAGCGCATGTGTTGTAGCAGGTTAGAGTGAGCCAGGACGGCAATGGAAGTGTGCGCTGTAGCAGCAAATAGTTTTTTGACCGTGACATCTTTTGTTTGTATGTACGAGTCAGAAATAAATCTGAACAGCTCACATTAAGAAGTGGAAGAATTATTTTTTTTGAAGCTTGGGACAGAAATTCGCCACTACATAAAAGTCAAAAAACTAGCGAGTAACGGAGGAATGTTTTCCGCGGTGGAGCCACCGACTGAGACATAGAAAAGTCACCGGATCGTCGGCATAAGGACGCCTACATACAACAACACGGCGAACAGCTAAGTAAAAAGTGTTTTGTCAGATGCATCTTACCTGTGGAAGTAGCATAAAGGAGTTTGTGCAGTACACCACCCGACAGCTGTGCCGAAGAAAATCATTACGGCTTAGCGGTGTTATATGATTACAATGGCGGACGACATTAATGACAGTGTGGGTGTAGTTACGCGTGATGGCAGCCAGAGGGCGATGACAGACAAAGGTCTGGAGTTCAAACTGCATCAGCTCACAAAGGTGAGAAGAGGCAAATTAGGACAAGTGACAGCACAAGAAGATGAAACTGAGCGACTTTTGAGCCATGAAATTCTGCCGGCTGTAAATGATGTGAGAGAGGCACTGAAAGTTTACAAGAAGTTGCATGAAGAGTTTCAAGAATGCAATTATGCAGTGTTGCTGTGTATTAAAGATGAGGAGGAAAAGGAGGCTGACCAACAACTTTGGTTTCAGCCAATGTCAGAACGATGTTTGCAGTTCATTAATAGAGTTAATACATGGATTGAAATACAAACATGTGATCAAGAGATAACTGTCATGGACAGTGCATCCAGAGTGTCAAAAACATCTAGAGTGTCAAACAAGTCTAAAGTATCCAACACGTCAAGGGTGTCGACAGCATCGTCGGAGCGCGTCAAGGAAGAAGCTAACAGAGCAGCTCTGATGGCACGAGCAGCGTCTCTGAAAGAAAAACAGGCTCTAGAGTTAAAAGAAGCAGAAATTAAAGCTGCAAAGGAAAGACTGGAAATTGAAACAGCCATTGCAGTGTCTACTGCCAAAGTGAAAGTGTATGAGGAATGTGAAGGGGTTAAGTCTCAAGTGAGTGAAACCAGACTTACGGTAATGCCACGTCGTGACCTCCTGAAGATGAATAACGAAAATGGTCATGGCAACGTAAAACACACACCAGGGACGCCAACAGAGATAGAGAGGTCTGCCTCTTGGAGGAATCCTGGTGATCCAAGTACTGCAGCAGGGGCCATGCCTAAGACACATAGAACTCCACTGCAGGGGCCGAGCCAACGCCAAGATGGTGTCTCACTTCAGGAGACCAGACCAAGTGAGCTTTATCAAGTTATGCAGAAACAGGCAGATATCACAGAGATGCTTGTAAAGAACCAACAGCTGGCTCGGTTACCACAAAGGGATGTGCCAGTGTTCCACGGAGATCCTTTGGAATACAGGTCGTTTATGAGGGCATTCATGCACGCTATTGACACCAGAGCTGATAGCAATTCAGACAAGCTATATTTTCTGGAGCAGTATACTCGAGGCGCGCCTCGTGATCTTGTGAGGAGTTGTCAGCATATGCCTGAACATCGGGGGTATGAAAGGGCTTTGCAGCTGCTTCAAGATAAATATGGAAATGAGTTACAGATTGCTGGCACGCTAATTGAGAAGGCATCGAAGTGGCCACAAATTAAGGCTGAAGATGGAAAGGCGTTGAGCGCATTCTCTGTATTCCTGGTGAGCTGTCGTAATGCTATGGAGGATGTGGACTATATGGAAGAGATGGACAACCCTGCAACTATGAGGGTCATCATTTCCAAGTTGCCATTTAAAATAAGAGAGCGCTGGAGAGTCCATGCATATGATATCCAGGAGCGGCGCTGCAACAGAGCAAGATTCACAGAGCTGGTGGCCTTCGTTGAACGCCAAGCAAAGATCATGTCCGACCCACTCTTTGGCGATCTTGAAACAGCAGTGTCAGACAAGGTTATAAAAAAGCCACAGCAAGGAAATAAGTTGAAGAAAGACATTAGACATGGGAGCAGCTTTGCTATCAAGGTTAACCAAGGTTCAGAAATGGACAAAAGAAGCAGAGTGAGTAAGAACCAGAGTGACCTTTCACTCAACTGCGCCTTCACAAGACCTTGCATGTTCTGTGGGAAACTTCATACACTGCAAGAGTGTTACAAGATTAGAGAGGAGACTCATAAGGATAGAGTGGACTACTTGAAGAAAAACGGACTTTGCTTTGGATGCCTGCTAAAGGGTCACATGAGCAGAGATTGCAAAAAGAAGATGGTGTGCGAGGTTTGTTCACTCAAGCATCCAAGTTTGTTGCACTTCTCAAGTTATGAGGAAGAGAAGCCTCCCGATGAGGTCAATATGGGTAGCACTGCTAAAGGCCCAGCAGGGTTGTCTGAAGAAAAGGAGACAAGTGCCTGTACTGGGGCTGGAGGCAGCTGCGTGCTTGCCATTGTACCTGTAAGGGTGAAGTCCTGCAAGAGTGACAAGGCTGTGGAGGTTTACGCTTTCATTGACCCAGGTAGCTCTGCATCGTTCTGCACCAAAGCCTTGGCAAGGCAGCTGAAGGTGCAAGGCAGACGAACGTAGCTAACGTTGAGGACCATTAATTCCAAAAGTCGAGAGGAGAGTTATGTGCTCACAGAATTGGAAGTCAGCAGTCTGGCAGACAACAACTTTATCGCACTGTCAAAGGTCTTCACACAGAAAAGTATTCCTGTTTCCAGAGAGAACATCCCACTCCAGAAAGAGGTTGACAAGTGGCCGTACCTACGCGAAGTGAGGTTGCCTCATATTGAGGCTGAAGTGGAGCTTCTCATTGGAACTAAAGAATACACCATATTGGAGCCATGGAAGGTGATCCCAAGTGAGGACAATGGTCCATATGCCGTAAAGACAGCACTTGGATGGATTCTGAATGGACCACTCAGAGAAACGGATACTGCAGCCAATGATGTACAACCATGTGCTATTGTGAACAGAATAGCCATCGACAACGTGGAACAACTGCTTGTACGACAGTATAACCACGACTTTCCAGAGCGTCACTGTGATGATAAAGCAGGAATGTCTCAAGAGGACCACCACTTTATGGAGTCTGTGTCAAGCTCTACTCGTCTCACTGATGGACACTATTCCATAAGTCTTCCTACGAAGAAGTCGTGCGTTCAGATGCCGAACAATCGAAGTGCAGTGTTACAGCGTGCACTGAGCCTTCAGCGCAAGCTGAAGAGGAATCCTGCACTCCATGAAGAATACACTGCCTTCATGAGTGACATGTTGAGCAAGGGATATGCCGTTGAGGTTCCAACAACACAGTTAAACCGCAAGGATGGAAAACAGTGGTATATTCCCCACCATGGGGTATACCATCCACAAAAAAAGAAGCTGAGGGTGGTCTTTGACTGCGCTGCCAGCTACCAAGGAGTTTCACTGAATAGTGAACTTCTACAAGGGCCAGATCTAACAAACTCATTGATCGGAGTGCTGACACGGTTCAGGCAAGAGTCTATAGCCTTTACAGCAGATATTGAAGCAATGTACCATCAGGTGTGTGTCCCGGATGACGATGCTGACCTGCAGCGCTTTCTGTGGTGGCCAGCAGGGGACCTCAATCGAGACATTGCTGAGTACAGGATGATGGTGCATATCTTCGGTGCGACTTCTTCTCCCAGTTGTGCCAACTATGCACTGCGAAGAACAGCAAAGGAGAACCGCAGCAAATCATCACCTGAAGCTGTAAGCACAGTTCTGGAAAATTTTTATGTTGACGACTGCTTGAAGTCTGTTGCCACGGAAACTCAAGGTATGGAGTTATACACAGACCTCACTGAATTGTGTTCTGGTGGAGGATTTCACCTAACGAAATGGACAAGCAACAGTCGTGCCTTGCTCTCATTCATCCCTGAGCATGAGAGAGCCAAAGATGTCAGAGACCTGAACTTGAACCATGACCTGCTGCCTATGGAACGTGCTTTAGGAGTTCTATGGTGCCCTGAGTCTGACGCATTCAAGTTCAGGATTAACATCAAAGAAAGACCTGTGACGAGACGTGGAATACTTTCCGTCACCAGCTCCATCTACGACCCACTGGGATTCCTTTCCCCAGGAACTCTCCCCGCAAAAATGATCTTGCAGCAGTTATGCAGGGAGGGTCTTGCTTGGGATGATGAGATCCCAGAACAGCTCAGTCATAAGTGGAACAAGTGGTTACAAGAGCTGTGCCAGCTGTCAGAGGTAACCGTACCCAGGTGTGTGAGACCATTGGACTTCGGTCCTGTCGCAACAGCACAGCTCCACCATTTTTCTGATGGGAGCGAAAGTGGATATGGAACAGCATCATACTTGAGGATGACCAGCAATGACGGACGGGTTCACTGTACGTTAATGATGGGAAAATCCCGTGTGGCGCCCCTGAAGCAAACCACAATTCCACGAATAGAGTTGACTGCAGCTATGGTTGCTGCAAAGACAGACAAAATGTTAAGAACGGAGCTTCAGATGAATCTTCTTGAATCTACATTCTGGACTGACAGCACAACTGTGTTGAAGTATATTGAAAATGAAAACCTTCGCTTCAAGACATTCGTGGCCAATCGCGTTGCGGTCATTAGAGAGCTAACAAATCCCCAGCAGTGGAGGTATGTTGGTACAGCAATCAATCCAGCTGATTGTGCATCCAGAGGGCTTGCACCATCTAAGCTCATGAAGAATCTAAGCTGGTTCCACGGCCCAGCTTTCCTGAAAACCCCAGAAAGACAGTGGCCAGAAAGACCTGACAAGGAAAGGATTGATAAAGATGACAGCGAAGTGAGGCATGCAACCATGGTACATCTCACAAATGCAGCTGAGAATGTTCACACGTTGAACAAGCTGATCAATCACTATTCCAGCTGGCATCGAGTGAAGAGAGCTGTGGCATGGATGATCAAACTCAAAGACTTACTGCTACGACGATGTGAAAAAAGGAAAGAGACGTACGTTAAACAGAAAGAACAAGACAACGAATCAATGCAGACAACACTTACCCTGAAAGATCTGGTGCAAGCTGAGACAGAGATCATCAAGTTCTGTCAAAGTCAACAATTCCAAGAAGAGATCACCATGTTAAAGAAAGGCAAGTGTGTGACAAAGACTAGTCACTTGAGGAAACTTGATCCCGTGATGCAGGACGGAGTTTTGAGAGTTGGTGGTCGCCTCGCAGCTGCTGGGATGCCAGAACATGTGAAGCACCCAGTCATTATCCCAAAGGGCTCACATATCACCACACTGATCTTGCAGGATATACATGAGAAGATTGGGCACTGTGGAAGACTGTATATGCTTTCACGGCTGCGACAGAAGTATTGGATTCCATCCGCTAACTCAGAAGTGAGGAAGTTTCTGTCAAGGTGCGTAATCTGCAGGAAAACTAGAGGCAAACCACTGGAACAGAAGATGGCAGATTTGCCAGAGGATAGGCTTCTACCTGATGAACCCCCCTTTTCTAATGTTGGGGTGGATTACTTTGGACCGTTTAATGTGAAGCATGGCCGCAGCACAGTAAAAAGGTATGGTGTGGTGTTTACCTGCCTTACAACAAGAGCAGTGCACATTGAAATCGCGCACACTTTGGACACTGATTCATGTCTGAACGCCATCAGACGCTTTGTGTGTAGAAGAGGTCAGGTATCTGTCATGCGTTCAGATAATGGCACCAACCTAGTTGCTGCTGAACGGGAGTTACGCGAAGCCATTCAACAGTGGAATCAGTCAAAGATTCTAGATTGTCTCATGCAAAAGGGAATCCAGTGGGTATTTAACCCACCCGCTGGTTCTCACTTTGGAGGGATATGGGAAAGGCAGATCAGAACCGTGAGGAAGGTCCTGAGGTCTATACTGAAGGAACAGTTGGTCAATGATGAAGGTTTACTGACACTAATGTGTGAAGTGGAGTCAGTACTAAATGACAGACCGCTGACTACAGTAACAGATGATCCAACAGACCTGGAACCACTGACGCCTAACCACTTGCTACTGATGAAGAAAAAGCCGGGTTTGCCTCCTGGACTTTTCAGAAAGGAAGACTCATACTCCCGCCGCCGTTGGAAGCAAGTGCAATATCTTGCTGACTTGTTTTGGAAGAGGTGGGTGCGCGAGTATTTGCCTATGCTTCAAGAGCGTCAAAAGTGGACTCAGGTCAGAAGAAATGTAACTGTGGGGGACATTGTAATGGTGGTCGACGAGTCAGCGCCAAGAAGCTCGTGGATGTTGGGGAGAGTTCTTCGTGTCATTCCAGATGCTAAGGGTCTGGTGCGGCGTGTGATCATCAAGACAAAGACTAACACCTTAGAAAGACCCATTGACAAGCTATGCTTGATCTGTGAGAATGTCATGTAACTTGGAATGAGAAAATACAGTATATGTTCTGATCGGTTACAGGTTTTGTGAAAGATAATTTGAATGACCATGTGTGATACAGGAAGTGTTAATGTTATTTGTCAGTCTTCACGCCCTCCAATTAGGGGGCTGGAAATGTTAGAGCCAATCTATAGAGAAATATTTTTGATACTGTTTCAGTTATTGTTACATGTTTAATTTTGTATGATATGTTGTTAGAGAATAAATGCTGCGTGTTTAATTTGTGTCGGGTAAGAAAACATTACAGCGCATGTGTTGTAGCAGGTTAGAGTGAGCCAGGACGGCAATGGAAGTGTGCGCTGTAGCAGCAAATAGTTTTTTGACCGTGACATCTTTTGTTTGTATGTACGAGTCAGAAATAAATCTGAACAGCTCACATTAAGAAGTGGAAGAATTATTTTTTTCGAAGCTTGGGACAGAAATTCGCCACTACAGTGTTAGTAACACAAAGATCACAGAATGGGATCATCCACACAACACTAACATCTAAATCCACGGCAGGAACTCTTCCAGTGTCCTGAAAAATCTGTGTGCACGATGCTGAGATTAAAATCTGTCTGCTCATCTTAATGCAATATTGTGAAGTTACAATTCTTTTCTGTAAAAAGAATTTTCATTTTTGTATATAAATAAATGTTGATGTTGTGCTTTGGGATCGTGTGCTTCAATTTTACTTATAATGTGCCAAATGACTGCAACAGGCGGCTTAAGGCGATGCCATCCAGAGTAAGGATCGTGTTAGCCACAGTGTTTCTAAGATTTTTACGCCCCGTTACAATAACCTCAGTTTTATCTGAACTTAGAAGCAGAAAATTAAAGCTCATTATGTGTCTAAGACATCCCGGCAGTTTAACCAATAAAAGCGGGTATCATATGCATAGCAGTGAAAATGTATGCTATGTCTTCTAAAGCACGTATAATGTAAACAGAACTGGTCTTTGCACAGAAGCCTGTGGAGCTTCATAATTAACCTCAGTGTGTGAAGAGGACTCTCCATTTAATAATAGCTGTAATAAAATGTTCTGGCCAACGGTGTTAAACGCTGCACTTGGGTCTAGCAGGGAAGATTTCAACTTTTCAATATGAATGAAGGCTGAAAACTGATTAGATTAATGTCTGATGATCTTTTCTGTGCTTCTTCAAGTTTGTAACACCGAACATATTAAAGGATGATATAAGGTTCACAGGAAGAGTTTAATTAGACACATTTACTATTTTTCTTTATACTCTTTCTTTCTTGACATGTTTAATATGCTTACTATCAGAGGAGAAAATGAACCTTGTGTAGTTTAAAAACTTTTTATTTAATCAAACTGTAATGTTGTTGAACTCTGACGGACGTGTCTTTTAATCTTGTCAACAAATCCTTAATCACCTAAATGTGCCATTTATCATCTAGTAAAATGTTCCCTCTGCTTCTGTTGCACATCTCCCCCGACACTCTCTGCTTCACCAGCCCTGTGCAGCTGGTCCAATCGCTGCGTCCTTAAACTGGTGTGTTTAAATCTCTTTACCTCTGTTGTGAACTTCACACAAAGTTTGTGGTAACAAAATCAAACTGAGGAGGATCTGGTTTGAAAAACACACACTCGCGAGACAAAATAAAAACAGACTGCTCAAAGCAAAAGCAGAGCTCACAGCTGGTAGCACAAAACACAGTGACAACGTGCGTATCAGATACCCTCAGTGCCAAAAGCATAAATATGAAAAAATGGGATCACCAAGAATATCCTAAAAATGGCATTGAGGGGGTGTTACAGTGAAATAAAATGAAACATTTTCATCTGAAAATGTTTCATTTTAGTAAAAACAATTCTCTGTAGTCAGGAACAACAACAACACAGAGAAGAAGAAGAGGGGGTCGTTTTACTACACATCATAAAAACGCAATCATTCATCTTCCAACTGTATCTTTCTGTTCTGGATTTAGAATGATTGGTTGTTTACTGATCTGTACTTTGGGAGTCACACTGTTGTGATACTGGGGAGAAAAGGGTAAGGTTTGATAGACTAAACCATTACACACAAAACTTGAAAAACCTAAAGAGTGTGTGAGACTGCTAGCTGTGTCGTTCAGCAATAAACTCATCTACAAATGTGTTAGTAAAGAGTGACTTGTACTTCTGTCCCATTAAGCAACGGTTTAACAAATTTCACTGCAAACTATAAAAGTAATCTGGATTTAAATAGAACATAGTAGTGCAGGAAACACTAGTATAAGGTGTCTATGGAACAAATCTCCTTCAGCGTTCAAAATGACCAAAGTGAGGCCTACAGGCGTTTCTTTCAGTTGGTTGTGTTCAGGGAAAAAGCAGCTAAATACACTGAGACTGCTCCACATTGTTAGTGAGTTAACTCTGGATATCTGTAGGTTTGTCAAACTTGGAGTGAACAAAAGCAGAAAACAGTAAAAGATGCAGACAGTGAAAGTCTGGTTTATTTCATGAACACAATGAAACATTTTCGGCAAAGTAGCATACATGATAAATAGATACACATGACACGGACAGTGAGAAGTAAAACTCGTCGTCTTACCACATGTTATATTCTGTAAACTTAAAATAAACCACAGAAATTAGAGTTTAGTGTTTTAAAGTCATTATTAAAAACATGAGTCAACATTACTGAAGTGACACTTTAACGATGCTTCACATCACCGTGTTTATGATGATAAAACATGTTCTCTCGTTAGTAGTTGTCTGCGCTGACACTTGTCATGAAAATGTCTAGAGCCAGGGTTCTTCTTCAATTCTCCAATCTCCAATAAAGAGGAATTCATCATCTGCAGTTCGTCAAAAAAAGTGCCATTAAAACAATTCAACAGATCCTCAAAGTTTGGATACAAACTGTTTTCATCTGTAGAGGTACACTTCATGCACTTATCAACATGCAGTTTAGAGGTTTGCATTAGAGTGCATTGGTGCTTGGGCATCTTTTATTTAGCATGGTTATACCATTGTGAATGTAGCTATATAAATAAATATGCTCAAGAGTCTATCATATGTTTGTCATGCAACTAAAAATTTGAAAATATATTTTTAAATCAGTAACTTTGCAAATTTAGAGGAACGGTGTCGCTGCAGCTCTCAGGATAGTCAGGCTTTTATTTATATTTGCATTCTGGTGTGTTAAAACTAGCAGCCTCTGTGTCCCGCTTGGATCATCATTCCGAAAATTCAGATATTTAAATAAAATGGTGAATTGGCTCGTGATGAGGAGCCACTTAGATCCGTAAAATGAGGTTTGATTAAATTAAACTCGTGTGAATTCTACCTCTCTGCTGCTGTGTTCCAAACAAACGATGTTATCTACATGTCCAAACTGTGTGCTAAGTACCTCACACCGCTGTGTCTGGGATCCGAAAAAATAAAAAGTTAAAACACTATACCTTGCGGTAGTTGTGAAGTGCTGAGGAAAAATACAGGGTTTCTGATTAGGGTGTTTTTATACAGGTGGACTTGGTTTCAGTTGGGCTCTGAGATGTAGAGATAAAAGAGTAGGATGTAAAGAAGAAAGGTGGGAAGCCTATGGAGGTTCAGTTGGTCTGTAGAAAGTGTAATTGACAGATAAAAGAGCAGTTTGTAATGAAAAAAGGTGGAAACTATAGAGGTACAGTTAGTCAGTAGGAGGTGTAATTGTCTGCCTGCAGAGATAAAGGTGTGGGGTGTAAGAAAAGGTGTAAAACCTTTGGAGGTTCAGGTGGACATGGTTTCAGTTGACCTCTGACATGATAAGATAAGATAAAGGAACTGTTTGTAATGAAAAAGGTGGAAAAACTATGGAACTACAGTTGGGATGTGTGAGTGCTGGGATGCTCTTGATAAAGGGAGCCTCTTTTATTGTTTTATGACTTCTTTTGCTGACTGTTGGGGGCCTAACTGTAACCCACTCTGTCTAACTGTTGCAGAGTGTGACTAGTTAAGAATCTGTAGTTTTTAGAAGTAACACCAGAAAAGTTTATTTCTAAAGGAATACCTGCTGTTGTTTGTGGTGCTCTATTTAAAACTATTAGCCTCTGTGTCTTTTCGGAGCGCTAAAGAAAAAGTCAAATGCTCCTAAAGTAGATAAATCATCTATGTGTAATCAACAAGTCTTACTGTTGCAGTGTGTTTGTGACTAGTAGATAATTATAGGGCTAGTTGCATTAAAGGAACATTGGGGGTTGATACAGTGCTAGTGTGGCTAGGTGTGAATATGTGCTTTTAGAAGTCTCACAGTTTGATTTCTAAAGGGATACATGTTGTTTGTGCTATTCTGTTTAAAAACTATTAGCCTGTGAAACTATTAGAAAAGTGAAATCAAAAAAAGTGTAGGTATTACTACTAATGGGAACTGAAGCAGTTGTAGGAATTGAAATTGATACTCAGCCCTAATCACATTGTCTCCTGTTATTTTTCTTGCAAACCAGGCGAAACAGGATTTAATGATAACATGCAGCAAAACTGAATCCTAAATCATCAAAGCAGCCGTAACAATAACACAAACAACATGTTTAATCAGTAAAAAATATTGCGAAATAAAGAAATCACAGGATAAAATGATTAATTAGGCAAGTTTTTCTTTATTTAAAATGTTTTCTTTAAAATATTTTGTATTAATCACGTTACAATCGAACAAAAAAGGGAAAAACTAACATTTTAAAGGTGTTATTCAGTTTTTCCTCATGCAAATCTTTAGATCTTTTTTAGAAAAGCAAAGTCTTGATGAACCTGCATGAGTGCTCACTGTGTATGTTAACAATGATCAGATGAGTTTCTTTTTTGTTCATTTAAACCTGTTTTATATTTAGTTTTTTTCTAATTTGACTCGATTCACAGAAGATGAAGCATTTGAACTGAAGTTAAAACTAGAATTTCTTAGAGAGACTCCGCCTGAAAGAGTGAAACCCGCATGTGAGATTTTGTGGCCTCTGTGTGACTGTTGGTGGGTCAAAAAGGTTTCAGCTGCACAGCCAGACGTTATTGAGCGAGCCACCGGTTGAGAGGCACACTTCTCGCAGCTCCTTCCTTTTGTCAGACTTTAAAAGAAACATTTATAGGGTTTAGAGATATTAATATTGATACCACCTCTGGAGAGGTTACGGTGTTGTGCCAAAAAGTGATTTCCAATGTTTCTGTGTATTTTTTATGTGTAATATCTTTACGTACGTTGGTAAATAGACTTCGGTTGTCAGCTTAAGGCTGTGTGCAGGCAAGAGTGGAAGTAGAAGGACCCAAAGTGCAGACACTCGGAGGCGGAAAGTAACTCAAAACTCAGCTTTTATTGCTGGATGGCAAAAAGTGGCAAAACGTAACAAAAATCCAAATAACATTACATGACCAGGCAGCCAGAACACACAGCATAAATGAAAGCAGATCACGACACCGACACAAAGAAACACAGGGCTTAAATACACAGAGGGAGCAATCAGGGAATGGGTAACAGGAGGGAAACACAGCTGGGGCAAATCAGGCCTAACGAGACAAGGGGAAGCAAAACCAGACACATTAACATCAGACATGGACTTTCAAAGTAAAACAGGAAACATAACACAGACTCAGGCAGGCTCTATAACAAAGGGAACAGAGACGTGGGACCAGGGCAGACACAGACACTGGCTGTATCCCAATTCAGGATCTGCAGCCTTAAAGTACGCAGCCTCAACGATCCTCAAGGGCCGCGTACTCAAAGACCGCTAAGGCCGGAAGTGCGAGGCTTGTGAAATGGGACGGTCTAGCCTCCGTTGCGCTGCCCAGGTTGCCTAGCAACCATGATACTAACAGCTGGAAACGTGTCTTACAGCTGTGTTTGACAGAAATGAAGGAGAAAATCTTTTGTTCATTTGTTTGTTTGTTTCTACATGAGCTTTGATCATTCTCTGTAAGATTAAGCTCAGCTATTGAACGGCGTATATTTGAAAGTAAAGGCTTTAAAACCAAGTTAGTACAAACGTCACTGATGTCACATAACTTTGCCGACATGTGGCCAACAGTAATGTTTTAATGTTCTTCGTTATTAAACATTTGCACATAAATAAGTGACGTAATATTCAGTACTTACTTAAAGTTTACTCTTCGGGCGCCCCTCATCCGCCGTTTTATTTCGGCAAAATTATCCACACCCACCGCCGCGCTATGCATTCTGGGATATGTTGGGCCACGAAGTCTACACTGCCACATCCTTAAAATTCAGGGAAATGAAGGACGCATTTGGGGGCCGCATTTCGAGCAGCCTTCGAATTGGGACAGCCTTCGTTGCGTCGCTCTGACGTAATCGGCCTTAAAATGCGGCCCTTAAGGCTGCAGACCCTGAATTGGGATACAGCCACTGACTGGACGTGGGGATACAGCAGATAGGGGAGACAGCAACTATGGAACACAGACAGAAAACCAGAACACTAAAACTCTAACCAAACCCCACCCAGAGAACCTAAACTAAGAATAATCCTAAAACCCATAAAGCAAAGCTAGAATATAATGAAATAACAAAATCAAAGAACCAAAAACACAAAACACCGGGTCAACGACCCAGGGACCCTAACATCGGTGAACAGGGTTTACAAAGGGGTTTTATATAGAATTAAAAAGAAATCTGTGTTTCAAGTGTCTTTACAACTCTGTGTTATTGTACTTACATTATAACCAATCCGCTCCTTTATCCCCACTTAAAATATTTTTACTGAACTATTGTAATATTTGCTGCCATTGCTGCTGTCCTCTTGGCCAACTTACTCTTACAAAAGACATGTTTAATGTTAATGAGATTTTTTTTAACTACATAAATAAAGGTTATATAAAAGTCGCTGCCAAAAACTGATCGCGGCTTCTACCTTGTTACACGAATGTTGTTTGTGGCTCAAGATGACTTTATGTCATCCATGAGGGAAGCATTTGACATATGTTTCACATATTATAGCCCAACAAGTTACTTATAGCAGTTTAAATACGAGCAATCACTTTTTGGCAAATACCAGAAATCACTTTTTGGCAGACAATCACTTTTTGGCACAACACCGGTGTCTAGCAGGTTTTATATTTTAGAAAGTTTAAAGCTCAGCTTAATAGAAGTAGTGTGGTCGTGAGTTTTGCATAAACAAATTTGTGCAAACCTCAATGAAGTGAAGCAACATTATAAAGAAGAGTGAGCCTAAATGACTCCCCAATGATGTGAGAGACTGATAGTCATACAGAAAACAATGACTTTGAGCTGTTGCTGCTAAACGTGCTTCTACAAGCAACTGAATCTTGGAGTGCACTTTGGTTTGTCTGCTCATAAATTGGTGGTTCATGATGATAAATGAACTTCTGAACTGGTTTAACATCAGTGCAGTGGCTGGTCCATTCCTTGATGTATATGTCAACGTTCAAAATGAGCCATTTAAATCAGCTGTGTTGGATCAAGGACACATCTAAACCCTGCAGGACAGCGGCCCCGAGGCCTGGAGTTCCCACCCTCAGTGCAGTGGAAATAGTCTGGTGCCAGTCTTGGTGCTGCCTTTGAGTCTATATTGCCGAACACTGTGCGCACACATTTTTTTCCTTCCTAAACAAACACACATTTGTAAAGGAAAATTTAAATTGAACTCACAGTTGGCGGTTAATCGTTATATAGTTTAGATGTACACCGAGAGACGCATTTAGTGGGACTTTTACACCGCCACAGATTTTCTTCTTCTTTTTTGTTACATTATTGACATATACTAGATATTTTAACCTAAGCAGCAACAATCATGTCTCTGGTACAGGCACTTTCCACCATGCAGGTTAAGCTAAAATGTGACTTGAAACAAATTCTGGGTTTCCGTTCCATAAAGGTTCATTTCATCTGGTAAGTTAGCCCCTGAGGTAACAGTCTATGTGAACATAACATACTCACTGACTCACACTCAACTTGACTGATAGTGATTTCCTGAATTAGGCAAAGCGCACAGAGGAAATTCATTTGCATATGTTTGTTTTCACAATCACTGAAATCCAAGTTAGGCATGTTTCCCTTTTTTGTTGTTGTTCTTGACACGAGTGCTTCAGTTATTTTCTCATCAGTATGTTAGGACAGAAAGGATTCTGTTGTGGATTTATGATCATCTCACGTGTGTCCATCTTTCAAACTCTTAGATTGTGTAGACATTACAGTTTTTTTCAATCGCTAACAAGCGCCTACCCATACTTCAGATACTTTTTCTAAACTCTTAACACAGACTCACACCTACAAAAACACAATTGGCCAAATGGATAATTTCCTTCTCAAAAATACATTTTGTTAAATATATACTAACTCTTCATTTCAAAATAGAACACATCTTTCTCTGCACACACTAACTGTACAAAAACACTATAAATCTGACTCAAAATGAAATTAGTCTGTCAAAGAATAACACTTGTTTTCACTCCACAAGGTACATGCAGTCAATCAAAGTACACCAGGTTTCAAAATACTGGCTATTATTGACATTACAAAAACTGCATAGACTTTTATGTTTCAGTTTTACAGGTATTTGCATGCGAAACATGCAATCCACCATTTTGACACCAGAAATGTCTTGGTTGGTAACTGTATGTCCACATGTACAGTAATGTTCACATTCAAAAGCATTCCAGTAAAAAGCAAACAAGTTTTTGTTTCTTTACTGTTTACTACAGGAGGTACAGTAGAAACACAGTATGATAGGACAGAGAAAGTTTTACAGTATTGCTTACAGTGAACAAAATATCCATGAAACACACAAGAGCATTCTGAACAAAAAAACAACAGCAAAAAGCCAAGATAAAAAAAAAGGCAAAAAAGTTGCATCTAATCTCTGCGATCTTCGGGGTTAGGACACATGTTTTCATCAACATCACATCTGATGTTATCCAAGTCGATACACCTGGGATAAAACCGCCTGGTATGTCGGATCCACCCTTGGCAATCGTCAACTGTGATGTCCCTGGAGCCAGCATCCATGGCTTCAAGGAGGGACATCTGGTCATGTGGCTGATGGTCATAAACCTTCCACCTCCATGCAGAAAAGAACTCCTCTATGGGGTTGAGGAAAGGTGAATAGGGTGGAAGGAAGAGACTTACCAGTCTTGGGTGGACTTCAAACCATGTTGTTATTGCTTGCAAGTGATGGAAAGCCACATTGTCCCAGGTAATTACAAAGGTCCTCATGTTTTCACCCTCCTGACCCTGCTCTGGAACCAGGCGCTGGTGGAGATCATTGAGAAAGGCAAGCAAGCGCTCTGTATTATAGGGTCCAACCTGACATCTGTGAAGGAGTAATCCTGCATTTGCAATTGCTGCACACATGGTAATGTTTGCCCCTCTCTGTCCTGCCACATCAACTGTGGCCCTTTTTCCAATTACATTTCGTCCACGTCGACGCCTTTTGGCCAGATTGAATCCTGCCTCATCGATGTATATGAATTCATGAGGGGCCTGGTTGGCCTCCAATTCCATAACTCTCTGAAACAAAGTTTATGTAAGTCATGTTATTACTGTATACCATACTGTACTGTAACCTAGTATTGTGTAGGTTACCTACTTGCAAAGTGCAAAGCTTATAGAACTGGACATTGGATTGAATATACACTGTACCTGGACATATTGTCGTCGTAGCTCCTTGACCCTCTCACTGTTCCTCTCAAAGGGAACAGTGTAGAGCTGCTTCATCCGCACTCTGTGTTTGGACAATGTCCGCGTAATGGTTGTGAGGCTGATTCTATCGATATTGTCAAATATCTCATGGTCCGCCACAATTCTAGTTTGAATTTCACGCAGTTTTATTGCATTATTTGCAGTAACCATTTCCACAATGGCAAGCTCCTGATCATTACTGAGGAGCTTTCCTCTTCCCCCAGAGGGTGGAAGACGTTGCATTCTTTAGAAAGACAAAAAATTCAACATATGCATTACTGTATGACCATATTGACATGTCAAGTGAGAATAGGAACAATCCATGTAAAATGCAATACTTACCTGTTGGTTTGTTGAAAGATGCGTATAATGGAGGCAACCGTTGACCGCCTCAAATTGGGCTGCACTCTTTCACCAGCCTCTCTTAGTGAAAGACCATGGTTGATTACATGGTCAATGATAGTGGCACGAATTTCATCACTGACTACTGTTCTTGCAGCCCTTGGAATGCCACCACCACGCATTCTTACACCTCTACCTTGCCCTCTCCTTGGGCCTGCTCTTCTCCCTGGGCTCCTTGCTCTTACTCTTCCTCGACCAGACATTACAGTGTTTGTCTTTTTTTTGTTTCCAAAAACATCACTCCTCAAGGTCTTGCCTTATAAACCCCACTGAGTCTAAGCCAGAATGGAAGAAGCTGTGGTTGGCCCAATTTACCCAACATAAATCAGCTGTGTCTCAATTATTCAGTTGTTTGTTTATTATCAGCTGAGATATATTTTTGATATTGATATTGTTTTTGTACTGATATCATTGCAGAAGCAGAGGCTTTTATACTGTATCTACGGTTTGGAATATTGTTTTTGCTATTGTGGGATGTTGTGTGTTAACATTCGTAGATACTACAAAAACAGTCCATAATTTTGTTGGGAGGTATAGCTTGTCTGTTAAGAAAATGTAAGCATTGTGGAAATGTGTTCACTGACTGCATATTGGGTGAACACGACATGAAATGTGTGAATGGTATGGCCACAACAGACCGATGCTGTGCTAATTGTGTTTAGAGTTTTGCAAATGTGACAACTGTTTGGACAAACGCTTGTTAGCGACTGAAAAAAACTGTAATGCAGCTGTCAGACTGTAGGCCAGTTTCTTTGCACTGTAAGCATTGATTGGATGCTACTGTAGCAATCAGTGCTTACACAAAACGTCCCTGCGTAAACCCTCAGACACACAACAAACAGATCAATAGTATCTGAAATTCAGAGTACGGATCTTTTTACACATTTCTCACAGAAAATCACCTAAATCGCTTTCGTGTGAGATGCACATCATGTTTGCCTCATAAAGACTTGCCCTGTATGTATTCATTTCTTTTGACTTTCACGTGGAATTGTCACCTAATATAACAGGTCCATCAGTAAATGGTGTCTATCTTCAGTTTCTGTCTCCTAGACTTTGTCCCTGTCAGGTTACAGCTGAATAGATAGTCATATCATGCAGAGACTGCATCGTACTATAATGCTCGTATGATCGCGTTTGTCATAAGTGGACTGGTCTTGTTGAAACTTTGCATAAACCTTGCCCAGTAAACTGTGAGTGCTAACATTTCTATGGCATATGCAAATACTTTAGACAAATCCCACAGTTGTCTATATTTGTATATTTGACAGTTTAATGAAGCATTTAGAAATCAAAGGTCAGATTAAAATGCTGTATCACAATAGAATGTGATATCACACAATACAATATTTTTAATATCACACACAGCATGAAAGTTTGCTAGTGTATATTATAAAAATATTACAGTATGTTGGTATAACTTTATCCCCTCCTAGTTTTTAAGATACAAATTTTGGCCCACACTGATTTGTGATCATATTCCTCTGTCCACTAAATGAAGATGGAGGCTCTGCTCTTTATTTCTGTGTTTCTCTGGAGAATCCTGGTAACATGATGGCTTTCTGTCTCTAAACACACACGAGCTTAACTCCGAATGAACATGATCAGAGTTCATTGAACCAACTCTGATCAGTCTTTTCTAAGGGTTTCAAGCCTTTCTTGTTCGAGCCTCTCTTTGTTGTTGCTACAGTTATGTGTAATTATTAATAGTATTGCAGATGTTAGCCTCTGCCTGCAGTGTTGATGTGGGTAAAGGCTTTAACCATGGATTAGCGGCAGGTCCCAGCTTGTAAATTGTGGAGCATTAATGCCCACTCCAGCTCCTATAACCAAATATAAACAGTTGGGATGAGAGTTAGCTCAAGCCACTACAACAGCCAGCAAGAATGATCTGTTTATGCTAGCATTAACAGTGCCTATACACATAGCGACACACGGGGGAGGGGCCTAACTAATAACCAAGATGACTACAGGCTTGGAGGTGCTAAAAGTCAGATATACCAGGAGCAGTTTGGGCTTTAGAACAAATTTTGTGTAATTATAACAATATGTAATTTAGGACCTGGTTACATATGATGCTGCTGATTTTTTAAATCTAATTTTTACGTTGCATTAATTTCTTTTTGTCAGACAGGGAATCAAACAAGTTCTGTTTTCTCGAATGAATCCCACTGTTATTTCTTTGTCCTACCAACAGGGATGTTTACATGGTATTCATGACTGCTGCACCTGATGACTTTCACAGCTTGAGGACTGCAAACATTTCCCAACAAGACATGAGTGGTGGGGTGATCGTTGGTATTCCTGATCAGGTGAGGATCTGTTCCCATCAAACCACCAAAACCAGTTTTTCAGGACGTTTACAGGATGAAGAATCCCCAGTTATTCTTTGTGGTTGGAATGTGCCTACATATGGCTGTGTGGGATTCTGGCTTACTTTAGGGTCAGAGCAGTTGGTATGTGGAGCAAATACTGACACAGTCAGAGTGGGCAAACCAGCAATAGGCTTGTTGTCATACCTGGAAGTCTGAAAGCTCCCGATGCTGGATGGTCTTTCTAGTTTTTAATGACAGGTCGTCTAACAAAGCTTCCATGAGGTGCTATAATGGAGACTGTCCTTTTCAAGGAGTTTCTCATGTCTTATCCTACTTTTTTCTTTTTTTTAATTAACAGGAGTGAGAATTTGAAATCCTCTATATTGACATGATTACATTTCTTCTATTAAATGAGAAGTACATTTTGAACACAGTATAGTGAACACAATATCCAAGAAGCTAAATCTGGTGAAATGGTTTCTTTAGCTGTCAGCTTGAAAGGCTGATTGGGGTATTTTTGTCACCTTGCATGCGGGTGGCATGGACACCCGACTTTTGTGTGCATTTATCAAAAAGCTTGGATGATTTTGAAGATCAGTGGCATTCAACTCATGATCAGCGTTCAAGTTTTCTTAAAATCTTGTAACATGATAACTAGAAAGAAGACAGCTAGGATTTTCAAACTGATCCATAGATGGATCTACTATGAAGCTGAGGGACAGCACTGCTTAAAAGATCCTTTTTAAATGACTCCAGCTGTCTGATTTAATGAGACCACGTGTGCTCAAGTTTCCTGCTCTGACTCGGCCTCAGAATGTCTAGAGGCAGAAATCAAGCACACTCAAAGGAAATAAGCGTATCAGTGGGCATGTGCTCAGCACGCAGAGTGGGAGTGACTAAAGGTGCCACTGCAGAGCATCGCAGTTGTTTCGTGTGATTAAGTTGTGTGTTTATGAACCTGTGAGTGTTAGTCCTTTTGGCAGGATGACTCGCATGAAGCTGTTATAATTGTTTGTGCATGTTAAAGTTATGCCTCAGTTCTTTGATACCATGTTGGTAGGATTATTTGGCACTAAGTTAATAGCAGTGGCTGTAATCTCCCGCAGTCATTACATCCAGCGGTATTACAAATAAAGGACTTTTCTATTGTTTAGTTTAACTGTGGCTAGCTTGCCATGTCCGTGCCTTATGATTGGCAATTTGTATGACGTGCTATTTAGGCAATATATGAGCTATAGTGACCCCTTGTGGATATTGTGAGATATTGCTGTGTTGAGTACATTATGTTTTCAATTGTTTTTCTAGTTATTTGTGACTCTACTAATGATAAAATTGCCTGTTTCTGTTTCCAGAAAACCATTGCTCATAGTCCCACATACTACACAATGATAAGTTCAAGTATGGCTGTACCTAATTTGGATTAAGCCTGGCAAGCACTTTGATGTAAACATTTCTTCTGTGGGACTTAAAGACAGTTAACCCAACTCCTGGACTGCTGCAGTCTTCCTGACAGAAAGCTTAGGCCAGGCTTGTATGCCCAGTATATATATTCTATAACGTGTGTAACTACTTCGTTTAGTTGTTTTTGTTTGGATTTAGTTTTGTTTTTTTTTCTTTTCAGTGTATTTCAGTGTCAGTAATTTGTGTAGTGCTCAATCACATTTTCAACTGGAAAAGACCTGCAATAGAAACGTATTTAGGAGCAAACAAGTGAATGAAAAGTTTGACATCATTAAGGCCAAACAGCACCTAGTTTTCAACAAAAACACATAACATAAGAGCAGCAGTGACGATGCAGCTGACACAGATGAACCCATTTAAACTGGTCCCAGTGTTTTTAGCCTAACTTCAGTCTTGAACCATTGGGGCAAATGAAAAATTCCAGCAGTACTTGAAAGCAGCAACTCTGCTTTTTTTGTGATGTTAGGGACATTATGGTAACTCGAGGCAGAACACCATCCAAATCTTGGTAAATAACACATGAAAGAACAAAACAAACAAACATGGTAAAAAGAAGCCAAACGTGTGATAACATTGTTCCATCACGCTCACTCACTATTCTCTCAACCTTTGCCTTCACGGGGCTGCTGCAACAATGTACCTGGGATTACCGTAATGATGCAAATATTAATGAAAAGTGCAGAGTTGCTGCTCTCAGGAATCATTGGACTTCTTTTAATTGAGGAAATGGATCAGGAGTTACGGTAGTTACAGATGTTTAATACAACCCTAGAAAAGAGCTTTCTGTAGTGCTGTGTGATACGGAAAGATTTTTTATGTCTCCGATACAAGTAAATACAGGGCTGATATGATCTCTACTTTTTAATGTGGATGATGCATCATCAAAATGCCAAATTGTTTACATTTTCATGACCTTTACGTTGTTTTTTAGGGGGCTTCATCCTAATGATTATTAATGAGTTAAAACCGAGGACAGAAATAATAAAAGGATTTAGTTTGTAGCCCATAGTTTAAAAACAGTAATCACACATTATCCCTTTCTTTAACAGCAACACAAAAGGATCATTATATTCCATTAAATCTGAGCCATATTATATTCAGTATATTTATTTTAATTTCAGTAAATGTTTTTATTTAAATGACATGTTTCAGTGAGATAAATGTGTTATTTCAAGGTCGTTGCATCATTTTTACTTTTCGAGTTGGCTAAAATAAGAATTAGCCAGTTGCACTTTAAAGTAATATAACCAACATATCGCCACAGTTATCTACCTGGATATTCTTCAGAGCATGCTTTCTTGCATGTGACAACAAGAGACCTCTCGGTTGTCTGGTGGAGCATTTAGCGCCTCGCTACATGTTTCCAAATCGGCATTTCTTCTCAGTGAAAGCTGTCCTAGAGAAGTAAAGCAAGTTTGTAAGTTTCTCTCTCAATGTTTGTAACGCATTCCCACGTTAAGCTTAACAACCGATATATGGAGCGACTGCCGCGCCTCCTCTCCCCCTCCCTCTCCTGCTGCTACTTCAATCATGAAACTGATCAATGATCAGCTGATCGCAAGTTCCGTCTCTCTTGTTTGTTTCCCACTTTGCGCCAGAAAGAGGAAACCAGCAGATAAACCACAGCAGCACGTTTAAGCTTGATAAGCTGTTGTTAGAATTTATTTAATATTACTTTAATGCCTAATGCTATAAGTAGCTGACAGCTGGTAACTGTGCAGGGGCGGGTCTAGCACAGTTTTGCCAGGGGGCCAGCTGGGGCATTAACAGGGAAAAGGGGGCACAAAGAAATACTTTTCTTTCTTATTCTCGTTTAAAATGTCTCGCTTTTAATAAATAATTATCTGAATCTTATAACCAAAGTTTTTATCTAACGTAAAATGTATAGAAATCTAATATTGTATATAGTAACTATTAAGTCTAATATATACCCTAGTAAGTTATAGTACTTTTTCCTTTGGGAAGATACCATCTGTGCAGTCTGCAGTTCTGTTGAAGAAAGATGTTGAATCTATTTAATTGTTGTTGAAAAATAATTGATTTCTGTGCATTTTTTTTAAATACATGCATTAAATTAAAGTCGATTATGTCGATTAAGCATCACGAGGCAGAGGGTGGGCGATGGTTCCCTTTAGTTTTTTTTTTGCTGGGAGTTTGCAACCCTATTAGTTAGGTTGTTTAATATTTCTGCTAAGTACTCTTTAAAATACCAGAATAGGGAGGATGGTGCAGGTTTAAGTTTATTAGATTGATCAGTGTTGCTGAACTATGAAATATTTTGGGTGCAGTGTGTTTTTTGCATACAGGTATAACTAAATAACTTTAATGTTTTATTTTTTAAAACTTGAGTATGAACTTATACAAAATAAAGAAAGATATTAAAAAAACTGTTTTATTGATTATAAAAATACGCTGTATCGGATTCATATCGATACTGGACACAAAAAAGTGGTATCGTGCGTTCTCTAGTCCATACAGGAGAGAACCAGAAACTAAAGAAACTAAATTGCGTGTTTACCTTTATGTTGACATCAGTGTCTGTTTTTTTTATTATTATTATTTCAGCATTTCAGCATCTCAAAATATTTTTTAGATAAAAGCAGTCAAAATATTTTTTTTAACAGATGAATCATTAAAGGATGGCAATTTCTAAAATGGTAACCAAAAGACCCGTGTGTTTTCTCTTTGGAATAATAATAATTATTGCTCATTAATAAGAAAACTATTTCTAATCCAATTCAATTTTCGAACAATCAATAAAATACTTTATGACTAAAATGATGAATAACTGCAGCCCTAGAATAAACACATTTTAGAGAAACTTGTGATTTTTGAGATGATGCAGTTTTAATTTGATAGTTTTTCCCCTTTGGTAACTTTGCTGTCCTCGCCCTGAGTTCCTTAGTTTCACCAGCTAGACAGCGAGATAACGATGCTCCAATAACCAGACTTATTTTCCTTTCTGTGCTGATTTATTGAAGAATGGCCTCTGACCATTGCCTTCTCTTTGACCATCGTAAAACTGAAAGTACAAAATACTGTATTAGCTAACTAACATTGTAAACTAGCTTGTTACACTCTTACTGCAAGCTAACAGTAGATTACAGCTCAGTATTCAATACCATCGTTCCCTCGAAGCTGGACAGGAATCTGCAGGATCTAGGACTGAGCAGCTCCCTCTGCAGCTGGATCCTTAACTTCCTGTCTGATAGACGCCAAGTAGTCAGACTGGGCAGCATCACCTCATCCCCCATCACACTGAACACTGGTGCACCACAGGGGTGTGTACTGAGCCCTCTCCTGTACTCACTCTACACCTACGACTGCACAGCCACTAACAACTCCAACATCATTGTGAAGTTTGCGGATGACACTACAGTGGTGGGTCTTATCACCAACAGTGATGAGACGGCTTACAGGGAGGAGGTCAGCGCCCTGACCCACTGGTGTCAAGACAACCATCTCACCCTCAACGTCGCAAAGACAAAGGAGTTGATAGTGGACTTCCGGAGGTGCAGAGAAGTACACACCCCCATCACCATCAACGGCGCTGCTGTGGAGAGTGAGCAGCTTCCGCTTCCTTGGTGTACACCTGGCTGAGGATCTTACGTGGTCAGTACACATAAACAAAACAGTGAAGAAGGCGCAGCAGCGCCTCTTCTTTCTCAGGAGACTGAAAAGATTTGGCATGAGCCCCCGCATCCTCAGGACCTTCTATCACTGTGCCATTGAGAGCATCCTCACTGGATGCATCACCACCTGGTACGGCAACAGCACCGCCTACAACTGCAAAGCTCTCCAGCGAGTAGTGCGGTGCTCTGAACGGATAATTGGAGGTGAGCTTCCCTCCCTCCAAGACATCTACAGGAAGCGCTGCCCGAGGAAAGCGGGGAGGATCATCAAGGACTCCAGTCCCCCCAGCCATAAACTGTTCAGACTACTTCCATCAGGAAGGAGGTTCTGCAGCATCCGGTCCCCAACCAGCAGACTGAGAGACAGCTTTTTCCACCAGGCCATCAGACTGCTGAACACGTCATAGACACCTCAGCTTCACTACTGGAACTTCAACATTATGCACTACACACTAGGGCTGCTCGATTATGGCAAAAATGATAATCACGATTATTTGACGATATTTATTTAACCCTTTAAGACCTACTATAGAACCAAGTCCACCAGAGCTTATATTATTTTTTTTTTACATGCTGTAGTGCCATTTGTGGGAGCATTTCAAGTTGCTATACATCAATACAACTGTTATAGCCCATAATTTAATAATATGTATGCATTAAGTCCATAGTAATTACATAAATTGCAAAAAAGTGCAATAAACTACAAAAAAAATTGAAAATCGTTTTTGTTTTGTTTACATATATTTCTACTTGGAGAAATTTAAGAGGTTTATCCCTCAAAACTTTAAATACAATAAAGTTGCAAAAAATAGTTTCCCACCACAGGAAATTTATTTTGAGTGTCTTCATAGTTTTATTTTGGAGATACAGCAATTTTTATATACTGCAGGAAAAACAAAAAACAATCCTATGATGCAAATTTGCAAAGAAAACAGCATGTGCATCATTTCACTGTGGGAAGTGTTACGAACAGCTGATAGGAACGGCAAAGCGTGTTTCTGGAATATTATGTTTTTGTTCCTGCAAGTGCTTTTTATGCAATTTTTGCAAAGCTATATGTGGAACGAAACCGTGACTGAGGACAAGCTGATGGCATCAGATGTAAGTACAACTCCTCCGGTTTCATATGCAAAACAAATTATTGCGCTAGCTTACACGGTTCAGGTTCTACAGGGATTTAAAAATAGTTACGCAAAACGATGCGTGCTGCTCTGACCGGCTTTAAAGGGTTAACAATGACTTTAAAAAAATAACATAAAATAGTGTGCAACACCACTGAAGTTTTTTTTTTTAAACTCTCTTTTCAACCAACGGCAGTCACTCTCCAAATAACTTCTGCTTAGCTTTCCGAGCTTCCCTCGGGTCCTCTTAATCAGCGGTCTCCAACCTTTTTTGCGCCACGGACCGGTTTATGCCCGACAATATTTTCACGGACCGGCCTTTAAGGTGTCGCGGATAAATGAGGGAGGGGCTAATAATCGGCTCAGTCATTTTTAATGATCGTTGAAAGCCCAGATCGTAATCGTGAATAAAATTCGATTAATTGAGCAGCCCTACTACACACTGTATATAAATGCCACTTGTTTTGCACATGTCCAACTACCAACCTCTGTATATTTTATTTTATTGTTTACTCTATTTAATTTGTAAAATATGTACACACACACACACGCGCGTAGAAAAACATATTTAGTATACACATCCAGTAATGCATGTACTATTATATATTGTACATATATTTATTAGTCTCAGATTTAGCCGTTCTTATATTTTGCTTGTTTTACGTTATTGTATTTTTGCACACCTCTGTTGCTTGTGAAGCTCGCAAACAAGAATTTCACTCACATGTACTGTACCAGTGTACCTGCACATGTGATGTGACAATCAAAGTGATTTGATAACAAGATAAAACTTTCAAATGTACAAATTATCGTACCATTTTTACACAAAACAAAAGATAATAATTATTTTATCGTCACTCATACTTACAGACATATCTTGTCCAAGGCAACAACATTTTAAGGTCCATATCAGCTTAGAACGATAACTTTCCGCCATCTTTGATTTTTTCACCTTCTCATTGTTCCTTTCCCAAAGTAGTCAAACCCATATTACAAAGCAGCCACTAGAGGGAGCTCTAGGGCCGTTTGCAACCATAATATCCAGTTTACCTTATAAAAGGCAGAACAGTAACTATAGTGTTTGCAATAAATGGAGACATTTAAAAACAGAAAGCTATCATCTACTGTGATTCAAGTGTATAAACTAAACCACATAAAATGGCTTAAACTGAATATGGTCACGTTTTATTTTTTGTGTGGCCATTACTGCATTTTAATGGTGTTATAGATGCTGTCGAGGCTAAGCCTACATTTAAAGCCACTGAGCTGTTTGTTGGCAGGTTAATGCAATGTCACTGGTATGAATAAACGTATTAAACTTAGTTCAATAACTGAAACCATACTTATCTTGTCCTTTAGATTCTTTATTCCAACACAATTTAACATAACAGCGCAGCGGTCACAATCTGTTTGCTCCTTCCCAACAACAACACACCTGCTGCTAATGACCTATCTACCTTAAATAGACACACCATATGTAACACAAAAGGTGACCCCTAGTGGCATACATGAGGTACCCACACAAAAATGGCTCCTACAGATACTGAGCACAAATATGAGTACAGAGAATTTCCAGCAAGCTTTTAATACTGTCACAAAAAGGTCTAGAGGGATTTATCAGCATCATCCTGTCAAACTGGTTTTATGGTGGTTTTGATGAGAACAGATTATAGCTTGATCAAGAAGACCAACCGTCGAAGTCCTGTTGGGAAACCTTTGCACTTTTTCAAGGTGTGAGTATCATCAAGTGTAGCAGTGATGTCCTCATTGGTCGTTGACACAGTTGACAACTTGTTTGAGGGATGAAATTGTGGCGTTTTGGTCAGAAAGTTTATACTTGTAAATCAGACTGCAGAAATATTTCTGAAAATGTAGTGGTTTGTTTGTTTGTGGTTTGTTTGTTTGTGGTTTGTTTGTTTGTGGTTTGTTTGTTTGTGGTTTGTTTGTTTGTGGTTTGTTTGTGGTTTGTTTGTTTGTGGTTTGTTTGTTTGTGGTTTGTTTGTTTGTGGTTTGTTTGTTTGTGGTTTGTTTGTTCATGTTTTTTGTTTGTTTTTATTTCAAATATCTTATAACAAGATGAAACTACAATTGTAAACGCAATTTGGTTTTTTGGTTTTTCTCAAACTTAAGTAACTGAAACCTTTCATTGAACTACAGCAGAAACAGATTGGAAATGCCAAGTTATTCTAACACTAGTGGACTTGTTAAACAAAACATTTGTTTCACTTCTTTCTCAACATGCAGCACCATTAAGAACAGTGGACCAGCATAGTTGGTCTGCATGAGCACACTTACTGCAACAGTTGTACATGCTGAAACTGGTTGCTGGCAGCTGATGTGAAGAAATGTCTGGACACATCAAAAGTTTTCTTTTTCTTTTTCTTCCTCCCTTGGATAACATACACATGGCAAATAAAAACATGTAACTAGGGTGACGTGAAGTGTGTATCATCAGGTTTAACTCAAATATAATGAGGCTGTCCATCTGTGAAGTAATTGTTCCTTCAAAAACCACTGTGACAACAGATTTTATTTCATTCATTTGATGGTTTTCTATTCTGTATACTGGAACTTTTTAATAGCCCCCCTGTCCACACATCCTTGACATGAGACTTTCTGCAGAGTTGCACATGATGAATGCACACAAAACTTAAAGTGTTGCTGTCATATTTTTTTGGATGTGGTTTGTTGTCATAATCAAGAACGTGTCTTATTTTTTATTTGTTTTGTTGCTGATCGGCCATTGGACTGCTGAGCCTGCAGTGAACAGCCAGTCACTGACTCTTGATGCTAGAGCAAGGACAACTGAGCTCTCTCTCTCTCTCTCTCTCTCTCTCTCTCGCTCTCTCTCTCTCTCTCTCTCTCTCTCTCTCTCTCTCTTTTAAATAAATAATATGTTCGAGCTGTTTATGTTTTTGACTTGTTATGGACTCTGACTGGCAATGGGAGGGCTGGCGGACTCATATTATGGAGGTGGAGGGTAGACACATTTTGTGTGCAAGAGACCACATACTACAGTGGTGACTGACACAGACTTCAATGGACATTTAGGTGAAGGGAACAGAGGTTATGAGGTGTTGGGTAGGTGTGGTGTTTAGGAGAGAAATCTAGAAAGACAGATGTGGGGCAGATTTTCCAAGTGGAAATGGCCGTGGTGCACACATACTTCAAGAACAGGGAGGAACTTGTAGAAATATATGAAAGTGGAGGAAGCTGCACACAGGGCAACTAAATATTATGCAGAAGGTGAAATCAAAAAGACAGGAGACAAGGAGGTGTCAGGGAGAATGCAGCTATGCAGCATCAAATGGTAGTTTGAAGGATGAGTTTGGACATCAAGAAGAGGAAGTGAGTGAAGGCAGAGACATGCAGGAGTATAAACAGGCTCTGGGTAGTAGGGAAGACTTACCAGATGGCTGGGATAGTACAGCTTTATTGAGATAAACTGCCAAGAAGGGGTTTGACGGCTTCTCTGCACAGAAGAAAGGGAAAAAAGAAAAGTGATTTTGAAAGTATTTGAAGGAAGAGATTTACAAAGAAAAAGAAGTGTAGTTAGCGAAATGAAAAAAATAGACCAAGAAACTGGGAGGCTAGGCATGTAGCAGAAAGAGGTGACAAAGGAAAAGGCTCAGTGCCACGTATGTGAAGCTGGACCCCAAGGAAATGAGGGAATGACACTTGCTAGGCAGAGAGTGAGTTTGAATGGATGTTCAAACCCAAAAAAAAAAGATATATTCACATAACATAGATTGAAAGAAGCTGCAGGTGGCACAGCAGCTTTAATGTCTTCCAGACAGGAAGTTTTGGAAAGAAATATCATCATTTCCCAGATTTTACTATCTTAGTGTTCTGTAACAAAATCACTGTTGTGCGCATGGTGTTAGAGATGATGATGATTACAAACAAACTTAATGTGCTAGTCGTGCTTTTCTTGAGGGATTTGTCCTTCGACCAGTTTTCATGTCATTGGAATCATTTGTATTCACTGATTCTGGCACTTATTTCATCAAACCAAACTCCAAGTAAATACTTTCGGCTTTTTGGTTTTGTCAAACGAACTAATGTAAAGAATGCCTGGCTGTGCACTACACCACGCAGTGGGAATTTGTCTTCTCCAGTTAAATTCAGGATTAACTTGCTTTATAACACAGACCTCAAAAGTAACCGTTATAACCCCAAACACAAGAAAATGTGATCTACAGCACAGTGAGAACTGGCAACGCTTATCTGGAGGGGTCAGAGTGAATGAACTGGACACCTGTAGAAGCAGGATTTGATTTCCACTGATTTCCTTTCCGATCCGATACCAAGTAAAATTCAGGGTGGTATCGACGATACTGATCTGATACGATACTCTGAACAAAAACTTATTTTTTTTACTCTATCTTTTATTTTATCTCAAATTATAGCGTCGTAATGATCACAGGACATCAGATTACTTGTTCTTATCACTTAATGATGCAGAATTATCATATAGAAATGAAAAACCTGAAGTTGTGGCTATTTGTTGCCTGCCTGCAGCATTAAAGGACTCCGTGAGAGACGTCTGTCTCGCCCTGGCAGCACCTCTCCCTCTCCTCCTCTTCAGTTCGCCTCAACATACGCTCGTCATATTCTGTGATATGATTCACTCTGAGGTGTTTGACCAGGTCAGCGGTGTTACCACAACACCTCACATTCTTGCCACATGTATGGCAAACCACGTCTCAGCTGTTCGTGGAGGTAAAATACGTCTGCACATGACTCTGTTTACGCTCAGCCATTGTTGTGAGTGTGCACGCCAAGGGGCCGGACACAATGACGGGTATCGGAGGAATCGATATTTCAGTATCGATCCGCACATCACGAGTCGAGATACGTTTTAAACTGGTCCAAAAAACAAATGCATATTTTCCCGAACCACTGTTCCTTGACTAAGGTGGATAACGTGATGAGGTCAAGGAAGGGTGTGACGGAGATTTGATTGAAAAACTTTGTCGTCCGTTAAAGTTTCACGTTGGCTTTTTCATCTTGAAAGCCCTCTCTGCTCGTGTCCAACCCGTGTGAACAATCATAGATGTGAGAAATGTAAACAAACCGTCCGCAGAACGCTGATCAGGTTATTTTAAGCGCAAGAAAACAAAAACGTTGCGCTCACCGTCGGCGTCACGGACGAGGCCTGGGGGTCCGAGCCCGTCCACAAAGGTCATTGTAACACAAATCATACGATTGCTAATGAAAATGCTATAAAGCTACATCGCAGATAAGTCTCTGGAGTAACAATCAAGGCCATGTTAGTTATTTGATGAATAGTATCTGTGCCACTCATGGCGCATGACTGAGGAGGATGTTGACCTCTGCAAGTCAGGAAAGTCTGCTGCTCATTGTATAAATATGAGATTTTTTTTCAAAAACCAGCCAGCCATCATCTCGGGAGGCTGACTCCAAAGTACCATCTCACTTCAAACTTGCAAAACAAGTCGAGTCGATGCGAGCGCACTGCTTGTTTCTAGTTAGTCTTTAAGGATGACAGCATTAGTCTGCTCCTTTGTATGAAAGAAAGTGAGTCGAGTCCATGTGGTCTGGCACCCACCCACATTTCTCTGCTAGTGATCCATGAGGACTCCACCTTGTTGCCAGTTCTCTTGTGTGGAAGCTTCAGGAAATGACAGCTTCACTCTGACGTGTGTGAGCTGTGTGAGGTCTGTGGTTAGAAGTTTACAGTGTTTGCTCTTTGTGTCGTCTGTAATATGCTCTATGGCTTTAAAAAAATGGCCACATGTTTCTGTAGCTGAATTTGTCCATCTCTGACCTTCTGAGACTGTATTTTCAAACAGGGACGTTCTGACTTTTCTTCACCTTGTACTTCATTCTGCAAATGTTTTATACTCTATTAGAGTTATTACATTATTCTGTTATGCTATAAAATCAACCCCCATATAAGATCGTACTTAAGAAATACATTTAAAAAACCTTCCTGTGCAAATAACCCAAGTTATCTAGAAGAAATAAAAACTGCACCGCAAACCAAACTCAGGTGTTCGACCTGTTGAGCTCGGGAAACTAACTGGTGTTTCATTTTAGTGAGTGCTTTGTTAGATTCCTTCATTTGAACCAAATGAAGTTGATTAAAGTTGATGCATTGATGTGTTTGAAGTGTTTTGTTAGTTGCGATGGATCTCCTGCTGTCTTTTTTCCTCATTATTAAAAGAGGATTTCTTTGAATTTCAAACATCCATTTCCTGTTTATCTGGTCCCGGGTCACAGGTGCAGCAGTCTAAGCAGAGAATCCCAGACCTCCCTAAACAACCACTTCCTCCAGCATATCCAGGACAATACTGAGGCATTCCCAGGCCTGCTGAGAGATATAACCTCTCTAGTGTGTCCTGGGTCTGCCCTGGAGACTCCTCCTCATGGGACAGGCCCCAAACACCTCACCCAGGATATTTTTAATTAAAACATCACAAATAAGTCGTCAGGTCTGATGGTCACATTTGTGAGATTCAACCACCATAAAGCAGAGATCACACAGGACACACTGTGTAACCCTCAGCTCAGATGTGTTCAGGACATTTGCTTGGAAGAAGCCGTCTGTGGATAAATCCTGCTCTCCACCTCAGCTGTCAGGTTTATCCAGAGAACGGCCGTCCTGACTTCCAGCAGCCCCACAGTCCTCGTTTCTAATAAACTGGCATCACTGAAATGAACCGTCTGCCTCGCTGTTCAATAATCTGCTCTTTGCCAATTTCCCAGCAGAAGCTTCCACTCATATCAGCATTTTTCTGTGATTCTCACATTAACTAAACATAAAAAGCTGAAGCCAACCTCAGAGTTCCCCGTAGTGAGGAAGAGTTTCCTCTGAGCCACAGCTGAGTTTGATGCGTCCACAAAGGAAGACTGACGGGAGGACAGACTCTGGGAGAAAGGCAGATATTAAAAGATATGAATACAAAGTACGGTGCAACAAACAGGACAGCAGATTATGAAGAGCGGTTAGACCTTCATGTGTCAGTCATTGAAATGTGATCAAAGTTACCTGTTTGACATCCTGATAGAAGAAAATCAGCTTCTTGGATCCGTTTGCAGCAAAGAATTCATGGATCAGACTGAACTGGAAGAATCAGACATTAATGACTCAAAGGTTCAACTCTGAGGAAGGATCACGTCTCTGAACTTACTCTGTCATCAGAGACGATGGCGTCTTCCACCGCCGCCTCCTCCAGGCTGCCGGCGTCGGCCAGCCTGCTCATCAGGTATTTATGTCGGGCATCCAGAGCTGCCCGCCGTTCCTCCTTCACGGCTCTCGCCTGTTTGGCTACTTCTCTCCTCGCCTCATTGGACAGCAGCATCGTCCTTTTACCAGACACCTGGAGAAACATCAGCTCAGTCTACAGACGCAGAGACCAGTGAGAGCTTGGCCCAAACATCTGCAGGTTTCTGAGGACCACGTTTGACCCTGACTGGAGGCATCGATTCTGAGAGTGACTGCCTAAACTGAGCTACTGTCCCCCCTCCACTGAGACGTTGTCCTGTGATGTGTCATGGGGGGAAGTGTTCCTCACGGTTGGACTCGTGAGAAGTTCAGTCAGTTTATTCAAACTTTAAAAAGACGCATTTTCAGTCTCTGGATTTCAGCAGAAACAAATGTGAACACAGCACTTTTTGATTGAGTATAAAAGGATGAAAGAGTCAGTGATTAGTAACATTGTTGCTGACTGATGCTGTTGTAGAGCTGTCTTTGGATCCTCACCTTCCTGGAAGCCTTCCCTGGATTGCTCATATATCATTAACTTGTTTGTGTTCAGTAGAATCAGGTGTTGTGGATGCAGGTCGTAGCTGTGTGAGGCCTGTACAGTCAGCGCTGTGTGAGCGCTGTGTAACGTTAGCTTAGACTTCTTTCTGTTGTTATCATCCTTCAGGTTAATGTTGTTTTCATTATGCATCACAGGAAGTGTGGGTGGCTGTTAGCCTCACAGCTCATGGAGAGTTGCTGCTGCTCTGCCTCCTTTTTGATGTTTCTGCTCTTTGTGGCTTTGTGTTACTTTGTGTCGTGTCTGAAACAAAGTGAGTCCATGTTACTAACTGTAGTCGGCTCTCTGTCTCGTGCACAGCTGACTGTTGTCTGAATGAAAGTATTTTTGTACTTTGTGTAATCTGTTGGGTCTTTGAGCCCTTTTTAAACAGCATATGAGCCATATGTATGTGTGTATATGAAAGGTTGTTTGTAATACATCAAATTGTTGCTTATTCTAGAGCCGCTGCTGTGCCTGATTGGTCTACTCGCTCTAAACTGAAGGTTGACTTGATTCTTTTGGTTTTTTACATTTTGTCAATAAACCAACTTCTTTATGATTTGAACGGCGTCTCTGACGTGTCACAGGCCTGTCAGCTTTCTTGGTGATTGGTATAGTTTTGAGCTTCATGCTCTGGCTGTTGTTGGGTTTTCCTCTTTCATATTAAAGCTTTTGTCCTACATTTGGCTCTAAAGTCTAATTCTAATCCCAGCACTGTGTCTGGGTGTGTGATGCTTGTTTTCCTGCTCTTTCTCATGAAACAGTCACAACATTCTCAGTCCAACTTTCACTCTTTGCTGCGTTTGCTGCAGCTGCAGTGAACATGGTGCCGTTTGCCTTTAAGAAAGTTGTGCACAAAGGCTTTTTCTCTAGCAGACAGCTGTGTGGCTAAAAGTCAGATCATTTTTTACCACCTCAGTCACACTGGACTGAAACAAGAGTGAAACTAGGAAGAATCAGAGTTTGTCCAGTGACTGCACTGATTTTCTTCATATTCACAAACTGATTCTAAGTAGTTGCATCAGCTAATCACCCGGACACTGAGCGTCCAACACGCTCCCTGAAGGGAAACGATTACATCCTCCAAACAATCACAATCTGTCTCTGAACGACTGGAATTATTCTCTGATTTGTCAATAACTGGAGTTTATCAATGCAGACACGTTGCCAACATGATGAAGTCAGTCTGAGTCGCATCTCTTTGGCTAACTTAACTCAAGTGGTTGCCGACTATTCTGGTTCTATTCCCATATAACAGCAGGGTTGCTGAGCACCTCTGTCACTCTGCACTTATGTTCCCAGTTCTCTTTTGTGGAGGAATTTTCCAGGAATTCCTGGGACCAGCTTTCCATGAGAGACCCGATCAGGAGCGACTGTCCTGGACACTCCCAGCATCACAGGGACTCACAAACCCGTCTACCACAGTGAGAAGACTGATGGTCACAGGCCCACATGTAGCTTTAGATCACACGTGTGCACTTCCTGTGGTCACTGCTGTAACTCTAGACTCACCGAGGGGCCAGTGGTTGGTGAGGCAGCAGCAGCTGAAGTCATGTGACTAATGGCTCTCAGCTTCTGTCCTCCTATTCGCCGGTGTCCTTCACCTGTCACACCTGGTCAAGAAAGAGTGAGAATGTTCAGAGCTTTAATGGAAAAGAATATTATTACATATAAAAGGCCTCTAACAAGTATTGTAGTGTTAATCAGGATGAAGTCCATCATGAACACTTCAGAGTGCTTCAGACAGTCGGTGTTTCATCCACAGAGCCTCCAGTCTGCATATCAAAGGATCCTGAGGAATGACAGTGAACCCCGAGTTCCCCTCATTACATTCATGTGTGTGACTGTGAGGAAAAGGTGATTGTATGAACGTGTGTGAGCGAGTGAATGAGGCTTGTATCAGAGTGGAGATAATGTCAGCGGCACAAGCTGGACGCTGCAGGTGTCACATGTGAATCTGTGCATCAGTGTCTGCACCTTTGTGGAGGTGAAGCTCAGGAGGTTTGGATTTGTTCAAAGCTCTGTCTGCTCCATCTTTCTTTCCCTCAGGCCTCTCCAGATCAGGAAGGAGGTCCTGTTCTCCTTCTCCCTCCTGGATTTCTGGATCCAGGGAAGGATCAAAGTCTCTCAGCCCAGCATCAGAGCTTCTGGCTGGGGGAGGACTGGAAGTTTCAGCTGGAGGCTGAGAGCCTGCATCTGCCATCTGAGTCACAATTCAAATATTCTCAGTAATCTCAAAAAGCAACAGAAAGGTGCCATTTTCATGAGCAGTGGGTTATCCAGCAGTTTGATTCATGTCAGCAGCATTTAGTTTGTAACTGCTGACTCACCTCTGGCTGTGTCCTGCTCTCAGGGTCACAGTGGACACTGTACCTTTGACCGAAGCTGCAAAGACAGTCAGCAGGGGTCTGGATGCATTCAGCACCACGTCCTTGTTGGGCAGACACCTTCAGTGACAGGACAGACAGTCCAAAGTAAGGAGACGTGGGACACAGTGAAGACACAGAAACAGAAACCAGAACTATAATCACAAAACAAACTCAGAAACATAAAGAGTGAATCAGCTGATTCAGTGTTTGTGACAAAAACATGGATCCTGGTTAATAACTTTTATTTGTTTGTTTCTGTATTATTTTGTGTATCGTTCTTATGAGCTGTTGTTTTGTCAGTGAAATATTATTTCATTGTTTTAAGCTTTTTGTTGACTTTGAAGTGCTTAAGTTGATATTTTTGAACATTTAATTTGTTCGATTATTGTCGAGTCGATAAAACTGTCAAACGCACAGCTGCTTCCAGCATGGCCGGAGGAGAGGTGGCCGAGCAGACGCACAACACACACAGCTCACAGGTTTGCATTTCTAGATATTGCAGATGTTGCAGAAATTGAGAGTAAAGAACTCAGAGATCCAGCGCTGTCTCCTGCCCCTTATTTATACACCACAACACAACGACAGGCGTAACTCACACAAACGGGTAACATGAGGCTCAGATGCTTTGGACGTGTTCACATATACTGGACACAGAATGATGAAGATGGAGCTGCAGGAAGGAGGAAAAGAGGAAAAACACAGAAAAGATTCACAGATGTGGTGAAAAAGGACACGACAGCTTCTGTTTGTTAGTTTGGTTTTTCTTTATTTGGTAAAGATTCAGAAATAAAGAGAAGATCACATGTTTGAATATTATATTAACGTTCTGTAATTACAACAAGTTGTAAAATCTTTCCAGAGTGAGACAGAGACTGTGCAGAGACTGTAGAAGGACAGAGCAGCAGCAGAGCAGTCCAGATACACTGATGATCCTCTGTCAGATCCAGAGGGACACACAGGGCTGATGCTGGACTCTACATTGTGTCTGACAGTGGAGCTGTTCTCAGAGCAGTTCACTCTGCAGCACTGACAGTCATCTGCACTTCATTCCTCTGTCAGTCACTGCTGGATGAAGCTCTCCTCTCCACCTCCCAGTAACATGGCCCAGTCAGAGCATCTCTACACACAAGCTGCTGCTGCTTCAACCTCTCTGGATCATCAGGACACAGCTGCTCCTCTCTCAGCACACACACCGTCCTGTTTACCATCATCACCTCCACCTGCAGAGAGAAGGAGGAAGAGCAGAGGAGATAAACGAGTGTTTCCAGAGACTCTTCATCAGCTGTCAGTCAGTGATGCAGCACATCCAGTATAAAGAGCAGCAGGGACGTCAGTGCTGGGACTGTACTAGGACTCATTGTTGCTTCACTTTTTCTAATCTTTGGATTTTTATTGAAGTTGCTGAAAATGTTTTTCCCTCCTAGTTTGAGTTTGGACTTTCATTCATTAGAAGAACCTTGGTGTGTCCACTCTGAGCTCTGTAGGAACCCCAACAACAAGCCCAACAATCCAGATGGACGGTTCCAGCTGTTAACTGGAGGAATTCCATCCAAACATCTGCTCTCACTAAATTCTTCCTCACCTACAGACTGTGTTCTTCACTGCTTTAAACTTGGAAATCAATGCAGTCATTGGTCTGCGTGCTGCTTTGTTCAGAGAGCTGATTGGCTGTTGACAGTGTTTGATCAGAGCGTGTCAGCCGTTACTATGGTGACCATAAAGGTGAGAAACAGGAAGTGTTTGTGTCCAATCCTGAAGCCTGTCACCGTTCTCCTCTCACAGCTTCACTGAGAAGCTGCAGCTTTACAGGAAACACTGGATCTTTGTTTCATACTGACTGTGTTTAGTACAATACTGCTGACAGCACCACCCACTCACTCCATCACTCTACTGACCTCAGAGTCTCCAGTCTGTAGTCTGGACTCTTCTTAAGATCAGACAGCTGCTTCACATCTGGATCCTTCAGGTTGTTTCCAAACATGTAGTTGTATCTCAGGTCCAGCTCTCTCAGATGGGAGGGGTTGGACTTCAGTGCTGCTGCCAGATAATCACAGCTGATCTTTGACAAACCACAGTCCCACAATCTGTATAAAGAATGAAAGATGTAAGTTTATTAGACAAAGTGCTTGAAATCATTCAGTGTTTCATCATCTGTTCAGAGCTGAAGAAGGTTCAGAATGTAGAAGTTTAGAAAATGGAAACTCCAAACAGCTGAAGCCAACAGGAAGCAGCTTCAAACAGGAAACTGTGCAGAGTTTCAGACTATATGTCCTGATGCAGCCAGTTGGATTTTGGAGATTTGAATCTCTGTTCTGTGACTAAGTCCTTGAATCATTTCTTCCAGTTGGTCCAACAAGACAGACTAAGTATTGGACATGTGTTGTGGCTCCATCAGGGGAGCTTCTAAATGTGATGTGATGGCCCCTCTGGGTCTGTCAGGTCACAGCACTGAAGAGAGCTCAAACTGGGCACACAGTTGTTCCAGTCTGGACCAAAGACTCTATACTGGGACTGAGGGACTGCTTTGACTGCACCCACTGGGACTTTTTAAAGGCTCATGTTCTCACTTAGATCATCGATTTCTACTGACATTTCTTTCTGGGAAAAATGGGGATTACTTTGCAAACAGGAAGTATTTTCCCCAATAAGCAGCCCTGGATTAGTAAATCACTCCAACATGTTCTCAGGCAGAAGAAGCTGTCTTGTTATGAGGGAGAGAAGAAAAAGATTGAGGCACAGAAACCTGTTGAAAGAGAGATAAAGCAGCTAAAATCAGGTGTAAAAGTAAAGCAGAGGATGAGCTGAATAAAGGACACTCAAGGCTGGCTTGGAAAGGAATGAAGTCCATGGTGGGGATGCAGAACAAGGAGCAAAGATGAATGTGATGCTGAATCAGCAGAAGACTTGGACTCATTTGATTCCAGCTTTGATATCATTGATTTCAATGAAGAGCTTTGTGATTGTAGCAAAGGGCTGGTAGCTCTGAGAGTCCCACTGATGAGCTGTTTGTGTGGAAATCTCTTAGTGGGACCAAAGAGAGAAAAAGCCCTGGTCCTGATGCTGTGGGAGGGAAATGATTGAAGTGTGCTGTGAGGAACTGACTGGGAGAGTTTCACACATTTTCCAGTCCTCCTTGGAACAACAGGAAGTTCCCAGCATATGGAAACAAAGGTTAAGTGTCCTATGGCACTCAGTGATGATGGTGCTGTGGCCCCACCACCTCCACCTCTTTGTAAAGGAACTAACTGTAATCTGAAGCTTCAAATGGAACTAAGACTTCCTCCACTAGGTGGCAGTGTCTGATGAGAAAGTGTTAGTGGAGCTGGCCTGGAGTCAGAAACAGGAAGATGCAGGATTTGGGCTGAAATGGGCAAAAGTGGTTAGCACTAGTGCCTTAGAGCAAGAAGGTTGTAGGTTGAAGCTTGTTGGTCAGCTGGGCCTTTCTGTGGAGGTTGGATGTTCTCCCACAGTCCAATGAAATGCTGCTTAGGTTCATTGGTGCTTCTACATTGGCTGTAGGTGTGGATGTGAGGGAGTGCTTCTCTGTCGCTCTCTGTTGGCCCTGTGATGGACTGCTCACCTGTGCAGGTGGACCACGCCTCTTGCCCTATGACAGCTAGGGCACAGGCTGCAGCCCTGTGAGCCTAAGCTGAATAAACAGTTAGCAAAAATGATCCATAGATGGCCTGAAATCCCCCAGTTAGCAGTTTGGTAGATAGCTATGACATGCTAATCCCATCCAGCAGCTGTATTCTACCTGTAAGCTGATCCCTGCTGAGCCAAAGCACTTTTTCATATGCAAATTACAACCTTTAATAGAAACCTATTGGTCAGCATCTTATTAGCCTGCTGTTAGCTTCATTCCACAGAAAACTGAGAGAAACTAACAGAGTTGATAAAGAATAAAGAGAAATGTGCTGATTTAAAGCCTTTGAAGTGCTTCAGATGATCTCTGTCCACTTCTGTCCACTCATTCATTCATGTAAGCTTTCTAATGCAGCTTTGATCTTCACAGTCTGCTTGATGAAACTCATTCTAACCCTGAATGTCAGAGTGTTCCTGCTTCTCTTTCCCATCATTCATGCTGGCAGTGGAGGAGATTTGGATGTTGGACTGTGTTTTGGATGATGTGTGTATGTTTGTGTTGGACTGCTGTCTGTAAAGCAAACGCACATTTTGCTTTGGATTTCAGTGTCACACAGACTTTAAGGTGCAATGAAGAGTTTGAGAGTTTCACAGAGAATTTTCCAGTGGAGGATTTTTCTTCTTCTTTGAAGGTTTGAAATGTGAACATTGTTCTGCTGCAGTCAATGGACTAAACCAGAGAAGAAGAAAACAGACTTTACCATGAAGATCCTCAGTGTGGATCAGTATAATATCAGCCTGATGTCTGCAGTTTAGTGTCAGCACAACTTTCACATCATATTCATCTCAGCACAACTAAAACATGCTGACTGACCTCAGAGTTTCAAGTTTACATCCTGGACTCTCCAGGAAACCACACAGATGCTTCACTCCTGGATCCTGCAGCTTGTTTCTCCACAGGTCCAGCTCTCTCAGATGGGAGGGGTTGGACTTCAGTGCTGCTGCCAGATAATCACAGCTGATCTCTGACAAACCACAGTCCTTCAATCTGTATAAAGAATGAAAGATGTAAGTTTATTAGACAAAGTGCTTGAAATCATTCAGTGTTTCATCATCTGTTCAGAGCTGAAGAAGGTTCAGAATGTAGAAGTTTAGAAAATGGAAACAACAAACACAACAAGAGAAAAAACTCAGAATGTTTCACATTAAAGTCGTACATTTCTCATAAAAACAGGACAAAGACTTGAAAAAGTCGTGTTTTTCCTTCCAGGAACCACATGGCTTCACTTTTAAAGGTGAAGTGTGACAGAAATGGACATATTTGAAGTCCAACACCTTTTTCCAGTCACATTATTAAAGCAGACAAACTACAAGCTCATTTTCATTCCAACAAGTCATCTTCTGACCTGGACTAACAACACTGGTCTCTATGTGCAGCTGGCTGTGAGACCAGTGCTCAGGGAGCGTCTACAAAGTGCAACACTGAAAGAACATCACACACTCATTTGCTTCCAGCACTTTCACACAAACATCTACTGTCATCATTGTCACCAAACTCTGTGGATCCTTTATTGCAAATTCAAATGGGATCAAATGGTCAGACAAAAGAGGGTTATGAGGAAATATGATGAAATGTTGTGTATTAGCAGCAAGTTATTGAATCTTTTTCCTCAGAAACCAAACAAAATGATTGACAAACATGTTTTTACAAACTCAGTGTTGGACTTGGATCAGCAGGATAAGCTGATGTTTAAAGGCATTTGAGTCTCGCTGTATGAGAGTCCAGTTATTACTCAATATTTATGGATGATGTTCTTTCAGTGTTGCACTTTGTTTGGCACAAAATGAAATTATTTGGCCTCTCAGATGCTTTTAGAGATTCCCAAATGACTGATGATGACATCTCTGGGGTCTGATTGATAGAAAAAAAATCTCTTTGAGACCTTTTGTAATTGACAAACTCTTCATCTGCTAACAACACTGAGTTGAATCTCCATGGCTGATAGTTGGAGCAGGCATCAGGAATACACATTGAAAAAACAAGAGGAGAAATCACCAGATTCTTATAATCACATTCTGTAACTAAAGGGAGACGTTTTTCTATACAAATATATGTTTTATGGACATTAGAAAAAAAGAGTATTGACGTGAAGCAGGATTATGAAATCTCCATACATCAGCCAGCCCATAATTATCAAGAAAGCTCTGAATGACGCATGCTGACTTTGGACTAAGTGTACTTTTGTGTGAACTGTGGTCCATAGCAGATAATGAGCAGTTTAGGTCTCCCTCAAAGATGATATTGTGTGATGACATATTGGGGAGCCGCGCAAAGACATTAGTGAAAAATCTGTGATCGTCCCAATTAGAGGCGTAGATATTTGTTAAGATCAAAGGAAAACCATAAACTATATTTTCTGCACTTAAAATCCTGTAATTTTCTCATAAATCGACAGAGCGGCTTATGGATGAATTCTGGTTGTGCTTACTGACCTCGAACCGATTTTATGTGCTACACGGCGCTCAGAAACCTTTCAAAAGATGTTTTGGTACGACTTTGCTCAGCTACGAGGCCGCACCGCTTGATGGATTGTTGGAGCATTACAGCTACGAGGAGCCTCGCGGAGTGATACGTACTCTGCTTCAACGTAATATTACTGTATTGAGTGTGTATAAGGACCATAAATGGCACCTGTAAGAGACACGGTTACAAAGAGGGTTTCAAACTCCAGGCTGTCAGTCACGCAGTAGAACCTGGGAACAGAGCAGCTGCTTGTTATTATGCTCAGCGTCTGTTGGTTTACATTTTGACTGCACGATTGTGAGCTTTTTGTTATGCACAAAAACAACATTGTTTTCTTTTATTTATGGAGCATTATTATTTAATAAATGCTGATCATTTATTCCTGAGTAATTGTTTCATGTACATCTACGCTGTATGTTAATAAATGTGCCTGTGTGAGATTTGGGACACAGCTTTGACTAAGAACTCTCTTTTTGTTCGTACTTTCTGGCTTTAAAAATATCGAGATATATATCGTATATCGCCATCCAGCTAAAGAATATCGAGATATGAACTTTGGGTCATATCGCCCAGTCGTAATATTGCAATAGGTTGTCCGTTAAACTCAAGCGGGGCTTGGGCCCTGGCACGGCGTAGCCACACAATCCTGGTAGTAGTGACGCTCGGCTATGACGGCGTGCGGGTCACCAGCTGGCTTTCTCAGGATAGGGCTCCTGTGTGAGCGGTCGACAATAACGTCTTTATCCATACCCAGCACTTCACGTAGTAGCACGGATACGGCCGTGGAGGAGCTCGAGTCCAGGCCCTCTGGGATCCCTATGATGTGGATGTTAGCTCTTCGCTTCCTGCCTTCATCACATTTATCCTTCAGGTCAGACAGCTCCTCCTTCATACTCTCTACTGTAGACTGCAGGGTGGTCACCTCATCGCTCCACATTGACAGCCCATCCTCAGCTTCTTTCACTCTAACCTTTACTCCATCAACTTCGCCGCACGTCGCCGCCATGCTGTTAGCGATCTCATTTCTCAGTCCTTGCACGTCAGCCCTTATATTGTCAAAATCTTCTTTCAATGCATTTCTGACTTCTTCTTTTAACAGCGTACTAATGTCCTCTTTAATGGATTGAAGAAGCTCCAATTTTAGAGCAGTAGGATCCACATCACGCGCGTCTGTTGAGTCTGCTCTTCAGCGGCCGTAGAGCTGGACGCTGCCCTTTGGCCATCATCGATACTCTCGCCCGAGATCGCACCGGGGCTAAAATATTCACCTGCTCAGCTGTTTTTGATCAGTTTGAGCCTGTGTGGTTTGATCAGGTGGAGGAACGATGTGATGCTATAAAGACATCATCTTGTCCAAATGATGTTGTTCCAACACGTGTTTAAAAAGATTTTAAAGGTTGTCGGTTCCGACATCTTAGCGATTTTTAACAGCAGTCTTAGTTCAGGTGTTGTACAGCCTGTTTTAAACATGCTGTTGTACAGCCTGTACTAAAAACCTGATCTGGATCCTCTGTCTGCTCAAACTTCAGGCCTATTTCAAAGCTTCCCTTCCTGTCGAAGATTTTGTAAAAGATTATATTTGTTCAGCTGCAATCTGTTGTAAAGGTTTCAGTCTGGTTTTAAAGCTCTTCACAGCACTGAAACTGCACTTTGGAAAGTTCTTAATGATCTTTTATCAGCCACTGATCAGGAGACTCAGCTGTGCTTTTGGATCTGACCGCTGCCTTGACCACAGCATTTTGATCTCACCATTGGAGCATGGCGGCATCAAGGGCGCTCTATTAGACTGGTTCAGCTCTTTTATTAAATCGCATCCAGATTCAACGACCTCCACCACACCTCTCACCCCCCTTTCCTCCTCCCTGAAACTCAGAATACACACTCAGGATGTGAGCCAACAGAAGCCCAGGAAAGCCCCCGGACCAGATGGCGTCTCACCCTCCTGCCTCAAAACCTGTGCTGAACAGCTTGCTCCCATCTTTACTCGCATCTTCAACAGATCCCTGGAGCTGTGTGAAGTTCCCTCCTGCTTCAAACGCTCCACCATCATCCCTATTCCCAAGAAACCCACCATCACAGGACTGAATGACTACAGACCTGTCGCCTTGACGTCTGTGGTCATGAAATCCTTCGAACGACTGGTGTTAGCCCATCTGAAAGACATTACAGGCCACCAGCTGGACCCTCTGCAGTTTGCCTACCGGGCAAACAGGTCGGTGGATGATGCAGTGAACATGGGGCTGCATTACATCTTGTAACACCTTGACCGCCCGGGAACTTATGCCAGGGTCCTGTTTGTGGACTTTAGTTCGGCTTTTAACACCATTGTGCCTGAACTTCTCTCCTCCAAACTCTCCCAGCTCAGCGTGTCACCAGCTACCTGTCAGTGGATCACCAGCTTCCTGACAGACAGAAAGCAACAAGTGAGGCTGGGGGAGATCACCTCTGAAACCCGGTCCCTCAGTATTGGTGCCCCTCAAGGATGTGTCCTCTCACCACTACGGTTCTCCCTCTACACTAACGACTGCACCTCCAAGAACTCGGCTGTCAAACTCCTAAAGTTTGCAGATGACACCACTGTCATTGGCCTCATTCAAGATGGTGATGAGTCTGCATACCGGCAGGAAGTTGAGCGGCTGGTACTCTGGTGCAGTCAGCACAATCTGGAGCTGAACACTCTTAAGACTGTAGAGATGACAGTGGACTTCAGGAGACATCCCTCAACTCTGCTCCCTCTCACCATATCAGACAGCCCTGTGTCAACTGTGAAGACCTTCAAGTTCCTGGGTACAACCATCTCCCAGGACCTGAAGTGGGAGACCAACATCAACGCCATCCTCAAAAAGACCCAGCAGACGATGTACTTCCTGAGACAACTGGGGAAGTACAGTCTTCCACAGGAGCTGCTGATCCAGTTCTACACTGCGG